>NC_134421.1:41863424-43184049 GCF_030867145.1 Opisthocomus hoazin
ACAAATCAGCTCACATTCAGGAACAAGATCTAGGGTATATTTTAAAGTGCCTTTGTAAAGATCAAGATATTTTTCTGTTATTACAGTCCTATATAAAAGTAGTCAGAGATGACAAAGAAAGGTGTAACACCTTGAAGGGTTGAAAGAAAATAAAGCTTTTAAAAATCAGATTGCTCTAATTAAATGCTGAAAGGCCTTAATTGCCGTCAGACCTATTGTAGGACAGTAGCATATGTGTGTGTGCGAGTGAATAGTTTTTCTGTATTTTAACAGCTTGCTATAAACCTTACAATTCCCATGTTACAGTTCTTATCTGGGATTAAAAGTATAGGTTATATCTAAATGCTACCTGAATAATTGCAGTAGGTAAATGTTTGCAAATAGAGAAGGTATGCACCATCAGATTACATTGTGAATATTAATGCATATTAATCCGAGAGGGAAGCAAAATATAAATAGATTCCCAGTGCTTTAAAGACAGTTATTCTTGCCATTCTTCGTAAGTTCATTTTTATGTGAATTGAAGTGGATTTGTTGTTATAGAAGTTTGTTTTTATCAGAAGTTTCCACAAATTAGCATTGGTCCATATAAAAAAATCTTCCTAGGGAGCTTACAGCTGAAAGCATCTAAGCACAGGAGAAAAAAAAAGGCTGAAAACATGCAGAAGCATTACATTGTTGCTTCTCAGGTATTTTGAAATTCTAATGGCATCAAATGCGCATTCACCAGCCTCAGACAAGAGGATTCTGATTTCAGGCTGTTGGCTGCCTGCTACACGGCCCCCTGCACCTTCCTTTAAAAAACCTGATGATGGCAGGTCTTCGTGACAGGCTGTTGATGTGAGCGGGCTGATCGGCTCTCCACAAATAAGGCAGGGATTGTATTTCAGATTTAGCCACAAGGTGAGCATTCTCACCCACCCTTCACCCCTGGGACCATTCATGTCATTCACGCCCCAGAGCTGCTATATGGGGTGATTTGGAGAAGCCTCATCTCTGCCTCCCTTTGCAGACCCACATGTCCAGGCAATGCCTCCTTCTCTGGCAGTGGCTGGTGTCCTGAAGCTGTACCGATCCAATGGGACTAAATTAAGGATCTGTCTTCTATAAGGTGCTTGTCTAAGGCTGAGGGCATTACAGGCTTTGTACGCACTAGCACATCAACAGGGCTGGTGCTGTGCTCTGGTGTGTGCTTGCCATCTACTAAAAAGTTTGCACAGACTTTGGCCCAGCTCTAGCTTCAGTCAGTTAGTGCTTCCTAAACAACGTCTGGGCTTGTGGTGGTTAGCACAAGCCAGAGACCATTTCCAAACAGCCACATTAGTATATTAAATTTTATGCATAATATTAATATTAGCACATTAATTTAATACTTAGAATTGACTTAATAAATAACATATATTTATATAATGTAGAAAGATCAATAATTAGTTTACTAGATAATATGAGATTAATATTATTGTTACTATATAGATAATATATTCTACATAGATAAATTACATCATAATTATATCCATAAAATATAATGATGTATTGATATATTAATATTAACTACAGATAATAATATGATAATATATTCACATTACACTCCCTATAATGCTGATATAACTACTTTGTTTAGGGGGATCAGAGGGTTTAGCTATATACCTGCGCTATGTTGTACTGATTGTCTTGGAACAAAGGAACAACTCCCACCCCATTTTTCTTACTAATATAGATGTGACCACAAAGTCCAGCAACTGGTCTGTAAGAAGAGCAGTGCTTTCTAAGCTGCTGTAGGTTATATTAACTTCTGAAGGCATCTGCCACAAACCAGATCCTGAAGCTAGAGATAACTGTGGTCAGTTTATGACAGAAACATGAACTCTGCCATTGCCCGCCTGTAGCCAGCGGCAGATTTCGGGGTCACTGGGTGCCCCAGGAGCCTGCACTCACCTAGCTACTTCTTTTCTATTAGGATGTTTTTTCGGATGGCTTATGCTTTGTTTATATGATCATCAACATTCTTAAGAGTGCAAATAATAGGCAGTCTTTCCATCTACAGAATACAAACATGCAGCCTTGTCAGCAACTCTGCAATGGTCAGAATTTGCATGTGTGTGCAATGCTACTAAGAATCACACCAGTTCTTAGATTTGTAATCCACAGGAAAAGCAGGGCCAGAGGCTGGTAAAACAATACTTGTTCTGTCGGTGTTGCTAAAACACGCTTTAATCACTTCTCTTTATCAGGCCTGTGTAGACCTCACTTGCTAAGAGAAATTAGCTGCAACTAATTTACCAGTAATGAGTAACAGGCAACTTATCTAGAAGCTTACAACTGTTGCCTGGATACAAATATGTTTAAATGCTTTTATATACAAAATGCTTTTAGGTTATTTGCAGCAATTTGTTTTGATGACAAATTGTCAAACAGAAAGCCAGGGCACATGGCATTACTACCTTAACCTCCTATGTGACACAAGTACTGTCCCTATGCTGCCACTGAATAGGTGTAATAAGGAACAGTATTGTGTCGCGCCCTGTTTGGTGAGAGAATCCACGCACCCTCTGAATACGGTTCTTGATTTGCCTCTAAAGGGTTAGATATCTGAGACTACAAAGAGCAGAATTTCATTTAATCAGCTGGCTACATTTGTTAGCAGCTGCTGCTATTTTGGAAGGTAAAACATTGGAGAAAACAATTGTAAAAAACAAAAAAAAACCCCACTGAACTACACTAAGTTAATAAAGGGCACTCGCTAGATCTCTTAAAAGTTGAACTGTTAGGATTTATTGCAAAAATGTTAAAAACCTGTGAGTAGGAACAAGAAAAAAGCAAACCAGATCGTTGTACAGTCTGGAGAGGTGTTTTGAACCAGCTTTTTTCTCCTTCTAATATATGTACTCTGTTGCCAAAATCAGCCTGTGTACAGATACGTGCAAATGAAATACTGGAATTCCCAAGGTGGATGCTAAGCTGCATCCACATGTCCAGCTGCTGAACTGTGTCCCAGAAACACAAGACTCTGGTGGGAAACAAGGAAATCTTCTTTTCAGAGATTTGCTGCTCAGTCCGATGAGACTCATGCTCTGCTTTCGGTAGAATAAGTAGTTTGATATAACTGTAACATATCAGGTTATGAGCTAGAAGATCTATTCTTTTCTGGCAGAAAAATAAAACAAAACGGAAAACAGAACAAAGAGGAAAGTAACTCAGACATGAGGACAGCTGTGAAGCTTCTGTTGCATTTTCCCCTCTTGATTTATCCCCTATATTTTTGAGCTTCACCAAAGAAAGGACACCAGTGTGTCCTTTAGGAGTCTAGGGCCTCTGGATGAGGAACTTACTTCTGGTAATTTGTAATATTCCTCAAGTGCCCTTTCCCTGGCAGCTTCCCATGCAGAGTATCGACAGACTGGGTGGAACAAGCTGGGTCCCATGCCTAAAATCTTCTGCACAGTACTATAGCTAAAGATAACTTATGGCAATTTATCAAGACTTTTTTTTTTTTCATTTTAGAAGTTTCTTAACAATCAAGATTTTCCGTATTAAAAATCCTACTTAACATTTTTACAAACTTCAAGCAAGCAAGCAAGCAACCAAATGCATAAGATGAAGTCACTTTTATCTGCTGTATTAGATTGCTTCCCCCTGCTGTCTTTGTTCCTTGTCTGCTTGGTACATATAGGTCTAAAAGATCTGGATGGTCACATTGTTAAGAGAGTCACTACCAAAACACTTTGGCCATAGCTTTGTATTCTTTGAATTCTCATTGGAGTTTTGATATCCCATTTTCCTGTTGGTGTTTACAAGTATATTATGTAGAATATTATCATCATCACATCAAGTTAATATGGCACTTCTGTACTTTTTTAAATATACCATTCTTCTGTTGGGGTGTTCTGAGGAGGAAAATGACTATGCTGTAAAAATCAATACAGTCGTGTAAAAGCTGCCTCTGCTTCCTCACAGAGAAGAAACCTTTTTTGGTGATGCTTAGAAATGTAGTCCTTGTGGTCTCCCTTCTTGCAAAATGCAGTCAGCTCTGCATGACTGATGAAGTTGCTGCTGCTAGGCACAAAATATTCAGACCCTTGCTAGGAAGATTTTCCTTGGACGATAAATCCTTGAAAGATTGAAGTATTTCTTCAGCACAAGCCTCTTATCTGCAGAAACGCAGCCAGCAGTGCATTTTCCGCAACACAGATGGGAGGAGCAGCAGGAGGCTGTTTTCTGTGTTTTTTTTTTTTTTCCAATTGATCCCATAGAAACATCCTTACCTGCTTATCTCACCTCCTATTTTGCCAAATAAAGCTAGTTTGTCAGTCACTTGGGTGATAGCTGCTACTGCTTAATTACAGAACAAAGAGTAGCTTTCTTACTTTGAGTAAGAAGTGGCTGCTGTGCCACTGTTTCAGGAATGGTAGATGAAAGGCAGGACCCTCTTAGCACCTGTCATCACTTCAGAGTGTCAAAGAAATTGTTCATTGAAACTGCAGCCGTTGGCCATGTCTTTTTAAGGTACGATATGCTTTCCACAACTAGAAATGAAGACTCGCCTCAAAGCTGAAAAATACTTATCCAGACTGCTAAACATGAGAACATAGGACATATTACTAAAAGATTACACATTATGGCCAAAGTAAGTTATTTGAAAATTATCTCCAAGATCATTTTATGTTGTATAAACCAACGGCTAAAAATTTAAAGATGAGATCTTAAGATGCAAAGCAAAAGCCCAACCTTTCTCTGAAAATGGCAAAAAGTGCTAGTGAGTCATCAGACAGGAAAATCAAGAGAATAGCAAGTCGAGATAAAGCATTAACACTTTTATTTTTGCTTTCTTCCAATTTCGTAAGGCCCTTTAAAAAGCTCTAAAATAAAGAACAAAGAAAAGAATTTTAACAAAGTGTGGGAGAGACATAAACTGCAGCTGAGAATCCCTGAGAGCGTAAATGCAGGTGGCACAGAGGGTCTGGTGCCTTCGCACTGTGCTACCTGGAGCTACTCTGCCTCACCATATCACATCCTGGAGCTGACGGACCCATGGAGAGACCCACAGGCGTGAGGGAGCAGGGCTGTTTGCTTCTGAAAGATGGCAAAGGCTGTACCAAGGCAATGAAGGTGTTCAGGAACAGAGGAGGGTCAGGAGGGAACCCAGCATGCTGCCAGTCGCCTTCGCGCCCAGCGTAGCAGGATGTGGTGGGAGGTGGGTGGATTGTCAAGCGATGCTTAGTGGTGATGGTGCAGACTTTACTGGTTGTTTTTTGTGGGTTGGAAGATAAAAGAAGGTGATGGTCCCATTCTTATGAGAATCAATTAACTTACGCTATATCTGTAATTGATAGCTTCAAGATTACTGCCAGTATAAAATGAACATTAGGAAAAGGAATCAGCTAAAGCAGATTTTAGGGGATACCTTCTTCCCTGAGGATGACGATTTCATGGTCCGTATTAGCACTGTTTCGTGTCTGGGAAGAAAGGGTAAGCTTTTGTCCTGGGGATATTGAATTTTATTGTATAAATAGTTTTAATAGCGAACAGTCTTTAATATATTCCAACCTTCCATACGGTAGACCGTATCAGCAAAGGGAAGTAAAAACACAACCTGGAATTTACAAGTGACTATAGGAAACTTAAAATGACACTTCAGTTCACTGAGTTTGTTCCCTGAAAGCAAAATAGAAACGGAAAATTGACAAGACTGTACCCTATGGGAGACAGAAGTTCTTAATCCTAGTGGATGCACATTTGTTAAAGCTACATGGGAAGTCCTGAAGGCGACTACATGGATATAAGCTTATTAATGTTCAGTTTCATGGCATGCCTGTAGTTTTATTCAAGTTTCAAGAGATATTTGTTTTGATAGTTTGAAGAGACTTTATGACAATACAATTGGTTAAGTTCTGTGCACACAAACATCTTTTCCCGTATTCTAAAGCATGCCAGATCGAGACTGAAATTTTATTACTGTGGAAAAGAAAGCTGTGTTTTATTGCTCCCTAACAAAGCAGCTTCAGAATTATTGCTATAATGCACACTTATAAAGCAAGGTTATTTTTCCTCATTAACAAGCATGGAAGACATGGCAAATGCCCAAAAGTTTTGTCCTGCAAATATTCTTTCAATGATAGTATGCATTGTCCTGAATGGTCCTATTGAAGTTAACCTTAAATGTAATTAACAATGCATTATTAATAATTATTAGCATCAGTGTATGCAAAGTCCCTTCAGATGCCTTACATTTGAATAATAATAAAAAACTTACCATAATAATTATCATAAATTAATGTCAGAACATCAGATGATTGTAGCAGCTCAGGCCAGAGGTCCACTTAGCCTGGCATTCTGTCTCCAACAGTGGTCATAAGTGCAAGAACATGCCAAATGTATATGACACTTCCCTTCTACCCTCCTGGATGTATTTTGCTTACATAGTGAGTCTAAACAGTAGAAAAGTGCCCAGTGGGTGTCTTTCCGATTCATCCTTGGTCTCCTCTTTAGCCAAGTAGATTAGTTGCACTCACAGTGTCCTCCAGACAAATTTCACGAAACTCCCTGTTCTAAAAAGGTTCTGCCCATCATGTAAAACACTACCCCATTTTGGTTAGTTCAGACATTTGTGAGATATGGAAATAAATGCCTGCTTTACAGAAAAAATTAATTAAAAATGTCAGTAATCCTCTGTTTTCCTCTATAGTATGTTTCTATGTATTTGGTTGTTGTAATCTGTCTTGATGGCATGACATCTGTAAGATCAAAACCTAGCATACACTGCAGATTTGTCAACCAATCCAATACATATCTCCATGGCCAACATAGTATCTGAGCAGCTCCTACTTTTTAGAAGGAGGCACAAATGGTCCAGGTTAAACTCAAGAGCAAGGCTTAACCCATGTGGAAATAACCCATATGGCTTATTACACCACCTGGATCACGTCTCCATTGGTGGTCTTCTCCCTTGCTTGTGCAGATGACAAGGGCTGGATCTCTCTTTGGCTGCTGGGGTGGAGAAAACTTGGGTGCTGGAATTAATAGAAAAAACATAAAATGCTACAAAACACCCTCTTTCTAGGTGGATAGCACTGTAGATCTATAAACTCTCCTCTCAGAAAGTCGTTATCCTTTAGCCATGAGATTCAGATGCGAGAGTAAGGACTCGGCAACCTGTGGAGCTGCACTGTGAAATGACAAAGCAAGCAGCAGCCATCCTGGCACATGCATGTTCTTCTGAAGGTGGCAGCTGCTCTAGTCTGATTAGCAACCATGAAACCATTTGGTTGTAAGCCAGACTGATAAATGAAGTAACTCTTTCAATACCAAATCTGCCCTTAGATGTTAGAATGAAAATGTATTAAATAATCTGTTCTTTCTTTTCTAGTCCTACAGCAAGTCTGTTACCCTGACAAAAGTAAGGCTCCATAATGCTGAAAAGTGCTATGTGAATGTAGTAGACTTTTTTTAGGAACTCTGGGACAAATAGCTAAATTAGTTCAGACTGCCGAATGAGATCAGAATGACCTCAGTCCAGTTAGTCAAAAGCGATCCTCGCTTCCCCTCAATTCTCAAAAATCTTGCTGGCTGCCAGCAGTGTCCAAAATTGTTTTCATTTCAGCCTTTCTAGCTAAACTGGGCTGCTGAACAGCATATTTGATCCCCAGAACAGAATCAACGTGATCCTAGCTACAGAGGTTAGGTAGGAGTATCTATGTTGCCTGCAGGAGCTGAAAAAGCTGAGCATGCTGAAGAGTGGCTCCCCTAAGCTTTGGCACACAAAGGATTTTATGAAGGGATAACACTGACTTCAAAGATAAGCAAGTTGCTATGAAAATTAAATCCCATTGAGTATGACGACAGCTGGGGAAACCAAATAAGAAGATTAGTCAAAAATGTAGTAGCCATACGATTTAATAACTCGGCAACTCCTATTGGATCCTGGGAAGTATTTTTGAGATGGTGGAGAAAACAGCATCCCAAGGGTATTCCCTAGGTACTTTCCATCGTGGTATAAATTTGATTTACACTTAAATATCAATGGCAAAGAATAGAGGAGAACACTAGGAAAAAAGTGAAAGCTTACAGAAGCGGAAAAATATCTGCAAGGCAATTTGTTCTCAACGAAAACATGAACCAAAAGAGATCGTATAATTAGTGCCCACTGAAACACCATTTCCCAGGGGTTTGCAACTTGTCAAAAGCTAAACCCAAGCCACATCAACCTGGTACAGATCCCTGAGTCTGCTGGAGGTGGTAAGCTCCCGTCTGCTCCTTATGCTTGAGTATTACCATCTCTTGCTGATGAGCTTGGCAGCTGCTCACTTGGAAATGGTGTTGGGCTGCTGGTGTTGACATCTGAGGAGAGCTGCTCAAGCAGAAAGGCTCTTTGCGTGGACAATAGTGTCTATTTGCAGCCTGCCAGGCTGCGTGAGGGTAGCTCAGGCTGTGAAACAAGACAGCTTGCATGTTATAACATCAATGCTGCAAAAATCAGAGGTTTCCTTTAAAATCAAGTGTTCAAAGTTATTAGTAGCCGTGGCTGTGTGACCCAATGAAATAATTGGAATGGCATATGGGAAATAAGAGGTTTTATCAATGACAAGATCTTTCTCTGTCTTTCCATCATTTAAGTTCTCCAGTATATCTCAGTCATTTCTGGGCAAATACTGTGCTAATTAGTTTCAGTTTCCCTGGGGAAAGGATCTGACCTTTTTTTTCCTTCCCCTGAAAACATGTCTTCACACTTTTAATCAGAATATGCTGAGACTGCCTCAAATCATAGAATTATGTCAAAATACATAATAAAGCTTGGAAAGTGGTAGTGGCAGGTTGGCTTTTTGGTTTTATGTTTCTTGGCATTTTTACTGTTGAGCAAACATGCTTCAATCTGTACATAAATATATATCCAGATATACTTACAAATCATCGGTGGAAATTTTGGTGATTGACTTCTGAGACTGAATTAGGAAACAGACAGATCACAGCAGGCTTTAGAGGCAACTGACAGCCCTGGGGAATGCTATGAGAAACAAGAATGACACTGTTTACTCCAAAGAATACAAACCGATATTCAAGGCCCTTTTTACTCTCCCATTGATATTTCTCATTAGGATCAGCAGCACAATCTGATCACAAAGAAGGGCTTAGTATGGGAGGATTATGCTCTTCCACTGCCACTGATTCAAATGGCTGTTCCTGGTTTTCCCTTAATCACACTGGGATGTCTCTAATGCCATCGTAACTGCAAAGCCTGCAAGAGACTCTGCTGCTCCCTTGTTCTCCAGCGTTTCACCTACTTTACATTCTTTTTCCTGCTAAATATGGCAATGGGAAGGTCTATAAAAGAATTGTAAAAAAATTATAAAGCAGCATATATGTGTTGGGAAAAATAAACTGCTAATGCCAAAGTATTTGTACTAATTGTGAGAAGTTGTGTCAAAGAATAGGGCACATTTTCTCTGTGTTTCCCCCTAACTGGAGCCGGTACTGGACAGTCCATGGGAGTCTCTCCTTTGATTCTGATGTGGTTTGCATCATCATGATGCTCTCCTCACCCAGCAGAGGCAGAGTTCTGCATACCATCTTAAAATCAAAATGACTTTTTTTGCAGCCTTAAAGTAGTAGAGCTGGGACATGGATGGAAACCGTTGTCATCCTTGTTTCATCTTACTTTCTTTTTCCTTGATGACAGATTCTCACCCGTAGCAAAACCAAAGGACATTTGAAAAATAAAGTCATCTAAAAGGCTTACACCAAAAAATAGTGATGGCCTGGTCTATACACTCGTGAGTGAAAACAAGCCCGTCTTTTTGTGTTGTGGTTTAACCCAGCAACTAGGACCACACAGCCGCTTGGCCACTCCTCCCCACACCAGCGGGATGGGAGGGGGAATGGACAAAAAGTAAAACTTATGGGTTGAGATAAAAGCAATTTAATAAGACAACAAAGGAAGGAATAATAGTAATAGTAATAGTAACAGTAATAGTAATAGTAATAGTAACAATAGTAGTAATAATAGTAATAATAATAATAATAATAATATATATAAAACAAGCAGTACGCAATACATTTTTCCTCACTGCCTGACGACCAATAAATAGTGCAGCCAGTCCCTGAGCAGAGATCGCAGAACTCATGGAACTCACAAAACTCGCAGATTTCATGGATCTCATGGACTTTGCAGATCTCATGGATTTTGCATAACTCACTGAGCTCACGGAACTTGCCAAACTCATGGAAAAATTCCAGCCCCCCAGCCAACTCCCATTCATATACTGAGCATAACATCTATGGTATGGAATCTTTCCACTGGCCAGCTTGGGCTGGCTGCCTGGCTGTGCTCCCTCCCAGCTCCTGCACACCTGCTCGTTAGCTGAACATGTGAAAATGAAAAAAAGTCCTTGATTTCTTGGCAACAACTGAAAACATCAGTGTATTACCAACATTCTTTTCATACTAAATCCAAAACACAGCAGCTATTGGAAAGAAAATTAACTCCAGCCCAGACAAAACCAGGACATTGTGCCAATATTATACTCAGAAATTGTAACTGGGAACACCAGCCTTTTGTTTTATGCAGTGTTTGACTGTAGAATAGAGAGCATTTTGATGTGGCACTGTGGGCCACGGTGTTACCCAGGGCCCTGTCCTCCATCTGCTCCTGGCAGGGAGCTACCAGCTTGGAGAGTCCCATTGCAGCTGGGCTGCGGTGGTGGGAGGGATAGAGCTGCTCTGAGAGGGAAGCCACAGTAAGTGACCAGGATAGGCCTGGCAGAACCAACATTTCTGGGATTTTGTGGTGCGGTGATTTGTGGCTGAGATACTAGACTGGAATCCGGAAGATCTAGAGTCTTTTCCCACTATCCCAAGGGCATCCACCTCCCTGTGTGGCTCTAGATCTATAGAATAGGGGCAGTAAAATCATCCTTCTTTTACTTTCTAGTTGATTCTTCTATTTGATTCATTACTGGGTACGTTTGCGGGGCCCATCACCCCTGAGACATATGTTCCCTTCGTAACAGTAATGAAAATGAAGCCAGCAGGCAGTTGTGCTGCGGTTGTGATAGGTCATGGGAGATGGAATTTGGATCAAAGTTTGATATTTTGTGTTACTTTGGCCCTCACTTTCTCTTAAACTACTTTCAAAGTATTTTTATAGCATGTTTTATAGTCCCTTCAGGATCATGAGTTAGTTCCTTTTCTCTTATATTTTTCATATTGGATTTATGTTTTCGCTCAAGTCTTAAATGTTTTCCGTTACAATGCTTTTCATCAGTTTTAAGAATATTGTTTCCCTTTGAATCAAACATTTAGAACACAAATGTGTTATGCATGGAATTAAATCATCTGAATATTTATTATTAATGATTACATGTAGAAGGAAAATAGCACCCATTTAGGAGTTAAAAAAAAAGGCAAAGGAAACGTGCAGTGCCAACACTCTTGTTGTACATGGGGTTTTGTGGAGCTGCTCTAAAAGTAAGCAGTTGGCAATAAGGCAATAACGTAGCCTGAAAATGATGCAAAACTTGTGGGTCATCTTTGCCAGGATCTCTGTTCTTACAGAGCTGCATCTTGCCTATGGTATTTGTGGTGGGTTACTGTTCTCGCTTTTCAAATGACCAAAATTTTTTCACTCTGGACGGGAAGGTTTGCATTTCTTCCTTTGCCACTTTACAGTGAACTTCTTTTCAACAGCAGATGTGACACCAAGCTCGGCAGAATGCAAATATTTGTCCTTCATTGGGGTCGCTCCAAAGCCCTTTGCAACAAGCATGGATCAGTTGGCTGGGAGGCAGCTTCTGGCGCCTCGTCACTTCCCTGGGAATTTTGTTTCATACAGGCTCCGATATATTTGCAGGGAGAAGAGGGAGTAGCGTTTTTCGGAGGAAGCACTGAATATATTGATGCCTGTTCTCTTGTTATTTGAGATCCATGTAAGGCTTTCATGAGTACAGTGCTTGAGTGCTTTAATATTATGCCACGTAAGGTGACAAAGGTACTAGCTCTCTTTTTTAGCGTCTTCCCAGCCCAGAGGCTGTATAAATTGTGTTACGTTCTCTCAGCAGCTATTTCTCTCCCTTTGGGGGCCTGTTGTGAAGAGGCAGATGTGCCTGGGGTGGCTGCTGCAGCTCCAGGCACCAGCACAGACCGCAGCCTCAGCACACCACTCCCTCCCTCCGGCCAAGCATCTCAGATCCACTGAGGACAGAAAAGATTAGTAGCCAGATTTCTAACGGCAGTGTGATGTGTAACACCTAAATACCTTTAAAAAAACAACTTCTAGCCTTTAGCTTCTTCTTAAGAAATATAAATACTTGAGGAAAGGGCAACAGTATGAAAAACTGTGTGTTTGGCATTACCTACATCTTGCCCTGTGCAAGGGGGCTGGGGGAAAGGGCAGTGGGAATTTGTAGTCCTTATTTTGCATCAGGGAGATGTTTCAGGGCTGTGCATTAGGAAGAGCAGTGATGTTTCATTCGTCTGACTAAGTCTATGGTGCATCTTCAAGTTGTTTGTGTGGTCTAACACAGGGCTGCCTGCCTGAGCCTGGCTCAGGGAATTTCTTCCGTAACAGAAATGGGCTTTTGCCGTAAAGGATAGTAAGAAATGGTCTGTGTGGTGCACAAAGAATATCGAGGTTGATTTAAACTTTAAAAATTCATGACTCTACTTTTTTCTATAGTCTTCACTCAGATCTACTGAAAATCACAAATATTCTGGGAAGAAAAGCAAGATGAACAGGCACTTAATGCTTTTAACGTCCCTGCAGTTTTTAAATATTGTTGGCATCTGCGTTTTATCTAGAGAGCTGCAGGAATAGGGACTGTTGCGCAGGTGTCAATATTAATTTCAAATTGGCAATTCACAGCTATAACTTGTCTGAAAGATAACTTGTGTATGTTTCAAAAGCCATTAATTTGCTCTTTAGAATGCAGAAAAGGGAATTTCCCAGAAGACTATTGATCCTGTCAAATTCTGAGGTAACAAAAATAGTGATTTCAAACCTTGCACAGAGTTAACTACAGTCCTGCCAGAAAAGGCAGGACATATTATTCTGTCATATTACATTTCATTACAGCTTCACGTTCCATTGTTAATAATTGTAGGAAGGATAAAACACATTTTTACCATAAATGTTGGGAAGCAAGAATATGATGATTTTATGCTTAGAGGAAAAAGATTGTAATATATCCGGAGCTTGTTCTAGCAACATTATTTCAAAATTTTCTTGTTTTTCAGGCAAGTACAGTATCTTGAGTGTTTCATGGGTGTGCACGTGTGTGAGAGAGTATAAAAATCCCCTACCTGCCTATCAGTTCTGCATTGTGTTTGCATCAATGCATGGCACTCACTGCATCACTTCATCTGCAATAAAACTTCTGTTACACACTCGTATTTTTTACTGTTCTTAAACATACTTCTGTAAAACCCAAAGAAATATTTTCATGGCTAGCAAAGACATAATTCTGGAAGCTTACCATATTTCTTTCACTGCCAAACTATTTTTGTCTGGAGTGTGTAACTAGTAACTAGAAAATTAAACAAACCTGCAGGTGAACAGGCAGTTCTCCCAGTGAATCCCAAAAGCTTTCCAGTTTTTAGGTCTCTCATGCTGGGAATTAGACCAATAATTTCCACTATTATATTATTTCTACAGCTGTTGATGGAGAAGGGAAACGTGAATTTTCACTATCTGTATTTGTCAAAGCAAGAGATCAAATAAATAGAAAAAAACCCAATAGTTGTCTTTTTATTTTTTATTCTGTGCCTTTTATTCTGCCATTCCAATATACTATCTGCTATAAACAATGGAGGAGCTGGAGCTGCAGACCCCACAGTGGCAGATTATTATTAGCAAAATCCTTTCAGACATAACAGATAGTTTCTTTTAAATGAAATAGGTTAAAAAAATATCCTGTTCATCAAAAAAAGATAACACCTAACATATTTACATTAGCTGATGGAAGATAATTCACCTTACCTGCCAATGTGCAGTCAAAGGAAGCTGAGGATTTCAGTGTAATAAGCCATGTGTATGTCCATAACCCATAATTTTAATGTGCGAGCTTGGGGTAAGACAAAGAGAAGTTAGTGGAAAACAATGCCTGTTGCAAGCCACAGGCACCTGGTAGTTTGGCAAGGGATTTTGCAATAGGAAGCTATGTTTCCGAAGTCCTGAAATGAGATTTGTGTAAAAGATGAACAAAAACATTGAACAAAGGTAAGCAAAGAATGTCTGAAATCCCTCAACTTGCATAAAAAACTGTGGACAGAGCTGTAAATTCATTCCAAGTGTTAAATACACAATAAAATACCCAAAGCTATGCAGATAAAAAGATGTAGAAGTATTTTTGTTGAAATCTCACAAAATGGATACTTAAAGAAGTGAATCAATGGTTTTGATGATAAAGATGTAAAATACAATTTCATTTGGATTTATGACTGTGATCTCGGTATGGTGAATTATATGTTTAAAAGTTGTGAAATTAGTCATCTCAAATGTGGCTGACCTCATGTTTCTGTAGCGACTCTCAGATTAAGTGTCAGTCTAATATATTTTTAATTAAGAATCTTATTGGGGTTTATTATTGCTTCTAATTAATCTCCATAGATGTTGTTTTGTGCTCATTATCTGCATCTTTTTCTTATTGCAGCATTTCTTACCCCAGCAAGTCTCAGGAGATTGGGTTATTGGTCCCTCTTTCACTACACTAGAAAACCAGGATAAAAGCCAGCATCAGTCCATGTTTTGCTTCTTTGTCAGTTCCTGCTGGAGGCCCAAGCTATAATTCAGTTCAAAACTGATGTCCTCTCTGCCAGCCAAACCTTGACTATTTGCTGTCCCCACAGTGGGATAATTCAGCGTGTCTGTACCAGGCGGAGTGCTGAGCCCGTTGGGGGTGGGTCCCCCCCTTTTTAAGGGTCTACAGAGATGACTGAGATGTGGAGAGCGGCTGCTGCGTTGCTAGTGAGGTGTGGATGTCTTTCTACAGATGTTGGCTGGGGCTCTGACTTGAAAAGAGAGCCTGCTGTTGTACTCATCCTTATCTAGTGGCAGCAGAACAGCAACCCTTTCCCGAAAACACATGGGCAGTCTGCTGGAGTCAGCCCTGGGGACACAAATTCAGTGTTGTGAAAGTATTCATAGTCTGTCAGCAGGCATTGAGGCAATATATGGGGTCGTTGCTCCATCACTGCCCTCTAGGCAAAGCCTTCTTTACATGGTACAAGATTTCTCATCACATAAAACACTGAAAACAGAGCTTTGATGTAAGATTAATAATATCTGCTGGTAAGTATAAGATCTAAAGGGCTTGATATATTTTGCATGCTGTGAAACTCCCTCTCATGTCTTTATTATCTGCTGTCTCCACACAGTAGCTATTCTGGTCATTGAGAGCTCCTGAAGCCTATTCTTACGTGGCCTCATAGTCTGTTGACTCAGACGGAAGGTCAGACTGCTGGGATTTATGATCTGTAATGTCCTTAGTCAAGCAGACATGACTGAAAAATACCTCTTTGTCGTGTTTGCTACTACTCTAGGATGAAGCTACAATAGCCACAAGGTTGTTTGCAATCCCAAGGGGCTATAAGGGAGCAAATGTGTCTGACTACTACGAGTTTATGCTATTCATGAAGCAGTGCAGAGCTCTAATGTCTGATATGCACCTTGTGAAGATGTTCTGCAGCACTGAGAATTGTGCCTTGGCCGTACTCTACTTAAAACAGGCACCTGGTGACCCAGTTTTCCTACTTGTCCAAATTTCTTACAGAGATAGAAATGTCCTTCAAAATGGTCAGGAAAAAAAGGCTGTAACTACATAAATCAAATTATCTGAGCAGAATCCTCTCTAGAACCTTTGGAAGATCTTCCTTTTTTCACTGGCTGTACAGGAAATTATGGCACAATTTGGAAGGACTGCTGTGCTAAACTCCTTCAAATTAGCATTTAGGCCTCCTAATCTGTCCTTGTATGAGAACTAGAAGTGATTTACCTTTTGAAACTGAAGGTGAGATTAATTTCAGGTAACTTCAGGTATTTATAACATACATATCTCAATGTTAAGTATTTGTCTAGAACATCCCCCTGGCCGTAGTCACTAGGTAAACAGGCATTTCCTCCATTCATTTCTTCTTCTTCACATCAGGTATTGCTTGGCTGAGGGGCACCTCATGATGGAGACAATCCAGAGTCAGGTGAGACGACTTTTTTCCGGAGTCTGTGGTGGAGTGGCTGGATTTGATCAGTGAACAACATGCTGAACACCACTTTCTGTGTACCCAGAGAAGCTGCAACGCCTGGCCCCACCAGCCCTGAGGCTCATTTATGGCTCTGAAGCCACCATTTACCTTGACGCAGCCCTCTTCACCATCTGGTTTTGCAAGGCCACTGTTTTACAGCCCTGTCCCGTTCACTCAGAAAATAACATGGATACTTCTAGCCTGTACTGTAATGCCCTACTATCTATTGTAGTTTGAATGTAACACTGGAATAAGCAAGAAGACACTTGCTTGAATGTGCAGGACCCTCATTCCCCTATTCCAGTGTTGTCTGTGTCATCTGAAGTTGTGTATTCTCAGCACAAAGTCTGTCCCACGACGTTTTAAGGGTGATTATATTATGCATAAAGATGTTGTGCGTGTATCTTCCCATTTTCAAAACCATGGCTGCAGTACCTGAGTAGCAAACATGACACCCTTGATGAAGGGTATGATTAAACACTCACACCATTACCCTGATTAATATGCAAATAAGCAATGCTACACTGTTCATGGGATTCAAACTTTAATCCCTGACCCACTTCAACAAATGAGGAACGCAATCACGCTCCATGTAAGGACAGTGAATACATCTTCTGCCACTCACTTGAATCGAAGGCTCTCGAATTTCATGTTTCATGCTCAGAATATTAATTAGTTTCTTCTTCTCTGAAGCTTTATGTCTGTAAGATTGAAGACAATTAGTCATACTGTTTTGTTCAGATACTACCCTTCCTTATGAAAGATACATCTGAAATATAAGGACCCCCCCAACCCGCATGGTTAAGCTGTTTGCATATGTTTCAACAACAGAATAAAAATAAAATGCCAGTCTTTAGTCTGACTTCTACAGCGTGATCCAGTAGCACCACCAGCTGTTTGCAGGGAGCAGTGCTGCTTTATACCTATGCGATACATACTTGTGTGTGTATTCCAAAAACATCTATGCAGTCTAACCTTTTTGAATGGAGGAGACGGAGGCTTCTAAATTGCTTTTATGTTTCAGAAATGACATTCTAAGTGTCCATTGCAGGAAAGGCAGGTATTTAAACAGTGATAGTCTTTCTGCAATGTACTCCATAATATTTAATAAGACCAAGAGGTGTATTTACCGGAAAAAGTCTCTTTAGAGGTCTTACTCTTATTGTTTTATTTTTGGAAAAATATTTTGGCAGAAAGTCACATCTCCACAGCGCTAAATGGTCTGGTAAATTAGAAAGGCATTACACCGATTTCAGTGAAGGAGAAAAGAGAACAGTGATCCACTTGAGGCTGCAGAAATGCAAATCAGCTTGAGCTGGTCAGTCATAAAATTCTTTGGTAAATGAGAAAAGAAAAACATATATTTTTGTCCAAATCTAAGTCCATTTGTGTAATTTGTCCTGTTCTCTTTCTTGGTTTCTCATCCCTCTTGTCTTGGTGCTGCCATTTCATGCCTTTCCTGTGCATTACTGGCCTTCCCCTGTAGCTGTGAGCTGTGCGGGGCGTGTGGGATCCCAAGGCAGGGGCAGCACCGGCTGCAACCGCTGCTGCATTGGCAGCGCAAAGAGATGCCCCACGGGAAGGGCCTTTCGCCAGGCAACAACCCTCGGTGCCCAAACCCGCTCCTTCCTCCCTGTCCCCATCTTGCACAAGGCCCTGGTGTGCAGGTACCATTTCCCCCCACCCCCCCAGCCTTGCAGCGCGGCGCCAGGAAAGGAAAAGGCCAAATCACGCCATGCCGACTCACGTCTTACGCCTTTCCTCCAGGGTGGCTCCACTTTCCTTTTAATGCGGTGGCTAAAAAAGCGTTGGCCTGCTGCTCACAGGGTCTCCCGGGTTTGGTGGGTCTTCCCTGCTGTCTCTTGCCCAGTGGATGCAACGTCTCACAGAAGCAGGCTCTGGGTTTCATCGCCCTACCGTCATCACAAAGTACGAAACATCTATGAGTAGCGGAACTTCAGCGCTTACCCCACTGGGTTTAGATGTAACACATCCTGGCGAGCAGAGCTGCCCTGCCATTGACACGATTAGCTGATTACGGCTGCAGGGACCCAGCACGCTGCAAGCCCTGCCGACATGAGGCCTCGCGTGGGGAAGTGACAGGGTCCGCAGGCATCACAGCACTGCACTGCGACGCGGCAGGGCTGGTCTGGGCTATGCCTAGCGCTTCGCTCTGGGTGCAGGCTGCGGTGCAGGGATGCGGATTTGCACACCTGACAGTAACCTGCAGGTAAGCAGCATGGCCCAGCGAGGGGAGGCATCAACTTGTACACAAGGTGGTTTCGACAAAAGCATGGTTAGATATTACGGAAATCAATCTACTACAGAGGAAGTTAGGGGGTGGATGGATTGTTTTAAATGTAGCTTCAAGTTTACTGACGTGAAGAAAGCATGCAGCAAGGATTTCTGAACCGTGCCACCACTGCAGTCAGAGGGGGGGTCCCTCCAGGGAGGACAGGGTGAGTGACTGCCCCGTGGCCCCAAGGTGGGCACAGCTGGACCCCACAGCACCGGCCCAGAGCACTCGTCCTCGTAGACTAGCTTGGGCAAAACAGAAGAGGACAGAGAAAATGGATCATTAACATAGATGCCACTTTGAGGGAGCCCGCGTCTTCTCCTGGTTTTTCTAATGTAGGAGCCAAGTCCCACAATAGGAGAGGGTTTAAGTGGAAGGGAAGAATAATTACAACATCACTACAGTAAAGCAGAGTGAAAAGATATCAAAGACATCTAATAAGAGATCTAAAGGTCAGGAATGTGGTCAGAGCATGCAGGGATGCGACGAGGAAGGCCAAAGCCCACCTGGAATTGAAGCTGGCAAGGGATGTCAAAAACAACAAGAAGGGCTTCTTCAACTACATCAGCAGCAAAAGAAAGGCTAGGGACAATGTGGGGCCGCTGCTGAATGAGGCGGGTGTCCTGGTTACGGAGGACGCAGAGAAGGCAGAGCTACTGAATGCCTTCTTTGCTTCAGTCTTCAGTGCCAAGGCAGGCCCTCAGGAATCCCAGGCCCCAGGGGTAAGAGAGGAAGCCTACAGAGAGGATGACTTTCCCTTGGTCGAGGAGGACTGTGTGAGGGATCGCTTAAGCGATCTAAACGCCCACAAATCCATGGGCCCCGATGGAATGCATCCACGAGTGCTGAGGGAGCTGGGGGATGTCATTGGTGAGCCACTGTGCATCGTCTTTGAGAGGTCCTGGAGGACAGGAGAGGTGCCCGAGGACTGGAGGAAGGCCAATGTCACTCCAATCTTCAAAAAGGGCAAGAAGGAGGACCCAGGGAACTACAGGCCAGTCAGCCTCACTTCCATCCCGGGAAAGGTGATGGAGCAGCTTATGCTGGAGGCCATCATCAAGCAAGTGGAAGAAAAGAAGGTTATCAGGAGTAGTCAGCATGGATTCACCGAGGGGAAATTATGCCTGACCAATCTGATAGCTTTCTATGATGGCATGACTGGCTGGGTAGATGAAGGGAGAGCCGTAGATGTTGTCTACCTAGACTTCAGCAAGGCTTTCGACACAGTCTCCCATAACATCCTCCTAGGGAAGCTCAGGAAGTGTGGGCTAGATGAGTGGTCGGTGAGGTGGACTGAGAACTGGCTGAATGGCAGAACTCAGAGGGTTGTCATCAGCGGCTCTGAGTCTAGTTGGAGGCTGGTAACTAGTGGTGTCCCCCAAGGGTCAGTACTGGGCCCAGCCTTGTTCAAATTCTTCATCAATGACCTGGATGAAGAGTTAGAATGTACCCTCAGCAAGTTTGCTGATGACACCAAACTGGGAGGTGTGGTAGATAGACCAGAAGGCTGTGCTGCCATTCAGCGTGACCTGGACAGGCTGGAGAGTTGGGCAGAGAGGAACCTGATGAGGTTCAATAAAGGCAAATGCAGGGTACTGCAACTGAGGAGGAACAACCCCATGCATCAGTACAGGCTTGGGGTGGACCTGCTGGAGAGCAGCTGTGTGGAGAGGGACCTGGGTGTCCTGGTGGACGACAGGTTAACCATGAGCCAGCAGTGTGCCCTGGCTGCCTAGAAGGCCAATGGCATCCTGTGGTGCATTAGGAGGAGTGTGGCCAGTAGGTCGAGGGAGGTTCTCCTTCCCCTCTACACTGCCCTAGTAAGGCCTCATCTGGAGCACTCTGTCCAGTTCTGGGCTCCCCAGTTCAAGAAAGATGAAGAGCTACTGGAGAGAGTCCAGCGGAGGGCTATGAGGGTGGTGAGGGGACTGGAGCATCTCTCCTACGAGGAGAGGCTGAGGGAGCTGGGCTTGTTCAGCCTGAAGAAGAGAAGGCTGCGAGGGGACCTAATAAATGCTTATAAATATCTGAAGGGTGGGTGTCAGGAGGATGGGGCCAAGCTCTTTTCAGTGGTGTCCAGAGACAGGACAAGGGGCAACGGGCACAAACTGAAGCACAGGAAGTTCCGTCTGAACATGAGGAAGAACTTCTTCCCTCTAAGGGTGACGGAGCACTGGAACAGGCTGCCCAGGGAGGTTGTGGAGTCTCCTCCTCTGGAGATATTCAAGACCCGCCGAGACAAGGTCCTGTGCAGCCTACTGTAGGTGACCCTGCTTCGGCAGGAGGGTTGGACTAGGTGACCCACAGAGGTCCCTTCCAACGCCTACCATTCTGTGATTCTGTGATCTAGACAGACTTCTAATGACCGATGTGAAGGAAGCAGGAGTGCAGTCAATATTTGTATCACTGATGCAAGAATGTACAGAATAGAAGACCCACATACTTTGTCTGAGAGAAAGAAATAATTCCATCTAGCTGGCACTGCATTCAGGATGAGCTAAATAAAACTTGACACTGCGCTGTGTAAAGATGGAAAACCAGTAGAAATGGGCACCAGCTTATTCCAGATGCAACTACACCGCTTGTAGATAAATTTAACAAATTGGTGGAATTTAAATGAAGATCTAGGAGAAAGCCAAATGCCAAATTCCCACAGGAACCAGTGGACAGCGGAAAATACATACAGCTTAACAGTTCAAGAGGTGAATTAAGAAAACAGTCCACATCTGTTAAATCTGTAAAGTGTTGAAGTAAGTAATTACATCAGGGGAAATAGGCAGTCAAAAGTTTAAAAAAAAAAGTTGATGAAAATGCAAAATTATTAAAAAGATAGATAAGAACCTCTTACTCGGATGGAGATAAGCCTGATATACAACAGAAGGCATGACGACTCGGTGTACTACTTTTATGTTGGGCTGCAACTGCACAAGAGCAGTTTCCATTGGATCTCAGGGACTCACATAGCACCTTTGAGAGTCCATAAAGATCAGTGAAATAAAATGGTGTGCAAAGGCTGTAGAGCTTCATGATTAGGAAACACTGAAACCAACACATACCTGTAGCATCTGATTCAGTGAGGTGTGGCAATTTCCAACAGGGTATTCTTCCTTCCTCATAATGGTCAGCCTGAGTAAATCAGCATCATCATAAAGGACCTAGTTGTATTTTGCTGTAAGCAACTAGCTTACAAAATAGCCAGCCATAATACTAAAATATTTAAAAACTAATACAAAGTGTCTGCTCAAAATATTTTGGTGGAATCAATTTGCAACAGTCACCTACAAAACACAGCACTGATTCTGGTCTACCTTCAAACCGCCTTGTGGAGTTTCGACCTCTTCATCGCTGCAAGACTGGTCCTGAGAAAGGCCACATACAAAATTACCCTGTTTTCAGGCGATCTCTGGATTTTTTAAGTTGGTGATGCTGGCTGCTGCAGAAACCATGAACTGGGATGGGATGGACACACTATGATCTGACACACTGAGAGCAACCACATGTCAAATTTACTGTTAAGGAAAACTGGTAAATTTAAACCCAAAGCTGTAAAGCGCTACTTGAAAACACCAGGTTCATAAACTGTCACACTGTTTAACACCTATTGTTAGACACCTTTGCTTAACACCTCCAACACCCTGCTTGGTAAGAGAGTAGGGGTTACTTTAGGCAGCAGTTAGGTAATAGGCTCAGGTGAGAAGAGCTAATTGTAGGCCTTAATAGTGACCTATTTGGCACAAAAATCTGTGTGTAAGGAAAGGTAGAGGCCCTGGTATGTCTGCCCTAGGCACACTGGACCAAATCACTCTATAGCCACAAAATCTGTAGCCTTAGTGACAGGCTTGTAGAGTTACCAAGTTTTTCTGCTATAGTCCCAAGAAACTTCACAGCAGAGGAAAACTGAGCATTTGTTTTTCTGCAGGTTTAAAGATAACTATGTCACAAACAACGTTTTCAATTTTAATATTGGAAACTTGTTAGTAAAGGCAAAAATATATCAGAAATTGAAATACCATGTTTAAAACCCCGTATTTTCTTCGGGAATAGAGATTTGCTGTGGCAACATCTTGAAGTGTTGTAACTTTTGCCATGTCTGAGCTCTCATTGCCATTCAAGACCTTCAACAGAATTTTGAACTGGGTGGTCTTATGATACAGCATTAGTAGATTTATAGAGATATTTACAAAATTTCTAAAAGTGCCAGATTATTTAGCAATTTCAGACAGCATTTTGTAAATCACTTTGAAAGACCTCTTACTTTATAAAAAATTACAAAATGTACAATTCAGAGAGGCCACCTGGACACAGTTCACAAGACTGGACCCTGTATAGCAGCAATGTTTCTAGAGCATATAGGACAAACCCCCAAGATTTCAGAGAACACATGGCGGAACAGGTGTGTTCTTTTGTTACGAGGACAGCACTCTGTCATCAGAGGGGAAAAAAATTAGTGTGTCACAGAGTCCCTGTAAATAATTCATATTGTAACTGACCTTTATCCTCTTTAGGAATTTCCCCAAGCATATTCTGTGCTCAGAGCCCGGAAAAAGTTAACAAGTTGAAGGACAAAACAGGCCTATGACAGCGGTTACTCATACAGACTAACCTCTTTGCAGCACTGGGCTTCACATCAGAGCTGCCTAGAAGTTGGTCTGCTAAGTTCCCGAAATTTTATGAAATTTGACTAGTTTGTAACTTGTTATCTAGTTGGAGTTCAGCTTTGTAATTAGTGTTGCTTGATCCTCAATTGCTTATCAAAAGATTCCCAGAACAGTTAAGAACATGTCTGATAGAGAATACAGGTAACAGACTGCAAAGGCACCCACTTGCTCCAGTCCCAGACTGAGCTGGTGGTGGTGGGACGACACTTCTGAACACAGGAAAACACATCCAAGTCCCTCACATAATCTATTCATTGTAGAATAGACTAGACTAGTTAAGTTGGCAGGGACCTACAACGATCAGGTAGTCCAACTGTGATGTGCAGCTGCACTAGATGATTGAGTACTCGTTCACTGTACTGGATCGCACAGTCAACTGTAGGTCTAAGGGGAGGCAGGCACACAGAATAAGAAAGCAGTTAAGCATATTAACTTCCCCCAAAATGAGCTGTCAGTATCTTTCTACTGTAGTGTCATCCTGTGCACTAGAAACAGTTAATAAAATCAGTAAAGGGGAGAGGATTTTTAGTCTTGTAATTCCGTTTCTTGAAGAGTAACATATAGAAAAAAAATGAGCCAGATTCTGCTACTTTCACTAGCTATTTGGTCTGCAAAGCAGTTTTCTTCAGCATGTTACTAAGGGTATATGCATTACCCAGCTATAAACTGTAAGAGGATCAATGCTAAGCAGGTATCACTCACTGAACAGTCAAAGCTTTCCTTTTTACTAACCAGCAAAAATACCACTATTTAAGATGAGTCTTTCCATTTGATATGAATCATACAAAAAAAGAGATAGACCTGTTCACTGTAACAATATTCTTAAAGAACTTCAGTTTCTAGAACTAAATTAAACACCTTTTATTGCAGAAACAAATTTAAGAAGGTCAAAGCGTACAAAAAAACTATCAGAACAAATGTTACATGAACAGAAGATTAAAGAGTAAGTGTGGCCTCACCGGACAATGTGTGTTACACACCTCATTACCCATCTGAAAGAGAATTGGGACACTCAGTTTTTTCTTCTTCAGCAACAATTGCCTATCCTACACGCTTATTCTGCCCATTCTACTGCTACCCCAAATGCAGGAGGTGCATGTTTCAGAGGAGCCTGCAGCTAGAAAGCTTTAACTTATCTTTATTGATTCAAGTCATACTTTTTAACAAAACTTTAACAGGTTTTATTTTCTTTTAAAGCTTACTTGCAAGTCATATTTTACAGGCAATATTCTACAACCTAACTTTGGTAGTGGTTGATGTAACATTTTAAAGAATATTTGCTATTCACACAATTTGCATTAGAAGTTTAAAACACTGTCACTGAAACAAGTTAATCTGTACAAATGGACAGTCAAAGAGGCTAAAAAGACATTTTAGAGCAATCATTGAGAGCCTTTACTATATCATAGTCACTTCAAGCGTTGTAAAGGAGTTTTCTACAATCTTCAGCTTTTCTTCAGAAAGCAGGTTTTCTTGCTTCAGCTGTCCAATAAGAGCTTCCAAGGACCTGAGTCTCCCCAAAGTTTTTACCTCCTGCATTTCCAGCAGAGTGATTTTAGAGTGGAGCTTTGAAATTTTTTGCCAAAGGTGATCTCTGTCTATGTCTTGTTTGCAGTATGAATGCTCAGTTTGTAGTACTTCATTTCCACCATATGCATTCATATACGCAGACTCATCTGTTTCTGTCTCCTCTGTGTCAAGAAACTCTTGCTTAATAGGCAGGAAGGAACTATTGACCGTTTCAGGCTCTTCTGGACTCTCAGCTGGCACAATGATAGCAATGACAGATTCTTCACTTCCACTGAACTGTTCAATGGTTTGTGTGACTGTACTCAGTAAAACTGCATTTTCACTTGCTGGTTGTACTTCAACAGAACAGCCTACAACATGAGAGCTAGGATTTTCAATTGCATATTCAGTAACTGAATCTAAAGCATTTTTCAGTTTCAGAGATGAATTCAAGTAGGCAGGGTCTGTAAATTGCAAGACTGTAGCTGTACAACCTACTGGATCCCCTACAGAGGTATGAGCACTGGTATCTTCCATGCTCTGGACTGCTGCTGCCACTAAAACAGGATTAGGTTGATACATATGCTGCGTAGATGAATCATCAAGAATGACACTGCCTGCCTGAAAGTCTTCTCTGTTTTGAAGTTGTAGTTTTTCAATTTGTAAAGGTTTACTCAATGCAGTTGAGCAAACTACTGCTTGTTCATCTACATTTTCTGCAATTACAGGATTTTTCTTTGGTGTACAAGGTTCAAGTGATACAGATGCCTTCTCTGACTCTACATTTGTCTTTGTTTCTTTCAGGTCTTCTCTCTTTCTCTCTTGTGTGCCGTTCTGAGAAGAGGCTTCTTCCTAGAGGAAAAAAACAACAAAACAAAACAACCACAAATCCAACTACCTTGTAACTAGGAAATCACTTGAACATGAAAAAAAAGGGTAAATCTCATTCTATAGCATGGTACTGTGTAACTACTAATTTAGATGAGTACCATTTTAAAAGTACACCAGAGACCTGAAAATTCATGTAACTGTCTTCCATAACTTTGCTTCAGGTCTGAAACTTTGAAATATTATTTTAAAGCTCTAAAGGCAATAACACTTTTTTAATTTTCTATTTCAAACTCTAAGGAACTTTACTGGTTTACACAAGCCATCATAATTTTAAAAGCACTTAAAGAGAAGTGGCTACACAAATCTGTTTGACAAAGACTCGCTAGCATCTCCTATTACCACCTGAAACGTTGTATTAAATATACACAGTACAAGATTTTTACATTAAAGATGCAACAAAGCTGTTTTAGAAAGATACAGCAAATCTTTAGTCATGCAGTCTACCCCAAAGAGAATTTAACAACAAAATATTATGAAGACAGGCTTGCAGAGTAGTGAAACATTCAGCACAATCACATAGGCTGATCCTTAAACGAGTAATTCAATTCTGACAACTAAACATCACAGTTCATAAAAATGGATGAATGATTTTTTGGATGGATAGAAATCTAAGCAGAAGGATACAATTTTAACAGGACTTGAAGCAATAGTTGTTACTGAAAGATGGACAATTTGAAGCTTATCTTTTTTAGCCACCTTCTTTTCCTCTCCTTCACATAAACTACATCATCACGTGATTAGATTAAAGATCAGTACCCAAACAAGCTTCTTAGTATGTCAGTCAGTGAAACAAAAATACACTAATAGTGAGTATCTTCGTTTTTTTCTAGTAGGCTTGATTATGAAGAGACCCAGCTGCAGAACTTGTACTCATGTTAGGCCTGTGGACTAAAAAGCAAAACCAAAAATGCCCACAACAAACAGAACAAGGAGCAACTTTTAACTTTGCTAACTAAATATAGGCCAGTTAACAAAAAACAGGAAAGGGGGGAAAAAAAGGAAATAAAAGAAGGGAGGGAGAGAGAGGAAGGCCAGGCTGAAAAAACAGATTATGATGGAAAACGTAATTTCGAAGTGTATGTTCATAAAAGTATGTACGTAGTCTGAAGTACCCTAAATAGATTACACTTTGTAATTCAATTTTATATGCAACTTCTGTCTTAAAAGGCTTGAAAAATGTACACAAAAATAGAATTAATTTGGTTACCTTTATCTTTTTAAAGATGATACTTAAACATGACATCATTCTTAGGGATTTTGAGAGAATGAAGTATTTCCCTTTCTCTGCTCCACCAGCAGCTGAATAAGGCATTCTCAGACTCCATCTTTTAACTAGACAAATCTCTTATGAAATAAATTAGGGAAATGTCCCCCAAATCCTTGCCTATCAGAACTGCCATTAAGGCTGAAGGAAAGGCACCGCAACCTGCCCTCACACTCTTATGGCAGCCTTCAAAATAAAAATGCTTGCAAACCAATGTAGAACAGTTACTGATATTGAAACACAGGCAACTAACACTGCTCTTGAGAAACAAACATTCTTTATTTAGCAGAAGAAATAATATGAAATGTTTCCTGAAGAATCATTAAGCAGTTCTGGAAGATATCCTTCACTTGCTCCACAACACACAAAGCAAGGCAGCGGTGAACAATATGCAAATGCTGCAACTCTTCACACTCAGTTTTCCAAACCAAGGGTTTACAGATGAGTGTTGAAATGCAGCTTGGGACTTCAGCTTCTTGTTCCCCTACATTAACTCACACACTAACAAGCGATTCTCCCCCAGAATAAGGAGAGCTCTTTTCCATGTCTTTGTGAATATTTAGTCTACGCAGAAAATTTGGGTTTGGGGCGCTACACAACCCGTGGCTAAGTTGATTTGCTGAGGTGGTCACTGACAGGTTATGTCTTGATGTGTAGAGAAGCGCAGTCAGAAGCATGAGATTGAAAAAAAGCAACGCCAGAGAGAGAATTAGACCCCAGGAAAGCAAGTCCATGTATCACAGATATCAAGAACTGGCATCTGTTTTCTTTTGATAGCAGGGAAGCGATGGATAGATTGAAAGGAAGCACAGAATATTCTTTTTCTGAACCAGATAAATCTATCTGGGATTTCCCAGATATACATTGCTGACGCAAAAATAATTTAGAGAAGCCATTGGTATGTTCTTGGCAACACCACTGCATAAAAAGTTTGCTACCTTCATAACTCTACTGTCCATCTTTGTAGGTATACTATGACTGCTCTATGGTCACAAGCAAAACAAGAGAGAATGACAAAGTGGGGAAAAGCTGACTTTTCTTTAGGGGGGAACCACATACTTTATCTGGAATTGCACAGAAGCATGGGGCAGCAAAGTCTAATTCCAAAGCTAGGGCTCCCTGTTACAGTAACAGCACAGATAAGTGAGGGATGTATTGAAATGAGGCGGGAGAGTTGGAAGGAAAGTTATTTATTGCTAAGTTATTACTGCCATAAATGGCAAGATTTTCTATTTTTATACTTGAGAGATTTATCAAGATTGCTTTTCACTCTACAGAGCCAAAAGCAGTCTGAACACCACCTGCAGCTATCCAAGAAGGCAGAGAAATTAATGACTAAAAACTAATTGTTTTGTAAAATTAATTAGCCACACATTTCAGTTTCAGCAATTTAGCCTTAATTCCAGTCCTTCCATTTCTCCAACCTCCAACATGACGATCCAGAGGAAGACAGTTACGTGCCAGAAGAGAATTAGTATAGCTTTGATCAAGATTAGGTGCCTGTGTAGCACAGTGTTTTTATGTAACCAATAGTACAACTCTGTGAAAGACAAGGTGGAATAGTCTTTGAGGGCTATCTTCAGCAGCTTACACTCCTGAGCTCTTAGGTGTTAGAAAGGTTAGGGACAGAAAAAAGAAATGTGTAGTTTGAAACCAATACATTCCAAAGCCAGCATTCCTGTACAATTAATAAAAGGCCTTAAAAGAACATTAAAATAATAATTAAGAGTAATTGCAGAGGAGAAAATATTTAGAATCATAGTATTCTCATAGGAAACTTATTTTCCTATGGGAAATTTCCTATAGGAAATGCTTCTGTAATTTCCAGTTAAAAAAGACATTGAACCTCCAGTCAAAGTATGGGAAGTTCTTCGTTTACACTATGGAATTACATACTCGTTTTGGGTCAGTCCCATTGACAAAATATTTTGATGGACAGGAATTCTATTTTTAAAAGAAAATATGAATATATTACAGATAATTAGAACATGTGTATTACATAAATAGTTGGTTAGCTTTATACAATAAAGAAGACAGGAACACCTTACCTCATCACCAGCGGAAGAGAAAATTGTTGGTACAGCAGTATGTTTCAAGTATCGTATACCCCATCGCACATCAAGGGAATCAGGGGTAAAATGATCACTGCACAGAAGCTGGTGCTTACTTGGCGTCCACGCATCTCGTTTCATATTCCGCAGCCATTTCTCAAGTCTCTCTTTATCATGAAGTGGAAATCTTTTCAAAAGCAGTTCATAAAAAACAAACAAAAAACACAAACAAAAAAACCTTACTGTTTTTTTTTTCCTTCTTTTCAAATAAAGAATACCTCATTGTTCCTTACAAGGTAGTCTTTCCTCACAAAAAGATTAAAATAATCCTTTTTACAAAAATTTAAATATGAAATGCTAATCAGGATGTCACACATTAATCCAATAATTATCCAAATTATTTCTAGCTGGATATTTGCTCCAGAGTTCAGCAGCAGAACTTCTGTTGATTTCTGCTGACCAAGGATTTCAGAACCCACAGCCAAGATGTTTTAAAAGGCTTGGTCACAGAATCACAGAATGGTAGGGGTTGGAAGGGACCTCTGTGGATCATCTAGTCCAGCCCCCCTGCCGAAGCAGGGTCACCTAGAGCAGATTTCCTTTAACTACAAGTGGAATAAAACACTTTTTAGCATTTATATATTTTTGTTATACTACAGCTTTTCACTTGCTCAGAAACTAGCTCTACAGAAGTTAGAGGAAATACTCTGACTTCATTTTAAAAAAGTTAGGTCTGGTCCTCATTTTAGAAATAGTATTTGTGGAGCTTTTTTCTCTTACTAGACACAATTAGTAACAAAACCTTTTGTTACAATTTTTTGTTTAACTGAGTATCTCTTCATATGTGTCATACTTCAGATTATCTGATAACTTGGAAATGTATTTCCAGTGCAGAATTTGAATTCTGTTCAAACAGTAAATACACATAAAGGCAAAGCATGTCTATATGTTATGTTTCAGCAATTAAGCTTTCTTACAGCACTGAGAGCCCACACAATATTATGAAATGCATTACTAACTTTTGAACCACCTAATTTACTTGAAAAGAAAAATGAAGAGTGTATACTTTCATAGAAAAAAAAATCAATTCTGAAAATATATGCAAATGGTCAGACAAATTACATGGGAAAGAAAACTAAATTAAAAGAAAGTGGGTGAAGATATGTAATTTACTTAAGGAATTGTGATACACAAAGGGAATTACAGGCTTATTATGATGCATGTACAGTCAAGCAGTTATGGTAATGGCAACACGAACTTTCAGACTACTCTTGGCTCTCATCTCTTATGAGACAGATATCAGGGTATTTGAAATGTGCTTACAGGTTTCTCCGCTGCCTATCAAGTTTCTTTCAACTGTAGCATATAACCACATACGATACATAAACCACAACTTGAATTCTGAGCACTGTTCAATAACTACTGTTAAGAAAGCAATATTCTTTAGTATCATGAGCAATAATTAAAAAAAAATCTCTGCTTTTGGGTATATAAAACTATAAGAGATAGATTCATGTGGTCATTAAACCTGATCATAACTGTACGATGTAAAAAATGTTAGTTCTTGGCAGTATGATGGACAACAGAAACATCCAGATGTGAACAAGTGCCTACAGTCTTTACAAGACTTATTTTGTCTTACTCCTTAAATAGAAATGGAGCATTCCTAACTCCATTTCTCTTCCCTTAGCTCTTTTTTCCTTTTAACTAACAATCAGTTCTTTTGGCAATGTTTATTACCATCTGTTAATGGAACTTCAGTGCACAAAAAATTTGATTCTCCAGTGAGGTATTCCCATGCAACAGAAGCTGAGGAGAGAGCCTGGAGTGCCTAGTGTCTCCCAAATGCTACAAGGGTCTGTATCTGGGCTACCTCTTGGCAAACCCAAGATCCCACCCTCAAACCTGAAGCTGCATGGTTCCTCCAAAAGCTACACATGGTAATGACTCGCTTATGCGGGCCCACAATGTTCCAGAACTGCAAACTTAGCTGATTTTGAGAGAAAGATACCCGAGATTCACAGGATAAATGTGCATGTCTTCACCCCTTCCCCAATCTTCTTAATTGGTTGCCATTTAGGTTTTGAAGTTACCAAGGAAACAGAGCAAGCTTTCGATGCATCTGACTCTGAGTGTCTGCAGGAACGCAAGGAATAATTCTGGCAAGAACACAATAACCTCTCAAGGGCAGGTTAGAGGTTTGGCCTTTTCACATTCTGTGTAAACCCAATAGCAGCATTACATATATTATACAGCATGCCCCACAAGTAACAGAGCTTAGCCTGGGATGTTACTATATAGGTCCAAAGAAGGCTCTCAGTAGGAGGATGGCTTCTTTCAACTGAAGGTTATGTCACCAATCATACCTCTCCACAAGGGAGGGCCTTGAGAACGTTTGCTTCCACTGCCGTTACCATTGCAACACAGCACTCACTGCCTTCCCCATGGTCAGCCTGCTTCAGATGGGAAACAAAATCATCTGTAGTGAGAGACAACGTCTGATGGCGAAATTTATTATTTTAGCTTATGGGCAACTTAGTCAAAATCTGCTCCTGCTTCAATGCACCCTTACTCATCAATGATTCTGTTCTTTGGTGTAAATGAGATACAAACAAAAGGAAAATGGAAAGAGGAAGTGGACAGAGCTTATTCAGGATCTGCCACCACTGCACAAGTCAGAGAGGTGAAGAAATAAAGAACGGCAGTCAGGCCAGCTGAGATTAGTCACAGTTAAAAAGTTCAGAAGGAGATCAGACCCAAAACCCCAGAGCAGCAGCGGACATCTTTGGGTGTTAAGAGGCAGTAGTAGTTGATAACGTAGGGCAAGAGATCTCTATAAATCAGATCTCAGCACCCCTTCTGCAGAACCATGGTGCTTCGTAATGCAGCACAATTCAATGGTTAGCTAAAACAGCTATGTTTTTGAATATAAATATGTATCAGTACTCAAACTTGTTTTGACCATCAACACAGCTCTCACAGTCTCTAAAGCAATATAAATAATTTATTTCCCCTCATTTTCAGGATTGTTTTATGATGAATCACATATTAGAGACATGCTGGGGTAAAGGGGTTTCCTTCAATCTAAACTAAAATCCCTTTCAAAGAAGTCTTCCCATGGGACTTCCTATATCGTCTTCCTGATCTTGGAATAACAATGACTACTGAGCAATTGAGACAAACTGGCAGCTCAGTTTGAGGTATACATTTTACCAAAACAGATTTTCAGGCTAGTTGTGAAATTTATTCCTCAAATTTTTGTAGAATCATTGAATGGTTTGGGTTGGAAAGGACCTTATAGATCATCTAGTTCCAAGCCCCCTGCCATGGGCAGGGACACCTCCCACTAGATCAGGCTGCTCAAAACCCCATCCAGCCTCGCCTGGAATGTTTACAGGGAGGGGTAATCCACAACTTCTCTGGGCAACCTGTTCCAGTGCCTCGCCATGCTCAGCGTAAAGAATCTCTTTCTTATATCTAGTCTGCATCTACCCTCATTCAGTTTGAAGCCATTACCCCTTGCCCTATCGCTACATGCCCTTGTAAAAAGTCCCTCTCCAGCTTTCTTGTAGGCCCCCTTTAAGTACTGGAAGGCTGCAATAAGGTCTCCCCGCAGCCTTCTCTTCTCCAGGCTGAACAGCCCCAACTCTCTCAGCCTTTCCTCATAGGAGAGGTGCTCCAGCCCTCTGATGATTATTGTGGCCCTCCTCTGGACTCGCTCCAACAGGTCCATGTCTGTCCTGCACTGAGAGCTCCAGAGGTGGACGTAGTACTCCAGGTGGGGTCTTTTCTTAAATGCTACCAAATACGTTCCATTGACAAACACTTATTGTACTTTTATTCAACAGAAATACATTAGTATTTAGTTACCTGCACTGTGCTCCTCTCTGGGTTGAGAAACACTGTTTTTAACTCACCATTCTGGGAATCACCAGCCACGTAGCCACAACAGTACAGAGGTTACTGCGGACCTGGGATGGTGACTAATCAGTCAGGTGGCCGGATAGTGCTACGCAGCCACCATAAACTGGTTTTTGGCAACTGAGGCAGTTAGCTACCAGCTAGCTCAGCTGCCTCCAAACAAACCAGCAATGCAGCATAGGCAAGGTAATAACCCTAGCGGGACTACTGTATTTTAAAGAATCAATATATTTTTACTCTTCTATTCTGTTAGGCCCTCTGCTTGCAAGCCGTCAGATGGAGGATACTCGGCTCCTGCAGCATTCAGGCAACGCCTCCGCTCCTGCCTGCCCTGCCGAGGCACCCACTCCACAAAGGCGGCCACGCTCGAAAAAACCGGGGTAACCGGTACTACTTCACTCCTAACAGCTAAACACCCTCACGGCTATCAGCGCAAATTTTATTTTCCAGTCGCATCCCTTCGGTTTTCTCTTCACGAACCCTCCCCACCCGCTGAAGGGCCGTTCGAATCCGCGGTGCCTCTCCCCTCCCCGCCCAGGCAAGCACCGGCGAGGTCAGGCACCCCGCCTGCCCACCCTTCTGCCCACACCTTCCCCCTCACAGACGAGGGCCTTCTCTCCCTCCAGCCGCTGGGGACGAGGCAGGGTTCAAAGGCGGCTGCCGGCCCCTCCAGTTAGTTTCTCCGCCATTTACCCGGCTGCTGAGGGGCCGCTGAGGGCCCCGCCCCACCCGGGGTTGGCCCCTCTAGCGTTCGCCATCCCCCAGCCCTCGCCCAGACCCTACCCCGCTCCCCGGACACTCACGGGTAGAAGCTGAGCTTGCGCTGGTCCCGGGCGCTCTGTCCCCCTCGGTTCTTGCAGCAGGACGCGGCGCAGTACCGCGGCATGGCGGAGCAGGGCGGCCCGGCCGCAGGGCGGAACCACCGGCGCGGCGGCAGCGGGGGCGCAGGGGGCGGGAGTCACGGGGACAGCGGCCACCCACTCCTCCCACCGCCCTCGCGCCAGGGGAAGAAGCCCCGCCCCGCTGCGTCACGTGAGGCCGCGCGGCCAATGGCGTAGCGCTTCGTGTAGGAATCGCGGTCGGTGCGCGGGGGGAAGGTCTGCGCGAGCGCGGGCGGCTGTTGGTCGGGAGCGGCGCGCGGGGCGCTGAGGGGCAGCGGCCTCGGTGCTGGCGGCGGCGGCGGCGAGCGAGGGCTGAGGTGAGGGGCGCGGCGGGAGTGGGCCGTCCCCCGGCGGGGAGAGGGACGGCAGCGAAGGGGCTGGGCCGCTGTGGAGGGGCTTGGGCAAGGCGGAGGGGCGCTGAGGTAGCTGGAGGGGCCGGAGAGGTTGGGGGGAGGCTGGGGAAGGCGGGACGGGGACCGTGTGGGGGAGGTGGAACACTGGGGTTCGGTCCGGTGGATGTACTTGCACTTTCGGCCTCTCCGGGCTCCCACTGCTCGCTAGGCCTATCTGCTGTGGTCTTTTCGAAGCCTGGCTGACCGGGAGGTGGGACAGCGTCGCTTAGTGTCGCTGGTATCATCTGCTGAGGTATGTCTCGGCCTCGCCTCGTGGTACGGCTGTAGCGAGGTTCCTGAGGGGCCTGGCTAGGAAGGGTGGTGCTGTCCCGTTTCCCTCTTATCCAGAGCAACACTCAGGAGCCTTCTCCTGGATTTGCTTTCCGGTCAGTATAGGAGAGGCCAAAAAAACGACAAGCCCCCAGAGTTGGGCAGACTTTCCTGTAGCTGGCTGTGGACTAGGAGCCTTGCTTACTCATCGGGTTAGTCGTGGTATGAAAACCAGTGGAAAACTTTGGTAACTTTCTTACCACTAATGAATCGTTTGCAAAGTTATATGACATCAGAACTCCATTGGACAGTGCAGCACAGTTCATGTAATCAGAGCAGTAGCAATGCTGTGGATTTTCCTGAGTGTATGAGGCTTTGTGAATATAAGCATTTAACTAAGATCTTTGCTAATTGCTTTCAAAGAAGGAGGGAATAGGGCATGTGCATTGCAAGGTGGAAGTAGCTCTGTATTTTCTATATGTGACATTTTATTCCAGGTACATCATCCTTAAACATCACTTCATAGTGCAGCTATATATAAACGTTGATAAACTGATAGAGAATCGATTGTTATCACCTCTATATAACTTTTGATAAACATTAGACAGTAAGCAGGATAGTAGTTGAGATCTGTAACTACTTATGCAACAGAGTTAAATAATTAATCTGTGTTAATAAAATCTCTAACTTTATTGGTAGGTCTACCCAAATAAAATATTGTTCTTCGTAATTAGTAGGGGGGACTGTTTTGTGACATGACCTTAATATCAAGAAGTATATAGAACTTAACGAATTCTGGAATGTGTTGTAACTAATGTGCACGGCCTGGAAAGTGAAATTTATCTGTCCATTTTCGATTGGCAAAACAAAAGAGACATAAAGAAAATAAGTGCTTAAAAGAAAGTACGTTTTGAAAGGGATTGTGAAATAGGGATGGCAGGGCAGAGGTCAGGCATTTAACATGCTAGTTAACAGTAGCAATGCTAAGATGCTCACAGCATGTAAAACAGGTTATTTTCTAAAAAGTAAATTCAGTAATTGATGATAGTGTCTAAACAGACTTACAATGTCTTTGTAATAACCTTATAAGTGTTAAATGCTGCTTATAGTGTAGTTTCATTTGTATTTGCTTTTCATTTACATTATATTTTATTCTTTTAGTTGCATTTCATTCAGGTTCAAGGGTGTCACTAAATTGTCTACATTGTTTTAAAAAAATCGTGAAACTGAAGTACTGATTTTTTTTTCTTAAATATGCTTTAGAAATCTAGATAAAACTAGGGGCAGTGTAGCACAGAACTGCATTACAGAAATCCTAACATAAAACTGTAGAAAAAGGATAACTTGGGTGTAATTCATTATCAAGAGTAATACGAGTTGAGAAGGTTAGGCAGAGCAGAAAACTTTAAAGGAATAGCTTGTTCTTGCGCTCTAATGAGCTTGGGAGTTATAAAAGAGGGTTTGGCTCTTAATGAAGCACGTAAACTGCTCTCTTTAGCTCTTTTCAGTGTTTAATAGTAGAAGCAGACTGAGTAGCTGTAAGAGAATGCAGCAGGTGATTATACAAGCATGATGCAGGTATGGGGAAATGAAGTAAAATAAAAACAATCTCATGTGTGAGATGAAGACGTAAATCTGTATCTGTAAAGCACAAACAGGAAGAAAGCTCCAAAAGTGTGGAAGAACGTACATGTGTGTAGATCTTAGTGTCCAACTGGCAAAGTTTCAGGTTAGTGAACTGGTGAGAGAAAATATGTGGAAACGCCTTGGAAACGCTTGTACTAAAAATATGTCTGGTACCATGCAGGAAGAAAAGGGTAAGAACTGTCCGTTTGGTAACTAAGTACACTGATCAAAATACACTTTGTTTCAACTGCTGCTTCTTAACACTTGATACCATGCAGGCTGCTAGCTGTATAAATGCTTAAGAGGGCGTGGGTACATTCATCTTACGAGCTTTCTACTCTTGCCTCACAAGATTCATTTTAGCCTCCTGAGTTACCTATTAGAAATGTTTTTTTTTTTCCATTTTTGGTACTTGGGTCTTACTTTTCTTTAGAGGGTATGGACTTTTTATTTAAAGGTTTAATGTTTTTTATACCTGGTATTCAAAGGTTTTGAACTCTGCATGACAAATGTTTGGGCCACATAGTGTCTATAAGTATTCTGACTTTAATGGTACTTGGACTTTAAGGTTATTTTATTCAACTTTCAGGAAAGTGATACCATTCATCTCTTTGTTTTACTTATGGTACACTCAAATCAGTGTGATCCAGTGAGGAGGACTTGTTACTTCTGGCATGTTCAGGGCCTGGTCATACACCCTGCTGGTTCGGATATAGCCAGCATTCTGTCTTTGAACATTCACATTTCTATACTCTGTGTTTTAAATAGGATATGCACAGGCCTTGGAAAAAAGTTTGATCTGTTCTGGTAGGAAGAGCTCACCCTGTCCTTCATAAAAATCATGAATGATCGTGTGGCTACGTGGAACTGGTTTTTCATATGAATTATGTATGCCACAGCTTTTCCCCTGTGTTCTAGTATCAGTTTGTTTCAAAATGTAACTTTTTGACAAATAAGTTGCTGACAAAAACTGTTACTTCTAATTATTATTGAAGCCGCTTGTCTTCTATAGAAGACTTCTTTTTTGAGTTCAGACATGGAGAGTTTCATTTGTAAACCTGTATATGCAATGGTATTGATCAGATGAATTCTTTCATATCAACAACATAGTAGGTGTTTTTATTTATAGTACAATCTAATGTGAAAATAAGCTAAGCTCAGCCCATTGTAAAGAAAAATGTGCTCGACTTGACTGAACTCTGTACTCCAAGTGAGTGTTTCACTCTTTATCATGTTCACCTTAGGACAGTAAAATGACCTTCTGAAGCCGTCTTCCTGCACCTGACAGTCGATCTCTAGTACAGATGTGTTTTCAGGCTTATTGTTGCACAAGCTAATCAGTGAATTGGTCTTCCAGTATTGAGTGGGTTTTTGCAACCTGCAGTCAATTTAGAACTGCTGTGTTTATGGTCCTAGAACTTAAGGATTAGTTTAAAGCTAGTTCACATATGCCAGCATGAACTGTTTGATACAGTGAAAGGTGTTTTATATTTACTTGAACAGCTCTGTGGGAGAACATACAGTTGAGGATAGCTGTAAACCAAAGATGAACACTGAAGCATGCTTGTGCTGCATGTGAAATGTGAATTTTCAGTATTTTCATTTACGTATTCTGTGATTATGAATCTAGGGGAATGGAGTTTGACACTTGTGAAACAATGTGCTTACATGTCTGTCACTGAGCGACTCCTGAAACATACAGGTCTTCCTCTTCCAGCTTAAAGGTAAAACTGTAAGTTGTTGTGTAACGTGAAATAACTTGAAGTATATTTCCTTTTCTCCAGGAACCAGAGAAATGGCCACTACGCAATCTGTCTTCACATTTGCTCTCTGCATTTTGATGATAACTGAATTAATACTGGCTACAGAGAGCTATTATGATATTTTAGGAGTTCCAAAAAATGCATCAGACCGCCAGATCAAGAAGGCATTTCACAAGCTGGCTATGAAATACCACCCAGACAAAAATAAGAGTCCTGGTGCAGAAGCAAAATTTAGAGAAATTGCTGAAGGTAATATATGCTAACCTTAGTCTTAATAATTTGATACATGGCTTATATCTGTGAGAAAATGTAGTAATATAAGTATACTCTGTTTTTACTGAGTAAGAGATAATTTTTTTTTTTCTTAATTCTACTTCTGTGCTGTCAAATGTCCAATACCAATATGTGACTTGTTTCTGTGTCCTTGCACATAGGCAGGTCTTCGACACAGTTTGTGCATTCCTGCTTATTAGGCTTTTTGGTTCATGCCTCTTGTCACAAAAAATATTTGGCAGTAGGACGACTTTAGCCCTAGGAGGTTAATTCTTATCTTTTGATCTGTCTGGTAAGGTCTAGCTCAGGATTACTAAGGCTTTAGGGGGACCTGACAGCACCTTCCAGTAACTATGGGGAGATGATCAAAAAACCACAGTAAGATGCTTTAGTGGTTCATGGTGGGAGTACAAGAGTCAACAGGTGCAAGAGGTCCAGAGTGGTTATAAGGATAAAGTTTTTCACTTTGAGGATAGGCCAGTGTTGGAACAGGTTCCTTAAAGAGGTTGTGCAGTCCCCAACCTTAGAGATTTTTCAGGAATGAGTGTAGAAAGCCCTGAGTTAACCTAGTCTGTTTCATGACTACCCTACTTTGAGCAGGAGTTTGGAGTAGAGGCTGTCTGAGGTCACTTCAAACCTGAATTCTTCTGTGATCCTGGGAAGACACCATTCATAACTGTTGTGTGATAAAATATAACCGTGGAAGTGAATAGTCGAGAACAGAAAAAGACTTGCTGAAAAATAGGGTGTTCCCACTTCTGCTCCCCATAGACTTGATTATAATAGCAATCTATTTGTGTAGTTTTCCTAACTAAGCTAATAAGAGATTTCTGGGTTTTACCTTCTTGTCTGCAGAAGGGTTCTTCTGAAAGAAATGTAGTTATTAATATAAGGAAAAGGGAGGGACACTCTTGTTAGATCCTGGATTTGTTAGCACCTATTACAGGAGGAATTGGGAACTCTCAAATAAGTGTTGAAGTATATAAAATAGTTGCAAGCCTTTAACAGGTAAGAAAATGGAAGTGTTTAAAATACTTAATGTAATCAGAATGGGTATATTGTCTGTCAGAGTTTCTGCCTTGGAACACCAGTACCTGTAGTTCAGGACCAAAGATTGGATGAAATTCTAATTTCCATTTCAGGTATATCCAATCACAAAATCTAGGTTTATTGTTAAACTTCTGAAAAATTGAGAATTTGGACATAAGGGAAACTCGCTTGATTTTATCTCCTTGATGTTTATGTTGTAACTGCAGCATAGCTAGAACTTGCTGGCTGGATAGCAGGTAGCTTTGCAGACATTGGACTGTGTTTCTGTGATAGGAATGCAGTAGGCAATTCATTTTGTTAGGTAGAGCTCTTATCTTCTCTCCTTCAGTCTTTCTGATTGCCACGTCACTGCTATTTTCTTTAGAATCATAGAATCATTAAGGTTGGAAAAGACCTCTAAGATCATCAGGTTCAACCGTCAGCCCAACACCACCATGCCTGCTAAACCATGTGCTGAAGTGCCACATCTTCACGTTTTTTGAACACCTCCAGGAATGGTGACTCCACCACTTCCCTGGGCAGCCTATTCCAATGCTTGACCACTCTTTCAGTAAATAAATTTTTCTTAATATCCAATCTAAACCTCCCCTGATGCAACTTGAGGTCTTTGCCTCTCATCCTGTTGCTAGTTACTTGGGAGATGAGACCAATACCCACCTCACTACAACCCCCTTTCAGGTAGTTGTAGAGAGCAATAAGGTCTGCCCTCAGCCTCCTCTTCTCCAGAATAAACAATCCCAGTTCCCTCAGCTGCTTCTCATAAGACTTGTTCTCCAGACCCTTCACCACCTTTGTTGCCCTCTCTGGACACACTCCAGCAACTCAGTGTCATTCTTGTAGTGAGGTGCCTAAAACTCAACACAGTACTCGAGGTGCGGCCTCACCAGTGCCGAGTACAGGGGCACGATCACCTCCCTACTCCTGGTGGCCACACTGTTCCTGATACAAGCCAGGATGCTGTTGGCCGCCTTGGCCACCTGGGCACACTTCTGGCTCATGTTCAGCTGCCTGTCGACCAACACCCCAAGGTCCTTTTCTGCCAGGCAGCTTTCCAGCCACTCCTCCCCAAGCCTGTAGCGTTGCGTGGGGTTGTTGTGACCCAAGTGCAGGACCCAGCATTTGGCCTTGTTGAACCTCATACAGTTGGGCTTGGCCCATGGATCCCGTCTGTCCAATATAAATTCTTACTTCCTTTCAAATATAAACACTAATCTTTATTGCTAGTTAAACTATATTGTATTATGTGAATTTAAAATTTTGAGGGTATAGTTTGTCCTAATAGTATAGCTATATATATTATTAGAAATAAATATTTATTTTGAAACAGCTTATTTTGGTTTGGAGGAAGCTGAACAAATGTTGAGCTTGATCAGGAGTGTGTGTTGAATGAGTCTGGCTTGAAATTTGTCCTATTGAGGGAGTGGAAGGAAGCTGTTCTTTGTATTTGTGTATAGTTTGTTTTTTTTTTTCCAATGAGAATGTAAATAAACTTTTAAAACTTTTTTTTTAAATGGAAATAGCATATGAAACATTATCGGATGAGAATAAACGAAGAGACTATGATCAGCTTGGCCGTCATGGAGGACAGGGAAATAATGGAAACCCATTCCATCAGTCATTTAATTTCAACTTTGATGATCTGTTCAAAGACTTTGATCTCTTTAGTCAAAACTCACGGTCAAAAAAGCACTTTGAAAATCACTTCCGAAGTCATCGGGAAGCTCACAATCGGCAAAGACGTTCTTTCCAAGAGTTCTCCTTTGGAGGTGGACTGTTTGATGACGTGTTTGAAAATATGGAAAAAATGTTTTCGTTTAGTGACTTTGAAAATGCACACCGACATGCAGTGCGAACGGATTCCAGGTTTCATGGATCCAGCAAGCACTGTAGGACTGTCACTCAGAGACGAGGAAACATGGTTACCACGTATACAGACTGTTCTGGACAATAATGTTTCCTTTCTTTTAATCTCTTTTCTTCTTTTTTCAACATCTTCGTAATCCTTCTTGGTTTTGTGCTAACATGGAAAAAATTATTTGAACTGTTTGTTCTAAAAACACTTAACTGCTATAAAGAAATAGTAAATGAAACTAATCTTCAGAATAGAAACAACACACATTTGGGAAGTAAATGTCTTGGTAACTGCTTAGAGTGGGAAAAAATAATTTGAAGTGATAGAAAAAATTGTATGTATTTCAGTTTAGTAAACACTTTCCTTATATTTGAACTTCAACACAAGATCTATATTTTTCATTTCAGAAATGTAATATAATTTTTTCATTAGGACTGTTTGAGTTACTGGTGCATGAATTGCAGCAGAGAAGATACTTTAATTTTGAAGTGCTGCTTTTTTTTAATCACATCTTTCCAAGTTTTCACTTGCAGTTTTTACCTGACAGGGACTTATTGTGCAAATGAGATAATTTACACAAAATAACAGCAGATATACAACTTACCTGGTCTTTGTCACTCTGTCCAGCATTGTGAATGTGTTAATAATAAAATACTTTTTCAAGCTGGAAAATAACAAGAGGGAGCATGTTAAGATTGTGCCTCACCTAGGAGAGTGATGTAGGAATTAATTTTATTTCCAAACAGCCTTTCATTGCTCTGAAAATATTTTAGGATTTGAATAACCCTTGACTTATTTAAGGGCTGTTCATGTATGTAAGTTTGGGTGCACACAAGGTCTTTTTTTTCTTCCAAAATACAAGTATCTCTCTAACAAGGTTTGGAAGAGCATACCGAAAACACTCTTGTTTCACGCTTGTTATATTATCACGTGTGCAGTGTGGTTTCCGTAACTCGGTTTATTGAACTTAAATACTCCTCTGTGCTCTTGTGAACAAAATAAGCTTGCCTACAGATTCCTAGTGTTTCTGGAAGGGTCTAATTAAAAAATACGTTTTGTTTAGATTGACAGATTTATTACTTGTCATCAGGAGTTTTTCAGCGCTGTGATTTGAAAGGTAAATTCTTAAACACAGTGTGATACTGAAAATTACAATTGTTGCATTCATCTAATGCCTTCTGGTACTGGAATGTGCTAATAAAGACAGTACTAATGAGTATTAATTTCAGCACCATGGAAATCCATAACCAGTCTAAACTACTTCAAACTAAAAAAAAAGAAAAAAAAACCAAACACCAACCCTGAATATTTTAACTGATGTCAATCCATAAGTTCTGTTTTTTCTTAACTAGTAATACAGGTTTAGTGTATTGAATTTGTTCCCCTTAAGAAGATTGCTGTCACCCACATATGCTGTCCCTTGAGAATTGTGAGATAAGAATTTACCTTTCAGATTGATTGCATGAGCAAAACGAGCATTTTAAACAGCAGTGTTCTAAATAGGCTTTGAGTTCTTGAAATCTTTCTTGAGATTGAACCCTTTGCTTCTCAGATGGATATTGAAAGCTGCCTATTTGCTGAGTAACTTTAACCTTCCCCTCAAGGGTACGTATTGTTGCTTTTTTTTTTTCATTCACTAAATACTTGGAATGGATTGTTGTATTATATTAAGTGCTTTTCCTTTTTCATGTTGCTCTTTATTTATTAATAGACTAATACCTCATATATGGTCTTTATAAAAAGCCAGTAATTTGTGCAACATTATCGGAATGTGCAATATTCTTTTAATAGGATAAGTGCTGGAGTGAGTGTGTTTGTGTTATTTCCACCCTTTTTCTGTGTAACTAGAGATCTTTAGTTTCTTCTGTATAATTAATATATTAGTCAACCAAAAGTTTTAATTTATGTAGATTTCCCCATTTTTTTCTTTATAATACTTCATCAGTCCTGTGCATGAATCAAATCTGCCTGATTCATATCATGTGGGCATCCAAGTGAACAAATTATTAACTTGAAGTTCTGCATTGCTTTCTTTCACAAATGTCAAGTTTTTTTAGAGGGCATTTCTGTATGCATTTGAGGAGAATTACTCACACTGATAAGATTTTGGAAGGATGTAGCCTTTAGTATTAAATACAAGATAGTATTAATGAATGTCCTTTAGGGATGATGACTGCTGGAACTTAGAGGTGGGAGGCAGCTCTAGAAGCAGGATGCAAAGTTAAAATGTTAATGCCTTTCTTAGTCTAGTGAATATTTTCTTAATTTAAATAAACAAAAATTTGGAAACGGCAGAATGAGCAGTTCCTAGGTGTGGGAGAAGGAATATTTAAAGTTCCTACTGCAACCAAACCGTTGACTTCTCCGAAGGTAGTTTTCTCCGGTTATGAACTTTGAGTCCATTCTGTAATCCTGAATTAGAGGAACAGAAGATAAAATGAGCACTGTAAGTTGTAGTAAACACAGCCACGCACAAAATTTGTCTGGTTTAAGTGACTGTATGAGTTCACCTTCTTTCAGGATAAGTTTTTAAGAGAAAATCAAAGGTCCTTGGCTGCTTCTAGGTTAGCTTCCCCTCTTTAAGGATGCTCCAGACTTTATTCGTACAAAGTGTATTTGTTTTCCTCAACTCTTTAAAGTCAAAGTATGAAGTATTATCAAAGTATGATAATAAAATGATACGGTTACTAGTTTTCTAGCTGATAGAACCTTAAAAAGACTTCTGCCTAGTCTATTTTTATCTGCTTCCATATTAGTTAATTACTTGTCAAACAAATACTTCCTATTATTCCTATGGCTTCTCAAAGTGACCTTTCTGCTTGTTTTGGGTGTTGATCCAAAGGAGAGCTTGCCCACTCGCCGAGGCTGGTGTATTGCTATCCATGTGACTTTCTATGATGGGTATGCTTATGATAGACTTTAGCTGAAGAAATTCAGGCAGGTTTTCCTCAGCCAGCAGCCTTCAGTTCCATGGCTGTCAGAACACAGGCCCGCAAAACATTTTGTGCTACTCACTTATTCAGAGCTCTTGCACATTCTTTTCCTATTTATAGTGTTTGCTTCATGGCAGGCTCTCCAGCGGAAGTCCTGATATAACCTTATGACACCTCTGACTTCAGGAGTTTCTTAAGTGCCATCTTTGATCTTCATATATTTTGAAAAGACCTAGTAAAACCTCTTTTTTTATTGTGTGAGGGTGAAAAATACAATTGTTAACGATTTTTTGAAAGGCATTTATGCATATGTAACTCCAGATGGTTGAGCTTCTAAAACTTTACCAAAAAATAGTGGGTTTTTTTCTTATTTGTTTTTCCCATTACACTTTTGAAACACAGTATCTAGCAGAGATGAAAGTACTGTAAACTTAATTAGGGTGCCATTACATTAAACGTGTGAAAATTGTTTGTGTGTGAAGTCTGTCTCTTTTTTTCTGTCCTTCAAGATGTAGATGGAAGCTGCATTCAAGTGGGTTGTGAGGAACTTGTGTTTTATGGAACATTTGGACCACTACATTTTCCTTGAATGGAATGATGGGCTTGGCGGGGAGAAGGGAACAGGGCTGAAAAAAATGGACTTAACTTTACCTGGTCGGTTTTTCAGAGATGTTGAGAACGGTTTGGAGTTAGGCACTATGCCTGTAAACCAGGTAGACAAAAAAGCCTGTGCCAAGGGGCCTTTTTCTGAGAAGCAAAAGTCCTCCACCTTGAAGTGTTCTGTCTCTGCCTGCTGCCTCTGCTGTGAGCACACTGCGGAGTTGTGGGCGAGCAGCATGACCGGCACTCATCGGCCTGGATTGCCACTGAAAAGTGCAGGTTCTGAAGCCAAGGTTAGGATTCTGTTGTGCTGACTCAAAAGTTGACTCTGACTGTGCTTGCAAGTTCTTGGTTTTTGGGGCCTAATCCTTAGAAGGTGGAGGGTGGAAGTTTTGGGATTTGGTATGTCTCATTGGGCCATTTCTCATTAGAACCATCTTGCCTGGAACCTAAGCAAATCTGCCATCTTAACAGTGCAGAGCCAAATATTGAGGACTAAATGTGTTGGAGACAATGGACAATCTGTGTTACGTTTTTGTGCTGAGGGGTGTTGCTTTTTTTTAGTGATTTGTAAATGGGAAACTCCCATCAGGAGTGTCTGTTGGTCATGAAACAAAAGCCTTTTGTAAAGTCGCTTGACTGTGCCATGTATGGGGCTCATTTCAGAATAAAATGCCGTTCATTTGGCTCTGGTGGCTGACGTGGCTGAGCCTGACAGGTCTGCGCTCCGGCAGCGATTCATGCAGCCGTGCTGGTGACTTGTGTAGTGCGGGCACCTGTTTCTGTGGGGACTGGACAGAGACCAGCTTTGCAGATGCCACTTGGCAGTTGTGATATCAACTGACTGTCAGTTACTCCTAGCATAAGGCTGAATCACTTCTAGGTTAAGGCTGTAACTCATCCTTGATTGCAGTTTGTTTAAAAAAGAAAGAAAAAACAAACAAACAAAAAAACCAAACCAAAAAACCCAAACAAACCTGCTTTGAAGCAGTGTATTCCAAAGCTTAGGCACAGAGGAAACCAACTTTTTATATGGGGCATGTTACCTCTTAAGCAGTGGTGTTTGATTTAAGAGCATTTATTTCAAGAACTATGGTAACACTGAAATGACCGTTACTGCTTGTGTTGTTCCTGCTGTGGTTGGAGTTGCATCCAGAGTTGCTGTGGATGAGCTCAGGTCATTGGGGTTGGCTGCAGTGTTCTACCAAGACTTTGAGACACTAACTGGATGTCCTGGTTTTGTCTGGGATGGAGTTAATTTTCTTCCCAGTAGCTGCTGTGTTTTAGATTTAGTGTGAGAAGGATCTTGATAACACTGATGTTTTTAGTTGCTGCTAAGAATTCAAGGACTTTCTCTGGTTTCTCGTATTCAGCTAACGAGCAGGTGTGTAGGAGCTGGGAGGGGGTGCAGCCAGGCAGCCAGCCCAAGCTGGCCAGTGGAAAGATTCCATACCATAGACAGCACGCTCAGGTTATGAATGGGGGTTGGCCAGGGAGCAGGAATCTTTCTTCCTCTTTTCCGTGAGTTCAAATCTCCTCTTTTCCAGGAGTTCGAGCTTTTCTGGGAGTTTGGTCTTTTTCAGGAATTTTGCAAAATTTGCAAATTCCAGGTTCTGTGATTGCTGCTTGGGGACTGACACTGAATTGTTGATCAGGTGGTGAGAAAATTGTATTGTATATAGTTTGTTTTGCATATTCATTATTATCATTATTAGTATTAGTATTTCCTTTTAGTCTTGTTAAACTGTCTTTATTGCAACCCACGAGTTTTCCCTTCTGTCCGTTTCTCCTCCCCATCCCCCTGGAGGGGAAGGGTAAGGGTGAGCGAGCAGCTGTGGGGTCCTCATTGCTGGCTGCTGGGTTAAACCACGACTCTGGAGGTGGTGGACCATCTTTTCCAAGCAGTTCTTCTGGGACAGTCCACCAAGGAATGAATGTACATCTGGTATCAACTTACACATATTCACTAGCTGTTTTGGGGGAGGGCTGGGGTTTTTATTTATTTATTTTGACTTGTGTTGCAGGTCTGTTGGGAGTCCAAGCTGCGTGTTTCTCTAGGCTGGTAAAAATGAACGCGCTTCTCAAAGGTATCCATGAAGAGAAAGATGGAGGTGCCTGATCCATCTTTGCTTAGCCTGACACTCATCCTCCAGCCACAGGCAGCTCGGAAGGGGTGCTGGCAGTCATCTTAGCGGCTGTGGGAGGGCAAGCCTGGCCTCGGAGCTGTCTACTCCAGTGGAGGTGCATGGGGTGTTCCTCTTGCAGGGATCTGATGGTTGGGCTCTGCAAATCCTGCCCCGGGCTCTTTTGACTTGCAGATGCAAGTGAGACTAAGCTGAGGAATGTTTAGGGAAGTGGATCATCTTCCTGTGTTTTGTGTTTTTGTTTGGTTTTTTTAATTGCATGGAGTACTTTGACAAGGAAACCAGGGAGGAGAGGGGGGAATGAGGAAACCAGTAAACCACTGCTGTCTGGTCTGAGTTAAGGTACAGAGGACCTCTATCAATAGCTCATTTCATGAGCACATTGGGCCTGTAATGTACCAAGTCCTAAGCTCAAGAATTGTGGCTAACATACACCTGGAAGCCAGAAGCAGATGCAGAGACAGTTACGGGCTGGTTGTGGAGGAACTGGAGAAAATAATGTTTGCAATGATTGCTCTGGTGTTACAGTTGGTTTGTCCAGCTCCGTATGCCTCACAGCACCCCTCGCTGCATGAGGATGGCAATTTCTACCCTGGCTCTTCTCCAGGAAGTAGTCAGGATGAAAATAAGTGTTTCTATTTCAATTGCCGGTCAGGACCTAGACCAAGTATTCCTGTGGCCCTCTTTGGGTTGCCCAACTAGGGAGTGTGTGGTGGTGAGGAACTGGCCTATCTCCAAAGACCAGGGATTGTGGAAGAACCAGGTGACATAAGCACTGGTGGTGGTGTGTTCCTCAGTGTGGGAAAATTACATCAGGATAACACAGGAATGAGCTAATGTCATTGGAGATGGCCGGGGGATGGGGGAGAAGGAGATAAGGTTGCCTGGAGGTAACCTAAGGCTAGTTAGCATGGTAGAAATCACACCCCTGGGAGGAGACCTTACATGCTGGTGTAGGACCACCTTTGTATAATGAACTAATCGCTAATCAGAACATGCACAGGAGTACCCTTGTTATGTAACTAAAAGTTGACCAATGAGCAAGTAGTGTGCAACTTCTTCTTTGTTGTAGCCTGTGTGAAAGCCTGCAACTTCTCCAAAGACGTGTGCTAGTTTTTGCGCATTATTGCCTTGCACCCCTTTCTCTACAGAAGTCCGTTAAAGGTTAGAAAGTGAGTTTCGACTCTATGTGCTCGCTGGCTCCAGCGCACCGGGCATGAGCCTGTATCTGGATTACAGGACAACAGTGTAGCTCATCTTCCAAAACGTGAATCTCCTGCAATGCAAAATGGAGCATGGTTTTAATAATACGAACTGTGGGGCAGACAGTGTACGGAAATGTGAGTCCTGGGGTGACTTCAGGGATGTTACAGGTGTGCTGCGGAATATAGATGAGCTGGAGGATGGTGTCCTCAACCCGACCTGGGGTGTGGAGGGTAGGGTATTGTTTCAGAGTGCAGAACATCTGCTGTTCAGGCTGGGTGAGGTCAACCTGCTCCAGAAGTGCAGAATACTGAGTAGCCCACGTCAGCTGACCCTGGGGCTATGCCTGTGTTGCTGTCTTCTGAAACTGTAGTTTCCAGTTTCCCATTGAACCCTCTCATTAGGCACCACTTGTTACTAGAATTTTATCTAGACATGAGGAAGAGAGAGAATACATTTTAGGTGGTTACTTGTTCATGATATTGCCATCATCTGTTCTTCATCTCCCACTGGCACAGAAGTGAATGTCCTAAATGGAAAAGGCAAAGAAGAAGTGAGCCTTGTCTGAGGGGGTCCCACTTGACTTTAATCCATTTCACTTTAGCACCTGGCACTTGCAAGATTTTTAGCCTTGAATATGCAGGATTTTGGGTAGTGATCTAATGAAACGTTGTGTATTATGACCTCAGGGCAGGCGTAACACACCTTTCTCTCCTGCTGTGCAACAATGGGCACTTGAGAGAACTCAAATTACAAAGTGGAGCTGAAATGCCTGTCCTGGGGCAGTGTTTTCCAGAGACCACCTGGCTGAACTAGGGGAACCCATTGAAATGCCACGATGGTGAGGCTAAGCATGCAGAGCTCCAGCTGAGGAAGAAGATGCTCTCTCCTCTGCCCAAATTCCTTAACGAATCCAAACAATGACTTGGTTTCAATCTTTCTGCTTTAGTATGTAAATTGACGAAGTGAAAGGCGTTTTAAAATAATACGGGTCTTTGGTCTGTTGGGCAGCTAGCCCATACTCTGGTTGGTGGTTCTGCTACCTCTGGGCAGCTCAGACTTGGAGGCAGGTGGGGAGGCAGGGCAGAGGGAGTGCTGGATGTGTTGCTGGGATCAGTGTGCAGATGTTATCACTGGTGCACAAATAAATGAAATAACTGCTCGTGCAGATGGGGCACACATACGGCTTGCTTCTGCTAGGAGCTGAACGTAGAGCTCCTGGATTGTTGGTAGAAATGTTATTAAAATCAAGAAACACACATTCTCTCCTCCACTTCTTGCATGCGCCCCAGACCCCCCATTTTATTTTTCTCCTTTTGGTGTCTTGGGCGCTACTCTACTCCAGCCCTTCTACTTTTCCCCTCTGGCAGTGGCTATAGTTATTTTGTTTCTATTTGCTTTGCAGGTCCCTATCAATTCATTTTAGTCTGTGCATACGAAATGTGTTTTGCAACCCAGTGACGTTTTGTGAAACGGTACAAACCATTTCAGTGCAACCTGATTGCCTCCTGCCCGTCTTTCCCCATATCCTGTGGAGTTAGCCAAGTGCACAGCGTGGGGTTTTGTACTGGTTTTCTGCTCTTACTCAGTCTGTGGGAGGATAAATGATACCCAGTCTTGCATAAAGCTAGACAGGTGCTGGCAGATGATATATTCCATAAAATCTGCTGATGTAAATTTAACCTACAAATGTTTTTGAAAAAAACATTGACTCGGCAGATTGAATTTACGTCTGATCAGCACTTTGCATGATAATCCTGAAGTTTAGAAATAAAAATGAATGCCCAGCCCCCCCCCAAACCAAAACAAAAAACCCCACCTTGGTGAGTGTGTAGACTAACTTGAGCTGTGTATCTGTTACCTCTTATAAGATACCTTCTGTCTTGAGGGAAACAGAACTTTTAATGCATGATAAATAAACAGGATTCTGTAAGAGATCCTGTAAGGAAGTGGCTGGAGCACTTATATCTCCACAGTTAGCTTTACCCTTGCTTAAAAACAATTATTTATTTCAACTTATGGGCACCTAACAAAAGCAACATATGGCATTTCATGAAGTTCTCCCCTTGTCAGCTGAGTTTTGTTAACTGTATCTAAGTGCTGTCTTACATCCAAGGTATTTGAATCAACTTACGTGTCCTTCACTGGCTAGGAGAATGCAAGTTGTTATCGTGAGTTATTGCTGCTTAGACACACAGTAACTTATTAGATGCTCATAATTCAGTCATGCATTTGAGCCCTGACCTGAGTTAGCCGTGGCTGCATAAATAGTCTGAGACAGTCATGAGGAGGGGCCAGGTTTCTTGGCCTCTGATGTTGTGCCCTTATTATGAGGTTATTCTGGCTCTACTCAATCAGATCCTGCCTAAATCAGAGTCACCCTGCTGCATCAGGTAGTGTTTTTTGGCTGTGTTACAAATCATGTCTTGTATATGCAGTGCTTCTATCAAAATATCTTTATTCTGTTGTGATGAAGGTAGATCAGGAACAACCACTGTCTTATGTTGATAGCAATGTATTTTTTTTTGTAGGTTGATCTTCAGTGGAGAAGACATAGGTGGTTATTTGCACATCCGTGGGCTGACCAGTAATTCAATCAGTCTGTGTATTCAAAAGGATATGGGTGGGAAGAAACTGCAAATGCAACAAGACTGTACATTTGAAAAAGGGTGGGTAAGCATGGAGAATGGGCAATTTGTCACGGAGCATCGCAGCTGCCCAATAAGCAGTCTTGATGTGCCAAGCAGAGTGCCTTTACAAGGGGGAATATGGCTACATTATTGCATTTGCATGCCGCAGGAATCATGTGGATACATGTTATTTATGCCTGTATGTACCGTTTCCAGTAGGTGGCTGACTGTCACTTCACACTGACTTGAGTCCTATAAAATAACAGTTGTCACACCTCATGAGAACCAGTCTATTCTAACAGTATCATAAATCTGTTTACTTGCTTCCGTGAAGCCTAAGGACCACAGAAATGCTACACCACACAGCAGTGCTTCCCTATGAAATAAGCAACAAGCCATCCTTTAGTGCGTTTCTGTAAGCTATACAATTCTTTTCAAGACAAATAAATACACAGATTAGGTTCAGAAAATATATTAGCTGTCTAACACATTCTAGAAATACAGGCTTTTTTCCTATGAACATGCTTGAAGGTTTTACTCCATTTCAAATCTCAAAAAAACAGCAAGCAGATGTACCCAAAATGGTGACTGTGAGATTATTCTGCCTCGGAAAGGTGGTAGTCTGTTTTTGGGGTTTTTTTTCTGTTTTTTTTTTTTTTTGTTTGTTTGTTTGTTTTCAGAAATTCATTGCCATACTGGCCTTTATGTAGTGATTATGTTTCTTCTTGCTCGAACTGTTATAGAAAACTGTTGTAAGGGGATGTGTGGGGGGGAAGCCTCCAAAATTTTGTTGCATTAAAAATGTGAAAGAACAGCTATAAGAGTGATCTCTTCACAGTTATTTCTTGTATAAGTGAATTAGCAATATCAGTGAATACTGTAACTTCCTGTGAATATAGTGATGTCCCAGGGAACAAAACCTATCATATTTGCTCAACTGATCTGTAGAGCTCTATGAAGCGAAAGTGGACATAAACCAATATTAAAATCTTGAAAGAGTAAAGAACAGGATTTGCCGTTTGAGGCACATACAATTGTGGAAAAAATATTTGAGTTAGGTATTTTCCCTGTGCAGCGTTCTCAAGTGTATGTTTTATAATACACTGAAATTAAGAACATCAATGATTTGGCCAGATTTGTCTTGTATTTATTACATGGCAAGTAATTCTGATGTTTCACTTCTTTTGGGTGTTTTTGAGAAATTTTTGAGAAGCCTGGATGACTGAACAATAGAGTGGCAAATAGAATTCAGAATAGATGAAACTAAAGTGATGTTCGTGGGCTAAAATGAAAAATAAAGGGCTTAGCTTTGACCATTACCATTAACAAGATCTTGTAGTTCTTGTATTTATAGGGAGCAAGCCCAGGAAAACATCAGCTCTGTGCTTAGAAGCAATGAGTGAAGCAAAACAGATTTTAGAAAGGAGTAAACAACAAAGAGCACACAGTTATGTCGCCATATAAATCCATGGTTTACCTACCCCTTGACTACTATGGTGAGTTCTGATCCTCTTGTCTTCAAGACTCTATTGGAACTGGAAGGGATGTGGAAAATGGCAGTAAGGATAATTAGATGGAGGGACTTCCATATGAGGATTGACTGAGCAGATTAGCATTCTTCAACATTGAGAAGAGATGGCTACAGGGGGATGTGCAGAGGCCTACAGAATCATCAGTAGTAAGGAGATAGTGTATAGGGATTGACTGTTCACCATCTTTTGGGCTCTGAGGATCAGTTCATTCCAGAAAAATAAAGAAAATCAGCAGTTCTTCATACAGAACTTGCAAAAAAAAAAAAAAAAAAAAAGGGAGGTGACAAGACTATGAGACAGATTGAAGGTGAAACTGGGCAAATTTTGGAAGAGTTTTCTGTTGGGATTTAAGAAACAGGTAAACCTCTTCCAGCTCAGGAAACCCCTCAGCAGAAACTTGGAGATGGGGGAAGCAGAAGGGGAAAATGCCAAGTGGGCATACCCTGTGCTAACCTTCCTAGGTGCTCACTTGCTGGAACTGCTGGAGACTGAGTACAAGAATTGAAGGACCTTTGGTTTGTGCTAGTGCAGCCATTCTGATGTTTTAAGAGTCTTAAATACCATACTGTATTTAAGTTTGTTAATCGTTCTGTTGCTTTTTGTGATCACCTTCCAGCTTGTTAGTGTGTCGTCTTCTAGCAAGTATAGTCTTGCAGATGCACTCCTGCTCAGCTTGATGTGATGTTCTTTGTGCAGATACACTTCTGTCATTTTTTAAAGCCTCAAGCATATGAATTTAGGTTTCAGTTCTGTCTTCTGTCACTCCTAATTCTCTTTCAGTACAGCACTTTTTCAGGGCAAATCCTGACTGCACACTAAATGTTACTTTTCATTAGAAGAAAGAACTTCAGTCTTGTTCTTTTTTTTTCACCCATATTGGTAATTTCTTATGGCCTAGTATGCGTGCTCTTCTGAGAGCTAGATTATAAAATCAGTGGCTAACCATAAATTATACAATCTGAATTGCACAGATGAGAATTAAAGACAGAATTAATGAATTAGATCAGGATAAAAGAGAGGCAGATATATTTAAAGGAACAGCATAAGAAATTGAATCTTATTTTCTTTCTATATCTTCTTTTTTTTCTTTACAGTTTGCTATGAAAAGATATATGCAGCAGTATATAAAGCCTGGAACAGAGATTTGCTGTGTGTCAGACTGATACCCAGTCCTGGCCTATGGAGTCAGACTGTCATTGAGAAGGCTTGGTCAATGGACTGTTACTTACCCAGAATGACTTCGGCTTGTTTGCAGAGGCCAGCAGTTAAGATGAACTGCAGCTTTTTCAGTTAGTTAATGTATTGGGTATATTCAGAAGCCTTTATCATATGTGTCTTTTGGAATTACATACATATTACATTCTCCCTGAAAAGCCAAATACATGGATAAAAAAGCTTCCCAGAAATGATACCCCGGTTTCAGATCTCCTTTTGTAAACGATCTTCTCATCTGATCGGTTAGGTTTATAAAGCCTAGTTATTGTGCATCGCTGTGCTCTCCGAGTCTGCACCTCTGTGATGCGCAGCTGTAAGCACGGATACGGCCGTGCATAGCTCTGAGATAGGTGGGGTGCAGTCAGGTCAAAGGGTGTCCTGTCTTCCGTGCTGTCCAGAATTAGAGTCTGTTTTGAGAGAGCAGCAGAGCCACAGTGAACTGAGTTCCCAGAGACATGGATACGTGCTAACCTTGGAATACTGGAACAGGGGTGGAGAAATCCCAGCTCCCAGTCCAGTAATGCCGTGTCAGGAAGGATTTCTGACAACAGATTTTTTTCCACTCAAGTTTCAGTTATTCACCACAAGCTGCAATTCTAAGAAGTTAATCCTCTAGGCATAGGAGAGAAGTCAATGTTTACCAACTCTGTAGCTAATGATACGCTGGAAGGGTTCAGAATATCTTTACTCAGCACAGAATAGCACAGTGGCCACAGTACAGACCTGGAAGACAAGATAGCACATTTTGCTTTGGATATGCAGCCAGCTCCAAGGGAGGGATTCTTTGGAAGTTCATTCAGGGTTGCTATTGCCTTCTCTTTACTGTCTTTTTAAGACACTCAACTTCAAAGTCATCATCTGGACTAAGGGAGGAATCAACAACAGCTTCTAGAGGGGTTCCCTAGCAGGGATTAAGAGGTTTGCTGGAAAGAGTGGTGGTCACCAGTCTCTGCATGCTGGGGGTAGGTACGTACACTCTTCGACTCTACTTATCCTTGAGTCTGGAGCTATTTACAAGAACAAGAAAGAGAGATGACTGAGAAACAAAACTGGGCAAGGATTCAGTGGTTCGTGGTGACTGCGAGTTCTGGCTAGCACTAGCGCAGTCAGAACAAGACTGGTACAGTTTAAGAAAAGCCCTGCAAGGTTGGTCATAGCACTATAAAAACTGTGGGAGTCTGGAAACTCTTCAATCAGAGTGAAGAAATGGGCTTGACTTGTTTTAGTTTAACAGACAGAGGAAGCTTTCCATTAAAAGACTTCTGTGATCTAATTTTTCTTTCCTGGGACAAAGGCTACATGAATAATTCCATGTACTGGAGGATTTAAATACAATGAATGACTTATATGAGAGTTCGGGCAGTTCAGGGCGCTTGTAAATTTGACAGAGTTACTTCTGCGTAAGTTATGGTGGAGAACTCTCAGGTCACTGCAGGCTGATGGGGCCAGAAGATTTGCAAGTGACAGGCAGCAAGGTTGGGAACTGAGAAACCAGTTGAATGTCATAGTCAGCCTCTGTCTCATCAACAGGAGGGCATGCATCTGTGAACACTAATTCTCTGGAGATGCAGGTAGGTGATTACAAGCATCTCCCTACAGTAAGGTTTTAGGAGAATGCATCTGTTAAAGATGAAAAATGGAGGTGAGGGTGGCAGTAAATGTGATGAGGAGGGGCTAGAGCCTGACATCATGTCCCCACTGAATACAAACTGTTCAGGAAGGAATCTGTGCTTTGCATGTACTTGCTGGTAGCTCTCAGATTAATTAAACCACCTCCTTCGCACCATACTTTTCTCCTTGAATGGCAAAGAAAGTAATTTTGTCTCCTTTCTGGTTGTCTTTTAATGAAAAAAGGAACATACTTTTAGCTCATGTGGCGTCCACCTAAATAGCAGCAGGGGTGGGAGCCTCTGTCTAGGGGCAGGTTTGTTCTAGTAGTGCCGTTGCTGTTCGTACTTCCAGAACGTCTCCTGAGCAGAGGAGGCTGCTCTGGGGTGCCCTCATCTGGCTGTTTCAGGTGTGCCGATGTCCTTCGTCATCTACTGTCTTCCTCAAAGAGCCAGCAAAACCAGCCTATTCCATCCTGAATGCTTTCCTTGACAGTGGAGCCTCAGGTGGTGTACGTGGGTGTACAGCTAGCAAGGAAGAGAGATGGAGAAGTCCCAGAGACTTGGGGGAAAATGTTTTCAAAAGGTCATGTCTTTTTGAAGAACCATGTTATCTACTTTAAAGAAATCTGTGTGAAATAAAAGGAAGATTGTATCTTAGTTTATAGTAAAACTAATGCTTTTCCTGAGGGAGGTAGATTTAATTCTATAAAAATTAATAGCTTTTCTTAGCACTTCAGCAATGAAAGGAGAATTATCCTCAGCACTTCCAGATTTGCACTCCAGCCTAATGAGAGATTAAAACTAGATTCTCAGCATATTTTCATATATAACTTCGTGTGCTCCTAGTAGCTTGCCAGTCTTGTTCAGTTTAGAAGGACCGTTTGAATGTATCAAGTTGTTTGCTAAGGCTGTAACCCAGGAACTGATCCAAAACAAGGAGGCGGTCCACACACTCCTGAACTTTCTGGCAAGACTAATTTCAAAACTTTCTGGAATCAAGGGTATGACCTGGCAGCTGATGTGAATAGCAACTCAGCATTTAGCAGCAAACTCTTGAAGTGTCTCAGACACAGCTTTACTGCCAACTCTTTTTAACAACTTCAGCACTACGATACCTTCAAAACACAAAGTATCGTACATATAAAATCTAAAATGCTGAAAGATAACATTGAAAAAATCGATTTCTTCCCGATCCCATACTGTAGCTTCACGCATGCACAGAACATACAGTGCATCTGCACAGGCTGCAGCAGCATCCTCAGAATACAAAGGCCCCCAGTTTGAACTGTGCCAGCGCTGCCTTGAGGGTAGTCCAAGGAGATGGGTTAGAAATGCAGCTGCACTGTTTTTCTGCTCCTGGTTTCTGGAGATCAGCCAGACCTTGGCATACTTGAAAGCAATTAGGGAAAACAAAACAAAACAAAAAGCAGGTCAATGCAACATTGCTGAGAGCCTGGCACCGGCCGTTTATAGTCTGAATTAACCTTTCACACCATTTTTTTGATAAAGTTGCTGTTGTCCTACTGAGACAGCATCATTTTTTCTCTTCTTTGTGAGGAGAATCTGGGACCAAATGTTTGCTGAGGCCATGCCAAAATCAAAGAGAAGCGAAAACAAGAATATATCCCTGGAGGGCAGGGTAAGAGTCAAGTTGAGGCACCCTGTCTCTGAAGGACTTAAAGCACAAGCTGCTGCAGTGAGGAATGAACCTGGCATGCCTTTGGGTACTGGTAGACGACTGTCTGCGCTTTGTTCCTTTCTGTTCGTGGCAGCTAAAATCGAAGTGGCATAAGAAAGGCAATGAAGCAGGAGCTTAACTAATTACTAAGTCTCTGCTGGAGAAGCTGTGTTAGTTTGTCTAACCCCACACGCTCCGTAGTGGAGTTCTGCTGCTGCCACGTCTGAAAAATGTGAATTGCCGGAAGCGCCCTTCTCTTACATTAGCAATAAGGAGGCTATTGATGTGGCTGTATTAAACCGGAGGAGAAACTGGAGAGGGACGTGAGTGAGATTCTGCTTTCTTGTCTCCAGACACATTTATATTGGCACAAAAATACCAGCTTCCAAAGTGAAAGATGAAAACTGAAGGAGGATAAGAATTAAAACACACCGCATTTCCTGTGGTATTTTTTTACCATAAAAATATCAACATTTTATTAAAAACGGAATTAACATTTTTAGGTCTCATGTATGGTCTTTCAGTGTCCTTATCCAGTTACTAGCTGTACAATTTAAAATCATGACATAATATATTTCATGTTTCGCATAATATCTGAAGAGCTGAAACTCCGGGAAAGCAGCGTTTTTAACGTCTCACCACTGGATGGAGACAGCACTCTAAAACTTGTGAGTAAATAGTAATGGAACTGTAATGAAATCCCTTGTGATAAAAAGATTGAATATATTAGTAGACACTGCAGCAACAAACAGTGGAGCACCAGCTAGACTTATGACAGAAAAGGTGTTGAAGAAACATCCTTTAGATTTGTGCTTGACCTATTTTTATGGTGAGAAAGTAAGAGATTTAGTTTAAAAAAATTAATTCCACTTCTCTATATACACACAAAGCTGCAATGACACAGACTGGCAAGAAGCAAGGGAAGGTAAAGTGAGGCTTTCTAGGATCTTCTTTATCTTTTCCCAGGTCACAGTGTATTCTTCCCAACAGGAGGATCCTTCAGCTTTGTGGTTCTGACCTTGAGGGCTTGATGCTGTGGGTAGCAGCAGAGGTTACTGCAGCAATGGTTGCAGTGGATGTCTTGTTTGCAGTGGAGGTGCTTCCCTTGCTCCAGGACAGTGGGGAGGAAGTCACTGGTGGGAAACAGCAGCAGAAGCAATTCCCACCAGCCTGCAGGTTTGTAGGAAGATCTTCAGAGCTCATTGCAGTTCAAGGGCGAGAGTACAGATGGGGGAGACCCTGCCGTCTCAGGATTCATTTCTCTCCTCACATACGTTAAGGCATTTTTACATGTTTTCCTCCCTCTTTGCATGTGTGTATGTGCATGAGAGAGAGCAAAGGAGGGAAGACCTGCAGTGGTTTTTAGCCCAGTCCCTCACATAGTCACGCTGTACTTCTGTGTTGCCAGCAATAACTTTTGAATATGTTAAATGAATTAAAGATGAATTAAATGAATTCAAAGATAATTATATTCTTATAAATTTAATCGAAATAGCCAGCCAGATAGATTGGAGACTCTTGAAGTGCCCTGACTAAAGGAAAGGCTGAAGTGTGAGCTCATATATTAGAGAACCCACTCTGGAGAGAGCTCTTATCAGTGCCCCTTCCCCTGGGAGAAGCTTTAATCAGAGTTTGCAATCAAGCACAAGATAAAAAACTACAGGCAACCAGACTACATCAGTTCAATAAGCACCAGAACTTTTTCTTAAAAGCAATAAACAGAAAACTTGACCTATTCCATTACCATCTCTCCTCTGCCTCCAGGTCACAGAAGCTGCACAGAGTTTAAAAGCTGAGATTTTTCACAAATAAAAGCAGCAACAAAGAAAATAGTATCCACTGAAGCTGATTTTTCATGTATCTGCTTGTTATATTCAGGAGATGTAGTTTCAGACAGCTTTGACATTGCATAGTGGTTAGTGGAGTGAAGCTCTCTGGGGAACAGACATGGGGAAGGGAGCATGTGACAGCTGCTGATGTATGCCTGTCACCTTTGTTCCCTAAATACAGTATCTGTTGGGTCAGTTATACGATGATTTAAATGAAAATGTCTTAATTATCTCTGAAATCAAGGTTTCAGCTCTAATTACTCTGCCTGCAGCCAAGTTTGATATTGATCTTCAAGGCTAGATTCTTAAAGGTATTTAGATGTCCTACTCCTGGGTGAAATTCTCTGCCTAACTTCACCATCCAGGATCCCCAAGGAGACGACTGGTGCTAAGAAAGCTGGTCAGTTTGATGAGCAGAGTCTTAAACTACTACAGAGGAAGACACAGACAGATTTTAAGCATAAGGGTGAGCTGACCTTCTGCAGGTAGGATTTGTTTGCAGTGACAGACGAATGTTTTCAAGCATGTGGCTTGTTATTTACTTATTCAACTGCTCAGCTATTGGATATGTACCGACCTCATCTGTTATTCATCTGGTATGCTGTTGTTTGCAAAAAGAGGTGAATACAGAAAGTCTCAAAACTAGCTTTCCTTCACTATGTAGTTGGAGGACTCTGACCTGCAGAAGGCTTAGATTAAGGGGAACCAGACTCAGTTTTCCTGCCCACCATCCAGCTCTGGTGCAGGAGCTGGTCAGGGAGGGGATATGCTGTTGTATGGACAGTCAGTGTGAAATTATGGACTGTGGCTTTGGTCAGGGGTAATAGACTTTGTTTCAGAGGGGAAACCCTCTGAGGAAAGAAATATGTCAAAAGCCAAAACGTGCTCAAAGTTCTTGACATGGGAGCAGGAAGATTTACTGGATAGAATTAAGAGGCTAGATTTAGACATGAGAAATGGAAGGAGGGGCAGGTGAGGAACATCAGGAGTACGTGCTTACAGTGGTGATGAACATAGATGTGCTCTAGATACGTTAGAAAAATTACATGCAGGATAGGTAGAGGTAAAACCAAGGCAAGGGCTCTGAGCAGTGAACAGCAGCACAGGCTCAGCCCTTTGTGACAGCGAGACATGATATGCAAAATATTGTTGGAGCTTGCGGGGGATTGTCCATATGTATTGGGGTTTTGTGGCAGGGTTTTGGTAGCAGGGGGGCTACAGGGGTGGCTTCTGTGAGAAGCTGACGGAAGCTTTCCCTATGTTCAGACACAGAACCAACACCAGCCAGCTCCAAGATGGACCTACCACAGGCCAAGGCCAAGCCCGTCAGCGATGGTGGTAGCACCTCTGGGATAACATGGTTAAGAAGGGGGAAAAAAGACCTTGCAGAAAGGCAACAGCAGCCAGGGGAGACAAGTAAAACTCTGTGAGAGAAATAACTCTGCAAACACCACGGTCAGTGAAGAAGGAGGGGCAGGAGGTGCTCCAGGTGTTGGAGCAGAGATTCCCCTGCAGCCCATGGAGAAGACCACGGTGAGGCAGGCTGTTCCCATGCAGCCCATGGACGTCCACCGTGGCACAGATACCCACCTGCAGCCCGTGGAGAACCCCACGCTGGAGCAGGTGAATGTGCCCGAAGCAGGCTGTGAGCCCGTGGGGAGCCCACATTGGAACAGGCTTCTAGCAGGACCTGTGGACCTGTGGGGAGAGGAGCCCACGCTGGAGCAGGTTTGCTGGCAGGGCTTGTGACCCCATGGGGGGTCTGTCCCTGAAGGCCTGCACCCTGTGGAATGAACCCATGCTGGAGCTGTTCATCAAAAACTGCAGCCCATGGGAAGGACTCACACTGGAGCATTTCGTGGAGTACTGTCTCCTGTGGGAGGGACCCCACACTGGACCAGGGGCAGGCTGTGAGGATTCCTCCCCCTGAGGAGGAAGGAGCGGCAGAGACAACGTGTGATGAACTGACTGCAACCCCAATTCCCCATGTCCCTGCACCAGCTGGGGGCAGGAGGTAGAGAAATTCAGGAGTGAAGTTGAGCCCGGGAAGAAGGGAGTTGTGGGGGAAAAGGTGTTTTTAAGATTTGGTTTTATTTCTCATTAACTTACTCTGATTTGATTGGTAATAAATTAAATTAGTCTTCCCCAAGTTAAGTCTGTTTTGCCTGTGATGGTAATTGGTGTATAATCTTTCCCTGTCCTTATCTCTACCCATGAGCCTTTTGATTTATTTTCTCTTCCCTGTCCAGCCGAGGAGGGGGAGCAACAGAGCAGCTTTGGTGGGCACCTGGCGTCCAGCCAGGGTCAACCCACTACACCATGACAATTAGCATGGATTTGAATATTCAGCACGTTTTACTTTCCTAATCCCTCTCTTCTACTCCCATATTGCCTCTGTGGTTGTTTGATGGGTGTGTGTAACTTGACCAACCAATCTATCAGTGCCGTTTTCCACTCTGCTTCATGCAGCAACTGGCAGCTCCACAGGTACCAAGTAGGGTGCCACAAAGCAGTCAAACACGCTGTTTATGCTGTGCAGGCTTCCAGGTCGCTGTGGGACAGCATCCTACATCTCTCTGAGCGTGCATGCCACCGTCGCTCCCCAAGTGCCAAAGGCAGAGCCAAATGTCCTTGTAGTTCCCTGCTGTTGGATGTTGCTTAATGCCAGGTAAGCATCACAAACCTTCACTCTGACAACTGGCTTTGCAACTGGTTAGCCAGAGCCAAGTAATACTCCAGACTAACCAATCTGTGTAGAGGAGAGCATGTGCAGGTGTGGTTTTTTTGCTGATCTGCCTCTGCACTGTAGCACTGGTACAAGTGCCACAGATAGACTGATGAGAGTTTCCCTGCTCATGAGGAAGATCAGAGGCCATGTCTATAAAACAGTGGTAACTTGCCATTCACTGCTTTTTCTCCTGATATAGAAATGATAGCAAATGCTTGAGGAGAAGGAGAAATTTGTCACCAGCATCAAAATCTCCTAACCCATAATGCGGGATTTCAAATCAATCATACCTGGTTCCTCCTCAGCTTCTGCTTCCTCCAGCTGGGCCCAGATCCATCCATAGTGACGAGCCTCCCAGTCTCACCAAATGACCGCTCCACGTGATTAATCACTCAGGCCACAGCCATAAAGAGATCTGGCAGATCCGTGATTGTGCCATACCTTCCAAACTCACAACCAGGCAGCATGCCAGACTGATTGAGGCTTGCTATGGCAAACAGGAATATCTCTGATTTTAGTGCTAGGAAAAAAAAACGAACAAATCAACACCAACAAATTTACAGACAGAAAGCTAACCACAGGTTTTCTTTGAGCCTAGGATGCATGCACATGTGCAGACAGCCAGAATATCATGAGTTTGCAGACAATACTGTAGCATACAGGCATCTGCTAGAGCAGTCATGTCACTAACCTTTTCTGTTTATACTCTCTGTTGGACCTAGATACTTAAGCCCAGTTTTCCTCTCAGTAGTGGAAAGGGAGTGAGGAAGACCCAGTAATATCTAATACCTTACTGCTTAAAGCATTCCCAAAGAGTAGGGTAGGTCCCACTGATGACATCCGGGGATTTTATCTTACTTAAAGGCTCTCCTGCTTTGCCTTGCACTGGATTTTCAGGTAATTTATTAAAAAATGTTATGAACACAACAGCTTTCTGCATGTTGAATGATGAAAACATAGGGCTTACTGTACCTAGCGGCCTGTGTGACATGGTAACAGCAGGATAAAGGATCTGGAGAACCTCCATGATGCAGCAATAGTGAATCTGGATGCCCGAAGAGTAAGGTACCTGTGCAAATATCACTTTTACTACACAAGGGGTGAATATATGGGTTTTTTTCAGTTTGAATCAGGAATACAGTTTTGATGCACTTGTCAAGCTTACTCTCCTGACTGAGTTTTAGAGCTATCCCAAAGCTTAATTTTGACTTGACCATGACCGTCCAAAGTGAGGAAAATATAGTTCAATTTTATTGGAATTTTTTGTGAAAAGTTCATCTTAAGAAAAGCTGATATCAAATTATGAACACAGCTACATTCTGGAATTTTTTTGTAAGCAAGCAAGTTGCAGGGTTGAAGGCATATAGCCCAAAGCAGTAGGTGGGATTTTATTCTTTTTTTTCCCCAGGGCAGTCACTTGCCTCCTGTAAAACAAAGGATTAAAACAGAGATAAATCTTGAACAGTATCTAGAGAACAGCATATATAAAAAGAACTATAAAGATTATTGTGAAGTGTTTCAGTCTGGCTCACGGCAAATTCCCATGCTCTTTCATGAACCTATTAAATGATTTCATCTGTTCAATATGCTTCTAGTTGTATACAAAATCCTAATCACATAGAGGGTTTACTTTATCTGAAACTATGCAAAGTACAAAAGTAGGCATGTTGTCTTGTGCAATGTAGGATTTCTACTGATGTCCTGTTTGCTTGCCTTACATCGTTACTTTTCAGTGGTTGGCATTGCCTCCTGCTGTGGTATGGGAAATGCAAGGAAAAACAGCAGCCTCTGTGTGGCTCCAGTGCATGGGAACAGACCCATCCACAAAGCAGCTGCAAAGCATCTGGTGCTTTGATAATACTTATCTACTAAGAAGTATTTCTGTTCAGTGAAGCTGGGTGTTTAGTAGCTGGGTGTTTAGTAGTAGGGATTAGGTTTTGCTCAGCACAGACACAACTGCTCTGGGACTGCTGGAAGAAAGATCAGGCTGCACACGACCTAGGCTGCTTAAAGGACTCTCTTTGTGTAGCCTTTCTGCTAACAAGAGGTAATGACAGCTGCTCCCGGGCTAAATGGCAAAGAGAATGCAACCGCTATTGAACGCTATTTTCTGATTAGTACTGTTAAATACCCAGAGAGATTTGTAGCAGTATTATTGCTTCTATTTGTCACTCAAAATTGTGGTGGTTATCATTGCAAAGGAGGAAAAGTTCCTGCTGTATGAGTGACTCGTATTTCTGCTGCAGGAAGAGGAATTAAACCACCAAGCTCACCAGTCATTCTGCCTCAGCCCAGGCATGTCGGTATTTGAAGAAGCCCAGGATGATAAGATGATCTGTTCAGAGATGGTGACACCCTCTCCCTTCCTGACAGAGCCCTCTCATCGTGAAGCCCACTCAGAAATGAGTCATTGGTTAAAAAATATTTTTAAGTAATCCTCAACTGCCATACATAAAGCACTCCATTCTGCTAATTTTACCATTAGCCAAAGCCAGGTTGATAATCAGTGGGGAGCTACATACCAAGAATACAAATACAGGGAAAACTTCCTGATGTGCTATACTGACAACAGAAGCAGAACAGAATAGTGCCGCAGGGAATGCTGCTTCTTCACACCTCGCCCTGCTCTCTTTTGCACTGTATTTTCCATGCATTATCTTGTGAAATGAATTCCTAAATAAGAATAATAACACAGCCTTTAATTCAGTAATTTTTCTTTACAGAACAGGAATTAAGATTCCAAACTGCAGGTGTTAGCGCTGATTTTGGAAAACATAAGTACCTTGTGGAGGATTACAATATAAGTGGTACCAATAAATTCCCATGGTCTCTCTGGTTCCATCTTAAAAGGCAAATAAATAAAATTTGTACAACAGTAGTTTTCCTATTGACAGTATAGGGATCACATTGCATAATACATACCATAAAAAAATAGTATGTTCTAGTAAATACATGTGAGTGTCTGAACTATGTTGATATATATATATATGTGTGGGTGTATATACACATTCTGTCATGCATATGTAGCCGCTTCCTCTTCAGGGCTATTATACTTCAATGGGTCACAGACACAGAGAAAGTAATAATTAGGCATGGAAAAAACAGTTAGAGAGAATTCATTCCCTTTGCAACAGGCGGCTATAATCCTCAGTGGAGAACATGTATACTATTAAGCCGATACCTTGAAACATACTGGAATGGCTCCCCGTGTGAAGCCCCTGACAGGATTATTTGGTTTTATCATTCCTGTGCAGGATCTAATAATGCAAGGTGGAAGGGCTGTCTGGTGAGGAAGTCACAGTTCAGCACAGCTTACTTCTTTTCTTTATACTAATTAAGTCTATTTTATTTTTGCCTTGTCTTGCCTCCTTTCGTCTATTCACTTCATTCTATTACGTAGTAGGAATAGAGAAAGATCTCCCTTTTTAAGCCTCTGTAGAGGGCCTACCTCCGAAGAGCTGACACTAGAGATTTTATGTTAAGTTTTGTTGGCGTGGGTTACGGATCCGTTGTAACGATGTGACCCCAATATGAGTATGATCGTTCACCCTTATTAGTCAGCAAAAACGAGGTTTATATAGCAAAACTATTACAGCATCTGAATGGTTAAACCCCTAATCCATATATAGGCAAAACTACTGCAACTCGTTGTGATTGGTGCAGAGCTGCATCTCGAGGTGAAAACTGTGCTGTGGCAGGAAACAACAACGTGGCAGGAAGGAAGTGACAGTGTGGCAGGAAACGGTGACGTTCCCCCTGCTCCAGTGTCCCGAACTTGTCGCTCTGCCTTCCCAACAGGGTTCTGTGTCAGCCGCTCCCAAGGCTCACTTCCGGATCAGAACCTGGGTTGCTCAACGCACCAAGCTATGTCCCCTCTCGTCCAGCCAGGACTCCACAATTCCCCCTTCTTGTTTTTGAGCAAGCCAGATTTGCTTCGTCATCTTGGAGAGAGCCCTTTAAGACAGCTAAAGCAAATACATATTATAATTCCAACAGCAAGTAACACGATACATATACGCAAAACTTCTGTAATTAAACTGTTAAGCCAAGCGGGCAGATTACCAAAGAGCGAGGTGAGAAATCCATCAAAAAATCCCTGGTTTTGTTGTATTTGATTGGTGTGCTGTTCGAACCATTGTAATTGCTTGTGGATGGACTTACTATGATCGGACAAGTTCATACAGCACATGCCTTCAAAATCTTCACAGCCATGTCCTTGGGCCAGCAGTAAAAAATCAATTGCGGCTCTATTTTGCAATACCGCATGTCGTAGACTACTCTGATCTTCTAGCAGGGATTGCAAGACATTTGTGGTAACACTGACTTGCTTCTCTGCCCAGCATGCCAATTTCCCTAGCTCGTTTAACACTGTGCTGGCGGCGGCACCGGGCACTAATAATGCCATAAATACTCACTCGGTGGTACTTGGGAGAGTGATTCGATCATCGCAGTTAGGAGGAAGACCCGTAACACCTCGCTTGGGACGAGTTGTTACCTTCTTCCACCACTGTCAATCTGGAGCTAGCAATGTCAGCTGACCTAAGTAACACAGGCCGCCGTAGATGTTACGAGGAATTCCTTGCCATGTCCTGTCGCCACAGATTAAAAACACGTCAGGAGGCAAGGTTTAGGCGTAGCATTATTCCACAAGGGAAAACCACCTTCCATCCTGTAGGCACCCAGACTTTGGGGGCTTCTTTTGTTCGTATCATTGGTACCACAGAAGGTGACAGCTCTAGAGTGGCCCTGATAGTTATAATGAGAAGCAATTGGAGTGACATTTGTCCACCCTGACTGGTTGAAGAAATGGAGATGGTTAGGCCTAGCAATAGCAGGCCCTGCAAATACAAAACAAATTTGAGTCCAGTTTTTGGTCGTGTTACCAATCCTCATCGATCCTAGCAAGTTCAACTCTTGAGGGTCCCAGGGCAATGTGCGATTCAGACCTTGTATGAGTTTGGCACTGCAATTACTCACTTGAATCTCCTTTGCACATCTGCCTGCACTATAATTAGCAAAATGAGTAACATTGTAGCTAGGTACCCCTATTAGACAGGTGCGAAAAGGTTCTGTTGCGGAAGCAAGAGACAGACAAAATGCTGATTGGCCCGTTTTGTTCGCCCAGGTAACCCATAGGTTTTGTCGGGGCTCAATGCGGTAAAGGGTTTCTTCGCCTACTATAATCTGACAACATGTAAAGAGTACGGCTAACAGGGTAACCACTCGTTTTCCTGTCATTCCCTTCAAAACTGATGTAAGCATCGCACTCTCGTCTTTCCCCCTCCGCTTTGGGGATGGTCCAAACAGCAGGCACTAACTTACTTTGGCCCTACTAAAAGAACTACTTACCCATACGGTTTTAACTCTCTGGTTTGCTAACCTTACTTACTTCAAGTGGCTACAGAGATAAGCATCTCTTCCTTTTGTCTTGAGCTTTGTAACAATTAAAGCGTGAGCTACGCTGCGCCCTATTAAAGGCACTGATCACACCGATGCTTTGCAAATGATATTCGCCGCCGCCGCTATGGTTAGCAAGTGTAACAATTACATAAAACCCGAGGCTTACAGATCTTACAAAACATCACAGGTGGTATCGGTAACAAGTACCTCCTGGTAACCACTCATATACTCTTCCCTCTATTCAGGTTACTTCTACTTGATTGCTCTGCTCGTGAGAGTCTGCTTGTTGCTCCTCGGCTAACTTGTCTTGCTGATTCAAAGCAGGCTTCACGGCTCGGCTAGGCACCCAGACTGGACCGCGATCTGTGGAAACACACATATAACCTCGACCGTTAAATATCACTGGTACGGGTCCAACCCATTCTCCAGTAGTTGGGTCTCTATAGATCACTTTAAACCGCGGTAAAGTCGTTGCACTATTGAATTTTAAGTTCTGGTGGTGCATCACAACAGGCGGTGCCTCCTGATCACCCGTAAGGCACAAATAGTTCAAAGTAAAAAGAACTCGATGCAACCTTGATTGCGCTTCTGTTTCAACTCCTCGCTGTTTATCTAAGTAGTCTTTCAGCACACGATGAGTGCGCTCTATGAGGCCTTGCCCTGTTGGCGAATGCGCAATTCCTGTGGTGTGCTTAATTCCCCATGTCAACAAGAATGATCTCAACTTTTGACTGACATAGGCAGGTCCATTATCGGTCTTAATTTCTTCAGGGACCCCCAGTACTGCAAAACACGAAAGCAGATGTTTACAAACACGTTGCACTTTCTCCCCAGGTAAAGCAGTGGCCCATATCATTTTCGAAAAGGTGTCTATTGTGACATGCACGTACTTCAGCCGCCCAAATTTGGAGAAGTGCGTGACGTCCATCTGCCACAGCGCAAGTGCCTGCAGCGCTTTTGGATTTACCCCTTGGCCTATACCTGGTCCCTGGTTTCCACACTTAGAACAGGCCTGTACAATATAACGAGCCTCATTCTCTGTCAGCCCAAATTGCCTTCGCAGACCTCTTGCATTTTGGTGAAAATTCTCATGACTCTGTCTGGCCTGCTGAAACTTGTCTACTGGAGGCATAGGGCATGCGGGACTGACTAAGTTGTCAGCAATCTGATTGCTGTGCCCTAGTCCCAGATCCCATTGGTGGCTACGTACATGAATGACACAACAAGGTACGGGCTGTTGAGACAGTACTGTCCGCAACTGGATAAACAGCTTGCCTAATCTAGGGTTGACTGCCTCCCTAAGCAAGGCATCCGGTATTCGAGGCACTATCCCGGCTACATAAAGGGAGTCAGTTACAACATTTAAAGGCTCATTTAACCAATTAGTTAAAGCCCAGACCACGGCAGTCAGCTCTAAAATTTGTAGCGAATCTCCATCCTATCCTTGTATCATATGATGACACCACTGGCCCCCTTCTTGCCAAACACAAACTGCCTTACGCAGCCTCCTGCCTGCATCTGTATACACTATGATTCCTTCGGCCAGCAGCTTCTCCTGAGCTCTGGACTTCTCAAGCCATAGATTACGCTTCAAGAACTGCCACAATCTCCTTTTCGGCTGTCGGGAATGTATCCTCCCACCATAGCCTAACAGAGCTTCCTGTATGGGTAGAGCATGCCTCAACCACCATTCCAAATCCGCTGCTTTGACCGGTATACTGATATCCTGCGGCTCTTCCCCTGATATTTCCACTATCCTTGTCCTACCTTTTCTGATTAGCTCTCCCACAGCTTCTGATCTTTTCTGTGTACTAGTCTTCAGCTGCACACTTAAAAACACCCATTCTAGTATGTAAAATGGATCATCGCCCCTAATAGGCTTGTCAGTGGCAAAATCAGGACTATTCAACGACGCTGTACAGGAATGAGTCTCCCCCTTCTTGTTTTGCCACTGACAAACAAGGGCATATGGTGACCCGGCAGGGTTACAAATAAGCAAGGAGACAGGTAGGGTTAGCAGTCGCCTAGCAGTCCAGGCTGTTTGAAGCTTCTGTATGATGTGTTGCAAAGCTGCTTGCTGCATCTGTGATAGGGTGACTGCTGTGCAGGGATGTGAGCCACGTACTAGTAATGTCAATGGTGCAATGTCAGCATTGGAAATACCAGCACAGTTGAGCACACACTGGATATCTCCAAGTAAAGTCTGTACATCAGTCAATGTGCGCAAATTTGTCGCTAGCTCCACCTTTTGTGGTTGGATCTTAGCGTCAGAGATGCGCCACCCCAAATACTTCCATGGTGCAGATCGCTGAACCTTTTCCGGGGCAATAACAAGGCCCTTGCTGGCTAAAACTGTACTCAGCTGTGTTAAGGAATCGTCATCGAACGTTTCCTGTTGACAGCAGAGGATGTCATCCACATAATGATAAATGATCGTATTCAGCCATTGCTCCCTGAGTGGAGCTAAGGCCCAAGCCACATAAAGCTGACACAGCGTGGGTGAGTTTCTCATGCCTTGTGGCAAGACAACCCACTCATATCGCTCTGAAGGTGCTGCTTTGTTGGTTACCGGTATCAAAAAGGCGAACCGCTGAGTGTGTCGCGGATGTAAAGGTATAGTGAAAAAACAGTCTTTTAGGTCAATAATGATCACGTGCCAACCCGACGGAAGCATAGCAGGTGCTGGCATTCCAGGTTGTACAGCTCCCATGGGTTGCATTTGCTCATTATTCTTACGTAGGCCGTGTAAGAGGCGCCATTTGCAGCTCTTTTTCGGAATGACGAAAAAGGGGGTATTCCATGGGCTGACTGAAGGCTTGGCGTGGCCTGCAGCGAGTTGTTCTGCTACCAATTGCCTTGTTATTTGCAGTCACTCTTCTGTCATGGGCCACTGGTCAACCCACACGGGTTCGTTGGAAAGCCAGGTTAGCGGTGGGTTGGGCGACTGCTCGCCAGTGCCCATAACTAAAAAGGGGTAGTAGTTAGTACAACTCCACTTTGACTCAAAACATCGTGGCCAATTAGGGCTGAAAGAGTTTCGGGCAGCTGCATGACATAGACCTTTAAACTGACCTCCTGCCCTTCAGGAAAGGTTATTTGCACAGGGTATTGGCTCATCATGGGAGTAGAGTGTCCCCCCACACCTGCGATAGCCGTTGTGGGAACACTTAGTGGCCACTCCTCTGGCCAAACACCTGTACTTATGATTGTCATCCATTAACCTGTACCCCAGGACAGGCTAAGGCTTGTGTATCTCTCATAATGGTGGCAACGTTCCACTGTCCATCTAGGATGGCATCTCTTATAACACCCCTCCAGCGGGCAGGTGTGATTGGTGCTGGAGGCCCAGCTAAACATTTCGGAGAGGAAGCCTCATTTTCCCGGTGGGGGGGGTTGGTAACGGTTGACATATGCTGGAACTGCAAGCTCATGTCTTGAAGACTCTGCAAAACTGACTGCAAAAGATCGCACGCTTTTTTTCCTTGCAGTTCTCTCTGGCCGCCATCAGAGGGCGTCGGGAGCGGAGACGCCTCGCTGGAATGTGGCAGGGCTGGATAGAGAGGAGGGGCCGATGTTGCAGGCCACGCCCCAGGAGGGGCCGATGTTGTAAGCCGCGCCCCTTCTCCCTCCCCCTCTGGGGGTGGTACTAGCCACTCCTCCCCTCTTCCGGAAGGCAGCCGCTCCTCCCCTCTTCCGGAAGACAGTCGCACTTCCGCGCCCGACTCCTCCCCGCTCCCTGGGGGCAGTCGTACTACGGCGTCCGGCTCGCATTTTGAGTTGATCTCTCTAGCGGCAACTTCCGGTGGGCCCCCCGCCTCTGCGCCCAGACCGGAACCGTGCTCCACACTTGCTCGAATCTCGGCAATTGTGTTACAAGTGATCCCAGTCATCCCTCTAACGGCAGGTAGCCTGAAAACCCGTGATAATGTCCCAGGCTTAGGCGCGTGATCTTTCCCAGGCTCCGGAGCTAGCATCTGAGCCGCAGCACACGCCACCTCTCGTTCAGCTTTCATGGTTTTTAAGGTCTCTAATACTGTTTGCCAGAGCTTCCGGATGGCTTTTATCTCCATTTCTTCCTTTTCCTCCCCTGTTATTGTCCTTTCCCACATAGTCTCTCCTAACTCTTGCCATTCCGAGACGGAAAACAGTAGCTGGGTATCCGCAAAGTGACCCTATCGTTGCCCCAGTTTAATCAACTTCATGAGTTGCTTTGCTGTTGCGTCTATTCCTCTCTTAGAGAGAATACCGACTAGCAATGTTGCCGCAGCATCCACCTCCATGCCTGTGACCATGGCCTCCACGTTAAAATTTAGCTGCACCAGGCAGCCCCAGTATGGCTCGAAAATTCCTGGGAGTTGGCCGTCCGTGTCTGCCCTGCGCGTTCTCACCCAGGCAGGACCCTCCCAGCCGTTGTTCCCACGCCCCCTCTCTAGCTGCTCACCGCAGACCGAGGGACTCCTTCAGGGAAACTGTCCATCCGCTGCTACCAAATGTTGGCGTGGGTTACAGATCCGTTGTAATGATGTGACCCCAATATGAGTATGATCGTTCACCCTTATTAGTCAGCAAAAACAAGATTTATGTAGCAAAACTGTTACAGCATCTGAATGGTTAAACCCCTAATCCATATATAGGCAGAACTACTGCAACTTGTTGTGATTGGTGCAGAGCTGCATCTCGAGGTGAAAACAGTACTGTGGCAGGAAACAACAACGTGGCAGGAAGGAAGTGACAGTGTGGCAGGAAACGGTGACGTTCCCCCTGCTCCAGTGTCCCGAGCTTGTCGCTCTGCCTTCCCAGCATGGTTCCGTGTCAGCTGCTCCCAAGGCTCACTTCTGGATCGGAACCTGGGTTGCTCAATGCACCAAGCTATGTCCCCTCTCGTCCAGCCAGGACTCCACAAAGGTTAACCTGTGTCTTTTCAACAATTTAAGAGTCGGGCAAGGTGACATGATCAGCACCAGAGCAGTGTTGGCTTCAGAGTAAGCCTGGCTCAAGGGGCACCTGAGGTCACTCAGTTGCACACCTTGTCCTGGAAAGGACAAGTGAGACCTCAAGGGAGTGATTGCCACCCCTACCTGCAAGCCACACATGGAGTTTCCCTCACCACAGTTCTCCGGTGTGCATGATATTTGCCGTAGAAAAATGCTGGTATGCCAAAATGGCCTGGTTGGTGTCAAGATGGATGGGCACTCCTGCTCTCAGATGGAAAAGGGAGAGCTACAGTGGGCTGTGCTGCAAGGCAGAGACTGGGCCCTGTGCCTCTTGGAGAACAAGTTCCCAGGTGCTCAACTCAACAAGAGCCTCTGCTAAAAGCAGAAGAAAGGGCCCAACTTGTCTGAGGCCCCTCAACTTGCAGGGACTCAAGAGAAGATGACAGAAGCACAGAAGCCAATGGCACCAAGAGGCAAAGAAATGATATTTTGTCTCTGGTTGTATTGCTAGTGGAACCGAAGCCCATATTTTTCCTCCCGATATAGTGGTACTGCATACAAATAGAAATTTCTACTCCAACAGGCTAGTGATTTCTTTGCAAAATGAGTTATCTCTAAAGTAATTTGTGTCCTTTATTCATGTACACATTGAACTTTCCATTAATTTATTCTCCAAAAATTGTTTGAGAAACCATACCAGGTATAGAGTATAATCTAGGAACAATATTTTATTAATATATTAATTTTATATTTACATGGGAAAATTTTTTGAAAGTTCCAAGATTTCCATATAAAGGCTGTTATATGTTGTATTATAAATTAAGCCACAGACAAGCTATTGTATATGATAGTATACACACAGTGAATAAAGGCTGCTTTTGAAAACTGTCTAAAAACCACTGTTAGAAACAAAAATGTTTGAAATCATACAGACTTAATCTTATACTAGCCAACCCCCACCCCTCAAATACTGAAATGAAAATTACACAGGTCACAATCTGATGAATGGGAGGACATAACTTCACTCATATAATTATATATATAAAATATTCTGTAATTAGAAGGGATTGGTGCTATAGGCATGCTGATGTCAGGAAATATGGTTGTACAGAAGTACAATTGCCCTTACTCTGACGTAAGAAAGAAAAATTTATTTTTATTTTAATTATATTGTCTGTCTTAGAATAGTCAGTCTGTGCAATATATTTTGGTACACAAATGGTATGCATTGCATTGAACATCCCCTGCAGTAAGACAACTGGTCCCATCTGTATTTTTCCACAACTAGACTGCAGAGGATGTGATTGCATCTCTGTAGATTTTGATGTGCTTGGTGTTTACCTGTCGGGAGCTGTTAAGTGGGCTTCTTCGATACATTTGCCTAAAACTAAGAATTACTTTGTAAGACAGAAGTCTTTGATAGAAGAGGACTGTCAAACCGGAAAAGGTAAGTTGCATTCACTGCCAAAGACCTGCAGCCCTCCTGGTGTGTTAAGAAAACGAATTCCATCCTAATTTACTTTCAGCTGTACGTCTCATGTTACATTTTATTCTCTTTGGTGTCTAAGACCACAAACTGCCCAATTAAATGTCACTTTTTATTGAAGTCAGGTTTTGAATTTTCTGCCTTTTAATGGACATCAAGAATAAATAATGTTCCTGCCCTTCCGGGAGACAGCATTTTTGTTCACTGGCTCTCTATTGGCTGATGTAGTGATCCAACATTAAAAAGAAAAATTGCCAGTGGTGTCCATAATTAGAAGTTTGAAACATCTAGTAGTTTATTTTTTCTTCTGTTTTGGTGTTGCTTTTCATTTCAGTGAACAACTTTTGAGATGCCTCTTTGGAAACATCAAACATTGATTTGTGTCCCAAGTTTGTAATTCCCTTCCCTTCCCTTCCCTTCCCTTCCCTTCCCTTCCCTTCCCTTCCCTTCCCTTCCCTTCCCTTCCCTTCCCTTCCCTTCCCTTCCCTTCCCTTCCCTTCCCTTCCCTTCCCTTCCCTTCCCTTCCCTTCCCTTCCCTTCCCTTCCCTTCCCTTCCCGAGACTTCTCCAAGCTGTATAGTCCCAGCTCTGTCAGCCTCTTGTGTGTGTCCGTTGCTCTGAGCTGTTACCATCTCCTTGGTGCTGTGCTGGACTCACTCCTGTATGTCCATGTCTCTCTCGCACAGGGGAGCCCAGAGTTGGACCCAGCACTCCAGATGTGTCTCACCAGTGCTGAGTAGAGGGGAAGGGTCACTTCACTCAGTCTGGCAATGCTCCTCCTAATGCAGCCCCAAATGTTGTTGGCCTTATTTGCTGCAAGGGTACAGTGCTGGTTGATGTTTGACTTTGTGCCCGCCAGGACTCCCAGGTCCTTTTCTGCAAAGCCACTTTGCAGCTGGTTGGCCCTTATTCCGTACTGGTGCCTGGGGTTGTTCCTGCCCAGGTACAGGACTTTTCACCTCCCTTTGTTGAACTTCATGAGATTCCTGTTTGTGCACTTCAAAGGGAAATGTTCACCTTCACCTTCCTTTCAAATGGTAAAAATGACGATCAAAAAAATCCAAATAACTGCAAATTTGTTGTTGCTGCCAAAGAGGATTAAAAAATCAACAAGGAAAGGCAACCCATCTCTTTAGCTATAAGAGGATTTACCACAGGTTCTTTCCTTCCTAGGGTTAGACTCCATTAATGTAAATCCCATTATACTTCATAACTGTACAAATTAGAGAGCCTTCTAAAAGGGACTGATCAGTATGAAATAGCACGATTTGAATACGTTATGTGTATGCTGAATCTGAAAATTGAATAAATAATAAGCATCTTTCAAAAGGATTTTTCTGTGATCAGCAATAACCTCTGTGTCTCTTGTTAAAAAAAATGTCATTTTTTTCAGTGGAAGAGAAGTGGAAGAAAGGTTATTGTCTATGTTGTTTCAAGACCTGGAAAATAAGGCTGAATAAATAATGCCTGTGGAGAATCAACTAAAAAGGTTATTTTGCTGTATGAAAATCTGTGTTATTAGAACTTGCACAATGCTTTAAGAGAAAGAGTTAGAAGAGCAGGATAAAGTTGTTAGTTTGAATCACAGGAGACATCTTATAAGATCTGGCTGGAATCAGTGTAGAGGACACACAAGTAAAAGTATCTTGAATGTGTATTTTCATGTAATAAATGTTGGCAGTGCAGCCTATGTGATACATTACTGCTGACTTGCACTTCTCTCAGTAGCACTCCTACAACCTCAATGGCTTCAATAACACTTTAGATACCATTTCAGAAACATCAAACCCTTCATCTTTTTGTTTAGCTTTTTCAGTTTGACATAACCCTTTTTTTTGTTACATGTCCTGAGACTGCAAATCTTTTCTTTGGTGCACTGATCCAAACTCACCAAAGAGACCTGATAGCAAAATTTTGCCCTAGATGTTTTGTATGTTTAGTCTTATTTTCTGTGTTTCATTTGTAACTACTACTTATAGAATTTTCCTTGGTATAATGCTGGTTGATTTCAAGTGAAAATCTTGTAGCTAAAATCTGGAGGGAAAGTGTACGGAGAGAATGCCTTTATCAGGAACAATAGCTTGTCAAAAATCAAACAAAAAGAAGTGAAACAGAATTACAACAGTGTGCTATCCTGCAACATCATCTTCTATTCAGGCACTAGTGAACACTAAAGAAATTGCGGGCTAAAGAATACATTATGTCTTAAAATGCATATGTTGGAGTGCCTGGAATTGGATACAAAGAAGGCAATAGTGACCTAGGAAGAGAACGTGAACTGGTGTAAATTCAGTTAGCACTCTGGAAGCCAGTAAGAAATACAACAAACTGAGCATCAGCCCCCACAGCCTCTTAACAGTGTGGCTTTCTGCTCAGGAAACTGGATTTAATACTTTGAGCGACTGCTGTATTAAAGAAGATGTGCAGCCACACATTTTGCATAATCAAAATTCTCTGGTATTTCTATATGAGTCTGTGTTCTGTTATTTACAGCAAATACTTAAAAGCCTATTGGGCTGGCATATATTTAAAAGGTATCACAACCGCCACCTTTAATTTAAAATGTAATATTTATGAATTTACTATCTATTTTTTTCATTTATGGACATTTAGATGGCTAGAACAGACAAATCAGTGCATGGTGTACAAGCTGGTATCCAAGCAAGGGCAATGCAAAAAACAGTAATAAAAATAAAGAAGTAAAATATTGAAAAACTGAACAGAAGACCTTATTGATGCACGTGCTCAATACCGTATCTCTAGGAAGAGCAGGCATAGAAATCTCAGCACATAATTGTTACTTAATTGGCATAGCAGATGCTTTAGGAAATAACTCACGTGTCTGCAATATTAATATACAAGGGTATAGCTGGCTTAAGAACTTTGGTCTAATAAAAGGAGGAAAATATACTGCTTTACAGTTAAGAATGTAAAGAGGAGGAAGAGACATAAACAAACACCAGTGAAAGTCTGTGCTAACAACAGAAGGAGAGAAAGACACAACAGTCCTTACAAGGGGCAACTGTGATGATCATTTTAAAGAGGTCAAGCAGCTGTCTTTTTTTTTCTAAAACTAGCATTTCTCCAGAAAGTAAAAGTCGTACCTCTCTTTGTGAAGGACCCCTCTGTATACACAGGTTGCTTCTACTCTCGTAGGCAGGAAAGGCTTCCAGACAGGGTGAGAGCCCAAATTTGTTCTGAAGTGGGCAGCTTTGAGATGGCACAGCACGTACTCCTAGGAGTATCTTTCATCCTTCTTTTCAGACACAGGAACTTCCCACATTGCACGTGTTCTTGCAATGGTATCAGGTGATGAATATCATCAGAGAGACTATCCTGGACCTGAGGAGCACCTCGAGGAAATGTGTAATGAGATCAAAGGCAGTAGGAGCACCAAAAACTATAATCTGAGCTGTAGATGTAACCAATCCATAGAAAAAGCTCTTGCAATATGCTGAAAGCAATTCCTTGACACTGGCAGTCGAAAGAAAGCAATTAAAATTAGTTATTCTTGATTGTGAAGAACAGGCAAAAAGTAAATAGGAATTTAAAGATGAAAGGCACAATTCTTTAGAAAGGAAGAAGAAGGGACATAAGAATAAATACAACAAACAGACTTAAAAAAGCCAGGTCATAACCTTTCTGCAGAGGGCAGGTGATTGAAAAAGATACCAGGAGAGTTAGCAGCTTCAGAAAAGAAAGAAATTTGTACAATGTCTGTGCAAAGGAAGAATAAGGAAATCATGAGTTATTGCTGTACCTGAACAAAATGTTGAGCAGACAGTCTGGTATTGAGGGTGAGAAGACCTTTTATGCACAGCACTGGGAGTGCGAGAACAGAGACGCAAGTATCAGGGGTGTAAAATGTAACAAGAAAACATTTTATGAGTATGCTAGTAGTAAGAGGAGATCAAGAAATAGTTAAAGGAAAAAAAAAATCTAGTTGCAGTTTATGTTAAAAAGGTGGAAAGAGTTTGACGTACAGCCTGCTTTGGCCATCGCATTGAGTGTGCATTGAGCAGACGGTTAATACCATTAACACCAGTGACAAGCAGGCAAGAACAGCAGCCTGGTGAAAGATGGTGTTTGAATGCTTGGATAGGTTAGTGTCTTCACACTGAGTGGACTTGAAACTTCTTCAAGAGTACTTCAAGAACAAACAGAAACACTGTCAGAGCCACTAACTATTACTCTGTAAACTTCTTCAGAAAGGATGACATTCCAGAAAGGGCAAACATATTACCTGTCTTTAAACGTAGTAAAAAAGAAAAAGGAAATTACAGACCAGTCAGTTCAACTTTTATATCTAGAATGGTTGCAGAAGAAATAATCAAAAAGCTTGGAAAATAGCTAAATGACAAATAACCAGAATAGATTTAGAAAAAAAATAATGTCACATCAACTAAATCTCTTTGTATGAAAAACAGCAGGATTTTCAGATAAAGAAATTGACTGACTTTAGTAAACTGGTTGACTCTGTCATATCCTGTTCTCCCGAAAAACCCTAAACAAAACCTGTCTTGATGAAATGACCACGATGTGAAAAAAGGAACTGGGGAACTGTTCTCACAAAAGAACTCCAAAAGTTCCTGGTTAAAGTGAGAAAATATTTCAGATTATGTTCTAAACAGATTTCCCAGTGTCCGTCACTACTTCCATCAAAGACATTATTAAAGAGTATATTTATTTCACGTGCAAATGCTGAACTGGAAGGAGCTGGAAGAACTATGGTGGACAGTATTTAGAATTCAGAATAACTGGCAAATTGGATACATGGCCTGAAAAGTGTGACTTGACATGGATAAATGCAGTAAGTCCAGGACAGAGCAATAAGAACAGTAGTTGTGCCCCTTGAGGGAAGCGTTGAGAAAGCTGAGAAGAGATGGTGACATGGTAACGCTTCAAATATGGCAAGGAGGCTACAAAGAAAAAAGGGATTAACTGTCTCCATGTATGTTAGCATGAAGAAGAGAGATGCTGTTTTTTAAACAGAAGGAAGGCAGTTTGTGTCTGTACATCGGGGGAAAAAAATATCTAAATTTCCTTGTTAAGCAGCAGACCAGTGTACTAAGCAGACACACACAGCCTTTTGATGCAAATGTGAGTTAGAAACCTTGAGTATTGTTAATCTTGCCTGGGTATGCACCAGACAAACTTTCGAGGTCTCTTCCATATCTATTTTTCATGACAGAGCAATCATTATCTATTACCAAGTTGTAATTTCATGTTAATTGATAGCCAATAAAACTTTTGTAAGACATGTAAGTGTTCAGTTTGTTTTAAAAATTATGCAGTATTCTTCTCTTCACCTTTTCTTCCATAATGTTAGCTATCTCAATTCCTCTGTTTTCACCTGTAGAAAATGAACAAGAGTGAAATAAAACATGGTACATATTTAAAATGCCTCTAAAAATGATTAAATAACTTTCCATGTATTGATTTTTAGTCATTTCACCTAGGAAAACAAATGCTGTATGTTGTAGTGAAAGGGGAACTGCATTTTCGGTGGTGTAGAGCCCCTGTATCAACAAGGGTGTAATGTACTCAATATTAAACCTCTCAGCTGGGACAGCATGTCTCTTCCTCTGTGACCTAGACCTAGAGGTTGGAGAAATGTGTACATTGACTTGGAATAAGCTGCTTCTCTGCTCAGCTGGTGAGAATATGGAGGAAGAGCGAGCCACCGAAGCTGTGCACTACGGAAGGAGTCAGGCGACAGCTTCCTCCCAGGGAAGCTGCTTCGTTTAGATAACAAGGTGTTTGTGAGAATGATCTAGGGAGAAGTTTAGAGTGCAGAGGATAGGCTGAATGACCCCAGCTGTCTTTTCTGACGTGATATTCTGTAATACACAGAGTAGCAATGAAAATAACGAACCAGGAAAACTTTGCAATTACTGTTTGTGGTTAGGATCCTCCTTTGAAGTCTGCATAGCCAATTTTGACTGACACTGTTCCTCCTGAGTATGCTGAACTCCCAGTAGCATTCGCTTATTCCAGGTAGATCAGAAAGCAGAATTTTCTGCAAATCTTCTTACAGTAGGAAAAAGAACTAGAACCAAAAGTTGACATTTCTGGTTTGCTTAGGTCGATAAATTTAGCTTTTTTTCCAAGATAAATTTTCTTGATGTAAAGTATGTAGAGACCTCTTTGGTGGATTACAAAAGAAATATACAAATGCTCCAATTTTATTTACTATGGAACTAATTTACACATGCCGTACCCATATTTTTAAGCATCATAACACTGTGGATAATACATATGTTGCTATATTTTGCTGGCTGCGCTAGAATATAGTGAATAGGGTAATCTCTGGAGCCAAACTGCTGCTATTTCTGCTAATATCATAATACTATAACTTTTTTTAAGTAATGTATGTATGTACATCATATCCTTTTCATTGTTCATTACAGGTATTTTTGTAGTTGTATATTAAAGTGAGCAAAAAGTTTCAGAAAAAAATACGCTCCTTTTCTAGTGACTATGATAAAGGAGATAAAACAAGACTGAGACATGTTGAATAAAATGCAGGGGTGGCATTCATGTTTCACTAATCAAGAGAGAATGATTTAGTTATTCTGTTCCTTCTGAGCTTCTGATCCTTGTTGTTTAGATATATTTTACCACCTTTAGCTGCCATTGCAAATAGTAGGCTCTGTGATGAGCTTCTGTAATAAACAACTTTTAACATCTTTTCTTGAGTCTCTGCATCAGAACACGTGAACATCTGCTGCAGATGATGAAATAAAATTAACTCAAATTTCATTTAATTTTCTACTTTGTAGGATGCCCTGTCCAACTCAGCAGTGTTGCCAGAGCGAAGCGATAGCAAAATTCAGAGCAGAATAGTATTTCAGACCTCCATCATCTGTCACTTGTATATTCTGTGCCTTCATTTAATTTCAAAGACCTCCAGTCTCACTGGGTTTTATTTTTGTGAAAAATTAAAAACATGGATAAATAAGTGTTTTACACATTCTGCCTGAGAAGAAACATTTTGTTTGCTACTGTGATCTGGTTTAGTCAGCTGCATTAAGAGGTGCAGGGGAAGTTAAATGTTCTAAGTGGCCAGCAGGCAGAAGATGAAATTAAAACTCTGCTTGAGGTCTCTTACTATCATGTCAAGGATGACATGAAGTGCCTATTAAGCTCAAGAGAGTGTCAGGAGATTGAGGCCAGCAGGCTCCGGGGCTGCCGGGCACACACACCCTCCCTGCGCATGGGAAGGAAAGAGAGAAGTACCGTGTTAGCCTTGCAAGCCTGACATCTCTCTGCATGTTACCTTACATGCTGACCCTTGGCTCGGAAACGCCGACGAAGACGAGCGTCCAGCAGCCAGCGGGGTAGCAGTCAGCTGGTCACCAACCACAGGCTTTCTGTCAGCCCTGACTGCAGAGTCGTGGCTGATGTTGTGTTAGTTAACATATCCCCTCGAGTCTTGTTCTCATACAGTTCATTAAGCATTCTCCAGCTTTTCATACTGACTGAATTTCAAGCTGCCAAATGCATCCACAGTTTGTAACACGCAAGTTACTTTGCAGGTCAGCTGTGTAAAAGGTATTTATGCCATTTCAGTGGCTTATGCACATACCTTAAAATTACACTAGTACACAACATGTGAGGTATTCCTCCACAGTGTGACAGAAGTTCATAAAATGGCCAAGACCAGAAGTAGAATTACTCGGAGTATTTAATCCAAAGAAATTTCAAACCTTTATGAAAAAAGAAAGATCTCTCCACAAGCTGAGTATTTGTCACTTTTTGCTTGGAAAGTATTTGTCTGGAAAGCTGCAAGAGCTTCTGGTAGAAGCTGACATTTTGCAAGGCAAGCAGCTGCACCCTCACTTTTTTTGGTAAAGAATTTATTTAGGAAAAAATCCAATTTTCCTTTAAAATAATCAGGACAGAAAATTTTCCACTAGTGCAACAGATAAGAAAAAATTGGTACTGAATTCTTTGACAGATTACTTCAAGATAACAGCCTACTATCAAGTCAGTGTAAGGTGAAATTATTACAAGTATCCAGCCTGGCAAGGAATTAGATCCCTGCAGAGCTCATTTGCATCTGGACATTATGACTTCAGAAAATATTTTTGATAGCAAATGTCCCTTCTTTCCCTTTTGTTGAAAAAACAGTCTATGAATCCTGTTTTGATCCTGCAATAACTTTAAAACCATAGAAGTCTACAGGTCCTCATTGTGTTGCTTTCCAGTCGGTATTGTAGAGGTTAATTTCTTTCCTTATTTGGAAAAATTAGACAAACATTTGGACACACTTCAGGTCTGAAAGAAAAGCAGAAGACTTCAAAACCAAACACAATTTGAGAACACCGGTTTGGAGTTGTTAGTTTACATAACAGGTAGACCATCTTGGAAAGAAAGAGTAAAAGGAGAAAAGTGATGAGATATTTGTATCTTTGAAAGAGAGAAAGACAATTATTGCATTAATGGAGGGACGAATCATATTATGTGTGATACAACTGTGATACTCTGCTGAGTCCATGTTTTTTGTATCCAGTAGAGTTATGAATTTTAGCCCCCATGTTCATTTTTGGAAAGTATATTATGGGTTTTCCCTAAGATACAGGGCTCAGGATTAGCGTTAGAATGGTTAGTCTGTGAGAAATGTTCATCCACTGGCAACTGCCTAATCCTTTATAGATTGCCTGGGTGAGTTCATTCTGCTGTGAAATGTTTGCTTAGTTTCACTGACATAATTACCCTGAGAGCATCTGATGTGCTGGCTGAAGAATATAACGTGCCTGGATGTGCAAGAGCAAGTCTGGCAGGATATTTAGGGTGTTACTTTGTGTTTATTCATGGAAATCAGAAATGAGGCGCAGGCATATGGCAGTTGTATGTCCATCATCCTGCAGCCTCTGCCAGTGATGGAGTTGACTCAAGGGCTGTAATGGTGGTAGCAACCTCCCTGTGCAAAAGGAGTATGAACCTTTCATGAGGTTTAAGGAAGCCATTGTGCTGAGTTTGCCCGCTGAGAGCTGCAGGGCCAAAGTTTGGCCCTTGTGGTTTAACAGGATGGCGTTTCACCAAGATGCCTGGGGGCAGACGGGGGGTCTTTGTGCCTGCCAAGTTACCTTTGCAGACAGAGTGTGCAGGACTCTCTTCCGAGCATGGAACTGATTCTTCTCCAGGAAACTCTATGTCAGTTAATCGTAAATAAGAGCAGGCTGTAGTCCCTAGGTGTGATGCTGTTTTATCTGTATCTTTTTTCCAATGGATAGCCAAGGGGAGCCATAAAGAGGTCAGGTGGCCCTGACAGAATATGACAACCAGAGTGAGAGGGCAGGGCCTGCCTGTAGCTCCTAGACATATTTATACTTAATATTATTGAAGAATGATCTGTCAGCAGATGGAACTATAACTAATAGCTGCTCTTCTGTTTGGGTTAATTATTTCAAGCTGACACATTTGTGACCATGCTAGGCAGTTTTTATTTAGAGTGTATTTTGGCTAGAATTAGATATTAGTTGCCACAAAGATGTGAGGAGTTAGAAACAAGGTTTGTGGGGATTAGTGAAGTTTATCATAGACCTAAGCTCTGGAAGAGATCTTTGGCATCTGCTAAGTCGTTTGATCTCTGAGGGCGATGGATGCCCTCAGAATGCTCTGGTTACATGCCCATATCAGGGCCCATGGGATGCCTTGGCCATGCCAAGACTTCTGAGGCGCCTTGACTTCTTCTAAATGTTAAGCTCTGCTCATCTTACCTGCATCATTCCTACTCCCCTCCACCATCCTAACTCAGGGACAATTATCTATCAGCTCCTCTTTTTCCAGGGAACAGCTGTGGGAGGATAAGCAGAGGAGAGGAAGAGGGTTTAAACCTGTGGCACTGTGCAATAAGAACTACAACATTCCTCCACTGCTTGTGCAGCACCTCTCCTTTCCGCTACAAGGCAAAGTAAAACACTCTGGGAAACATCTGCCCCTATCAACTTGGCACTTCAGTATCTGAACGGAGTGTACCCACACCAATGGATTTGGCATTGGCTGCCTTGGGTGTTGATCCTTAATTTTGTGTGGGTAGATGGATTTGAATCTGTTATTTCCTGAGAACGTAGCATATCAAATGCCACAGACTTCATTCTAGCAATTTGATCCAATCGTTACCATCTAGGACTTTCTTCCTCTCGCTCATAGCGACCATGATCAAAGGAAAGGCCCTCAAAGGACACCTCCCTGGCTCTTTCTCCGACATGTGGATACAAAGCACAAAGGACACCTAATCCGTCATCCCCAGACTCTCTCTATGGACTAAAAAGTCTACAGGAAGAAGGAATGTGTCCCCAAAGTCCACCTTGTGGAAGCTGTTACCTCTGACAATCCCCTTCTCAAACCAACAAACTTGTAACTGGAGCCTCTCGTTTGCTCTAGTGTAGCATCTCCAGTGACTGTGAGTCTGAGGTGTCCTGGAACTGATGAATTTGGACCTGGACTCATAAACTGTAGCTCTGAGAGGAAATAAGGGATTGACATCTGGGGATGAAGCAAAGGTGTGACAAAACCAGTTACAAGAAAATCTTCCACTCATACATTGAGGTGCGTTCTCTATGTTTATGGCTTTTCCAAATGTGTGTGCACTTTAGGGAAGTGTGGACTCTAGGGAAGTTTAAGCAGAAATGGGACCTGGCACACCATGCAAGAACCAGGTTGTTGAGCATGTTTGCATTGAAACTTCAGTACAAGGTGGAGTCCCTCAATGTCTCTAAGCACAGCAGAGCCATGTATGATTTCACAGATGCCCACAACATTGTCTCATCTGGGATCTGATTCATGAACAAGGACTGGAAATGGGCTGATGAAGCTGGGAATCCTCTATAGGGGCGGTGACACTAGGAAAATTATGGATTCGGCTGCTGAAAGGCTGAGCTGACCCAACTTCAGGAAGAGCAGTTTTGAAGCAGATCAAGAAGAACTTTCAGAGTTATGCCATTAGCCTGTGGCCATCTGCCTCACTAGCTTGAGATGCCCATAAGCTTTAACTGATTTTTACTTGGAAAACATGGCATGAAAAAGGGTGCAAGTTGCATGGATACACATGGCTTTTGATCTCCAGTAGTGCAGTAAAGGTCACGTGTGAGATTATATGTAGAATATACATCAAAAAATAAAGGCGATGTAGATGGAGTAGACATATCTGTTCTGCTCATTGTAAGGAGCTGCAGTGAGCTCTGACTTCTGACACTTACACACGGATGTGCTTTTCACAGAGAAAATACCTTAAGGTGATAATTGTTCTGCAATAGAGGCGATGGCACTTTATAGAAGTACTTAGTAATAGGGCAATAGCTTGAAATGTTCAATAGATGGAGAGGCTGAACTGAGTCCAATATTTTCAACAGAATAATGTTTGCGAATGCCCTGTATTGCGACAGGCTCCAACAAGGAAAAGGATTCCTTGTTGAGGACAGGCAATATAAAAACAAAAAAAGCACAGCAGCTGTAGGTGTTCCCGGGTGTAGGGTGATTCAGACTGTTTGATGTTCTAGGTTGTTCTATATAAAACATTTACATGGTTTTCCCTTGGCGTAGTATGTCCTCCCACATGACACCCCCAACATGGCTCAAGGCGAAGAGCAAGTCAAAGTCTATGGAGTTGGATTTGGGGGCTTAAAAGGGGGTTCTTTCAAGACAGAGTATTTCAGTCTTCGGTAGTCCTGGCATGGGGTAGAATGAGTTTGCTCATCCTGACATAAATTCTTACACACTGGATGAGATTATTTTAACCTAGAATTGTTCGGACTTTATTACCTCAGTAGTGTTTTAGACTCTGTCAAAGAAACAAACAAAGGCCTCGAAGTAAAAATTTACTCCAGAGATCAGAAAACTCAAACAGAAATCATTAGAATGAATTTGTAGGACAAATATCCTAGTTTCTTTGCAGACATCCATTGGCCAAATGAATACACAATAAATATCAAAGGAAATATTTCCAGTTTTTATAATTTTTTTTTTATAATCATCTACTGTTATTTTTATGATCCCCTTTAAAGTTTCTGGCAACCTTCGTATGCAGCACCAAGTTTTCTTGAGTGCTTTGCCTAATTAGTTTGCAGAGGACTGGCAGCTGACATGACTTCCATTAATCAGTTCTGATACTCTACATTAAATTTTCTTTTGCCTTGTGTATTCATTCAATGCTGAGGGACTGTCAGGAAGTGGTTGAGAATCCCTCTGGGATTGTACATTCGCTTGAAACTGAAGCGTAGGAAGATAATAAATCAAGTGAATTTCTGGCACTTCTCCCCTTTTGTCATTACACTTTTGGAGCAATTAAAGCCTGACAGTTCAGTCACACTGATTCACTTGTTTTGTTCAAAAATGAAATGCAAGGATTGTTTTTGTATCAAACAGAATCTTTGGTTTTCTGGATTTTCAGCTGCATTTGTAAACAGCTCATTTCCCTCTTTCATCAATTGTTTGCTATGTCATGACAGGTCTTTTTAAATCTCTGAATTTTTATTATTTATTATTTTTAAGAATCATCAGGAGAATTGATAAACAATAGAAAGTGAAGAGTAATATTACTGGCATATTCAGTGAGAATTTAATGTATTACCTTATTTTCATAATATAAATTTCAATGATTATACTAAAATATTTTTGTTTGTGTGTAGAATTTGCTATAGTGTCTAAGGGAACTGAACACCCAGCTTCAGTGAGGCTTACACGTCTAGATTCTTTTGAGAATTTCCTTCTTCAGTATGATTTCAATTTGTCATTTGAATTTATGCAATCATGAAGAAGTGATAACACTTAATATTTTTATAAACAACAACGGAAGATAAAGAGATACATTTGGTAATTCAGTTAGACTTGGATGAGAATATCTTTATGTAGACTTAATTCTGCTTTCCCACAGCTAAGCATCTCATCCCCACTGACCTTTAGCTGGACTTCATGTTCTAGCCAGCCTTCAACACACATGACTTCTTTGGCAGTCATTGCACTCAGCATTTTGCAGTTCCAGTGACTGTCGCTTTCTTCCTCATGTTTCAGCTGAAAAAACTCCCACATAACTTAATGTCACAGAGAGTTTCCAGTATTAACTGGAAAAAACATGAGAGGAGGACCACTTAAAATCCAGAGGAATCTGTCATTCATTGCCCCATTTGACAGAAAGGAGCTTTACTAAATATTAAAGAAGCATATTCACATAGCAGCATTTTTTTGGCGCATAGTGATACTTCAAGGCAAGAAGGCGAGCATCCAAAAAGTACTTTACCTGCTGTTCCAGGAGCAAATTGTGTGTAAGTTAAAAAGGAGCTCAATACAGCCCAAACCCTTTAGTGGTTCATAATCTAAAATTTCTACTAAAAAAAAAATCTTCTTTTTTTATGATCCATAGGACAAGACAGTTGCAGTTAATAAGCCTTTCATGTTCACTTAATTGCAAACAAAATTAAGTACTCATAGTTAAAACACCCCTCCCAAAATCTCTCAAAACCATCCAGCAAGTTTAACATTTAATATTAATTTAAGGACTCACTGAAAAGTCAGCTGCAATGCATACTGAACCAAACACCGGAATTAGTTGTATGCAGTAGTTAAGAATTTGTCAGCTGCAGAAAGCTTTAATGAAGTATCACTTGCATCTACAAGTATTTTGTATGCATCTGAACTGCTAACAATTTACGGGCAAACAGGGATTGGTTTATGATTGTACAATGTATAAAAATGTCCTTATACAATAATGTATAAATATAATGTGATGGAACAACACCTCTTTTAGATATGTTTAATCAGATAATGAACAGTGTTCTTGTAAAGCATAACAGATGATTAACAACTAAGTTTACTAATACAATCAGATATTGGGTACAAAGATGTTTGTGTAGGCTCTGCCACTTTCGCAGGAGTAATAAGTTCATCACTATGTCAGTGATGTATTTGATCTGGCTTCATATCATATTTAAGTAAGTTCATAGCTGTGGACAACTCTGGAAATTTTGCTGTTGGCAGGATTAAGTGTTAGCCTGAGTGAGTCACTCCTTCATGAAGTTAGATCTACATCTTGGAAGAATGAAAATAAGAACTTTTGGGTTTTCTTGATTTGCATGCATCTTTGTATGCACAATGTTTTTGACAGGAAGCATGGTATATTTTTTTTTAATTTCATATATTTTATCATTGTGATAAGGAAATGATAGGAGAACCCTCCTGTGGCTACTTCAAAAGCCTCAGGCTCCTTGGCTGATTCGTGAAAATGTGTAGCTTAGCAGATAAGTTCTCTATCACCTGCAAAGTATCTTGAATACCGAAAAAACAAAACAAAACAAAACAAAACAAAAAACTGCAGCATACAAATAGAAGAACTAGGTGTTAAAAAATCCTGAAACATTACTTAAGCAAACAAAGAAGAGCCATGTAGAAAATATTCAGTTAGGTCCCAGACTTGGAATGATTCTTCCACAGGGCCATTGTTATTGGAGACCTACTGATCAGCCATATTATGCATGCCATGCTCCAGCCCTGCTCACACAAATGTGATTCGACTACCTCACTAAATGTGACGGCAAAACTGTTTGAACTTGTTCCTCAACACAAGTAATTTGTTGGCATTCATGATATTACTTAAATAATTAAGACTGAGTTAGTCAGGTAAATAAGAACATGAAAAACTGGAAATCAATTACTTCAGTTAAAAAGGGAAAGATTAAGATTATAAATAAGGACTATCAAATTACAGAATATGACGTATTTGATAATAATTTAGAGAAGCTGAAGTTACTTAATAATTTCGATGGAAGTGTTAAACACCAAAAGCAGCTTATTAGGGCATGCTAATATATATGAAAAATGGAGACCAATGTAATGATGGATACTCTAGTCCAATTTCAAAGCTGGTTGTAAGGCATGATTTACATTCACACTGGTTTGTAAAGGCAGGCAGACAGCAGTTCATCTCACTAAGAAGATATAGCTGCCAGTAATATGCTAATAGAATAGACACCAGTATTGGTAGCTAAGTTTTGAGATTGATCTTGAAACTAATTTTCAACATTTGTTGCAAACTTACAATCTCCAGTGACTCAGAATAAAGCATTTCGTTCTCTCCTCAGGTTGAGACATTTCTGAAATCAAATAGCTGAAAATGGAAGTATCTCCCACGCATAGCCAGAGAGGTCTTGCTGCAACAGGGAATCTGAGGACCTAAATTTATGTGTTTTTGAAAATGGATGTCTCAGTGCAAAGAATTGACAGTGGTATCAAGGTGAATTGATAGCATTGCAGGGTTGAGGGCGAACAAATGCAATTTGGACTTAGCTGTGGTGATCTTTCTATGGGGAGAGTAGGACTGGAGTGGAATCTTGGACTGACGATATATGATTTTTTTAAGAAAAAACCTGAACATTAAGATGTCAATGGTTTTGTTCAGATTAATGGATATAATAAATATGTAATTGGAATGTTTCAGCAAAATTTGTTTCAGACATTTCTGAAACCTTCAGAATTTCAGCTTGTTAATAAATCTTCAGTAATAATTCCAACCACCACAGTCCTTCTAATCTTTTTCCTTTAGATTAATGGAATTGGTTTGTATGGCTAAACAGCCAAAAGGATACTAACTCTTCAAGAAGAGCTCTTTTGACTTCAGTGGGGCTCTGGGCTTTCCGTGGTAAGATCTTAACTACAGAATCAGGAGCTGATGGAGTGAAACAGCATCTCCAGGGATGCTAAAAACATCCGAGTCAACACAAATTGAAATGCACAAAAACCCTCCATAAAGAAACAGCTATGGTGTTTATTTTCCCCTCAATGCCTGTCCTAATTTTTACTGTCAGGATTGGTTATGTTACCTACTTTTTTACCTTCCATTTTATATATTTGAATTTTAAATTGTAATTTGTAAATGTGACATTTTATTGAAATTGTAACCATTTATAGAAAAATTAAGTGATTTGATGATGTGTAGTGGCATTGAATTACGTCTGCAGATTTAGAAATGTAGATAATACACACATATTCCAAGATTAAAAAAAAATTCCTAGAATTATTTTCCATTTAAATACACACATTATTGACTGCGTTAATGTTCATTATTCCAGTTATACTGTACTTAGGGAAATCCAGATTCTGGAAGAGAGATCCTTTGATCAAACCTGATTAAACCTTTCCGTCAGATTTTTCGGCCTATAGAAGAGAATTCTGAATGCCTGGAGAGACTGTACTTCTCTACAAAATCTTTTGGAGCATAATTTAATTCAGTCAGAGCTACCTCTATAATTCTCTACAAAAATAAGGCAAGCTACAAAGTGTTTGAAAAGGAGTGAAGTTTAACTTTGCTGCAGTCTATTGGGGAGGCGTAGGCAAGATATGCTTTCCAAGGAAGTATTGTAAAGAACAGAAAGGTTAATGTTCATAGTTTTTCCACAGAACTAAAATACCATTTTTTTGAAAAAGTCAAAGTAAAAACTGAAATAACAAAATGATGTCTGAAAGAAAATGCATCCTGTGGTGGGGGTAGGTAGCTTTTTTGCTTGACAAGAGGGATATACTTTTCACAAACTTGAGTGCAGTAAATAGTAACAATTACCAAATATACAGAATTTTTCTAAAAGTGTTTGCGGTTTACTGTGATAACCCATTAGTCAATGAATTTCAGACGTTTAAAGTTTCTCCTCACACACTGCTGAGTATGGCTTATTGAGGCTCTTCAGTTCAGGTTTGAAAAAGGGAAGTAAAACAGAAAGGACAGCGACTAGCCTGGCTTTCTGCCAAGGATGAGGAATCACAGAATGGTTGAAGTTGGAAGGAATTTCAGTAGGTCACCTTGTCCAACCGCTGCTGCCCACGGAGGGCCACCTAGAGCTGGTTGCCCAGGACCATGCCCAGATGGCTTTTGAATATCTCTGAGGAAGGAAACTCCACAATCTTCTGGGCAACCTGTGCCAGTGACTAGTAACCCTCACAGTGAAGAAGTGTTTCCTGATATTTAGAGGGAAGCTCCTGTGTTTCAGTTTGTGTCCATTGCCTCTGGTCCTGTCACTGGGCACAACTGAAAAGAGTCTGGCTCCATCCTCTTTACACCCCCCCTACAAATAATTGTACACATTGATGAGATTCCCCCTGAACCTTCTCTTCCTCAGACTAAAGTAAAAAAGGAGGAAAGGTTATTCACAATACTGTAAGAACTCTACCTCAGCAGAGGAAAACAGAGCAAGCAGTTAGACAAGGTTTGAAGATAGACTCTGGCTTACATTAAGGTCTGCTTGTACTTTATGGCCAAGTAAAGGGAGTTCAAAAACCCTGTGAATTACATGTACCACCACATTACAGATGATTTATGTTGCCTCAGCAATATAAAGGGAGACTGAGGTTACAGTGATGTAATGAAAATGGATTAAGCTGTCACAGTAGAAGAAGATATTGCTTATTGTCTGAGCCACAGTAAGTGAAATGTGTAACATCTTAACCCTCCATTGTCATGAAGAAGGCAACACAGCTTCCACCACCTCTGCCTTGCAGCTTCTTCTTTTCAGTTCCAAAATCTATGTTGCGTAGCCTCAGAGCCAGAGTAATTAGCTTGTCCGAGCAGATGGGGAAAAATATTTAGAAAAGGCCTGGTTGTATTCTCTGCATCTGTAATTAACAATTTTGAAATTAAAAAAGAAGTCAGAAGTAGAAACAATAAATGTACTTGCTCTGCGCTGGGCCGGTGGTTAGAAGGTGAGAGAGGGAGAGATGATGAAGGGTTCTGTCTGGATCTCGGTATGAAAGGCTCAGTAATAAATGGCTTAATGAAATTACTCTTTACACAGAATAAAAAGAGTAATACAGACAGTGAATTTATCTTATATCACTTCATATACTGAGAACCCCATGTTTTGTGCAGCATTGTATGGACCCTACTCTGCCCTAGTGAGGCCCCATCTGGAGTACTGTGTCCAGTCTGGGCTCCCCAGTTCAAGAAAGACGAGGAGCTACTGGAGAGAGTCCAGCGGAGGGCTACGAGGATGGTGAGGGGACTGGAGCATCTCTCCTACGAGGAGAGGCTGAGGGAGCTGGGCTTGTTTAGCCTGGAGAAGAGAAGGCTGAGAGAGGACCTAATAAATGACCATTAATATCTGAAGGGTGGGTGTCAGGAGGATGGGGCCAGACTCTTTTCAGTGTTGCCCAGCGACAGGACAAGGGGCAACGGGCACAAACTGAAGCACAGAAAGTTCCATCTGAACATGAGGAAGAACTTCTTCACTCTGAGGGTGATGGAGCCCTGGAACAGTTTGCCCAGGGAGGTTGTGGAGTCTCCTCCTCTGGAGATGATCAAAACCTGCCTGGACGAGGTACTGTGCAGCCTGCTGTAGGTCACCCTGCTTTGGCAGGGGGTTTCAACTGGATGACCCACAGAGGTCCCTTCCAACCCTTAACATTCTGTGATTCTGTGATCCTGTGATCCTGGATGGATTTTCCCATGGCACACTGTGCAGATCCCATCCACAGGGGGAAGCCTCTCCTTTTTGTTTATTGAAGCATTTATATAATTTTCTTATAAGAAAAAAACCGTTTAAAAAGGATGTTTCCGTGAGAAATTCTTGCTGTGCTTTTAGATGAAGGCAAAGCCACGCAGGTGGTGTGGTCTCCGGCAGAAAGTGGGAGCTGCCTGCAGGTTCCTCTGTTACAGTGAGTTGGTGGAGCTCAACCTGTGGTCAAGGATTTGTGCAGCACAATACAATGTGAAGGCCTTGTTCGACATAGCACAGTACAGTACTGACTTGTGCCTGCTCAGATTAACTGCTATGTGGGTCACTAGGTCCTTGATTTACAGTGGTCTCGCAGTCTGGATCAACACAGGACCTTTCCTACTGTATTAGGGATCAGGAAGAAAATGAAGGAGAGTACAGAAAATATGACCTAGAATGGTGTAGCATGAGAATGTGAGGCTGACTTTATGCCAATGTAGGAAAGCTAATGAAAATTTGTAATCCAATTGAAAACATGACTTGTTTACAAGAAGATATTAAAAGATTAATATTTATGTGTTATAAAAACTATATTATGTGCTTGTTATTCCTATGTCTCTGCGTTTTCTGAAAAGATGAGACTGATGATAGTGGTGAGAATCGCTATAACTACCTTGAAAGAAGACTAATGCTAACTGCCCATTTAAAAAAATACCTTTCAGAAGCTGGTTTCCTCTGTAGTCTCCTTCAGTTAGCACAAAACCATTATGGAGATACAATTATACTTCATTAGGGATCCATGAATCCAGGAAATGAAACAATCCATTCTCTTTAGACTTTGCAGACAGCGACAAGAGATGTACTTTGTGGATCTAATCTGTTTTTCTTATGTCCCTGCCATGGATTGAAGCAGTTGTTACAAAGCTTGTCTAATGGTTTGTTTCAGCCATATTTTCTACTTACATGGAAATGACTCCACCACTGAAAGTTTCTGGTTGTTTTTTTTTTTTTTTTTAGTTTTCTGAACTTTCCATAAGAACTTTCCATAAGAACTTTCCGTAAGAAGATGAGAGGAAATTAGTGTTATAGGAAGTCAGCATGTTACAGTGTCAAAAGCCATCGATAAAGTTGTGATTTATGAACTTCTCAGGATAAAAAGCAAAAGAGTTTGACTCACGCTTAGCTTTCAGCAGATTGAGAAAGCCACAGACTAACTGGCAGCAAGCAAAGCTTGGAAGTAACTCACAAAATTTGAACAGATTGTCCTAAACCTTTTGCTTTTCTACATTGATGAAGGCCTAGTGCTTCTTTGTTTAAAAAGAAACAAATTTGTTCTCAGAAGCCGAGTCATTTAAATGAATTTTCATCGGCGTATTCGGACAGTAGTGCTTCAGAGTAATGTCCTTAATGAATGTCTTCTGGAAGGAAGACAAAGCAGAATTAAATTAGAGACATTCAAGACTCTGAGAGTAATAGTTTGCCTAACTTTGAAAGTTAACTGATACGGAGTTTCTAAATAGCTCATGGGAAAACAGAAGCTTCAGTAGAAAGTGTCACTTTAGAAAAATCTTCAACATTTCTGTGGAAAGTAAGGTACATGTTTGCACATGACTGTCTGGAGAAGTGACAGGTATGTTGTTTAGCCAGTGTCATATCCACATTTATGGAATTTACAGGCACTGACTGAATTTTCAAGCTGGAGATGTCAGGCAAGCAGTATGTATTTGATGCAGTAGATACTGCTAATTGGGAGTTTCTACAGTCAGAAGTCAAACCCACAAACTTTTTGTTGTCATCGTGTGCAGATTTTGGAAGGGATGGATAGGATTTCTAGTCACACAGGACTTGGATAACCAGTGTGGCCAGTAACACAGTGCCAGGATGTAATACAAGAAACCAGGAGGCAGGGGAGCAAATTCAGGCTGTCTTTTCTCAGATTCAGGCTGATTTCTCAAACTCGTTCGCATATCTTGAGTGAGAGACCTGACTGTGGCAACCCACCTAGTATCTTGATCTCAGTATCACTGTCTATTTATTGGCAGTATTAATTAGGCCAATTGGAGACAGAGTAGCTACTCACCTAGCATCGATATTCATGTCCTAGGTGTGGGCTATGCGGGGGTGGGGCTTGCATCTTGGTCTTCTCCGTTGCACACAACTAGCCTGGCAAGCAGTTCTTCTGTGAGAAGCAGGCTAGTTTTCTGTCTCCTGTTTCAAAAGGCTTTGGATTTGCTAACTTCCAAAGAGAACTTTTTTGTTTTAACCCTGAAGTTCCCATTGAAGGAGCAACCACCTGCTCCCCCAGGTGCAATGGTTGTATCTTGCTGAGAGACAGCTGCTACAGCTCTGGTTGAAAGCTGTGAGTAGGTTCTTAGCACATCCATAGAAGGAAAGGAGCTAGAAGAAAAATATATCTGATGAGACATTTGATGTGGCACTGTGCTACAGAGATGAGAATTTATTTGTCGTTGCTCTGCTGGGAAAATTTATACTGTTATTTTTTTTCCACTAGGAAAAAATCTGCAAGTAAAGATTTAGGACTTTTCTTTCACACTGATGTTACTATTCATGGACCTATGATCTCTTTCTTTTTGTCTCTCCATGTTCCCTCCATTCCCTCCCTCCTCATTCCTGCATACAGCTTGAGTTCCAGAGAACAACTAAATGTGTGTGTCTCTATTCAGCAAAGCAGTTTAAGCTAATGTTTAGGTCCCAATGACTGCTAGACAACAGCATACTTCAATAGGTGGAGCATGCTGAATAGCTACGCTGGGCTAAATAGGCCTTTTGGTAAAGAGAAACAGTGGAGTCAATGAAGTAACACTAGTGCCAGTGGGATCAAAAACTGGAGAATGGAATTGAACTCTAACAAAAAATACACTACATCATCTTCCTCAGGCTGATGTTCAAGCAGACTCAAGCCAGCCTTTTCCTCTTGATAGTTTTCTTTAGTTTTCATTAGTTTTTCATTACTTTTCCTTCATAAAAGGAAAGCAGGTTGTTAACAAACATCTTAATGTGGCCTTACTTCTACACGAGCAAAATTTTACATCAGAAAAGTATGTGTTTCAGTTTCCTCAAAAAAGAAAAGATAAAGAATTTATCAAGAAAGAAGCTGAACCTGACATCTGCTTCACAGCAGAGCCACAACAGTTGTTTTGTGTGGTATGTTTGCACTGTACTCCCACTGTGCATCAATACAATAACAAGTTTAACAAAATGCAATACAGGGAAATACGTTTTCAAATGAGATGTGAAAACAGATGTGATCTTTAGTTCTGAAGAAAATGAGGGCATGACACTCAGTAATTTTGGACTACAATGACATACACTTTTCCACTGCTTTTTAAAGAAGACCTTGTTGTTATTCCATTGTTAAGATTGCAAGAGTATTCCATTTTAAGTTCTATTTCATATTACTTTTAAATTTATATTTTGAAACTGAGTCAGAAAACATCTCCAGAATTATTCTGAAAGATGAATATTTTTCTGGAGAAGGGAGAGAGGAATTTTATGTTATCACTACTTCTTTCAGATACATGTGAAAACCAGTGCAAAGATCACATCTGCCAAAATTATCTTAATACCCTCTGCAGCAGTGCAGATCACCTATCTCAGTCACTTGAGCAAGGGAGTTTATTAAAAAAAATATAAGCAGAAGGAAAGCTGGTGGGAAAGACAGACAGTTCTGGATGGAAATGAGCAGTCTGAGAAAAGGAGTCTACATGCAACTGTTTGTCCTGTTGCATCAGATTATCTAGGTTGTAATTATAAACCAAGGACAGTTTTGGGACGAGTTTTGCAGTCAACCTTTGAGTTTTGTGTCTTGACACACACACCAGGGAATAATAATGGCTTAAGAGGAAAATGGTGCTCAGGGTATGTGGTGATTCATCTTCTTGAAATTCAAGGATGATAAAGCTGAGTTCTCCATGTAAAGGTAGGAGAAAGCAATGATATTTCTGGTTCACAGCGGAGATCTGTCTGTCTTTAGGATTCAGGGCTCACTCTCTTTGAACATATGTAGGACAGAACGGAAGTGAATAGATGGGAGGATGTACATTTACAATCTGAACTTTGGGTTGAGATTTCTGATTGCTTTGTGAGAAGACTTTCGACTGGGGCTTAAAATTGTTTTGAATTCCACAATGTGTTTTCCTTTCAAATCTTGTATCAATTATGAAGATATAAAATCTGTTTTCTCTGAACTGGTAATTTTTATGTTTCTAATTGTTCATGTTTGCTTGATTTTTGACTGCTGCATTCTTTGGTAAACATTTCCACTTTGATATTAAACTAGCCACTTGCACTGTATAGGTGGCTTTCAAAAGTGAATATTGCTAAGTGGCATCCTTAGTAAAGGAAAGTAGTAAAGAAGCCAGAATGGAATGTGCTTTGAAAATAATTATTCATTTTTAATTAAGGACTCTGTCAGGTAACCAATTTCTGCATTTATCTCAGAATACTTAAAATGTTTTCTGTTTTACAGTTTTTCAGTGGAACTAAACTAACACGGAAGAATCTGTTATGTGCATTTAATCATACAGCAACAAAAATATTTAAAGGGAAGGTTTTGTAAGGTGAAGCTGTTCAGAGTTTATTCTGCTCAAGTACATATGTCTTGCCTGCTAAAGAAAAAATCATGAACAAGCTTCTCAAAATCAAAGACAAATATTTCTAAGGGCTGCCAGTATTTTTGAAACGATAATGCATATTCTTAACAATCTGCCAAACACACTGTTGAGTTTACATTTTAGACTCAGATTCTAGCAAGATTTTTAGCTAATGAACTTTTCTCATGCTCTGTATATCAATGAAAACCAAGTATACTTTGAGCTGATAGTGGGAAACAATCATAGGCACCTTATTTTTTTTCTGAGTTTAACCAGCAAAGATAAATGTTGATCCATGTCTTTCTACCCACCACTTTGACAGCACAGCAATAAAAAAAATCTGAATTTATTCAGCTGACATCAAGACTTACTTTGCTTTGCCACAGAGAAATACACGTTCTTGTGATGACTGGATCAAAGGTACAAGATGATGACTGAACAATAATACTGCAAAGTGGAGCTGTTATAGACATCTGAGTCTTCTTTCTTGAAAGAACAGAAATTACCTGCATAAAAAATATTATTGAAATTCTAAACTTTTAAAATTTAACACAACTTTTGATTGTGCTCAGTAGTATGATGTGCACTTTAACAGACGAAAATATTGCCCTTAATGCCAAACGCTACACCTGAATCAACAAAATCTCAATAGGTTCTATGGCATGATTTTCACTAAGTAGAATACACTTAAAAATAAAGGCTTTTGAAGAGATACTGGAAATTCTTGAAGTGACAGAAGTGATTAATGTAGACAGAGCAGGAGGAATAGCATACTGGAAAATAAATCACAACATACAGTTTCCCCAACCCTGAAAGTAAGGAAATTCTTTATACTGTTACTCCTTTCTACTTACTCTTTTTCTATTCATAGTGGATAAATAATTTTGCATGAACTCTTTTGTTGGATTTAAAATAGCTCCAGGTACACCATTATTAGTTTTCTCTGTTTAGTTTAGTCCCATCCTAATATCTATGAGGTAGCACAACACAACCACAGTGTCTGATAGGGATCTTTTTTGATAAATCTATTAATAAGGTAAGCAAGACTATCACTGGAAACAACAGAATGTTTCTAGTTTTCTGATATTTTATAACGGCACTATAGATTGCATAGTAGTTGGTGGACTTGCCATAATTTTATATACCTTAAAATTAATTTATAACAGTGAAAGAGCTGGAACTTGTTTTAAGTACATTGGCTGGGTGATTTCTAAAAGTTAAAGTAGACAGAAGTTAAAATAGAAATAAAAACAGGTTAGGCAACGTGAATGTACCCTTTGGCTCCTTTCTGTGCTTTGGGAGTTGAAAGAAGCATTATGCCGCTGAAGACTCAGACTAGATGGGGATACCACTTTATTGATCACAGAATCACAGAATCACAGAATGGTAGAGGTTGGAAGGGACCTCTGTGTGTCATCTAGTCCAACCACCCTGCTGAAGCAGGGTCTCCTACAGGAGGCTGCACAGGACCTTGTCCAGGCTGGTCCTGAATATCTCCAGCGAGGGACACTCCACAACCTCCCTGGGCAACCTGTTTCAGGGCTCCATCACCCTCAGAGTGAAGAACTTCCTCATGTTCAGGTGGAACTTCCTAGTGATAAACAATCCTATTTGCAAATCATCAAATGCAAAATGAAATGGTCCATTTGCCTCCCTAAAACACAGGAGTTTTAGAAGTTTAAGGGAAATGAAACCCCTAGATATAACACTGGGATTTTATTTTACAAAAAGTTGTATGTTCAATACCATTCTAATCACTATAAAAACTGGACCAATCAAAAATATTTAGAACAGCGTAGCCCTCAGTTCAGAGCCCAAACACAGTGGCTAAGGTAAAGAAATAGTCTGATGAGAAATCATTTCTTGTTTTGCTTTGGAAAATCATATCTTAGGTGGAAAGCTTTTTTTTGAGACATATTCAAATATTGCCTAGGTGTCCTGGTTTCAGCTGGAATAGAGCTAGTTTTCCTCCCAGTATCTGCTGTGTTTTAGTAGATTGGATTTAGTAGAGAAGCATGCTGATAACAGTGATGTTTTTGGTTGTTGCTGTGAAATCAAGGACTTTTTCTAGTTTCTTGTATTCAGCTAATGAGCACATACGTGTGCAGGAGCTGGGAGGACACATAGTCAGTCAGCTAGCCAAGCTGGCCAATGGAAATATTCCATACCGTAGTCATCACACTCAGTTTATGAATGGGGCATAACCAAGGGAAAGGAATCTGCTCTTCTCATTTCCATAAGTTTGAATCCTCTCTTGTCCGAGACTTCGTTCTATTTTGGGAGTTTCAGGAAATTTGTGATTTCTGGGGTTCCATGGTTGTTACTCAGAGACTGGCTGCGAATCGGTAGTTGGGCGGTGAGAAAAATTGTATTGTATATTGTTTGTTTTGCATATTCATTATTATCATTATAATTATCAGTAGTAATACTATTATTAGTAGTAGACTTTTTTGTCTTATTAAACAGTCTTTATCTCAACCCAAGACTTTCCCCTTTTGTCCATTTCTCCTCCCCATCCTGCTGGTGGGGAAGGGGAGGAGTGAGCGAAAGGCTGTCAAGTCCTTATTGCTGGCTGCTGGGTTAGACCACGACACCAGGATATAGTTTTATCTTTTTCAAAGCACAACAAGAAGCAAAATATAAAAGGTAAAGTGATAAATCCTTTAAGTAGAATGCAAAGTGGCATTTCTTATATTTTTCAGATATGCATGAAGTCACCTTCTACATATGCAGAGTTAAAAACTATTCAGAAATTTTCCTGGGCTGCATCAAAAGAAGTGTGGCCAGCAGGTCGAGGGAGGTGATTCTGCCCCTCTGCTCTGTTCTGGTGAGACCTGACCTGGAGTCCTGTGTCTAGCTCTGGAGCCCTCAGCACAGGACAGACATGGACTGAAGAAAAGAAGGTTATCAGGAGTAGTCAGCATGGATTCACCAAGGGGAAATCATGCCTGACCAATCTGATAGCTTTCTACGATGACATGACTGGCTGGGTAGATGAAGGGAGAGCCGTGGATGTTGTCTACCTAGACTTCAGCAAGGCTTTCGACACAGTCTCCCATGATATCCTCCTAGGGAAGCTGAGGAAGTGTGGGCTGGATGAGTGGTCGGTGAAGTGGATTGAGAACTGGCTGAATGGCAGAACTCAGAGGGTTGTCATCAGCGGCGCAGAGTCTAGTTGGAGGCTGGTAACTAGTGGTGTCCCCCAGGGGTCAGTACTGGGCCCAGTCTTGTTTAACTTCTTCATTAACGACCTGGATGAAGAGTTAGAATGTACCCTCAGCAAGTTTGCTGATGACACCAAACTGGGAGGTGTGGTAGACACACCGGAAGGCTGTGCTGCCATTCAGCGTGACCTGGATAGGCTGGAAAGTTGGGCAGAGAGGAACCTGATGAGGTTCAACAAAGGCAAATGCAGGGTCCTGCACCTGGGGAGGAACAACCTCATGCACCAGTGCAGGCTTGGGACGGACATGCTGGAGAGCAGCTGTGCGGAGAGGGACCTGGGTGTCCTGGTGGACGACAGGTTAACCATGAGCCAGCAGTGTGCCCTGGCTACCAAGAAGGCCAATGGCATCCTGGGGTGCATCAAGAAGAGTGTGGCCAGCAGGACGAGGGAGGTTCTCCTTCCCTTCTACACTGCCCTGGTGAGGCCCCATCTGGAGTACTGTGTCCAGTTCTGGGCTCCCCAGTTCAAGAAAGATGAAGAGCTACTGGAAACAGTCCAGCGGAGGGCTACAAGGATGCTGAGGGGACTGGAACATCTCCCCTACGAGGAGAGGCTGAGGGAGCTGGGCTTGTTCAGCCTGAAGACGAGAAGGCTTCAAGGGGACCTAATAAATGCTTATAAATATCTGAAGGGTGGGTGTCAGGAGGATGGGGCCAAGCTCTTTTCAGTGGTGCCCAGTGACAGGACAAGGGGCAATGGGCACAAACTGAGGCACAGGAAGTTCCGTCTGAACATGAGGAAGAACTTCTTCCCTCTGAGGGTGATGGAGCACTGGAACAGGCTGCCCAGGGAGGTTGTGGATTCTCCTTCTCTGGAGATATTCAAGACCCGCCTGGACAAGGTCCTGTGCAACCTGCTGTTGGTGACCCTGCTTCAGCAGGGTGGTTGGACTAGATGACCGACAGAGGTCCTTTCCAACCCCTACTATTCTGTGATTCTGTGATTCTGTGACTGGAGTGGGTCCAGAGGAGGGCCACAAAAATGATCCAAGGGATGGAACACCTCTCCTACGAGGAAAGGCTGTAGCGACAGGACAAGAGATAAAGTTTTTGAACTTAAAAAAGGGTAGATTTAGACTGGATGTAAAGAAGAAATTTTTAACAGTGAGGGTGGTGAAACACTGGAACAGGTTGCTCAGAGAAGAGGTAGATGCCCCATCCCTGGAAACATTCAAGGTCTGAGCACCCTGGTCTATTTGAAAATATCCCTGCTCAATTGTTATGGGTTTGAGTGGCAAGGTTTTGGTAGTGCGGGGGGCTATAGGGGTGGGTTCTATGAGAAGCTGTGAGAAGCTTCCACCATGTCTAGTAGAGCCAGTGCCAGCCAGCTCCCAGACAGACCCGCTGCTGCCCAAGGCCAAGCCAATCAGTGATGGTGGTAATGCCTCTGGGATAACATGTTTAAGAAGGGGAAGAAAAAACTGCGGGAAAATGGCAGTTGAGAGAGAGGAGTGAGACTATGTGAGAGAAACAACTCTGCAGACACCTAAGTCAGTGAAGAAGGAGGGGGACGAGGTGCTCGAGACGCTGGAGCAGAGAGTTTTCCCTTGCAGCGCATGATGAAGACCATGGTGAGGCAGATGGTCCTGCTGCAGTCCATGGAGGTCCATGCTAGAGCAGGTATCCATGTGTAGCCCCTGGAAGGGACCCCATGCTGGAGCTGGTGGAGGCCTGAAGGAGGCTGTGACCCCATGGGGAGCCTGCCAGGACCTGCAGATCACTGGAGAGAGGAGTACACGCTGGATCGGGTTTGCTGGTAGGGCTTGTGACCCCATGGGGACCCACACTGGAGCAGCCTGTTCCTGAAGGACTGCACCCTGTGGGAAGGACTCACGTTGGAGAAGTTTGTGGAGAACTGTCTCCCGTGAGAGGGACCTCGTGCTGGAGCAGGGGAAGAGAGTGAAGAATCCTCCTCTTGAGGAGGAAGCAGTGGCAGAGACAACGTGTGATGAACTGATCACAACCCCCATTCCCCATCCCCCTGCGCCGCTCGGGGGGACGAGGTAGAGAAACAGGATTGAAGCTGAGCCCAGGAAGAAGAGAGTGGTGAGCGGAAGGTGTTTTATGAATTAAACTTTCCTTTTCTCCCCAAGTTCAATCCGTTTCGTCCGTGACAGTAACTGGTGAGTGATCTCTCCCTGTCCTTGTCTCGACCTCTGAGCCTTTTCATCGTATTTCCTCTCCCCTGCCCAGGTGAGGAGAGGGAGTGACAGAGTGGTTGTGGTGGGCACCTGGCATTTATCCAGGCTAAACCAAAACATCATTGCAGGAAGGTTAGGACAGGGCGACCTTTAAAGGTCGCTTCCAACCCAAACCATTCTATTGTTCCAGGATTTATTAAACAAATTTTTAAAAGTAAAATAAACTCTTTCTGGGTGCCACTGGTTGTGGATTTTCTAATGTCTAATGTCAGTGAAGCTGGAAATTCTTCTCTTTTGAACTTTAGAAATATTTAAAAATATTTCACTTGGTATCTCTCTAGGAGAAAATCCTCCTTATTAAGCAAAATCTTTCACTTCTGGATACTGCTAGATCTTAGTTCTGTGGTGTATTACATTGGTGAGGTACAGGCAGAGTCAAGTGTGCATGAGGAGACTTGTGTTTTTCACATTTAAAAAACAAACCTCAGTGAATTAGGGTTATAGTCTGAAAAAGAGGTGAAAAAAGTGTTAATAAATACACTTGTTATTACAACTGTTAAGTACTTAGCAGTCCATGAAAATATTGGCAGGTCCTATGTGACAGGAATGGAATTATATTCTCAAAATAAAAAGAATGAAAGAAAGTGAGCTGGTAAACTAGACTGCAATCAGTGAACCAATAAAAAATATTCCATAACTATTAAAAGACTCGGATGTCTCTGTTAAAATAAAGATTTTTACAAACAGTAAAGAAAGAGAAGTGTTGCACTGAACAGTTTCAGAGAACTTATTTGTGGCATGGTAATGAAAAATGCCTGAACTTAACAAAGTCAGGTACCATAATGTTCTGCAAGACAATCAAATAGCAGCTTCATTAGTTAAACGTATTTTTGTGTTTTAAAAGACCGATGAAGAGAGCAGCCATATTCTAATCCAGAAACATTCACAGTGAAAATTTATAGCAATAGCTACCCTAACCATGACCTTGTTCATTCACAACTGTCTGTCTTTTTTTGTTTATTGTTCCATAGCTTTTAAAGATTCTTGGTACATTTTGAGATGAGAAATTTATTTTGGTTCAGGTGCAGGGGAATACTCAAATAATATTTGAAAGTTATGTACTATATTTACTAGTTGGTATCTGTCGTAGTTTAACTCAGCAGCTGGCAGCTAGGACCTGATGACTGCTGGCTTACCCCTTCCCTTTCCCCCCCCCCAATGGGAGAGGGAGGAGAAACAGATAAAAGGGGAAACTTGTGGGTTGAGATAAAGAAAGTTTAGTAAGACAACAAAGGAAATATTACTGCTACTACTAGTGATGATAAGAATGATAATAATGAATATGGAAAACAATCTAAACACAATACAACTTTTTTCCATACCATCCAATCACCAATTCGCAGCCCGAAAAAAAGGTTTAAACTCCCAGCCAAGAGTGGATTCAAAAACTCATGGAAACTGAGAAAAGCTGATATCTTTCTTCCCCCCAGCCAAGCCCCATTTGTAGACTGAGCATGACATCTATGGTATGGGATATTTCCATTGGCCAGCTTGGCTAGCTGTCCGGCTATGATCCCTCCTGCACACCTGCTCATTAGCTGAACACTAGAAACTGGAAAAAGTCCTTGATTTATAGCAACAACTAAAACCACCAGTGTTATCAGCATGCTACTAAATCCAAAACACAGCAGCCACTGTGAGGAAAATTAACTCTGTCCATCCCAGCTGAAATGAGGACAGTATCAGATGATTCTGTCTCATACGATTTCAGCTTCAAGGGTTGATTTATCATAATTTATTCATTATGACTTATTATAGGACTGGTTCATCGTATAAATCCAATATTCAGAACATCAAGTTACTTCTGACCATAGGAGCAGTCAGTCTGAATACTTGATAGCATTTTTAGTGCTAAAACACTGGAAGTCAAAACATGGAGTCCTTGCACAGACAAACTACAATGGTGGTCTCTGTTTTCTTAAGAATAAAAGAATTTTGTGTGAATTTTCATACATATTTTAAAGAAAATATAAAGTGTCAAAAGGATAAATGCTATTCAGGAAAAGCAGTGATAAAAAGATTGTTTTATAATAGTTCCCCAGCCGTAAAAAACCTAACCACCTACAAAAAAGAGAACAACCTAAGATCCAAGGAAGAACAGTATCTGACAGTATCTTTTCAAGACTGGAATTCAAACCTAAGATGATTAAAAATATAAATGAATTACACAACTGTTGAGAAGGTTTGAGATTAACTGGATTTATGACAAGTCAGTAAAGCAGAAAAAACTCTAAGATAAATATAACAAAGTACTCCTAAAGGCACCAAGGCAGATATGCCTCTAGCTGAAAAGCTTGAGAGAAAATAGGTATTTCACCAAGCCCACTAGTCAGGAATAGAAAAAGACAAATGATAGCTAGTTTGGAACGAATATGAGAGTTTCAGACAATTTTGTACAGCATTACTCACTACACATAATAGAGTTATTCAATAAGAGCACGCGAGAAGGAGAAAATTCCTTTTCTTGGAAGGAAACAAAGGCTTTGCACCTAAAGAGACTGAATGAACTGCTGATTATAGGGACGCCTTACAGTGGTAAGCATTGATACAGAGGTCCTTACCAAAGTGCTGGTGGACTAGGGAGTCTCTTTAGATAAGAACATCCAAATTAATTAAGATTTATTCTAGGCTAACAAAGAAAATCTTAAGATCCCTGACTTTCCTAAGATTTGCTTGTGGTCTAAAAACATTTGATGTAGTCAGTGCCTAAATCAGAATGAGGATTGATCCGAAACCTCTGGTAGAAGCTGAGCTGTTGCATTCCTACACTTTAGAAGGCACTTCAGCCTTTGGCACATTACAAAGGTGCTTTTCTGTGTTTCTTTGGGTTAGGGAGGGGTCTCAGCGTTGGATGTTCCTTCTTGCTGGCATTGCTGGCTATGGCCAGGGCCCAGGAGCCCTCAAATCAAAGGAATAAAGGTCAGAATAGGCACAGAACACATGACAACTCTCTGATAAGCTGATTTTTGTACACTTTCTCTCTTAGAAAGAACAGTATCCCATGCATGTGGGCTTTGTACTGCCCTGGGAAATAAATAGCTGAATCTCAGTTGTCAGGAATCCTAATCTCTGAAACAGTCCAGTTGCTCGGTGAAACATGCTATTAGCTTAAATGGGTTAAAAGCTAAATAAATAATAAAAAAGGGATACTAATCTCAGAGAATATCATGTTTTTTAAAGCAAATTTTATATTAGTCTAGTGTTAAAAAAAACAAACCTTAAAGTAGGCAGTATGGACACATTTAAGTGGATAGAAAGGCTACTACTAAAATGAATACAGTCCCCAAATTTAATTCTCTATCTCCGTGTTCACATGCATTTTTATCACAGACAACACTACAAAGACTCAGCATGTTGCTCCTCTGAAAACAGGGTACAAGGATTTACATATCACTATTAAATAGACTTTTACGTGATAGGAGGTCTTGCAACTTGCAGTGGTGTATTATCATGCAATTTGGCTGAAGGATGTTACAAAACAGTGTGAACGCTTATTCAGAACTGTGGATTAAAATGAGGAAAAAATAGTGTGAAAAAATGGATTTCTCAAATGGCTTCTGAATAAGAGATAAATTCACACCAAGAAATCCCTTTACTGAAGCTATCTTAAGATTCCTAGAGCAGTACGAAAATTGTGACTCTTTTCTTATTTAATTCTATAGTTAAATCCAATATTTATTTCTGATGGCTAACTGGGAAAACCACCCAATTAGATCAACTTTTTGGAGAGGAGATATACTTGCTATCTTATCAAGAAATTTATACTAATCCCAGTATTTCATGCGCGATTTGGGAAAAACGAAAGCAAACGGAATCAGTTCAGCTGGAGAAGTTAAATGATAGATAGCACAAGGGTTTCTAATCTTCCAATTATACCTTTAAGGATTTTTTTTTTTAATACCCTTCTATATGGTAGCCCTTGCTACTGTGCTGTGGATCCAAATATCCTAGGTGGGTGTGAGCACTATCATATGTGGCAATGCCCTTTTAGAGCTTGCAGCATTCAGCCACAGACATATCTGCTAAGTGCTTTTCTAAAGTAAAAGTATTCTTACAGTAGCTGTTACTGACAAAGAGTATAAACAAGTCAAGGTCTAAGATAAAAGGCAGTATCTTTTACTGATATTATATTCCTCTTTGTATTGATAGGTCTAATACAAGATAGCTTCTCATGACAAACCTTTCCTATTATGAGATTTTTTGCTGTGTAATACTAATAGACTTCATTCTTAGCTGCTATACTCTGAAGTTCTCAAACAGGAGAGGAATTATTTCCCCTTACACCCAGTGCATTCTTCTCACTGGGAGAGTATGTTGTATTAAAACGTAAGATATTATGGTACAGAGAAGCAGTGGACAGGGTAATTTAATTACCTACAGTATTGAGTCTTGATTTATAAGGAGGGCAAAATTTGAACACACAGTAACACTGAGACTCCAGGAGGTGTCTTTGGATATTTTAATCAATAACCTTACACTACTTCAAGATTTTCCTTTAGAAAATCTTAATCTTCAGGTAGATAGTGGATGTTACTCCTGATAAATAGTGACATTTTTTCCATCTCTAAAATGCTGTGACTTCAGCCTTAAGGAGTGCCTGTATGTTTCACGTATGCCTTTTGATTGGTATTCAGTTGCCCAGAGAAAAGAGTTCGGCTATCCAGCTGCCCTCACCTTTTCTAACTAGCCTTTGTGCAATGGTCTTCCCTATCAGTTTCTTTTCTCTGGGTCATGGAAACACTCTTTCCGGATACTTCTTGGAAGAAAAAAGAGAAGAATCATTAACTAAAATGTACTTTTCTGCAAAAAGCAGCTTTGAAGAACATTTTTAATTGGATTTTATTGATGTGAAGTAGTAATGGTTTTAGGAATTTTTTTGTATGTTTCTCATTATAATTGACTTTATTTTGTATTAAGTTTGCGAATATGCAGCCAATCGTAAGCCATACAATTAAAAAGATAAAAGGAAAAGTCTTCACTTTTTAACTTAATTCTAAGCTTCATTTTGACTACTATCTAGTGAAGAATTAATATTTTGAAGAATATCTGACATCTTATTTTTCTTAATAAAAACTAGAATGAAAAGAGAAAATGTCCTTATTAATCTCAAGTGCCAATAACTGTAATTTCTGTAACAAAAACTGACAACATAAGATATTTCGGTGACATACAGTTTGCATAGTTGTATTAGATTTGTAACACACAGAAATTAGTTTGCATCCCTTCAAATACTTTGTGAACTGTTTAATTGCTCTCACAGCAGAATCCTCGAGGAAAAGCCAAGCCAGCCGTCACAGCCAACCACGAGCATTGACAGCTGAGTCTCTTGGGAGGGAGAAGTGGTTGCAGAGCCAGTGGGTGTCCTCAGGGCCCTGACTCCTCATCGTACCCTTCCAGCACTCATCATATCCCTGAACTCGCCCTCCCTCTCTGATCCTGGGCCAGCATCAACTCAAGGAGCCCAGTGGCCAGATACTGACTGCGTGGCTTTTGGTATTCCCTGCTGACTGTCGGCCTGTATGAGACACCTCACATCATTAACCAGGCTTGGCACATGTGAATGTCTGCAGAGACAATCAACCTCTTATGTTCCAGACCTCAGATCAGACCTTGGAACGTCCCTCCACCATGTTATTGGCAGTTGGTGAGTCTTCTCCCTGGAAGAATCCCATACGCCTGGCCAAAAATAAGTACTCAGGTGTGTAGCACAGGCCAACACATCTGGAAGAAGAAAAGAGGAGCTTTCCTGAGTTAAAGATGGATAGATTCATGTAAGGACATTTCCTAGGACAGTCAGCAAGCACAGAATCACAGAATCACAGAATCACAGAATAGTAGGGGTTGGAAGGGACCTCTGTGGGTCATCTAGTCCAACCCCCCCGCCGAAGCAGGGTCACCTACAGCAGGCTGCACAGGACCTTGTCCAGGCGGGTCTTGAATATCTCCAGAGAAGGAGACTCCACAACCTCCCTGGGCAGCCTGTTCCAGTGCTCCGTCACCCTCAGAGAGAAGAAGTTCCTCCTCATGTTCAGACGGAACTTCCTGTGCCTCAGTTTGTGCCCATTACCCCTTGTCCTGTCACTGGGCACCACTGAAAAGAGCTTGGCCCCATCCTCCTGACACCCACCCTTCAGATATTTGTAGGCATTTATAAGGTCCCCTCGCAGCCTTCTCTTCTTCAGGCTGAACAAGCCCAGTTCCCTCAGCCTCTCCTCGTAGTGGAGATGCTCCAGTCCCCTCACCATCCTTGTAGCCCTCCGCTGGACTCTCTCCAGTAGCTCTTCATCCTTCTTGAACTGGGGAGCCCAGAACTGGACACAGTACTCCAGATGAGGCCTCACCAGGGCAGTGTAGAGGGGAAGGAGAACCTCCCTCGTCCTGCTGGCCACACTCTTCTTGATGCACCCCAGGATGCCATTGGCCTTCTTGGCAGCCAGGGCACACTGCTGGCTCATAGTTAACCTGTCGTCCACCAGGACACCCAGGACCTGTCGTCCACCAGGACACCCAAGCAATAGACTAGCTATTAGCCAATTTATTTTACCTTTACACACCAATTGTCTTTGCTGTTCTCATTTGCAGAGCAAATTTGGCAAACATTTTAGACAAACATTTTAGGCTAACCAAAGCCCTTACTCAAAGCACAGCATTCTCAAGAACTCAGTGCCATCTTATACAGAAGCTGTGCAAACTGCATCACAGAGAGCTATTGGGCTCTTCTATGCTGCTCAATGCATTCACTGCAGGGAGCAAACCACAGTCACCTCGCACAACTAGTGCCGAGTGGTTCTTGCCTCCTGGAAACAGCTTTGGAGATTGTGTCTCCAAGAAAATCTCTCAAAACTCCCTCAGTCCTCCCTTGGTGGAAGCATTTGTCTGGAAGGCTCAAGGTGAAGGAATACAGAGAAGATCCCCTTTCTCTCTGTTTTTCATATGGCAGCCCAGGTGGTGGTGAACCCACTGGTGATTCCACTGAATCTGGAAGATGTCTTGTCTCTCATTTTAATAATAATAGTAATAAGGTGGGAAAGAGACCTGAACTGGCGGTTGTACCTCAATCATGGTCAGCTGCACGCAAACCTAGTACTTTCTCAAGAAATCTGCCTTTGCTGGTTCTGAAACTTCCTGATGTAAATTGTGTTATGGATACTTTCAAATATAAAAATTGGAATATTTTTTAAATAACAAGATTGAGAAGCTCTGATTTCTTCAAGACCACACAGATATCATCATAGACTCATTGCATGGTTTGGTTTGGAAGGGACCTCATAGATCACCTAGTTCCAACTCCCACTGCCTTGGACAGGGACACCTTCCACTAGACGAGGTGGCTCGAAGCCCCATGAACACTTCCAGGGAGGGGGCATCCACAACTCTCTGGGCAACCTGTTCCAGTGCCTCACCACCCTTGCTGTAAAAAATTTCTTCCTTACATCCAGTCTAAATCTACCCTCTTTCAGTTTAAAACCATTACCCTTTGTCCTATCACTACATGCCCTCATAAAATGTCCCTTTCCAGCTTTCTTGTGGGGCCCCTTTAGGTGCTGGAAGGCTGCCAGAAGGTCTCCCTGGAGCCTTCTCTTCTCCAGGCTGAACAGCCTCAACTCTCTCAGCCTTTCCTCGTAGCAGAGGTGCTCAAGCCTTCGGATCATTTTTGTGGCCCTCCCCTGGACTCGCTCCAACAAGTCCATGTCTCTCCTGTGCTGAGGGCTCTAGAGCTGGACACAGGACTCCAGCTGAGGTCTCACCAGAGCAGAGCAGAGGGACAGAATCACCTCCCTCGACCTGCTGGCCATACTTCTTTTGATGCAGCCCAGGATACAGTTGGCCTTCTGGGCTCCGAGCGCACATTGTTGGCTCATGTGCAGCTTTTCATCCACCGATCCCCCCAAGTCCTTCTCAGTCCCTTTGTCCCCCAGCCTGTATTTGTGCTTGAGATTGCTTGGGATTGCCCTGAGCCAGGTGCAGAAAAACATTAGTTGTGTTGTCATCCCTGAATGCACTGTTGCTTGCATCAGGTGTTAGAACACTGGCCATGACGTGGGGAAATTTGGGGTTAATTTATTATCCACCCTGTATATTTTTCTGAAGTATCACTAGAAAATTGCCATTTTTATGTTTATAAGAACATTATCTGTATTCTAAGTGGTTTAAAACATATCAATAGAGATTCAGATAGATTTTTGACCTTTTTAAATACCCTTGATTCTTAGTTTAGCTGATCGTTCAGATTAACTATCGTTTAGTAGTTTTTTTGTTAATGATAGCAAATTAGAATTTATTCATTCAATAACTGTAACTAATGAGATAAAGATACTTTATTATCTCAAGGCTGCAAGGGAATATATAATTCTGCTTCCTTATATGAAACACCTATTAAATAATTTTTCCTTTGCTTTTGTTGTGTCCAGATGATACCATCTGTACAGGGCATTGAATCTACATAATGTTTATTCTGAAATTTATTTGAATAGATTATTTAATTTATTTGCTTATTCTTTTAGTTTAAATAAGTTTCAACTAAAAAATTTTGGGGTCTCTATTTTCCAGGGTAGAATTCCAGTTTTATTTTAGTGTGAAAGTTGATTCACCATATTTATTGAGATGCATTCCATCTGAACTTGCATCTGTCCTGTGTTTTGTTCACTATATTGGTGCAACTAACGAAGAGATGTGAAAGCCTGGAAAGGTAGTGAGGTTTTATAGGCATCTGCCCAGAGAAAACAATGAACTATGGGGAAATCTTAGAGCAACAGAAGGAGGAAGAAAGGAATAGATGGACCTGGCTGTACAAAGGCAGTCCAGATAAACATTTCTTGATTTCAAATCCACTGCAAAATTTCTTTAAGGAAAACTGGTTGTTTAGCCTCAGGTACTTCTTTTCTTTTTAATAGAAATTACTTCTATGCTCTTATAAACCCCCCCCTCTTTAATACTTTAACAAGTATAAAGTATTGGGAAAACTATTTTTTTAAAATTTTTTTTGGACATCATAACTTTTTAAGTTGAAATCTGCCTGAAACTGACCTACAGGTCCATTCATACTCCCAACCAGTACATTCAAATTTACTTTTGTATGAAATTAACTTCTTTTGAAAAGGCAATCAAGGAAAACAGTAGTGTTCTCTCTGATACAGGATTATTAGTGATTACCAGGAGATCTTTTAAGCACAGCTGAAGTAACTCACTTTTCATAACAGGGAAAACTTTTAACACTTTGTTGAATCAGGATGTGTTATTGCCACATATGTAGGGGAAGCAAGAACTGCATTTCCAAGAATTCCATCTTTGAGAAGTAGAAGCACTAAAGTACACCACTAATTACACTATGTTAATTGAAGTTTTCATATTAAGTAGTTGTCTTTTTTAGTCATAATTCACCAACTGCACATTACAGTTTTTTACATATATATGTAATGTAAGTCATAGATAAATTGGTTACAGAATGCTTCAGTGGTTACCTAGCTTTCTTTTGTTTATGGAGTTAGGTAAGATGCAAAGAATGTGCTTTATTTGGAATTACCTCCTCTGAGGATTTTTAGGGGACTTTTCTTGAGTCATTCAGGAAACCATACCCCTCCCTCCTTTTTCATCCTGATATAAAAGGGGAAGGAGACAGCCAGGTTTGCTTTGGCTCCCTTGGATCTCGGTTCTATGACTTTCCTGGTAGTGGATAAACAAGAAATATTTCTGCTGTACTCATGAATATGAAGTATTCATAGAATCTTGCACTTGTAGTAGCACATGTGTAGCAACCTGCTTTGTTTCTTGTCTTGATTTTAAACAACCGTGCTCGAAATCTTTAGTCATTTGGGTTTGTGCAGGCACTAAATGAAGGTGAAGGAGACCTGTGTGCTACTGTGGGAAAGAAAGAAATGCTTCTCTGCATTTGCCGTTGCTAATTAAAATGTGAGAAGGGGTTTGGGCTACAGGAATAAGTTTCAGTTGCCTCATCTCAAAGTGTGGACTCTGACTTGTGTACCGGGGGTCTAGCTGGTTGTTCAGGTTTTGTTTTTTCCTCTCCTACTCTGCTGGTCAGCAGTGAAAGGAGTATTTCTCCTTTGTTTCACAGTGAATGAACTGAATCCCCATTTGGATTCAATGAACAAGTCAAATGGACGTACATTCTGTGTTTCTATTTTTCTGTCTGTATTTTTCTTTCTGGAAGGCCATCATTCCATGGAGACACCGGGCCAGCCTTTAGAGGAACCCTGATGTGTGGTGGCACAGACACCAGAGCACTTAGCATGGCATGAGTGATCATCTAGCACACATATTTCTGAGAGAAATCATGTGCATGCTTTGTGCTACCTAGAGTTTTTCTTTGACTAACTCATGATCCTACTCTTCTCTGTGGACTGGGCTCTGAAGGCAACCTCAGCTGTCTATGATGGATAGTGATGAGGTAATTTCACTGCAGATTGAGGAAAATGCCAGTACGCTGTTATGTGTATAAATCTAAATGGAGATCTTTACATTTATGGAAGAATGAAATAAATGCAAAGTCAAAATGCTATTCCCCCGAAGCGCTACAGCAGATCAGAAAAGAGGTGATTAAGACAGAGGAAACTTAAAGTGCAAGATTTATTGCAACATGAGAATACTGAATTGATGCAAACCAAATTAGATCACCAGGATTTCTCACACCGAGTATTGGATTCAGGCAGGAATAGTAAACCAGCGAGAATGTTTGAATTAGTGGAAAACGCACGTTTAGTCAACAGGTAATTTGGATGGAAATTTTCCATCAGAACTAGGTTTTAGTAGCTAAATTGCCACTGCCACCAATGTTGATACGTATTACTTCTAAATTTGCATGCATGTATTTACATGCAAAAAATTAGCTCCTAAAACCCTCTCCAAGCAGTAAGTGAGGCATACTACTTTAGAAATACCATAATTTTGGTGTTTATCTTAATGTTGAAGTTCTCAGCAGTGAAACTACAGTCCGAATTTAGAGGAGTAAGCACTTATCACTGTGCAAAATTGCTTTTACTGATCTAGAGGTATCCCACAGCAATATGATTGGCCTCATTAACATTATACTGTTGAATTCCTGTCATTGTACAAGTGTAGAGTTGAAAATCATGTTGAGTTTCAACACACCTGCTGTGTGGGCTCATCAAGCCATGATGATGTGCTTTCTCTGCTCCTTGATGCTTTTACATTCAGAGAAATCAATTTAGTTTGTGACTAGGGTTTTAACTTTGTTTCTGCATGAGTGCAATTCTAGCCTTAAAACCAGAGATTTACACTGATAGTATGTGAAATCCTTCATGTGCATTCTAAATAATGCTTCAATTTAAGTTTACTGGCAGGTACATTCAAAGGAATAACTGATTGCAAGTGACTATTGCAGAGTAGCAACGGAAGATATATTTAAAAATTTCTGTTATTAGTACCACTTCAGGATTGTGACCTCATTTCAGAAAACCATTATGAAAAAATGCTTAAATTTCGTAAAATGTTGCAATACCACTAGCATAATTTGGCTTTAAGAATAAAGCTGACATTAAACACGCCATAAGTGTTTTCATGAATACCAATGCACTGTTGAGCCAGCAGTTATACGAATATACTCTTTTTTTTTTCTTCTTGAAAAACTTCAGAAGCTTAGGGTTTTTTGACTATTGGAATACTGAGAAGAGCTTTGTGGTAAAGTACAAGGACAAGAAATATTTTCAGAGCTAGTGTGCGCATATAAGATACATTCTCAGCAACTGGGAGTAGATTTACAACCATATCCATGATATGGGTATAAGTTACATAAAAAATTTGAGAAATATCACTAGTCTTTACACTGAGGTGACAAAACCTCTGTATTAAGAAATTCTGTCTTCTTTAGAAACAAAAATATGTTTAAATCTGGATTTTTGTCAATAGCTAAACCCAAATTCAATTTAGAGATCTATCTCATCCAGTTTGCTACAGAGTTTTGCAGTTGAGAAATTTCTGTTTCTTGACAAGACGAAGAAAAGAAAGTGTCTATAAATTATGTTGGTCTAAAAAAGGGTTATAGACTTGTTTTGTGAGGCTTTGTTTTGGCTATAGTAGAGTTCTTGTCATGCAATTGTAAATTAGATAGCATTTAGCTACTCTTTCTAGGCAAATCCGATAGGCTACATTTAACACATCAGCGTTTAGTTTTTTGTAGTAACATTATTACCAAAATATCATGGTATTTATCCAATCTACATAAAATGAAAAAAGTTGTCATTCCCTTAGCGGTTTAATGTATTATAAAGAAATCCCTACAGTTTGAGATAAGAACATTTTAGTTGTCTTGTGCCTAATCAATATCACAATAGCTCCCGTATGCAGTGGGATAGTGCCCTTTGTAAACACATTATTTGACCTCAAGAAAAGCCGTCTTCGGTTTTATTCTGCCAGGCAAATCTCTACAACTCTTAGCATTTTGCTGAAGGTAGAAGCAATTCTGTAGAAGCAAACCTGCCTTGAGTAGATTAATCAATGGAAAAGCATCCAAGTGAAACCCTGTGGGAGCTTTTCAGTACTCAGGTGCCCTTTTCAAGTAGCTCAAGGGGAGAACAGCATACGCCTCTTTCCTCTGTAAAATGAGGAAGCTGATACCAACTTCAGTGATGGATTGTGAGAATTAATGTATTAATGCCTAGAGTCCTTGCACGTAAGATTCTGGATAAGAATGAATCATTATTACCAATAGTATTAAAAATAATTATGAGAAACTTTGGTCAATTTCTACCAGTTTCCATGTTAGTGTTTTGGTGTATCTCATTGATTTTGTTGTGACTCCTTATGGAGTAGGATATAGTAATATTCTAATGTAAAAGAAAGGTAGATTAACACCTTTTCTCCCCTTTGATTTCTGGCATTTTTTGTGAACAAGTCATTGTTAAAATAACGTTTTTTTCTTCACTTTCAGTTTGATCCTGTACCTCAGAATTTTTCAACACATGCAAAAAGATGTCAAAACACATATGTTTAGAACTGAAGGATATGTTACCATATATACTTAAGTACTGAAAACCCTTCAGAATAATTCTTCTTAAAGCTTGTGGCCCTTGAACATAGGATTGAATATATTAGATATGTATTTGTTCTCATGTGGATTGGCAAGAGGAAATCCCATTAAAGTTAATGGGAGGTAGAAGAGCATATGTGAAGAAAGCAACATCCCTCAGGAGGTAATAAAGATGTTCAATTTTCTGCCTACATAAAATGTCAGAGCCATCTAGAACTAAACTTGCTTATTATTAAGAAAAGAAAAAACTTGAAAAACTGCTAGAGAGTGAAAATGCAAGACTTCATCTGTATGCTTAAGTGATTAGAGAACAAAAGTAAAATTTAAACTATATTTAAGCCATATTTGGTATGTACATACACAGAACTAGCATAATAAATGCCACATACATACTGTCATGGCAAACTAGGTGTTGTGTAAATTTGCTGTTCTTGGGGAACAAGTGAGGCAACGCAGCTGCTCCTATTAATCAAGGAAATCCATGTACGTTTCTACTCACTCCAACAGTATCAGCCACTGTTTTTTTTACTCTGAACATGGGTATGAGACTGATGGCCATTTGACGAGTTCTTCATTATAAATGAGCAAACTTTTCAGCCTGGTCATAGACACACAATGCTTTTGCATTATTCTGTGTGTCACTGACACTGTAATGTAGGGCTGAAAAGCTTTTATATTTGTCATGTTCCTTTCTTGGGAGATGGATCTGCAGTGGCAATGATATTTTATCTTTCATTCTTTCAGTAAAATAGCAGGGACATCAGGCTGCCTCAACCAATTAAATATCAATTCATTTGAATCTTACACATGCCTAGAAATATCACTTTTAGACCAACATAATTTTAATAGGTATCTAAGCAAAGACTCAGTAGAAACAGGAATGTACACTGAATGTCTTGAAATCATTTGTGCTGTTTCCCTGATGGGGAAACTGGCATTTTAATTTCTTGGATCTTAATAGATGTCAGATCTTACAAAACACAGTTCTTCTCTCTTCACTTCAGATAAGACTGTGGATATTCCCCATCTGTGTATGCACTGGAGGTAGAAGGGGAGAGGAAATTAAGACTATACCATACATAAACCCTATCCCACAGGCTGGTTAGGATTGACATTTGAGGAGGGACAAGGAATTATGTTAGCTGTACTTTCCGTACTGGGAACTTTGAAAAGGAGGCAAGAGGCACTCTGCCACACATAATCTTCATATTACAAGTTACATGAAACTTATGCAAACCATATTTCACCATTCAAAAGACCGTATCTTGTTTCTTAATTTTTCATCCTATTCAATAATATTTATTCTTCCTTTGTAGCCACCCTCTGGAACATTTATAGTGAGGATGCATGATTGGAGGTCAGCGCCCTTGAAGAATTCTGCCCAAGAATGCACTCTTTCGTTTCAGCATCCCATTCTCTGTAGCTAATTGCATGTGGTTTTGCCTGGTTTCCTTTTTCTTTTATTTCTGAAGCTTACATCTAGGTTAAAGTGTCATCTCTTCCCACTGGCTTACATGTATTCTTTGTCAATCAACATCCCTGATGTACATTGTTGTGTTATTGAACTAGTGATACACTTGGGCCTCAGCAATTACCTGTGATCTATTTAATTAAATGAATTTGTTTGTTTTAAATTTGGTTGCAAATATGTTTGCGCCTGCTGGATTCAGACGTAAACTTTGAAAAATATTTCAGAAGTTATGTTTGAATCTAAGGCTAGCATGAAGTCAAGTGGATGATATCATTCTATATGTCTTGTAGTTCCCCGACTTCTTAAGATGACCATGTGTACTTACATGATTGATCGCCAATGCAACACCCATCTATAAGAAGGGCCGGAAGGAGGATCCTGGGAACTACAGGCCCGTCAGCCTGACCTTGGTGCCGGGCAAGATTATGGAGCAATTCATCCTGAGTGCGCTCACTGGGCATGTGAAAGACAACCAGGGATCAGGCCCAGCCAGCACGGGTTCATGAAAGACATGTCCTGCTTGGCCAACCTGATCTCCTTCTATGACCACGTGACTGGCCTAGTGGATGAGAGAAAGGCTGTGGATGTTGTCTACCTGAACTTTAGTAAGGACTTTGACACTGTTCCCCACAGCATCCTCCTGGAGAAACTAGCTGCCCATGGTTTGGATGGGTGTACTCTTCACTAGATAAAGAACTGGCTGTATGGCCGAGTGCAGAGAGTGGTGGTGAATGGAGTTAAACCCAGCTGGCGGCCGGTCAGGAGTGGTGTCCCCCAGGGCTCAGTTTTCGGTCCGGTCTTGTTTAACATCTTTATCAATTATTTGAATGATGGGATTGGGTGCTCCCTCAGAAAGTTTGCAGATGACACCAAGTTGGGTGGGAGTGTTGATCTGCTTGAGGGTAGGAAGGCTCTGCAGAGGGATCTGGACAGGCTGGATTGATGCGCCAAGGCCAATTGTATGAGGTTCAACAAGGCCAAGTACTGGGTCCTGCACTTGGGTCACAACAACTCCATGCAATGCTACAGGCTTGGGGAGGAGTGGCTGGAAATCTGCCTGGTGGAAAAGGATCTTGGGGTGTTGGTTGGCAGCCAGCTGAACATGAGCCAACAGTGTGCCCAGGTGGCCAAGAAGGCCAATGGCATCCTGGCTTGTATCAGGAATAGTGTGGCCAGTAGGAGGAGGGAGGTGATAATGCCCCTGTACTTGGCATTGGTGAGTCTGCACCTGGAGTACTGTGTTGAGTTTTGGGCCCCTCACTGCAAGAAGGGCAATGAGTTTCTGGAATGTGTCCAGAGAAGGGCAACGAGGCTGGTGAGGGGTCTGGAGAACAAATCTTATGAGGATCGGCTGGGGGAGACGGGGCTGTTTATTCTGGAGCTGAGGGGGGACCATATTGCTCTCTAAAACTACCTGAAAGGACGTTGTAGTGAGGTGGATGTTGGTCTCTTGTCCCAAGTAACTAACAACAGGATGAGAGGCAAAGACCTCAAGTTGCATCAGGGGAGGTTATAGATTAGATATTAGGAAAAATTTCTTTACTGAAAGAGTGATCAGACATTGATGTAGGCTGCCCAGGGAGGTGGTTGAGTCACCATCATGGAGGAGTTAAAAAAACATGTAGATGTGGCACTTCGGGATATGGTTTAGTAGGGATTGTGGTGTTGGGTTGTTGGGTTGATGGTTGAACTTCACGATCTTAGAGGTCTTTTCCAACCTATGATTCTATGATTCTATGATTCTTTGATTCTACTAGTCAGCAAAAGTAACCTGGACTGATATTCCTTATGCACTAAATCACTCTCTTAAGGCATCTTATTTGTGATGTGATTAGAAAAAAATAGCCCATGTTTTAATCTTTCAGCTTTTCTTGCCATTGATATCTTGTGGGGTGTCCTGATACACACTGTGGTTCTAGGACTCTACTATACGCAGATGGTATGTTCAATGCACAACTGACTAATGCAATATTATTAGTCCAGTTCAAGAAGTGCATGGATTATAAAAGTGAGGAGATACTGTATTTCAGCTTCAATACAAGTCAAAGAGAAATAGGGCAATATTTGAATCATGACATGTTATTTTTAAGTCTTTAAATATTCTGGTCCCTTCTCTTGCTTACATCTTACTGGCAAAAAAATTAAAGACACTTCATACTTTGGAATGTAACAAGAGAAAATTTATGTGATTTATTTATACTTCAGATGAGGGGGGCAGTAACTTCTCCCAGATTTGAAAAAATAGCAATAACAAATTTCCATAAGCAAATCAACCTCTCTTTTACATTTTGAAGCTACACTTGCATATCAAAAGTAAACAGAAAATAAGATTAACGTGTTTTATTGACAGAAAAATATCATCATTCTAACAAAATAACATCTCTAGCAGGTTGTTATGGTACTGACAGAGTCTTTGGTACTGTAGAAACAAAATAAATAATAATAGTTACGGATCTGAGAAAATGGTTCCAAAACAAAAACTCCATTTAACTTCCTTATTCATCCAAGTTCTTCCATTACAAGCTCACATTTGCTTGTGAGCTATGTGCACTTGTGTGCTCCATAATCTATTTAGTATCCCTAATTTTGTGTGTTAATGTAACATTTACATCACTTCAACATTAACCGGAGTTTTATAAGTGTTTAACAATGCAAATACCTTTATTTTTTTTTTTAATGTCAACAAAGCCAAGCTTCAAATTTCCATTTTGAGGACTTGAGGTGCTAAAAGAGCTCCATTATCTGTTCTTCATTTTAATCTAATGAATTAATGCATTGCAAGTTTTTATTACTTCATTAACAAAACCGTTTGACCTCTTCTGCATAAAAAGTAAACCATTGCATACTGTCCTACATTTATTTTTGTTATATAAAAGGCAAATCTTTGCAACAATTCACTTTCTGTTTATGTTATTAGAAGTGTTAATGCAGGCAACAATGTTTTATTTAACCATTAATTCTTAGTATTTTTATTATGAAAATGCCTATAAGGGGTAGTCAGAGCTCTTTTACTACATAGACTTTGCTTCCTGTTTAACAATCTAATAGAGGTTTTTAAACATATATTAATTAAACATCAGAAGGTCCCTTTGAGGGAGACATGGTAAGTAGCATTATCCTTACACAAATAATAAAGAGGTTTCAACTTGCTGAAAGTCACACAGCAATTTAGTTCTAGACATGGAATTAGAAATTAATTGCCCTGTGTTCTAACGATTCTTTCACTATTCATTTTTTTCAAGTATGCTGGTGATTATAAATAAACTAAATACACAATAGATAGAGGAGATCATGGAACAATCTGACTGTTAGTATCTGTCCTTGGCTGCTTCATAGCAGAGAGGTTAATTCAAATGTGGTGCTTTGGGTAACAAATACGAATAAGGGATATGTTCTCTTCTCAGTGTGTTTGTAAGACTCAGTAATGATAATGGAAATTATGTGCCTGCAGGAGAATGAAAGGAGAATGCATCTATCACGTCAATGATCCATGAAGTCAGAAGAAATTATATAGTCTACCATAAAGGCGCTGAAGGAGTCATTACAGCCTATTAGGTAAATAATGTGTTTTTTGAAAGTCTCCACATAGAATATTCATGTAGCTAATAAACTATAAAGCTCAGATGGAGCCATTGTATTATTATTGAATTACTGTGTTTTAAGATAGTGGTCTCCAGCTGAATATCCAGGAGACATTTTCAGGAGAAGGACAAACAGTTTACTGCAGATTTCTGATGACTGTGCAACAGGCCTACATGTCAGACTGTGCCTGTAGCAATCTCCACGTGGACAGGTGACAGCTGCCTTACAACAGCTTCTGGGTGTTGACTTACAGATCTTTTGACAGACCCAATAAGTGGCTTAATACAAAAATTCATGTTCAATAAGTCAATTAAGATTTGAAAAGGGAATAAATATTTTGTTGAACCAATACAGTGTCAAGGCCATAAGCCACTCTCAGTTGCCAGCAGAGAGGCGCCAGAAATAGAGTATGTTACTTATGACGTAACTAACTAAAGGAGAGGCTTTAGGCACTTGTCTAAGGAGCCTGCAGCTTATGTTTTGGAACACTTAGTGATGAGATACTTGATCTCAGCAAACTGATGTAAAGCACAGAGGTTATAGTATGTAGGTTTCCTAATGGAGAAAGTTAAATGTCTCTGAAGCCCTGTCTTTGAAGTCATTACGTGGAGCATTAAGCTGCTGTATAGCTAGCCAAGAGGCAACAGGAAGTTTAGAAGTGTGACTAAACTTCCCTCATCCAAGAGTTACAGCACTCTTCTGGGTGCATGTATGGCAAAGGTGATTTTTCATTATAGCAACCTGGAATCTCAGCCCTTTAGAATACCTGCAAAACAGCCAAGACAGATGGGACATGCCACAAGTTGTGAAGTAACTTGGCTGAAGTTAAGCAGCTGAGTAAAGAGCAGCAGAGCCAAGAATAAAATCCAGGTCTTTCAGCATCTGGGTCATTGCTCCATCCTATAGACACCACTGCTTTTTTAGTTCCTGAAGATTGTTCCTACATCACATGATCTCCAAATGAATACTATTCTTTTTATACTGCGCCTCATTTATTCTGTGTGTGAAATAGTGCAGTAACCCCAGAAACATTATAGGGAAGAACTTTGTGCCTTTTAATATGCTAACTACTGCAAAACCAAGATGCTTACATCTTCTTTCATATACATCATTGAGATTCAGCATAATTGTATCTGGGACAAATCTTACCTCTAGGGGGAAAGAGTATGTATCTATTTAGATCTTCAAAGCTAATGTCTTTGCAACACAGAAAAATGTGATAGTGGAAATAGATTGTTTCTCACCAGTTGGCACAATAGCTGTGAATAACAAGAAACGAGCTGCTTTCCAGGTGTTGTCTATATCTCCAGCTGAAAGAATAAAAAAAAGAATAAAAGGAGAGGAGGGAAAGAGCTTTTCAGCATCTCCCTGCTTATTTGGCACGAAAGACATTGTCTGAAGTCAGTTGGAAAAAAGTGCAAGTGACTGCTATTGAAGTGCACTCTCTCCAGCATCTGGAAGTCCATGTTATTCATTATATAAATACTTCTATTTCCATCGTGTCTGGCTGCCAGTTTGCTGCTGTCAGGTGTTTGAAATTAAGTAAGTGTTGCTGTTTGTCATTTGGAAACTGGGAGAAAATACAGAGGTAGTTACTTTTACAAAGTTGAGGCGTGGGCCACTTACACATTTCTGATGTAGTCTGTGTAATTCTGCACTGGCTTTGGCTGGGATAGAGTTAATTTTCTTCACAGCAGCTGGTATGGGGCTTTGTTTTGGATTTGTGCTGAAAACAGTGTTAATAGTACAGGGATGTTTTCATTATCCTTAAGCAGTGCTTACACAGAGTCAAGGCCTTTTCTGCTTCTCATCCCACCCTACCGGTGAGTAGGCTGGGGGTGCACAAAGAGATGGGAAGGGTCACAGCTGGGACAGCTGACCCCAACTAATCAAAGGGATATTCCATACCATATGATGTCATGCTTAGCAATAAAAGCCCTGGAGAAGAAGGAGGAAAGGGGGACTTTCGGAGTGATGCTGTTTATCTTCCCAAGTAACTGTTGTGCATGATGGAGCCCTGCTTTCCTGGAGATGGCTGAGCACCTGCCTGCCGATGGGAAGTAGTGAAGGAATAGTTTGTTTTGCTTTGCTTGTGCACATGCCTTTTGCTTTACCTATTAAACTGTCTTTATCTCAGTCTGTGAGTTTTCTCACTTTTACCCTTCACATTCTCTCCCTGTCTCACCTGGGGGGAAGTGAGTGAGCGGCTGTGTGGTGCTTAGTTGCTGGCTGGGGTTAAATCACAACAAATGCCTAAATTTCTTGTAAGAAATTCTCAATAAAATAAATGTGTAAGGATTAACTTTCATTAAAACATACGTGCCAGTATACTAAATGGTGGTCTGGCACTGTAGTGTAAAGAAAGCTTTAGTAGTACTAAGCTGAAAACAAAGGTTTGCAGCCAAATATCTCACTTGGATTCATCTGCTCTGGCAAAACAGCTAATTGCTGCAATAAATTAAAAGAGATGCTGATTAATTCTGTCATCTATGCTCTTCAACATTTGAAATTTGAAACCCATTCTTATCTCATTAAATTTTGGAGAAGATTTGGCATTAACTTCAGCTTAAAAGGATCAGTGTATTTCTGATTTGAGATTGGGAAGATATTATTCCGTTAATATAATAGACTTCAGCTTCTGAAATCTGCATTTTTTTTTGTCATTTCAGATGAGAATTAGGCAGTTGTGCCGTATGAGGCTCATCAGAACAATAATGGAACAAATGGAAGCTTGGTAATGACTTACCTAAATAGGTGTTACGCCCTCATCGTTCCAGGTTTATCTCCACTAACAAAGGGACTTCAGAAGCACCTAGAAATGTGATGTGCTATCTGAGAAAAATTTTTAGATTCAGACTGACGTGATGAGAGGAGAAATTAAATGCAGGCAGAGACATTAGAACAGTTTCAGCATGGAGGAAGGAAAAATGCTTACAAATATCTGAAGGGTGGGTGTCAGGAGGATGGGGCCAAGCTCTTTTCAGTGGTGCCCAGTGACAGGACAAGGGGCAATGGGCACAAACTGAGGCACAGGAAGTTCCGTCTGAACATGAAAAAGAACTTCTTCCCTCTGAGGGTGATGGAGCACTGGAACAGGCTGCCCAGGGAGGCTGTGGAGTCTCCTTCTCTGGAGATATTCAAGACCCGCCTGGACAAGGTCCTGTGCAGCTTGCTGTAGGTGACCCTGCTTCGGCAGGAGGGTTGGACTAGATGACCCACAGAGGTCCCTTCCAACCCCTACTATTCTGTGATTCTGTGAAAATAGGAAGAAGGTGACAAGAAGGCAGAAGTAGATACCAAGGACTTGAAAGAATTACTGAGCTTGACAAGAAAGAGGCTTGGAGTGAAAATAATGTATCAGTGTATAAGGACCTTCTGAATTTAATTCCTTTTTCTGGTTCTTGTGTTTAGAAAAACTTACATTTAGGACCCTACCTGAGTTCTGTAACAGCAACTGAGGCAATGTGTGCAGGTGAAGTTATAGCTGCTTCTATAGAAAGATCCTGGAGTCCTGTTTGCTGAATGTGAGGGTGACATCAAGAACTCCTACACCTGAGGAAAGACTGTGTAGTAAGTTTAAGACAAACTTTTCAATTATTTGTGAAATAGCACTTAAAAACTATAGTTCCAAACTTGTTATGGAAGGCTTCTGTTGGAGGGATATTGCTATACATGTATTATTTATGATTGCTTGATATTAACAGGTCTCCCCATTGAGGCATTTGTAGTGCGGCCGAGTGCAGAAATAGGGATTTGCATGTGCAGCCAGTAGCCAGTTTTAAAGTGAGTTATGAAGCTTTTGCAAAAAAAAAAAAACCCGAAGTTTTTGAGGGCATCTGACCTGGAAATCTTGACCTGATGTACTTACTGAGTGGGACACTTGTATGCGGGTCACAGAGAATGTATCGTCCTAGTCTACAGGCTGCCCATTAATTAGGACTGGAGAAGGTTTTGACCAATGAATGCTTAGTTTTCATCCAATCTCTTTAATGAAGCTGGCACCTTAGAGATGAAATTACATTGACATAATTTCAATGTAAAAGTTTAATAATGTTTAGATAAAATGCAATGCAAACAGAATGCTTGTCAGCTAGAATTGATTGTGCCTTGATTAGTGATTTTTTTCCAAATACAGAAAAACCATTCATAAAACTTCATAAAACTTCATGTTTCTAAAAGCAGAGATTAAAATGACAAGCAATATATATCTGCCAATATTCTACACAGATTTCAACTCATGAACAAAAAGTAATGCATTTATGAATTTATATCTTCCTGACAGTCTTCAGCTGTATATCAGGCATGATAACACATGTCACATCTCTCCGAATCCCAATCATACATTAGGAAATTGCTGTAATTTATCAAAGCTGCAAAACAAGTCAAGTTTTGGCAATAAATGAGGTTTGAGGAGATCTGATCTCTATTCACAGCATGTTTCATTCAGCATCAGCTGAAGACTGTGATTTTTGCCTGTTAATACTGCAGCTTTCGAAAGACAGAGAAGAAATTAGCAGGATATAAACTGATAAATTTACCTGTGGTTTGGTACTACATCAAATTTTCTTTTTCCTTTCCTTCTCCTATCTGAAATGACAGTGACCCAGTAGCCCGTATTTCCTATCATAATACAAGACCTATCCCAGTAAATCACTGCATATCTGAGAACAGACCACAAGTACAGTTTAATTAAAATAATGCATACGCTCCCAAAACATCAGGCTTGAAGAAAACTTGATCTCTTCAAAATTCTGATCTAAATTTTTGGAAGTGGTTAATATCATTGGATGATGTTATTCTTTGCCTTGGTCATTCTTTTTTATTGCATCATTTAAAAGATAAATAAAAACAGCACCTGTTATAGTACAAAAGTAGCAGTTTCCTCAAATGATCTAGTTAGATTGAACAATAGGACTGGGAAAGAAATAACTTATTTTGGAAAAATTACATGAATCAGAAAGCATTCCTAGCTACCCTATCTTTGAAAAGGGTACCTGGGCTAACCTAAAATCAACATAAATGAGCAAAAATTGCAGAGATAGGCAGTTGCTTGGACTGTTGTAGGGGTTTTTTGCACATACAAAGACATATTTTATGCTTGTTTTATTTTTTTTTTTGGTTGCAGTCATATTTGCGAGTATAGCTTATTGTTTTGACAATGTACCCCTTTGGTACATTGTTTTCTCTTGAGTCCAGTCCTGCATGTATACCCTTAGTCTTTCTAAAGAAAGATACTTGGTCAGTAATTGCTCTGATAGGTGCAAAGTGAATCACACTGATAAATGTTACCAGGATCTGTTCCATTTAATTCCATACCACCGCAACCAGATGATGGATTTCCTTACAGTGTCCTCTACTATCACTAGAGAGTGGAGGAAAAGAAGGTTATCAGGAGCAGTCAGCATGGATTCACCAAGGGGAAATCATGCCTGACCAATCTTATAGCTTTCTATGATGGCATGATTGGCTGGGTAGATGAAGGGAGAGCCATGGATGTTGTCTACCTAGACTTCAGCAAGGCTTTCGACACAGTCTCCCATAACATCCTCCTAGGGAAGCTCAGGAAGTGTGGGCTGGATGAGTGGTCGATGAGGTGGATTGAGAACTGGCTGAATGGCAGAACTCAGAGGGTTGTCATCAGTGGCGCTGAGTCTAGTTGGAGGCCGGTAACTAGTGGTGTCCCCCAGGGGTCAGTACTGGGCCCAGTCTTGTTTAACTTCTTCATCAATGACCTGGATGAAGAGTTAGAATGTACCCTCAGCAAGTTTGCTGATGACACCAAACTGGGAGGTGTGGTAGATACACCAGAAGTCTGTGAAGTTCTTCCTCATGTTCAGACGGAACTTCCTGTGCTTCTGTTTGTGCCCGTTGCCTCTTGTCCTGTCGCTGGGCACCACTGAAAAGAGCTTGGCCCCATCGTCTTGACACCCAGCCTTAACATATTTATAAAGCATTTATAAAATCCCCTCTCAGTCTTTTCTTCTTCAGGCTGAACAAGCCCAGCTCCCTCAGCCTTTCCTTGTAGGAGAGATGCTCCAGTCCCCTCATCATCTTTGTAGCCCTCCGCTGGACTCTCTCCAGTAGCTCCTCATCTTTCTTGAAGTGGGGAGCCCAGAACTGAACAGAGTACTCCAGATGAGGCCTCACTAGGGCAGTGTAGAGGGGAAGGAGAACCTCCCTCGACCTACTGGCCACACTCCTCCTAATGCATCCCAGGATCCCATTAGCTTTCTTGGCAGCCAGGGCACACTGCTGGCTCATGGTTAACCTGTCATCCACCAGGACACCCAGGTCCCTCTCCACACAGCTGCTGTCCAGCAGGTCCACCCCAAGCCTGTACTGGTGCATGGGGTTGTTCCTCCCCAGGTGCAGGACCCTGCACTTGCCCTTGCTGAACTTCATCAGGTTCTCTCCACCCAACTTTCCAGCTTGTCCAGGTCTCATTGAATGGCAGCACAGCGTTCCGGTGTACCCACCACCCCTCTCAGTTCTGTGTCATCAGCAAACTTGCTGAGGGTACACTCTGTCCCTTCATCCAGCTCACTGATGAAGAAGCTGAACAAGATTGGGCCCAGTACTGACCCTTGGGGAACATTACAAGTTACCGGCCTTCAACTAGACTCTGCGCCGCTGATGACAACCCTAAGAGCTCTGCCATTCAGCCAGTTCTCCGTCCACCTCACTGTCTACTCATCTAGCCCACGCTTCCTTGTCAGAAGCCTTGGTGGTTTCAAGGTAGACACCATCCATTGCACTACGCCTGTCTACCCAGCCAGTCATGCCATCGTAGAAAGCTATAAGATTGGTCAGGCATGATTTCCCCTTGGTGAATCCATGTTGTCTGCTCCTGATAACCTTCTTTTATTCCACTTGCTTAATGATGACATCCAGAATGAGCTGCTGCATCACCCTTCAGGGATGGAGGCGAGGCTGACCAGCCTGTAGTTCCCTGGGAACTTTTAATTAATAATTTTTTTTAATTATATAAATATTAGTTTTGTTTAATAATTTTCTTACCTGTGCTTAAACATTAAGTTGATCGTACACTATAATAGCAATAAAAAAAAATTTGTTGCTATCTTTATGCCAATAACTGGATAGCCTGCAGCATATATTTCACTGCTCTAGTCACAGCCTCTCGTTAAGGGTTCTGGGCAAGGATGCAGCACCGATTTTTCAAGTATGCTCTGCAATCATTTAAATAACATTAAATGTTTTAAAAATGTAATCAATGAAGCATTACAATCTACATCGTCTATTTTCTGTAATCTAAGATCACAGCAGGGATGATGGCTTTCTGGTTTTCTATAAATGTAAGATGCATTTGAAATGAGAAACATAGTCATTGTTTTAATATGTGCTGACATTTTTTGAACTGTCATAGCCTTTTAGACCCCAAACTATTTACTGTAATAATATTCTACTAATATATTAAGATGCTATTTTTTTGGTATATTAATTCCCTAACACTTCTGTTTGATATCAAATATTGATAGAACTCATTGAAATTTCACCTCACCTTCATTTCCATCTCCTTTATCAGACTGCAGGTCTTTATGTTGAAAGTGTATCTCTTGACACAATTGTACACCATATTATTAGAAATTCCTTCCTTTCTTTGGAGCCATATTGCTTAGTATAGGAACCACAATGTATCAAATTTAGTTATAATACCAAAAAGTAGAGAAGACACTATAAAGATTAATAATTAAATATTTCATAAATTTTATAGAAAATGTCTGCTGGCTATGTCTTTAAATAGGATTGCTTTTCTTTTTTTTTTTTTTTTTAGCATGGAAAAATTGCTGTATCATCATTGGGAGACAACAGTAAGCAACACAGAAATCATGTTTGCTTGAGAAAAGTGAGATTTGATGCATCTCAGATCTGACATTTGGGAAAATCAAGTTCCTCCATGGATTCCCTCCCTAATCACTAGACCCGTTATTTTGGACTTCTTGCAAAATGACCTTCATGGGTCAGGTGTTCCTTCAGGGTGTTCCTGTGTTTCGGTTAGAACTATGTTCTGTTAGCACAGTACTGATATAAGGTGGTCTGGTGGTTTGGCTCATCTTTGCCTGCCAGAATCATCTCTCCCATTGAATTGTTTTACTGTAGTAGTAGAAAACAGTTAATAACATGTAGAAGTGCCAAATAAATAATGATAGTGTGGAAGAAGTTCTGACACGACCAGAGATATGGCCTCTTATTGAAACATCCCATTTTAATGCAATTTCTTTTTTCTCTGTGCTAGAGCCGTTAGATGTTTTATGAGTCACTCACCTATTCTCTAATTTGATTTGAGTATAGACTTTTCCACAAAACTTAGCTTGTGCTGTGTCAGCTAGATCAATAGTCCATAAACATTCAAATCACTTGGCTGGAGTTGTCAATTACCCAGAGAAAGGCATCAGTCCTCTGATGGCAGGTACCAGGCGCTTTTGCTTATTTCGCACCTGCTAGCCGGATTGCAGCACAGTTTTAAAGACTCTGGCCGTAAGACTCCTACTTCTAGGTTCCAAGAGTACCAATATTAGCACTTTCTTCCGCTTAAACATTAACACTGCCAGCATATGCCAGATGTCATCTCGTTTCCTAAGATCAGGATATTGGTGTTTAAAAAAGTTCTTGTTGTACCTTACTATTTAAAGATATTTTCTCCATACTCCCTCAGCATGAGTTAGCTTTCGATGTCTGCTCTGTGACCATGAAATAGCATTCTTTCTGTTTAGTAGCTCATGTCCTCTCAATTAATATGTGTGACATAGAGGCATTTAATTACTCTTAGTACTAGACCCTGAATGTTTCAGGAAATTTTCTATTATCATTTTGGGGTAGCACGAACTGGCCTGAAATATTTCATATTTTATGCATGCAGTTAAAACAAAATATGTTCTGCTGATTTATAGTACAGAAGATATATTTCCCAGCGTAGCTGAAACAAAAGATAGAGTTGGCTAATTCACTAAAACACTAATCCAGTTCCTCAGTTGTGGCAAATTCATCTTTCTCTCTTCATTCATCTCATGCTGAAGTGGTAAGATTCCAATACCTTCAAAGAAAGATATAAAAGTAGGTCTCATTCTGTCATTACAGAAAAATCTGTTTGGTTCATGTGGAGGAAAAGGCTCCTGCACGTAAACTACAGTGATATTCAGCCCCTAAACACTTTTCCTTTTCCAGTGGTTTCTCATTTCTTCTTGGAACTATCATATAGTTGGATAAACTGCTCCTACTGGTTTTGCTTTAGTTTTCCTGAGGTTTCAGACTTTTTGAAAATTTGTTTTAATTCTAAATTAAAAAAAAACCAAACCCTGACATGATTTTCAGACTGACTAAGTGGAGTTAGAGAAATAACCCTGTCTTTGTGCTTTTGATTACTGGAGATGCTGGGATTCATCTGTAGTCAGACACATTCCAGAAGAAATTTACAGCTACATTCAGCCAATAGTTATCATGCTTGATGAGGCATTTGTGTTTAAGAGAGCAGGGAGTGATTCAGGCTGCCTCCACTTGAGTGGGACCCTGGTACTTACAGAGGGCAGTAGGAGTGACACCAAAGCAAGGGAACCACTTGAAGTCTTCTGAATGTGATTCTTCTCCATTCAAAGTTGTCTATGGAAGGGAAACCCAGGATACAGACTATATTTCCCAGGAAATCCTAGTGGAGGCATTAGGACTTAAACACATATTCTATTTTTAACAGGAAAGTTACTGTATTCTAAAAAAAAATAAAATAACCTTCAGTGAGCTACTTGGTAGGTATTTTGTCTATCAGCACTCTTCCTGCAGTCACCAAATGGGGAAACACACATTACTGCATGTGTTTGCTTCAAAAATATTAGGAGGTGCATCATTTATAAAGGCTGAGAAAAATGTGTAGAGCTGACAAACTGGCTAACAGGGCAATGTAAACTTCTAACCTCTGTTCTGAATTTGCACGAGGTAATAGGAGCCAGAATCCATCCTCAGTGCTGTGGTGGCTGGTCTGAATATGACCTTTAGATACTGAGTGCTGAACTGTGTATCTCCAGGGGCAGCTGCAGATGCTCCTGATGACTGTGGTCTGAGCTGGCTGGATGCAAGACAGGCCTGTTTAGAAGCACTGTAGTTGCATTAGTATAGCGCTGAGTTGGAACTAACAAGTCTTGATAAATCTGAATGCGTTTCATTCTCCTAAGTCTCTAATTCATTCTTAAAAATAGGATTTTTACCCTGGATCAACATTAATGCTTAACAGTTATGAAGGCCATTTTGTATTATGGTGATCCTTTCAAAATTATTTTTTAAAAAAGGACAGAAGAATAAATTACTTACTGTGGTATAACTAACTCTTGATCCCAAATGCTCATGGGAGTTTGCAAAATAGCTCCGTAATTAACACTATCGGATTAATGTAATTGATTTACTTTCTTAGAAATACTGAGCATCACATTCCTAATAAATCTAACAGTATTGATTTAGCCATTTGCATTACTCATGAAAAATATAGCTCTGATATTTAAGAAAATTCATTCCTCTTCAGTTCTGAAATAGAACAATGATTTTTCATCCAATCAATAAATATAGATAACAGACACTATTAGCATTACTCTGAAACTGCACATTCTTTACTTCATTGTAACTAAAGGTCTTGCACAAGCTTGTTTTATTTAATAAAATCAGATGAGATGATTGTTTTTATTGTCTAGACAAGCTAAAACTGATGTGAAATTATTTTCTCAGTTTGGCAGGTAGACTGTAAATTATGAAGATGTGAGTACACAAAGGAACTACTGTAGTTAATTTTATCAATTTTTAAAGCAAGTCAAGTTTTTGATAACACCAGGGAGATGAAAATGAATATTTATTTAGCAGAATGCCATATCAGCATGCTTTTTATCTCTGGTGTAGGCCATTGACTGTAAAATCATCAATCTCACAAAGCATTTGTAGTCAATATGTTGAAGAAATTAAAACAATTCCAGTTTAGAGAAGTAACATGTAGATTACCTGAACAGATGAAATGCTACTGTTGTGATTTATCTGTATGTCTTCTACAGTTTCATTTCTACTTCTTGCAAGATACTAAATATTTCTTCAAAGCATACTGCTATCATAAGCACAATTATTTTGTAGTCTGCAAAAGATCAGTTATTATGTTGTAAATTGCTACAAATCAGCAGCTTTTATGCATATTGCACACTACATGTTTGTTATCTGTTTTTCACTGAAACAGATTTGTAGGGTTCTTTTAGCCAGTATCTTCACTGATACAATCGTATCAAGTAAGTATTTGGTTTTTTTTTAATTCCAAAAGTTGTCTGAAGAAAAACCCATCAACTCCTATAGTCATGGGTGACCTTTTATGTTTTCTGTATCCAGAGAATTATTACATTTGTTGTGTTGTAAGTTCTATCATACACAATAGCAATGCAAACACAGGTTTGAATCAAATTCAGTTACAGTCTGAAAAATGATTCTCTGGGGAGGTTTAATTTCATCTGACTTTTGATGTGTATAGTGTAGATGTGTATATCTGAACTTTTCATCCTAAACTGCTTTTACAGTTGATGAAATGAAAGAGGAACTTTCAGGCGTGATTCATATAACTGCTTTTAGATATGTACTTTGGGATGAGATAAACTGCCATCAGAGTGTCTGATTTATGCTCATTAACAATGAAGGCAGCAAAATTAGTAGCTCAGATGTAGACATCTGCATTTGCTTACCCTGGTTCCAGTGGGCTTTGGATTATGTCTTAAAAACATGCCAGCTCCTTCCATAGCGCTCAAAAGCAGAACTGCCTCAGCATACTTTTACTAACGACAGCAAGAACCCTTCATCACCCACAAGCTCTTCAGATTTTCCTATGAGATAAGCTATATGTTTTTTTTGATGTTGAGTTAGGTGCTCATAATGGGTCTTATTGACTTTAAGATTTGCCAGTCTGGAAAGATCACTTGTAGAAGATTATGAAAACTTTCTAGGCTCCTTGACATCAGCATGTGGCATAAATGGTCCTTTACGAATCTGTCCCAGGTTTACATGTGTGAATAGTGTGGGACGCTAGCGGCACAGCTGCAGTTAGTTGGTCTCATGTAATGAGGCCTTTGTGTTCCTCTGTGTTGCTGAAGCACACAGCTCAGTCCACAAGTGCATATCCTTTGCCTAAGCAGAGCATGGATGCTTTCTGCCCCAACTATAGACTGCGAAGCTGGAAAACGAAAAGGGGAAGAAAGGAAGGAAATTGATCATAAGGTTTCTTGTGCTTTCCGCTTTGCAGAGTGCAGCCTCAGAGCTTCAGTCGATAACTTTAAGCAGCATGGTGCATGGGCAGTACCTGCTTTTTCACCCAGTCACTTCGCTTTTTCTTTGCAACAGTTTAAACCTCAGCCACAGCCTTCCATAACTGACAGAAGTTGTTAGAGGCTATCTTGCTGTCACTGAAGCCTGTAGTACAACTACCATAGATTAAAGGCAGTGCAGAACTGAATCCGGAAGCAAATCAAAGGAATTTGTTTCTTGAGCTTTTCGCTTTCAAGTCTGTTTAAAATAAGTGCTTGATATCTCCATATTTAGGTATACAAAAATTTTTAATCAGATCATATAATTATTCTTCTAAGTGGCTAAGAATAGAAGTGATTATACCTCTATGTAGAGAACCATTATTATGCAGTAACCATGTGTATGCTGTCTCTGAGAAGAGCTTTTAGTCTACAAAAAAAAGATGTTTACTGAATTCAGTTCCTAATCCCTTCATTTTGCTGTGTTCTGAATGAAGTTGGTATGCAATATTTCTGCCTTAATGTAACAGTTTCTCATAACATTTTTAATTATTATCATCATAACTAAATCCCACCGTTTCACCTTGCAGAGGTATAGCTGGTATATAAAAGGAAGAGAATACATGCTCCAGAGCTTTTTCTACATGACAACTAAAGAACACAGTACACTGGCTGTAATTCCAATCTGGAAGAAATTTTTGATGAAGAATTAGGGCCACATATCCCTAAAATGTCAGGCCTAGCAAATCAACGGATATTTCCTAGGTATTTTTGAGGGTAGGTTTAACCACGACAATATCAGATAGTACTGCCAAAATGTTTTCTTATTCTGTCAGTAACTATTAATAAATATCTCATAATACATCACAATACGTATTGCAAAGGGTGATATCACATTATTATTCCATTAATACTATTATTCAATCCTCTGTTTACAGAATATGGAACTCTAAAATGTAAGAAAAATAACAAAAGGTGTGAAAATTTAGGAATTTGTAGAGGATTCAAATTCCCTCAGAGATCAACAATTTTGTAAGTAGTAATGTAAAGGTCAAAACAGCCAACACACAGTACTGCTATAAAAGTGCTGAGTTAGCTCAGAGGTCCTTGCAATATACTGTATGATAAGTAGCATTTTTAGTGGTTTACAATAAACTTGCAAAATAAGTCACAAGAATCTGATATAAATAAAATGGATTAGATGCTGGGTTTAGTGGCTTGGATCACAGACTTGTGTCACTGACTGCATTTTTCTTGTTAGTGTGCTACCACAGTAAAACAGAAAACCAGCATAGAACAAAAAGTATAGCAATACAGAATGAAGATTCTTTTCCTGAAGAAGTCCATTTTGTTTAAAAAGAATAGGTACAGGAAAAAGTAATAGGTACCAAGCCACAAACTTTCATCTCAATAAGGACTTCTGTTTAATCCATAGGAAAGATTTGCATATGCTCCTACTGACTTAACTGGCATAAAGAAATGTATAAAAAAAATCAGGAAGATTTCTTCGTCTGAGGAAGAAAGCAGAATAGGAAATACTTTCCATTTTATAGATCCTGCCTGTACAAACTTTAGAAGTTGAAATGCAGCTGCTAAACCGGTTCTAGGTTGAACTTGTGAAGGAAACCAGGGAAGGCAGTTGTCAGAGTCACTTTTTCTCTGCACTAACCTAGTTGCCACAGACTGACAAGAATTATTGATCTCGTCTAACTTGAGCCATGTAATGTTAGGCATATGGCACTTTTCCTGGCTTCCTCTATGTTCTGAGAAGAGATGCCGGCTACTCAGGGGGACACTCCATCTAATTCTGACTTAGATACCTGCTTGGGTGTCAATATTCATGACTTCTTCCATGTGGAAGACAGCTGGCTGTCAAAGAAGGAGGACATTACCTATTCTTCTCCAAGTACCTATCAACAGGGGAAATGGCCAGACTTTCAGTGCAGCTGATGAAATGGGCTTTCTTAAAGTTATGAAAAATAAAAGGAGATTTTTTTTGAACTTACGATACATCCTCTTCATCTTCACTAGGTAAAATCCATATTCAGTTAACACTGAAATGCAGCGAGCTATGAATGAAGGGGTCTAGTGAAGCCACACAAGGGCAAGCAAAAACCTACGTTAAGAGAAAGTGTTATAAAATTTTAACTTCCTTATTTTCTAGCACTTGGGGTTCTACTTTTTTTGGACTTAGGTAGAACATGCAGATTAAGTACATTTTCTGTTTCTGAGACCTAAGTGAATAAAAAGATGACATTGCAAAGTAGCACAAGAGGCCTCTCTCTTTACAAAGTTTCACACTAGTTTATGTGAATGTTACACATTGGGACTAGTAATTTTGCATTTTCCTCCACTTCAGCATAATAGTGATATTAAAAAAAGTCTCAAAAGTTTCAAAAGCCCATTTATTCACTCTTGAAAATAGGTCTTAGGCATTTGAATTTCTCAGGCATCTTTGAAAATATCAACCTTGCTCCTCAACATTTTTTATTTTTCTCAGACTACTCAAAATCCTCTCGTTGTACAAAAAAACCACATTTGCAGTATATCATATTAAAATTTTTAACTCTCTTTTCTGTAATTCCCAGTAATGGAACTGAGTTACATATATTAATAGATACAGTGCATAGATATATACAGTATGTAGATACACACATACTCAGAAATGTAATTGCTAGAAGAAAAGTATTCAATCTAGTTCCAATAGTTATTGAAATTGTACGTATTTAAGGAGAGAGAAATTAAAATCTAAATTCACAGCTCAGAGGAGAGCATCCATGTGTACAAAACATAAATTTGGAGTACTCAATTAAGATTCCTAAACACTTTGTATTTACCGAAAATAAAGGTCCTAGTGGGTCTAGGGCAGTGAGTTGCTTGTTCCAAAAAGAGGTTTATCAGCAGATATTGGCTAGCTGTAGTGGCACATTGGCACTAGCACAAACACTCTCTTTGTTTGATGGGCAGGTTCCATAGCATGTTAAGACAGATTTTTCTAGTCTTAAAGATCCTCTTATGAATTGTCTGGCTGTTCATTGGTGGTAAGGTTAAAGAGAGATAGTACTTGTCAACTTGTGAATTACATAGCGTACGTTAGTTTATCCCGTGACAGTCAGCAAAGAATCTTTAAGATGACATCGTCACTAGAAAATAATAATCACCAATGCATATTTTATGTTCATGCTTTGATATTCAACTGAAAGGCACTACGGCATTTGCAAGCTGTCCATAGTTACACAAAACCAGGAGAGTTTATTGATATTTTAGAACCTGGGAAGCGTCAGGCACAGACAACTCAAAAAAGGAGTCACAACAGTCTAAACATATTTGTAACAAATTTGAGCGATGAAAATAAATTGTCTCCCCACAATACAATCGTGTATCTCACAGCTGATTTTAACATATGAAGTTATATCACTGTATTGTGGCCTTTTCACAGTTCCAAATGAAGGGGCTAGTGGCTGTGGGGTGATGAGAGGAGAAATGGTGATTCAGGGCATCATAGTCTTTTTCCGACTTCTGTGAGGAGAGATATCCATCCAGTTTAGTGTATCTTTCTCGGTCTGTTGATACAGCTGTGCTAACAACACATGTGAAGAGGACAACCAGTCATTCACCCACCTGCTTTTCCTCTCCCTTCCCTCTTCCACCAATTCTTCTACCTGCACAGGCTTTCCTCTTTGCACTGGTGCTTGCTTTAAGGTAACTAGCACAGGAATATAATGAAGCATTTGTGCCTACTGTTTTATTGTTGTTTTTTATATATTCCATCATCTGGTTATTCTTCGTGGGGTTTTTTTTGTTTTTCTTTTTGTTGTTTCTTTTTTTTCCCCTGGGAACAGAACAAATTAATCTGAAAGAAATGCCCTGGTAAAACTGGGCTAAATAGAAGTGTTATCCCCTAATGGTCCTTAATGTAGTATAGCTTAGTACTGATTATTCATTACTTAGGAGTCTGGACTGCATTCAGTGCACGCATTAATTCCCATTACTCGTGTACTCTTAAGGCACATCACTACAGGCATCAAGACTTAAAGATTTTTTTCTCTTCTTCTGCTTTCTTTTTTCATGGACTTCTAAGAGGACCAATAGATTTAATGAGTTACAAGCCACTGGAAAAAATCGCACCATTTTTTCTGCACTTCCTCTCCTTCCAGCTAAACTTGTTTTTGAATCAATCACTAGCCATGTGCGTTAGAACACAGGCACTACTTCTTCCTCACATTTGCATTTACACTCCGGATGTGACTGTGTTTCTGACTGACTTTCTAAGAATATGAAGTTCTGATGGTCATTTTCTGTCAAGTATATAAAGAAACTTACTTTGAAGACTTCAATCTGTTTAAATTGAGATGTATTCAGCTGATGAATTTAGAAAGTACTAATAATTTACTAAGCAGTTTATGTGGAAGACCTGCACGTAAGTAAACCGCAAAAGCCTTCACTCCTTAAACGTGGGATGATGAAAAATTGTCAAATCCACAGTTAATTTTAAACCCAGTATTGGCTTAATATAAAATATCATGCTTGATTTACAGATCTATTATATATCAAAGCTAAAAGAATGAAGGAATGTATTTATAAATATCCTTGAAAATGAACGGAAAGATCCTTGACAGTTTGGTGGTGCTGATAAGTTATTAGGGTAACAAAACCAAAATCCAATTTTGGAGAGTTTTATAAGAACCTCATGATAATGAGCAACTAGAGAATGAAAATGGTACATAGAATTAAGTGTAAATGAATATAAAAAAGCATGAAAAAGCTCTTAAATGTCTAGATACAATACTAGACCATGAACTAAATATTTCCATTTAGGAAAAAGAACTGGAGTATTTCAAAGGTAACATACAGTGCTGAGCAAGTGCCAGCAAAACAAACTAAATCAGAAAACGTGAACAGAAGAAAGCCCAGGAAATGGCACTCTACCACTGTAGAAAAAGAATGCCTGCATCATGGGTGCTGTCTGAACTACTGATTCCCCAGACAGGGATGGCAAGTGTGGTCAGACAGACAGACTGGCTTCAGTGTGAGGAGTGGCTGTGGGGATTGCAACGTTTAACCTGGAAAAAAATGGTTGCAAACAGAATATGAGAAAAGTTGCAGGATCCTGAAGAAGTTCTTGAAGAAGTTAAAAGAGAGATTATTGACTACATCATCATAAGCCAGAAAGAACCTATAGCTGATTCAGGACAAATTTGTGCAAAATATGGCTGTGAAGCTTTATGACATACTGCACAATGCATGCTAAAATTTAATGTTCTCTTCTTTCATCTTCTTTAAAAAAATCTGCTTTACAGTCCATGAGCTTCATCCTTTTTAATCTCTTGACATGTCTAGAAACAGATTTTTTAAATCAAGAAATTAGCAGCAAAAGCATAAAACTTCAACAAGCCTCTGCCCATCACCACAAGAACAATTTTAATGATTGCTATACAACATAAATATTCATATTTTAATAATCACATAGATCTCAACCAAGGTGGCCCCAATTTTAGCTGGCAAACAGAAGGAGTGTATAATTTTGATCTGAAGTTTTGAAATACGTGGATTCAACTCTTGATTTCCTAGGGAGCCCAGTGATATTTAGCAGTGTTTAAGGGACTGAGGGGTAATTTCTCCAGCTAGCATTTGGCCTTTAACTAAGTATAGGAAGCTAATCTCTGTGTGGACACTTTTGGGTTGATGAAATAATTTGTTAGGCAGACCTTTAATTTATTTGCTCTTATCATGTGACTAGCCTATAGGGCAGGTGCATTGCACGATGCGTCCCATAGTCCTGCTTCACACACCATCCAGAGAAGGAAAGCTTCTGGAATTCTTTCTCACTCCTGTCCTGCCAATATGCATTCTTTTCTGCCATTGAAAGTGGGGCCAGAGGAGACATGAACACTCTGATCACAGTCTGGATTTATGTCAAAATGACACCTGTATGCACATCCAAGTCAGGACCTCTTAGGCCTTCCTATGTCCCAAACATATATATATGTAGCCTGATTTAAACTGACTCTTGAAAGGCACTAAAGATTTGGGGGGAGACTGTATTGAATGGCCTTATAGCAGCATCCTAACTCAATCAGCGAAAGTTGTTGCCCAAGCAGATGTAATACAATAATCCTCTTCCAGATTCTGATTCAAAGCCTATTAAAAAAAAAAAAAAAAAGAAAAAAAATGGACATCAGGATCAAAGACAATTATTTATTCTTCAGAATTACTATGTTTTCCAGGCTGATAACTTTAAGGAAGAGGAAGATGGGGACAATATTCTTCATGGGTCAGAATAAACCATTACTTACAGGCTGTTTTCTTATGAAACTTTTCTCCAGATAGAGACCACTAAGTCAAATGTAACATATGTACACTCTGTGTAGAATCATCTTATTTCTTTCCAGTAGTGTTCTTCCTGAAACTGGGCAAAGAATAGCTTACAGACCTCAAGGTGATTTCAAACCCATAAAAAATCAAAGAGAAGGAACTTCAGAGTGCAGGAAAAGGCACCACAAAACAGTCCAACCCGCCACATCTCTGTTTTCAGAGATCTGTAACTTGCTTGTGTATTCTGCAATAAATACAGAATTCCTTTTCTGTCCTGTTGACATTTCTATAAGCTAATTTCTGCATATTGTTTGGAAACAAAGTCTTATTTTTTATGTAAGAAGACATGCAGTAAATCTCTCCTTCACTTTAAAAGCCCTTTCACTCCACTGTTTTTAGAAACCCTGCGCTGAGCTGTGACTAAAATCTACAGAAGCTTTACCATTTACTTAATGGAAAGCAGGATTAGGTCCTTATTAATTCAGTGTGATTAATATGTGTGATGCTTCTGGAGTTAGCACGGCTTCAGACTTATTTTTATATCTGACTGTAGGAAGAGAACAACAAAGATCTGCATTTCTTTGCATGCCACACAACAAACATTACGTCCATCAAGTATTCCCTTTCTGTTGTCGATCTAAACAGAGCTCTTTTGATCTGAGATTACTGATGCTGACATTAGCTGATCATTTATAAAAACAATCTCAACATCTTGAATGTACCTTTAAAAAAAGACAACAGTACATGGCTTCAATTCTGAATAGAAGAGCAATCATTCTGTTTTATCTGTATGCCAGAAAGCACAATTCCAACTTGCTTTCATGGAGCAGAATTTGGTGATGTGTGTTACTGCCCTGAGGCCTATTTTCACATACTGTGCAGCACTGACTATGAAGCATTGTACAAAAATATTTAGTTTTGCAGTGCCTCAAGGGATTTGCTTTTAATGGAGTCACTAGGGAACGCTCTTGTATTTCTCCATTAAAAAGACATAGTTTTTCTGAGTTTATAAACAGCTGTGGATCTCTTTCATTAAACATTATATTTACCATAGAAACACGAATTTCTGTGGGTTTGAAATTTTTTCAGGTTTAGATACTCATGATGCATCCAGTCATACAGTGTATCTCTGTATCACTCTTTTGTGTGATTATTAGTTATACCCCACTGTTCTCAAAGCAGTACAGATACAAGCATATAGCTTGTCTCAGAATTATTAAAGATGCCACTGATTTTAGAATTTCTAAACCAGCTAGATTTTTGTTGACTATTTCATGTGTTTCGCCCTACAAATGGAACTACCTTGGACCTAAAAGGTTCATGGATTTAGGTAAGCACCCAGAATTTTCATCCTTGAACATACTTCTTAGCTCTTCTGGGACAGAATAGGAGACTTCTCAGGTGTGGTCTCCAGAATCGCTTCTGGTGCTTCACCCTCACACAGAGTTCTTCCAAGAAGGGGTTTTAGTTCTATTTTGCTACTTCCAAACCTGATATGAAGAAGTTAAAGAACTACATGTGTTTTAAAGATAATTCAGTGAAAATCAGGTAAATACAGCTTTTTGTAGCACACCTGAAGTTTGGTATGATCAGGGTGCTTAATACCATTATTTCTTATTATGAAAGACAAGCCTTCATTTTGTCATTCTTGTGTTTGACTAGAATAACTTCTGAAACCAACATAGACAGGTGTCTTCAAATGTGATTCAGTAAAGTCGAGTGGTGTAAGGGAATGCAGAATCACATCTAGTTCTACGATGAGCTGCAGACTCAATATATCCTGCTGGGATTTTATCTCACATCATTGATTCTAATTTAATGGGTTTTGCAGATAAAGCAATGATCCCATTTGTTTTCAGATTGTGTTGTACTGGGGCCCTGACCCTAGTAAATTTTTCAGGGAGAAGTTCCAGTATCACTGAATCACCCTACAGAACCTACAAGATGCCCACAAGCAAAAAGGGATTTGATTCCTGATGATTTTTGTTAACATTTACTCTGATAATACTGAACCATAGTTATTAGCTAAGCTTCTCGGTAGTGTGAACAGGCAGTGTCCTCAGTCTGCTCCAAATATATTTTAACATGCCATGGACAGAATTGCAGTACTTTCACTTACATTGAGAGTATAGTTTTTTCTACACTTGCTCTGTATCCACTGGAACTTCTTGTGGAATAACATGCCATAGTGTTTCTGAGCCCGAGTGTAGAACGGCTTGGCCTGTCTGAGGTGCTGTAGTTGGCTTTTTGGATAGCTCTGGTCATAATGATACATTTTCCTGCAGTATTCTTCTAAATTTGTTATTATCTCTTTTCCCTCCCTCATCTTAGGAGTAAGGAGCCCTACACAGGATTATAATGGCTGCTTATAGGCTGAGCAACCCTGCACACCTATCATTTATAGGTATATTCCACTTACCACTGTGGCGTCTTTCTAACTTTGTGTTCTTTTTTTTTTTCCTTTGACTATTTTTCTTGAACTCTCTTCTGTCAGACAGTATTTGTGTAATTTTCAATTTCACTTTTGCAGTTTCTCAGGCTCACATTCTATAGTTTCTTTTGAGGTAAAGAAATAATGGTAGGTGGCTAGTAGAATATTATTTCAGGCTTATTAATATATACAATGCTTTTTTTTTAACCTCTCTTTTTCAGTTCCTTGAAATTTACTTTTGTAGTTACTTTTTGGCAGGCAAAGAAAGGAATTGTGTGGTTGCCAAATCTTTGGAATAGAAGCAGAGAGTGGGGAGAATGTTAATGTGTAAACTTCAAGTGTAGAATCTCAAAATTTGAAAGAGAAAGAAGAAATAATATGAGGAAAAGACCCTATTAAATATCTGTTGATCCTTTCTAGTGATGCTGGAATAAAATGTGAAACATATACAGGAATTTGAGAAACTGAGTTGTGAAAGTCGGTAGTAAAGAATTCTTGGGGAAAGTGGCTTGTAATTTTGAAACAGGAAAAAACTTCAGAATGCAGCATTATGAGACAGAGAACATAATACTGAAAGAACAGCTTTTCTCCTCTGAGAAAACAAGGACTAAGGAACTGACATAGGTAAGATGGGAAAGTGTGGTGAATCTGTCTCATCAACAGAAGGATTACGAGGCTAACAGGTAGACTTCATTTTTAGTGACAGAGGATAGAACACAGTATGAAATTACACATTCTGAGCTGAGAAATATATTACTGGGACAGTAAAATTTAGACTGTGATCTTAACCTTACTTGTTGTGATTACAAAATAATTCCAAGAATTTTATTCTGTACAGATAAGATGAATATAAAGCAGGGACCTAAGCCTAAAAATGATGTGCTAGGACTACATACACTGAATGGAATCATAAGATGAACAGAGCAAAATATTATACTTTTTATACTGGCTTTGTAAGTCAAAGCATAGACTCATTAATCTCTACTTGTGCAGAATAAATAAACTTTAGTGTTATTAGGAATCAGCTGCCAAGTGACAGTAAGGTTGCATTTGTGAATCTAAAAGTAAAGATTGACAAAGAAAATTTGAAGCACGGAAAAATGTTAATAATCTTAAGTGTCCTATCAATAATCATGATGAATGTCTGGATTAATCCAAATTAATGAAAATTTGTTAATATTATTCTTCTACCGGAAATGTTAAATCAAACACTACATCTCTAACAATGTTGCTGGTTTTGATCCAGCTTTATTAATAAGGTTTACTTGGATCATATTCAAAACCACTGCTGATAGAAGTGGAAAAGTGTAAATAATTAAAAACAATAATGGAATGATTTAGAAGTATTTACGAGTGCAGTCTATACTTAACTGCATTCTAGATATAAAGATATAGTAGTTTTAGTTAAAAATAAAATCTTTCCATAAAAGAGTAGGAGGTCTTTGTAGACAACTTCAGAATCACTTGCGTATTCATGTTTGTATGTTGATCACGAGGTTGGAAATGATTATTAATATCAAGGTAGATCTAAATAATATACTGCATTCTCTACCAGGATATGTGCTGGCATAATGACTTTAGTTATGACTGTCTGTTGTGGGTTGACCCCAGCCAGCAACTAAGCACTCAACAGCTGCTGGCTCAGTTGCTGCCCACCCCCCCAGCAAAATGAGTGAAAATAAGAAGAGCAAACTTCAGAAAAACTCATGGGTCAAGCTAAAGACAGCTTAATAACTGAAGGAAAGAGAGAGAGAAGAAAAAAAATGTGATGCAAATGCAGTCATTCGTCACCTCCCACAAGCAGACCAATGCCCAGCCTGCCTGTGAGTAATGGCTAGTTTGGAAAAAACAAACCCCCAGTTTCTTTGTTGCTGGCCATCATGTGATAAGGCTTGTAATATCCCTCTGGTCAGTTTGGGTCAGCTGTCCTGACTGTGTGCTCTTCCAACATCCTGCCTGTCCCTGGCATAATTGCGGGTAGTGGGTCACAGTGAGAAACAGAGCAACCCTTGACGCAATTAGCAATAGCTAAAATATTGGTCTGTATCAGCGCTCTTTAGTCACAGATTCAAAGCAGCATCATACACGCTGCTGTAAAGAAAGTTAACCCCATCCCAGCCAGACCCAGTACACTTTTTCATTACAGGAACTACAGACCTTGAAATGTGTAATGACAGTGGTATTCATCTGAAACCGTAAAAGGCATGGACACCAGTGAAAACTATTACTGATGACAGTCATTACCATACAAAAGATGTTGTCAAAATACTTAGATCTAAATGGCAACTCTTAAGAGAACTGGATACTAAAAGAGCTATAAAAATAGCCCATTGAGTATTTTTAATATTCTTCTCAAATTTCATTTTGTTCCTTTCCTCCTTTCTTCCTTGGAAGATATGTATTGCCGATGTAAGTAGTCTCACATGCCACATGCAGGAAGATATGGGATTAACATGGGAGATCTAACTAATGTTCCTGAAGTGCCTGTCCTTGACTGTCTGCTCCTTCCTCCTGCTGGAGCTGACTGCTCCCCGAGGAGGGGAGGCAGAACAAAGTACCTGCTCATACCATAGCTGTAGGTTGCAGAGTCTGTCATCTGTCTTAAATGCATTTCTGCATGTCTCTCAAACTGCAGGATGCTGTACAGACACACCTGAAGCACAAGCACAAAATCCTTCCAGCTGCCTCTGTTGCAGGGGGAGTCATTTCTGAGAGAAGGAGCCAGAGACTCCTTGGACTGACACCTAAGGTCTCACAAGTGCTTTTCTGTCTGTGCCTGTATAAAATACATTAGAGTAACTACTAACTTCTCCTCACTTCCTTGGTGACCAAAATGTTTTGGAAAGTATTATGGGCTGTTTAATACAGGGTGATTTTCAATGCTTATGACATTTATTAATTTGTAAAATAAATGATGCATTTCTTATAGCTTTTCATCTCTTCATTCATCAGCTGAATGATTAAAGTTCGTGTCATTTCTACTATGGTAAACAGGCAAATCAAATCTTTACCTATACTGGAACAAACAAGATGACTTTCGTTCTTGCCTGAAGGAACAATGTCATTGCCTTGAGCTTACATCTACCATTACCATCAGTTAATTACAATGAATAAAAGCTTTAAATGCCCTCACTCTGAATTCTCATTCAGGACTTCTTCAAGCATTAATATAACTGTCAATCATTTCAGTCCTTCAAAAATATTTATAAAAACTATTAGAAGTACTTTTTCCTGTAGGGTTCAACAGCAAGAGGTAGCAAGTCCCTTCTGTGTGTTGACATTTGAGCTTTATCTCAAAAATGCTTTCTCAAGCTCCTTCTAATCTATTTTGTCTGTTGAAATAATGTCATCTTCCTCTTGGAAAGGCAGTGCTCTGCTACTTCAGTTACAGGTATTCCTAAAAAGTTCTGATAAACAAAGTAATAAAAGCATAACGATAGTTCAATGAAAACAATTAATTTTAAAGAGTATTAATAAAAAATCTGTGTTATTTGCTTTCAAGTATTTTATTTTGATATTATTTGTCAAAATAAAAAAAAATCAAATTTCTTGATCCTTAAAGTCTTAAAACCGTGACTTTGGGTGAGTAAAGTCCAAATAGCAAAGGTGTGAGCTTTCTCCAGTCACAAAAGAAAACAACACACTTTCAGTGGCATTTTTTCACTGCCTTTGATTTATTGTGGGTAAATATTCTCTTTCTTTGGAGATGTAAAAGAAGGTTGCTGAAACAATAGTATATGATGGGAAACTATGGTTGAGTGACACAGCAACCAGCTGTGGAAATGCTAGCTGCTGGGAAAAGGCAGTTACACAAAATTAATTCCCATTTTACACAGGCCAAAAATCACCTCTGGAAATTATATCCTGTGTGCAAACTCTGTGGGTGTTCACATATACCCATAAAATTGAGCAAACAAGACACCTGCTTATAAATGCCAAATCATCCTACTGTAACCTTAGTGGTTTATAAAGAAATGCTTGATTATAATCCTGGAGTGGATTTGTAAGAGCAGAGAACACCGAAAGTTGTTTTGAGCAATGCTTAGACTCCATTTGTAGTATTAAAAAAACCTGCAACGTCATAGACATCAACATCAAACACAGCACTTCAACAGGAACCAACGTTACCATAAAAAAATTTCCACTTTAAAAATATGAAATAACTATGTTTTGCAATACTGATGTGACAAAGATAAGTCTCTATAGAGAAAGAATGAGCTGTATGAGGTAGCAGTATCCTTTACTAGACCTGTGGCTGTAGGTGGAAGGAAAAAGACAAGGTTTCAGGCACGTATGTCCTCCAGTTGTAGGTCAGGTGTAGAAGCAACATAATGCATACTAAGTGTAGGCTGGAAATAATTACTCTCGGTTTAACTTAATTCTGTTGATAAGACAATACAAGAAGTAAAGCAGGTGTTTGGTATCAATGAGACATAACGGCAAAGGGAAGAACCAATGTTGCAGGAGAGGTGCCCGAGGACTGGAGAAAGGCCAATGTCACTCCAATCTTCAGAAAGGGCAAGAAGGAGCACTCAGGGATCTACAGGCCGGTCAGCCTAACCTCCATCCTGGGAAAGGTGATGGAGCAGCTTATCCTGGAGACCATCATCAAGCAAGTGGAAGAAAAGAAGGTTATCAGGAGTAGTCAGCATGGATTCACCAAGGGGAAATCATGCCTGACCAATCTGATAGCTTTCTACGATGGCATGACTGGCTGGGTAGATGAGGGGAGAGCAGTGGATGTTGTCTACCTCGACTTCAGCAAGGCTTTCGACACAGTCTCCCATGATATTCTCCTAGGGAAGCTGAGGAAGTGTGGGCTGGATGAGTGGTCGGTGAGGTGGATTGAGAACTGGCTGAATGGCAGAACTCAGAGGGTTGTCATCAGCGGCGCTGAGTCTAGTTGGAGGCTGGTAACTAGTGGTGTCCCCCAAGGGTCAGTACTGGGCACAGTCTTGTTCAACTTCTTCATCAACGACCTGGATGAAGAGTTAGAATGTACCCTCAGCAAGTTTGCTGATGACACCAAACTAGGAGGTGTGGTAGAAGGCTGTGCTGCCGTTCAGCGTGACCTGGATAGGCTGGAAAGTTGGGCAGAGAGGAACCTGATGAGGTTCAATAAAGGCAAGTGCAAGGTCCTGCACCTGGGGAGGAACAACCCCATGCACCAGTACAGGCTTGGGGTGGACCTGCTGGACAGCAGCTCTGTGGAGAGGGACCTGGGTGTCCTGGTGGACGACAGGTTAACCATGAGCCAGCAGTGTGCCCTGGCTGCCAAGAAGGCCAATGGAATCCTGGGGTCCATCAAGAAGAGTGTGGCCAGCAGGACGAGGGAGGTTCTCCTTCCCCTCTACACTGCCCTAGTGAGGCCTCATCTGGAGTACTGTGTCCAGTTCTGGGCTCCCCAGTTCAAGAAAGATGAAGAGCTACTGGAGAGACTCCATCGGAGGGCTACAAGGGTGACGAGGGGACTGGAACATCACCCCTACGAGGAGAGGCTGAGGGAGCTGGGCTTGTTCAGCCTGAAGAAGAGAAGGCTTCGAGGGGACCTAATAAATGCTTATAAATATCTGAAGGGTGGGTGTCAGGAGGATGGGGCCAAGCTCTTTTCAGTGGTGCCCAGTGACAGGACAAGGGGCAATGGGCACAAACTGAAGCACAGGAAGTTCCGTCTGAACATGAGGAAGAACTTCTTCCCTCTGAGGGTGATGGAGCACTGGAACAGGCTGCCCAGGGAGGTTGTGGATTCTCCTTCTCTGGAGACATTCAAGACCCGCCTGGACAAGGTCCTCTGCAGCCTGCTGTAGGTGACCCTGCTTTGGCAGGGGGGTTGGACTAGATGACCCACAGAGGTCCCTTCCAACGCCTACCATTCTGTGATTCTGTGTGATTCTGTTTGGATCACTGTGAAACAGAGGGAGACACACATCATTACCTCCTGCAGCTGGAAGCAGCACAAATGATAACATGTCGTGAAATCAGTGTTTCTACTAGATCCAATATTTTTAGTGTCCAGTGTAATAAACAATTGTAGTTTGCAGTCTCTTCTTCTGAAGTTGAAGTAGTTTTGGGTTTGTTTCTCTTCCTTCAAGATCAGCATAGAGAGGTCAGAGACAGTGTGGCTGTTTAGTGGAAAGTGTTCCCCCTATTGCTAATCAGGTGTTTCTGGCTTTTATTGCCTGCTTTGCAGTTGTTCAGTTTCATTCACAAGTGACATTTGATGCATGAGATGAAGTATTTCTGAAGTGTGAACACAGAGACTCTGATAGGTCTTTTGGGGTTAGAGTGGTGCCTTAGTGGTACTGCGTATGTGTTGAACTGAAACAAGACAAAGAATTTTATCTTTCCTCTTGCTTTCCGGCTGACTGGTATGAAATGCAAAATAACATGCATAAATTATTCTAGTTCCAGAATTTCCCACTCTTCCTGGTAAGCAGAAGTAATTTACTTGTTATGTATTTCTGCAAACAAGGGTGGCAGGCTCTGCACACCTGTTTACATTTGAGTTATGTGGTCTTTTGCTGCTCGTGCAATGTTGTATATCCAGCCTGAATTTGCCTTGACTGTTTTCTCCATTAGTTGGTCTATAACATTAAATTTTAAGGAAAATTCTTGATACTTACTAAGCAGTAAATCCAAAGGGAGACTGGTTTATGATCACTGATGTCAGGCTTAAAGCGTTTCTGTAAATGGGGTTGTTCTTCATCGGGAACCCCACAATCAGCACTTTTTTTAAAAGGTCAATTAGAATAAAAAAATGTTATAACTCTACCATTTATAAATACTAAAAAATATAGGACTTGCTGCATATGAACTTTCTGATTGCTGTGCTAAGCCAAATAAGTGCCATTTTCTCTTTCAGAATCATATTTCTTGCTGACTATTGAACAGTCATATCAATAATTGAGAGGAAATAACATGGATGTGTGAAGGATTATTTAAATACAGTAAAAGAGGAGTTGTGCACTGAAGCAAATTAGAAATCATGAAGGAGACATAATATTTCCTAAAAATAGTCATATTGTCTTAATAGTTAAATCAATATAGTAATCGAACTTCTTTCCAAGAGAATGAAAGAGTACACCTAGAACAGAAGAACTGCAAAGGAGAAATTTGGGAAATTTATTAGAACAGAAGAGAGTAGAATAGAATATTTCAGTTGGAAGGAACCTACAATGATCATCTAGTCCAACTGGCTGATCACTTCAGGGCTGAACAAAAGTTAAAGCATATCGCTAAGGGCATTGTCCATATATATGTCTTTTAAACACTGACAGGCTTGGGGCAGCCACCACATCGCTGGAAGCCTGTTCCAGTGTTTGACCACCCTGTTGGTAAAGCAATGTTTCATAATATCTAGTACGAATCTCCCTTGATGCAGCTTTGAGCCATTGCCATGCGTCCTCTCGCAGGGTACCAGGGAGAAGAGCTCAGCACCTCCCTCTCCACTTCCCCTCCTCAGGAAGCTGTAGAGAGTGATGAGATTACACTCAGCCTCCTTTTCTCCAAACTAGACAAGCCCAAAGTTCTCAGTTGCTCCTCATAGGATATTCCCTCTGGCCCTTTCACCATCTCTTTTTTCCTCTTCTGGACACATTCAAGGACCTTCACAACCTTCATAAATTGTGGAGCCCGGAGTTGCACACATGACTCAAGGTGAGGCTGCACCAATGCTGAATACAGTGGGTTAATCATCTGTTTTGATCAGCTGGTTATGCTGTGTTTGATGCATCCCAGGATGTGATTTGCCCTCTTATCTGCCAGGGTACACTGCTGACTCATGATGAGCCTGCTGTTGACCAGCACCCTCAGGTCCCTTTCTGCAGGGCTGATCTCCAGCCACTCTTCTTCCATCTTGTGCCTGGCATTACTCCACTCTAGGTGCAGAATCTGGCATATGGTCTCATTAAATTTCATCCAATTAATCATAGCCCAATGATCCAATTGATCCAGATCCCTCTGCAAGGTGTTTTGTCCCTCAAGAGTCAACAGCCCATACCAGTTTGGTGTCATCAGCAAACTCGTTAATGGTGCATTCAACTGCTGCCTCCAAATTGTTGATTAATGTATTGAACAGAACTGGCCCCAGAATTGAACCCTGAGGAACACCACTGGTAACCAACCGCCAGCCAGATGTAGCCCCATTTACTACAACCTTTTCAGCTCTTCCCTTCAGCCAGTTCTTCACACCATGAACCAGCTCATCCCACAACTGGACAACTTGTCCAGAAGGATGCTGTGATGGACAGTGTCAAAACCCTTACTAAAATCCAGAAGAAATACATCCACTGCCTTCCCTTCATCCACTAGACAGGTGACCTTATCATAGAAGGATACCAAATTACCTGAACAGGACTTACCCTTTGTGAACACATGTTGACCATGCTTGATGATTGCATTGTCCTTTAAATGTCTTTCAGTAGTACCCAGTATGATCTTCTCCATAATTCTCCCAGGAACTGAGATTAGACTAACAGGTCTGTAGTTTCAAGGGTCTTCCCTCATGCCCTTCTTGTAATTGGAATAATATTGGTTAGTTTCCAGTCAGTGGGGTCCTCCGCAGACTCCCAAGATGTTTGATAGAGGGAGGTCCTGCCACTACGTCCGCTAGTTCCTTCAGTACTCTGGGATGAATCATATCAGGTCCTAAGGATTTATGAACCTTTAGCTGATCAGTGGGTCCTTTACAATTTCAGTGTCCACAAATGGAAGGTCAAAGTTCCTGCAGTCATGATCCTCCAATTCAGAGGACTGGGCAGCCCAAGGTCTATCATTAATATTAAAGACTGAGGCTAAAAAAGCATTGAATGCCTTCACTTTTTCTTAATCCCTATCTGTCAGGTGACCATCTTCATCAAGTATCATTCCAATATTTTCCTTACACCTTTCCTTACTACCATCATACTCTAAAAAGCTTATTTTATTGTCTGACACGTCATTGCACTAGATAATTCCACTGTTTTGTGAAAGAAAATACTGTATGACCCAGGTTTTGTACTAAACCTTCATTAGTGTTTCCATTGAACAAACATGAAGGTTGAGATTCAGCTCACCTAACTGTAAAAGTCTACATCTGATCTTAGGTCCCTTCTGTACTTAGCGGACAGAAATGTGTGTTTTCAGAGTGAGATTCATTTGAGTTATTTTAGCTGCCTATTTCAAGACAATATGAATTGTGTCCTAAAAGTGCACATTTTTTCCACCAGCTATGTACTGAGCATAAGATAAATCACTTGACTGAAGAGGTCTAGAGTATCCATAGTAAGACAATATTAATCCCAGACAATTAATATTTCTGGCGCAGAATTAGACGCTCTGCTTCCACCTCTGACAGAACTTCTCTAGAAAAGCTGTCAGACTTGGAAATAAGTATAGGAAGAAATATAGAGTTTGACCTTTCTCATCTGCCTTCATTTGAATCCATTTTACCTGAGTTTTTTCTCAAGTGAATTCACAGAATTGTTTTCACGAGCCACGTTCTCAAGATGTTTAGTGCAGTCAGTGCTCTCCTTGTGAGAAGGCTGAAGTACATAGAGGCACATCCTGATGGCTCATCTTACCTCTCAATTGTTCCATTGTACGAAGTACATGCATTCATAAAGTGAAGATAAATTTAGAGTAAGTGAAGTGGCACAGTTTAGCCCTTCTTACTCATATTCCTTTATGATCTGAAGGAAAGCAAATTCCTTTTCAGCAGCTCTCTGAAGTGTCAAACATCTCTGTTATAGTGTGGATTTCCTTAAATGATCCAAAATAAATTTTGAAAACTATTAATTCACTGTAAAAATAATTTGTAAACTTTCATGACATTTCCTGTTGAAAGTGTCATGCAGGTAAAGGTCAGCTTCCAATCATTGCCAATAAAAATCACTTCAGAACATTAAATTGAATAATTTACAATAAAATAACTTCAATATTTCATTATATCTTAAATGTCATGGTGACACATAAGAAATCTGCCCTAGAAATTCCATTGTGTAAATCAACTTATGCCTGCACCTTCTCTTATATTTTCATTATCAAATACAAATTTCACACAAGGAATAAATGTTGGCTAGTAAATTTTTGAATGTCATAAACATATTCATGAGTTCTACTCTAAATATTTTAGTACATTATAAAGGAAATAGATACACCTCTTATCCATAAAATACAGATTTATGTCACAGCAAAACCACCAGTTTTATTACCCTACTAATCCAGGCTGGGCTACGATACATAATAAATTGTCAGTTGTGCCATTAGATCATGCCAGCTGCAGCACAGTGTTAAGACCCAAGAAGAGATGACTGTAATTAGGGTAATTTAAACGCATTGGCTAAAAACTGTAATAAACATTGTACAAGTCATGCATTTGACATTTTTAACTTAAATAACACAAATACACCATTTAGATGTGTATGTGTTCGTTGACTATTGTACATGATTCTACAGCAACATTGAGTTGCTGGAGTGTGTCCAGAGAAGAGCAACGAGGCTAGTGAAGGGTCTGGAGACCAGGTCTTATGAGCAGTGGCTGAGGGGGCTGAGGCTGTTTGGTCTGGAGGAGAGGAGGCTGAGGGGAGACCTCATTGCTCTCTACCACTACCTGAAAAGAAGCTGTAGTGAGGCAGGTGTTTTTCTCTTCTCCCAAGTAACAAGTGATGGGACGAGAGGCAATGGCCTCAAGTTGCATCAGGGGAGATTTAGATTAGATATCAGCAAAACTTTCTTTACTGAAAGAGTGGTCAGACATTGCAACAGGCTGCCCAGGGAGGTGGCTGAGTCACCTTCACTGGAGGTGTTCAAAAAATGTGTAGATGCGGCACTTCGGGACATGGTTTAACAGGCAAGATGGTGTTGGCTTGCCAGTTGAACTTGATGATCTTAGAGGTCTTTTCCAACCTAGGATTCTATGATTGTATGATTTTATGATTCTACGATTTTGTGATTCTATGATTCTATGATTTTAGATTTTAGATCTTTTCACTTTCCTAGTAGTGCATGTAGGACAGTGGTCAACCATTATTTTATAAAGTTAGCCCTCAACTTCAGTGATTAACTTAAATTCCCTGTGGAGTGCCACCATACACATACCTTAAGCCTGACTTAAGGGCAGCCTGCAAATGCAGATAAGCAGATGAGTGTATACATAATTTCTGAAAAGGATTCATAGGATAGTCTTCAACAATTATGTGAGATGATTAACAGACTGCCAAGCATTCTGGACAGAATGTAACACATGGATATAGTCACTGGTATCCTGCCAAAATTACATGCACTAAAGGAAGTCCCATTAGCAGGGAGAAATGAAATAAAAACTGAACTTGTCCAGATGGTTAAAAAAGATCATGTTGGACAAATTCAGAGACCAGTTGACAGGTCAAACTGTATGGCTACCATTTTAAAACTTTATTGTCTTGAAGATTAAAATAAAATCATCAAACATGGTCTCAGTTAAAAGGTCACGTCATGCTTCAGAATGCAGATTATCTTCAGCATTTTACATGAATCAAGAGTTCCAGCAACCCCAGTTCTACAGAAAAAACCCTAAGTACCTCAGGGTGCCTGCAGGCTACCTGCAGGGACATTAGTAAGATTCTGGTTTCTCTGGGTTTTGTTTTACTTTGTTTTGTTTTTCAATTTATTTTATTTTATTTTACTTTATTAATTTGTATTATAATTTAATTTAACTTAATTTAATCTCATCTCACATTTCATTTATTTTGTTTATATATTGGTCATCTGGAGGGGATTAGTATTCTAGCAGTCAATATTTACTGACAGTAATCAGAAAACCATGGATTGTTGTTAAATTTATATCATCTAGAGACATTCCCTGGTGATGTGGGCACAAATTATTTATTTGGACATTGACAGAGCTCCGCTAAGTTCCAGGGACCATTGCTTGCTCCTTGGTAAGGTGAAGAAAAAAGTGAAGTTTCTGACCTTGTGCACCAGGCAATGGGATCATGTACTGAAATTCCTGTCAGGACTACATGTCTAACAAGCGAGTCAGCAATGGTCAAAGAGTTGCTTCCCATTGTGTTGCCTTTTAGCTTGCATCAAGCAGACACTCATAGTTGCTTGTGAAGAGCTGCTGTAAAGGTAACATGAAGTAACTCTGAGAGACTTTGAGACCTACTGAATACCCCTGAGTGAGAGAAGGATTGGATATCAAGTCTGGACATATCTGTTCTAATTTCTCATAAATATCAGATAATCTTACAGGTATAAAAAGGGTGAAGAGAGCTCCTTTTTATCTATTCTATTCTATTCTATTCTATTCTATTCTATTCTATTCTATTCTATTCTATTCTATTCTATTCTATTCTATTCTATTCTATTCTATTCTATTCTATTCTATTCTTTCTAGATTTATGATGAGGCAGACCACAGCTGTAAGATTCGATATCAGCAGCTCTCATTATTTAAGAAAAGAAAAATGTTTACCATCAGTAAATTGGTTTCATATTTGTAGTAAATAAGTTTTTGGAGAGAACCCATCCAAATACTACTGCTGTCTCTTCAATAGGTAGAACAAGATTTTATGACTTACCTGTGGTTTGTATGTGAAGGAGCGACAATATAGTTTCAGTAGCATCCAGAGCAGGTCTATGCATATCAGACACATGAAAGAAATCAGCTTACCTTCTATACTCTGAATGAAAACTAACTAGTCACAGAGTGACGACAATTACCCACAACATTGAAAATCAGACTTAAATTAGTAAAATCTTCCATTTTAATTGAGAAAAATCCTTACTTGATACTTAATGATTCATACTGCAGAATATCCACATAGTTTATTATGGCTATTATATCTATACACGTCAACATATTTACAAGAACAGCAGAACTGTGTAATATTTGTGATTGTACATGCAGTTAAATCTTCTATCATTAAGAAGGAAAATTATTTCAGAAATATACAGAAATTTGTGGATGTACTTAAATTTGCCTTACTTTTTTTTTCTCGTACATACAGTATTTTCAAGACTTTTCTTCTGCAAAGAATAAATTATCCACCAGTAATTTGTCATATAAATTTTTTCACTTGTGATATAACAAGAGATGTCTTTTAAAATTAGACTTTTTTTTAATGAGGACATGAATATCTCTTTGGTAAAAGGATTACCCACTAATTTTACTGCTACCATGTAAATGATTACAAATTCCACTGTACAATTTCAATATTAAAAAGTCATATTGTCAAGTGGGTTAGAAGTACTTATTCTCTAGTATTGCAATAATTCATATAAAATTAACTATAATAATTCAAACATGAAATTGCTATCAATCTAAACTTAGTACAAAATGAGCTACAGTGTTGAATCTTTAGATACGAAGTTTATATTTCGGTATTTGGGCTCATAGAAGAATAACTGGAAACACTGGTAGTTCCAGCCATGACTGGAAATTTATTTTTGTATCCTTACCAATCTGGACTTGAGGAACAGATAGAGTTTTCTAAGTAAATAAGCCCAAACCTTCATGAATGGCTCTGTGTTTATCTGAATTTGCACCTGAAAGGGAACTGTTTTCCATTTCAGAAGCTGTTTAAACATTACCTCACTGAAAAAGACTTTATTTGTGGATGAAAGACAGCCACATATTCTGACCTGTAAATCAAGATCTAGATCATTATACAGCTGAAGCTGGACGACCTGTTTATTTCAGGTTATGATACAGCAAAAAGTCCATGTTTTATTTGAAGTCAGGAACATATATTTTAAGGACATACGTTACCTTATAGTTGGATGCTCCTGGTTTAATCTGTTCTTTTTCTTGATTAAACAACTTGAGAGAAAGTGAGTGATAATCATTGGTGGAGCAGAGCCAGACACCAGCAGGGAACAGACTGTTAGAGCTGGATTACAAAGGGAAAATGAGTCGTTAGCATCTGTGTTAGAGAGGACAGTGGGGATTGAAGTCACCATCATGAGTACTCTTCTAGAATAAGACCAATGACATCCATAAGTCTTGCACATATTTATCTCTAGGTATGATCTACTCCATCCACTATACTAAATTCCCTCATGGAAAACATAAGCATGAAAACATACAGCCTCTGTGCATCAGAAAGAATCTGACACACACAGTCAATAAAGTACAGGAGAATATTTTTCAAAAATAACCCCTAACCTATCAGTCTTGATCGTCAGAAAGTCTGCAGAAGACCATCATCATAAGAAACTGAGGGCTAAAAGTCATAACTCGAATACTAAAATGTATGAACTCAAGACACTCCCCAGATTTACAGTATACTCTTTTCCTTCTTCCAACTCCGAGTCAGTTTGATGCTTCTCATCAGTACAGGCAAAATTTAAAGTTATCATCCCAACACGCGTAGTCAGATCCAGGCTAGTGTGGTTCTGCTATGGCTGTGGGAAGGGAAGCTAATAGAAGGGAAAAGCTGGAACAGGGAGTTAATGTGCAATCAAAGAAACATCTACAAAGAAAGAAATGTGTAGCCTAGAATATATCAAGTGTAGCCAAGATGTCAAGAGAAGTGATTGTTCTCTGCCTGGCACTTGTAAGACTGCATGTGGAATATTGTCTCTGGTTTTAGACTCTGCAGTGCAAGGAAAGCATACTGCAGTGAGTCCTGTGGAGGGCCATCAATATCAGAGGATGGAGCACAGATGTGCAAAGAGAAATTGGAAGAAGTGAGTTTGTCCAGCTGGAGAAAAAGAAGGATAAAAGATAATATTTCTATTTCTTCAGGTACCTAAATGGACTCTTCTCTGAGTGAAAAAGTGAGAGACAATGGACACAACTTGGAGCATGGGAAATTCTGATTAGAAATAAGGAAGAACTTTTTCACCACGAGGGTGGTCAAACACTGGAAGAGGATGCCCAGTGGTTGAATCTCCATACTCGAAGATAATCAAAACAAGATTGTGCAAGACTCTGAGAAATCTTGTCTAGGCTGGCCCTAAGCAGGAGGTCAGACTAAATGACCTCCAGAGGTCCTTTCCAACATAAACTAATCTGTTTCTATGATCCCTAGGAACTCAGTATGGTGTTCCTACTGATAGGAAAGGGAAGCACGGAGGTGTCCCCTCACAACAGCAGTAGAATCCGTTTTCTGTCATTATTCCAAGCTCTAGTATAAGCAAAATAGAGCAGCTGGGCTTTAAATAGGTGTCTTTTCTGTCTTCACAGTCTGTTGTTCCAGACAATGGCATTCCTGTTAAACTTCTAAAGCAAAACCAATGATCTGTTTTCACTGAGCTTTAAGTTTGCTGCCGTGTCCAATGCCATGAAAATACAGTATTTCTGAAAGCTTTTGTTAGTTTCCAACTATACAAGCTGTTCAAAACCTTGCATGTCTTGTCTCTCAATTGGACAGATATGGATTTGATGGATGGACCACTCAGTGGATAAGGAATTGGCTGGAAGGTCACACTGAAAGAATTGTGGTCAATGGCTCGATGTCCAAGTGAAGACCAGTGACAAGTGGCGTTCCTCAGGGGTCGGTATTGGGAGCAGCACTGTTTAACATCTTTGTCAGTAACATGGGCAGTGGGATTGAGTGCACCCTCAGCAAGTCTGCCAACGACACCAAGCAGTGTGTTGTGGTCGACACACTGGAGAGAAGGGGTGCCATCCAGAGGGACCCTGAGAGACTTGAGAGGTGGGCCTGTGTGAACCTCATGAAGTTCAACGAGGCCAAGTGCAAGGTCCTGCACATGGGTTGGGTCTATCCCAAGCACAAATACAGGCTGGGCAGAGAATGGATTGAAAGCAGCCCTGAGGAGACAGTCTTGGGAGTGCTGGTGGAAGGAAAGCTGGACATGAGTCAACAACGTGCACTCACGGCCCAGAAAGCAGCTGCATCCTGGGCTGCATCAAAAGAAGCGTGGCCAGCAGGTTGAGGGAGGCGATTCTGCCCCTCTGCTCCGCTCTGGTGAGACGTCACCTGGAGTCCTGTGTCCAGCTGTAGAGCCCTCAGCACAGGACAGACATGGACTTGTTGGAGCGGGTCCAGAGGAGTGCCACAAAAATGATCTGAGGGCTGGAGCACCTCTGCTATGAGGAAAGGCTGAGACAGTTGGAGTTGTTCAGCCTGGAGAAACGAAGGCTCCAGAGAGGCCTTGTAGCAGCCTTCCAGTACCTGAAGGGGAGCTACAAGAAAGCTGGAGAGGGACTTTTTACAAGGGTATGTGGTGATAGGACTAGGGGTAACAGACTTAAACTGAAAAAGGGTAGGTTTAGATGAGATCTAAGAAAGAAATTCTTTGCTCTGAGCGTGGTGAGGCATTGGAACAGGTTGCCCAGAGAAGTTGTGGATGCCTCATCTTTGGAATTGTTCAAGGCCAGGTTGGATGGGGCTTTGAGCCACCTGGTCTAGTGAAAGGTGTCCCTGCCCATGCCAGGGGTGTTGGAACTAGGTGATCTATAAGGCTTCTTCCAGCCCAAGCCATTCAATGATTCTATGAACTTTATCCAAAAATTCACAGCATAATAAGCATTAGGTTATACTAATGACCTATCCATCCATGATATTGTTATTAAAATAATCAAATCTAAAATGAAATGAGACTGAAGCTTTCAGCTCAGCATAGTAAGATATTCCACAGAGAGTGAATGAAAGAAGTAGACCAAGTATTACCAGAGACAAAGCAGTAGAAACAGTATGTTATGTTCTAAAATGACAAGCACATAACATTTAGATGAAATAGTTCGTGCTTATTCACAGGTTTCACAGCAAGTACTTGTTTCACAGTTTTTTTAATACCAAATCAGGATTTCACTGTAATGCGTCTGGTGTTGATGTTACTACTAGTAATGTTTGGATATTTTTGTATTAGTTTTTAAACATTTAGGCTGTTGAGTTTTGTGTGAAGTGTGACCCATGTAGTGAAAAGTCTGGGAGACCTGCCAACAATAAATCGCAACAAGCCAACCTTGTTGTTATAAAGACATGAATCAAAATCTCAGCGTCTTGCTGACACAGCAATCGTCTTAACCTCGTTATACTCCTGAGATTGTAATATGAAGTGTTATCAATATTGTTGATATGGTCCTCCGAGGAAAACTGAGGGTCAAAAATGACTGGAATTTGTCATAAAAAGCATTTCTTTGCAGGATGTCCAGCAGCAGAACTGTGATTTCGTATTAAATTGTCACTGAAGTGAGAGACATATAGCTGCTTGACCATGGAAGAACAGCAGGATGCAGGCAGCAGCGAAAAAATTATATAAAACCCAGTGAAATGAAATAAAAGCTGATATTTATATTTTCACTGATGATTGTCTGATTTTAAGGTTACCCTGTAGGTCTTTATAGACCAAGTAGAGTTCTCTAGTGTGCTCCACATTCCCTGAAATCAAAAGTTTCCAGGAAGACGATACCTGGGTTTTTACAGTTAACTCACCATAAAGGTTGGAGGTAAAAGTTGTATTTGTTTCTTAAGGAACAGTCTGTGATAATATTAAATCAGATGAACCTAGAGAATTTTCAGTAAAAGACTCATATCCAATTGAAGATTAAATGCTTCTTATTTTATATTTTGTTTTCATTAGTAGAGTAGTCTTTTTGTATTTATGTATTGTAAGGCATATCTAATGTGACCCAGTGAACAGCTTTTTTTCCAATATTATTGGAAGACTGATTTGACTTTATATTAATCACCACATCAGGCCTGGTGTGGGCTTATTTTAGCAGGGACTGATTTGATGTTGTTTTCTCTGTGACAATTGCCTAGAGGTCAGGTGACTGTTGACTCTTTCAGTTTATCACTCTGCGTACAGTAAAGATCTGAAAATCCTATATAGGCACTTAGAAACAAACATTAGGCCTGTAGAGCTGGGGAAGGCTATTGCGTAACTTTAATAATGTACTGGTATAATATGGAAACTTTCGCTGGGAAGCAGTGAACAAAGAGTAAGAAGACTGTGTTACAAAAACCCAAAAGTAACAGTAAGTCTACCTAGGTTTGGAGTAGTGGAACAAAAAATCACCTTTTCCTGCCAAATGTTATCATAGGTTTCGTGGTGAAATACTAGGATTTTCCAAGTAATATATTCCAATATCGTAGTCTTGATGCAACAAAAACATTCTGACAGTTCTTTGATGTTTCTGGACTTCCTGTTTTCTGATAAAGTACGGATTCATCTAGATGTGTCTTACTGTATACTATCAAGTAATTGATTCTATAGACAGAAGAATATAAAGAATTCTGGAGAGGCAAATATCTGTAGAGGCAGGAGAAACAGTTTGGAGAAACTTCCCCAGTCAAGAAGATGGTTTTCGGCAAACCTTTCTAAGTTTCTGTGACAGGAAGTTGGTTGACGATACCATTATCATATGAGATGTACAAATACACATTTTTTCAGGAAGGTAAATTCCATTGTAGCTACTTTGAAAGCAAAATCTCCTTGATAATAGTTTTCTCCAGCTGCCAGGGGAGCAGAACATTGGTGAATAAACCTTGCTGTATGATCGGAAGTTTATTTTTAAAAGGGTAAAGTGTCATTGTTGGAACAGAGTAAATGGGTCTGCGCTAAAACAGATCTAACTGCCAGTGATTCACAAGGTGGGACACCAGATGGGCATGGTATTTTTTTGAAAGAATCTTACAGCTATGCATTTTCTATTTGCCTTTTTACACCGCCATAGTGTTGGGTAAGAATGTAAAGGTTAGGGAGGTTATTATCTTTGTTCAGATTCCTCTTAATCTGTGTGGCAGCAGGAGCAAATGAGAGACAACCAGTTCTTAGCTCAGTTTCTTCAGTCACTTTGTTAAATCCTCCAAATTTTTTGATTCTCTGAGAGATGGCTGCCTTGAATGGTATGGAACTATCTGGAGAGAATATTTATGTTTACAGGATCACAATCCCCTCCATTGACCCCAATTCTCTTGGGTTTCAAGACACAGTAGAGCCAAGGCCTGGAAGTTCCCAACAATGGCCATTCCATGACGGATTAGTTTCTGTGGGAGGTGAGACATTGGGTGATATCTCTGTTAGAAGGCAACTGGATATTTCTATTTAGGGGATGAGCAGTTGTTTAACTTGCCTTTCATTTTCTATAAAAACACTATCATTGTAGGAACTCTGGTAGATACTCCTTTCTTTAAGAACAGTCTAGTGTCAACTCATCAGACTTGAAGGGACATGCTCCAGGCAAGCCAGATTCATCCAGGTTTTGCAACAGACAAGTAATGTGGAAACAAACAAAGAAAAAATTATGCTGTCAGAAGACCAGACCCTGGCACTGACCTTGGCACAGACATAGATAACTGTTTCAACTTATATTGTAAAGAATTTCAGCCATGATCAGATATGTTGAATGTGAACAGAAACCATTACAGAATGACACTTCATTAAAGAAAAAGGTTCAAAAGTCATTTAGGATACCATTAGAGTACATTATTTTAACAAAAAAAAAGCATCACGTTTTCCACATCAAACAGCCACACTGCTGCTCCCCTGAGATCTGGTCTAAGGTTTTCAATATGAAGTTGAAAGTACTGTCACTTTTCCTCATATACAGAGGAAAAAATTGTGCTTCTCCATGGTATGGGGATCAGAACTGTACAAAAAGACATTTGCTAAAATCTTTGCAACGACTGGCTACAATAATTATTGTTTTCAAAGGATACTCAGTTTGAACACGACTGACTGTCGTTCTGAGGTCTTCTCAGGATGAGAAAGATGTAGGAAGAAATTGGCTACTCAGAAATATTTGCTTCCTGACAAGTGCTATCCACTTCTTCACCATGGTATGAGAAACATTTCTGCCTGCACAGGAAAGGAGATGACTCTGTATTTTGCAAGAAAAAACCTCCCTCAGGGCAGCTTTTCTTACTACAAATGTCCTTCACCTCCACCCCAGTGAACTAATTTAGTCCATGGATGGCATAGCTCCTTGCTAAAAAGAGACAGCTTTTCACTGGAAAAATAGTTCAAGTCAGAAACTGAGCTGTAAAAGAAATGAACTTGAGTTCAGGCAGTAAAAACAAGATTTCAGTTGCTGTTGGAAACCACACTATAGAAAGGTCTACAAGAAAGACTTAATCTATGTGGAAATAAAGTTCTTCTGGAGGTTCCTTTTTTGAAAAAAGTACATAGTTTTTCACTGGGTACAAAAGAGGTTAGAAAGAATTTATTCAATATCACTTTCTAGGGAAACTGTGAAATATTCTTGTTTATCCTTTGACTTGAATAGCAATGGCACGCAGGTTATGGATACATTTAGATAACCATTTTTAAAGGAATAGTCTATCTGTAATCTTCTGTTCTTAATTAGGTACGGTTTATCATGTCCTTGTTTATTTTGATGAATGGAAATGGTCCTAAGCATGTGTTTAAGAACTTTGTTAAAGGGCAAACTTGCTCTATTTCTCAGTTACTTGTTGTTAAATAACATGGATAGTTTCTTGAACAAAGCCTAAAGGAGTAATGTTCACCTACATAAGCAAGCCAGACTAACGGATGAAAAGAGTCCTTTAACTATTTTAAGTTTTTTGGAAAAAATTTGTAACTGGATACAATTGGTAGGAAAAAAGAGTTGCAATCCATAGATCAGAAAGACCAAAGAACTTTTTAAAATTTAAAAAAAACCAAAACCCCTTTAAGTCCAGGGACTATTGGATCTGCACACAGGAGAGGAAATGGATCCTCTCTCATCTTTGAAAAAGCAATTTGTTGAGCTAACATCAATGGTTGAATAAAGTTGAGAATTCTGCATTGCAGCTACTTTGAATCCAGCATACACATACAGGTTTCAGCTCAGAACAAAGTCGTGTCATTTCCTTAATAAACATAAACACTGGTTCAAAAAAATACATGCCTATTTTCATCAGTCCTTTCTAGGATCAATAAAACATATGCATTGAATGCTTTAATACTTGCATTGGATTGTTTCATGTTCTATCTTTTGACTAATAGTGGTATAGAAGTAAATAGCAATTTTACAGCCCAATATCTCTTTTAATTCATCCTGGGAACTGGGAGAAGAGGGAGAATAGAGTGACAATACAAAGCAACCTATGTTCTAAATATAGATTTTTTTCATCATCATTATTAAGACATGTTTGCAACTTATAACTGATTTTGCATGAAAGGGGATAAAAACTGTCATCTGTTAGATTCTGTGATGCCAGTAAATAGTCTGCCAATTCCCACTCCCTGAATGTGTTGTAGCAGCACAATGTCCCCAGATTCTAGCTGGAAAGCCAAACTACAATTACTTACCAAGCAGAGAAGTTAGAGATACAGTGCAGTATTCTCTTTGATTTTTGTGGTAAATTACTAAAGACCGCAATACAAGTAGAGCCCTGTTAATAACAAAGCTGTCCAAGGACTGCATATAATTCTTCCTGTCTCTCCTTCTGGAAGATGTTTTTCATATTTATTTTGGCTTTTATAACTTTGGTTATAAAACAGTATTGCTTCTAAAATAGCATTCTAACTATCAGTTATCTCTTACCAGTAAAACCAGGCTTCCCTTAAGGTATTAGCAACAGTAAAGAGTGTAAGCAGGAAACCTGCTCTGCACACATGTGGATTGTATACTATCTTTGCTTTTATAGAGAACGGAAGACCTGGTAGTGTGTATTGAGCTAATTAGGTCCCCAGGGTCTCCTGATACTCACTGAATAATGTCTCAGTAGCTAGGGTCTCTTTCTCCTCTGGAAACTATAGAACAAGGCAGCACTGAAAATCATTGCTGAATTTTCTTTAAATTTCCTGATGGGTGTAATAAGTCTGTGCTACTGTGCTAAACTTTTAATTAAGCTGATATGCATTTTTCAAATGTTTTTACACTATTTTTATTTCCATGAAAATATTCTGCTGTGACACTCCATTTGAAAAAATATATTCACAGCAGGTTTGCAGCATTGCAGCCGGATCAAATGGGATAATAAAGGGAATATGTAGTCTTGGAAAGATCCGGTAACATTGTGGATTTTGGCAAGAAAAGGCAAAGCAATGCTACATGAAACTCAGAGTAATTTACTTATTAGCACATAATCCACCTGAACAGCTCATTTAAGAGCCTGCAGAGTGGACACATTTGCTAAACATGACTTGATGCTGCAGACTTTTGTTCTTCATGCCTTTGATCTAGTGCATTGGCCTCAAGAAGTAATTTGTGGGATTTCCTCTCCAATCTAAATTAATGGAAGAGTGTAACCGTACTTTTATTCATAAATTGAAATCTACATCTTTACTTTCCAGATGGTCTTGGGCTTTGGCACTTGGAATGTTTCAGCATCTCAAGAAGACTTCTTATGAGACGTGCTCTTGGCCTGTTGAAAGCCCTGCTTACGTCTTCCCACCTGCCCTTCACAAGGAGAATCCAGTGGTTCTTGTCCTGCCCAGCTGCTCTCTTCCCTCTTGCTGAAGAGAGCAGGAAGGAGATGGGGTGAGACATGCCTCACCCCTCACTTGTTCAAAATCTTCTTTTCAATGCACAAAGTCTTTTTGCTACTGTTTTGAGATCACTGCAGGGAGATTGGAACTGACGACCTGTTTCCCTCACCCGTTGTGTGCCATCCTGCAGAACCTGCAAGCAACCTCTGCTCGGGTAAGGCAGTTTTACCTTCCGCAGACCTGCCTTTCAGATGATGTAAAGGTACATAGGTCCTTTAAAATTAAATAAATTTGAATTGACTTGCACAACTGAAAATTACGCTGTCTGCTGAATTTGCAATGAGTCCCTCACTTTTGTGTGACTCTAATAGATGCCCATGATCTAATAAGGAGCTGCTCTTTGCACACCAATTTGGAGCCAAGAGCCTCTGCTGAAAGGCAGCTCCTGCTGTCAGGCTCCAGAGGTGACTGCCGGTAGCAGAGCCAGCCCTACCCATCGCCCCTGCACGTCTCTGTCTCCCTCACTGCTCCTGCTCCTGGTTCAGCAGAGTCCTGGAGCTGTGCCAGCCTGCGAGGGGAGAGGAGAGCAGGAGATGGGCAGGAGGAGGAGTTGACCCTTCGCAGGGGGGATGCATAACACCAGTAATCAAAAGCACGGAGAGGCTATATGGATAGGTGGTCCTTCTCCTTTCCTCCCAGGCACCAATTAACTAGATATTTACAGTCTTTCCCAGAATCGCAGGGTTTCCTCTGTGGATTCAACAAGCAGAAGGTGGGAACTAATAGCTAGAAGATATTTCTTACCCTACGTAAATGAGAGCTGTTACCTTTGTTCATTTTTACCAGTTTGCTGGTGTGGTAAATGTGTGCTTAACGCTGAAGATGGATTAGAGTATGGCTCTGAAGGCAGAAATTGATTTGATGGCACTCTGACTGGATTTCGGCAGTAGAACCCTTGGTATGTCATTGCCAATTTCTCTGTACTGCTTTGCAGCAAGTGACACTTCATTTGCCTCTGGTTAAAATTCGCAGACACGTCCAGAAAAAACTTTCCAAAGAGCAGTGCTCAGCTTTGCGTTGCGGACTTTGTGAGAAAAATCCCTGCGCAGATTGGTGGAAGAGCTGATCCTTACGTGGCAGAACATTTAGGCATGCAGTTATAGACATGTTTCAGTGTATTTCCAAATGCTTTCATGAATCTGGCCCATTGTTTGATCCTAAAGGCTGCTGAAGGAAATGAAAGTCGTCCAAGCCTAGGCAATGCCTAGAAGCTATTCGGTGAACTTTGTCTTTCCATATAGATGTAGAAAGCCAGCAAAGTACTGACACAGTGTGAGCATTCAAGCCTTGGAGGCTAAGATTCGACCTGTAACATACAGACTTGCATTTCTGTCGTAAGAAATGGTCACAATTGTTTACTTTTACTTATTCTTAATAAAGATAACATTTACATCCAAATCTGCTTCATGGTAGAGATTATGATGGCTTTTTGTGTTCCTTCTATAATCTCAGACAACTATCCAATCCCACTCCAATCTACCACAATACTGTTAATGAAGAATATCCAAAAGGTCATATCTACGATTCTTTTAATTTTCTTTGTCATTCCCATTTTCAAAGAGTCTAATGACAGCAGAAATTGAGGGTTTAGGGTTCATAGAAATTTGGGTATTTTTTTTCCCTATATTGTATTTGTGTAGGAGTTTTTTTGCTTTTTATGGTGGAGTAAGACTCATTCCATTATGCTGTCTTCAAAGCGGGTTTCTGTATGCTTAAAGTTAAGGATATATAGAAATATTCTGCAGATTTAGGAAATTATTGTAGGACCCTATTATGCTTGCAGATATTCTTGAATTGTTTATTGTAAATGATTTATTTAAAGTATTTTTCCTTGTTCACACCATACTCACTGACATACAAAAACGGGAACAATCTCCTGTTTCTTCCAAAATGTAAAAGGTTTCAGATCCTGCGAAAGAAAGACTGGCTATTGTACAGTGTCCACATTTCTCTGTTCTGTTGTGTCTGGCTGGGAGCAAAGATGATAAGTAAACCTAATGTCAGCTCTGCTGTACCCCTGGAATCCCTACATGTTTTTGGTATTTTCTGTACCACTTCAGCTAGCAGCTAAATAAGTTACTATGCAACTGAGAATTAAATCATACACTTTCACATGGAAAAAAGACCCCAAGTACTTCTGCAACAAAAGAATTGTGAACTTTCCTTTCTGAGCACTCTGGGCAGCTAAAGTAGGAATGATAGTTTATAGTCAAGGCTTTGACACAAGAATATTTCATATTTCATTTCCTGAAACATGTATTCCTGCTCTTGGCTGCTTTGAGTGACAACAAAATGAAGTACAAAAGCCTTGGATATAATATACTGCTCCCGTAGTCCTGGAGTGGTCTCCGCAGGCTCCAGGTATGTGCCAAAACCTGCCAGGATATCAGCCATACCACAATTAATTTATTACATATTGCTCGCTTTAATGATCTTTCAGCAGTACTGAACTGATTTCATTTCTACAGCTACTGTTCTTCCCTATCTCGTCTTCATTCTCCCTCTCAGCTTGAATTAAATAACAGAGATGAAAGATTTATTTTTGATAGCTCATTGTTACAAAGGAGATAGCTCCGTGGCATTGAAAAGTATAAAAATCTTCATTACACAGATATGTTTGAGTGCATTCTTCTCGAAAGAAAGCCGTGTAGTTGAATTAACTCTTAGTATACTCCAGACATAAAACATCATTTTGATTGTGGTACAGCTCAGTAAGCACTGCTGAATTGCGACAGGGAGGGAGAAGCTGCCAGAACTTTCGAACAGGTAGCAGACTATAGGCTAGCTTCCCATAGTCATCCCGACACACTGTAATAAAACTCAGCAATCCCAGTTCTGTTTTATGTTTGAGTGACCACACAGTTGTTCAAAGACATTTCAATATGCAATCACTTGACTGCACATTGCATTCACATTGAGCATGCTTGTGTATTCTGCCCTACAGAGCTTTTGTCTCAGAGGTGCCAGAAATGCACCGGTAGACCATTAAAGCTCTTGGATCTTTTCTGATGTCATCTTCAAGGAAAGATAAAGTGCTTTTGGAAAGCTGTAGAGAGTAATTGCTTTTTGACATATTAGATGGATTAAGAGAGCTAGGGAGTTGTATTTCTCAGGAGATAATTTTATTATTTAGTTGTGTGTATACATCCAAACTTTAATTAATATTCTAGTTCTGTACAATCAATAAGGAAACTACCCTGTGTATGTTCTGCTCATTACACTGAATCACTAACTGCTTTGGGCTAACTTGCACCTAATAGAGCAGAGATATATATAAGGATGGGAGAGCTCCAGGAAGCAAGAGTCAGGAACAGGCATAACCGAAAGTTGTGCTTTGCCCCGGCTGCATGACTTGCTGCGAAGAGTAGCATTGCATCCACAGTAAAAGGTGGGAAATGGCTTATTCCTTTTCATATTGAGCAAAGGAGGTGGGGACACACACTGCACTTTCACTGCTGTAACAGTAGTCCCAATCCCCCATTTTGGTCTGCAGGAGGCATCATACCATATCTGCTCTGGGTGCTCCTGGTGCGATAGTGTGGTCATATCATGTTTCCTACCCTGAAAGGTACTTCAAAACTCCCATACAATCCTTTAATTGGTTTTAATTGGAGTAAAAACTTCCTGAGCACTTGTTTCTTTTATTGAAATTAGTTTGTACTATCACAGTGCCCAGAAGCTCATTCAAGGCGCTATGTAAGTAAAGTATACAACGTTACAAGTCTTATCTCAAATAGCTTTAAATTGAAATGCAACACAGGATTCAGCTGATGTGGATAGATAGGTGTGGGATGAAACTAATTGCTGATCCTAGTTAGGCTGTTGTCCATTTTTATTTCTAAATCATACAGTAAGAGAAAGTTTAAGCAGAAGTTGAGAAAAACAATGAAACATCTTCATGGACAGCTTTCCACATGTGAAGAGAAACATATGAAATCCCAGAAGTATCTGTTCCAAAATGTAACAAGACTGTCAGATGGGGATGGGGAGACAATGCTATTATTTTCATCCAGAGCTGATAGGGTGAGTGTACAGTAAAAGAGCTTTGACAGTGAAGACTATCAGCTGGTATTTGACATGAAGAAGGGGCAGCTAACAGCAGGACTCCAAGGGAGAGATGACTTTATTAATCAGCTTTGGAGCAGCATTGCTCCACATACTGTTAAGAGAACATGAGCTATATGACAGGGTGGGTGGCTGTGTAGAAAAGACTGATCTTAGAGATGAAAGAATGTGTAAGGTTTATAGTCTGAAAGCTAGCACTGCCAGTGAAGCCTGAGTCAAAGACTATAGACCTGAAAGACAGGCAGAAGGACAACCTTGTACAACAGATCTGAAAAATTAAGATAGCAAAACTGAAGGAGGAGAAAACGAACTTCTCTGATCTCCAAATTCCTTCTGTAGATATTCCCTAACATGGGAGTAGGAATGGAGGAAGTAATGTCAAAGGTGAGCCACATCTAAAACTACCAGAAGAAATATTGTAATAAGAAAGAGAAGGAAAAGAGTCAAGGGAGAGACTTACAGCATGAAAGGAATCAACTCCATCAGTGAAAGACAGGAGAGGAGAGGATTCCTGCCCCAAGGATGATTTAAATTATTTTTTAATCCAAAACTGATTTAAGTATAAAATGCATGCACACTCCAGGTATCTTTACCAGCAACTCAATTTCTCAGTCTGACCTTAGTCATTCTCTCCGCTCCTTTTTCTCCTTCTGACATCTTGCTTTTTGAAGATATGAGTTTTAGCAAGAGGAGTGAAGATGGTACTTATTCTGGCCAAATAGTCGAAAGCCTAGAATTCATATCTCCATAGTCTGCTGCACCAGAGGTGTTGGCCGCTGATCCTACCACATTTCTTTTTAAAGGTTGCCAGGCAGTTCAGTGATCCCACTAGACTTGGATCATATTTGAACTTTAGGTGTTAGCATTCCTAGAAGAAGTATTTCTGTACATGAGTGTGCTAACAAAGCTGGGCAAAGCCCAGCAAAGTTTGGGACTAAACAGAATGGTATCTAAATAACTTATCTTCCTGGAGAATGTGGCAGTCCCAGAAAGCAGGCAAGTAGATAACCCAGCTGGCTAAGACTGGATTCCATTCAAAGTATTTGACATGCATGCAGTTCTGTCCATGTGCTTGTGGTACTCAGTTGTTCACCAGTGAGGCTATTTTACATGTGATCTCAGATTGTTTTGCATTACTCATCATTTTAAAAAGTTGTGAAGTGGGATTTTGAAAGTTTCTGATTCATGTATTTTGATAGTTTTAATTCTTTAAACAGAGGAAGAAAAAGATCGTCATCAAACTGCACAAGCTAAGAAAGTAGTGCAGTGTAATTAAACTTTATAGCTTATAAGTAAATTGCTTGTGCAGAGCAGGAAGACTTTTCCCCATTATTATTCTGAACATTAAATACTGGCTGCTGCCCAAGAAAACATAATAAGCAAGACAGAACAGTGACTTTATCTGATACGTCAAATTCAGGTTTCATTTCAAGGAGGGAGCTCTAATCTGTGTCTCACAACTCCCATAAATACAAGGAGCCTTATATTCAAGCACTGAGCTGTTATTTTTCTCTCCTCGTGTCTACAACATGACATCCTTTTGACATTTTGTCTAAATACTTAAATCAAAATGGTTGTTATTATGTATCTGGTACACCTGCAGCACAGAGGGAGGTGCATTTTTTTCTGATGTGATAAAGCTGTTAAAGAATCTCTTTTTAGCTGAAGTGTATTTAGTCATATGGTATATCAAATAAAGTTTTCATAATGCCTTGAGTCCTTAGCCAAGTGTATATAAAACAAGATATTTGGTAAGTTGACAGAGCAGGTATATGTATATAAAAATAGATCAGCTAAAACTATGGTAGATATTTTTTTTCTCAGGACTATCTGCATGAATGAGATTTTTGTCTCACTCTTGGGAAAAATGAAGAAGCTAAGATGCTTTAATGCATCCTTAAACCTATCTCAGTTCATTTTTTAAACTGGTACTGTGATTTTCCCTTTGCCACTTCATTTTTATTGTCTTTTACAGTTATTCACATTGCCTTTCCTGATATTAACTATCAGTTCATACTCACTTCTACTACAACCTTCATTGCTTCATATTCTTTAGTTTATAGCTATGAAGGAAAGTACCAATTGTTTTAACTTCCTATTTTTGGATGATTTTTCCATCTCCTCTAAATTTTTAAACTGTATGATGTAGATGTGAAAAAACTTAGTCCTAAGCTGCATTTAGATTACTGACATGGAATATAATATTGCATACTTGGCAGTATGTAAATTTACATATTTTAAACGTATACATCAGATATAACTGGTGTTTACAATAGCTTTAATTCTCCGTGTAAACTCTTCAAATTACATTATTCCCAAAACAAAGACTGACATATTATTTAGTTCTTTTTAAAAATGCAGAATATTCATAAATAGAGATAGGATAATTTTTTTGCCCTAATTTATTTAACACTCATCCTCTAATTATTAGATCCTTCTTTCCTTCCATAGACTCCCTGCTCCTTGGAGAACTATTTTGAACAGGAGCAGTCACATAGAAGTTTCTGTTCCCTTGGAGGCACTGTGTGGACTCTTACAATCACGTCTCTTCCTACCTCCTTCTCTAGTGCAATGGCTAATAACATTATTTTCAGCAAAAAAGTAATAACTGGTGCCAAGTGTAAAATGTCATAGATTTTTTTTCACAATGGATTAAAGGACAAGCTAGGACTGCTCATAGACAGGTGAGATGGATTTTGACAATGCCTAAACCCTATGCTGGAAGTTAATCAATCCAATTACAAAACACCCTCAGAAGGGACGTCTGCAGAAATGGAAGAGGCTCTACTGCTCGTATCACCTGGTCATTATGTATCTTGATGTCTGAAGTACAAAAGGTTTGGACTGATTTATGTCCTGGCATGGGCAGTTTATCTTTTTCACTGAATGCAATAAAGCAAATTTCCTGTGAAGTCTTAATATCAGCGACTTGAACTAGACTGATGCGAAATGATCCTTTTTGCAATACCGAAACATGCAATGCCAGAATAGCTGACCCAGTTTACTGAAGCAGAAAAATAAATAAATCACCTTTTATTCTGAGATCATAGCTGAACATGAGCCCATTTGTGAAACTAAACCTATATGTATGTATTTACTTATTCCTGTGTGGAACTCAGTTCTCATGCTCCACTACAGCTTTCCCTGTTTGCTAAAGCAATAGTTATGAAATTTATCTATCTGTTTATTCTTCAAGGTGAAAGGTCCTTTGGGGGGAATGTAGATAATTATTGGCAGAGGAAAGGGAAGAATTTCCAAACAGAGAAAAACAATGCCCCAGGCTTTATCATGTCATCCTGTCAAAATCTGTTACACTACAAAGATCTTCGGATGTGTGTGATATTCCTGACAACAGTGCTCTGTGTTTATACACGGGCAGATTACTCCCCAGTGTCCTCTCAAGGCAATAGCGACAACATGGAATGAAATGGCTTTTCTCAGCATTTGTTTAAGCCTCAGTCAATGTTAAATTCCATCCTTTGAGTTCAATGAATCAAAACTGAATGCTAATATTTATTGTATTTGCAATCCCGGAGGCTTTACAACCCTTGAATGAAAGTAGTAGCATTCAATTAAAGAGGGATGAAACTCAGAGATCTGCCTTGTTAATTGGCCCAAATATCATGCAATTAATGAAGTGTTTTTAAGGTTTCTGTAAGCTCATGAGTGGTATCATTGCTGCAGACTCTATTAGGAAGGTGAGAATCTCTGTCAATACCAATGAAGGCAAATAGTCTAGGCGAACAGGCTAACACATATTCGCAGCATGGAAATGATTCTTTTTTTCTCAGTGTCTTCATAACTTTCTATATTACCTCTTCTTTGCAAACCTTCATAATTCAGTGGAGAAAGTCTGTGGCAGTTAAACCTTACCCCATGGCAGGGATGGACTAAATGTTTGTGGACCTTCTCACAGTTACTTATACTCCAGCATCACATACACAGACCATCTATATCAGTAACTGAAGAAGATTCTCCAGCTTTGTTTTTTCAAAGATGGGCTGCAACAGCTCAGTTTCTTGGGGTGTTGGTTTACTTTAGAAGAAGAAGTAGAGATGAGATGGCAGGTTTGTCAAAGGAGATACATAAGTACCTGCTTTTAATGAACAGCAAAGCACACCTCAGCAAGAGGAACCTTAAACAAGGGACAAATCTTGAAAAAAGTGGCTTGTTTTGTGCGCTTTTCTGCACAATGTTTTTAAAAATGTCCAACAGTACCAAATCAGCCACACAATCCCTGGTGATAACCACCTGCTAATATTCTTTCTGTTTCATCTTTGCCAGGCACAGATGTAGCAGCCCATTTGCTGATACTGAGAATAGAACCATCGGTGTAAGAACAATGAGAGGTGTGTTAAAAAGAGGATCTTTTTCTTTTTTTTCTTTTTTTTTTGTTTTAAACATCTGGTTAAGCATATACGATACAGTAGCAAGAAGTATGAGTTTTAGTTACTGAAATGTATAGCATCCTCACCCCCTTTAAAAAAATCTTCCCTTTCCAAACTGGATACAGCTTTTAGCATGTGTAAATACTGTTTTTAGCTCTGGTTTTCCTTGACTAAAGGATGTAAAGTGGTCAAAACTTGAGACTCTGTCATTGCATTTGTAGTTTGTATCAGCCCTATCTGTGGATTTCTGGTCTCCTCATCTTATTTTTGTAGGATTTGTATGTCTGAAACAAAACTTGTATGTGACAGCAGCACTGGTGTAAACAAGTAAAACCAGCAGATTGGTAAAATATTCCTAAGCCTGTGATGTCAGTCTAATTTTGCTCCCATAAAAATCAGTTGTAAAATTCTTACTGCCTTTGCTTGGGGGTAGAGCTAATCCATCACTGCACACTTTTGCAAATCTGATCTCAGGTGCCTTGAAATATCATTATACTAGTGAAGGGCAGAAGTAATTGCTCATGGTATAAAACAAAGTTAAAACTAAACTGTAAGAAAATATGAAATTGCAAAAAAATGTCGAACATGATCAAAGCACCATTTAGAAGAAAAAGTGGAACTGCTCTGCGAGTCAAGGATGCAAGTTCCCAGTTTCTGAGTGAATCAATGGATTATGCCTGAAAAAAGAATAACAATTAAAAAGACAAAACAAAACCCCAACCTAAAATCCACCAAAGTCAACCTGTAAGTAATTAAAAGTTTTGTGCAAAGATTGATTTTTTAAAACAATGTTATTTTGAACTTTGGATCTCTGTGCTTGTGACAAGCATTCATCTGGAATAATGAAACACTTTGAAATGCAATTAAAATTGATGTCTTTCTTTGACACAAGCCCATTATATACATTGCTTTTGGTTTCTCTTAAAAACACAGTACATTCTGAGAGCCTTAAACCATCATCTGCAGGCAATGAATGGTGTTAGAAAAGTCTTGAAGGCAATAAGACAAAGACTGGTTTCCCTCCTCCAGGAGAATATATTTGAGCAGTGTGGTAATTTTTATATTTTTGATATTTTATTTTATTTTATTTTATTTTATTTTATTTTATTTTATTTTGCAGGTTATTTTAAAGCTATTTATTGTATGTTACAGTCTAATTCACAAGCTGTCTAGCTGGCTGCTCAGTAAATTGTTATTCAGTGTAAATAGTGGTCTCTTACTTGTTCCGAGAGAACAAGGCTCTGTTATGTAGGTATTTTTAAATTGAATGTTCTCTAACTTGTCCAGGCAGAGCAGCCATTTTTGGGTATTACCTGTGGGCATAGAGAGCATTCATTATTTGAACTTGCAATAAAATGCAATTTTTAGATTTTATGGAAATATGTACTTTCATGAATTGAGAAGTCTATATCAGCCCCAAATAAGAGGAAAACTCAACAAAGAATGAAAGACTGTGTAAAGATAAACAGTGCTTGGTAAAGTGAGAATCATGTACTGACAACCTCCAGTCCACATGGCAAAGATTAATTTAGGCGGGCATAAATTATGCAGTTGCATAGCAGAAGAAAGTGCTTACAGTGCTTAGCTTCTGCATTTCAGTCAGGCAAACTGTCACTTCATCAAAGTCTGTTACAAAACTGTCAGCATAGCAGCCTGCTTGAATGTCATTCTTCCAGCCATTTGGGGATCAAATGTGTCCTCCTTTATGCCACTCTGTGTATCATTCCTTCACACTTCATGTTCCTATTCTGTTAGCACTTGTGATGAACTCTTGACATTTTGGGTTTACCATGTGATCTGAAAAGTTATTTTTCCCCTGTTTCCTGGGAGATGCTGAGATCTTCCTGCAAATCTTTCTGTCTAATGCTTAAAGTACATACATTGAGAAGGGCGAAGTTCCAGAGATCCCTCAGCTCTTGGTTTCGGAGGTCAGTATTGTATGCACCAAAGGAAAGGGAAAGAAATCCCTGGGGGCAAACACAGGCCCACCTTCTGCAGGAGAAGTTTCTTCCTATCCAGTCTAATTAGTACACTGAAAGACGAAATCTGTATCCCAGCTTCTTTTTTTTTTTTTTTTCAAATGCTGTCTATGGTAATCTGTGTAACCACAGACTGGATATTACACAGAATCACAGAATAGTAGGGGTTGGAAGGGACCTCTGTGGGTCATCTAGTCCAACCCTCCTGCCGAAGCAGGGTCACCTACAGTAGGCTGCACAGGATCTTGTCCAGGCGGGTCTTGAATATCTCCAGAGAAGGAGACTCCACAACCTCCCTGGGCAGCCTGTTCCAGTGCTTCGTCACCCTCAGAGGGAAGAAGTTCTTCCTCATGTTCAGACGGAACTTCCTGTGCCTCCGTTTGTGCCCATTGCCCCTTGTCCTGTCACTGGGCACCACTGAAAAGAGCTTGGCCCCATCCTCCTGACACCCACCCTTCAGATATTTGTAGGCATTTATAAGGTCCCCTCGCAGCCTTCTCTTCTTCAGGCTGAACAAGCCCAGTTCCCTCAACCTCTCCTCGTAGGGGAGATGCTCCAGTCCCCTCACCATCCTTGTAGCCCTTCGCTGGACTCTCTCCAGTAGCTCTTCATCTTTCTTGAACTGGGGAGCCCAGAACTGGACACAGTACTCCAGATGAGGCCTCACCAGGGCAGTGTAGAGGGGAAGGAGAACCTCCCTCGTCCTGCTGGCCACAATCTTCCTGATGCACCCCAGGATGCCATTGGCCTTCTTGGCAGCCAGGGCACACTGCTGGCTCATGGTTAACCTGTCGTCCACCAGGACACCCAGGTCCCTCTCCGCAGAGCTGCTCTCCAGCAGGTCCACACCAAGCCTGTACTGGTGCATGGGGTTGTTCCTCCCCAGGTGCAGGACCCTGCACTTGCCCTTGTTGAACCTCATCAGGTTCCTCTCTGCCCAGCTTTCCAGCCTATCCAGGTCACGCTGAATGGCAGCACAGCCTTCTGGTGTTATCTACCACACCTCCCAGTTTGGTGTCGTCAGCAAACTTGCTGAGGGTACATTCTAACTCTTCATCCAGGTCGTTGATGAAGAAGTTAAACAAGACTGGGCCCAGTACTGACCCCTGAGGGACACCACTTGTCACCAGCCTCCAACTAGACTCGGCGCCGCTGATGACAACCCTCTGAGTTCTGCCATTCAGCCAGTTCTCTATCCACTTCACCGACCACTCATCCAGCCCACACTTCCTCAGCTTCCCTAGGAGGATATCATGGGAGACTGTGTCGAAAGCCTTGCTGAAGTCAAGGTAGATAACATCCACGGCTCTCCCTTCGTCTACCCAGCCAGTCATGTCATCGTAGAAAGCTATCAGATTGGTCAGGCATGATTTCCCCTTGGTGAATCCATGCTGACTACTCCCGATAACCTTCTTTTCTTCCACTTGCTTCATGATGGTCTCCAGGATAAGCTGCTCCATCACCTTACCCGGGATGGAGGTGAGGCTGACCGGCCTGTAGTTCCCTGGGTCCTCCTTCTTGCCCTTTTTGAAGATTGGAGTGACATTGGCCTTTCTCCAGTCCTCGGGCACCTCTCCTGTCCTCCAGGACCTCTCAAAGATGATGGAGAGTGGCTCAGCAATGACATCCGCCAGCTCCCTCAGCACTCGTGGGTGCATTCCATCGGGGCCCATGGATTTGTGGACATCCAGATTGCTTAAGCGATCCCTCACACAGTCCTCCTCGACCAAGGGAAAGTCGTCCTCTTTGTAGGCTTCTTCTCTTACCTCCGAGGCCTGGGATTCCTGAGGGCCAGTCTTAGCACTGAAGACTGAAGCAAAGAAGGCACTCAGTAGCTCTGCCTTCTCCGCATCCTCCATCACCAGGACACCTGCCTCATTCAGCAGCGGCCCCACGTTGTCCCTAGCCTTCCTTTTGCTGCTGATGTAGTTGAAGAAGCCCTTCTTGTTGTTTTTGACATCCCTTGCCAGCTTCAATTCCAGGTGAGCCTTGGCCTTCCTCGTCGCATCCCTGCATGCTCTCACTACGTTTCTGTACTCTTCCCAAGTGGCCTGTCCCTCTTTCCACATTCCATGGACCTTTCTCTTCTGCCTGATCTCCGCTAGAAGCTCCTTGTTTAACCATGCAAGTCTCCTGCCTCCTTTGCTAGATTTCTTTCTCAGGGGGATGCATTGCTCCTGTGCATGGAAGAAGTGTTGTTTAAAGAGCGACCAGCACTCATGGACCCCCCTGCCTTCGAGAGCCCTGGCCCACGGGATTCCTCCCAGTAGCTCCTGGAAGAGGGCAAAGTCAGCCCTCCTGAGGTCCAGGGTTTTGATCCTGCTTATCGCCCTGCTTCCTACACGCAGGATCCTGAACTCGACCATTTCATGGTCACTGCAGCCGAGTCTACCTCCGACCTTCACATCCTCCACCAGTTCCTCCTTGTTTGTTAACACGAGGTCCAGCAGAGCGCCTTTCCTTGTTGGTTCCTCCACCACTTGCATCAGAAAGTTATCATCGATGCTCTGTAGGAACCTCCTGGATTGCGCCTGCCTAGCTGTATGGTCTTCCTAGCTGATGTCAGGGTGGTTGAAGTCCCCCATGAGAACCAGGGTCTGTGACTGTGAGGCTGCTTGCAGCTGCCTGTAGAAGGCCTCATCAACCTCCTCCTCCTGGTCAGGTGGCCTGTAGTATACACCCACCGTAATGTCACCCGTGTGAGCCTGTCCCTTAATTCTAACCCACAAGCTTTCAACTCCTTCTTCACTTGCCCCCAGGCAAAGCTCAATGCATTCCAGTTGCTCCCTCACATATAGAGCAACTCCCCCACCTCTCCTTGTTGGTCTGTCTTTCCTAAAGAGTCTGTAGCCATCTATGACAGCATGCCAGTCATGCGAGTTGTCCCACCATGTTTCTGTGATGGCGACCAAGTCGTAGCCGTCCTGCTGTATAATGGCTTCCAGCTCCTCCTGTTTATTGCCCATACTACGTGCATTGGTATAAACACACTTGAGCTGGGCTGTCTATCTCACCCCTGGCCTTGGCACTCCAAGCCTAGGCTCATCCCTAGTGAGCTGGGCAATATCCCCTTCCCCCTTCGAACCTAGTTTAAAGCCCTCTCAATGAGCCCCGCCAGCTCGTGGCCAAGAATTCTTTTTCCCCTTTGTGATAGCTGAGCTCCACTTGTTGCCAGCAGGCCCGGTGCTGTGTATACCTCCCCATGATCAAAGAAGCCAAAATTTGACCGATGGCACCAGTCCCTGAGCCACCTGTTAACCAGGTGAGTTTTCCTGCCCCTTTCAGTGCTGTCCCCTGCCACTGATGGGATGGAGGAAAACACCACCTGCGCCCCTGATCCCTCAACCAGTCGCCCCAGTGCCCTGAAGTCCCTTTTGATGGCCTTGGGACTTCTTTCTGCTACCTCGTCCCCGCCAACCTGCATTACCAAGAGGGGGTAGTAATCAGAAGGCCGCACCAGACCAGGGAGTTTCTTTGCAACATCCCTAACCCGGGCCCCAGGGAGGCAGCAGACTTCCCTGTGGGATGGGTCCGGTCGGCAGATCGGGCCCTCTGTTCCCCTCAGAAGGGAATCACCTATGACAATGACCCTCCTTTTTTTCTTAGTTGAGGCAGTTGTAATACGTGGGGCTGTCTGACTCGTTCTAGGCAACCCCCTGGATGGAGCCTCACCTTCACCCACATCCTCTGTGGCCGGTCCCTCACATTCCAGAGCCCCATACCTGTTGCTTAAGGGCAACTGAGCAGGTGAGGGAGGCCGGGGGGAAATTCGCTTGCCACCCCGAGCAGGGACCCGTTTCCAGTCCCCCCCATCTCTTAGGCCCCCTCTTTCTGCTCGGTGGCAAGAGGGTAGGGGGTTCTCTGCTTTCTGTGGAGCCGCCTCCTGCTGCCGCTGCCTCAGGGAGGGCAGGGTGCGGCTCCACCAGTCGATCTCCCTCTCACACTCCCGGATGCTCCTCAGCCTCTCCACTTCCTCCTTCAGCTCTGCCACCAGGCTGAGCAGGTCATTCACCTGCTCGCACCGAACACAGCCGTTGTCTCTGCTGTCCTCCGGTACGAGCACCAGGCTCAGGCACTCCCTGCAGCCAGAGACCTGGACACCCGCGTTCTTGCGTGGGGCCTCCGTCTGGGTCCCCACACTCCTTCGAGCAAGAGCTTTACCACGGGTGGTGACCATGGCTAGAATATCTCCTGGAAGAGCGATGCCCACTACTTGAGTTGCCAGAAGGGGCGGCTGTACCCTGCCAGTCGCCTTCCCCGCTCGCCCTGCCCGCGCAAACTGCTGCGCAAACTGCTGCGCAAACTGCTGCGCCGCTCCCGGGCTGCTGCGCCGCCTCTGTTTGCCGGCTCTGTTCGCTCGCGCTCCCTGGGAGCTGCTCTTATCCCTGAGGGGGTTTGGCCGCTGTCACACTCGACTCCGCCCCCGCTGAGTCAGAGCTGCCGCTCGTTGGCACCTCCCGCTTTCCCGCTGAGGGGGGGGGGCTGGGGTCTCCTCTCTCTCTCTCTCGGCGCTTTTTGCCGCCTCGCCGCTGCGGTTTTGCCACCGGAGAAAGGGTCCCTCGGCGCCAGCCTCTGCTCCAGAACCCTTCACCTTCAGTAGCTTCGCCGAGTTCTTATATGTTCTTATGCACTTCTTATAGTGCATCTCAGCTTTGAGCCATTTTAATCCCTTGGCCTTCCTTCTTGTTTGATATCTTATTCTGTTCTTCTAGAGATCTCATTATAGAGCTTAATCATTTGTGCACCTGGGTATTTTAAATGTTTTACTCCACTGATTCTCACAGAAGAAATGAATATCTAAGATTGCATGAAATTAGTATTTGCAATAGGATCAGGTTGTTTTAGTTTTTGAAATTTGTCAGAAAGTGCTAGATATGCAGAAGAATACAGACATAACCATTATAACAAGCAGTCAATAAATCAGTAGGAATTTTGCCCCGGCAAGGAATGCTACTGTTCACCTAGATGTAATTTACCTGAAAATGCAAAGGTTTGTTATTGTTAAAGCAATGAAATTTGACAGCCTCCTAAAAAAGGCAGTGAGGGCTATTTGCTTCATTTTCTCTTTTTCTTAGTCCTCTTCAGTTACATTTAGTGAGAAATTTGACAAGGTTTATCAGAGAGATATTTTTCAGGTGGGATATCTTTTAGCTTTTCTTTCTAAGCAGGAGCTATTGCACTCACTAGGAATTAAAATTTTAAGAGGACTTTTGACCATTTACACTAAAAAGAGACCTTAGTTGAATAAACTGGATCATCATAGGCATTGAAATGTTTAACTCCAAGAAAGAAGTAAAATTTGCTTATATTTACAGGACGTCTGATACTTGCTGAGATAGAGAAGAAGCTAGAAGAAAGCAGACAAGGAGAACCAGACTGGGTTATTGTGGCTTGAGGAAAGGTGTCCTGATAAGCAGCATCTGAAGTAGTTTGAAGCATATCTACTAGAGATTGCAGACAGTTCAGAGACTATTCTTCAGAAAACAAGTTAAACACAGAATCACAGAATCACAGAATAGTAGGGGTTGGAAGGGACCTCTGTGGGTCATCTAGTCCAACCCTCCTGCCGAAGCAGGGTCACCTACAGTAGGCTGTAGAGGACTTTGTCCAGGCAGGTCTTGAATATCTCCAGAGAAGGAGACTCCACAACCTCCCTGGGCAGCCTGTTCCAGTGCTCCGTCACCCTCAGAGGGAAGAAGTTCTTCCTCATGTTCAGACGGAACTTCCTGTGCCTCAGTTTGTGCCCATTGCCCCTTGTCCTGTCACTGGGCACCACTGAAAAGAGCTTGGCCCTATCCTCCTGACACCCACCCTTCAGATATTTGTAAGTATATATTAGGTCCCCTCTCAGCCTTTTCTTCTTCAGGCTGAACAAGCCCAGCTCCCTCAGCCTCTCCTCGTAGGAGAGATGCTCCAGTCCCCTCACCATCCTTGTAGCCCTTCGCTGGACTCTCTCCAGTAGCTCTTCATCTTTCTTGAACTGGGGAGCCCAGAATTAGACAGAGTACTCCAGATGAGGCCTCACTAGGGCAGTGTAGAGGGGAAGGAGAACCTCCCTCGTCCTGCTGGCCACACTCTTCTTGATACATCCCAGGATCCCATTGGCTTTCTTGGCAGCCAGGGCACACTGCTGGCTCATGGTTAACCTGTCGTCCACCAGGACACCCAGGTCCCTCTCCACAGAGCTGCTGTCCAGCAGGTCCACCCCAAGCCTGTACTGGTGCATGGGGTTGTTCCTCCCCAGGTGCAGGACCTTGCACTTGCCTTTATTGAACCTCATCAGGTTCCTCTCTGCCCAACTTTCCAGCCTGTCCAGGTCACCCTGAATGGCAGCACAGCCTTCTGGTGTATCTACCACACCTCCCAGTTTGGTGTCATCAGCAAACTTGCTGAGGGTACATTCTAACTCTTCAACCAGGTCATTGATGAAGAAGTTAAACAAGACTGGGCCCAGTACTGACCCTTGGAGAACAGCACTAGTTACCAGCCTCCAACTAGACTCATCGCCGCTGACGACAGCCCTCTGAGTTCTGCCATTCAGCCAGTTCTCAATCCACCTCACCGACCACTCATCCAGCCCACACTTCCTCAGCTTCCCTAGGAGGATGTTGTTGGAGACCGTGTCGAAAGCCTTGCTGAAGTCGAGGTAGACAACATCCATGGCTCTCCCTTCGTCTACCCAGCCAGTCATGTCATCGTAGAAAGCTATCAGATTGGTCAGGCATGATTTCCCCTTGGTGAATCCATGCTGACTACTCCTGATAACCTTCTTTTCCTCCACTTGCAGAAACTCCTTTCAGCAAAGGACAGATAGATGTTGCTGGATCAGAAACTGGATTATGCATTAAAAGCAGCAAAGCAGGAACTGAAGCTAATATCACTGAATGAAACACAGAGGCAAATGCAGCAGCTCAGAAGGACCATACTTAAAGGACAGAATACAGAAGGACAAAAAGACTGAAAATTGAGTTGAAATGATAGAATCACAAACGCAGCAAATAAAGTAAAGGAAAAGAAAATGGAAGGTAGGAAGGAAGAGGTTGCTCAAACAAGAGCCAGTACAGCAGAGACTTATCATGAGCTGACTGTCACGTCTTTGGACCATGATAGCTGGAATCAATCTGAACATCTCCCTGTATGTGATGTTTCTTTGTTGCCGTTCAGGATGGTGAGAAATGATACAGTGTGAGAGACTTCCTGTTCACTTCTTAACAGCACTTTTCTTACTCAGACTCCTTCTGAGAATTGACAGCCATTGCTGGCAGCAATTCAGCCTTTCTGCTGCTGTGTACAGCAGGGGTAATGCACTTATGTTCTGGGCTATTACACAACCACACGAAGTTGTGGTGGGCGGCTGCTGTTTTGTGTGTGAATGTTTCACACCAGCTTCCTAGGTAATAATTTAATTTTGCTGATTTTCAAAAGTGGAAATCGGTGATTTCCAAAGGAAAGTCTTTTCTGCCAATCCAATCAACTAAATTAAGGCACCCATTTAATTTAAAATTGCTTTTACAAAGTATTACTTTTTTTGCCACCGAGTCTATTTAAATTTGCCATGGGCAAGAATCTTTAAGCTTGTATTCTCAGCAAAATCTATGCAAAAATGCTGGAGCGCTTTTGGAATCTTTAACGCTTCCCTACTGAAGTATCAAATTTAGTGGGATGAGGGCATGGGGAAAAAGAGAGGAAGATCTCCACTCTCACATACAGGCTTATACATGACCGTGCTTATATCTCCCCCTTAGAAGTGTACTTTGCCTCACTGTTGTATAAAACTTAAAATTTTTTTACGCTAGAGATATTTTTTTGCTGCTGTGTTGAAAAAATCAAAATGTATTGACACCAGTAGTTTGCTCCAGTGACTTGACACGGAGGACAAAGGTGTCATGGTCTGCCGTGCGTGGATGCAGCTTGCATGATTCTTCATTGCTGCCCCACTTTGTGACTGAGAGGTAACATGGAGAGACCAATGTGCTCTCAAAACCTCTGTGCTGCTCGGAGCTACGCTTTGTTACTGCAGGGTGTGGGGAAGAATGAAACTTCAAGGGACTTATCAAGTTACATGTTTTAATTGTTTAAATGATATCTTTGACATTCTTTTTTGGTCTGGAAGGGTTCTTGAAGAGTATCTAGGATTAATTGTTTACATGCATCCCTTTTTAAATTCTGGGAAACCATATCTGAGGTGCTGAATTGCCTTCCCTCTCTTACAAAGTCTTCACTTGTCTTCTCTGATATGTTGAGGTTGCACTGTTTAATTGGCAATTATTTTTGTTTCCCTGACTGAACTGTACTAGTCTCTTTAACAGCTTTTGGGTGGTTACATAAATTACAGTATTTTCTTCCTCTTGTATCAGGAATCCTGAGTTTTCAGTTGGTGCTGAATAAGTGTGTCCATCAGTGCAAAGCCTAGTTCACACTTTGAGCAAAGGTGTGTACTCAGAAAATATAGTGTTAAACTGTTTTCATATTGCTAATGAGGTGTGGGGGTAAAGCAGGCTGCATCGGGCTGTGTAACATCTCACTCCAGGGTAGTGTACAAGAGATTGTGTAAGCTTGCAGTCACAGATACAACCAGCAATGCCTCCCTCTCCCTTCTGCATCCAGCTAACCTCCCCATTTTATAACTGAAGAGGTCTCCAGATCTGGCACGAGGATCTTGCCACCTTGCAGGGCTCCCAGCACTCAGCTCATCCACAACCCCTTCCCATGGACTCTCTGGGAAGGCAGGTTTCCGAGAAGAAATTGTGGCCTGAAGGTTAAAAATATGAAAGTGTGGCCCTGGAGGGAAGACAGTTTGATAGTTTGGGTACAGCAAACTGCACCTTATGCTGTGATTCCAAACCTAAGAGAAATAACATCAACTTTTCTTCTGTGCACGCACTGAGTGCCAGAGTGCCACAGCCCCTGTGCGAAAGCCTCCAGCAGTGGGTCAGGTGGAGGTAGTGATTACTCTGTAGGACATGAAAGAGGTTCTACTAGACTTATGGAAGTAGTGGGAGCAGGAAGAGTGGCTGGAGCCCCATGGTGTCCAGGGAAAGGGAACTGGGCAGCATCTGAGTGATTGACTTGGCCCTAACTGCAGCCAGTAGCAGAGCTGCTGATGCTGTCTTTGAGCCACCTCTTAAAGCTAGTGTTAGACTCTGGTGAGCGAGGTGATCTTGGTGTTAACCTGAGCTTCTGTGGGGGCTGGCAAGGAAAAAGAGTAAGGAGGTTAAAGCGGTCTTCAGGAAACAGCAAGTTTCCTCAGCACTAGGTGGGGAAATAGAAATGAAGACTTTATGACTCGTTCACGGGTAGATTTCTCATCTTCTGTTTTGCACAGAGTGACTTTTATTTTATTTGGAGAACATGACCTGTCTCTGTTCTACACTCACCCTCTCTATCACTGCTGAGCTTGCTCTTATTCATCTCTCAATAATTTAAATTGAAGAAAATAATGACACTGTATATCTTTGTTTTAAGACATTCTACCAAGCATAACTACAGGAAACAAAGGAAAACAGAAAAACAAACAGGTCTGACAACAGGGACATATATTAATAAAAAAGAGTAAAAAGCACACCTGCTGTTTAATAGACTGAGTAACACAGATATTGATAGGAACTGTCTCAGGTAAAAAGAAATTAGTTGCTGTCACTTACAATGCTAAAGAAACACGAATAACTGGAAAATTAGAAAAAACAAAGGTGGAGTCATGGTTCACCGCACTTTCCTGCTCATTCTAATTTGAACTCTGGCACATATGAGCAGTCTAACTGGTGAGTGACTGTCTCCCATGTGGAGTCAACGGAACAGCTCTTTGGTATGGCCTCAAGGGCTATCTACATGTGCTTAAGACTGGATGTTCTTGGTTGTCCACCAAGGATTAAAAGCAGCTGAACTAGACAACCTAGAAGCAGGGGCATAATAAAGAGGTAAATCTCAGGCTTTGGCAGATAGGTCACATTAGTTGTGTAGACTTTAAACTCTCATTGGAGAGAAACAGGTACTTTAGAACATCTTTATTCTCTTAATATTGATGTGCAAAATAGGTTGTACAGGTTGTGCTGTAGATAGGGCTGTTTTGTTATATTATAGAGGTACCCTGAGGGAAAAGTAGCTATTTGCATTGCAGATACATTAAATGAGGTAAGTATAATCTTATCCCTATCATCTTCAAGGAAAAGAAATGAGGACCATTGGAGAATCTCACTGAGTTAGCCTGAGTCAAGGGCTTGGGAGATCAGCTTGGTTTGGCATCTTCTTAAGACAGAGTATTCAGGAAGAAAACATAAAGAAGGCAGAAGGAAGAAGACATATCGTATGAGGAGCGACTGAGAACTTTGGGCTTGTCTAGTTTGGAGAAAAGGAGGTTGAGGGGGAGACCTCAGCTTCCTGAGGAGGGGAAGTGGAGAGGGAGGTGCTGAGCTCTTCTCCCTGGTACCCTGTGAGAGGACTTATGGCAATGGTTCAAAGCTGCACCAGGGGAGGTTCATACTAGATATTATGAAACATTGCGTTACCAACAGGGTGGTCAAACACTGGAACAGGCTTCCAGAGAGGTGGTGGATGCTCCAAGCCTGTCATTGTTTAAAAGACGTATATATAGACAATGCCCTTAATGATGTGCTTTAACTTTTGGTCAGCCCTGAAGTGGTCAGCCCGTTGGACTAGATGATCATTGTAGGTGTCTTCCAGCTAGAACTACTCTATTCCATTCTGTTCTAGTCTAGTCTAGTCTAGTGTAAAACAGCAAGATACTTTGGGAAAGGGAATGATTGAAGTGTAGGAATGATTAAAGTGCAGAGCATGCTTTAAAAGACTGAGTGATTGCTTTCCACATGCTAACAGATATTACGTGCATAGTACAGCTCTTTGGATTTCTGTTGTGGGAAACAAAAGGGAAACCATCTGCAAAGATGGCTCTAAATAGCCAATTCTGATCACTTTATCAGAGGAATCAGAGGTGGTCAGGTCCCAGACAGCAAGAACGATAATCTTGAGCATGGGGGTAGTGAACCTTCCTATTGTAGGTTGGTGTTGTAAGGCAGGCATCAGGTGCTATCATAGAGTGAGCTCAGTGCTTATCACTGACTGTGAAGTGTGATGAATATTGTTACAGTTGGAGGGGGTAGGTCTCATGCCCTGGAACTTTTGCCCCATGGACAAGTGGGAGGGGAGAAAGAAAAAGACACATCTGACCTTGTCTATGCTATGATTTTCATGAAGAAGTGTATACACTTTCCCAGCCGGGAGAGTAGAGACTGGTGCCAAGGGTAGAGTATATGCCAAGGAAATGCACTATTCCCTGTCTCCTTTGCACCTCACTCTCACATGGTGTCTTGACAGGTCTTTAATCCTGGTTATGCCCTTTTCTGCTTTCCCAGCAGCTGAAGGAGGTCTGCTTGTGCAGCACGTGTGTTGTGTTGGGCGAGAAGCTGACCTTATTAAGGCACTTTCTTTACACACAGAATCACACAGAATGGTAGGAGTTGGAAGGAACCGCTGTAGGTCATCTAGTCCAACCCTCCTGCCGAAGCAGGGTCACCTACAGCAGGCTGCACAGGACCTTGTCCAGGCAGGTCTTGAACATCTCCAGAGAAGGAGACTCCATAACCTCCCTGGGCAGCCTGTTCCAGTGCTCCGTCACCCTCAGAGGGAAGAAGTTCTTCCTCATGTTCAGACGGAACTTCCTGTGCCTCAGTTTGTGCCCATTGCCCCTTGTCCTGTCACTGGGCACCACTGAAAAGAGCTTGGCCCCATCCTCCTGACACCCACCCTTCAGATATTTGTAGGCATTTATAAGGTCCCCTCGCAGCCTTCTCTTCTTCAGGCTGAACAAGCCCAGCTCACTGAGCCCCCTCCTCATAGGTGAGACGCTCCAGTCCCCTCATCATCCTCGTAGCCCTCCGCTGGACTCTCTCCAGTAGCTCTTCATCTTTCTTGAACTGGGGAGCCCAGAACTAGACAGAATACTCCAGATGAGGCCTCACTAGGGCAGTGTAGAGGGGAAGGAGAACCTCCCTCGACCTACGGGCCACACTCTTCTTGATGCATCCCAGGATCCCATTGGCTTTCTTGGCAGCCAGGGCACACTGCTGGCTCATGGTCCACCAGCAGTCCCAGGTCCCTCTCCACAGAACTGCTCTCTAGCAGGTCCACCCCAAGCCTGTACTGATGCATGGGGTTGTTCCTCCCCAGGTGCAGGACCCTGCACTTGCCCTTGTTGAACCTTATCAGGTTCCTCTCTGCCCGACTCTCCAACCTGTCTAGGTCACCCTGAATGGCAGCACAGCCTTCCGGTGTTATCTACCACACCTCCCAGTTTGGTGTCATCAGCAAACTTGCTGAGGGTACATTCTAACTCTTCATCCAGGTCGTTGATGAAGAAGTTAAACAAGACTGGGCCCAGTACTGACCCTTGGAGAACAGCACTAGTTACCAACCTCCAACTAGACTCATTGCCGCTGACGACAACTCTCTGAGTTCTGCCATTCAGCCAGTTCTCAATCCACCTCACCGACCACTCATCCAGCCCACACTTCCTCAGCTTCCCTAGGAGGATGTTGTTGGAGACCGTGTCGAAAGCCTTGCTGAAGTCGAGGTAGACAACATCCACTGCTCTCCCCTCATCTACCCAGCCAGTCATGCCATCGTAGAAAGCTATCAGATTGGTCAGGCATGATTTCCCCTTGGTGAATCCATGCTGACTACTCCTGATAACCTTCTTTTCCTCCACTTGCTTGATGATGGTCTCCAGGATAAGCTGCTCCATCACCTTTCCCGGGATGGAGGTGAGGCTGACCGGCCTGTAGTTCCCTGGGTCCTCCTTCTTGCCCTTTTTGAAGACTGGAGTGACAACGGCCTTTCTCCAGTCCTCGGGCACCTCTCCTGTCCTCCAGGACCTCTCAAAGATGATGAAGAGTGGTTCAGCAATTAATTAATTTATTTCAAACACTCATAATTAGTGGAATAAAGTCAGATTCTTTAGGTTCTTCTGCTTCAAAGACTGCTTATAACTTTTTTTTTAAATGTCCTCATCTGTTTCAGACTATACATCAGTCCATTTAGAATAGTTTGTGCTTTTTCTTTAGCAGCAAATAAAACTAGTCATTGACTCACGAACATTGTTCTAAAAATTGACTCTGGCATGCTGCAGAAACTTAATGAATGAGCAGAGAAAGAAATATGTTATAGATTTTTTTTCAGTTAAGCATGTTTACATCTCTGAGAATGGCTTTCTTGGTAGAATGAGCCTCTCTGCTTGATAAAACTGTTTTAAAAATTATTCAAATAAAAATAAAAATATCTTGGCAAGAGTTTTGGAAAAAAAAAGAAAGAAAGAAAGATGCTGAGAGTGTGTAATCCCATTGATTCCAGAAGCCCAGAGGCGTAGTAATGCTCCTTCTTTGAACTACGAAAAGAGTAGCTGCTTATGAGAGAGGCAAGTGCACTGGGAATAGCACATGCAAGGTAACTCACCTACAACTGAATTATGCCTCTTACTCTACCTCACAACCAGCGGTTGCTGGGCTGCATCCTCCAGAGCAGTTACTGCTCTAGTACTGTCAAAATGTTATGAGTCATTCTGAATTGTGGTGTAAAAGTTATTTATATAAATCTGATCTCTTTGAGGAATACAATATTTTTCATACAAATAAAGTGGTGTCCTTCCCCATTCAGTCTAAATCTCATTATGTTCTACTTTGCCGAATTCACTGTGGGGGTGAGGTGGGTGTAAAACATGTTCAAAGGCTCTTACAAGCAGGTTGCTGTCCTCGAAGGAGAAGTTTTGTAAACGTGGTACAGAGATCTACTAGTGTCCCCACAACAACTTACTCCATGTCTATTTCTAGCCTAATTTATACCCATGACACAGATGAAAACATGTCACAAATGACATCTGCCTTGGGTTGAGTTAGATGCAGTGTTCTATTTCAGTCTTACGGTTGATGTTCAGAGCTACTTTACGAAAACCCTTGGTACCTGTGAGAAAAACAATGTTTGCGTTGTTGTAGGGATGTTTTCTTCTATGTTCCTGTGCTCTTCTACTATATTTTCTTAGTACAGCAGGGAATATGGGAGACTTTGCAGTCCTCTAGAGCCCAATGTTTCACGCAAGGAGCACATATACCCGTATATATGTAAGACGATAAAACTAGTATTCTTTTACCACTTGTAACGTAAACAAACCATGTTAAATGCAGTGATATTTACATTTTCCTTAAATTACTTCTAAGTTTTCCTAAGCAGTAAAAATGTAGTTGTAGACACATTTATTCATACATTAACAGTTATACCCTTGAGAATATTTCAAGTAAAACTGCATTCGAATAGGCTGTTTATTTGTTTTAAGGACTTTTTAAAAAATCAACAATTAAATAGCCCATCTGTTCCCCAAACACTTCTAGTTAAACATTTGAGTATACAGTTTTGAAAAGGCAATTTTTCTAAATTGAACATTCTGTGTTACATGTGTATAAATTCTTGACTGCTGCAGGGAAGCAACAGAGTAGACAAAATCTTGGAATCGACAAATTAAAATATGGTGTAAATCAATGGAGTTACTCCCACTTAAAGTACATTAGGTGACTCTTTTTCTTCTTAGAAAAGCAGAAGTTAAAAAAATTCTGTTCTGAAAGCTGGTTTAATCTTACAATTAGAGATCACAACAAATGGCTCTAAAATCCCTGGGAGAGTACTATCAGCATGCTGTTGTGGAAATCACTTTTCAAGGTGGATTTATATTCCATAGATTTCTTTTTCCTGCATTTTAGTGTTGGGCTAGAAATGGCTGATACTCCTATTAAAATGAGGCTCCACTCTAAAATCAGGGCAAAGACTTGCTAATGTTACAAATGCATACAGATAAAAAAATCACAGAATCACAGAATCACAGAATAGTAGGCGTTGGAAGGGACCTCTGTGGGTCACCTAGTCCAACCCTCCTGCCGAAGCAGGGTCACCTACAGTAGGCTGCACAGGATCTTGTCCAGGCGGGTCTTGAATATCTCCAGAGAAGGAGACTCCACAACCTCCCTGGGCAGCCTGTTCCAGTGCTCCGTCACCCTCAGAGGGAAGAAGTTCTTCCTCATGTTCAGACGGAACTTCCGGTGCTTCAGATTGTGCCCATTGCCCCTTGTCCTGTCACTGGGCACCACTGAAAAGAGCTTGGTCCCATCCTCCTGACACCCACCCTTCAGATATTTGTAGGCATTTATAAGGTCCCCTCGCAGCCTTTTCTTCTTCAGGCTGAACAAGCCCAGTTCCCTCAACCTCTCCTCGTAGGGGAGATGTTCCAGTCCCCTCATCATTCTTGTAGCCCTCCGCTGTAGTCTCTCCAGTAGCTCTTCATCTTTCTTGAACTGGGGAGCCCAGAACTGGACACAGTACTCTAGATGAGGCCTCACTAGGGCAGCGTAGAGGGGAAGGAGAACCTCCCTCGTCCTGCTGGCCACACTCTTCTTGATACATCCCAGGATCCCATTGGCTTTCTTGGCAGCCAGGGCACACTGCTGGCTCATGGTTAACCTGTCGTCCACCAGGACACCCAGGTCCCTCTCCGCAGAGCTGCTGTCCAGCAGGTCCACCCCAAGCCTGTACTGGTGCATGGGGTTGTTCCTCCCCAGGTGCAGGACCCTGTATTTGCCTTTGTTGAACCTCATCAGGTTCCTCTCTGCCCAGCTTTCCAGCCTATCCAGGTCACGCTGAATGGCAGCACAGCCTTCTGGTGTTATCTACCACACCTCCCAGTTTGGTGTCATCAGCAAACTTGCTGAGGGTACATTCTAACTCTTCATCCAGGTCGTTGATGAAGAAGTTAAACAAGACTGGGCCCAGTACTGATAATTTATAGTTTTCATTAAATGAACCTACATTATTCTCAGAACAAAGTGCTTTATTATTAATGGAAATTCATGATTGTTATTAATTACACAGTTTTAAATGCTTTCATTTTAACCTGTCATCAATTTCCCACATCAAAGTTATGTGTTCCAACCTTGAACATTCTGAACTTTACTCTGCTCTGAAATTGTGTCAAGATTTTCCTTTGGGCAATCATCTCTTCCATTTAACACTAACCACCACTTCAGTCTTCATCTTGCTTCCTCATACTACTACTTTTAACTTCATTTTATCTTTTTCTGGGGTAGAAATACCTTAAGGATACCGAAGCAAATTTTAAACTGTTGTTTCATTGCCCCTATTATTACTGGGTGCTAATTTGTACAATCAGGATTAGCAGGATTAGGAGACAAATTCAGTATCCTCATATTTTTAGTTTGCATGCAAGTTAATTAATTAATTAAATCTTCCTTTGGGAATTTTTTTACATGGGCTGGCAAAACTTCAAGAAATAATTCCTTGAAATTATCTTATTCTATTTAGCTAGAGAGAATAAATCTCCAGAAATCAATCTGTATATGCAAAACAGACATGGAGGCTGAACCACTTTGCAATCGCAGATGGCAGGACAGATGTTACAAATGTATTACAGTTATAGGGAAACATCAGCACTCTGAGGAATGAATATATTATCTTCAACACGTCCTTAAGATGCCAAATAGAATTGCATGAACTGAAGCAAGTTCTGTGTTACTGCTATTTTAGAGGTGCTTCATGGCCATGACTATTTGGTCTGATCTGTCTTTGAATTCCAGTACAGAAATTAAAAAATACACGAGCCTGTTCAAAAACCAAACAAACAAATCAGGAATATTTACATGGAAAGAAGCTAGATGGTCAAAGAATATAGTAACAAAAAATAGGAGGAAGCCAACATTTAAACAGACATAGCATCAATGTGTTTGTCTCATGCCTTGCTTCTGCCTCAGTGAAAACTGTCCAAATCTTAGCATATTACTTCCCAAACTTTCCTAACTTAATCTTATTATTTTTATTCTTGTATTTTTACCTTTCCTTTTTTGAACACACTCTCTTTTTCTGGGATGTTACCTCTTACTTTTGTTCAACGCATTTACTCATTTTGTCTGATTAGGACCTCGGTGTTTGTTTAACTAGTGCTATTACAAAAGAGTAGCTAAGTAATCTTCCTTCCTTCCTTCCTTCCTTCCTTCCTTCCTTCCTTCCTTCCTTCCTTCCTTCCTTCCTTCCTTCCTTCCTTCCTTCCTTCCTTCCTTCCTTCCTTCCTTCCTTCCTTCCTTCCTTCCTTCCTTCCTTCCTTCCTTCCTTCCTTCCTTCCTTCCTTCCTTCCTTCCTTCCTTCCTTCCTTCCTTCCTTCCTTCCTTCCTTCCTTCCTTCCTTCCTTCCTTCCTTCCTTCCTTCCTTCCTTCCTTCCTCCCTCCCTCCCTCCCTCCCTCCCTTCCTTCCTTCCTTCCTTCCTTCCTTCCTTCCTTCCTTCCTTCCTTCCTTCCTTCCTTCCTTCCTTCCTTCCTTCCTTCCTTCCTTCCTTCCTTCCTTCCTTCCTTCCTTCCTTCCTTCCTTCCTTCCTTCCTTCCTTCCTTCCTTCCCTCCCTCCCTCCCTCCCTCCCTCTCTAATCTTACTGCATGGTATATAATTTTTAGTGTGTTTTGAACTCCAGGCAATCATTCAAAATCAACATATTTCACTTCCCTCCCAGTTTAGCAATGATCCTTCTATTTCTGGATATCTTGTTTTTTTAGATTTTAATGGTGTGGCATCAGAGTTAGTCCACTGCATGGTGGATGGAGGATGGTACTTGAAGGGTGCCTGAAAAAAGACTAAAAGAAAGCAAATCTACTTCGTGCAAAAGAAAGGAGAGTCTGGTCCAAGGACTGGGTCTGGGATGTAGCCGGTAAAGGTTGTGTAGAAGAGAACCACAAGAAAAAAAGAAAGGAGTAGCCAGTCCATTATGAAAAGGAGAATAGAAAGGTATGAAAGTTGAGAGGCTGGCAGAGGAAAAATTTGAAGAGACACAAGTCAAGGTCAGTGGGCTGGAATTTAAAATTGAACTGATGGGCAAGAAGGATGGTACCATGGCCAACACTGCAGGGTAGAGCAATGGCTCAGTGGCAGTAATCGAGAGTTTAAAGTGTAGACAAGACAATTTAGATTTAGCTGGAAGTCTAGGGAAGAAAACCTCCATTTTAGCAAGGATATAAAGAAAGAAAAGGTGATTTAATGTCAAGTTGTAGACTAGGGAAGGAGGACAGAAATGAGACCATGAGAAATCAGCAGACAGTGCAAATTAAATTAAACCTATGGAACACAGAAGCTGTAGGAGGAAATAGGATGTGTCATATACTGTGATGACTTCACCTGTTGTCACAGCACTGGATTTAAGGATGAGTCACCAGGGATGAACATTACCTTATTAATTTGAAGAGGATAAAACATTAATACTAATTTTGAATGGACAAACAAAACAAGTCAAAAAATTAGCTGCCAACACTTTATAGATATGAAATTAATGGATTTGCTGCTGTTGTGTCTTAGGAGAACTGAACAAAGGAAAATAGGAGGTAAATATGACTTTTTGGGTCTTTCATTTCTCATTTTTTTCTGTGTGGATTACGGTTGTTGTAGAATGCTGGTCTACTCTTTTCCCTTTTATTTTTTTGCTTCTTTTGTAACAATAGCAAAATTAAATAGACTGTTTGCCAAATAGAAAGAACTACCAGGCTTTGAAAAGTCAGACTCCTGCTTCTTTTTCTTTACCGCAACGATGAAAGCAGAGTTGAGCTCAAACATCGAAATGTAAACCCAAACGCACAGGATAATACTTGACAACAGGCAAACTCCCCAAATAAAAATGAGGATGCATTCTGATTCTTTGCATAACCTAAATTTATCTATCTATTATATTTTATTTTTATATAAATTTTAATTACAATTTAGGGAGTTCCCGGAATTGTTCAAGTGCTTTATGGAACAAATGAAAAGTACAAGGTTCTCCCCCTGAGAAACTGTGGCTTAGATTCAGATGTGAAGCAGCAAGTAAAGAAGCAAGAATAGGGGTGTGAGGAGAAGGAGGAAGATAAGCTAACCAACAGAGTAGTCAGGTTGCTTGTCTGCATTTCACCTCTAGGGTCAGCTGGCTAAAGTCACATGAGAGAAGCAAGGGTTCGCATCTGTCCTAGACTCCAAACAGAATCGCACAGAGATAAACATTTTGTTTTCTTTGTCTCCTTGGATTTAGCATTTTTAAAAAATATGGTGAAAGAATTAATGTTACATAAGTCTTCCAAAAAGTGCAAACTTGACTAGCAGGGCTTAAAACAAATGTGTGAATATTTTACTGGCCAGTTCTATTAAAAGATTAATTGAGAAAAAAATACTTCTCTCAGCTAGCTACATAATTAGTTATTCCTTTACATGGAGTAGCCACTGTCTCTAACCTACCCAGCAAGTGACCTTCCTTTTTGCCATGGAACCTCTAGACACCTGGCTTTTTTGCACCGTGCCTGAAAGATATTCAGGCTATTTTGGAACAATGGAGGACACAAGTTTCCAAGCCCTAAGCTACTGCCAGTACCTTGATGATAACAGATCTCTTCTACTTTTATCATGAAGGCAGTTTTGGTTTTCTAGAGTGAGGAAGAGGTGTTCTCTCTGGTGGGCAGTTTACAGAGTATGTTAAGGTCTAAATGTAATTCCCAACATTAAGAGAATTGTATCTATGCCAGCTCTGATTTTGAGCTAAGAATGAAGGGAACAGTCACAAAAATACAATGTAGTTGTGGGTTTAAAGATAAGGATTTCCTCAGGTGTTTAATAGTGAAAGAGGAAGATGTTTGTCCTGGTCACTATAAAAACCACAAGCTTTTCTGTCAGAACAGATAAAAGCAAGTAAGAACTTTCTATAATTCCTTGTCTCAGCTGAAAATGTTAAATGGAATGGTGCAGGATAAGTGCAGAAAAAATGGCATGAAATGAGTGTTTTGTAAAGATGCTTCTGCTCAAAAAAAATATGCTGCCAAAGTGAGATTGCCAATGTTGCATACAGACAAGGTTTATAATAATTATCTGTGTTCATAAAGTAAGAATGATTACATCAATAAAGGGTGACTCATAGTTAAATAGTGCCTTTCAACCATACAACATCTATTGTGAACAAACACTGTGCTCCAGTTTGAAGCCAACTAATGCACTAACAACATAATTACAATGATTGCAGCTGTGACAAGGGGTATGAGTGGCTTTCAACCACAGTATATAACAGCTTACAAGAAAAGTATTTCTGTTAGTTAAGTATGTTGCAGCTTTGGTTAAGAGAGAAGCTAGAATGAAATAGGACCTATTGGCTTAAACTAGACACTGCAGAAACTGAGAAGACTGGAAGCTATTAGGACAGTAAGAAAAAAAAATCTAGAACAAGGACAACATTCTGCTATTGTTTTTATGATATTGCTGTGCTGCCTGTGAGTATTCATGTGCATACATATACTGAAAAAAGGATAGTTCCTGTTTTCAGATGCTCACCCATGAGAAAAGAGATGGAGGGATGGGATTCTTTTCACTGGACTTGTGAAAGCCTGAGCTAGTGACTCTGGGCTCCATGTACAGTTACTTCAAATGAGCAGACCCATTCAGAATGGAATTAATTTTGCCATATTTTAAACTTCCATTTTTGGGCAGGATTATTTTTGAAGTAGCTGACTTGATCGTCTGAGTAAAGGGAACTAGGATGATGTACTCACATATGCACATGCATATTGTAAAAGTCTTTATCTGGCCAGATGTATTATACATTTAGAAGAATACAGATAGATAGATGAAACTGTGTTAACAGAAATAAGACCATGCATCCAAGGTAAGAATAGCCATAATACCTCAACATAGGGTACCCTGTGGTTATCACAGCAAAAGTGACCTTTAAGAAAGACAAGACAGGTGAATATTTAAACACCACTCATTCCAGAAACAAGGCAACCTGTGGGAAGAGGTAGAAAGTAGTGTTTGCCTGAAGATTTAACAACCCTGAATATTGCAGGTATCTTGTGAATGGGATTCTGTGTAGGAGGTGATAGTCTGTGAAGGGCTTTCAAGGCAGAGGAAAATGTGAAGCTATGCGGGTTTGCAGAAAGATTGCTGGTCTGTAAACACAAGAGGAAGGTTTATCCTAAAACCCAGCACCCTGAATTATGTAACCACACAGGGCTTTGCAGTTAGACTTGACCCATGCATAAGCCCCTACCTCTCCCAAATCCACCCAAGACAGATCCACACTACTGTCTCTGAAATCTCTTGCTGTGGAGACAGTTCACCCACAATCTGACATTTTCATTCCACTCCATATACTGCAGCATCACTGAGCAGGCTGAATGATAAAAAGGACAGCATTTATTAAATAGAACTTTAGGTGAAATATTTTATTAAAGAGCTGGGAAAAGGTTGCATAAATCAAAACATTCTCTTTTAGTAACATTCTGTTCAATTTTATTAAAAATCTTGGACTTCAGAGTTCAAAGAACACCCATCTTCCTTCTTTCCTCCCAGCAGCTAACTGCATCAAACCCAGTCCTTCACTTTAAAAGTTAAGGGAAGGTGGGAATATAGGCTTTGCATAGGCATGCCGTTTCTGGTGATCCCCTCTAAATTATTTTTACACTTTCTACGTTCAAGATAAATCCTCCTTCCTTTCCCTCTCCACCCTTTATTCTCACATCCCAGTGCAGTGCTGCTCAATCTAGACAGAGCACTGATAGCTTATCTAGCAGCAGAAGCAAAAATTAACTTTGCTATTTAAAGCACTTTCTGGGTTATTACAGTTGGAAGTCTTTTTCAATATTCTGCAAATTGTGTATCATAACAAACATTAGCTATGCATATCTTCTAATAAATTAAAAATCTTCATTGTGGCCTGAGATTCTGGCAATGACTACTCATCACAACCCATTATCACTTACTGACACAGGCTTGAGAACTGTTTTGTCCGAACCATCTTCTCCTTCCTTTACCCCATTCTGTTACTTTCAGAGGTATGTAGCACCAAAATAGGTAGGTAAAAAAGCTAAACAGAATTTTAGATATTGACTGGAAAAAGAACAGAATAAATCAGAAAGCAACATTATGAAGTTGCGTACCAGGATGTCCCTGCTGCTTAAGTGCTATTTGCAGTTCTGTTCATTATATCTCAAAAGGATAGAGTAGAAATAGAAAAATCACTAAGAGAGACAGCAAAAGTCACCAGAAGCATAGGAAAATTTCTGTACAGAAGCTGAGTAGAAAAAGAGTATTGAAATTGGGGAAAAAATATTCAAACATCAAGAAATTTAAAATTTACTTAAAGATGGAGAAATAATTTATTCAGTAATTACCACAGTGAAAGAAAAAGAGCACTGACTGAAATTATTGGGTGACACATTTAAAACAAACCGACAGTATAACTAGAGAAAGATTAAATTGAGATTCACTTCCATGAGATGTTGAGGTGTCCAATGTATAAACATCTATAGAAAAACTTGGCAAATTTAAGAAAACAGACTTGTCCAGTCTTATTAGGTGCCATGGTCCCAATGCTCTCCAGCTCAAGAATTCCCTGGACCTTTGATCTCCAGCAAGATGCAGGATTGGCACTGGAAAGGAAGGGGTGGAATGACTTTTTCTGTATCCCTGTCTACCAGCCCCCAGTTCATGCAGCCGGACTAAATCAGTTGGCTCACTTCACCTTCACCAGCAGTTTTAGGTGAACCATGTGACTTTGCCTTGAACTGAAAAAGTTTTGCCCTGAATACTCAAGTCCACATGCCTAGCTGAGTTGATTCAAGCAGTTTGTGGACGACTCCATTTTAACCACTTCAGCTTTTTGTAGTAAGAATGAGTAAGCTACACTACCTTGAATTAAAACTTAATTTAAGAATGTCCACAGAGTGATTTGACCAGTTTATAAAGTTATTAAAACTCATTTTGTTATGTAGACAAGGCCTGTGAAAATATGACCTCATAGAAATCATGATTATATTTTTTACACAGTCGTCTTTATGTCAAGTGCACTCATGAGCTAGAAAGGACATGGTTAGAAAAAACAGTACAGGTAGATTTTAACGGAGCATTCATAGGAATAAGAAAATCTTTCTCTTCCTGTATAATGTTTGCTGGTGGGAAGACTTCAAAGCATAGAGTGAAGCATAACAAAAACCTTTTCAAGGAAGTCTTTGTGTTCCGTAAGAGTATAGTAAAGTATAATTTTCCCTATAATTTAAATCCATGACCCAGAACTAAAAGAAACCTCGACACTTCATTAACAGCTACCCAAATATAACTACGCCTCTGACACTTTGAGGTCACACTGATGACAAACCATTTTCTATCCTGTATTTTTATGGTGCCTGGCTACATCAAAGTTTTGGGTTGGAGATACACATGGTTAAACTGATTTTGATAAATAGCTTGCTTACCTTTGGAGTTGCTTGTAAGTAATTATTTTTACTTGAAATAAGTTAACTTTTTACTGCTTATGGAATTTTCATGCTTTTACCTGAATTTATAAGCAACATCTTGGCCAAAAAGCTTTTAAATGTGATTTGTCCATAATCTCTGCATGAATGAGATCAGATGCCTCTGTGCCAGAAAAGAATTTAAGCATCATTTCCAATGGTAGTCATCATCTACAGAAGTGCAGGCATTTAGCAGAGCTGAAAAACATGAAAATTCTATTAGACATTGGTTATGTGACTATTGCTAATTTGTTGCTTCGGCTCTCAGAGTAGTAGAACTTGACCTCAGAGCTCGAATCATCTACAGTCAGGGTGAAATGCTTGTCTCATTAAAGTTAGTGGCAAAATTGGTTTTGTTGTCAGGAAAGCTAGCTTTCTGGGATAGTTTTCCATAGGATGATGAATCATCCTGAAGTTATTGTAGTCTTACTATTGTATAATTTTATAATCTATAGTGTTCAAGTTTAAAATTTATTTCATCAGTACGTTATATTTTATTTATTCTTATTTTGACTTGTGCTTTATCCTTTTTTGAAACACTTACCTGTTGTGAAATAAATCACAATTTCATTTGAGGTCACAGTTTCATTTGATATTGGTAAATGCAGGAATTGTTCCCACTCTTTTTCTCTAAAGAATTTCTATTCTTCTCCTTGTACCATTGCTCTTTAACTAAAAACAACTTGTGTAACAGCAATGTGTTTAGAGACTGCACTTTTCTGTGTAATTTTACTGGTACTTTTTACTATGGCCAAGCTTGTAGTTCATAAAACTCTTATCACTTATATGGCACAGTACAAAAACACTGATACTGAAGTAGAGTATGTATTTTAGGTAGTTTACCAGTATCTAACAGATTTTTCTCAGTGTATTTATTTCCTCCCCTCACTGCCTCTTCTGATTCTGGACCTATACAGAGATAAATTCCATATAGTCTATCCCAAATAAAACTTAGAATCATAGAATCATAGAATGGTTTGGGTGGGAAGGGAGCTTAAATATCATCTAGTTCCAAACCCCCTGCCATGGTCAGGGACACCTTCCACTACACCAGGTGTTTCAAAGCCCCATCCAGCCTGGCCTTGAACACTTCCACGAATGGGACATCCACCACTCCTCTGAGCAACCTGTACCAGTGCCTCATCGCCCTCAGAGTAAAGAATTTCTTTCTTAGATCTAATCCAAATCTACCCTCTTTCAGCTTGAAGCCATTACCCTTTGTCCTATCACTCCATGCCCTTGTAAACAGTCCCTCTCCAGCTTTCTTATAGGCCCCCTTTAAGTACTGAAAGGCTGTGGTAAGGTCTGCCTGTAGTCTTCTCTTGAGAAGAAGTCCCTCAGCCTTTCCTCATAGGACAGGTGTTCCAGCCCTCTGCCCATTTTCATGACCCTCCTCTGGACCCACTCCAATAGGTCCATGTCTTTCCTGATCTGATTTATGTGAGTTTTTTTTAAACCACATAATTCTAAGCAACAGTAGAATTTATGCTGGATTCCCATTATGCAAGTGGTTGTATTTGGACCTATCATCATCCATACCAAAACAAAGTGTGATATATCAAATGCCAATGACTATGACTCACCATAGCCTGTATTAAGTGAGGGATCAATTTGTTGATATTCCTGCTATGCAACAACAGCAACAAAAAATACATGGCTTGTTTCAGGTGAACCTCTGGAGGTTCAAAACTTTGATTCAGATAAGCTTGGTGACATTTGGATACCCATCTGAAGGTTATCCAACTACTTTTTCATTATAATTATTCATTAAAACGAGCAACAAAAGTAAGGAAAGTGAGTACTTTTATGTTCAGAAACTGCAGGAGCAGTTTCATCCAGAGCAAGGTGCTGGGAGATGAAAAATGAGAACTAATTTCCTTCTATTTAAGAACAGGTTTGTGATTTCTGAAGTACGTTCTTTTTTTTTTTTTTTTTATTAAAACTAGAAGGAGGCTCCAGCTGTCCTCAGAACCCTTGTCCAATACCAAGTGTTCTGATAATGTGGTTTTGCTGCACACTTATTATAAAAAATATCTGCAGTGCCTCTGATACAATCAACTTCATTGGAACAGCTGGCAAATTCTAGTTTTTAAAAAGAGGACCCCCATTGAGCACTCTAGTTGCGAAGAGGATATAAATTATAATAAAAAAATCACGACATATAAGAGACAAGACATATATGATCAGTGGTGGCATACAGAGGGATAGAATCCTCTTTTCACAGTACTTCATTAATGCTAATAAGTATGTATTTGCATCTGTCTCTATTTAGGAAAGCTCTTAAGGATACACTTAAGCTTAAGCTGAAGGTAACATGCTAGCTTGCTGAGACCTCCTTGATTACATAAAAATAATTTTTACTAGAAGATGGGAAGCATGGAACAGTGTTTTACTTTATTAACAGGTGTATTTGAAAACCAGATTCTGAGGAGAAATATCTTTTTTGGAATTTGTTCTAGTGTATTTTCACAGAAAATGTCTTTGCTGTGTTAGGATAGCAATCAAGGAAGAATTCCTACATCCCTCAGAGAAACAGGCCTAGATAGAAATAGATGCTGAGGAACAAGGAACCAAGTGAAATATGAAAAATGAAACACTTGCCCTGCTCCATTTTGAATTCTGCTCAGCTTTAGTGGAAGTCTTGGATTTAATGCTCACCATGGCAGGAAATAGTCTGCAATTAGTCACATGTAAATGCACCTTTGTTGACATTAGAGAGACTTGATGTCCTGGAAAGGAACACACAGTCACAATCCCCAAACTCCCTTGGGGGCCACGAGTTGGAGGATGGAGGGAACCAGGAATATCTGCTGCCATGCCTTTTCTTGGGAACCATTTTACTGGAGAAGAAACACTATAGTATTCCACAGGGACAGTACTAACTCCAGGTGTCTTCTGACAAATAATGAATGCTACAAGAACATCACAAAGACCTTTCTAATGTGTATGCAGATCCAACAGAACAGCCCTAGCAACTAGTAGAGGTCCACAGGTCGAACTCAGGTTCTGAGTTCATGATCCAAAAGACAATGTCTCATGAGCACCCCAAGAGCACTCCTGAATTTCCATGGGATACTGGAGTTTTTGAACTGGCACATATGAGCAGCTCTAGGCCAGACACCGAAAGGAAATAGTAGCTGTGATGCTGAGGGTAGCACCAATCCACAGAGATGGTGATGTCAGAAATACAGATGAGCATCAGTCTGGTCCAAAACAGAAGGGGCATTGCATCAACTTTGTGACCATACTTTTTCCTCCTGTTCTCCAGTCCTGTTAGGTCTGGATCTTGGGACCAAAGCACATGGGGAAAAAAAGAGTTGGTGGGGGGCATCAAGGAATAATTCTCAGCATAGGAAAATGCATTATTTTGTCTCGGGGCGGGGGGGGGGAGGGAAATAAGACCATGTCTAGGGAAAGTGTCCTTTCTGCTCCTGTCAACGTCCCTGTGCTGGACAACTGTTGACACTTCAGATGCAGGCAAAACTCACACTGAGAATACGCTTGAGAAACAGTATAAGTAGAAAAATTCTTTCTGACCAATTCAGGTCACGAGCCAAGACCTGGGGCTTGCTTTGAATACTCTTAATGTACAGCTGCCAATATTATCAGCTTTCTGAGATGGTGCAGGGAATCTGGCTCTTCCTGTGGGCCAGGAAAGAAACAGAAACATGTATGTACACATACAGCCCATGGGGAACACTGTAACGAGTCAAATGAATCCCAGACACAGAGACCGAAAAAATATTAAAGGGTACAAGCACGCCGAGCCCACTATCTCTCTTGGTAAAGCTGTTACAGTGTTAAATTGGCTCACATGTCTCAATTTTTTTTTTCTCCAACACTGAAACCGTCTGACTTTCAGCTGTATTCTGCTGGACTGCATACAGCTTTTTTAGGTGGAAAAAGATCTCATCCCTGCAAGCCTTTCTGTATGCAAGTGTGGTCACCTAGCCATGCCTTCACGGTCTTCTTGTTAAACTGGTTGGGTTCTTTAATCCTCACATTTATAAGGTTGATTTCCTGCTTGGGCCATTTTTCTATCTTTCTTTCAAACTCGTTTGTGTTTCTATGCCCTTTATTCATTCATTGTGCAGACCAGCTGGTTCCTAGGCTGTGTACAGCACCAGATCTCTTTTTGGTTTTCTGCAGTGTTGCTTGGGAGTGTGCTGGTGTTTCAGGATCATCTGATTTGGGACAGGGCCTGGGCAGAATGCTGATAACATGGGTATTTTTTCTCCCCTCTATCTCGTCTGTATAGAAGTGGACGTTTTCAGGCAGGAATCTGAGCAAATGTTTGTGCTTTCCTTGTGAAGAATATTGAGGTATGGCAGAGGAAAGTTTTTCTGACAAGCCGAACAGGAGGATATAGCTCAGTTAGCTGCAGTGAGAGGAAGGAAGGAACAGTGACAGGTCTATGGCTGCAAGGATGGAGATGGGAGGTGTGCATGCCAGAAACCCAGAACCCTGGGGCTGCTCTGCCAGATCAACACAAACATTAGAAAGCTGCTATTTCAACATCCAGTTGGGTGGACTGGACCACACTACCTCCAGCATAGTCCTGGATATGCTTCTTTTACTTAATCTGAAGGGCCTTCCTAGGTCTTTTTGATTACATTCAGATGCCACATTGAAGTAGTGATGTGATGTATCTAAGCTTACTGTCACAACTTTCTATAACCGTAGCAGCCTCTTACCTAGATAATTCTAGTCTTGACACCAACTGTATTAAAACTTGCAGTGGGTTATAAGCATTTAACTAGTGGTTACATTACTCTGAAGCAGTAGATTGGCTTCCTCATTTTTTACAGCTCCACCAATTTTTGTGTCATTTGCAAAGTGTATCAGCAATGGTTTTATGTCACGCTTTAGCATTCATCTCTGCTCTATTTTACAGTACAATGCAATTATGAGGCAATATACTGTTGTGGGCTATATGAAGACATTTGTTTTTGTTACTTAAAATAAAATATCCATATTGTCATGGTAGCTTTTACAAATAATGCAAAAGAAAGGACAAATAATACAATAGCAAGACAAAACCTGAAATCTGCTCCAAACTGTGGCCAGTCAGTTCTGCACTGCTGTAGAAGTCAAGATACTACACAACTGTCTTTTGACTCATAACCTCTGCAAGAAACGAGAGAATATATGTCTGAGTGTTATTCTACCCTTCAGATCAGCCACCGTGGGGCTCTTTCAGATCACCTGAGGGCAAAGTCCAAGACTGCTTTGCCACAAGGACTCATTAAACCAGGTAGTGTTTAAACAGAGTGCTTCTGCCACTGTCTATGTGGCATGAACCAGCTCCCTCTAACTTTCCTGAGAAAGGCTCAAAGCCCGTGAGCACCAAGAAATGTCTCTGCAGCACACTCTAAAGATCATTCTTAAAGAGAAGTTATCATTTTCGCTCGAAAGAAACTGCAGGCAATTCATGACCGCTGCAGTGTTTCTGGAGTGGCCCTGTGATCCTCAGACCTTGTTTAAATGTTTGGGATGCTGTTGTGATTGTAATTCCAGATGCATTGTGACGGTAAGTAGGATTCCCTATGAGAACAACCAAGGTTACCACCTTACTTTGCATCTAAGAGTATTCTGCTAGTTGAAATACAACAGTTTTCTCATTCTGATGCTGAATGGCTCTCCTTCTTCAATATGTCCAAAGCATACACTTTTAAAAACTCAGCATGTTTTATGCTAGGATTTATCCACAATCCGGAACTTTTCTTACTTCCTGTGTTATTACTGATGACCACTTAAAAGTTATGCACCATCGGCTAAGCTATCAAAGGACAAATCTACTTAAGAGCCATTGTATACCTGGCTCAGTTTCCTGAGTTTTTGAAGGATGGGTAGGTAAGCTAGAGAACTATTTTGATTTATAAAGTGTTTTATTTTAAATAAGTTTTACTTTTTGAAATATGCCTGGACTATGTAAGATTTTAAATAATTCAGCCACTGCTGTGTTGAAAAGTAGTGACTGAACATAGAAGATACATAAGAAAGGCCATTTCAAGGCTGTTGCTCAGTTAGCTAGACAGCTTACTATACTGAATAACTAGTGTTATTCCCCTGACGTTATCCTCTAGTGCAGTTTAACGCATGCTATATATCCTTTAAGACATTATTTATACAATGTTAAGCAATGAGCTCTATTATATGGCTATACTGAATTGTTATGAGACTCAATGGGAACTGCAGTGGATGTCATTTATTTCTAAATGTAAAGTGCAAAATTAGAGTAAGTTAATGTTAAGTTGCCTATCACTTGGGTACCATTAGCAAAACAGTTTGTCTGAGTATGTTGCATTGAAGAAGTGTTTTATATGTTGAAAAAGCATTTTTCTCTGAAAGTCTGAGATTCTAACACAGAAATCATTGTGATGATCAGTACTCAGATTGAGATGACTATGTAGTTCTTCCCTAGAAATCTTGTACTACAAGACCTTGTGGTTATGTGTGGTCAGATTTCTATATCCGTGGGGAAGTCCCATGGCTCTGCTTGTCAAAAGCTTTTTTGGCTTGGATTCAGCTGCAAGAATCAGAGGGCCGCATTTCCAGATGGAACTGAGACCCTGGTTGTGCAACTGTCAGCCATAAGACTGTTCCTCTTACTGCTCTAAAGGGACTTCTGGCATGATTAAGTATTAATCAACAGAATAAAAGTTTTCTGGGTCAGGTCCCAATTCTGGAATGTGATTAATTCATTGCTTGTAAAAACATGCTGCAATTTTCAATATTACAAAATATAGTAATAAATAAACAACGCTGATGCGGCTCTGAGGTAGGTTGAGGATTAATCATGAATTCCAGTTTGTGAATTAGAACTGGCAGGCTGTGCGAGAGTTTCACATCTAGTGCGATTGATCTCCTGGGAGCTATTTCAGCTTTTCTTGTTATGCGGGAGCACTGATGTTGATAGTATAAGAAGTCAACAGATTTAGGAGGAAAAGAGCTGGGAGGACTGGTATAGTAAATCAGAAAGTTATTCCATGTTACAGAAAACATTTGGGGACTTTGCTGGGTGCTTCTAGTCTGTGAGAACTTAACCATTAGTCAGCTAAGTATAACTTAACCATTAGTCAGCTAAGTATAAAAACAAACAACAACAAAAAAATTATTAAATAAGTTGTTGCACTCTCCTAACTGTCATGAATCTGCTGACTTCTTGATCATATACTAATTTTTAGTTATATAGCCTTTTTCCTTACATTTTTTCTTCTGTTGAGACTGACTACATTTCCCCGACTAAATCTATTCCCAACTGAAATCAACACACATTCCTTGATAGCAGTCTGGGCTTCACATTTTAAATGCCTTCAGTTTTCTGAAGAGGTGAGCTGCTCAGAAACGCATATGTTCATTAAAGCTTGGTTACTAAGGAAGTGTCACGACAACGTTTCACTCTGCTTGCGGAATCACTAGAGGGAGCTCCAGGTGCATGGGAAGGGAAGGCTTTGTTCTCAAACATCACACAAAACTCAAGCAAACAGGAAAAAATATCTTTTCCAAAAGACAATGATTGCTAAATGTCTAAAAGAGCAAAAAAGTAAGTCCTTCATTGTTCTTAATTAGAATAGTTTATAGGCATTTTTTTGCCTATAATATAAGCCTCACAAGCTACTACCTACAGCATTTAAAGGCTGGTAACAGTGTCCAGTTAAAACCTTTGCGAATAGGAAGCTTGAAAAATGTGTAATACTAATGCCTGTGAGCCCTTTTAAGCAATAACAATCAAGATACGTGGCTTATTCAAGTGGCTAGTTTGTCAGAGCTGATGAGAGAGATATCCAGTAAGTTGGACCTAAACCTTTTTCTCCGATGCAATGCAATAATTCTAAACCAGCACAACATCTCTGGAAGCCGACTGATTTGATGTCTGATATTCATATAGAGCAGCGGCTCTTCTGGTCCTAGAAGAAGGATCATTTTTGATGGATATAGGGAAATTCGTCTGGGCAAAATGGAAAGTGGAGAGAGTACAAATTGCAGTGAGCATCTTCAGTGTTTATTATTTGCAAAACTGCTTCCAGGGCCCAGGAATTAAGAAAGCATTTTGGTTTGGTCTATATTTGGTTTATTTTCAGTGTCGTTAAGGAGATACCTTGTCCTTGTAGGACAAGAGAACCTGTCGAATGCTCTAATATCTGTTAACATGTAGCATTGGTATCTCTGTCACACAAATGAAGAAGTTGAGTAATGTTAAGAAGGGATGAATACATTCTTACAGCTTATTGCTGCCACTCTTCTATGCAAGGCCTTCTGTGTTTGCATTTAAAGCACAGACTATATTGCCATGTCTACTGAATCCATGGACATCATGGGGAAACAGACTCCCAATACTGATTGGACCAGCTGCTCTTTGTTGCAATGCCAGGGTATGGTAGGCTTCTGAGACAAAGGGACTTTATTATCTCAAGACACTTTTGTGTTCATAGCCAGAGGATTTATCATACCTAGCTGTTCAGAGAAGACACACTGATATCTCAACTTTTGTCCAATGCACTTAAATTATACTAAGACATTATAGCCCAATTTGGAGAACAAACTCGGTTTACTCACTGAACCTGCAAATACACATAGAAGTTCTTATTTTATTTTCCTGAAAAGTTTGAATTAAATAGTGGCAGTTCTGTAAATATGCATACACATAAATAAACAGCACTAGGATGCAGCTTATCTTTTGAGCTAAGTAGTGGTCATCTGGGTCATTCCATTCTCAGTTAGCCAAACAGCCATTTAGTATCAGCTATACATCTCTGCTTTCCTAATACAGTGGGGTTTTTCATATGTTAGTCTTCTCTGTACATTTATTCACACAGATAAAGTAATATTCTTTAAAATATGTATCTGGGAAATACTACATTTTACATTTTGCTCTTACATTTTACATTTCGCTCTTACATAACCACCAAGAAATAGCATGCAGTGTCACCAGGATTTCTGAAATTTTATAAAACACACTTTGTATAATTTCTGCACTTGTTACGTATACGTTATAATTGTATTAGGTTTAGGAAAGATTGTAATAAACTATTATTTCAGCATCAGTCAGTGATTTGTACTGAGAGGGAAATTCGTGTTCTATTTGACTCTGCTGTGTCTTTATATTGGAGGCCACGTGCCAACAGAGCTTCAGAAAACAGATAAAATAACTCTGTATTTCCATACAGTGATTGATTATACAGAAACGTCTGGCTCATTAGAATAGACTAGACCATCTTAGAATTTATGGAAATGTTTGTCTGACTTCCACAGTATTCATGCAGTATTCACTGACTCTATGCGAAAGAAGGAGAGCAGCTTTATTCTTGAGGCTGTTGTTACCTGATGAGCCCTGCTACAACGGTACATGTGTTGTTAGGTATCACTGTTATATGATGGCCATTGTTTAGAAGTGACATTGTAACCAGAGGAAAGCACTGTTCAATTTTAGAGTCCTTCCTTGAACTACTTCCATGTGGCACAATTTTTGGATCTCACTTCTTGTGAGTTTTCATTAAAGAAAATGTACTTATATTTCAGGGACATTTTAATCTAATAAGGTTATGTGTGGATCTGAAAATTGTAGGAAAAGAGAAAAAGGCTTTCTTCCCTTTCCTTCTTTCCAAAGCTAAAGTTTAAAAAGATGTTTTTTCCTCCCTACAGTGTTTTTAATGGAACAGGAATATGAAATATTGCAAGGCATTTCCTCTAAGAGTTTTGCGTACCGGTTTAAAAAGGATCTATTTAAAGCTACCCAACATGCGTAACAGTAGCAGGATCAGGCCAGTAGAGAGAGAAACAGATGAATTATGTGAGAGAAAATCTCATAAAATCTTTTGGGTAGCATCAGGATGAAGCTTCTATAATTCTGAGTAATAATAAAACACAAATAAAACTCTCTGGGCATATGGTCATGTGTTTTTCTTAACAAGAGCAAAATTTAAAAAAAAGGTTTTAATGTGCATATTGTACAACACTAGAAAAACTCAAAGAAGACTTAAACTCACATTATTCTGTGGTGTTTGGTTTCTGAAAAAAGACTGTTTTTTTCAGTCCTGCTTCTGCTTTTACCACACCTTTCTGAAATGTGTATTACAGAGACAGGAGAATTTATATTATGCAGTTACTACTCAGATTTTCTCTCGCACCTGAAAATAAGCTGTTCAGCAATTTAAGCAGTAAATAATAACACAATTTTAGCCATAATTTGGGAGGAAGTATCTGTGCTGAGTTCAATCTCTGTCCCAGGCCATGTTTTCAGTGTAGCTCGTGCAACGATGGGAGGAGGATTCTTAGCTTTGCTATACAGGCCAAAACAGAAAGCAGCTCACAGTTCTGTAGGTTTTCTAAGCACTCTGTAAATATTAGTCGGTCTTCATGACACCTCAATGAGGTAGGTAAGGATTAATAACTTTATTTTACAGGATGGTAGACTTAACCAGAGAAGTGAATTGTGTGAGCTCATATAAGGAAGTAGTGACAAAATTACTTTTAGAACTGAGAAGTCCCATCTCACTAAAACACAGAGCCTTGGGCTCAAAACCCACAAAAATCAAGCTGTATGATTATTGTCATAGAAACTGTAGTAAAGGAGATAATTAACACTGATCTGGTGTAGAACACCAAGCCATAATGATGCTGTCACAATGTATATTTTACGGCCTTGAAATACACAGAGAGTTCAAGAAATCGTAAATACCCCCCACTCATATTTTTGTGGGCATTTTGATCAATAGCACATCATAAAGTTGATTTGACAAGTTGAAGATACGTTTCATTTTGTAGAAACAAATGTACTGAACTCATGATTATAAGCGCACTGTGTCTAGACACCAAGGCAATTATAAGGAAAATTACATTTTCATTTCTATTGCAAACTGTCTTGTTAATCTGCTCAATATTTCCTTGCTATTCATTTTGTCCAGCAGTTCTTGTCTTTAAAGAAGGTCAAACAAGCCCTTTTCAATGTTACTGTCTGCTGTAGCTGTATTATAGGTAATGATAACTGTAGTTCATTACCATGATGCAAAACGAACCCCATCCTTTTTTGCAGTGAATCTAGCTGGTATTTTAGAATATACTAGTTGATTTTTAAAGTTTTAACACTTTAGCTGGGATGCAGTCTTTTCTTCTGGTTTTATTTCTAGCACAAAGAAGAACAGATGCATCAGCAAGCAAGATGTCATGAGTTCCCCTTCCCTACAAAGTCATGTTGGCCTTTGTGCTCACTGCTTTTCTAGTACCCACAAGAACTATAAAAGGTGACTAACCATGTCCTCCTCCTTTCTACTCCAGCTATGGAGTAGGTAAAGAAAGGAGAGAACTTTGCTCCCCAGGACCAAACGTAAGTTCCTGCTGCCAATACGATGTACCGGGCTCCCAAATCCAATGGCTTGGGAACTGGGTTTTTTGAGAAACAAAAGTGCTTTTGAATGTTTTCAGAGTGGGAAAGCTAAGGAACCCCAGGTATCTGACGTCCTAGAAGGTATTATAGGTCATATCATCATCGTGATGAAATCACCATTGCTGTCATCTGCAAGAAGAAAAGAAGGTGTGCAATTTTCATTACCAAAACACTCTGTTTAAGAACCCGTGTATGGAAAATGGTTTCTTGTCCTGAACACAGCTTTCAAGGAGGTGATTCACTCTAGCTTCAAGACAAGTGGCCAGGTCCAGGAGCAAGCCAGGGCTTCTTGTTGGATCATTTAGGCATTTCCTGCTGACTTTATCATCAGAGAAGGAACAGCTGCAGCACTTCTGCAGCTGAGTCCCTTTGCACGCTGTAATGTTGGTCATCACAGCACTGGTGTGTCTCTGTGCATACAATGAGCAGAAGTTCCAAGACATTCCCACACAAGCCTAATTATCTTCTACTTTTGCATAAACTTGCAGAGTTAACATCGTTTGTTCTAAATTCTTACAGCAACTAATAATAACCTTTTTAAAAAACTCAGCAGTGACTTATGAAATGAGAGGTTGCCCGTGAGTAAATAAAAACGAGGAAATGACCACTGCAGAAAATAGAACTGTGGGTAGGGAATGATTCAGTGTGTCAATTATGCAAACAAATAATAATGTAAACTACTCAGAAGGTATTTTACCACTGCAAATTGTTAACATTGTCAACAGTTTCTTGAAATGACAAGCTGTTCTCTGAATTTCTGAATTGTTCCTACTAGTGTGCATATTTCTATGTAAATGAACGCCATTAAACAAATGCTCCTGTGGTGATGACACAAGTTTCTTTCCACATTATCACAAGTTCTTCCCTTAGGCACACTGTAGGGAGAAAAAAATAAAAAGTCATTGAGATTATTCAATGTCCTATTTGTTTCTAAAATACAGTAAATTTCAAAAACAGTGTATGTGTATATAGCTCTTCTACAGGGCATGTGCCTTTTCTAAATTCTTAGAGAATCCGGGAAATTAAAATACCCACTTCTGTATTGATTCTTGTCAACCTTGTCATAATAGTGCCTTCTGCTTGTTCTGTGTCATGCATCTCATGGTCTCTGTTACTCCTCATATCAACCTCAACCTGCAAAGATATGGTTCTGAATATTTCAGAACGCTTTTAAAATCATGTTAGAATTTTAAAAGAGCTTAAACTTTCTCTTTAAGATTTTGCTATGCCATTTTAAACTCAGTAGTCCTAGTTCAGCAATTCCTGAAACAGAGTTATAATACAAAGGGTCAATAGTTTAGCTTATGCTGTTGGTACATTGTGATCATGTCCTGTTCATGATCAAATACCATTCATTAATCAACTAAAAGAAATGTACCTTCTGCAGGAAACCCTTGATTTACCTTTAGGTAGCTGGGCTCGGGATTTTGAAATGTGGCATGCTGGCTTTTCTAAACATTTCTCAAACCTAATAATCACATCATGGAGTCGCTCATTTTCAGCATGGTAGTCCTGAGCTTAGAAGGAAGTAAGATTAGGGGTCAGCAGGAGGAAATGGGGTAGCAGAAATGTTTCTGATGTTATCCATGAATAAATATCTTATACCAAATAAATAAATAATGATATATACAGGAGAGAATACTCTGCTCACATTACCATCCTGCTTGGCCCGTATGGCTAGCTTTCTTCCTGCTTCATGTACTTTGCAAAAAAAATATTTCTGTTATACAGTTTTACTTCCTTTTGACTGAAACAATCTCAGAAATCTACAAAATGCCTCATTTAAGTGAAACCTACATCTTTTACTAAAAAAAAACAATGAAAAAGAAATTTTCATTTTAACTGAAAGAACAGCTGTGAAACGGTTTAGCTTAATCAGAATTAAGCAGAGAATCCTGGACACTTGTTACACTGTAGTACTCAGCATATTACAGTATTTCGTCTGCAAAGTTTCTATTGGCTGAGGCTAATGCAAAGACTATGACTATAATACAAAGAATAAGAAGAATTCGTAGATAATAAAGAAATTTGCAATTTCCACAATGTAGCAGAAAATAGGCAGCAAATACGGAGTTCGCTTTACATCTGATTGGCATTTGATGCAAATATTGAAAGTGGAGGATAAAAGAGGATTTCAGTCAGGTATATACATCTGTTTCAACTGAGAAATTTATTGAAGTGATTTTGATAACATTAGCATGATTATTCTTAGATATATGTTGATTTTTTGAGATGTTTACTTTCAGATCATTTTTAATGAGACAGAATAGAATATGTGGAGGAAAAAGTAAACGATGTGCATTGTAATTTCTTGGCTATTTCCCTTTCTGCTTTGATTCCTAAATAAAAACCTGTATTTTCAACTCTACCAGCTATATTTGACTGAATTCAGTAGGATTAGAAAAATTCTGCAATTCTGCAAAAAGATGTGAAGAGGTCAGTCATGAAAGAAACCAATGTCCAAATAGCAGGTGAATATTTCTGGAGTTCGGTTCTTTGTAGAAGATCATGCTGTTCTGATCTCCACTTATAGAAATCTTAGATAATCTTTCACTCAGATCTGTTTACGTTAGAAAGTTAAATACAATGATATAGTTTTTGTTTACCCAGTTGGAGCTTTGATGTTTACCATGTAGAGGAGGTATCAGGTGGTGTTCTGAGATACTGCTGAACTCTGGTTGACGTAGACTGAAATTGTACCTTACCACCTTCTGGCAAATGGGTGTTTGACTCCTCGGTACTTTTTATTTCTAGAAAGTACTAAGGATATCAAGCAAGGAATATACCTTACTTCAGTATGTTTTAAATGGAAATGGTGAAAAAGTTTTCTTTTCTGTCTGTATCCTGTCCTTTCCACCACCTATTAACCTGACAGAATCAATAAGGCTTTGTTCATTTTATATATAAATAGATATTTACAGTAGTATATAAAGGTTTAAGAAAAAAATAGATAGTCATCCTCCATAATTTTTGCACACTAAGGAGTTTTATAGGGTACTCTTTCCGACTGTCCTGAAGTTTTTAGAGCAGTTTCTCAGCAGGAGGTGTAGAGGTTTGAAAACTCAGTGGAAATGGCAACGGTGAATAGCAGTTACTAATGAAGATGTAAAGGCCACATGAATAAAAGAAACAGAGTTAGAAATGGAGAAAGAAATAGATCTAATGCAAGAATGCTAGAATATAATTCTGGCCTTCACTCAGATAATGGTTTAATGTCTCATTTTTCCTTACATTTGTTGAGGATACATTAAGACAGAGGTACTTCTCTTGTAAAGAAAAAGTGTGCTTATGTAATGGTTTCCTTCAAGAACACAGACAGAGTTTTACAAAAACTGATCAGCTAAAGTAGGTTATAACATCAAATACAAACAGACCTTTCTTCTTGTTGTAGTGAGTTAACTTTTGAAATTGGAAGTGCAACAAATTATTGTTTATGCTCTTTCCTTTGCATATGTGCCTTTATAATATTGTGCTATTTATTCAGTTGAGATGTAATAAAAATTAGAAAAGTCAGGAAATGTGGAGATAAATACAAGACTGCCTAGATAATTCTTTTCCTTCATTTTAGTTTACACTATTTAAACAGTAGTCCATTCCTGATTTTGGCTTCACAACAAACGAAATGTTCCCCATTTGAGACCAAGAATCAAAGAGAGATTGTCAGCTTGAATTTGGCCCTAGATTTAATTTTAACAAAAAGGAAGATTTAATTAAATCTTACAATTGCAGGGAAGCTTTTGTAATTAAAAAGACAACTGTCCCATGTTGGTTCTTTTGCAGTCTTTGAATCCCAAATGATGCAACACCAAGAATATGACTGTAAAATACAATTACTTTAAATCAAATTCAGACAAAAATGAACTGATTTTGGCTTTTTATTTTAAATGAGTATTAAACAAAATATAAAAACAAAACAAAGCATTTTTTTCTGTCTTTAAAAATCATTGATAATAGCAGATATATGGATTGGTTTATAAAGTATTTAGAACCATAGAATCATTTAGAATGGAAAAGACCTTTAAGATCATTGAGTCCAACTGTTAACCTAACACTACCAAGCCTACCACTAAGGCACCTCCCTAAGCTCCGCATGTAGATGTCTTTTGAACACCTCCAGGGAAGGTGACTCAACCACTGCCCTGGGCGGCCTGTTCCAATGTTTTATAATCCATTTAGTGAAGAAATTTTTCCTCATATTTAGTCTAAACCTCCCCTGGCACAACTTGAGGCCATTTCCTCTTGTCCTATCACTTGTTACTTGGGAGAAGAGACTGGCACCCACCTTGTTACAACCTCTTTTCAGATAGTTGTAGAGAGCGATAAGGTCTCCCCTCAGCCTTTTCTGCAAGCTAACCAACCCCAGTTCCCTCAGCCAATACACATAAGACTTGTTCTCCAGACCTTTCACCAGCCTCATTGCTTTTCTTTGGACATGCTCCAGCACTTCAATGTCCTTCTTGTACTGAGGGGCGCAAAACTGAACACAGTACTCGAGGTGCAGCCTCACCAGTGCTGAGTACAGGGGGACAATCATTTCCATAGTTCTACTGGCCACCCTATTCCTGATAGAAGCCAGGATGCTGTTGACTTTCTTGGCCACCTGGGCACACTGCCGGCTCATGCTCAGCCAGCTGTCGGCCAATACTCTCAGGTCCTTTTCCACCAGGCAGCTTTTTAGCCGCTCTTCCCTGAGCCTCTAGCATTGCATGGGATTGTTGTGACCCAAATGCAGGACCCAGCACTTACCCTTATCGAACCTCTTATTACTGGCCTCAGCCTGTCCAGATATCTTTGCAGAGCCTTTCTACCCTCAAGCAGATTGACACTCCCGCCCAGCTTGGTGTTGTCTGCAAACTTACTGAGGGTGCACAAGATCCTCTCATTCAGATCATTGATAAAGATATCAAAGAGTACTGGCCCCAGTATGGAGCCCTGGGGAACACCACTTGTGACTGGTCTCCGACTGGATTTAACTTCATTCACCATAACCCTTTGGTCTCGACTTTCCAGCCAGTGTTTCACTGAGAGAAGAGTGCACCCGTCCAAGCCACGAGCCCCAATGTCTCCAGCAGAATGTTGTAGGAAATGATGTCAAAGATGTTACTAAAGTCTAGGTAAACAACATTCACAGCCTTTCCCTCATCCACTAGCAGGTCAGCCTGTCATAGAAGGTGATCAGGTTAGTCAAGTAAGACCTGCCTTTCATAAAGCCATGCTAATTGGGCCTGATTGCATGGTTGTCCTGTACATGCCACATGATGGCACTCAGAGTGATCTGCTCCATAACTTTCCATGGTACCGAGGTCAGACTGACAGGCCTGTAGTTCCCCAAATCCTCCCGCTGGCCCTTTATATAGAGGGCATCACATTTGCTAACATCCAGTCAGCTGGGACCTCCCTGGTTAGCCAGGACTGCTGATAAATGATGGTCAGTGGCTTGGTGAGCACTTCCACCAGCTCCCTCAGTACCCTTGGGTGGATCCCATCTGGCCCTATAGACTTGTCTGTGTCTGCGTGGTGTAGCAGGTTTCTAACCATTTCCCCTTGGACTGTGGGGGCTTCATTTTTCTCCCTGTCCCTGTCTTGTAGCTCAAGAGGGCTGAGTATCCCAAGAACAGCTGGTCTTACTGTTAAAGACTGAGGCAAAGAAAGCATTAAGTACCTCAGTCTTTTCCGCATCCTTTGTCACTATGCTTCGCTCTGCATCCAGTAAAGGATGGAGGTCCTCCATAGCCCTCCTTTTGCTGTTCATGTATTTATAGAGACATTTTTTATCGTCTTTTATGGCAGTAGCCAGATCAAGTTCCAGCTGGGCTTTGGCCCTTGCCCTTCTGATTTTCTCCTGCATAACCTCACACCACCCTTGTAGCCCTCCTGAGGGACCTGCCCCTCCTTCCAAAGGTCATAAACTCTCTTTTTTTCCCTGAATTCCAGCCAATTCTCTGTTCAGCCAGGCCAGTCTTCTTCCCTGCCAGCTCATCTTTTGGCACCTGGAGACAGCCTTCTCCTGTGCCTGTAAGGTTTCCTCATTGGAGAACGTTCAGCCTTCTTGGACTCCTTTGCTCCTCAGGACTGCCTCCCCAGGGACTCTGCCAACCTATATCTGTTCATTTAAGTAGCAGATATTTTGGGTAATAAAGGTGAGGAAAAGGTTCCTGCCAGAGCTTCTTGATCCAGAAAAAACATTACCAGGGCTAATTCGCTAGTGCTTTTTGCCAGAGACTTGCATCCTTGTTTAAACACACTACATAAAATATACCTCTTCACTTGAAGTTACTGTTGCCTGCTGATAAAGTGTCATTTTGCTTCTCACACTCAGCATGTTTCTAGTTTAGTCTTTCTTCTTTGTGCTTAGTTATATAAATATTATAAAGACATTTTCTTTACAATAATTTCCTTTCTGCTTTATTAGTAATTACATACAGGTTCACTAATTCTTCACTACTGTGATGCTATTGTTACAAATAGATACAAAGTTTTTACAAAATGTATCCAATATTTTGATAGTGCTGAGTCTTAAGTATCATGAATAGAAAGAACAGTTTTGATAAACTGTAAGAAATAACTTAGCATAACATGGATTGTTAACAAATACGATCAAATAAAGCTTTGTTTTAAACTTTAAAACTGGTCTGACTTCTAAGTCTTCTAGGCAGTCTAAACCCAGTGGTCTCTCATTCCTTAAATTCCTGTCTAATTCTTGATGTCTCATTCCATAAATTCCTCTAATTCCCTAAAAGGAATCTCCTAAATTCCCTAAATCCCTATATAGCTATGTCTACACACATATTCCATTGCACCCCATTCTGCCTAGAACATTCAGAAGGAAGATGCTACCCAGTAGGACAGAGGATCTTTCTCTTACCTTAATAAGTCTCTTGAGGCTGAAGAAGGAGTATCCTGTAAGGCTTGAGCCACGGATGTCTCTTTGGATTTTCACCACTTGGAGAACCAAGAACATCTTGGAGATTAATCTACACTTTCTTAAGGAATGTGATATGGAAAGAGAATCTGAATTTTGACCTTGATTAGAGACATTAGGATAGTCTTTCTTTTCATTGAGCAAATACACAGTGAGTTCAAACAGTTAACCTGGAACATCCACTGCGGAAATAAACCTCCCTCAAGAAAATCCACTCTCAGAATTAAAGGTGTCAAATGTGGGGTACGGTTTTTATATTTCTCCCACCTTCTTCTCTACTTCCTCACAACTAATGTTTTTACTATTGCACAAGGAAAAGAAATAAACACAAAATTATTAGAATGTTCTATGAATTTTAAATTGGAAGAAAAATTCTTGAAGCCGGTAAGTTAGAGCAACAACATGTACAACAGTATATATATCATTAAAATATGAAACAGGAAATTTTTGTGAAAGCCGTGTATAACAATGATTGACTCTTTTGATAAATGCAGTCTGAGTCTTTTTTAGTGACTGGGCCACTCATTTGCCTAGGAGATACCTTAAGAATTCAGACTCTTCTAGTAATACCTATGCATTTCACATTACTGTGACAATGGAGACAAGTAAAATTCTTCCTAGGTTTATAAGGCCAAAAGCACCCTTAGTCATTGCTCTCCTAGTGAGTACTCCAATTGCTAGTATAGCCTGAAGCTCCCTCTGCTCCCCATCTGGGCCAAGGAACTCTCATTCCTGACTGTCTGTCTACTGGTAGATGAGGCTCTCCTCTCTTATGCTGGAGATGCAGGTTCAGTGCCTCTTGCATGAAGGAGAATCTAAGCTCTAGTTTCCTGCTTGGAGTATGGAAACCGTGTTTGGCACTTTCAGTTCCATAGTACATATCTATAAAGGTTTCATTTTCTCAAAGCAGATATATATGTGCTTAGGATTCTACTTATGCTTGTCTCCTAAAGAAAAGGTTTAGAGAAATGAAGCTGGTGCCAACTTGTGTTTCATATTTGCTTTTCTTCTTTTCTTCCTAAGATATTAAAAGCATTTTAAAAGACATATATAGTTGAGTACTAGTCAGTACACTTTGCAGGCTTCTTTTCTCTTTCTGGAAGAGCTATGGGGAGTTCTGACCCAGCATCTTTTGAAGCTGCTGTGGCCGGCCTGCTGTTCCTCTCCTTGACACATCTCTCTCTGATAAATGTATGTTTTGTTTTAATGATCTGACATATGATAACTTTATCTGCAAGTGGGAACCTTGATTTTAGGACTGTATGACAAAAAGTATCCAGATTAAAAACCTGTTTCTGATTTACAGATTTTGGAAATAAAAAAAATAACTCAGTACCTGAAGGCAATAAGCAAGCCACTGGGCCATGTCCATAGGTTTGACATAGCAAATCTGTGATGGGTCCTCTGAGTTTGATGGATTACACTTATACTGAAGAAGATTAAAATACTCTACGTCTCTATGTTTGGTACATACATCTGGAGAAAGTATGAGACCACGTAATCATTTTTTTTTCTGACAAAGCTTTAAAGAATTCAGGTTTTATAGAATGAATATTGAGCTTCTGAATGAATCATTAGTATATCATGAATGTTTTTATTGGCCTGGAGGTGGATTGTCACATGATTTACCTGCAAAAACATAGTTGACCCATTTCATTGGTTAAGAACTTTGCTTGTACATCAGATATACTGAGTTCAACAATTGTAATTATCAAACAAACCTTTGCCTGGCAAGTACCTGCATCCTACTTACAACATTTATATTAGTTTCTTTTAAGTTTCTTTTAAAACTACTTCTAATAGTTGGCTTTAATATCTAGTTAGTTCATAACTGCAGTACACCTTTAGAAAAGTAAAATATACAACAGTAAAAGTTCTACCTTGGAAACAGTGAGAATTATGAAGTAGTAGGAACAAATAGAAATGATATACATTTTTAATTTGCTCATTGAAATTGAGGGGATGAAGGTCACAGGATTATTTTTTTTCTGAGTCATAATTCAGATCACAGCTCCAAAGAGGTAGGAAGACTCAGCCCTAAATTGTAATTTAAAGAGTAAGAGGCAGCAGTGAGTCTTGAACTAAGAAATCACAGCAAACTTTGCTGTAAGTATTCCATCAACCCTAGTTGTAGGTGATGTCAAATTAAATGAAGTCATAAGAGTCCTCCCTGACTCACACAGATTCTGGATCAATCCATTTTTGAACCAAGTACTCTGTTCCATATGCTGAAGATGTAATGGGAGAAAAAGGCACCTTGGTCCAAATCAATTCATAGCAGTACTGGAAATGTTTCATTTTTAATAATATGTGTTCTGGGGAATGGGATACAGATATTTCCCGTCTGCTAGGAGATGACTTTTTACATCCTGTAGTCGTTCTGCTTGTGCCTCCCACAATATGTTTCTCCAGATTTCCAGTGGCGAAGAGAGACATTGTGGAAAGCACATTGGTGGCATACATTAGACAAAAGAAGTCCTTTTATTTGGCTGCACTCCATCTTCTTGGCACCATACTTCCATGTGTTGTCAAGGCACGGTGTTCTCCCCTTCTGTTAAAGCTCCTTCAGCTATGGGTCAGGTTAAGGGGAGGAGCTACACTATCAACACATTCAAATTAGGTCTTAGTTTTGTTCTTCAGTATACTTTTTCCTTCCCCTCTCATTTGTACACAAGAAAAATTTTTGGTCCCAAATGCTAAGAGGTACATGATAAAGGACACAGTTTCTGTGCTGATGTCATGAGTAGCATGATATCAAAAGATAAATTTACAGTGGGAATGACCATAAAGACAAGAAAATTGTGATATTTAATATAACTGTCAAATATATATTGTATCTTTCGTCTCTTTGTTGCCTGTTCCTGCCTAATAAGGAGACAAAGAAACATGGAACTATTGGGAGAAGGTTGTTTTATGAATCTGCTTACTAAGGTTTTCCCTGGTACTAGAGTTGTAATGACAATAACCGTCACCTAACAGCAACTAATGTTGTTGGCTCCAGAGCCATACACAGATGTATGGGCTTACATTAGGGTTTCTGCTTTTTTAATATAATTTAATATTAGTTGTGATCTAGACAACAATAACACTAAGTTACTGGCCAGGATTATGACTAAGTTTTTCATTAGTAAATAAAAAAAATTAATACTAGAGTGCATACTCATAAAACCCATGTTTGATGTTTTGGAGGCTAAAGAACTTAGCTGTTTACATTAATATTATATGATTTTTGTAATACATAAACTAGGAAGCTAATCTGGACTTCTGGGCCAAGAGCTACCCAGTCTTCCACTGGGATGTAAATCTTTTTGTATTCCTCAGACATGCCCACCTGGAATCAGAATTTAGGCAGACTACACTGCTTTCTGGAAATGCGTAGTTATTTCTATTCATTACAGGAAGAGCTTAAAAGGACTAAGTTATTATTATTTTTTTTTAGTGGCAAGAATCACTAGCTTGCTTGAACTCGTATTTTAATCACACGCTACAAGTTTATTCTATTCTATATTATGACTATTTTATTGACACCAGTCTCATTTTTGGTGGGATCTTGGAGAATTTCTGTGTTGATGCCTCAGAAAGCGAGCTTTTCAAGACTATGAATATTTTTCTCTAAAACAATGATCATCCTGCACGTTGTGAATGAATCTGTCTTCAAGCAAGAACGAGAATATGCACCATTAGCTGCAGAGAATTTTAACTCTTCTGCAAGAGGTCATTGTGTAAAACTGTAGTTAAACTAATAAACCAAACATTTTCTCTGTCCATCTTCTTTCAGATCATTTTCTGCTCTTTCCCTGCACTTACACTTTTCCAAACCACAGTACACAGAATAGGTTGGAGCACCAAGTACAGGCAAAGGCTAAAGGATCATGTTGTCAGGCAACATTTGCAGATACGTAAAGAAAGAGATGAAAAAAAAAGGCATTTTATCCTTATATTCTTCATCTCTAACAGAATTTCCAAAGTAAAATAGGTGGTATCTTACTTCTACACAAAAGCCAGCATTGTCCCTCAAAGTAACAACAGCATGGATACACTTGGGAAGAGAATTGCACTCACAGTCAGGACACCCCTTTGGCACTCTTCCCATCTAAATATCAAGACGGAAATTAAAGCTGCTTTGCTGACAGAACTAGAGTTAGTTTCTTTCTTCATGTGACAAGCCTTATTAATGGAAAGCAGTGCAGTTTTCACCTTGTTGTGCCAGAAGGAGTGACTCCAGCACACAGAGGAAGCAACATTCCTTTTGCTAGACAGCTCATAAGCTGCCTTGTTTGGAACATTATGAGGTGATGCTCAGGTTCAAATAACAGCAAAGACAGACAAGCGCTGTTATGGTAATGCCCATTTCTTTCTCATTTGTTTTGTGTTACAAAGGGGATAAAGACAATCCTCTAGGACCTTTCAGAGAGACGATACATTTAAAATAATGTCTGTTCCAATGCTCCCAAATTTCAGGTTGAACCTCAGCTGCAAAAGCAGCATTTTTTGAATCACAACAGAAAAATGCAACCTGCAACAACTCTATAGAGATAAGATAAAAAAGCCTGTGTCATTCCATGAAAAAACAGAAGAAAGCTTTCTATGAGTATGATTTGGATCAATGAGACATGACAGATATATGAAGACTTGCAGATAACTCTATTTTTTATTAATAATACAGGTCTGGTGATAAATAATGATTAATCTTAATTTTTTACATTAGCAACAAGAGTTTTATAAGTTGTACATGAAAGTGGCATATTTAATTCAATGCAGAATATTTTTAAATAAATGTCAAGATCATATGGAACATATGAAACAAGGAAAAATACAGGAAGTGCCATTTTGATGCTGACCAATGATTTGTTCAGTCTAATAGCCTGTGTCTTGCAGTGAGCAGGACAATCAGATTCAAAAGGATGTATGCAAAATCCTGAAATGGATGGCAGTTTAATACTCTACAGATTATTCTATCCAATGCTCTCAGAAAATTTGGATTATTCCTAACACACATTCTTTAACATTTTTCCTGATTAATTTTTGGATTAATTTTCCAACCCCTACTATTCTGTGATTCTGTGATTCTGTGATTAGTGTGTGTATGTAATCTTTTAAACTGGTTCCATCCTTGGACACCCTTTCAAGACTTTCAGCTGTTGTATTTACTATGTAAACTACACTTTCCTTTTATTAATTTACTTTTATTACTTTGTTTATTTTATTTTCCTGTTCCTCTGTTTTATAAAAGACGTTTATTAAGGGCATATGTCTTCTCTAGATTATATTCATTATTCCTTATATATTTTTTATACTCTTGTTTAGTCAATCTAAACCAGAACTCTTCTCTTAACCTACACAACAGTCATGGGGCAACTTTTAAGTTAACTGTGATTTCTGTTTTCTGTATAGCAGTCAGATGTTTAGACTTCTTTTACAAAAAGAGGGAAGTTTTTATTTTAAGACCATGTCAGTCTTAGGTAGGCTGAGCCTTGTGTCCTGTCATTCTAAGCATATGTCTGCCCACTGCGCTTTAGAGTACTCTGGCAGGTGCACCTTTCATTTTCCTGTTGAAAGTGAGCTACATGCAGTCAAGGATACAGGAGTCTTAGGAACAGAAGAAGAGGCGGCAAGACAGAACTTGACTTTACATTTAGTATTTGAGACAATCAACCAGGAATATGGAAGACCTATACTGATCTGTGACTCCATAAATATTTTTAGAGTTTTATCCAATTACTGCAGCAAAATTCTAATGTAACCTTCTCAGGTTCCAGAAAGCAGACTATTGAATACCACTTACCCCTTCTTTTGCCCAAGAACATGGCGTCCTCCTGCCTAAGCATTCTTGGCTACATAGTGGAGTCTTTGAGGGTAAGCTATCCGCTGTGAGGAAGGTCCAGGCCCCCTCAGACCACGGATGCAGTTCTTACACCAGGTTTGCATAGGCTATGCTACAAAATCTAGGGAATCATAAAATGATAGAACAGTCCAGGTTGGAAGGGATCTCAAAGATTGTCTGGTCCAACATTCTATGTGAAAGAGAGCTTAGATGGTCTCATCTAGCACATGCCTAATCACATCTTGAAAACCTACAGTGAGAACTCGACCACATCACTGGGGAGGTTGTTCCATTGAACAGTTGTTCTCACTGTAAAAAACTTCCCAGGTGCAGGACCTTGCGCTTGTATTTGTTCAACTTCATACAGTTCTTACTTGCCCACTCTTCCAGCCTGTCCAGGTTTCTTTGTAAGATGTCTCTCCCTGCTGACATGTCCACCTCACCACCCAGTTTAATGTCATCTGCAAGCTTAGGGGAGGGAGCTTTCAGTCCCGCTGTCCCGATCATTTATGATGATGCTGAGCAGCATGGGCCCCATTAGTCCCTGGGGGACATCACTTGTGATCAACAGCCAGCCTGAGTAGAAATCACTGATCACTATCTTCTGAGTGTGGCCTGTTAACCGATTATCTACCCATTTCACAGACCACCCATCCAATCTGTGTCATGCCAGTTTGTCCAGGAGAATGCTGTGGGAAACAGTGTCAAATGCTTTGCTGAAGTCCAGGTAAACAATATCCACAGCTGTCCCCATGTTGACAGAATATGTTGTTTTCTTGTAGGAGGTGATTAGGTTAGTCAGTCTTGATTTGTCTTTGGTAAATCTGTGCTGGCTTTTCTCTGTCACCTGCTTCATTTGGCTTCTTTCTGGGACAACTCTTTCCATTGCTTTCCCAAGGACTGAAGTAAGAGAAGGACAGGCATTATCACCACCCTCAACTTTTTTTTCGTTCTTTAATTTGAGTGAACTCTGTTCCATTATGTAGTTCCATTCAAGAGAGTTGCCAGAACAGATTCGTGGTGGAAGAACTGAATATTCCCTGCCGGTGCATTATACACTGAATTCAGCAATAAATATCCAGACGACTAAGTTCTTCACTGGAGATCTCCAATTTGTTTTTCTCTCTTCTTTCAGCTACACCAGGAACTTACATGATTGCATAGGAAGGACCTCTAGACTAGATGCCTAAAATTCAATGTTTTTCTCAGGGTCTTTAAATTTATTCATAATTTCCTCCTACTTTATTGTTTTTGTTGAGAAGACATGACCAAAACTAAATGCAGTATTCCAGATAAAAAGTTGCTATTCATCTATATTAGTATGTGTTAATATTTTGAGAATATTTTGTCTTTCTCTGTATACCATCTAATATTTCTTTTTTTAGCTAAGGTGACCAGTGACTTGAAGTTTTCATTGAACTAACTATCGACCGTGATGATGGAGTTCTCTCTCTTTATGTTAGCAGCTACATTAGAGCCCTATAGTATGTAGGAACTCTTCATATTTCATCCCCTTCCAATGTGCATTACATTGCATTTGTGAGTAATTGAAGCCCAGCTGGCAAACTCTTTATTGTCATTCTCTTAAATAATGTTAGCTAAATGTGTACAGGAAAGACCAGAGCTCTGAAACGCAAAAGGCTTTTCTCTTCAGTTTCTATTTGTTTGGAAAGGGGGATGTTGTGGCTCTGGACTTGGTATGTGTGAATACAGAGTATGTTCTAGTTTTGGATGGACATAATCAGAGAGTAAATAAGTGATATTTTTTATAAACCATTACAAATACTAACTCTTTGTCAGGGATGTTCTTAAAGTGGTTGCAATGGATGCTGCATCTCATGATCCCTAACTCCATGAAGTCATATTAATCTTGCTGGATTTTCTTTCTACTTACAGGTCTCAGTGCCCTACTGAACAGTGGAAACAGTGATGAAATATTTTTTCCATTAAAACACACAAGCAAATAGTTTTCACCTTCTTTCATATACATATATATATATATATATATATGTAAAGACCATTTTTCACCTGGGGCCCAACATTAAAGAACATTCTTGACCTTGCTTTACTCTAGCCTGGGGTGTTTCAGGTCTTTCACCTGACACAAAATTATTGGCTTAGAAATTGTCAGATTTCTTCTTAGTGTCAGGTCCCATGCACTTACATTACAAGAGGTATATTTGTGCAGCTATTCCAGCTGCAGAACTTCTGTCTTTCCCACCCTTTCTGGAAACATGGAGGCAAGAGAGGGACTGGGCTGGAATCAGACCTCTCTGCCTGACCCATTGTCTGTGTAGTGGCCCTTTTCAAGTAGCCACAAGAATCAAGATTTGCAATGAAGGCTTAGATGCTTTGCCTCTGCATGTGTTGTCCTTAAAAGACATGGGCTCCTCACTTTGGAAACCTTAGAGACTGGACAACTATTCAGGACAAATGACTGGAATGTCTTTCTCATCATGAATTCTGCTGGAGTCAATCAACATAAGGACTTCCTGAGTCAGATATTATTGGCTCTAATCGTGTAATCATTTTCTAGAAAATCATGTTATTTCTAGTACATTAATAAATCTCATTAATTCCCAGGAGATTTATCTCCATTAAATGAATCCTTCTTTTATTACATATATATTAATAATTTAATTTTTGATGGTCTGTTGTCTTTTTTTTCTTCATATGTATGTAAGAGATTTTGCATGACTTAACCACTCTTCTGAAGATATGCTAGAGAGTTTTATGAGTTATGCTTTAAAACATATCTAATCATTTCAGTGATTTTGAAGAAGTGTTTAAATTTGAGGTATATGGCTTTAGAAGTGATGGTGATTTTAGCCCCCTCTTGGACTAGTTAGGAAGATTTTGAGTTTTCTTTGTGAAGTAATCTATCAATTTTCTCCTCCCTGAAGCAATAGTTGATCTTTACAGCATAACCTGTCTAGCACCTTGAAACCACTAGAAATTTCAATTGATCTTGGGAGAGAAAAAAAGTTGCCTTCCTTTATTCTAATTTCTCCCAACACTCACTTTCATTTTCACCCAAGGGCAAACCATTTTTATTTAATTCCACTTGTCTTTTCTAATAAATGAGCACGTTAACAATGTCCACTAATAGAGATGATAATTTTTCTGTTTTAATCTTGAAACTTTCTTGCTCTCTGGGATGCGACAGAGTCCATGCAGTCAGAGGTCGCTTCAGATAAAAAACGGATGGCTGCCTAAGCATATACCAAGATGCTCTCTCCAAAGGCGTGTTCAACTGCTGAGTCCTGCTTGTGACGACACAACTTTCCATGCCAAGAGCCAATCGGCACATAATAATTGACTTAGTCCCACTTGGCAAAAACATTTTCAAATATATAAAAAACTGGCACTTGAAAACTCTTTTTGGGAGGAGGATCCAAGCAAGAACCTTACCTGACAGACAGGTTGACGGGCCTGAACCTCTTTTCCTCCCCCAGGAAGGGACACCTTTTGGTAAGAGTCGTGCCTCTGACTTTGTCAGAAGTATCCCTGGGAACACTTTGTTAACTAAAGCGCTAAACCATTACCTTGAGCTCAACTTTTGTAGACAGTGCATTTATCAATGGCAATTCCTAATCTGTGATACCTGTTGCTTGAATAAATTACCTATTGTTTCAACTTTGTGAAAATATCTCAGTGAAAGTCCTTGGAAGGGCTCTGACAGGCAAGTCGAATCTGAGAAGTGGCTACACATTTAACCCTTTAAACCGTTGACCAAGTCTGGGACTAGGAGTAGATCCAGCCGCATCTAGACTCCTCTCTGAGACAGAGTTTAGAACTCGAGGTGGTCTGCTCTGAACCTCATAACTCAACGGAAGGGCGTTCCTTTTGCCGCTTAGCAGACTCCTCATAAAGCGACTGAAGACTGTTGCGTTTGGAGACAGCTTAGTCTGTGGTGGTTGCAGTCACTTCTCTAGAGAAGAAGCTCCTGCTGAATTTCTGAAGGCATCTCCATCTACTTTCCCCAGAAGTAGCTGTTTGCCTGGATAGAAGTAGGTGATGGCAGGATGGCAAATCACTACACTGTTAATAGGGCCTATCTATGAAAAGATACACACCTCTACTGAGCATATTTTCCACTCTGTGGGATGCCAGTGGTTCAATTTCTCCTTCACTCCATGACCTATGTGTTCTATTAGTTATGTATCTGTGTCTTCCTGACTCTTGCTCTGTATTTACAGACTTCTGATGAAAAACAAAATGAACAACTATGAGACATGTTATGAGAATTGAACACAGATATATGATTTCTGCAGTTGCGATTCATGATTTTGGAGGCAAAAATGATGCAGGAGTCTTGGCAGTAGAGATGCAGAAGGCAGCACAGACAGCTTTTGTGTCTTATTAGTAAGGCACATCCCTTTAACAGAATATCTGCCTTAAAAAAAAAACCCCATGATTGAATCAACAGACTCTCAAAGTGTCAAAGACTATCAGCAAAGACAGACATGATAGGATTAGAGACAGACAGCAAAATACTATTGGCTTATAAGGCTATTCAAAAACCTCACTTCTACTAATGATCTGTTCAAGAACTGCAGGATATGTTCTCAAATCTGCCAGTGCTTCTGTTCCAGGCAACTGATGAAGATGAGATAAAGCATCCATATCCCATCTTACTTTGTAATGTAAAAAAACCACATTCAGAATTAAACTTACCAATTCATTTTTTCTGATAGTAGTGATTTGCAATTGTGAAACTATTCATTATATTTCAAGGTGTAGCTTTCTTTTCTGATGTGGTAAAAAATATTGCAGTAATGCCAGACCACGAGGCCCAAAACCACCTTGTTCAATTTGACAGACAATATTTTTAGTAATTTATTTTCTGTAGGTATGAAAAGACTTTTCAAAAACCATATTGCAATTGTCATCACCTATCGTTCTCTCTTATTTAAATATATTTCAAATGTCATTATTTTTTCTCTAATTTTTTGACCAATATATAAGCTCTATCTAATGACAAAGTTGTTCTCATAAAAAAAGGTGTCAGAATCTTATACTTGGGTATAAATTCTGCCCAGATGTATGTGGGATAAGGCTGGTTTTTGGTATGCCTTTTGGAACCTTTTGGCTTAAGTATCACTTTGTTTATATTTTTTTCTAGATAGATAGGTATCTAGATGGAGTCAAGTATAAATATTTATATACTGCATAAAGAATGAAAGTTTTTAAAAATAAGGATTGCAAGTAAACAGAGAACCTTTTGAGAGGTCTGAATTCAATACCAGAACAAATACTTTCTTTCCTATAGATCTTTTAATGCAAAGAAGACTCATTCAACCAGAAGAAAATGTATAAAAAGCAGATGTCTCTCTAATGGAAAAATCAGGAAAAACCAAATGTAAAGATGCCTTTGAGGGACTTTTATACTGACAGTCAATGACGAATTGCTAGGTAGAATAAATACCTTTGAAAATTCCTGTAGAGCCTTCCAAAGTTACGGTACTGACTAGACGTCCCTAAATTAAATATTTGTGTATGAATGATGCGAAATAGCGAAAGTTAGGAAAACCATTTAGCAGTCTTTGCTTTATAATGAAAAGAAAGGACAGATATTGGAAAGCCAATAAGCGTGCTGCGTCATTGCATGCAGAGGCTAAGACATAACAGGACACATGTCCCTTGCGAAATTGTATATTCTATTAGTAGAAACTTCGTTTTTCAGTTTCTGTAAAAATTTTAGCCCTCAGAACACTCTCAGAATTCATCCCCATTCTTAAGAAGTACCTGTCCAGTCAATGGATCCATTTACCCCATAAAGAACTAAATTTTATATTCCTTCAGTTTAATCTGCTGAGTTCATATAGTTTACAAAGAAAATAATTCATTTAGAAACTAGCTAAAACAGAGTTTATATGGAAAAGACCAAAATCTCTGTGGCCTATGTGGAGCTCACATTCAGATCTAGGCTCTGTACAGTGTCTGAGAGCTTAGGACTATATATTAGTACTCTTTTTCTGCTTTTTATCTGTCTATCATCTTTGCTGTACTGATGACAACAAATAGTCTTTCAAATACATTTACGGTTTTCTGGAAATATATGAAAATTTTTGTGCAAAACTTCTGGTACTTTCAGGATAAGAACAACTTCAAGAGAAGATACCACTTATTTGCCAAAGTACCGTCCTTTTCTAACAAGACGCATTTCCATGTGGACATCCAGGCAGTGACTTTAAGAGGCTGTTTAGTTCTCCTTGTGTCTGCACTCTTTTGTGCCTGGGGGAGTATCTTCTGGCTTGGTAGGGTCACCTTTGCCTTACTCAGTTCTTCCCCCTTTAAACAACATATGTTATGCACGTTAAACACATCCATTGCTCCTGGATGTTTGTTAGCTGCTGAAACAAGGAGGGTGATATCTGCCCAGGAGTTTGCCTGGGATGTCACAAGGGACAGGCTGGATTTACATATGCAGGACTTCAGACTTAAATCAATTTTGAATACTCCCTTCAACTGCCTAAGTACTTCTGGGTTATAGTAATATACTGTAGCAGCACTATATAGAGCAGATGTATACAGTTATCCAAACATAATACAGTTCCATACAGCCGAGCTGAGAAAGACCACCTCCAGAGGCTTTAAAGGTTTCTTATTTCTTCAGGCAATCACAGATAAGAATCTAGTCCAGGAAGTTGATTCAAAAAAAAAAAAACAACAAAAAAAAGAACTAATCTTGCAGTTGCTAGACTTTCGAGCAGTTGCTAGGAGATATGTAGCAGCTGGTTGTGATTTTGGAAAATTAGGTCCTACATCAGGGGAACAAGCATTGATTTTCAAACTACTAGCAAGTTTGTTGTTCAGGCATTGCATGAACAAATATACTTCCCTAATGAAGTGTCTGTACACTAATATAATGACGATATTAAAACAAACTTATGTATTCGTGAGCTTTTGGTGATTTTGAAATTTAAAAAAATTTTACCTTTTTTTTTTTTTGTAGCTTTATCTTTTAAGAATACCAGAATCAGCAGGAGGACCTAGAATCATTAGAAGTAGTGTATTTGACATTTCAGTTCAAGCAAGACAGAAAGGTTTTTTACATTATCTTGTGTGCCTTTTCTCTTTGGCACATTCTTTCCCTTTAATTTCCTTCTCATTCCCCCGAGTTTCTCATTATCACTCCAATATGAAACATTAGACCACTGTGCTACATAGTCAGAATGAAATATTTGAGGGATACCAAATGTTACGTTCTCACTGCAGATCAGAAAAAAACGTTTGTCGTAACTCTGCCTGTAACTGTGACACATGCAAGATTAACATCTTTGAAACTCACACTTCTATTTGTATGATGGCTTAGAGTAGCAGCACCATACCGGGTTCTAAATTAAACGTGTAGGATTAATGACTTCCTCCAGACTTGGTGAGAGTTTTCTATTACTCGGACTGGATTTTGAGTTTATCTAAATTTATTTCTGCCGTCTTGGGGAAAAATATTAAGTGAATCAGAAGGTCTTCTGAGGTACACTTTGAACTGCAATGATCTAATTCCATTAATATATTGGATTCCTGTGGCTCTCAGAACCTTAATCAAGTTCCATTTATTCCAATAAACATCAGATTCCAGTATGTGTCCATAACACATTTGACCAAAGAACACCGAGCATCAGTTAAATGTGTTTCTTTTTTAATTGATGCAATGCTTTAATTGGAGGTTTTGAGAATACTGGGTAGTTGCTGGGATTTTTCTGGGTTTTTTTGTTGGTTTGTGAGTTTAGGGTTTTGGGTTTTTTTTGGTGATAGAATAATTTGAAAAAGAATAGAATGCAAATGCTAACTTCATTAACTCTGGAGGAGTTATGGAGAACTGGAGGAGAGAGATAAATGACCCTAAAAATCATGAAAATACGAATGCTATCTGAAATCAGAAAGTTAGTTGCAAGTGCTTTTAGAGTGATTGGTTAACTTACACGTATTTTATACTAATGGAAAAAGGGGAAAAGAAAAACCAAAGTGAACATAATATGAACTTGTATCAGGCCAGAACAGACTGGTTTTGATCAGCTCACAATTAAGTTTTAACTTACTTCAAAGGCTGTGGATTTGTATTGCTGAACGTCGCCAAAATTTTTTCTTTCACAGTCTTGAACAGAAAACAGTTTGGGGTCTTCCATCCACTGCCCTGCATTTTGAGAAAGGGGTTCAAGCTCTGATTTTCCATCCGAGGACTTTGCAGCTGAAGGGAGTTGAATCCCCTACGCTTCTGGGGACTATTGAATGATGGGATTTTTTTAAAAGAAAACAGTATTCTTAAGTGAACTCATAACTCCCTGGAGTCTGGGAGGCTGGAAATTTATCAACCCTGAAATCACTCATAATGCTGGACAGTCTATAAGATCAAAAGAAGCTTGAGCTCATTATACTGCATCCAATCATTTAAGACATGCAGAGAAAGAAAATAATAACACTAATATCTCTAATTGAATTTGACTTTAAGGTAGTATTAGTGTGTTATTCAGCTATTAGCTACAAAGTCTCTAACTCTCTGCACGGTTCCTGCCTTTCCCAAAGCCGGGATCCAATTTTCACTTCAAGACTCTTCTCTATATGTTGCTTTTCATGAAAGGGAACTGGATTTGGATGGAAAAACCTTTCTTATATTTCCATCCTCATTTGTGTTTCTTCTGACTGTAACTTCAGTTCTAGTCACCCCACTATGATGTGTCTTTAACTCAGAGTACCAACTGGTTCTCCACCCTCATGGGCTGGTTCTGCCACCACCACAATCCCTGCCATGTGGGGAACATTTTGTAGTGCAGTCTCACACTACCGAATCCAGACAAATTCATAAAACAGATTGATTCTCCAAATGCCCGTTTGTACAACGTAGATATATTCTCTCCCATACACCAGTAACTAAGGAGGATTACATGACCCTAATTTTACATGTGCTTATACATGTCATTTCTGGTACACCTACATGAAACTAGTCCTTAACCAACCTAATAGTAAGAATAAAGAATTCAGGTCATGCCTGGATCCAGGTAGGGACTGAACATCATGGCATACATACTGTTTCGGGAAACAAAGTGTTTACATCAGGGGAATCCTAGAGGTGACTTGCTGGATTTGCAGTCTCTTCAGCTCTATGTCTTATCTTCTTCTAGCCACTTTCACTCTGCAGCCTGCTTTTCTTTGGCATATGTGCAGGCCACAGAGTCTTTTAAATACTAAACACTCTATAAATACATGTAAAATATTATAGAATTTATCCTTGGAATAATAAATTACAGCTATGGCTGTGATGATGAAGGCAAACTTAAGTAGTGTATACATGACTGTTTTGGAGAATGAAGTGATGGACTAGGAACATTTTTAGTTCCTAAATGATACATAGACACTGTTCATTGAGACAGAACATGTGTAACTAGCCAACCTCAATAAGACTTTTGCTGATTTAAAAGCCATGGCTTTTCTTCTGAGTGGGCAGATATATTTGAGTTTCTTTGAATGTATTTTGTCCCAAACAATGTTACAGAGTTTAACGCCTCAGTAAGGTTAATTAAAATGATAAAGTACTTCTAATATCCACCCTTTTAATTTTCTTCAAATCTTTCTTTTTACACCCTGAATGCATGTGAAATCATAGCTCTCTAATCTGATTTCAAGTACTCGTTGATTTCCTTTGTTGTTTGTGTGCTTTTGATTCTTCTACACAGCAGCTACTTTTTTCCTCTTCCAAGTTTTAGCGGTGTCAGACGGCGATTTACAAGCGGAAACTCAAAAATTCACAGCTGAAGCATAAAGCTAAGGAATAAGGTTAAATATCTGCAAATCATAAAATCCATAACAGATTTTTTACAAAGTAAAAATGGTAATTCCCTAATTTAAAGTTTAACTTGATTTAAGGAGAGATATCTTCAATAAATTATATACCATGCAGTCCTGTTTACAAAAGCAGCTCAGACTAATACTTCTGTCAGCTTGGTGGAAACCACTAGCTGTCCCAAGGCTGAATCCTCTGGTGTAAATAATAAAATCATGTCACAAATATCTTAGGCTGGGCAAAACTTTGTCCTGTTACCAGTACTCTGACATGAAACACAACTTTCATTTTCACAGTCTGTTTTTATGGCACATATCCTAACAGGAATCAAATCTCGTATCCAAATCCTCAAACATCAGTGAAGTGAATGAGGTGCATTGATTTATCCTGTTGGCAAGAAAAAGTTAAAGCACTTTGTGCTACATTATCAATCCCCCGAGGCATCCAGTACACTTTTATGTTTCAACCGCAATGTCTAGCTCCAGTATTTTACATCGGACTCTGTATTTGTAAAAAGAAGCATTCAGAGTTTTCTCATCTACTGAGTTGGTGGGTCATGTGATATAATTATTTAAAACCCATTGTTCCCGTATTTAAATATTACTGCTTTAGGAGGTTTGTTCATGAAACATTACGTGGATATTCACACACACACACAAACTTTTACACTTTCATGAGCAGGAACAATCAAATATAATAAGATTGAGGTTATTTAAGCTTCAATAAAAACCTTTACAAGATGGTTGATAGTAGCTTTGCCCTCCTAGCCTCAGGTACAATTGAGAATACATTTTTCTCTCTTGCCATTACAAGCAAATTGTAATGGTTGCCAAATTTGCAGAACACATCTATGGAACATTACTCAGTGTAATACTTAATACCAGCATGTAATGAACCACATTTGCATTTCTTTCATTAGCTACAGCTCCTGTATTTCTTTGGTGATATCTTAATTATTCTTGGAGGATACTGTCCTGCTGCTGTTTAAACTCCAGTGTGAGTTCATAGTTGGAGTGTTTTTTGAAGAACCTTCTATTTCTACATGTGTTTTTGGAATTGCACTCAGCCAGTTTCACTAGTTTTGTAGTTTTAAGGGAAGATACTTTTGGAAGGTTTTAAATGCTTGACTGCATAGTTTCTAGTCTGGCTGCTAGAAATTAGATTAGTACTAAATCCTGAAACCAAGTACAGACAAAACTTAGTAGCTGTTTAAAACAGAAGCTCAGGATGTGGGCTGGTTCCTTTAGCTTTGTTGTTTTTCATATTTTGCATGAAATTGTCCATATGCCTATCAATTTCACACTTCCTAATGAGGCTTCATCCAGCTTTTCCTGCTTCTGATCTCACTCTCCAAAACTGTTTAGTCTCTTAGGTTGCAACTCAGGAGGAAGAGGCAAGGACTAACAAAGTTCTTACTGAACGCTTGAGAAGTGATGAGACTATCATTTCTGGTCCATCTAATCTGCCCATTTTGGTGTTGTAAGCACTTTTCCTGCAAATATTCCACCTGTTTTGGATGGGTTTTTTCTTTCTTTTCAGCAGGGAGAAGTGGGGGACAGTGAGATGACTAAACGTTAGTTCTTTGTTCCTCCTCATGACTCAAGATTGTACTTTCCTCAGCCTATAGATAATTTTAGTTTCCTGATCCTGCAGTTAGATGATGTGTCCCTCCTTATAGTACCATTCACCCCTCATATTCTTTGAAGCTCTTTATCAAGTAAGGAGACAGTTTTTCTGTGCTTACAACCCTTTCTTGAGGGTGACACCACTTCCAGTTCCAGTGTACTTGGACCAATGTTGTTAGCCTACTCTGAACAGACTGCAATTTGTTGTCATCTGGGAAAACAGCCTAGGGAAATACCACTTGCGCTGTACACACCTTGTTTTTAATATGGCTTCTGAGGCATTTGCTACTCTGCTGTCAGACATAAGTTACTCATTCAGCTGGGCACCTGGTCTTAGATAGTGCCATTGGTCTTTTGCAGTTCTAACACAATGAGTCAGGGATATGTTACTAAAAATGACATTAGGTTGGTGTAGCTTTAGCTTGCTCTTTAGCCCTTTTCTGTACTTTGCAGGGCAGAAGGGAAAGAGCCCTTTCCAAAAGACTTTCTGGGGATGCAATTGAGGGTAGAAGAGTCCACCTGAGAACACCTTTTTGTCCAGAAAGATGTAAGGAGAGAAGAGTTGGAAACACAAGATGGAGAAAGAGTTTTGTGCAGGTCTTTGTCTGTCTTTTAACCAGAAGATGAGGGTCTTCAGGCACTTGTGTTTCTCCCCTGTCTGTGAACAGTCTTTCGAAACAGTATTTTTTCTCTCTCACCTTGGGTCCTGTCATTTGCTCCATCTCTGTCTCTTGCTTTGCCTTAAACTGGAACAGGCTGCTCAGGGAGGTTGTGGAGTCTCCTTCTCTGGAGATATTCAAGACCCGCCTGGACAAGGTCCTGTGCAGCCTGCTGTAGGTGACCCTGCTTCGGCAGGGGGGTTGGACTAGATGACCCACAGAGGTCCCTTCCAACCCCTACTATTCTGTGATTCTGTGATTCTGTAAACATGGGATTTCGTGTGGATAAAGCTCCTTCTTTAATACTTTTGCCTCTCTGCCTGGAGGTTCAGCTATGTACTATCTGACTGGCAGATGAATATTTAAGAAAGGATACTTTACCTCCTCTAACCATAAAGAAGTTAAACTCCTGGGACAGGTTTTCTTCAGTCACAGTGAGAGGAGGCTTCTTCTGTATAGTTTCTGCTTTGCAGTGCAAAGTGAAAAAAATGCTTCTAAAGTGAAAAGAAGCAAAGATAAGCACATCCCATCACATCTCAGAAATATCTGAGGGAATCATCAAGGTATTCTCCTCCTCAAAAGACAGCTGCAGATCTCAAGACTAGTGCTGGGTTGTGTATTCAGGCGATAACATTGGAAATCTGTGTGTTTTTCCTATAAACAGGCTTTGAAGCCTCCAGGGTATTTCAGAAATGTTAAGGACAGAATTTTCTGAATGACTACACAAGCCTGAAAATATGAAGAGGCTTTCTAGAGTCCATACATATATTTAGTACTGAAAGATTCTTCCTTAGCATAGCTACATATTTTTAATTTTTTTTACCGGAATGTACTGGAGGTATACCTTTCCCCTGAAGAGCACGTCAAGTATATGTAAAAACAAGTGAATCAAGCTAATCCAAAGGTGTTGTGGCAGCACACAAGAAAGAATTGCTGAACCTGGCTAACAGGAAAACGCTTAAAAAAATTGCAAATCAGAAAGGCTAATGACCCATGTTGCTTGAAGATCCAGAACTGCTCAAGGCTCACATAGACTCTTGAAGGCTAGTCTGAGATACGGGATGGGATTTAGAGATGTAGGTGTATCGCAAGGTGAACATCTTTAGGGTGATTTAATCTAAAAGGGCTATTTCACTACATTCAGATACAGGTAATCTAAATAGCCTGTACAGATATGGACACTTATTTTTGGTCAGCTGAATCCCAACTGTGGCATTCATGTATACCTTCGGTACCACAGTAGCATATCCAGAACAGAGCATTCTGCCCACCCTCCCCCCCCGAATTCTTGTTCCAGGAGGACTGCATTCTCTTCATCTCACATGCTGGCATTTAAACAGCCAAGGTGTTTCATTTTTCTTCAGAAATCCTCCTATGCCTAGGTGCTATATGATCGCCTCTTACAGAAAGAAATTCTGATTTCACAGAAAACTTGCTACAGAAGATTAATCTCTCTTTCTTCCTACAGCCCTGCAGAGTTGTGACATAAAACATACACCATTTCTCATACTGTTGGGTTCAACAATTTTTGTAATAAACAGACAGGTATTTCAAGTAAACTTTGAGTTTAACCATTGAATTGTACCCCATTTTGATGAAGACTTAGGTTACATGGAAAGTTAAAAAACAAAAAGAAAAGGAACAGTTGTGCTGTGATACAATGACTAAGTCTGAAATAGGCTTATCTTAAATCTATGAAGGGCACTGAATCTTATGTGTTGTAAGTAATTTCAAAGCAATGTTAATACACATAACAAGAAAAAAACTAGTTATGACAGGAATACTGCTTAAAACTTAGCTCACTGTTAACTTTACTGTATTCTACTTCTAGTTTAATTCACGAAAATGTGCCCTAGATTTTGTAGAATTATGTCCTATTCTACAGTAAAATTTCCTTTCGAGTTAGAGTTTATAATTTATTTCGAACTGGTTTTGGAAAACAAGTAATAATAAAATAACAATAGGATTCCTAACAGGTCTAGCTGATATGCTGTAGTCCCAGCATAAAAAGCATAGTAGAGATAAAAACTTAGACAGAATCTTGTCAAAGTCAGCTGGTTAGAGAGATAAGCTGGTCCAATTAAAGAGAAAGTAGATAAGATTGTGTATTATAAGGTAACATAACAGCATAAGCTAAGTTTTTCAAGTTTTTACTCAAGGACGAAAAAATAGAAGATGACATGCAACTAAAGGACCTGCTCACACCTGTGTGTAATTGCAAATGGAACAAGAGAAACTATCACACAAACACTCACCTTGCTTGTATTCCATACTTTGTACGACTTGTCATATATTACACTAAAGCCTCTTTTCTTGCATGATTTTTCACCAGTTATGCTTCTGAATATTTACTGGAGAGCAAGTAAGACTGTTGCAGTGACTGTCTTCTTTCTACTTTGATTTCTGTTTTGTTTCCTCTACAGAATAGTATTTAATTTGGATCCAAGTAATGTGAAAATGTCTTTGTTGCCATTAGTTAGATAAACATCTCTACATGCTTGCTAACAAGCACCAACCAGAGTTTAAAAGACCAAGAATAACTTGGTATTATGCTGCTGTCCAGCTTGTTTGCATGCTGTCCCTATGGACTGGTGGGATTTGGTGACCCTGTAGTGGCCCCAACAACTAACAAGAAAGATCAGGCTCTAAGTAGTGAGATGCATAAATATGGAGAAAATACCACGGTACTTTGAAAATTATATGCACAATACGAACATTGCTTTTAGTGCTACAGTCTTTAGAAACATATCACCATTGATTTAAATCTCAACACCTACATCATAGCTATATGGGTTAAATGTCAGATACTAAGAAAATAGTTCAAATGGGTGTCAACCTCTTTCCCTTGCTTTGTTTGCAGGTAATATCACTTCACCCCTAAGTGCAAGAAAAAAATATCTTCCCCTTATGTAGTATCCCAGAGCAGTGATATGTCCAAAATGCTGTAGCAGCTCTATGTCTGTGTTTAAGGACTTACGAAACCTTCAGTGTTATACTGCCAATTTCCAGTGCATAAGTAACACCTAGCCTTGGTGCTTTGGGCATTTAAACTGACTCTCCATGCTTTGGAATACTAAAATATAAAATTAGCTCCTTGGTTCAACTCCAAAGAACAAGCAGCAGAGGATTTGAACTCTGGCAGCTGTGCGAGCATGTGATGGGACTCACTCCAATGGTGCGACTGGAAGCTGCTTCACATGGCACAATAGACACAGTGTCTTCTTGGTGTGTGTGTATTGCACAGCTAGGAAATAAGTAGTGGCAGTTTGATTTCAAGGTTACTTATTTATAAAATCAAAGCCCTTTGTACTGCTCTCACACCATTTTCAGTTGTCTGCCTTTAACAAGCTATTTTGTCCACAGTTGAATGCCAACATGCTTCTTTCCTATGGAAGATCTCCATTTAAAAAAAGAAGTCACACAGCAGATGCAGCTAAGAAATAACAGAAGAAAAGAAAATTCTGGTGAAATGAAAGCAAGGGTGGACACAAGCCGTAGCATTCAGATAGGACTTTCCCAGTGTTTTGGAAATGGTATACCACTAAAATTTTGGCTGTTAATCTATTCACATTTCAGGCTTACTGACAAAAATCACTACCGCTCTGACTGTTTAAGTGAGCTAGGAAATAATAGAAGAGAAAACATTTAAAGGTAACTTAGAGTGTTATTCTCAAACCTAGAGTTGCCAGTATGCCAGAGACTTGGCACATTTCTTTGCATAGCTTTGTCTTTTCCCACTAGACAGGGCAAATCAGTCACTCAACAGCTTATTCACATTTCAGTATTAGCTATTGTGGGTATGGCTTTATTTACTAAGAAAGTCTGAAAATATGTGTTCACAAACATTATTAGCCACTCAAAGCGCTAGCACAACACTGTAGATTAGGATAAAGAGGCAGTTCAGAAAAAAAAAAGAAATACCAAAATAAACATTAAGGTTAGATGACATGAATCTACTGACTGATTTTTGTTTCTTTTGTTCTTCACCCTGTGTTTCCTCACAAGCATACATGTACTCCAACTTTTGAACTAGCACATCTGATGGCTTGTTCTCTCTCTGTATGGTGGTTTGGCCCCAGGCAGCAGGCAGGCACCCATACAGCTGCCTACTCACTCGTGTTCTCCCACCCCCAGCAGGGCAGGGGAAAAAATACAAAAAAAAAAGAGCAAAAAATCTCATTGGTGAAAATAAAAATAGTTTAATAGGTGAAGGAAAAATGGGAGAGGAGAAAGGAAAAAAATAACCAACCACTCACTCACCTCCATCTCAGTCAGGCAATCAGCCTCCAAATAACAGTCACCTCAGAAGCTACTACCATTATCTTCTATCCTCATTCTTAATGCTGAGCAGGACATTACATAGTATGGAAATTCCCCATGCCAATTGGGATCAGCTGTCTGGGCTGTGTGCCCTCTCAGCCTATTAATGGTTTCACGGCTGTACTGCCTCAGCCAAACTCCCCACTTGATGCTGTTTTATCCACAAAAAGAAAGTTAGCTCCAACTCAGCTAGACCTGGTATGCTCTAGCACTGGTCCAAAGGGTCTGCATATGGCTTTAACAGCCTTTAATCACTGGCATTGTTGACTTATCTGAAAAGGCTATGAGCACATGATGCAGCTTATCTGACCAAAGATGTCTCTTCACTAGCTTCATGTAATTACCTGCCTTTACAGACAACGATGCCAGAAGAGGTGCCTACAGAGCACAGTTCAGCTGGCTGACTTTAATAGAAGCAGTTAATATCATCTGGGTCTGAAATGGTGGACATAAGACCTATAAGGTGCATGAAGTCTGAAGTATTAGACTATCATTAGTCTATTAACTCTGCATCAGCTGTAACTTAAATGAGAGCCTGCTATAACTATCCCCTGTAAATAAAGAAGCTGCCCAAACAATTGCTCTTTAACCTCTCACTTCTGCAGAAGTATATATCTAGAGTTCACTGCCATGCTAACAAACAGCTCCCCAGACTGTGAGGGTGGGAAAGGAGACAGAATGAGGGAAGGATAACTCTGAATCTGAGCAAATAGTAGGAGAAAAAATTCTTCCCCTTGACTACAGCTAACCAAGGTAGTAGGATGCCTTGCTGGGTGCCTGAGACTTTGTGATTCACGGAGTGCTATCTGGAGCTTTGTGTCCTCAGGCTGATTTACTAGCCTCTGTCAGCAGCAGACCAGACGTCCTTTTAGGAGCCTACAGAGACTGGAACGCAGCTGTGAGTCCCTTGGCCTTGGGAAAACTTGAAGGGCAGTAGAAGACGTGGCTTAAACCTTGTGAGTGATGGGTAACAGCTGGTATGGGAACCAGTTGTGAATATCTACCAAACCAGATGGAAGTCTCCCCAGCGCAGCCTTGAGCCTGTGATTAGCCATCCTCTATCTGGCTAAAAACAAGTTTCCTATTTATTTATTTATTTATTCATCCCAAGGACCAAGTATGTCATGTAAGGTATAGCACACAGGCTGGAAAGAAAAAAAGGGAGGAAGGAAAAGCAAGTGAGTAGCAATGAAACAAGAAACTGAGTTCAGACATGACTCCAGGATTCAGTGGAGGCTGCCTGCCACTAGGCAGAGATGCTGTGATCCGATGGTGCTTGGGTTGAGAGTTTCTTCCACGTGCAAGTCCTGACTCTGCTCCTTAAGAAAACAATTGCTTATCCTTTACAATGAAATAGTTTCAATTATGGAATAGTGGTTTCTTTGCAGTTTATGGAGAATTCTAGACATTGCTTGAGGGAAAATGGAAACTCTTCAATTTTAATTTTTCTTTTACTTTATTTGCTGTGTGTATAGTTGGGTTCAAAATTGTCTGTGGCAGGAATAAAGCTGGTGCAGCAACAGGATAATGGATTTATTTCCTGTCTTTTTAATTCTAAATACTGAAATATTGGATTTTTTAGTAAAAACAGTGACATAAACAGTAAATTCAGTAAGGATGTCATAAATATACCCAAAACCATGTAATAGGTACAGACATTTTCTATGGTTTCTGAAAAAAAACCCAGTAAAGTTTAGCATTGCAAAACACTATCTGACTTAGTATATTCAAAGCATGAACTGAATACAGCAAGTATTACAAATGTTAATTGTTCTACCGCAGAAGAAGATAATTTGTTTTAGAAATAAATGGTCCTTTTCCCCCTTGAGAAAATTGCTTACTAGAGTTTAAAATAGTAGTGGACTAGAAGGAGTGCACAGTATATTTTAAGTAACAATTTCCATACAAATATAACTAAAGTCTATTTAGCTATGCAGTTCTATGCATCTGTCACCAATGTGTCTGACTACTGCTGGTGCCAACATTTCATTTTCATTGATTAGTGGAATTTAAAACAAATGTATTTTAAACACACTGGTGGAATTATTTCCCACTTGAAGCGTAGAAGTTCAACACTTTTCAAACCACGACTCAGATATTGTTGTAAGTTATCTTTTCTTGTTGTGTGAGTGAAATTATCTTTCCTTCAAGACAATTAAAGACTTGCCTATCCAGCCTGTTTTATTTGCAAGCACTAACTGGGAATAGAGGTGTTTCTGAGATCTGTCAAGGGTCTTCAGTTTTCTGTAAGAGTCCCACAAACATGAGAAGGGGATTTTGATTATAGTGAAAACAGGAGTGAATGACAGAAGAGATGCTAAGGTGGTTTCAGTTGAAGCATGCTGTGACATTACTGACAGCTGATTGGGCTGATTTCAGAAGTGTGTCTAAAATTCAGTATTATTTTTGTTTGAAGACTCTTAAAAACTAACATCACTTAGCAGAGAATATATTCCAGGGGGAAAAACTGTTTTTCAGGAATTTAAAAAAACAAAACACCCACCCTCCCCTAAACAAATCCAAATCCTAATGGTGTTTTGCATAATATAGAACCATTTAATCTTGAAGCTGAGCTGGAGATAGCTGATTAAGGGGATTTTTTTGAGATGTTTTCCATTTCATATATTATTTTTGCTTTTTGCTTATAAGAGTAACTAACTAATGTCCTAACATTTCCAGGACTTAGTCCTGTTTGAACTGAAGAACACAGAGAAGGGTTTGAAGAATTTAAATAACCAATGTCTTCTTTTCTGACTGCTTTGTATGTGTGAATTTAAAGCTGAGTTTCCAGAGTGACAGCCAGGCTGTTGCCAGTTCTGTAGGTATGATCTGGGAATAGAGAACTGTCTTCTTCAGGGTTGTCAATTCAGCATTTGAATAGAAACAGGACTCACACATTATTTAAAGGACTGTACTCTGCATAAATTTTAAATACACTTTACCATTGCAGAGTCTAAAGGGCAGGCTATCAATCATTTTAGCAGCTCTCACCCGACCAGCTTGAGCTGGAGTCAGGATTTCACAAGCGCTGTTCTCTTTCTCAGTGTTGCTCAGTGCCTGGGTGGGAAGAAGAGCCAAGGGCAGATACCTTGGGTTGGCAAAGTTCAAGAGCACATTTTTTTAATTATAAATTATCTTAGTACTCATTTGTAGCAATTATAAGTTTTTACAGATATTTAGTATACTGACCAATTAAGATATGAAATTTCTAGCGTACTGGCACTCATCAAAGAAAACCTGACCTGCACCACTTAAATTTTCTGTTAACTGGAAAAGCTATAGTCTCATCCCAATTAAAAGCCAAGTTTTATGCATATTATTCCAACATAATTCATATACATTTCTTGTCAAAGGGAAATATCAATCTGAAGTTAAAACATCTTTATAATTCCCAGTGCTAGTAGTGTGATTCAGTCAATTAATGGGGACGAAACTTGCACTAAGGTGTTCTAAAAGCCAATGGAAAACGATTATTTGGAACTTCCACAGCCAAGTACAGTCATCCTTTTGTAAGCATTTTGCATATCACTCGTCAAACCCAGCAAGTAAATAAAGGCTATGGTGCTTTTATTTTCTGCTTGACGTTTTAAACATGTATCTCATTATCTAAATGTCCATTAAAGTCACATCTTTTATTGCTCTGAAATAACACAGTTGCAGTCAATATGTTAAAATAGTATTAAAGATACAAATTAAAACCAAAACAAGGACATTTCTAGTGTAAGTTGCCACTTCGAGTGAGTGGAATAACATTTTAAGCTAGAATTTCTTTGCTTTTGTCTGTTTTCCTTAGACCCTTAACATTAAATTAATGTACCATGAAGTCATTTTTTTAAGTTTCATTGCTTGAATAAAATACAACTAGAATGGCTACTATGAAACCAGAAAAGAACAGAAAAAGGAATATAATTATTGTTGTGACTTTTGCTCATAAAAAAGCTCAACTAAAGACTTGATATATGTCTATCCCTAGAGGCTGTAGAACAAGTAACCCAACTGCTATGTCTTTTGTAGAAAATACAGGAGTCTTCCAAGAAAAATGACTTTGGACATCCTTGTTCTGTGTTTCTGTGGTAGCAGAATTTTCTGCTGAAACAGAGGCCAACAGTAACATCATTTGTTGCAGGTGATTTTGAAGAACATAAACTAAGTTTAAAAGGTGTGTTAATGTAGTGAGCGCAGTGATCAGGGTTACTGTCAGCCAAGTTATTTGTCTTATTTAAGCAGAATTTGTGAAGGAAAAAAGATATTTAATCACCCTGAAGAATTTGTAGTAACTTTGCCCTGGACAAGTGCTAATTCTGTTATTTGTATTACTTCTGATGAGAATGCAAGGCAGTGAGGATGCATCTTGGAGAAATGCTTCATACTTAATGAGATGAAGTTGGTATGAGACTTGAACATGTCACCAATACAACTGGGTTTTTTTTAAAGTCTGCACTCATTTCCTACACATTCTAAGTATGTGTTTAAAGAACTTGCTGCATAATGTCAAAAATGTAAGCCTTCTCCGTGGTTGAGAATAATAAATGTAAGACATCTTCCTTTTGTCATTCTGATCATGTCAGACAACCCACTTTGTTATTTCCTGTTTTTGTCTTTATCTCCTTCTACTCCACAGCCGAGATCGTCTTCTCATTTTCAAAGCCTTGCACAACCAGAGGATTATCCTGTAAAAGTCTCAAAGTCCATTCTTCTTACTCTGCCCTCTTTTTCCTTCTAAGATCTCTTTTTCTGTCCCCTTCTGACTATGAATTGTCTGCCATATTATCAGGTATGCTTGGTACTGCCTCCATGTTCTCATATGTAAACTAATCTTCTTTTCATTTTTTGGTGCGACGAATTCATTTTTTCACATTTTCTAGGCAGTAGATAACATTCCTGAAATTTAATCAGATACTCAACCAATCATAGCATTAAAGCATATTCGACATTGTATGAATCCAATTTTGTCCAACATTTTTCCAGGACTGCTGTAGAAATTACATGAAAAAAAAAATTACAGCCAGATGATATAGCAAAATCACAGTTTACACAGCAGGATTAATTTATGAGAAGAATTATTTGTTTGTGTGAGCACTTATTTGGGGATGACACAACTAGCAAATTATGCTGAGAATTCTATGTGCATATTTTCTGTTTAAATAGAATAAACTTTCTTATAACAGATATTGTAATTTCCATTGTGGTAACAAAGTTCAGCAATGAAGATTTATCTTAATTTGTATCAAAATTAGTTAGTGGGAAGCTCCAAGAGAAGTGATTTTGCACAAATATAAGAAGATATTAAAAAAATATAAAATGATATGTTTATCTTTGGTCAGTTATGGTAATAATTCTTTGTATTCACATGCAGAGGAAATATTTTTCACTATGAGATCATTATAAGAATAAGATTAAATTATAGTAATTAGACTGGGTAAGAATAAAATGGAAAAATGACAGTGTACCGTTGTAATGATTGTTTAGTAGTCCTGAGAAGAAAAATAGTGATGTCTCTATACTTTCTTTACTGACTTTATAGTCAGTAAAACAAATGAAGATAATTCATCATGTTCCACACAGAAATAACTATTTCATAAGCTGTGAGAGCTCTTTTACACTTTCATCTTCTTAATATTTAATGTTTACACTTACCCTAAACATAAATGACTCCTTATTACCAGTCAACTCTGAAGAGACTTCTTTGGTTATTTTAGAAAAGAGTACAAAAAGACCCCCAATACCAGGTACTTCTAAACTATTATTCTGTATGTAAGGATATCAGTATTATCTTTTTTTCAGGTTTACACAGAACAGCATATTTTCCTTGACTGCTAACTGTCAATATGCCACTAAATTCAGTGGAGAGACCTTTGTGATGGTCTTTTGCACCCTAAATGGTTCTATGATTTTATAACTAAGTAGGCTGGGGGATATTACACACCTTATTTTTCAGTGAGGAGGGGGGGGAGTGTGTCCTGATGAGATTCTGTTTTGGATATCTGCATATTATTTTTCACAAGTTCCTCATCAGTTTGCATTATTGGGTGTAAAGTTATAGTATTCACTGTGTTTCCTAAACTGTTAGTCTAATGTTGCTATGCATGACTAAATGCTTTCCTCTTTCGAGAATGGATGTTCTTGCATTTCAAGAGCATATAAAAGTCTAAGTAATGTATATAAATGGTACAGAATAAAAGGGTCCTTTCATAATTCAAAGACAAGTTATTCAGCTCTCATGTTTCAAACCATACAGCTTAATAGATTTGAATAGTATTTAATATGAAAAATAAGCATGAAAAAATGTTACTCTGATATGATTTGAAAGGACTGAAATCCTCAAAAAAGCCTACAAAAAAAACATATACAAATTTAGCTGTGCTATCAGGTATGATATAACAGTGTGACTGGATTACAATCTGATGTTAAATCTAGATGACATTAAATTTTATATTGTACTGAAGATTATGATTTTTATATCATACAGGACAGTGATGTCTGGTCTCCAGAGAGAAAAGGACAAATGCACGTATTTTTATTTTTTCAGCAAAATTTCATACTTGCCATCAATATAGCACAGATATCATGCCTTATCAACATCAAATGTTTGTTTCTGCTGCTATAAATCAACAGAAAGATTTCGATATGTGCTGCTGCAGAGTGGAAGAAATCTGGTCAGAATTTCTCTACATGGAAGAGAAACTGTTTCTCTACAGAGTTTCTCTTCGCCAAATCAAGGATTACACTTTTTTTTTTTTTTATGGTTGTACTTTGCAGCCAGTTTATGAAAACAGATTGCTCATGCTTCTGGTTAAATAATTTGCTTTCTACTTGCCAGAGTACCTGTGATCCTTTTAAACACAAACATGATTAAAGAAAAAACTTCTTTATTCTAGCAAAATAAAGGCTGAAATTCTTGACTATGAAATTAGAAATAAAGTTGCAAGGCAACAAAACCCCCCAAACAACTCAAACCAACAAAGCACAATTCTAGATCACTCTTAACAGCAAAAATCTTCTTTAACTGCTCCAGAATATGAACCAGGTTCAGCAGGTAAAGGATGAGAGTTCTCCTCCTGCTTCTCTCCCACTGAGCTACCTTATGCTGAAGCACTGTCCAAGGCCACTTTGACTCCTTCTCAGATGTAGGGGTATGATGACACTGTCATTTCAATGCCCATTATGCATTTTGGACACATTTCTCCTGTACTCCAAATTCACATAGATATAAAGGCGGCAGAAGCAGGGAGCTGGTTCTGGATCTCTTTATCCTCAGCTGTCTAGTTTTAGTAAGGCAACATTCCCCTGTGATTCCTCATTTCCTATGTACAGTCCTGGAACAAGGTTTCAAGTCTTTCAACCTTTATTTGCAGAGGATTTGGAGTCATGAGCACAGTAAGAGGCAGAACTATTTGCAATATGTTTCTGTTAGCAAACACTTCCTTAAATAAGGATAATTTTTCTCTGATTTCTTTGCCTGATGTGAAGCAGTTGCACTGAACCACTATATTGTGATTTTTAGAGACACCAACCAAATGACCAGACTTTGTTTAACATTTTTATGAGGCTGTTGAGGTAAATAAATGTCTTCATTTTCACTAATATCACATTTTTATGCAAAAAAAAAAAAATTAAGAGGCTAAGTTAATGTAGCCATATGCATTCTTACTAAAGATATTCTGTCATTTATACTATTAGTTGAATCTAGAGACTGATCTTTCCTGCTTAGTTTCTGCTACAGTACACAGATTTCCATGATGAGTTAAAAGGGATATTTTACCTTTAACTGCAAGAATTTATTTTTTTTAAACCGATTCTGGTACTGTCAGGTAATTATAAAGTGTCTTCCCTAGCAGCAATGGACACCGCAGGAAATAAAGCCACAGTACAGACTCAATCAAATCTGAATGACAAGGTCATTGGAAAGTTAAATGCTTTTTTTTCATATTGACATCATGTTCCAGAAAAAGAATTACGTTCAAATGTAAGACAACGTGTCAAACCATTTGCTCATAATTTCAACTTCATTAAAGGCTTATAATTACTTATTAATTACTGAAGAGCAGTAGTCATTCTAAAGTGTTCACTGCTGAGGTCCCCAGTGTTTTACAGAATAAAACCCTGTAGTGTCTGCAATTCAGTATCTCTTTGTTTATTTTCAATTTTTATCTGTTAATGCCATACACACATGTAATATATGCAAAGGCTGTCTTCAGTCACAACTGTTTCATTATTAAGGCTCCAAAATTTAAATAACTGACAGAATTTTCTTTCTGTATGCCTTCAGCTTGCCTCATATCTTCATTTTCCGCAAACAAAAAATGATACCAGTGCAGCTCAAAGGCCTGGAGTCTTTGTTTGAACTAAAGGAATAAAAGAGAGGGCAACTTCATCAAAGGTCATCTCTCCCCTCGTATCCTTTTTGAGTTGGGAAAAAGGGTGACTTGAAGGAAAATCTCTATTAGGTTGTTACGAACTGCTTTAGAGGGGAAAGTATTGCTCGAATCTATGGGCTGTCCCAAAAGACTCCAGGATTGTATTTTTCTGCCCTTCTGGCTGAAGTCATCTTTTACCTTTTCTAAAGCCCTGAAGATGCATTCAGAAAGAAAGAAAGAAAAGATTTTACCCATGATTCAGGAAGGCTGGTCCTGTCTGGGCAACATAACCTAGAAACAAGTGCATTTCATTTCTTCTCTTTCTGTTACTCCAGAGGCATTGTAGATGATGAGAGAGGGTCTTATAAACCCTGATATTCCTGCTTTTTAACTAGGCATGTAACGCTGCTCTCACAGGCTCAGCGTTAGATGCTCTTAAATATGTTGTCTGTAGTACTTTCATTTAATGTCACAACGTTCACAGACTGAGTTTTCTGACAGGTGACCCCCCACCTGAATGAAAATTTGTTTTCAGCAAGGGAGAAATCCACCAGCCAAATGACCTCCTTGGTATCTGTTTGAAAACTTGCAACATGCCTAAAGTTATGGTTTTGCTCTGGTTTAGGGAAGGGGGGTGGAGGGGGAAGGGATGTTGTTTTTTTCCTTGAGAAGAGCTGGTTTTTCTTTTGGTAATGCCAAATAAGATAGATTACAAAGTTTTCACTGAAAGAAAACATCAGAGGATTAGGTTCTCAAAACTGGGAGTTAGGCTGTAGGAGTGACATCGTATTATACAGACCAGAAGGTGAAACATGCCGTATACTTGCATTTGTCCCTGTAATGTAATAGGAAGAGTGTGTACAGAGGAAATGCGAGATGTTTTTCTTAGCATGAGCTGCAGTTAAATTCTATGATACTGGGAAAGACCCTCTCTGGATTCTTTTTCTTTGCAATCATTTCATCTTCTGCAAACTACCAGTGTATATCTTGATTATGTGAAAAAAAGAAAGATGCATGGTAAATGGCTGTTACTCCTTTTCAAATCCCCTTCCTGTCTGATGCAAAGCAAGCAGTACAACGAGTCCTGGATCTTCTGGATGCCACCAGGTTTTAGCACAAATACCTTTCATATTTTACAAGCTGACAGAGGATTGGAGTACTTCTTCAACATTAACAATAAGAATCGGTTCATAATGCAATAGTCTTATGTATTTTACTTTTCTCCTGTGCTTTTATTTGATGTAAGAAAAGCAATGCATCATATGCTCTTATTACCTAGAATTTATGGGGCACAAAAGGTGAATTATATATAAAAATCGATGAATTTTTACAGACTGGAGTAAATTCCCAATCATTTGGAAATAAGGTTGCCCCATTTTTTAGGTCTTTCTAATCTTAATTTAGTGGGCACTGACTAAACAGCAGATTCTGCTGTTTATAACAAATAAATAGCAATAAATATCAGATGCTGTACTTGCACTATTTGTTCCTTCTTTACAATTCTAACTGTTTTTCACTTATATACTGGCAAAATTTGTTCAGCTATCTGCAAATCTGCCAAAATGAGGCCTTCTGAGTGTTTTGGAAAGAAGAGTTGCTTTTTTTCACTTTGCAATTCAAGGCACTTTGGTGACAGAGTTATATGTTAGTAACAAAGACGTAACGTTTGGAAGGTATACGTGCCATGGTAATGATCTCTTCCTATGTTCCAAAGTGTCTGTTCCCTTTATACCATATCTGAAGTAGATTGCTAGGGGATGTATCTAAGCAGGGATACATGGCACAGACAAAGCTAATGGAAAAAATACACACAGCAAGAGACCCAGAAGCCTTATTTTTGTTTTTATTTTCCTCCTACTGAAAGCTGCAAACCAAGTTAGAAAAAAAAGTAATTTTTGGAAGTTGTTACTATTGCAGGAAGTTTCTTCCCATGAGATAATCTTTCTGGTAGTATTGTAAAAAAACCCTACAAATACGTGGTAACGAACTATGGACATACATAAAGACAGCTGATATGTAGGATCAACAGGTATATGAAACAGAGCAGCCAAATTCTCTGTCATGAAATCCCTTTTTATGGCTTCCCATTTGTCCCATGTTTTTCTGGTGTTCTGAAATAGTTCTCCATAGATCCAGCTTCAAAAGATTTTGTCTTCATTATTTCCTTCAGATGGAGAATCTCTTTCTTCTCAAACACTAAAGCCTCATATGACACAATTCTGTTGTTTCTCAGTAGAATAATGTGCATACATTTACCTTTATTCAAATCTGTGAGTAACTGTAATGCAGTAACAAATGTACAGATGAATATTATGATCAATTTTATACAGACTTCTCATTAAGTAAAATTTTAGCCTGACTTCCAAAGGAAATGAAGTGTATATGAAAGCATGGTGTAGATGTGTCTGTCTTCTCTACTAGTATTTGAGCCTATTTGATAGCTTCAACCAACTTAGCATTTTAATGAGGACAGATTTACAGGCAAAGAAAAGATATCCGATTAAAATGAAAAGGTGGCTCTTGTGTTTGACCCTTATCAATTCACCAGAAAATCCACATGAAGGAGAACTCTGTCCCCCAAATGCAAGAAAGTTTCACCTGGAGCTTCAATATACTTGGAACCCAGAGAAAGAAATCCGTAGGAAAATGCTTTTCATTTTTTCAGATACCCACAAGGCTACTTGTTAATAGCAGTTATTAATTTGTATCAGGGTTGCTGTACACTGTTTCTGTCTTAATGTTAATAAACTTTCTGTGTAAAGACAATATTCAGGATTAACAGTGCTATGTTTCTGTGTCTTATGTTAGGCAGTATAAAGTAATAGTCTGACAATAATAAGTAAGACCTTCAAGAAAACACATACCATATGAACTATGACGTCTGAGAAAGAAAATTCCAAAACCGTATGACTATGTTTATTTCTCTGTGCAATTTTTAAAGCGTAAATATATCACTTGACTCAGAATGCAAAAAAAGTTCAAAATAGGTAGAATACCAAAGAAATATTAATAACTATTTTGTTCATTATTACCATTTGGCACTACCTTGAATGATTATTAATCCACCTATTTAAAGTAAAAGGATTCCTAATTAAAATTCTGAAGTTTCATCTAGCCTGTCACAGTCATCTTTGTTGCAATAAAATTTCAAAATATACCACATTTATGACAGTAGGGAGCCTAATGTCTTCTGGTGATGTTTTGACTATTAACATCTCCACCTATATTTCAGGTAGTATATTCCAGTTTTCCAAGTAGTGTATTTCATTTTGCTTATTGAATTGTATATATGAATATTCAAGCTGTTCCTCATTACTTAAGAAAAATAGGCAATTAGTTTTCATGCAGACTGAGTCCTCTACTGCTTAAAATAAAAGTACAACACAACAAAAGACACTTGTGTTCCAAGTGTGAACTGTTTGGCCTCAACCATATTAATAATAAAAGGGTTCAGGTATACATTGTTTAAATATGTAGAGGGAGATAGGGATGTCTTGAGTTAAAGACTGCTTCTAAGTTCTCCTTGATTTGCTTCCTAGTCGGGAATAGTCCAAACATGGGGAGGTCCTGGAAAGTCTCAGAGTTCACAGTGAGCCGTAGAGCCAGACTGCAGGAAGCTACCTGTTTTAGCAGTGGTGGGACAGAGAATGCAAAAGGCTTAATTAGGCACAACCAGACTCCTCCATCTGCAAATGGAGAAATGCAGCAGAGAAAGGGGTCGTCCTGTACCTTTTTTAAGAAGGTAGCGGAGCACGATAATCTAAAATTAGCTGCTGCCAAAGCTGGAGTACGTCTGTCTCTCATTACTGCCGTGAACTATCTCAACCAGTAAACTGTGAGACCCATCCTTAGGAGTGTTTTAAATGTAATTTAGTGAAAGCAGTGAGTTTTGGTTAGGAATGCCCATGGGAATAAGGGGTAAAAGGGTCATATTCACAGAGTGTCAGCAATAAACTTTACGACAAAGTTTTTCCTGTGGGGCTTGTTTGTTTGTTTGGGTAACACACCAGGACTTGTGAACACCAGCGCTCCAGGTGATAAGTCATTACTTCCTCACAGCTATCATAGCTGTAAGATACTCATCAAGGAGTGTCAGTTAAGTCTCACTTTTCCACACCCACAGAGAAAAGGGACATATATTTCACATTGTGAATAGTGTAAAATGAGAATCAAAGCCAGGATATATCACACCCTGCTAGAAGAGGTTATAATGTTATATGTATACATACATCATGCAAATAGGACCTAGGAGTTCAAGTTAAGCTTTTATCAGCTCTCCTCCATGTGACACATTTACAAGAAAAGACGTGTGAGAGTCTAACTTTCCTTCTTAGTTACACTTGCGTAGTGAATTAGGAAAAATCTTGTCAAAGGGAAGAGAAACTCTTAGAGGTTTTCCTTGCTCTTGCAGAGTCCTTCAGTTTTACACACAGCAGGTAAGAAATCCAAAAGGGAAGCACCCAGCAGTTTCTGTCTTTGCTACAGACATGATGCCAAATTTTTCTTTTGGCGTACCACTTCTCCAAGCAGAGTGGAAGCACTGATGGGCCCAGTTCAAAGGTGGTGGTACAGGTGGCTCTCTGGCCCAGCTCAGCAACTCGCACACTCTTTGGGAGTCCAGCTCTGCACAATCCAGTGCAGGCTTGGGACACAAACATGTTCTTTTGGAGAGCTGTGTGCACAACACTTGCTGTTTTTACAGTACTTACAGTCAGCTTTCATAGTTCTGGAATTTAGAATATATTTGAAGAGGGAAATTTATTTATCAATATTTACACCAACATCTTCATGTAGGGCTTCTCTTTATTTTTGTTGCTTTTTTAACGTTCAAGCTCAGTCATTTGTATAGCTTGTAAAATGAGAAAAAATACCCAACAAACAAAAGCAGCTTGGCTGCCTTTTGAAAAAGTTACAAGAAATTAAGGCACATGACAGAAAAGGTTTTGTTAGTAGTAGTTGTTATGCTTTTAAACTGATAAAGCTGTACATCTCTGCTCCTTTTTTTGAATTGTTAATGCCAAGAATATGCAAAGGGGTTCTTTAACCGTGAGGTGAAGTAGATGAAATACCGTAACTAGTTGAATGGAGTATTTTGGACAATTTCTTTTTTCTTACAAATCTAGACATGATTGTGATCATGTGACATGTGATTGTGATCATGTGACATTGTGATCATGTGACATGTGATGGTTTTGGTGGTGGTGGTGTCTGTTCTAGGACAGGAGATCGCAAATAAAATACACTTTAAAAATACACTTTAAAAACTTACTTCTGGTTACATTAACAATTGCTGAAAGACAGCACTTCTGAAACTAGAGATCAAAATTTCAATTTGCCACTACTCAGATGGAAATACCAGGAAGAAAGAAAAAAGCCAAGCAATGAGATAAATAATAAACTAAAAAGGCTGAAATTTATCAATATTAGAATCAGGAGAACATCAGAGATGCTTCAAGTTTATAGAATCATAGAATCATAGAATCATAGAAAGTTTTGGGTTGGAAGGGACCCCTAGAGTTCATCTAGTCCAACCTCCCCGCAGCGAGCAGGGACACCACTAGCTAGATCAGGTTGCTCAGAGCCCTGTCCAACCTGGTCTTGAATGTTTCCAGGGATGGGGCCTCCAGTACCTCTCTGGGCAACCCGTTCCAGTGTTTCACCACCCTCATTGTAAAGAATTTCTTCCTTATATCTAGCCTAAACCTACCCTGTTTTAGTTTAAAACCATTACCCCTCGTCCTGTCACTGCTGTCTCTACTAAAAAGATTGTCCCCATCTTTCCTATAGGCTCCCTTTAAGTACTGCAAGGCTGCAATCAGGTCTCCCCGCAGCCTTCTCTTCTCCAGGCTGAACAAGCCCAACTCTCTCAGCCTGTCCTCATAGGAGAGGTGCTCCAGCCCTCGAATCATTTTTGTAGCCCTCCTTTGGACCCGCTCCAACAGTTCCACGGCCTTCTTGTGCTGAGGGCTCCAATGCTGAACGCAGTACTCCAGGTGAGGTCTCACCAGAGCAGAGTAGAGGGGCAGAATCACCTCTCAACCTGCTGGCCACGCTTCTCCTGATGCAGCCCAGGACACGGTTGGCCCTCTGGGCTACCAGCGCACATTGCCGGCTCATGTCCAGCCTTTCGTCCATCAGTACCCCCAAGTCCCTCTCAGCAGAGCTACTCTCAATCCTTTCATCCCCCAGCCTGTATTGATAGCGGGGATTACCCTGACCCAGGTGTAGGACCTTGCACTTGGCCGTGTTGAACCTCATGAGGTTCACACAGGCCCACCTCTCCAGCTTGTCTAGGTCCCTCTGGATGGCATCCCGTCCTTCTGGTGTCTCGACCGTACCACTCAGCTTGGTGTCCTCTGCAAACTTGCTGAGGGTACACTCGATGTCGCTGTCCTTGTCATTGATGAATGTATTGAACAGCACTGGTCCCAGTATGGACCCCTGAGGGACTCCACTCATCACTGGTCTCCATCTGGACATTGAGCCGTTGACCACTACCCTTTGGCTGCGACCATCCAACCAATTCCTTATCCACCAAACGGTCCATCCATCAAATCCATGGCTCTGAAATTTAGAGAGAAGCATGTTGTGGGGGACCGTGTCAAAGGCTTTACACAAATCCAGATAGATGACATCCATAGGTTTTCCCTTGTCCACCCTTGTTGTTACACCATCATAGAAAGCCACTAGGTTGGTGAGACAGGACTTGCCCTTGGTGAAGCCATGCTGGCTGTCTCGAATCACCTCCCTGGCCTCCATGTGCCTTAGCATATCTTCTAGGAGGATCTGTTCCATGATCTTCCCAGGCACAGAGGTGAGGCTGACAGGTCGGTAGTTCCCAGGGTCTTCCTTTCTACCCTTTTTGAAAAGGGGCACAATGTTTCCCTTTTTCCAGTCACTGGGAACTTCCCCTGACTGCCATGACTTTTCAAATATCGTGGAGAGTGGCTTGGCAACTACGTCAGCCTCAGGCAACTACCCTCAGGACTCTGGGATGCATCTCGTCAGGTCCCATAGACTTCTGCACATTTAGGTTCTGCAGGAGGTCCCGAACCTGGTCTTCACTTACAGCTGGAGGGATTTTACCCTCCTGGTCTCCTTCATGCCATTCATCGACTCGGGAGGGGTGAGGAGAGAGGTTGTCAGTGAAGAATGAGGCAAAAAAGTTGTTGAGTACCTCAGCTTTCTCTTCATCTGCTGTTGCCAGTTTGCCAGTCTCGCTCATGAGCGGGGGTATACTTTCTTTGACCATCTTTTTCCGGCTGACATACCTGTAGAAGCCCTTCTTGTTATTTTTCACATCCCTTGCCAAGTTCAACTCCAGCTGTACCTTGGCCTTCCTGACCCCATCCCTACACAACCGGGCAGCTTCCCTATACTCTTCCCAGGAAGCCAGTCCCTGCTTCCACTGCCTGTGCATTCCCTCTTCTTCCTTAGTTTGACCAGCATCTCTTGCCTCAGCCATGCCGGTCTCTTCCCTTCTCTGCCCGACTTCTTACACTTGGGGATCGAGAGCTCTTGCGCTCTGTGGAATACATCCTTAAAGACCTGCCAGCTCTGTTCTGTTCCTCTGTCCCTGAGGACCGTTTCCCAGAGAGTCCTTCTGACTATGTCAGTGATATGAGGAGAGTTTGTAAAACTGGATCATACAGTGGTCAGTAATACAGATATGCTCGTCAAGGAGCACATAGTGATAAAAAAGAGATATCGAAGTAGCAAGCAAGGATGGAAGTGTATATAAATGATAGAAAAAGTAATGATGGAAACAACTAACATGAGCTACATGGTAAAACATCTGGGTGGATAATGAAATGAACCAACAGGATAACTCACTGCAAGATATATTGCCAACACAGATAAAAAGAAGGCTTAAAAAGGAAAAGAAAAAAAATCTTCCCAGTCATAGTTGAGTAAGATGGGGAAAACTGAGGCCTGCAGACAAGATGTGACTCCATTTCATACAACTTGTAGTCTCAAGAAGCTGATGTGATGGAAATCTATCGCTGGTGAATGGCAGGGGCATTGGGAACGATTCCTCACTAGTTACTGCTAATGCATGAAGGGTGTAAGGCTCAGCCAGTGCAATTAAGAGGCAGAAGTTTTAGGGAGACGAAAAGAAGTAATGTTTTCATACCAGTTATTATTACACTGTGGACCTCCTTATCTCAGAGTATTAAGCAAGCCAAAGGTCCAAATGGCTAAGAAATGTAACAGATGATTTTTTGGAGCAAAGACCTGGAGTTTGACTACCAACACTGACCCCACTGATCGCTGGAAACTTTTGCTAAGTGGAAGGGCATTGTCTGCTCGCCCTGTTTCTTACAGTTTTCTCTCTAAACATCTGCTGTTGGCCATTGTGCGATACTGTGCTAGACCTATCTTTGGCTTGACCCCTTATGGAAGCTGTGATCAAGGCAGCTTCTTTTCAGGCAAGAAAAAAGATATTAGTCAACTGATTTCGTCATCACTCTAGTTTTTCCCAGGATACAGATAACCACTCAAAGTATAATTTTAAACAGATGAAAAGGAGTTTCTTGTTTGTTTTTAAAACATGAAGTTAGGAATATGTTATCAATTCATCAGTATTTGAGTGATAACAGAAAGGCTGATGCTTTACTTCTAAGCTACATTTGCCTAACTAGTAGAAAGAAGAAACTTTTTTGCATCACAAAGAAAAGCCAGTCTCGGTAAGCTGAAGTGTAGGAGCCAGACAACAAGCTCCCTGTTTATCCGTCCCTTGAGGTGGGTATCCACAAAGTACAGCAATGTGGACATCCTTCACCAGCATGATCAAGGGATAAAGAGTCTTGTTCATGTCAAAAGAGGTATTTGAGTATGTAAAAAGGCTTCAGACTCAACACTAATCTAAATCACTCTAAAGTTTTGGACGTTCTTTTCTAAGAGGTGAAAATACATTCAAATCACTAAGCACTAATACATTATTTCTGAATAAATTACGCTAACAAGAAAGCAAGAAGTACTGTCTTCTGAAATGAATAATAATGTTTATGCTCCAGGTTTAATTTAACCAAATATTTGAACTTAATCTCTGAACAAATCAGCAATTCTACAAGAAAATCCAATTTTATTCCTATTCAGACAGCCAAATGAATAATGGCACAGAATAAAATAATTTTTCTCAAGACAAATGGCCTTCTAGATCTGGTTAATAAGAAATACAGCTTGATTCCACTGTGTGTTTGGCCTAAATAATTTTGACTTATATACTTTTTGACCTGAATGTTTACATTACTACATAAATGGTTGCTAAATAAGATTAATTCCCTCTGATTTTGATCATTCATGTAATTAATATACTTGCTTAATGAAACCTGAGTCAAGAAGGCAAGTAATTTAGTTTTAGATTGGATTTTCTTCAGTGTTAAGAAGTCAAAACCAGCAACAAATCAAACTTCAAGCACTTGAGCCATTGTAAATAACTACCACAACTGGCATCAAACTTCCACTGATTAACTGGAGATTTCATAATGATTAGAGATGAATGTTGTTGTGGTCTTTATTGACACTGACAGTAAATTCCTTTTATGAGCACATACTTCTGTATTCAGGCTACATCTGTATGTTTATCTTCTGTCCTCAAGGCCCTCTTAAAAATGAGAGGTTGCATCTCATGAACATATCATGGGAGCACAGATTTAGCTACAGTAACTTCTTGCCATGACATTCAGTCATGTAATCCGAAACATACTAGTTTGGCTGCACTGTGTGTAATTCAATAGCAAGCTTATGCAGCCTAGACCAGATCTCTTCCTGGGCTTTTAGTTTGTTCCCAATTCATGAGTCTTTGCCTACCAATAAAGATAAATAATGTGACAGATATCTGAAGTAATTTTCTGAGTCAAACATTTTCCAGCATTTCTAATCAGAGCTGTCTTATACAAAGACATTTCTGCTGTGCTTCGGTCATTAAACACTAGTGGAAGTTTATCTATACAGGTCTCAAATAAATTATTATTTGACCCTCTATAGCGGTCACAAATAGATATGTTTTTGACAAGCACCCCTAAAATCCATTGAGGATAAAATACCCCACTATGATGATATTATACCATGTTTCTTATTTTCCCAGTAATTTCATACATGTACATGTGTGTGTGTACACATGCATTTTTGTGCATCTTTGTATGCATGTGTATATGTATTTGCCTCAACATACATATATATGTTTATGAATATTTATGTATGCATGTGTGCATGCATATATATACATATGCAATATTGAAAGCATTTTTTTAATATCAGTTCACTACCTAATTATGAAAACAAAGCCATCCTTTGTAGTCATCTCAGTATTCACTGCAGACTACCAGGCTGATTAAAAGGGTATGGAGACCAATCATCCTATATCCCTTGGAGATAGTTCATGTAAATCTTAACTGAGACATATTGGGAGAAATTTTATACTATCCACAGCAATTTTGCATGATGTGTTTGTTCTGTGAATAGACTCCAAACTCTAGGACCATCAGAGCAAAGTATTTCGTGAACTAAACCCAAATTAGTAGCAGGGAAAGACAGCTTTATTGCTGAGGGTGAAATTACTTCCCATTCCAACACTGTAACTTAAAACAAGATTCACTTGCTTCTCATAGCCATGACTTGCAGGCACTCCACAAATGCATATTTTTCATAATTTTTGTCATTTTGGGACATAGTGTTGCCATGGTTTGACCCCAGTAGGCACCTAAGCACTGCATAGCAGCTCACTCACTCCCTCCGAGGTGGGATGGTGGACAAAATTTGAAGGGTAAAAGCGAGAAAACTTGTGGTTTAAGATAAAGACAGTTTAATAGGTAAAGCAAAAGCCATGTGCACAAGCAAAGCCAAACAAGGAATTGATTCACTACTTCCCATCAGCAGGGAAGTGTTCAGCCATCTCCAGGAAAGCAGGGCTCCATCGCTCGTAACAGTAACTTGGGAAGACAAAAGCCATCACTCCGAATGAACCCTCTTCCTCCTTCTTCCCTCAGCTTTTGTTGCTGAGCATGACATCATATGGTCTGGATATCCCTTTGGTCAGTTGGGGTCAGCTGTCCCAGCTGTGACCCCTCCAAACCCCTTGCCCATCCCCAGCCTACTCGCTGTATGGGAGGGGTGAGAACAAGAAGAGGCCTTGACATTGTGTAAGTACTGCTCAGCAATAGCTAAAACATCCCTGTGTTATCAACACTGTTTTGGTCACAAATCCAAAACTTAACTCCAAACTAACTACTATGAACAAAACTACCTCTATCCCAATCAGTACAAGTACAGGTATTTCCATGTATATTGGTAAAATAAATTCTAAAATACTTCCCAAATAATCTCTAACTTCTGCAGATTCTCCCCAGTGAATATTAGGACAGATTAGGACCTTAACAGAATTATATCTGAGTTTCTCTTCTGTTAATATGTCCTCACCATTGCGAGAAGGTTGTATGAAACTTTGCATAACTCAGAGTTGCTAAAAAGACTCAACTCTGTGTTTCAGATTACTGAGTGTCCCATTTATCAATTTATAGGATCTTCTACTGCTGAGCTGTTCAGCCAAGGAAAATTTGCTTCAGTGATGTCAAAACATAGAGTTTTCATAATTATTTTAATTCTTCTATCTTGTTTTTCCTTCTTCTTTTATTCCTGAGTTTTTAGTATTACGGGAGATAGCACCAAATCCATAAAGAATTTTTCTTTAATTTCCCAGTGTGTATGATGAGAATAACTTTTTTCAGATATTTTATATGCAAACTAGATTTGCAATTGACTGCTGATGCATGGCATTATTAAAAACCAGGCTAAATTTTTCTTTTATGAATACTGTATTGGAAAGCGTTTTGTCAGTATTTCTAGATAGCTTGACATAACTTCTTAAAAAGATATTCTAAAAAATTAAATCTGGTGTCCCTGTTATGTGCAACTGTTTATTTTTAACTTCAGAAACCTTTCTTTCTTTTTCGGTGTCCCAGCTGTTAAACATGGTAGATAATTTGTTAGGGAATCAAGGTAGCTCTTGATGCCTGTAGGCAAAGACCATCAGGATCAAAGAAAAATTGACTCTCTGGAACAAATATAAATGATCTAGTCTAATGTTTGGCTAACTTTCAATTATAAACAAAATTATACAGTCTTATGCAGTATTGGCCAACGTAAAAAATTAAAAAAACACAGATGCCAGAAAGACACAGCTATATGTTTGTCTCTGCTAATCCACCTGATTTTCACTGCTACATACTGGGAAAAATTCTACTCACGTACTGACTAAGATATATCTGTAAATTCAGCCTAAAATAGAATTTGGCTTAATACTCTATTTCTCATTTGATAAATTTATTCCCTAACTGTTTGCTCTTGCTTTGCAATTGAACTCCCTCAAAACAGTTGATTGGGGTTTTTTCTTTGCTTTAAACTTTTTGTGAAACAGAACATTCAGACGTTAGTTTTGTGGGGTTTTTTTTATTATTCACTTGGTTAAGTAAATAAGCTTAGAGAAAAAGAACAAATAATAAAATTAATAACAAAATTAATAAAGAATAATGGTAGAACAATGGGTGATAATTTCCATGTCTGCTGTCACACTATCAATACATAAGAGAAAAATGGGAATAAAAAATGAGAGGCATAATAGTAGTTTTCAAATTTGCAGAAATAGCCACAAAGTAGAAAATAATTAACTATTTCCCACACTCGTTTAGGTGAAAACAAGAAATAATTGATATAAGTTGCAAGATCAACAGTATGAGCAAGTGTTTTAAGTGTACAGAATACCAGAGAACTTATCCTAGGAATGTTATGAATGGCTCATCGCTGAAATCTTTAAAAAAAGATTAGACAAGCATCTGTCCAGAATTGTATAATAAAAGTGGTCCTGGTGGACCAGATGTTTTGACATCCTGAGCTACTTCAATTTTCCGTAATTCATCGAAAAACAAATGCTTTTCACAGGGGCAAATTTGGCTTTTCACAGTGCCACAACTTAACTGCTTTAAATACTTTACTGTTTTGCTTCATTTTATGTATGATAATACTTCATTAGGCAGGTAATCTGTAGAAGGGTTTTTTTAAAGGAGTGATACTAATGAGAGGAAGTATGGAAAGTCATTGAAAACATATAGGACAACCAGTGAGCTACTTTCAGTAATGACTTACCCTTGTACCCAAAGCAGGGATCTGTGATACCTATAAGTGTGCTAAACAGGATATAATTAATAATGTCTTGCTTTATAGCCAGATATAACATATACTATAATAGTGTAAACAACAACAGTATAAACATAATTTACAATGTCGTAACAGGACTTAATATGTAAGTATTTTACCTAAGCATGTGGGCAATGTGACCACCAAAAGGGGGAACAAAATGTATGTAGCGACACTTAGGAGGTATCCAAGTACCAAAATTTGCTGGACAAAGAGCAAGGTGAGCGCAAGAGACTGTGAATCAAGCGAGACATCCTGCTCAGACTGGCAAGAAAAAAAAAGGAATATAAGCAGTATTGCAAGCAGAGGAGACCCCTTTGGGGGAAGGACACAATAGCATAAAACATCAAGCATAAAGAATGATGAAGCAGAATTTTCTTCAGTTCACACTTCTTTCTTTAAAGCACTCTCAAACCAAATCACCTCGGTGTTCATGACTAAGACTATCAAAGTCTGTACACGTCAGTGCTAAACATAGAGTACCAGCTCTGTGGTATTGTATACTCACACCCATTTTAGTTAGCAATGTTAAGAACTAGCAGCTTTGTACATGTAGTGAAGATGCTTAATATTGTGTAAGAACTGACCACTATCATGATGTGTGAATTAATAAATTTAACAAAGTTTAGCTCTCAAGTTTAAAACTGGTCTGATTTATGTGTCTTCTAAACAGTCTTTTCACAGAGATCTCTAGTTCTCCAATTGAGACTCAGTTACAATATTACTTAAGCTGTATATTATATGTCTCCAAATCTATAGCTCTCCATGCTTGAACTGGAGTTTTAATTGTGAAATTTTTGTTAAATACCAGGAGAACCCTCTAGTTCTTACTTTACAGAATTGTTTATTTTAAGTCTGTCTTAAGCTAATTTAGACTTGGATTTAGAAAAACAGAAAATGAAATTGCTCTGATAACACTGATGTTTTCACATGCTAAGACTCTGGTCATGCAAAATACTTGGGAAAGTTAATAATGCTCGTGGCCTTCTAGAAGGCATAAACTTTTGAAGGACCAGGTCCCTGTCTAGATAGGGTTCTGATCCTTCAATAATTTCTTACATAGAATTGTCAATTATATCAAGAGGAGTCTTTGTGGAGCAGAATAGCAGAAGCGGACATTTAGCTAAAACAGTGAATCAGGAATTCTTAATTAAGATTGAGAAGCTAAGCTTAGAATTTTTTTTTTTTTGCTTTTGTTTGCTTAGACTAACCTTTTAACATGATAACTCCTTTATTTCTGTGTATTCTTGTGTTGCTAGATATGAAATACTTGTTTAATTAAAGCCCTATGTGTTGGAAAATTGCCTGCAGTTGTGAAAATTAAGCACACACATTGTCATTTATAGAAAAATTGGCAGACTTAGTAAATTTTGAATCTGTTATGGGTATTACTGCAGAAAAATATTTTTTTGTTTGAATACATTATCACACACCGAAGAATGTAAGGTGATTAATATTTCAAAAGAAAAAAAATTAAATCAGGACAAAATACAGGAACGTCATGCTAGTCGTAGACTCATGAATAATTTCATTTCCATTCAAAACAGCCAGAAAGATATACTTTGCTGAAAATGTAGCCCAGGATGTATTTTATGGTAATATGTGTGATAAACAGGAGAAATTAGCATCTCTTTATTTCAAAATGTGTGGAGAATCTCTAAATCTAGTGTGATTTTCGTATTTCTCTGACAAAGACTTGTAATCTAAGTCCTGAGAACTTCCAAGATTCAGTCCTTCATACACTGAAAAACCAAAAAAGATCCCAAACACTTGGAGAGATTAAAATCCTTGGTTAGTGTATTAGAACAGAAAGTCAGAGCGTAATTGGTGTTAAATTTAATTATGTGCAGTACGCAGAGTGAAAAAGATCAGTGCAAGCAAAGAATGAGTACAGGGATTAAGCTAAGGTCTTCAGAGAAACTGCAACTGCACAGTGAGGAAAAAATTGCATGAAAACATGTCTGCACAAGATAAATGGTGGAATGATTATTCTGGTCTCCACAAAAGCTTTGAAGACATGAGACAGAAAATGGCAAAGATATTTGCTGAAGCTGAGATATCAATATGATATCAGCATTTTATATCTGAACTTATCAAAAGTGATCACAGGTCTAGCTGATCCTGGAGGTTACAGTTTTGACCAGAATGGAGAGAACAAACACAATTTCCAGGCAGTACAACTGGGTGAGGAGAGATATAACAAATCAGGACTCCCAAGCCTAATAACCTCAAGCACTTTAGGTTTTTGTTGACAAAATAGATAAACTGTAGAACAATGCTTAATGATCAGCTAAGTTAATAAACTACAGAACAATGCTATATTCATTTTGCAGGTCTCCCATCTAAATCATGTTGCTTGGATTTCTTGGAGAACAAGAGGGTTTTACATACTCTGGCAGTTTTCTGAAAATTGGGGAATGGAGAATATTAGAAAAGATGAATATCACATAATACACTTTTAATGGAGCACAGAGGAGGAAAACTGCAGCAAAAGAGCCAGTATTGAAGATAAATGTACTAAACTGTGAAGAAAACTCCTTGAATATCTGGCAAGGGCTGAGACAATGCCAGATCTGCAAAGGAAAGACAATAGCCAGTTAGACTTTGATTTAGGGCTCAAATAACAGCCTGAACTGATGAGCCTTAATGAAGTCTATGAAGCAACTGCACGTGCTTTTAGATGTTGCAAAGAGAACAAGAGCTATAGTAGTTTACAGAACTGAATGCATTTTCTTCATTTCTGCAAAGGGCTCCATTTAAATGCAAAGGCAATTGCTGCAGCCCAGATGACATGGGGTGAAACACTGACATGGCAATGCATTGCATTGCCTTCATCATTGCAAATGCATTACCCAGGTATTGTGTTTAAAACTTCTTAGCTGCCTTTGCAATCAATTAATGTTATTTTCTATATCCATATTGTGAGGCCTCTACCAATATTTCAGTATTGGGGCAAAAGTACCCTCAGAACACATAAAAAGAATTTATTGAAGTGAACTCTTTTCTGCCTTGAAAAAAAGACTGTTCAAAAAGATACATTTGTTATAAAGTGGCACAGTTAAATATTACTACAAAATAGGATGGAGTAACTACTTTGAAAGCAAACAAGGTGTTAGTACAAAACCTAAGGACAACCTAGGAACTAAAGCTAGGACTGGAGGTCAGGAGGTTTCATCCCTTGTTTTTGTTACAGCAGAGCTCTACATGTGAACTTTGACAGATGACCTTTTGCTCACCATTTCCCACATGTAATTCATTCATGTCCTGAAGATCTGTGAGGTTAATTCCTCCATACTTTCAAATTTACAAGGAGTTCACTAGCTAGGGTGACCACCATGCAGTCATACCTGGAGTATTGTCTTGTTATTTTGGAACTGAAAACAAATAGCTTTAAGTAATGTTGCAATGCAAGATTTACGGGAAGAACAATCATAAGAGATTTTTGGCAGCTTGCCTATGTAACATGAGCAAATCCAGTTTCCCTGGTATAACTGAAGTGGCATACACATATACAAACAATATAGTGGAGTCCAGCTTTTCATTTAAACCCAAGGTTTTTCTGTGCTACTAGAAATGCTGCAGAACAACTACGGCTAATCATTCAGAGCAATGCCAGAGTAGGCCTGCATCACCTGAGCAGCTCAAGGAAAGAAGATTAAATTTTCGTTTCACATGCAAATGCACATGCACACTCTTACTGTAGTCTGTGGCAAAATTCTCTTGGGTCAGAAAATGGGTCAAGCTAGATGGTGTTAAAGCTTATCTACATAGTGCTTCTGTTCTTGGGTCAAAGTTTTCTGACAGGAATCAAAATCAGGAAAATTTTTCCTGCTGCTCAGGTGGAGCCAGTGTTCAAACTGCCTGTGAGGAGCTGGTCCCTCCTGCTGATATGTTCACTAGGTGAACAAAGAGAGCGGTCAGCTATGCTTGCTTCATTACTTAAAATTACACAGAGCAGAGTCTTGATTTCCCTCTTGCAGCAAGTATTCCTGACAAGCTGCATTTTTACATCACCTCACACTTTATTTCCTCTGAAGTTGAGGATTGTTATTACAATTATAAAGTCCAGTTTAAACTAATGTACATGAGTTTTGGCATGTAGGTATTAAAAAATAGCTTAAATGTCAACAGTAATATTAAATTTAGGGGATGCCTTTCACCTTCGCAGTGCTTGCTGGGACATTTTTCAAAGTTTCTTTTCAAAGGTGCTTCAGTGAAAATACTGAAAATATTTTCTTAAAGATTTTTTTTTATGCTTTTGAAAGGAGAAAGTGTGAAAGAAGCTACATGATGCCTCTTTCATTGTCACAGAGCTTGCACACTTTGCAGGATCAATGGTTCAACACAGCATCACAAAGCCATTAATACCTGGCTGCCAAAATGGGCTTTGAAGCACAACTGACAACTCAGAAAGGCAAAAAAAAGCCCACATACAGTGTTATGAAAGCCACATCCGTGTAAAAATCTCTTAATATAGGCTAACCAATTGACAGCCTCCCCAGGTCTAGAGATGTTTTCATCTTTGTGGTCTTTTGTGTTTGTATTGATGAGACAAACCTGTTTACAGTGTAAACATGAACTCATGAGTGCATCCATACTTCATCTCGTGCATTCTGAGTGGACCATTCAAGTCAACAGGTGCTCATAGTGTGTCAGAATAAACCTATTCTATAAATCTTTGCAGTAGAAGTGCATGCACTAATCAGGCTTTGAGCCAGAACTCTCTATATTAACAATGCTACTGATGAAATGTATTTTGCAGAAATTCGGCTTTACTGTGCATATTGGCTAGAAGAGAAGACTCAGCTCACCTCTTAAAAACAATAAACAATAATCCATCTAGACTTTGGAGAACTAAAAGTTTATCCAAACTGTATTTCTCAGGCTTCTTAATGACCACTAATGAAACACTACACGTTTGACACTTCTACAGCATGAACTGGGAGGATTAAAGAAAACATAAGAAAAGATAAGATTCTGCATTTTCCTTTTTTTTCCTACTACTGATTTGTGGTGTCCCATGATCATTTTAAAGGTGATCTGTGCAATTCTTATCTGTCATGGAAACAAATTCATTCGCTGGGTGGCTGAACAACATGAGGTGAAATAAATTTCTCAGAAGCCTATCCCCAGAAGGCTGCTATCAATTACTGTTACAAGTTTGCAATGGAAATGGCTTTACTGTTACATGGAGAGTATGATAAAATTTAAAGCCCTGTGAAAGATACATTAGAACCATAAATACAATTCAAATAACATATTAGTGACAAAATATTGCTGGATGTGATATGTTTATTTATTCTGACAATTTTTTGAATTTATCAAAGTAAATGTAGAACTCTCTAAACCTGAAAGTTATTTCAAGGAGTAATAAAAGTGAAAAATGATCCACAAATTGATATATTCACATAGCATGGGGATTAACACTTTCTCATTTTACCTATATATAGTTCCTAGGCTTGCAGACTCTCTGGCAGATGTGATCATCCTAAATCAAAAGATTCATCATAGTCAGCTACCTGATTTCATCTTAACTCTTCCAGATCTTCACTGTCTATACTTACAAAGCACATTGTGGATCATTATTCTCATTTTAGCCAGGAGTATCAAAGCCTGCATATCTAGTGCAATTATAATTAAAGCCTGATCACATAAGGCTCTGAATAGCCTCAGCATGCAGCCTTGTTTACAGCAAAGCACTTCATTATATCTTTGAAGATGTGTGCTAAAATATTATTGCTTTAAGTGGGACTTAAGTCCAAGCTTAAATGCAGGCATTGGCTTTAAACCTGTAATGAGCTGTGGGTTGATGGCAGTCACATTCCAAGTTTGTGGTTGTTTGTTTTTCTCGCAGGTAATTCTAGCTTCATAATATTCGTCACTGACATTTTATATTCAAATAGATTGATTGAACAGCAAATGCATAAATGCTCCAGTGAAGAAACAACTTACTCTTTTGAAGTTTTGCCAGATTCTTTAAATTTCTTTTCACCATTGATTTATAAATATAGAAAGAAGGAAAGGTGTCACTGGTCTCAATAAGTAAAAATTATAATATTTAATCTATAAAAAAGTCCTTAGTCTTTCCCATTTTCAGCAAAAAAGATAGAAGAAGATATTTAAACAAAGATTTAACTGTAAAAAAAATTTCTCCATAGGAAGGGTTCTTGCAAGGTAACTTCTCTGAATACCGGTCCATGTCTGAACAACAGACCGGGATCCATTACACAGCCTCAAACTCTACAGAATTTTGCATTGTTTTGTTCCCATTTGGCAAGGACTCTCACTGCTTGATTCACCACTCTTTTGCAAGCAAGCCAGATATTGGATATAACATGTTGTTAACATAACAAGCTCCACACAGTCTATTTTCATGCTCTAGTTTGTGTTCTTAGGGTTCAACCCAGCTTTATATATGCATGCTGCCATCCAGCCACTCTGTGTGAGGAGCTCAATGTCTCTAACTTCTGACTGCCATGGTCACTTCCCCATTGTGCTCCAGACAAGCCTGTCAGTGATCTGATCCTCTAGTTTAAACTATATAGTAACTATGTTCTGGGGAAAAAAATTAAGCCTAGTGAAGAATTTTCTTACAACCGTCACTTTAAGGTTTTAAGTCCTCATAAATTATGACCTTACTACCAAGTACCAGACTCTCTGTGACGTATTCCCTGCTTATTCTGATCTCTCCTTCTGTGAGTTTGAGGACGCCCAGCATGTCAGACTGGACACCTCATCCTGCCCTCAATCCAATCACACGTCATGATTATTTAGTTGTCTTCTGTGCTTATTCTCACCTCCCATGCTAGCAATATCCATTCAAAATCGGTTTCCACTTCTTTATCCATACCTTTGGCATGGCAGGTTTGGCGTTCTGTCTGCAAAGGGTGCTTGAACCAAAGATTCAGTGTTCCATGGAAATACACCAGTAGCTAAAAGACAAACAGCCATTTGTCCTTGACTACAGCATTGACAACTTCTCCACAATAGTCTTTACTGAATTTTTAAATCCTTTTCTTGGTCAGCGTAGCTGTTTGAAGTGCAATTCAATAAGCTATCCAGTGCAAATTAGACAGGTGTTAGCAAGTAATACGAAATGGAGTTCCCACCACAGATACATCTTACAAGTTTATAAATGGCCAGTAGTTCTGTTTAACATTGCAGAACTTCACCAGCGTAAGCTATGAGAGAGAACAATGTGCATGGACAGCTCTGATTCTTTTTTCATGCCCTTAGTAGTGCAACAGTTAAACTCTGTGAGCCTGTATTTGTCTCTGACGCAAAGCCAGTGAAATGCAGTCTCCTTGACTTCAGTGAGAGGCATGTGCATCGTACCCTTCAGCTTAACTCTGTGTGAGCTTCAGCGTAAAATATATGTAGTTGCATTTGTGTTTATAAAGATAGGATATTATTTTCTAACTGGCTTATGTTCATGTGTTACTGCGAGAATGGCAGGGAATAACATGTTTTCAGGGAACTTCCTACTCTCTGAACTTTTACACAGTAACTTTCTCAAAGTTAACATCTACTCTAAGTTATGGCTACATAGGTGAGGGTTTCAGCAGAACCACGTACTGTACAGATAAAAGGATGGAATCACAGTTCTGCTAACTCTCTGCTAAGGAACACAATTACCTTATGTTCATATTTGATTTTTCTAGCCTTACCCGACCTCTCTTACACTTCCATTTGAGTCAATTGAATATTTTGCCCTAACCTACCCTTTGGCTGCAGTAAAAGAAAAATGAAACAATATTGGCATACATTGATCTTCTCTCTTTCCATAATCCCTTTGTCAATGTCAAAAGGAGTAAAAAGTTACAGTAGCCTTTTCATAGGATACCAGCATATTTCAGGTAAATGAAATATAAAATAACTAAAAGTTTCCACCACAAATGAAAAATAGACCGAAAGTACTTGCTAATAACCAATTTTTAGATATTATCTATGATCCACCTTACAAGGATTAATTATAACTTTACACTTAATTAGAATGGAAACCCATTTCTGCCATTAGACAGTGCAGAATAAGACATTTCAACTTTTTTCCCCCTTGTTTAATGAACAAAAATATCCAAATTGGTGCTTAGCAGTTAATTTCGGTTTTACTAGTGGCACTAAACCCTTCTGAGAGCTACATAAAGGAAGACTTCCTCTTTTCTCTATAATGGCTAAATATTTTTTTATCAAGAGGTCTAGAAGAGTTTATGTCTTTGTACTCACTTGCAATTCACATAACCATGACTTAGCAAGGTGTCAGAACACCATGGTCATGTTAGAATTTATGAAGACATCTGAAAAAATATGTAATTTAAAAATGGGTTGTGGTTGCAAAGGTTATTTTGGGATAGTGCTTATAATTCAATGTAGAAGCAGCTCAATAATATTTATTTCATAGATTTTCATGAAGATTTTTCAATACAATTTGAAAATAGCAATGAGGGAGAGATGTATGTGTAGAATTTTCCTCCCAGTAGGATACAAAAATATCTAATAAATGATCAGGGCCTTATGATATGGTAAGCTGCACACTTCAAAGCACTGTTTCAAGAGGTTCTATCTCATAGGATACAAGTATCTAAATACCTCTGGGGATAAGCACCCAAAATTTTTTTTCTTTGGTTGGGTAAATTAATTTCGCTTGCACTTAAATCCTTTTATGCTGATATTTAAATGAGTCTTAGCATAATTGAGTGCAAAGTGTCCTGCATTTTTTTTCTTATTTCTTTAATAATGTAAACTGAAATCTCTTCACCGTCTTGCAGGTTATTTAGCTTGATGCTACAGTTGACAATGGTGTTCTGGGTGAGTCCCACTGGCAGCTCAGGCACAGAGAGCTAGAGGATCAGCATCTTGTGTGGCAGTCATGGATTCTTGTGTTTGGTATAAACAAGGAATAAAGGAAAACTGACGGTCAGAGGTTGTGTAAACCCAAGTTTCATTACATCATCATACAAAGATAGTATGGTGATTACAAAGCTTATTACCGGGGTCTAAAATAATCTCTCTTGTGAAATACTGCATGTGGGAAATAGAGGAAGTGCTCTAAAAATCAGCGAGAAACATGTCAAAATGAAGTCTGACGAGTACTACAGAATTACACTGATATTAAAAAAACGTAGAATCCCCCTCCAGCGTAGTTTCTATGCCCATTTTCCATTATAACATTGTATTATAACTCCCTCAGTAATTTTTATTCAGAACTCGGAACTATAAACTCTGACATAATTTGTCAGGCATCTATAAAAAATGAGAAAATCAAACCTTTCATGGATACTAGATCAGAAGAAAAGAGAGTGCTTTAAAAAACATTTGTCATCTTTGTCTTATTTCATCTCAGTAATCACTTATCTGTAGAATAAGCACTTCCTACATGCAGATATCCATGAAAAACATAAGTTTCAGCAATGTGACAAAACAACCAAAACTTAATAATTTCCTGCGTGTAACCTGAACCATACAAGATCACTGCAAATTTGAGATAAAGTGTGTTTACATTGGTTTCTGTCACTGATTTGCCCTACATTATGTTTTCTGTGGACTACAAATGCCTGCCTGGTTAGTCAGAAGGGCTTGGCTCATGCTACCTGGACTGTTAAACTTGTCTCAGCCTTTATGCACTGCCCACAAGAACAAAGCAGGTTGCAGATATGTTACTGACTATTATTGCTTCTTGTCATTCTGGAGTTTAGTCATCCTTCCTGTTTTTTTTTAAAATGAGTGTGATCCCCTTTGTGACTCTATCAAGTCTATTCACTAGCAGGGGAAAAGATGATTTTAAATGAAATCCTCTTTCTTGATATTAGAAATACCCAGGCAAATATTCATGTAAACCACACCCAGGTGTCTCCTTCTCCTACTTTATGCATCTGTATGACAAGATAGGTCTAGGCATGAAGTCACAGTCTATTTTGAATCTCTTTATGGCTATTTGGATTAGAGTCTGACATTTGTATATACACCTCTCCTTTAACTTGGCAGGACTTAAGTACTACAACTTGACCCTTACACTTCACATTTGGTCTTCCAGGGACAACTGCCTTACTGCAGCATGGCATTTAAATATTACATATAGAGTCCCTGTTGTTTCACTTGTAGTGAATACACAAATTCTGGCATGTGTTTTAGATATTTGTATAAAATACGAAGAAATGTATTGATATATATCTCAGCTTCAACCTGCTGGCACTAACGGATGTTTAAAGAGGCTGACATTGCTTGAAGCATCCTTTTCTTTTGCAGAAAATCATTTGACAAAGCTTGGGTTCCTGGCAATTGTGCAAGAGTTCAACTCTCCCTAGTAAATTGCCCATCTGAAATCAACCCCACAGCTTTAAACACTCTGCTACCCTTCCTCAGTCATCGGAATCTAATCTGTATCTGCTTTCAGGTGTATTTTCAATTCTTCTGCTAGATTACGAGATGTTCCCAGAAGTGATCATCATTTACTGCATATGTCTACGGATTTAAGCACAATGAGATTCAAATTGCTCAAGTACTATCTCATAAAATGTTAAATAAAACTTGGTAATTTCAGGATGCTAATTTTAACCAAAACTGTATCTGAGGTAAAATGCAAGCCTTACTCAGAATAAATACAGAATAAAAAGGCCACAGATACCTTCGTTTTTACTTCTTCTTCTTGTCTTGATTTAGGTATCCAAACTGCACTCAGGTGGTTCTCCAGTAACGTGGATGCATTTTCTTGAAATGTAGCTCTCCTAGGTCAGACTCTCAATTGACATACATATCTGTGGCTTCAAATGATTTAGAAAGGTTCTTCACCCTCAGTGATTTGGTTTTCTCTGTAAGACAAGGGCTGGCAAAGGCCTGCAAGGTGCTGTCAAAATATGCCAGATCCAATACTTCCCTAGATTACATATGCTTTGTCTAGCCCGTCACTCACACACCATAACAGCTACTGTTCTCTTCAAATGAACTAGGATGCATAGAAGTTCGGTCTATGTCTGCTGACTCTCACTTGTTATCAAGTCCTAGAAAAAAGTCACCTGGACAGTAAGCAGTATCTCCTGTAAGGGAATGCTGTTACTCAAGGCCTGACCAAGATCAAGGAGTCAAAGACCTCTTTCTCTTCAGCTACCACTGTTATTCCAGGCCTGGTACTGAGAACAGTGGTGAGTTACTGTCAAACACCCCCCAGGACTACAGATCAAGACTGCAATGGTGAATACTAACCCCACAGTCACTCATTCCCTTCATAATTCTATCAGTTCTTTGTGTCTCTTTATTTCGCCAGTGTGGAGATAAAGCACAGTTTGGGGCCATTTCAAAATGCCATAAATTTCCCATGCATTATCTTTATATCTGGGGCCAGAAGGCTTCAACAAACACTGCAGAGGCAGGCTTCAGAAGAGGCATTGAGATTTCCCTTTGGCTAAACAATGAGCTACTGTTCAGGATTGCTCTGATATTAATCAATATCTTCACAAACAATCTGCATCTGGGATTGAACACACACTCATCAAGTTTAAAGATCATGTCATGTTGTAAGGAGAGGTTTGATACAACAGAAGGAAGCACTACCATACAAACAGAGCTCAGCAGGGTGAAATGTTGGACCAACAAGAATTACATGAATTTGAATAAAAAGAAGTTCAAAGTACTGCACCTGGCATAAAGTAATCCCCAAAAATCTATACAGGCTGAGGTCTGGCTGGCTAGGGAGAAAATCTGCTGAAAAGACCTGGGAGTACTGGTGGACAGCAGAATGAATATAAGCTTGCACTGTGGCCTGTAGCAAACAAAACTGCGTTCTGGGAAGTGTCAGCAAGTGTATAGCCAGGAGATCTAGGGAGGGGATTATTCTTCTCTGCTCAGTACTTTCTAGGCCACACCTGGAATACTGCCTAGCATTGATTGCAGTTCCAGAGAGACATAAAAATCTGGAGAATATTCAGCAGAGGGCTACTGAGAAGATTAGAGATCTGGAGAACTTAACATATGAAGAAAGATCAAAGGAGGAGGGCTACAAAAATAGTCAGAGCGATGGAACACCTCTCCTATGAGGAAAGGCTGAGAGGATTGGGGTTGTTCAGCCTGAAAAAGAGAAGGCTGCAAGGAGACCTTCTAGCAGCCTTCCAGTACCTGAAGTGGGGCCTACAAGAAAGTTGGAGAGAGACTTTTTACAAGGGCACGTAGTGATAGAACTAGGGGGAATGGTTTCAAGCTGAAACAGGGTATATTTAGATTAGATCTAAGAAAGAAATTCTTTACTCTGAGGGTGGTGAGGCACTGGAATAGGCTGCCCAGAGAAGTTGTGGATGTCCCCTCCCTGGAAACATTCAAGGCCAGGCTGGATAGGGCTTTGAGCAACCTATTGTAATAGCAGGTGTCCCTGCCCACGGCAGGGGAGTAGGAACTAGATAATCTATAAGGTCCCTTCCCACCCAAACCATTCTATGATTCTACAATTTTATGACTTCGGTTAGCTGATCTTAAAGAAGAGGAACATCATCAGGGATATAATCACAGTCTTCCATAGAAGGTGTCTATAGAGAACACAGAGGTACTCTTTTCACAAGGAAGCACTGTCACAGGACAAGAAGCAATGGACACAAGTTTCTTCATAAGCAGTTTTGTATGGGTATAATAAAAAAGTTCTCCAGCCTGAGAAAAATTTAATATTTGAATAGGTTGTCCAAAGGATTGGTGGACTATCTTCTCTGGAAATATCAAAGATGTAGCTTGACAGGGCCCTGGATATCCTACTCTAATATCCTGCTTTCAACAGAAGTTTGGATGAGGTGATCTCCATAGTTCCCTTCAAAACTAGACTTTCCTTTGACTCAATGATTTGAGGAACTAAACAGAGAAGAATCAGTTTTACAGACCTAAGCCCTCTTATTAATCTCTATGTTGGACTTGGAGGCATAAAAGAACTCTTGCATTACATTACAGGTTTGGACCATAGCAGCTGAGGTTGTGTAAATAATGTATACGTAAAGTGATAAGAAGAGGGAACCATGAAATGTTAAAGGCAAAAAGGTGTTGGAGGTACATGAGGTGTATTGCAGAAGTAGTTTCCAAGAAGTGTCCAGGTAGCAAATGGATGGAAGGCTATTCCTGGATCAGAAGCCAGCTGCTGTTTCTGTAAGCAACATTTGGATAGTCTCCCAGGACAGATATGTTTCAGGAAGAGCTGATAAATTAAATCAGAGGCACAAACCACAGAGTTGGTTATCTTCTTTGTTGTAGGAAAGAGAAGAATATTTTTGAGTTTAGATAAGGACCCATTTTGGCCTGATTCTGACATTTTATATAATGAAAAACAGCTCTGCTTTACAATTAACATCAGATTGCACACAACCTCTCTAGACCTCCCACCTACTCATGTGCAGTGAATGCATTCACCCAGCTGCCAGTTGCTGAAAGAGGCCCTGGGAAGTGCTGTCTGTGTACCACTCGGGAAGGACACCCAATGAAAGGTGTTTACAAACTACTCGTATGTGAAAGGCCCTGCTGAAGAGAAAACCTGATGGCAAGTATTATTCCTTATCATTTTAATCTAGCACAGGGAGCCTTCATCAGTGGCTACAACCCAGGTGTCAGCCCTTGAGACCGGCCGTTTTCCCCAGGAGCCCAACTCTACCAGTCAACAGCAAAGCCAGCACACCACTTCCATTTCTCAAGCCCCTGCCTTTGCAGTACAGCAGCAAGCACAAAAGGCTGCTGAACAGGCTGAGAACCTCTACAGAAAAAATGAGAGCTTTGCCAGCCTGTTCAGCATCCCACGATAACAGTAAAAGCTGGATGCAGGAGCCTGCCTTGCCTTAGACAGCTGGTTGCTTGGAGGGCCTGCAGGTTACCAAAACTCACACAGGAGAACAGAAGATAAGCAAGTCCTAAGTGCTAGTAATAAGCTACTGTTCTGACTGGTCACAGCAATGAATGAAATAAAGCTGTTCTGGCAGAAGGAGACTTGACTGCCTAAAATATCCAGGATAGATTAATCCTAGCCTGCGCTTTTTTGCTGTGTGTAAGTACTACCTCTCCTTGTGCGGGGAGGGAGGGGATGAGTGGAAGAATTTTGAAGAAAAAAATTATTCTTCTGTAATAATGCAGTGCAGTGATCAGAGCAGTGATCCTTTAGGAGGCTCTGGACAAAAGAACTAATCCAGCATTTAGAATAAATCTTGAATAGGTTCCTGGAATTTGCATGTGGTATCCTGCAATGAAAATGGAGAGAAAAAATATGAGTAGTGGTCCATTCAGTAAGTGCTGTCCATTTTGTGCACTGAAAATAGAGTAATTGTAAGGGAAATATGGTAGAAGAGGACAGAGTAAATATTCTGTACTTATTTACTGAAAAAAAAAAATCGCTATTTTGGCAATATAACGATTATGTAAAATTCAGAGTACTGCTTCATTTGGCTAGAAGTGACTTAGTTAAGTAATTTTTCAGAGTTGTTGGGTTCTTGATTCATTTGAATAAGCTCTGCTATGGAGGTGTGAAAAGTAGACAGTTGCTGTTGCAGTTTATGTGCAGATTTCCATTCATCCCCTTGCATGTCCTGATCTTACGTAGAGAAACTGTGAGAATTTATTAGCTGTATGGGGTGAATTAGAGTTTACTTCTAAATCAGTTAATGGTCTAAAACATAACAAACAGACTTTCTTAAGTAAAAATGAAAACTAAATATTTCATAACAACTGAAATTATAATAGAGAAATAAAGAACACATCTTCCTAGTGAACTTCTAATAATTTAAATAGTCTTTTAGAAGTAGGAGAACAGATTTTTAATCCCTCCTCCCCTTAGGAATGGCTTCCTTACTGGGATATATCTTTGACCTTCAAAGTTGCTTTCTGGTTTGGTTGAAGCTACGCGAAGAATAGAATAATGTAGCTAAAGTGAGAAACTACAAAAAGACTGACTTTAGGTTACTGGCCATTTTTCCTAACTAGCTAAAGGAAAACTTCACCACTCCAGGAGCTATTTTTCTTAATGCATTGGTCGTTACAAAATAGACACTCTTTCCAGAAGATCCAGCACACAATCTATGACCAGACCTGAAGCCAAAGCTAAAGATATGTGTAGTCCATCAGCCTGTCTTCAACAGTAATTAGTAGTGGAGGCCTAATGTAGAGCAGACATATTGTGGTATACCCCTTAAACATTGTCTCAGCCTCCAGCAATTTGCAACACAGGGACTTTCTGATCCAGTGGTGATTTCTGTACATTTAGGAAGCCTCAGTGCATTGTTTTGCATTGAACCATCAAACCTCCCCTGTAATTTAGGGAAACATTTGTCATTCAAAATGTTGTATGGCAAGGAACTCTACAGCATAACCATGCACCTTGTGAACAGCCACTTCTTTTTGCTTTCTTCAAAGCCGGGTGATCCACTTTCTGGGTGGGTTCTGTTACGTGAAAGACCTGTTTATTCTTTTTCTCTTAAGTTTTCAAAGAACAAGTGGCCATAACTGTTGAGTGCTGTTTTGAGTTCAGTGTTGTCAGCTTTTACCAGGCAAGACCTTAGACACAGGCTGAACCACAGAAAGGTCTGAGCTCCCAGACTGCAGCAGCCTACATGCTGGAGATAGGTTCAGTTTCCCCTAAACACAGCCCTTTTGTACAAGCATTGTTTTCCAGGCTAATCAGGGAGATTCAACCAGTCACAGCTTAGGTCATGTGGAGCCTGTGTAAGGTTATCAGCTCTGTAGCCTTCCATACCAACAACCGAGCTTTTAATTTCTGTCCTGTGGGATGCTCCACCAAGATATTCTACTCTAGAACTGAGGTGCTGGTGACCAGGCACATTTCTGCAAAGCCTGGAGTTGTATTGAATAGAGTTTTCTTTTCCAAAATAGAAAATCTCTCTGAAGACTGACAGATTCTGACAGTGTCAATTTATAAAAAGCACTATGACATGCATGTCAAAGTGGTGATGAAATTTGTTAAAAGTTTGTGCAAGGATTGAAATGTTTTGTCATTTACTGTAACCTCCATTTTAGTGTAGTCTTTCTGATGGCAAAGGACTGTGTCTAGCCTTCTGTTTCTCTGGCTGATACCCAGCTTATTGAGAAAGCTTTAATAATAGCATTTAGCTTTTACAGCATTTTTTACCTGAAGCTTCAAAGTACTTTACAGGAGTGGGTACTATGATTGCAATTTTTATAGACAGAGGAACAGACTGGGTTACACAGTAAATACACAGAAGAATTATGAGTAGCACTCAGTTTCTTATCTTTAGGCGAATGCGCTAATCATCAGCCAGATTTATCCTCTAGGAGAACAGTGGGAGATGGGAGGATCTAACAACAAGGGGACATAATTTTTGAAGCTATCTTTCCAGTGGTAAAACTCCTCCTGTTGCGATGCAAAGATGAACTATAGGCAAATAATAACTGATCTTTTTTTAGCAAAGATCAGTGCAAATGAAAGTTCAGCATGATGCACTGAATGCTTCCTGCCCTAATGAGGAGTTCTGCACCAATGTTCCTAATGATGAGCGAGACAGAGGCTTAGTGAATGTTGAAAGGGTTGGTTACGCTTTCCAGTTACAGGAGGGAGATGGGCTTCAAAGAGCACAAAGCAGAACTTGAACAAAGCAAGAACAGCATTTTCAAACTCAAAATAGTTCAGCATTTACAGCACTCAATGAAGCAGAAACTTTTTATTGTTAGATTAAGTCAGAGCAGATACTTCTATCCAACAGGTGGAAGAAGAGCAATGACCTCATCAAGTACAGATTCCTGCATAGGATCATGGGTGATGAAAAACTGCAAGTTCTGCCATATGATCTTCAGTACAAATGAAATTATAGTGTGTTATAATTGATGGCTGTGTGTTTGGACCTGATAAAAACTAAAACAAGCCCTGATTTTAGTAGTACAAGGAGGCAGAATAAATTAATTCTTGATGGCAAATGACAAATATTATTGTTGAATACATTTATTTTCCTTCTTTTGATACTACTTTTCCGTATCTTTTTGTACCTTTGGTCTAGTAACTGACTTTCATTTGGTGTTTTATTATCTATCTTTAGAATCACTTCTTTTCATACACTTCCTTTCAAACAAGTGGATAGTATGAAATGGGGTGCATTTTCCATTGTGTGTATTTTCCTAAAGAAGTCATCAACAGCCACAAAAACAAGGGGTTAAATTTATTGCTTAGAGTAGGGATCCCGTCTCCACTAGGGGGACATACAAATTAAAAAGAAAATTGAAAAGACACAATAAGTTTCAAACCCAAGAGGAATGTGATATTCTTGGGTTAAAAAAATATTACATCAAAAAGCAAAACATTGTACTCCATCCCCAAGAGTCCTGAGATCGTATTGAGATTATATCTGTTTTATATTTAATATGTGAACATAAGAGGAGTTTGTGTGTCATAGTGAGTAAAATAGAGAAGAATGTAAACTGTGACATTAAACATAAAGCCATAATAAAACTACCAGGAATATTTTTGAATACAACTTGCTACAGATATTAAAACTAACCAAAAGGATTTTTGTTTGAGCACAACAGAAACAGAAGCAAGATGGAGTATGCAGGGGTCATAGCTAACTGGGATGTTCCTGAGGAAGCACTCAGAGAAGACCAAGGTCCATTCACCACAGAGAATCACTGGGACTTTCCCACTGTAGAAAATTCCTTTTCTCTGGAAAAGTAGGACAAACCGTCTCAGATAAAATTGTCAGAAGATAACATTTCTGAGCAAGTCAACAGAATGAATAATAACAGTTGCCAAAAGCAGATAACAACAATGGTTGAAACCAGATGGTATTTACACAGAATTTCTAAAGGAACTCGAAAGGGAAATTACCAAAGTATTAATTGAGGTATGTAACTTATTGCTTAGTTTGCCAAAGGAATAGGAGGCAGTAAGTGTTCCTGTATCTTTTCCCAAAGTCTCCACTTCTGGCAGTTTTCAGAGATAAGATATTGGGCTGTGCAGCTCTTTGCTTTCAACTGGTATGGACATTCTTGTGTTCTTAACAATGCTGGTTGTTTGGAAACTAGAAAATGAAACCAAAAGAACATAAATGCCTCCCTTCTGTTCTTTATACGTAACTTTCAAATATACATGGCAATAAATGAGTTACTCTTCCTCTTGATAAAGTATGGATATTTAGGATCTAGAATAAAAGTCTCAGTGGCAAAATGATTAAATTAAAATACTTCCATGCTTCAGTTCACTAAACAAAATCTTAAAATAATCAGTTACCTTTACTTCACTTTCACATTCCTGCTCTCAGGAATATTTCTTTTTAAAGTGCTTCTGCAGTGCTATGTTCTTGAAAAACTGTGGCTTTTTTCTCAAAATAAAGACAATTTTTGAATGGAAAATATAGATTAATTTTGTGAATTGTTTTGATTTGAGTAACTCAGGAGAAATTTTAAATGCTACTTGAGTACATATATTTTGCAGTTATAAGAAACAAAAAAAACCCAAACAAATATTTAGCAGAAGCTAGAGTTGGTGATTAAAAATTTTCAGCTGTAACAGCAGAAACAAGACAAAATTAGCCAGCAGATAATTAAATAGGATTGCAGAGCATCTGTTCTCAGGGTAGGCTTGTGAGACTAAAGTTTAATTTAATAGCTCTTTATTCCAAGAATTTCTTTGCTTGTCTAGTTACAGAGGTTGCATGCATCTGGCCAGCTGTAGCTCTTTATATTTGTCCAACTAAATCTTGTCCTGTAAACATCAATTTCTTTCCATTAATTGCAAGGACTTAGTTTCCCCCAGGATTTATTTTTTAGTACACTTATCTTTATATCAGAAACATACTGCATAGCTTGCAACATTTTCTGTAGCTGGACACATCTGCTTCCATGACTTAAGGTGAGAATAAACCTCCAGCAATTCAACACAACGAGCCTTGAATTGGTGAAGGATGTGTTTATATTTTATGTGAAAGTAACAAAAATCTAAAATTCAGGTAAAGGTATCCAGTGACTTTCCCTTCTGTTTTCAATTCAAATAAAGAGGTTTGGAGGGGTTTATCCAAGGATAAGTGATGGATAGTGAGATAGGAATTTTGAAAATTATCATCTGATTACGCGGTCCACAGTCATTACACATAGCTCATTTAGGACATGTAGTGATATGGAACACAATGTTGTTCCCTTGGTCTTTTCAAGATGTAAGTAGTCTGATGTCAAGTGATATAGAAAATGCTAAAAAATCTCTGGCTTTGATTTAGATTGATTTGCATGCTAATACCAGAAACTGAAGAATTCATTTTATCTTATGCTTTAAAATCTGTTTTTCATAAAGACTGTTATTACAGAATAATTAAAAGCTGAAATACACTGAGCTGGTAGTAGAATAAGACTTTTCATCTAGAAATCACTGCATCCAGACTGCAGACTGAATCTGAGAACAAAGAGAATTACAATCGTTAACCTGTTTAAGAGGCTTTTCCAGTTTCATTTGTCCTCAGTTAATATTTTGGAACTAATATGTATTTTAAAGTTCGACTAATAAGGAAGTCTGGCATTTTGATTATGGGAGATGTTAGACAGAAAGCAAGGGGATAGTTGAGGGAAATGCAGAGGAGCTTCAGAGTTGCTCTAAAATATACAGGTCAACAATAGAGAAAAAATTGCCTCAATCAAAGATTAGGAAAATCAATCCATTATTAATTACAGTGTTACGATCACAATGTGCTGCTGATCAACAGGTCAGCTCTGTGTGATCCATTCTGAACAGCCCAACTCCTTATCCCCTGTGTTCGGAAAGCTGAATTTCAGCCTTAGAGGAACCACAGTGAGAACTGCACAGGACATGTACTGATAAAAGTGTGGCAGAGTAAGCGGAGGAAGGGTGACTTTCTGTATTTTCTGCTCATGTATTCCTTCCCAACATGCCTTAATATTTTGGAATGACCAGAGATTTTGTCATACCAAATTCTGATACCAGTTTTTTTTCTACCAGCAATTTTCTAACCGATGTTTTTGGAACACAATAGAGGAAAATACAATAAATTTCAACTAGTCCAGATCCTTCTCTAAATAAAAATAGGTTTCACAGGGAAAAAAGAAGTGCATTTTTTTTGTTATCTTCAGATATATTCTGACTTTTCTCTCATAGTATTCTTCCTGCTTTTCTGGATTGCCAATGTACTTTGGAAGCCTAATACGTCCGTATTATTAAAAAATGAATCACTGTACATTTCATCTCCCATTTCTCTGTATTTTTCATTCCCTTTTTTATAATTTCAACATCTTTTTTCACTGTTATGCCATTTATATTTGCATCTATTTTTTCTATCTCTTAGAACACATTGAGTCATTAGGATATGCATTAATGTAGTATTAATTTCCTCTAAGTAAAACAGGTATCTAAATATTACTTTGAGTACAATTTGTGTGTTCAGGTTAATATTTCCACTTTGCAACAACATAAAAAGCTGAAGTCAAGTAACGTTATAAACTAAATCCAATGACTATGTGGAGAGCACATTTTCTATTATATCCTGGAGTGCCATCTCTATTTATGAGTTGTAGAAAACACAAGCTTTTGACTTGATTGGCAATTTGTAGTGATATATAAGACTAATTTTCTCAAACTGCTATTACAGGATCATCATCTTATCTCTAACTGTAATTATGCAAACTTCCAAAATAATGCTGAGAACCCAATACGATGTGATATTAACTGAGCAATAAAAGTAGATCCATTAATGAGAATTGATAATATCAAAACACATGAAATATTACTCTTCATGGTGTTGAAGAGTTTTGTCACTGTTCTTGTTGCACCAAGAGCACTTGTTGCACCACTGGAGCCCTGAAGTGAAGAATTTTGTGGACTTTTTGGAAACTAAACTTCTAGTCATTCTGATTTCTTGGCCTTCTGAAACAAGCTGACTGTGGACTGAGTGGGCTTTCAGCATTTCTTAGGTTTGTTCGTGGCAGCTACACACAGGATATGCTGTCTGAGATGTAAAAAGACATCCCTGATAGCATCCCTTTTTCGAACTTGTAGATGTGATGTAAAAGCTTGTTCTGGTTGGGAGGTGAAAAAAATAAAAGGATTCTTACTGCCTTTCTCCTTTTATATTTGGGGCTTCTCTAAGAGCCTATGCAGTACAATGTCCCAGTTTCATTTTCAGCTCTGCTCTGACCTCTTTCCTGCACTGGGTCTTGCAAAAGGATTACAAACCACAGAGACAAGATGCTTTGCTTTTGTGATTCTCACCTTGCTTTGCAATAGCAGCTCTCTGCTACCAGATGGAGGAAAGGATTATTCTGAAGTTGCTCCAGGCATGGGGAGTATTTAAAATAATTGATTCTGGTGGTAGATACAGGACTGAAATAATACGTGTGAATGTTTTGCCGTTAATACTTAAACATAGATAATATCATGACAAACAGAAAGCTGTGAATATACATTTTTTCTGTGATAGGTTAGGGCATACGATCAGGAAAACCCTTCCGATTTAAACTCACCTTCATCAGCAGTACAGTCAGCTATGAAAGATTTCTGCATACATGTTTATAAAGGCTCCATGTGATGGTCTGAATTCCCTCACTGTTATTGATACATAATAGTATGTGTCATCCTATGCTTTATACAAACATAATTCCATTTGGTAATAATCTCTCCATATTCAATATGTATGGACAAATACTGGTAACCTAATGGCTAAACTGGCCTTTTTTCTTCCTGGTCATCTCTCCTCCTCTGCACTTGCCTTCCCTCTCTCTGCTGCTCCTGAAGGTTACTGTTTTCAAGCATATGTTTTAAAATAAGGATCCTGGAAGCCAGCCATAGTAGGACAAAACTGGACAGTGAGTGAAATCAAATGAATCCTAAAAGATGTATGTGTCCTTAGTTTGGCTACTGCTTGTCTGTGTTATTAAACTCTTCTCTGAGCAGCTCAGCCTTGGAGAAAGAAGGAGGTTTGGCATTGTTGCTCTTTACCATGTTCGTGGAATCCCAGACCCGATTATTGCAACGCAGCCTTCATTTGAAGACAGCTGTGACTTATAAAGGAGCGGTTGTATGTAAACAATGCCAATGCTTTGGACCCATGCATTTCTTTAGCGAAGTACAGTTAAAATGGGGTTTTGCAACAGAAAGTATCTGTTTTATTTGTTTGTTAGCTTGCACATCTCCTTCCTGGATCAGCTGCAGCATATAGGGACCTCCTTTGTTTGTGAAGCTGACCCAGCCTAAGGGAAATTTCCCAGGCATATGAGGCAAAGGCGAGACCTCAAGAGTGAGAGCAAGAGCAATGAATTGGGAGCCTGCAGATCAGGCTTGCCCTGTGAGACAGTGAAAAGAAACACAGAATAGAGAACCTGGCCTTATGTGGTGGAGGAAACCTTTCCAGTGACTGGAGGTAGCATATATTGTTAGTGGTGACTCAGAGAGCCCCTGAACTGATGGGAACAAATCCTGTCATCAAGCATCTTCCTGCAAGTACAAAGAAAGGTGAAGAGAGATATTCATATATCCTTCTTGGTGTCAGTATTTTTTACCTAATTACTTTGAGACTTCTCTATTTAAAATATTAAATATTCTAGTTTCTCCTCTAATACCACTTAACAGTGTGATCTTCAAATCTCTGTGGACTTTTGAGGGATATTCTTAGAAGAATAAAGTCTAGGTATGTTGATTTCAAAGGTCTGGCCACCCAGGGATCCTGCTGCAGTACATAATCCATAATCTAGTTAGAGTGCAAGCCCTTGGTTTGTCTCTGAGTGCTTATCTTCTGACTTGAGGAAGTTTTGCAATTTGTGCATTAATATGATAGAACCGATGCATGGTTGGCTGTTAGCTATACACTTGCTTGCTCGAACATCTAGGTGAACTAGCAGTTGCCATTCTAGAGCTATGGGATGCCATTCCTGCATAGGTGTCAGAGAAGCTTTTGTCACAAATAATATCCAGTGAGATGTTAATGCTGGTATGAATGTCAGAACACTGAACAACAGAATGATAAATCTGTCATTCTGTCAGAATGACAATATGAACAACAGATGGGTTGTAAGAATGGCAGGTGTTGTTGACATCTAGATTAACAGCAAATCCTCTAGCAGCTTTTCAGGATATCCAAAACAAAAAGGCATCCTAAAACCGGGAATGCCCTTTGACCACCTTGACACACACATCTTTGTATATGAATTTGAGACAGATCACCTGGTGCTTGTGAACATATGGACAAAATAGAGGGAATGAGGGACATAAATTTCATTTAAAAAAACCCACCTTTTTCTTCTTTAAGGTCCTTCATTACTTTTTTTGCTAGAGTTTTGTTATCTTTGCTATTGGAAATGTCTTTATTGTTGGGCTTCTCAGAATTTTTATGCTTATTTATCTCAAAAGGGTAATAATACTTATTTGGACTAAATGCTCTGGTCCTGATCCAACAAGGACCTTACAGAAATGTTCAGAATGATTGCTTCTTTTATTTGTTTTGCTGAATGAAATGTGTCAGTTGAAACATTGCAAACACTCTGGAAAAAATCTCCTATGATATAACATGAAAACACAGGACTATTTCAGGAAAATTATTATATAAAAGGCTTTTGACACAGGGTCACCTCCATTAATGGATAAATATGAAGTAATTATGAGCAAAGGAAGTATACCTTATAGCAAAATTAATATAGTAGTCTTTTGTCAACAAGAGCCTGAGTTGGTGTTTGATCTACGTTTAAAATATGTGTCTGTGTGTACTGTATACATATAGAATCACAGAATCACAGAATAGTAGGGGTTGGAAGGGACCTCTGTGGATCATCTAGTCCAACTCCCCTGCCGAAGCAGGGTCACCTACAGTAGGCTGCACAGGATCTTGTCCAGGCGGGTCTTGAATATCTCCAGAGAAGGAGACTCCACAACCTCCCTGGGCAGCCTGTTCCAGTGCTCCGTCACCCTCAGAGGGAAGAAGTTCTTCCTCATGTTCAGACGGAACTTCCTGTGCCTCAGTTTGTGCCCATTGCCCCTTGTCCTGTCACTGGGCACCACTGAAAAGAGCATGGCCCCATCCTCCTGACACCCACCCTTCAGATATTTGTAGGCATTTATAAGGTCCCCTCGCAGCCTTCTCTTCTTCAGGCTGAACAAGCCCAGTTCCCTCAACCTCTCCTCGTAGGGGAGATGCTCCAGTCCCCTCACCATCCTCGTAGCCCTCCGCTGGACTCTCTCCAGTAGCTCTTCATCTTTCTTGAACTGGGGAGCCCAGAACTGGACACAGTACTCCAGATGAGGCCTCACTAGGGCAGTGTAGAGGGGAAGGAGAACATCCCTCGTCCTGCTGGCCACACTCTTCTTGATGCACCCCAGGATCCCATTGGCTTTCTTGGCAGCCAGGGCACACTGCTGGCTCATGGTTAACCTGTCGTCCACCAGGACACCCAGGTCCCTCTCCGCAGAGCTGCTCTCCAGCAGGTCCACCCCAAGCCTGTACTGGTGCACGAGGTTGTTCCTCCCCAGGTGCAGGACCCTGCACTTGCCCTTGTTGAACCTCATCAGGTTCCTCTCTGCCCAGCTTTCCAGCCTATCCAGGTCACGCTGAATGGCAGCACAGCCTTCTGGTCTATCTACCACACCTCCCAGTTTGGTGTCATCAGCAAACTTGCTGAGGGTACATTCTAACTCTTCATCCAGGTCGTTGATGAAGAAGTTAAACAAGACTGGGCCCAGTACTGACCCCTGAGGGACACCACTTGTCACCATCCTCCAACTAGACTCAGCGCCGCTGATGACAACCCTCTGAGTTCTGCCATTCAGCCAGTTCTCTATCCACTTCACCGACCACTCATCCAGCCCACACTTCCTCAGCTTCCCTAGGAGGATATCATGGGAGACTATGTCGAAAGCCTTGCTGAAGTCAAGGTAGACAACATCCAGGGCTCTCCCTTCGTCTACCCAGCCAGTCATGTCATCATAGAAAGCTATCAGATTGGTCAGGCATGATTTCCCCTTGGTGAATCCATGCTGACTACTCCTGATAACCTTCTTTTCTTCCACTTGCTTGATGATGGCCTCCAGGATAAGCTGCTCCATCACCTTTCCCGGGATGGAGGTGAGGCTGACCGGCCTGTAGTTCCCTGGGTCCTCCTTCTTGCCCTTTTTGAAGATTGGAGTGACAGTGGCCTTTCTCCAGTCCTCGGGCACCTCTCCTGTCCTCCAGGACCTCTCAAAGATGATGGAGAGTGGCTCAGCAATGACATCCGCCAGCTCCCTCAGCACTCGTGGGTGCATTCCATCGGGGCCCATGGATTTGTGGACATCCAGATCACTTAAGCGATCCCTCACACAGTCCTCCTCGACCAAGGGAAAGTCGTGCTCTTTGTAGGCTTCTTCTCTTACCTCCGGGGCCTGGGATTCCTGTATATATACATATAATACTAAAACTACCTATATATATACATATAATATATAGCTATAGAAAAATGCAAATTATTTTCCAAAGATGGCATTGCCTGATTGGAGGGAGCTAAACTGAGAGGCACTATTTTTGCTTTCTTAGTTCTGAAAAGACAGTTACCTGTTTCAGTTTTGCTTTTTTTCCTTTAAACTTGTCATCTTCTCAGTTTTAATACATCTTCACTTGATTGTTATGGGAAATTCTTACAGCAATTTCCTACACTATTTGCTTTTTCAGTGTATTCATATTTCAGAACTCTCTGTTCTGGCTGTAACATAGTGTTGACTGTGATGAAAAATATTAATTTCAGATTTTTACATGAAGTTAGGGACTTTACAGAACTCTGAAACTGAATACAGACTGTGCTATTTAAAAGAGTAAGCACGGCAGATGAGTCTATTTCAGCAAAATGATAAATACCATCCTTTGCTACATGGTATCACATTCATAGTTCTAACTTTTTTAATTGGTGCATATGTTGTGAGTAAACCTCTGTGTAAAAGTGTGGGAAATCTATCCTGATCGTCTGTTGAATGTCTGTTTTGCTTTAAAAAGGCAAGCAGAGTGCACATTAAGTTTCATATGGAAGTCTGAGTAACTGCAGTTCTTCCTAACTCCAACATCTGAGTATAACTAATGTTAGCTATGAAGTAGGGAAATTTGAATAGCCTGAGTATTGCCCAACTTCTTGATGTCAAAGGGGCATTATCAGCTCAGTAATGCCATAGCTGTTTTCAAAAGTTTTGCTGAAAGCAAAAGTTGAAACAATGACTTTTATGTGCCTGTTCACTGGTTGTTTCTTCTTTAATCATCAGCTTTTCATGGTTTCCTGGCAGGTAAAATGTGCCTTAAATTTTGTCCTGTAAGTTCATTCTTATTCTCTTCTTGAATGATTTCATTTGACTAGTCTCCAGGCTGTGACAGGAAAACCATCCAAAACTGTGATATACATTAACCTCCAATAGCAGGTTATTTCCCATGTTTTCTAAAAAATATTTTTTTAAATATTCCATCAATTCTGAATAAAAGTGATATAAAATAATTTAGAGTCAGAAATTTACTTTGAGATGAAGGAAGACTAAGTTACTACAGACTGGTCCTTTTTCTAAAGTGATTTTAATTAACTGGAGATGCTGAAGACATAAATAAATGTGCCATCCTTCAGCACTTGCATATCCATTTTTGAGTTGTCACGTCTTAATGACTTGTTGTCCGTCTATTCTAATATCCTGCATCTGGTGGTGACCAGTTCCAGACACACTTGACAAAGATGCAAGAAACAGCCCAAAAAACACAATGGGATAATCTGGGCACAGGAGAAGTGCCTAAACAAGCACTGGTTAGTTACGAACTAATAGCACTAAAAAATTATCTGAAATATAGATATCAGTATAGACATCTAACTTATTTTGGATCTTATTAGGCTCTAGATATTAAAATTATCGAAAAGCAGAGATATTTTACAAGCTGCTATGACAACTACTGAACAATTTTCCAGACATGGAGATGCCCCTGATTTATGTTACAGTGTAGTATGGGTTGGTTATTATCTCCACACCAATCTGCTTTTCCCTCTTTGTATTATTTCTCTACCTAAAGATTGCACCTGGTTAAGAACTTATTCTTAAGGCTTAATGGGAAAGAAGTAGAACACAATATAAAGAATATGCATGTACTGTTATATTAATTCCCCAGTTTGCCCTCCCCTTGAATACAGTATTTAGTTCTGGGTCCTTGGTCTCAAAGGAGATGTACCAGAGCTGCAAACATTTCAGAGGGGGTAACAAGGCTGATGAAAAATACACAGAAAAAAAGAGCAGCCTAGGACTCCTGTACATGAAAATACAAGACTGAACGGGGTCTGATCATTCACTGTCTTTTCCAATATAGAAATTAGGGGATACTAGATTCTCTAAAACAAAATAGGAGGTTGTTCATGTCTTGAGCAATAATTTTGTGAAAATCTTTGATAAAGAATGTTGCTTATGTTGAGAGTTTCTTTGTGTTTAAGGGCAGATTTGACAAGCACTTGGAGGAGGCACCTTTCGGGAGTTACTAAGCGGACAAACAATCAGACACTCAGGAAGTTTCCTGAGCTGAAATAGTAAAAATCTAGGAAAATAAATAGTTGTGTCTGCATGTTTTATCTGGTTTTCTGCTTCCCTAGGATCAACTCGCAGCCACTGTTGGAGACAGAATAATGAGCTGGATAGGCCCTTGATCTGAATTAGTGTGACTGTTCATATATTTTTACCCACTCCCTCTTGCACCTGAAAAATCCGATATTTATCTGCTGTTTGATATCTAACTTTCTGGTCTAGAAAAGAATATGCCTATATATGAAAACACAACTTTACACATGTCTGAAGAGAAAACGAACTTTTGATTAAGACAATACACACTTATTTCTGTTCTGGTAGGGGTGGAACTAAGTCTCAAAAGTCAAATGCAATATTCCAGATGCCTTATTCTTAAAACTCCAGTCAGTAATGCAGGTATTGGTAGGGAAAGTATCCAATCTAAGGTTTACTAAGGAATAAAAAAGCTGAATATGATAAGGAGAGCAGAAGTATGTCTTGGGCAATAATGGGAAGACAGAATAACAGAACATTCCATTGCTAAGACTGTAGAATTCTTCAAGCTGGCATCACACAAAGTCACTGTAGGAAGACTTCTACTAAGAGATAGCTCTAAGCTGCTTGGGGAGCTAGGACATTTTGAGGAATAAAGACAGTATTACTGTTAATAATTTTGCTAATGTAGGAGTGATTGTACAGAGGAAGAGGAAAATGAGGAAGGGGAGTGAAAAAGCCATACAGAAGTTGGACCAGTGAGGCAATCACCTCCTTAAAATATGAGGACCGAGGTCATGCAATAAGACCCACCCAAATAGTTTTATGTATGACCCAACTGACTTCATCTCATATATTCAAAGACATACTTTCATAAGTATCAGAATTTTTGAAGCTTGATTTCTTATGGCTGCACCTCTGGCTTCCATGAAGTTTGTGGATCACACAAGGCAAAAATCCAGGGCCAGCTTCTTAAACAGACTTTCTGGTTACTAGTACTGTAGTCATGTTCACAGTGAAGTAGATTCCTCAGCAGTGGGATTAATTTTTGCTTCTTTCTTTTACCCTGTTTCTGCAATATATAGTATATACATTCTGTCACATTTTTTTTTAAATTGGACAACAATTTGACAGAATTGGTATGTCAGACACACACAGATAATGCTATCAGTGAAGTAATAGTGAAATCAGGCTAAACCAGCAGACCAAAACTGATTTCCTGTTATATCTCCTGTGAGGAGAACAAGAGATGCAGAGATACCTGAATTACAAGTAGGACTGGGTCGTGGTTTACTGAAAAGTTCTTCCATAGAAGCCCATAGGTCCAGCTGGGCTGGGTCCAAGTGTGCTGAGAGAACTGATGTCCATGCAAGGAAGCTTTCTCTCAACTTTTAGAACTCATGGAGATCATGGGACATCCCTGATGACTAGTGGAAAACAGATGTTGCATCAGAAACATGGAAGAAATGCCTGAAGAACTAACCAGGGAACTACAGGATGATCAATCTCACTTTGGTCCCTGGGAAAGTCATGGAACAAGTCCTCATGAGTACATTTTTGGGCACATGAGAAGGACGTGATAGGGATCAGTCAGCACGGACTTACCAAGCATAAATTATGCATTACCAACCTGACTATCTTCTATGACAAACTTAACAGGTTTTAGAAGAAGCAAGAACAACTGATGTCAGTTTGACTTTCAACACTATTTGCCACGATATTGCATTCTGAAGTTACAGTCTGAATGGGTAGACAACCAAGCAGATGAAAAAATGTTAGGATGATCTGGCTTAGAGCGTAGTGATTAATGTGTCACAGCCTGTCTAGAGGCCAGTAATATCTTTATCAATGATGTGGAAGACAGTTAAGTCGTGCACTCTCACCAAGTTTGCAAATGACAACAAAATGGGGGGAGACGGATGATTTGCTTGACAGCAGGCTGGAGGAATGCACAACAGGAATCTAATAAAATTCATCAAGAACAAATACAAACTCCTGCATTTGAGATGGACAAAACTCTTCCATTGTACAAACTAAAAACTAACTGTTGGGGAGCAGATCTGAGCAAAACAGCATGAGGGTCCTGGCAGACAGGAAGCTGAGCATGTTTGGTTGTGTTGACAGGGCCTGTGTTCTTGGAATGTTGTGTGGTGACAGATTCTGATGTTCTGAACTGTATGAACAGAAAAAACAAAGAAAGAAAAAAAAGAAAGAAAATGGTTGTAGAAAACCTGGAAGCAGGTGATCTAAAAATGGAGATGGTTACATTTTTCAATAGGAACCCATTGTTGTAACTGATGATATGTGTCAGATAGGTAGAGATTGCTGCAATGGGAATGTTTATAAAACCCATAAAACAGATCAGCTTTAAATTTCAAAACTATATTTTGCTAAACTATTTAATTAATGACATACTTCTTTGTTATTGTTAGCTATTATGCAATATGATTACATCATCATTACATATACAAAACTGTTAGTCTTTCAGAGTTATATCCCAAATTAATCATGGACCTGATACCATACTTTTAGCACTGAGGGCTGCTGTCTTTGATGGGCTTAGTCAGGGGTGATCAGGACAGAGACACCTTTGCCTGCTTCCCAAAAAAAGGGAGTCTCCTCTGCTCCTGATACAATAAATCTTGCTATTTGACTTTGGGATTTTCTTTTTGGCTTTGTTTTATTTTGTGTTTTTTTTTTGTTTTGTTTTGTTTTGATCTTGCCAGTCTTTCCTGTGCATTCAGCAGGATGTCTTGCCTATCTCGAGTTGGTCATGATTATCTTGCTCTTGGCCTGATAACATTCCTTCACTTGGGTGTCTCCTACTTGCTTCTTTCTTTGCGCTTTTGATAATCACACTGCTCAAATACTTCGGTAAAATAGTATAACCTAAGTATATATTGTATTTTGCTACGATGTCACCATGTTAGTAAATTCTTTTGTGGTGTTGTAGATTTCACAATTTTTGTATGTTTACATTTGTTTTCAAGGCAGGTTAATACTAATTATATTCTGAGTAGTGCACTTGTGATTTACTGGTGTCATAGACCTCTGCACTGGCTATAACAATATATTACAGATGTACTTCTGAATTTAGGCAATCTACTTGATTATTTTATATTTTATATATATAACCAAAAGACTACCAGAGAAATCAAAATTTTAATGAAATCAGTTTAACCTGACTACTTGGTCTCATCTAGTGCTGACAACGGGAGCGTGTGAGGACTAGGACAGCAGAACCACATGTGACACCAGCTGCTCTTTAAAGAAATCTCAGTGCATCTTTATGGTCCCCTGTGTTTTTGCCAGAGATTTCTTGCACAGAGGGCTTCCTTTTTTTATAGGAGCCATTGTGGTGTTTGTATCAACCTGGTTAGTCTTCTGTGAGGGCTTCTCACATGAAAAACCCAGAATGTGCCACTCAAACTTGGAAACTGAAATACCTCTGGCTTTCTTCCTTTCTCCTCCTCTCTTCTTCTTTTCACATTAGGGCTATTTTCAACAATTCATAAATAAGAAGATTAAGTTTATTTTGGTTTACACATGGCTTTGGGAATTGATTTTACAAATAAGTTATTGAGTAGTTATTGAAAGCATGAATATTCTCAAATAGATATTTTCATAGCGATATCTACAGGTTTTTTTCCATAGGTCCCTATGGGATGCACCCACGAGTGCTGACAGAACTGGGAGATGTCATTGCCGAGGCACCCTCCGTCATCTTTGAAAGGTTCTGGAGAATTAGTGCCAGAGGACTGGAAGAAAGCCAATGTCACTCCAGTCTTCAAAAAGGGCAAGAAGGAGGACCCAGGGAACTACAGGCCGGTCAGCCTCACCTCCATCCCGGGAAAGGGGATGGAGCTGTTCATTCTGGATGTCATCATTAAGCAAGTGGAGGAAAAGAAGGTTATCAGGAGTAGTCAACATGGATTCAGTGAGAGGAAATCATGCCTGACCAATCTGATAGCTATCTGTGATGGTATGACTGGTTCAGTAGATGAAGGGAGAGCAGTGGATGTTGTCTACCTCGACTTCAGCAAGGCTTTTGACACTGTCCCGTATAACATCTTCACAGGCAAGCTCAGGAAGCGGACAGTGAGGTGGATTGAGAACTGGCTGAAAGGCAGAGCTCAGAGGGTTGTCGTCAGCGGTGCTGAGTCTAGTTGGAGGCCGGTAACTAGTGGTGTCCCCTAAGGGTCAGTACTGAGCCCAGTTTTGTTCAACTTCTTCATCAACGACCTAGATGAAGGGACAGAGGGTACCCTCAGCAAGTTTGCTGATGACACAAAACTGGGAGGTGTGGTAGATACACCAGAAGGCTGTGCTGCCATTCAGCGAGATCTAGACAGACTGGAGAGTTGGTTGCAGAGGAACCTGATGAAGTTCAACAAGGGCAAGTGCAGGGTCTTGCACCTGGGGAGCCTGCAGAAGGGAAGGCTGAGAGGGGACCTAATATATGCTTATAAATATCTTCAGGATGGGTGTCAAGAGGATGAGGCCAGACTCTTTTCAGTGGTGCCCAGTGACAGGACAAGGGGCAATGGGCACAAATTGAAGCATAGGAAGTTCCATCTGAACATGAGGAAGAACTTCTTCCCTCTGAGGGTGACGGAGCACTGGAACAGGCTGCCCAGAGGGGTAGTGGAGTCTTCTCCTCTAGAGATATTCAAGACCCGCCTGGACAAGTTCCTGTGCAGCCAGCTGTAGGTGACCCTGCTTTGGTAGGAGGGTTGGACTAGATGATCCCCAGAGGTCCCTTCCAACCCCTACCTTTCTGTGATTCTGTGATGTCCCTTACATTGTTATTTCTTTAGTCCCAGAATTATCTCCATAAATATTTCTTGATGTAAAAGTGTCCCTTCTTTTCCTGCCTTCCCCTTTTGTCTCTGCATTTTGCTGCATATTTTCTTCCTCTCTTTATTCCTGTGCTCATTCAGTACATTCAGAAAATGCTGAATTAACTTTCTCCTACAACTTCTCTGCTCCCTCCCCCATGACTTTTCTATTTCTTTCCAAATTAATTTGCCCTGCCACCTGGTCTCCTTGGAGTTTAGCAATTATTCAGTATATAAAGCCTGGCTCCAAACAGATGGGGCTTCCAGAATACACACATCAACAATGTACATCCTAGGGCCAGAAGACTGTGAGTTAGCTGCAGTTTCATTATGATTTCAATTTTGTAATGGTTGTGAATATTGTCAACGAACATTAACGTTGTTTGTGATACCATGTCTTCCAAATAGTGGAGTTTAGACCAAGCCCTGTTTCTTTGATTTAAAACGTAAGTTTGCTTTCCAATTTCATGGTACTTATGGCACATATTTTATAGCTACAGGGATGGGAATCAAAATATAGTAATTATCTATGTTTACTTTCACCTGTGCTTTGCAGAAGGCGTTTTAGTGTTTGCATCTAATTAACTAGATCAGCACTTGTAACTTTCTAAAACATTCTATGTCTTCATTGTTCACTTCTGCACTAGTATTTCAGTATTTTAAAATATGAGAGATTTATGTACGTTGTTTTTCAGTTATATCAGGCTCTATAAGGTATATGGCAAGAAACTTTTACTGAGATGTAATTTTTTAAAAATGCTTAAAATTGTCATGATCTGATTTACACAGGTCATAAACTTTGGGGACATCTATATAATTTGAGAAGAAGAAAGAAGACAGACTAGGTAGAAGGGGGGAGTAATAATCAGAGGGGGAGGGGATTCAAAATATCCAGAATTTTTCATGTGGGTTTTTTGAGCTATTCCATTCTGTATAAACAATTGAGGTCCTGAGGCAGAGATTTGTTCTCTCATGTGCTAGGTGTGGGCAGTATCCACAAGATTATATTCAGTATTTGTTGCCACCTTGATTTCTCCTGCTTAAATTGTTCTGTTTTGTGTGAATAACAAATAACCCTGAAGAATCAGATGCTAACTCTGTATCCAGAAGAAGTTTTACAGAATGTAGATATGTGAGGTAGAGCAGAAGTGATCTGAAACTGGGCTTTCTATGTATCACAGGGCATTATGATGAGTACTGTAAAGGCCAAACTGTTCTGAGGTCTGGAGTTTTGAGCTGGAATTTGTCAGAAAATTGTCCAGAAAATGCTCTATGCTAAGAAATCTCCTACTCTAGGAATCCTATCTCTTGCTAACTGTCCGTATCCTGAAGAGGTGACCAGTCATAAAAGCCAAAGCACTAACTATAGCAACACTTATGCAGCCAGCTGTTAACTTGCAGAACACATCAGCTGCTACTCAAAACCTTTCCACAAACCTGTACAATTGAGGACAACAGCACCTGGACTCCCATTTCTTCCACCTTTGGCCACAGAACTCTGCAGTCCCTCGTTGATTTGTTCCATTCCTCCCTTTGGAGCATCATTGGTGACCACGTGGATGAACAGTGAGAGAGAACAATATGAGGCATAAAAGAGCATTGTGAGTCTCTCTGCAATATCCTTGATCCAGACTGCCAGCAAGAGATGAGAATCTCACAATAGCAACTCTGATCAGCACCTCCCTGCCCTGTAGAAGGGAACATCCATCATTTGGCCTGTCTTGAGCTAATGTGTGATTCGGACTCATCTGGTTTTGAAGTCTCTCCAGGAATCTTGTTCCCCTTCCTTGGCTGTTAGGGCACTGTACTGATTCTGAAAATTCAGATCTGAAGGCAGAGAAGAACCCTTCTTCCTGATGTAAAACATCACAAGCTTTCAGCATCTTGGGAGTCTCCATCCATAACTAGACTGTCCCTGCCCCTTCCTACTTGCCCCGTGTAGCTCTTCAGTGTCACTGTGAAGACCCTGTCCTCACCTCTTCTTTCTTCATGCTATTCAGTCTGCTCATCTCCTCCCATAGCTCCTCTTCGTGGTCACTTATTGCCTTAGCCACAGCACAGCTCCTGCAGGTGAGGCCACAAGAAGCTCCAACTCCAGGGAGCCGCACCAGGCACTCCCAGTGCCCCCAGTCCTGTGTGGCAGCCTCCCTCCTCTGGAGTGCACCAGGGCCAATGACTTTGACTTGCTGGGGAAGCTTCTTCCAGCCAGTCACGGGGACAGAGTCCTGTAGCATGTCACCACCACAGTCATACAGTCCAGCGCTGCATGGAACAATTTCTGGGTCTCTCTCATATCCCCAGCTGAGCTAACTGCCCCTCTAAATGCTAAAGTACCTGTTCGCTGCCTCTGCTGTACGCCTGCTTGCCAGCTAAATAGATGTTCTCTGCTGCAGATGAACAGCAGATTATTCTCTAATTGGCAGATGGTTGCTAAACATCTTCCAGACAGCTTTGGTGATAAATGCTTTTTTGCTGTTGTATGTGGTGAAATGGCTTTTTGCATCACGCATGTGTTGTAAACACTTGGTTATATTCCCATGATACCTTTTTAGCAATCACTGTGAAAGGGAGAACTGTCTGCCAAGACTTTGTGCTAATTGTCTTACGTAACCAAGAAGAGATAAAATTGAACTAATGTTCTTTTTGTGATCAGAAGCTATCCTAAAGGACCAGTTTTTAAAAGTGTTATCAAGCATTTAACTAAGCAAGAGGCTTAAACACAACAGAGAGATTCATTCCAGGAAAGGCCTTCTTTCAGTGGATGAATATTACCAATTTTCAGGGCTTAGAACACTAGCATTATTTGGACGCGATCCATGAGGAAGATGGGCTGCTGAAAGCTCACCTCTGTTATAATGGTATTGTAATCTAACTACTGATTTAAACCCTATTGTAATTCCACCTTTTTCAAATTGTGCATTTGTCTTTGTGGAAGAGAATGAATTGCTAATGCAAGCCAAGACAGGGGGAAAATAATAGTTTAAATGATCATGCCTGTGCATATCTGGTATCAGAATATTTTTTAAATTATAAATCCTATGAGTTTACAGTATTACATTGAAGCAACTGTAGCTATCCTATTTGCGTTATCAATGTGGTGGATATGTAACTAGAGGAAAATCTGAACAGCACAGTCAATTCTGCCTGAATAGCAAGGTCTGTACACTTTCAGCAGCATCTTTAGAGAAAAAAAAGATTAAAAATAATTAAGGCAATAAATGTGCCAAACTGGAACTTTTGTTTCAGTACAGACAACCCAGAGATGTTGATCAGGTCACAGTTGTAAACCTGTGACTGCAAAAGACTCTATTCAGTTTCTAATATCTGATGTGATAAATTGCAAACCTGTATGAATGAGAATGCTGCTGGGGATGTGTTCACATTAATGATTTCCTTGTGATTCACATCCAGTTAAAATGTCACTGTCAAAATATCTTCAGTTTTGTGCCTTTACACAGGAAATAAGTAATTACTGTAAGCCTATTCTTTTCCTTTCTTGTATTACGTCATTCTAGAGCCTTTTCTTGAACACCTTGCAGTCACCACGCTTCCAATCCAGCTATGAATAAATGTTGTGAAGGTTAAGAGATGAGTTAAGTGCTATAGATGTAGCTGGAAATTTCCAAAGTTCTTTAGTGAGGCATGATCACCAGTCCCAGGGACCATTAATGCTTGTATTTTCTTGTGAATAAGGTGTTTTGCATGAATGAGCGGAAGCTCAGCTGAAATGGTCTACATCATCAGTATCTGTCAATTCAGTCAGTTTCTAGGTGTTTTTGATGCTCCACACATTCTGTAACCTGTGATCAAATGGTCTGTATTTTTAAAATTGCATTCTAAGTTAAATAAAGATTATTCTTCATATGCAGTGTGTCGTCACGGAAGTCAGTTAACAGTTACTTATTGCTGTCAACTTTCTGAAGCATTTTGCTCTTTCTAGGCCTCAGATTAGAATGAAAGTCACACTTTCAAGATGAAGTTACTGACCTGTGTGTTACAGACACGCCATAAACATTAGATGTCAATTCAAAGACTTTAAACAATGGGATCTTCATGCTCAAGTCTTGCTTTGCTCTGATGAGTGTCCTGGCTCTTAAAGGTGATGTGAAAGCACAGTTGTTACTGCTCAGTGCTTAAGAGATCAATAAATAAATTTCAAATTACTGGAGGCTAGGAGAGTGTTAGGGAATTCATATGCATTGCTTGACCTGTTCTTAGACAATCCCTAAACATCTGCCACAGGGCTACAGCAGAAACAAGATGGAGGCCTAGATGAACCTTTGATTTAGTTTATTATTAAATATGCTTTTATGAATTTCTAAGTTATATCACTGAATTTGGAAAAAAATTTGGATTTCTGAAGGCTCTTAACAATTTCATGTTAGCTTGGCTAATTCTGAAAAGAGCGATAAGGAAGAACCAAGGAGGAGATTTCAGGTGTGACTTTGTCAGATAATGAATGCACTCCTTTTTTTGCTGTTGTCAATAGGAGTACAAAGAAGTGGGAGACTGAAAGGATCAGGCCCTTACCCTGTAATATCACACTCCACCACGCGAACACGTGCCGCTCATTTGCACTGCCTTTAAAGTAAAACTCACCCTAGTTTATTTGCTCACAAATCACTCATCAATACTGTGCTCCAATATAATACTGATCTCTGAACTATAACCCCTGATTTACACAGCAGCGGTATGAATTTATAAACATTTCGCACAAAGTAAATGGAATAATAAACAAATCCCATTTACATTCTGAATTCTGAAGTGAAATAACTGGTATAAGACACTGGTAATTAGGAAACTTACCTGGGAAAGAAATCCCCCTGTAACCAAAGAACACTTGCTTTTTGAAAAGTTTTATCAGTATCTTTATGGAATTAAAGGTTACCTTCTCTTTGGGAGTTCTGTTTGCAGACTGAGAATCTAAGACTAGTGTAAGGTTTATTTAGAAAAAAAATCGGGAAGCAATGAACTTCCATAAAAGTATCCCTTATATATAGTAAAAAGAAAAAGTAATTTCTATTTCTTTTTTGAAGACTTTAAAGATACACTTCACTTCCTTGTGTGAGAGTTATTTGCACTGCATGGGAGGCACTGCTACTGAAAATAAAAAAGTCAAAGCAAACCACAGTTGCCCACTATCTTAGGGGATTTTATTATCATGTATATTGTAATGACTTCTCTTTAGTGGATATCATTGGTTTTCAAATAAGAAAGACTAACTGAACTTGTTTAAAGACAGTCACTCCAATCTTCAAAAAGGGCAAGAAGGAGGACCCAGGGAACTACAGGCCGGTCAGCCTCACCTCCATCCCGGGAAAGGTGATGGAGCAGCTTATCCTGGAGGCCATCATCAAGCAAGTGGAAGAAAAGAAGGTTATCAGGAGTAGTCAGCATGGATTCACCAAGGGGAAATCATGCCTGACCAATCTGATAGCTTTCTATGATGACATGACTGGCTGGGTAGACGAAGGGAGAGCCCTGGATGTTGTCTACCTTGACTTCAGCAAGGCTTTCGACACAGTCTCCCATGATATCCTCCTGGGGAAGCTGAGGAAGTGTGGGCTGGATGAGTGGTCGGTGAAGTGGATAGAGAACTGGCTGAATGGCAGAACTCAGAGGGTTGTCATCAGCGGCGCTGAGTCTAGTTGGAGGCTGGTAACAAGTGGTGTCCCCCAGGGGTCAGTACTGGGCCCAGCGTTGTTTAACTTCTTCATCAATGACCTGGATGAAGAGTTAGAATGTACCCTCAGCAAGTTTGCTGATGACACCAAACTGGGAGGTGTGGTAGACACACCGGAAGGCTGTGCTGCCATTCAGCGTGACCTGGATAGGCTGGAAAGTTGGGCAGAGAGGAACCTGATGAGGTTCAATAAAGGCAAATGCAGGGTTCTGCACCTGGGGAGGAACAACCCCATGCATCAGTACAGGCTTGGGGTGGACCTGCTGGAGGGCAGCTCTGTGGAGAGGGACCTGGGTGTCCTGGTGGACGACAGGTTAACCATGAGCCAGCAGTGTGCCCTGGCTGCCAAGAAGGCCAATGGGATCCTGGGGTTCATCAAGAAGAGTGTGGCCAGCAGGACGAGAGAGGTTCTCCTTCCCCTCTACACTGCCCTAGTGAGGCCTCATCTGGAGTACTGTGTCCAGTTCTGGGCTCCCCAGTTCAAGAAAGATGAAGAGCTACTGGAGAGAGTCCAGTGGAGGGCTACAGTGATGGTGAGGGGACTGGAGCATCTCCCCTATGAGGAGAGGCTGAGGGAGCTGGGCTTGTTCAGCCTGAAGAAGAGAAGGCTGCGAGGGGACCTTATAAATGCCTACAAATATCTGAAGGGTGGGTGTCAGGAGGATGGGACCAAGTTCTTTTCAGTGGTGCCCAGTGACAGGACATGGGGCAATGGGCACAAACTGAAGCAGAGGAAGTTTCGTCTGAACACGAGGAAGAACTTCTTCCCTCTGAGGATGACGGAGCACTGGAACAGGCTGCCCAGGGAGGTTGTGGAGTCTCCTTCTCTGGAGATATTCAAGACCCACCTGGACAAGTTCCTGTGCAGCCAGCTGTAGGTGACCCTGCTTCGGCAGGGGAGTTGGACTAGATGACCCACAGAGGTCCCTTCCAACCCCTACTATTCTGTGATTCTGTGATTCTGCGATACATAGTGCTCTGCAGAACAGAAACTGTATATCGCCTCATCAAAATACAGAAAAGCACAGTTTTTCCTTTTATAGAAAGAAATAATTCACTGAAGGTTGTTACACAGATGCTGAGAATTAAGTACATTGTGCTTATTTCTAGGTTTATCAAATTCTGGTTAATCGAGTCAGAATAGAATTGATCCTGAAGGGTGGTAGAATACAAAATCTCTGTTGGTAGAAAATACCAAGATTTCTTTCAACAGCAGGTTTTCAGAATCAGTCCTCAGGATAATTATGTAGACATGATTTTATAAAGGTAAGATTTCAACAGATCCTGAACTTTATACCCATTTTTAGGGGAGGTAAACTGAACTAATAAAACGATTTTGTTCCTTTTTGCCCTATTTTTTTTGCTGGAGACTGTTTCTTTTTGGGAGAAATAGAAGATGAATCTGGCTAATGCTTTATGCATTCCTACTTATTTTCAAAACTATGCAGTGTCCTCTTTTGTCAAAATAGAAGTTCGATATCTTTGTTTGATATCCTGGGCCTCCTATTTTAACTGTCAGTGCTCAGCCTAGAAATTTTCCCCATGTTTTACAACTGTGATAAGAGTTTTTCTACAATGTCTCTAACCACCTCCTCAAACCCATGTAGCTTGATTGAAAGAGTGCTAAGTAAAACTGTTTTACCTTCCTATGGCAGGTGACAGCCTGTTATTTGTGTTTTGGAGAATGATTCCCAAGGTTTCAGTTATTTCCTCCCAAAAGCAGAACAAGCACACTTCTGCAGGTTGAAGATGGCTGGTGTGCCCATCTTCGGTGGAGTACCACCATTCCTCAGTGTAACAGGAAAGTTACAAAAAGGTGATACACACCATTAAACAGTTAAAAACCTGATTCTATAGAGAAGCAAAAATAGCTCAGAAAATGACAGGTGGAGTTTAATTTATTCAAGAGAATGACTAGCCACACGTTAAAAGTTTTGACATACAGTAGTTTCAACTAAAGGAAGAACAGGAAGACAGTTATTGTGTCTCTGTAAACTGTAATTAGAAGTTGCATTAGTAAGACAGTTTTCTAGGTAAATTGTGCAGTTCTTCTGAAAGTAAGAAGAGAAAATCTACACTAGCCCAATCCACCTTGGTTTATTAATCTTTTCTTCTGAGAGAGATGCATGCTTCTCTGTACTATTCACTTGTTCATCCTGACTACAATAACTAGCCACCATATTCCATGTGCATATGACTAATGAAGTACCTGTGCTGCTCCATTAGACCATCAGTTCCCTTCTGTAGAATTAGGTTGGGAATTCCATTTGAAAAGAGCTAACTCCAAAGCAAAATACTCTATTGTACTAAATGCCTTATAGTTTACATGGCTAGGTGACTGGAAAAAGCACTTAGGTGGAAGATCTTGTCATACACTTTATATGTGACCTTGAAGTGACTGAATAATTCAGACTTAACTTTCCAAAAAGACACCCTAACAATAGGGACACATTTAGGTTCAGAGCAAGCTAAAAAAAAAGCCCAGGTTCTCCAAAATAACGTGATGTTTGTGACATCACATTTATTAATAGCAGTTTTGTTAGTGTTAGATGGTAAGCTTTCTCTTGGATAAAATACGTAGATTCTGCCCTTGTGCTTTGACATTGAATTCAAATTAAAGAATATTAGGTTTATGTTTTTTTGTTTTTAATCTGTTTTCTCTTAAGACCCAAAATAATGTATTTACTTCCTTCATCACTCTATGATTTTGATGCTAATAAATATCCCTAGTAGGTTACTTTTCAGATTATCTAAGCGGCAAGCAAATCCCTGGTACTGTGCTGAGATAATCAAGCAATCAGACTGCCAGAACAAATTTTGCTACACACTGCAATTACTTGAGTGTTCAATCACAGATAGTGTTTACTGTGACGTGATAACACTCTATGAATATGCGACTTCTCCCTCAATTGTCACCTGCTTTTTCATTACTGAAGGTAGCAAAGAAGAATCAAAAAGAATCTTTGATAAATGGAGTATTTAAACTTGCCAGACTATTCAATATCAGCATAAGCTTTACTCCCCCTGCCCCAAAGGTGAGGCCAACGTGCTATATCCAGACAGGTACTTGGACGTTGCAAAGCAGAGCAATTCTACAGCTCAGTGTCAGGTACGTGAACACGGGTGGAGTCTGAAACGCAGTGTTATGTGCCTAAGATCCTCACCAGAGCGTAGAGAGGCATGCTGGAGAGGGCTTCCAAGTAGCAGTGAGCTGACTTGACAGAATTAGTTGATAAGCAACACCCAGCACAAGGAGTATGCATAACCCACTCTCCAACCCCTTTACTGAAGCTTTTTCATTGTATCTGAAAATTCATGACTATGTTGAGTAAGAAGAGAAAGTAAATATGGGCATAACACTATATTGTGAACATCTGGATAGTCAGGATGTCTTGGTTCCAGCTCTTCTTTGAAACAATCATGTGCTTTAACACTTCTGCAGGGACTTAAGAAGATATTAGTCTGAATTTCCTTAGGTTAAGAAGCTTTTAGCTAGCTTTCATGTACTGACAGAGAGTCTGTGCTTACTGGGGTGGAAAATGGAGAATCTGTTTGGATGTCTGACTAGAAAGCTTGTGAGTTCTGGCAACAGCAGGAAAGCTGCTTCTCCTTCACCTGCAGATTTGCCGCTACAGAATAGATTTAATAATGCAATGGAAGATGAGGGGCTAGGAAGTATGTCCAAAGAAGAAGCAGAGCTGGCTGAAACTGAACTGTGCAGCCATGGGGAATGGGGGTTGCCATTGGCTCACCTGAGGATGAAGGCCTGCTAGGAAGAGGTGAGCTCCATCTGACCAAGCGGCGCAAAATCATCTTTATCAACAGGTTGGCCAACCTGTTGAAGAGAGCTTTAAACTAGGAACAATAAAGAAGGAACAACAAAAAGTGAGGAAAAGGTGGACTAGGTTGGTAAGCAAAGGATATATTAATAGAGAACTTGACTATATTCAGATATCTGTAAACTGAAATTTCTTCAAGAGAATGTATGCATCTTTCAGATGATGCCAAATCTTTCTCAAAGGTCTTATAGCTGAGAATACCTTTCCATTCACTAGCTGGGACTTTAGCTCTGGAAATAGTCCACTGGTGGAAGATGGCATCTATTACACCAGAAATTACTTTGGCTTTTAAAGGGACATTTCAGACTGAATTTATTTGATACTTAAGACACAAATAAACCCCATAGTACCCTAGTTATGCATGGAGGAATTGTAACTATTTGTCTAAGATAGTCCAGTTAGTGACTAAGTGACTGTATTCTCAGTTCCCCTCCTAGTTTTAATATACTTTGGAGGCTTTCAGTGAAACCAGCAGAAACCTTGGAGTACCACTGAAATACTCTACTAATGAACAGGAAGCAGTATTGTTCCTGAGCTAAAATTTTAGAATTGACTTGGGAGAATTCTATTAAAGCAGCTGTGAATCATTGAATGACAGTCATGGATCGCTGTGCTGAGGTCACTTTTGGACGAATGGCTAGATGCAAATGGTGATTATATATTCCTCTGTCACATGAGACTTAAAAGACATTGGCTGTCTTGATGATAACTATAGACCACGAGCAGAAGCCATAATCAGAGGGACAATTGCTGCACCTGTCTGTGCTTCATGCTGTCTTCCCCAAAAATCAATTCATTCTTGTCGACTCTGAAGTTAATTAGCATTCCAAGATATTTTTAAAGCAAGGAAATGTCTGCATCAGAGTTTAAGAAAGCAAAGTGTGTGTCACCATGAAGAGAGCAGTCCTAGCCTTTGAATGTGCTCCTGTGGGTGTTATTTGTACTACATACAGATATGCTGCAACCAGGTCCAGCAGCTTTCTACATGGCTTTCAGGGCCATGAGCAGATATGAGTTTAAACCTAAATGTGATTCCAATTTTCATCAATTTGAATGCAAACTGGGAAGTGAGATCTGACCATTACTAGTTACTTCTACTGTGATAAATGTTATCCTCAAGCCTGTTAGTGTTGACATTGAGCCTAGAAACTTACCAGAAGCAATGAAGTCATTTAGCACTCAAGCTAGGTGTTTTCTGAAGAGGAACCTGTCCGATAAAATTATCCCTTTTAAGTCTGGAGTTTACCTGACTGCTGTTCATCCTCAGCATAGCAAGTCATCCGATCCCTGAAACAGTTCTCCTAGCAATTCTCGCGGGTTTCGTACACCCGCTTCTTCTGCTAGTACATGCTCTCAGGAATAGTGTACACTAATTCCTCTGAACTAAATGCATCTGGTTAAATTATTCCTCGAAAGGCCAGATTGGTCTCTCCTGTATCAAAGATCATCATCTTCAATCAGCTGATTTTCAGAGTTAAGCATTTCTGTACTCAGCAAGATTGCTGTCAAAGAAACAAAATTTAACAAAATTTAGCTTCTTCATTTATCAGACACAAAATATATTTTTTTCTCTATGTATCCTTGCATCTTTCACATGGCCATTTTTGCCTATCACAAGACAATGACACTATCAGTGGAAACACTGCTGCTGGAGGGTATTTCAACAATTGATATTTGAGAAGGAAGTTCCAAGCCAAAAAAGGAGAGAGTGGTTGGCAAGATTTAGGTAATGTGAGAGTTGCCATCATAATACAACCCTCGTTGTCATCTATTACTGCTGAAGTCTGCTCTACGTCATTAGCTAAGAGAAGAGCAATTTCTGCTAGATTTGGGAAAGTAACCATCTGACTCTAAATACAAATTTAAAGATGATATGGCAGTTGATGTCTAGAAGGAAAGGAATTCTGTTTTGTGGTCTCAGGATTGAGCATATCACTGCTATTCTTGCAGTGTAAACAACTGTAAAAGGCCACTTTTTTGCAGGTGACTAATTCATGACTCGTTCTTCATGTTGCCTTAATATGCTTCCCCATGCTGTTGATGTCAAATGATATATTTATTAATTCTGTTGAGGTTTTTATCTATGCAAAAGTGAAGTGAATGCAAATACAAATGAACAAACTTGAAAAGACACTTTAAGGCATATTTGATTGTGAAATGAATATGATAAATGAGCTCTTCATAACTGTACCAACCTTACTTACACATTGCTGATCTAAACACCCAATTTCTGAAAAGTAACTGGAAGGCACATGTTAACTAATTATTATTAACCACTGTGAATGCTAAAATTATAACCTGACTGTGAACAGATAGAGCACATTCCTTTAGAGTGTATTAGTAATAGGTTTTAAAAACAGAGAATGACAGCAAATGTTCATCAGGAGAAAAAAGTGGGAAAATAATGAAAAAATAGTCTTCAAACATAATTTAATAAAAGAACTTACATAGGAATTATCTATAGCTGAAAGGAAAGCCACAAGTAATTTGATGTGAAAATATCAGCTTCCAAGCATTACTGAAGAACCAGTTCTTGACTTCTGACACCCACTTGAAGTTAGCTGGAGTTGTGCATGCAGATACTTCTGGTTTTATTTCTGAGTCAAAACCAAAGATTCCTACTCACTTCATAGGCTGTCAGACCACTATGGGTGACGACTACAGGCAAAATAAAGAAAACAATACAGGATTTGCCCTAAAATGTCAGGGTCTTGAGGGTATTCGGAGGGTATTCCTGGTCAAGTCCATTCTCTGCAGGGGCCTCCTCCCACATCTGTCCATGGCCCAGGACCGCATTTCAGCTCAGCCTGGGGCCATCAGTTCCTCATCAGCGAACAGCCCAGTGTACAGCCCAGAGTTCATGCTTCAGCTCACCAGTCAAGATGAAATGCAAAAAATGTAACCTGTTGAGGTGTAGGCAATGTAAAGGGGTTATCTATGTAAGATTTTACCTGCTGACTAGGTAATACAGGCTAGGGAGGTACAAATCACTGAGTTTAAGCATTATGCCTCACACAGCTCTTCAGAGAGATGTAAAAACCAGGTAAATTGAGTTTCCAAGTTTAAGACATTTTTCCCTTTTAGTTATGCATGTATTATCATGGCAAGACCAGAATTTCAAGGAATTCTGAGTAACTGTGGATGATCTTTCCAGAGTCTAAATCAGTTGCATGCAGAAAGAGAAATAAGAATGTCCTCTGTAAGCAGTGTTGAATTATTCAGAACTCAAATTAAATTGGTTATGAAAGTTGGAAATACATTAATGAAGATTAACAATAGAACCCGAAGGATCTTGAATAACAGAATTGGAAATATGAGAATGATTGATGCTGCAATGGTAACAAAAGCCCTTCTGAGAAAACTCCCAGTGTTAGTACAGAGAATGAGAAGGGCAGTGAACCACATATCGAACTCCAGAGCCTCCATGCTACTTTTTAGGAAGCACTTGGAGGCAGCTAATTCCACACACAGGCGAGTCCCTTGGCTGGCGTTGTGTAATAGTGACTTGGATTCAATTCTTTTTTGGAAGGCTTTAAAAAAATGAATTTTCATAATTTTAGAATTTTATTTTTCCATAATAACATTAGTACAAGCAAGCAAAAGCAAAAAATTAAACAAAGCATACAGTGAATAAGAAAATAACTCACACATTTGTATTACAGAGAAGTAATTTTTCTGTACTGCTGCATTCTGGAAAACAGTCTTATCAAAATCCAGAAAACTAGATTTGATTTTAGTGCCTTTTGAAATGAGGAGCTACGTACATGTTTCAGTATAAGTTTTGTGCCTAAGAAAAGAGATTAATATTCAGAACCCAGGAATATAAACTGTGAATTTCAAAAATCCTTTCTCATACTCAAGCTTAACTAAGATGCCATTATTCTTGGGAAGAGTTTTGCCTCTCTGTGTTGGTTTCTCTTTCATGCAAAATGGTCATAATCTTTCTCGTGCCCAAAGATGTTTATAAAAACAGCTTAGTTCCTACACTGAAGACTTCCTTTTCTGTCACGAAAAACTGGACAATTTATATCTGCACAGTACCACACACTTGATAAGATGTCTACAATTCCTATTGATTCCTATTGAGCTATTAAATTAACCCATTTTGCACATTACCAAAGGAGCTACAAGACAAACCCTGCAGAAACAGTTTCACAATTATTACATTTCAAAAAAACTTTTTATGTTTTAACAGCAAAGCAATAGGTGTCCTACTTAAAATGAAGGTCATACTACAACATAGAAAATAAGTGATAGAAATATCCCCATTTGCAAATGTGCAAAACCCTCCCCAAACCAAAGCCCAACCTCAACCCCCACAACAACCTGAAGGTGAGCTATATTTTATTCAGATAAACAAAGTATAAGCTTTAAAACTATCTGACAAATTTTTATGATTTTACTGGCATAAGGAAAAATCAAAGGGATTTAATATTTTTAAAGAAATATAGCTGACTATGGGGAGAGACATTTTTTATTTTATTAAAAAACCTACATTTCTCTTCAAAGGAATTTTATGCACTAGAATAAATTTAGCACTTCATTAGGAACATTATATACAGAAATGACACTTTTCTTTTTGTTTGTTCTGAGCTACTGTCACAGAACTCCTGGCAGTATGAGGCAGCCTGAAGTAGAACAAGTTTCTTCTGATGTTAAAGGCCACCAAGGTTTATTCCTTCTCCAGCAATTATTTCTTTGATTCTATTTTGATAAGAACTTTCTATATTCAGAAAGTCCTTATGTTTTCTGTTTAAAATTTATTTTAAAGAATTTTAATAACTTTGGGAGTGATTGTGGGAGAAACAGCAGAGATTTGCTGAGTGCTTAAGGTATTTATAATTACTCTGATGGATACCGGACTCTTCAGGCATGTAAAGGATCACAGATGTAGATGAAAGTGAATGATTAGGTCCAAATATTATTAGGTCTATTAAACTTGCTGTATTTTATGAATACCATATGCTGTATATGCTACCTTCTTCATTTTACATTTCACACCTGAGCCCATTTTCCAGCTGGTACCCGGCAATATTTCTGGTAGAAAACTAGTCTGAAGCAGCATCAATATTTTCCCTTCATTTTGAATTTTATTTCCATCAGAGTTGAAAGCACAAACCAAGTCATAGTGTAACCCTGAAGTGAACTGAACTGAACTGAACTGCTGTAGTAATAATAAAAGAGAAAGAAATGGAACAGCAGTTTCAGTCAAGAGAGGCTGGGTCTTCACAGGAAACAACAAAACAAATGAACAAAAATGCAGACCAAGAAGATTTACAGTTGGATTGTTTTGAGAGAAGTAGGTTATATGAAGTTAACCATGGCACTGTCCTCTTCCTAGTGTCTTAATAGGTTCATTTTGAAGACATCAGAAACAACAAATCAGGTCTTCTGAAACTAGGGATTTCAAAATATTGAGATATTACAAATAACATTTCAAATTTTTGCTTTTAAAGCTCTACTTCTGAATGCTTAAGGTATCCTCTGCCTACATATTCAAGTCTCCTCCCTCCAGACCTGAGAATTGGGTGCATTCTGAAACATAAAGCAGAGGTTTATCTGATTCAAAAAGTGCAATTCCTCACAAGACTAGATAAAACCATAGTAGATGTCACTGAACAGTACTGAATCGAGGTATTGGGACAGAAAACCTGACTGCAGTGAGTTAAAACTACATGCTTCAGGGAAAACAAGTAGTTCTTGATTATTATTCTTCCAAGTTTGCTTCGTAAGCTACATATTACTCTCTGTAAGCATTCTTGAAAGACAACCTACATTTTGTTCTCATTAACTTCTTTTCTACCCTTTATATAGTTTATACCCAAATATTCATGTCAAATAGTATGTTCCTTCAGCTTTTATTATTCCAGTAGATGATGGCCACGCAGCCATAAGGATCAGTTGCAGAGACATGCATTTGATTTATTCTGAGAGTTTATAACTTGTTGTACAACTGTAGAAATGCATAATTATTTCACTGTTTTCTATTATCATGTAGATATTTTATGTTCATCTATATTGTTGACTGGCATTTATTAATCTGGTTCCTTTACTCTTAGATCTGCCTCATCACTATTGATTTTCATGTCAGAATGTGTATCATCTGGTTTATTTTTCCCTAATGTGTATTTTATTATTTTCTGACCTGTTGTTTCCAACTCTTTAGTCTCTTGTTGAAAGAAGTACCAATAACTAGGCTTCATTGCAGATTTTTTCTTAAAAAAAGCAACAAGAAAAAACCCACATATATCTCTGTCTTGAGTTTCTGTTCAGAACCTCTGGGACCTTCAAAACACCTTGGGGTGTTTGTCGACATCTGGTTGAACATGAGCCAGCATTATGCGCAGGTGGCCATGAAGACCAACAGCATCCTGGCTTGTATCAGAAATCGTGTGGCCAGCAGGAGCAGGGAGGTAATCGTTCCCCTGTACTTGGCACTGGTGAGACCGCATCTCAAGTACAGTGTTCAGGTTTGGGCCCCTCACTACAAAGAAGGACGCTGAGGTGCTGGAGCGTGTCCAGAGAAGGGCAACAAGGCTGGTGAGGGGTCTAGAGAACAAGTCTTACAAGGAGCAGCTGAAGGAGCTGGGGCTGTTTAGTCTGGAGAAGAGGAGGCTGAGGGGGTACCTTTTTGCTCTCTACAACTACCTGAAAGAAGGTTGTAGTGAGGCAGGTATTGGTCTCTTCTCCCAGGTAACTAACGATAGGACAAGAGTCAAGGACCTCAGGTTGCATCAGGGGAGGTTATAGATTGAATATTAGGAAAAATTTCTTTACTGATCAGACATTGGAATAGGCTGCCCAGGGAGGTGGTTGAGTCCCCTTCCCTAGAGGTGTCTAAAAAACATGTAGATATGGCACTTTGGGATATGGTTTAGTAGGCATGGTGTTGTTGAGCGGATGGTTGGACTTCATGATCTTAGAGGTCTTTTCCAACCTATGATTCTATGATTCTCTGATTCAAAAATATTCTCTGGCCACTCCCAACTCCATATATACATGTGAAACAAAAAAGTTTTCTTCTGCAAGAAGAAAACACTGCAGCAGCAGATGAATAAGAAAAGCATTCGTCATAGTGATTTACCCATGCTTATCTCACTCTTTCATCAGTGGTGTAAATATTCAAAGGACTTTTGTCTCATAATTGTCCTTTTCCAGCCTAGTAATACCCACCTGGCAATTCATATCCATGAACCTTTGTCACCAGGACAAAATTATAATAATCCTACAGATGTGGTGAGAAAGCAAGCAGGCCTAGTACTTAATCCTGGCGAAGATATGCCTGGTTATCTCCTATCATCATCCAGCAGAGCTATAACAATGTCCTTTAATTAAGTAATGTGGAGATTCCACCAACAGCCTTTCTGCTGATTGTCTGCTAAAGCACTGAGTTGCAGTCTGAGAACTCTCTCATCCACAACTGAAGTCTTCTCAGCAGCCCAGGTTCAACAGGAGAGAGGCGATCTTTCACAAAGTTTTTATGAAGATCTAAAACACCTGATGTTATATTCCTTCTCCAGTTCAGTTTCCATAGTTATCTGACTCTGTGTTCATTGTGACTCCCAAATACTCCCTGAGTAGAAAAACATACATATCTCCCAGTGTTTACTGTGCGGCAGAGAACTCGTGTCTTTCTCAAGAGAACTCCAGTAAATAATTAGGTATATAGTCCCCATTTATGAAGCAATTCTGTGGCCATTTCCCTCTCCATGTGCCTGTGCACAGGAGAAGTTTGTTGGCTCCTGGAGCTTCAGGAAGCAAGGCTTGTATTTCTAGTCTCTCTCTCTCACAATTTTTTTTTTTTTTTAAAGCGTGAACAGGAAATGAACATAAACAATGGAAAAACCATGACCAAGGCTTGAGAGATGGCCTGTTCAGGAAAGTTAAGTGGCTGAAGGCCAGGTACACCAGAGCAGAGAGACCGAATGGAAAATGGAGGGATCTCTGGCTGAAGTACAGGGTCTTCAACCGTGGCAAAGGGTGTGTGAGAGCCACCAGAAGGCAATGAAGAAAGTGCATAACTGAAGCTGATTTTTGGAACCCACAAGCTCTGTTTCATTGCATTAACTAACAAAAATCTCATTAGATCATGAGTTAGAAAACTATATAACATTACAGAATGTGGTGTTAGAATTTGAGTAAGAAAGGTAGAGGATTCTGAAAAGCTTCTGTTGCTAAGAGGGAATAAATATAAATCACAGGCACAGGTAGCAGAGATATTTTCAAAATGTAGATCTCAGAGCTGCATGCAAAATTTTTTCTACAGACATACATGTATCGAAAGGACTATACATATATATGCAAATTATGTGATAGATACATAGATGAAACATGTTTATCTATTTTCATACCCAGATTTCTGTGTTCTTCAGCCATTCTCTGCATGCATATCTTTGCATTGGTGTTACTATATAACAGGCTCCTGAATATGCAAGATGACAGAACTGGTTTTTCCGTCAGGCTGGATGATGAATGAAGAACAGTGTCATATAGGGTGAATACATGATTTAGAATATAGCAGCATTGTGGCTGAAATGATCCTATTTTCTATCATTTGAAAATGATATAGATAGCTCACCTTCAGGTTCAACCTTAGATTCGAAGACACAAGCAAACTGCAGCAGACCTATTTCAAAGCTATGGGAGAATGAATATTACTACTGTATAACGTATTATTTAATAGCTGTCCAGTAATACTCCAGTAACATTCTGAAGATTGGTGTAGCTATTTTCATATTTATGAAATTCATCTGGAAGAACAGTTTCTGAATTATTCTGAATTCATGGAAGAGAGTTCACAGGTTCAGAAATGGGTTTTCATTGACCTGTATATTCTGAGTTAGACGAAGATTTTCACAGAATCACAGAATCACAGAATAGTAGGGGTTGGAAGGGACCTCTGTGGGTCATCTAGTCCAACCCCCCTGCCGAAGCAGTGTCACCTACAGCATGAGCATCAGTCTGTCACTTCCTGAGCAAAGTAAATAATATTAGTTGACTCTTCTTACTTCATTTTTATTCAAAAGCTGTGTATCCTGACATCTTATAAAATAGCTTGCTTCTGCTCTACTGAAGAAGAAACTTCTGGAGAAACTGAGAACCAAGAAGACCTTCTCCCTTCCTTCTGTGTATATAGCAGTCTAGAGGTTGAGGGTTGGAAAAGCAAGGCAGGGCACGTAGAATTAATCATCCAAGCTTCTCTTTTTTTGAATTATCTTCTTTACTGGTAATAAGGTGCATCACCTTGTTTTTGTTTGTTTGTTTGTTTTCCAGATGCACTGGCAATATTCCATACCAAGAGAATTAAGAGTTTTACCCCAGTTTGATAAGCATTGCAAAGAGACACGCACACTTCTTGCTGCAAAAGAATATCACTTAAATGTGCTCCTTTAACTTGAAAATTCCTGGACTGAATTAATGGCAGGTACAACATAGAAGTTTAGCATTCCAAATAATTTGTCTAAAACAGCTGCTCTAAGACTAGGTTTAATGGTAAAAATAATTGCATCAATACTGTAATTAGGTTAAAATATTATTAACAAAAATATTATTTAGCAATGATAAACAATTTAACAATAACAAAATATTTTTTCCTTTTCCTCCTAACTAATTACTTAATCTCATGCACGTAGTCAGAGATCTGACTGCTTCATGACATTGTGCCATATCATCAACTCTTAACTGTGCATTGGCTGAAACAGAATGTATTGTACGTTCAAGACTACAGGATTTGGGTGACATTGACGAAAGAATTTTCACTGCATAAGGTGGGGATTTGAAATTTTTCATCATTTATGAAACATGCCCTAAAAACTAAGACACAATACTCTGTCTCTTGATGAGCCAAAACTGAAAGCAACAAACAGTACAGTTTAAAGCTTTGTAATTATCTGCCTTCATCTTATTAGGCTGTCCTATGGTAAGTGTCATATCTGATCTTAAAGAAATCAGAGAAAGTAATTAATCTCTTAATTTTATCACTTGATCATGTGTCTATCCAGTATAAAGACATAATTATACTCGAGAGAGAGAGAGGGAGTAATAAAATGAACATGGCCTGTAAAATGATTAATTTTGTGTCCTGGAGTCAATTAAGCATAGGATAACTGCAATTCTCTGAAATTACATTTAATGACATAATGCACTGTATCAAAGGAGCTGGTGGGAGTACAAGTACACTACTGCACAGGAAAAATCAGTAAAATGTGTACTTCAACATTAAAGAGCTTAAACAAAGCATTGAATAACCTTTGACTTTATAATTAATAATAATGTTTAGATAATGCTTTTTCTCTGCTGATCTCAGAGCAAAATACAAAATGAGGGTAAATAATTCCAGGTCAAATGTGTCAAATGCATAACACAAGTGAGAAACCTGGATTCCTAGATTCTCTAGTTAACGTTCAGTGAACTAAATCACGAGATTTCTATTGCACTATACAAGAATCTGGTGATACTTCTGACCTGTAAGATGATGAGAAGCCAACTGACTGCTTACAAAGATTAGGTTGAGACACACTTAATGTCTTCTTCAATATCCACACCTACCTTCAAACTATGGTTCTAAAAGCATAGACATCCAGTTTGACTATGTCAAGCAGATACAGAAGTGCTACTGTGAAAGTGTTAATGTCAATGCCAACAGTGAGCATACTCTGCATCTAAATATTCACTAGATGTCTCCAGAAGCCTAAGCATACTGATTATGCTGAGTACACCATAATTAATACAATTAATGATCAGCCCTTCCTCCCTCCACAAAGCTATCTCCCAAGATCTTATCCAACCTAACACATTGAATGAACACACACAGAACTAATTTACTTGAGACAAGTAGGTGGGAGAATAGAAATGGGGGACAATAAAAATAAGAATAGAAGTGGTAGAATCATAATGATGAAAAATATTATAAACCAGATTGTCACAATGTACTTGATTCTTGTGGAGTCTCCTTCTCTGGAGATATTCAAGACCCACCTGGACAAGGTCCTGTGCAGCCTGCTGTAGGTGACCCTGCTTCGGCAGGAGCGTTGGACTAGATGACGCACAGAGGTTCCTTCCAACCCCTACCATTCTGTGATTCTGTGATTCTGTGATTCTGTTTTCCAGTCTATTCCACTGTGATCCTCTAATGCATTACCTAGTGCAGCTAGAATGGATTGAAGAACAGACAAATAACAAGACAGCTCTTACTGCACTTGCTTAGACATATAAACTTGGGTTGATAGTTAAGAGTTCCTTTGACCCAGGATGAAAAAGAGTAGAGATGGTAGGAAAGATACTCACTTGGAGAATGCTTGTTTGTCCATACTAAGCCTTTCCTGGAAATTGACTACTTCATGAAAATTGACACTTGATGGAAGAAGGTTCTTTGGCTCAGCAGACTTTTACCTAGCCTTTGAAAAGCAGGGGTTGCTTTGGATACTACCATAGAGCCTATGAGTGGAATTTACCTGTGAATGTTCCTGAGGCTTATGGCTATGTTTTGCTGAATGCTAGAATCTGACTTTGAACATCATTAATGATGCTGCTACCAAGGAGGCTGAAATAATATGAAGTTGTAATGTTTACAAAAGACAGCTGACATTTTCTGCCAATAACTGAACTTTATTTTGGAAATGACACTGCGACAAGTTGCTGTATATTGAAGAGTGCCCAGGGGAAAATGGAACTTTGTACTAATCAGCTGCCTTTATTGGCCAGGTCATGCCTATTCAACTAACTAAAGGAAACACTGTTTTGATATATGACTGGAAAGCCAAAATCATTGAGTAAACCACACAGATTTTTAGTACTTTCAAGTAAATGAAACAAAACCAAAAAAGATCTCGAAGGCAGAACATTTTTTATAAAAAATCAAGTATAAACACAAGAAAGGTGAATGTACTATAAATACAGAATTTGACATCCTTAATTAGGAGAAGACTTTGGTTTCAATCTCATTCCAGATTGATGATGCATGGTGATCTAGATGTATTATTAATAGCTATAATGTTGTAACAGACTCAATACATACCTACTATTGGGAAAACACGCAAGGTTTTTATTCTCTGCCATAATCCATGCTCGCTTTATGGAAGCTATATATTTTATAACTCGTGTGAATAATCTTACACATTATGATTTGTTAGCCATACCTGATTTTGTAATCTCGTATTTTGCAAAACATAGATTTGCATTTTCTGTTTTCACTACTGAATGCTTACATCAGTGGTATTTCAATAAACTGAGGATTGAATACCAATATATATACAATAGGCAATGAATATTTAAGTTTATATTAATTTTCCCATTGTTTTAATTGTTTGTGTTGAAAGACAGAGCATATGAAATACAATCTTTTTCACAGAATCATAGAATCATAGAATGGTAATGGTTGGAAGGGACCTTAAAGACAACCTGGTTCCACCCCCCCTGCCATGAGCAGGGACATCTTCCACTAGACCAGGTAGCTCAGAGCTCCATCCAGCCTGGCCTTGAACACTGCCAGGGAAGGGCATCCACAACTTCTCTGGGCAGCCTGTTCCAGTGTTTCACCACCCCCATGGTGAAGAATTTCTTCCTAATATCTAATCTAAATCTGTCCTCTTTTAGTTTAAATCTGTTCCCCCTTGTCCTGTCACTACACACCCTTGTGAAAAGTCCCTCTCCATCCTTCCTGAAGGCCCTGTTCAGGTACTGGAAGGCTGCTATATGGTCATCCCCGGAGCCTTCTCTTCTCCAGGCTGAACAGCCCCAACTCTCTCAGCCTGTCCTTGTAGGAGAGGTACTCCAGGCCTCTGATGATCTTCGTGGCCCTCCTCTGGACCCGCTCCAAAACATCCATGTCCTTCCTATGTTGGGGGCTCCAGAACTGGATGCAGTACTCCAGGTGGGGTCTCACAGGAGCAGAGCAGAGGAGCAGAACCACCTCCCTCAACATGCTGGCCACACTTATCTTGATGCAGCCCAGGATACGATTGGCTTTCTGGGCTGCAAGTGCACGTTGCCAGCTCATGTTGAACTTCTCATCCACCAGTACCCACAAGTCCTTCTCCTCGGGGCTGCTCTCAAGCCACTCTCTTCCTAGCCTGTACTTGCGTTTGGTGTTAAAAAAAAACCTTACTAAAAGGTGTTGCTTCCAAGGGACCCTAAAATGCCCAAGATTCGTAACCACTTTTACTACCTATCTCCTAGTTGATGTGATTTATGGCAAGCATATTCCTACACTAGAAATGGTTCATCCCTTGCTAGTCACAACTTTACATGCTACTAGACAGTGAGATTCACGCTGATTCCATATTGGGCTTGACTGAGTGACCTGAGGCATATTAGCCAAGTATCAACTCTCTACAGCTATTACAGATTTTTTAAGCAGCTAAAGGAGTTTATAAGGAAATGTTTAAGGAAAGTTCCACCACTACACTAGAAAGATAGCAACCAAACAAGCATGAATGTGAGGGATCGCTTAAGCGATCTGGACGTCCACAAATCCATGGGCCCCGATGGAATGCACCCACGAGTGCTGAGGGATATGACGGATGTCATTGCTGAGCCACTCTCCATCATCTTTGAGAGGTCCTGGAGAACAGGAGAGGTGCCCGAGGACTGGAGAAAGGCCAATGTCACTCCAATCTTCAAAAAGGGCAAGAAGGAGGACCCAGGCCGGTCAGCCTCACCTCCATCCCGGGAAAGGTGATGGAGCAGCTTATCCTGGAGGTCATCAACAAGCAAGTGGAGGAAAAGAAGGTTATCAGGAGTAGTCAGCATGGATTCACCAAGGGGAAATCATGCCTGACCAATCTGATAGCTTTCTATGATGACATGACTGGCTGGGTAGATGAAGGGAGAGCCGCAGACGTTGTCTACTTAGACTTCAGCAAGGCTTTCGACACAGTCTCCCATGATATCCTCCTAGGGAAGCTCAGGAAGTATGGGCTGGATGAGTGGTCGGTGAAGTGGATAGAGAACTGGCTGAATGGCAGAACTCAGAGGGTTGTCATCAGCGGCGCTGAGTCTAGTTGGAGGCCGGTAACTAGTGGTGTCCCCCAGGGGTCAGTACTGGGCCCAGTCTTGTTTAACTTCTTCATCAATGACCTGGATGAAGAGTTAGAATGTACCCTTGGCAAGTTTGCTGATGACACCAAACTGGGAGGTGTGGTGCCGTTCAGCGTGACCTGGATAGGCTGGAGAGTTGGGCAGAGAGGAACCTGATGAGGTTCAACAAGGGCAACTGCAGGGTCCTGCACCTGAGGAGGAACAACCCCATGCATCAGTACACGCTTGGGGTGGACCTGCTGCAGAGCAACTCTGTGGAAAGGGACCTGGGTATCCTGGTGGACGACAGGTTAACCATGAGCCAGCAGTGTGCCCTGGCTGCCAAGAAGGCCAATGGCATTCTGGGATGCATCAAGAGGAATGTGGCCAGCAGGTCGAGGGAGGTTCTGCTTCCCCTCTACACTGCCCTGGTGAGGCCTCATCTGGAGTATTCTGTCTAGTTCTGGGCTCCCCAGTTCAAGAAAGATGAAGAGCTACTGGAGAGAGTCCAGCGGAGGGCTACGAGGATGGTGAGGGGACTGGAACATCTCTCCTATGAGGAGAGGCTGAGGGAGCTGGGCTTGTTCAGCCTGAAGAAGAGAAGGCTGCGAGGGGACCTAATAAATGCTTACAAATATCTGAAGGGTGGGTGTCAGGAGGATGTGGCCAAACTCTTTTCAGTGGTGTCCAGTGACAGGACATGGGGCAATGGGCACAAACTGAAGCACAGGAAGTTCTGTCTGAATATGAGGAGGAACTTCTTCCCTCTGAGGGTGACAGAGCACTGGAACAGGCTGCCCAGGGAGGTTGTGGAGTCTCCTTCTCTGGAGATATTCAAGAGCCGCCTGGACAAGTTCCTGTGCAGCCTGCTGTAGGTGACCCTGCTTCGGCAGGAGGGTTGGACTAGATGACCCACAGAGGTCCCTTCCAACCCCTACTATTCTGTGATTCTGTGATTCTGTAATGGCACTGACCGAAAATCAGTATATAAAAATAAAGTGATGTGGCATGGAGGAGAGACAAGCAGGGCATATACTAGCACTGAGTGGAAAAATAAATAATGAAGAAGATTTAATTACAAGTTTTCAGGGGCTTTGTTTTCTTAAACCCTGGTTTTTTGTCATTTTAGAAGTGATTACAAATACTGCAGTAATACCACAAATTCTATTTTAGTTTGCCCAAGTCCCAATACAAAGCACAATAAGAGCTTTTTTCCCTTAATGATTTATCCATTTTGGTAATAATGTTAAAACAATCCAGACTATAATATTATGGAAACAGAAAGTCCTGAATTTTTCACGTTCTTTGTAAGAGGATGTGAAATATTGCTACTTTACTAAATCCATTTTAAATTAACTTATATTAAAATATAACCAATTGTTGTAACTTATTTAATGGAAAGAAACACTGGCAGAACTGTTAATAATACGAAAAGGTGTTGTCCATAGTCACATCTGAAACCATTATTTTTATTAGCTTGTAAAAGAAAACGTCCAGTATCATTTCCCTAGGAATACTTGTGTTCTTTTTGAGATCAAGAGTAGTATATGTAGCCTGGCTAAGAGTACAGCATTCTTGCTGGTGATTGTTTAGATGCTTCTGTGCCATTTGTCTGTATTTTTGTGGGTATGGAGGAATTTTGTGTTTCAGCATTACCAGTACTGTACGCATTAAGTATGAAGGATACGTCTTGCAGAGTTGTGAAAACATCCTGCAGTCTCTTATGCTATTAGGAGAGGAAAGGTGAGCAGGGCTATTGCTCAGCAATGACAGTTTAATAGACATTTAATTGCAAAAAAGACTTTGGTCACCAGAGGATATAATATGGGATTTCAAAGGTAAAGTGTAGTAAATCCACCTCCAAGTTAAAGTGTGAGTATAAAGTAGATGAAAAAGCTTTTTGTTAAAATTTGTGATTTTTCCCCCCTTTATTCTACTCCTAGTATAATGGCTTCACAAAAATCTTATTTTTCATTTGGGTCAGTATGGAAGATACAGTATTGTACTAATTTTGGCTGGGATAATTAATTTTATGGTGTAGTTAACCTTCTTTGTAGCAGTTCGTTTGGGGCTACATTTTGGATTTGTGAACAAAACTATGTTGGCAACACAGCGATGTTTTAACTACTGCTGAGCAGTGCTTACACAGCATCAGGGCCTTTTCTCCTTCCCACATTGCCCCACCACTGAATGGGCTGGGGCTGGGCATGAAGTTGGAGGGGACACAGCCGAGTCAGCTGACCTCAGCTGACCATAGGATGCCATGTTCAGCGACAAAAGCTGGGGAAAAAGGAGGAAGGAGGGACATTTGGAGTTATGGCATTTGTCTTCCTGAATAACAATTATGCATGGTGAAACCCTTCTTTCCTGGAAATAGCTAAAAATCAGCCTGATGATAAGAAGCAGTGAATGAATACCTCATTTTTCTTTGCTTAGAGCATACTGCTTTTGCTTTACCTATGAAATTGACTTTATCTCAACCCATGCTTTTCCACACTTTTGGCCTTCTGATTCTCTCCCCTTCCCAGCTGGGGGCAGTAAGCGGGCAGCTGTGTGGTGCTTAGCTGTGTGCTGGGGTTAAACCATAACAAACATGCTCCATGTATTATTCCTTTTCAGCATTAAGTTTTTTTTCTCATTGCCCGGTAACAAAAATGAAATGTGTTTAAATTCTCAAATAGATGATTAGTGAATTATTAGTTATGAGAACATCATCACATGGTTGTGGGCAAAATATTATGGTGGTAAATTAATTTGGTTTTGGTGTTTTCAAATGAAATGGAATAAAAGTACCTTAGTAAATTTCAATTAACCATGACTTTTCTGATGAGACACAACTAACTAATTATAGTTTAATAATTCACTAGTGCTGCTCTATTAATAGAAAATCTAGAATTCAGAAAATTCATTTCAGGTTGTTAAAATGTGTGCAAACAAATAAGAATTTGAAAACTCTCCATCCTGTCTTCCAAGTTAATCCCTACGATTAGTCTTAAAATCATATTTATTAGGACAAATAAGGTCTGTTTAGTCTTTTCCCTGGAAGAACACGGCAAACTTTGTTTCACATAAAATTTTTTTTCTGAGATGTCACTGTTAATAACATTTTTAGCAGGTATTTTTGAATGATTCGCTATTGTAAATAAATTAAACAATTCTCACTGTGCCAGGGAGACTATTTCTGCTTGCTTTTTTCAAAGTCTGTATTAATGGAGTTATTCCCAAGCCTTTGATAAATTCAGATAAAATGTTGTTCCTAGTGGCAAAGAGATGGTTACAGCTAAAAGACTACCCACGTTGCCTGTAAATTGGTGGATAGACCAATTTCCTTACTACCTTAATTAGTTTTGCGTAATTTGGCACATTGCTTCCTGAAATAATGATTTAACCTAATTAAGATTCTTTCACAACATATCTTTTAAATGAATAAATTAAGGACTTTATATCCAAAGCCCAGAAATTAATATCACCAAGAATAATATAGGCAACTTATGTTAGGGTATCATTGTCGTTTCCCTATAAACTGACTCTGCTTCTAACCTATACATAGTTAATTGATTAGGTGAAAAACATCCCCTGATTTCCCACTTTCCTTTCTGGTAATCTCCTGTAGACAAAGTCTGCAGTAGAACAACTAGTGTAGCTGGCTGCTGTGAAAATGGGATGTAGTCTTCCCTGTCTTAAAAAGTACTGTGAACACTGAGGACGTCTACTTACAAATGAGAGAAAAAATGATAATTTGATATTGCTGATGGCATCTAGCTCTTCATGAGGAAAAAAAAAAGATAAATTACTATTACTGATTTATAATGATGTGGTACAAACTTCGCTAGATTGTGCATTTTTGTTGTTGCTTTGTTCATTTCTTTGTTTCCTGGTAGGGCGATTAAGTGGCTTGCAATGACAGAATAATATTTCCTAACTTGGATGTATTCTCCATCAATCATAAATCTTTTCTTCCTGTTGAAGGGAAGCTCACCAGCAGAATGAAGAATGATATCTTGCTGAAGTCACTGGGCAGTATGCATTCAGTAATTGTTACCTGTTTTTCAAGAAAACCTTCACTGACAGTTTGAGGTCAAATTCATCTGACTGGATGAAGAACTGGAGAAGAGTTCATAGATTTTAAAAATTATTATACTAGGTGCAAAGTGTCTCTTACTTAGATCTTCTGTCTCAGACCAAAGTTGAATGTACCTGCCCTTATAAAAAGACTATTACAAGTCCAATATCTCAGTGGATTAAATGGACGAAAAAAATAATTTCAACAAACTTTGAGGTATGCTGGGGAATAGAGGAAGAATGTTGTTTAGAAGTTCAAACCATATTATTTTAGCCAAGGAACTGAATATGCTAAGTTTCGTGAGCCAAATCCCTTCTTCTGCAAGTTAAGGAAAATGTGATCTGCTTCAAAAGTCAGTTTTTGGGTCTAACTGATTATTATAACATCTTTGAATTGAAGACATTACACAAAGAAGAAACATTATGAATGCTACTTATACAATTGTAGATTTGATCTGTGATGCAGAAAACTGTCTTATATGAGTAGTTTCAGGCAGGGCAGAGGTTATATCTCTGGAAGAGACTTAAGGTGAGTTATAGACTGTCAACAAGTACACAACAGCAGAACACTTACAGTATTTGCAAACTCAGAGTTTCAGTGCCTGCATTGGTGAGACTCAAGTGTATCAGATGACTGACCACAACTGACATCCCTGGAGATGGTAGATGAAAATCAGGGCACCTTTTTCATTTGTAACGATTCTGTTCACCTTGACCAGAACTTTTAGAAAGCCCCAATCACAGCCGTACTGTCCCCAATACTGTACCACCTTACAAGAAGATCATGTTTAACTGCAGTAAATACTACACCAAGCTCTGAAAATGTCAAAACATATCATAATTTATTAATCTGAATGATGAAGTGATCTCTGAGTTAGACAATAAGATTTTCTGTATTGTGTCTATGCTGATGCGAGGACTGGGATTTATCTGGAAAATCATTGTATAATTGTTTCTTCAAATCATAATGTCAGTTGTATTTTTGAGTGATTTGCAGTCAGTAGTCTGAAAAAGATTATTGACATTTAACTGTCTTCTAAGTATATTTATATATATTCACTATAATGTTGTTTTTAATATGGATGTTTTACATATGAGATTACACTCTCTGAGACAAAGATTAGACTTATACAATATGTGATGAGAAATTAATATAAAAATGAATGTTTCATGAACATAACATAGATATATAACCATTAACAGATTTTGAGAATCTGCCCTGATAGTAGTATATAATCCACTCAGAGCCAATATTAATTAATGTATTTTTGTTGGAGTTAATTTACACCAACAAATGATGAACTGGTTCCTGCAAAAGAGATGACACCAAATGCATCTAGTTAAGTGCAGTGGAACAAAACTGAGAGTCTGTAATATCTACATTAGTGTAATGAGCATACAGTGGTAGGATAGTAAGACCAGAGAAAAGATTCTTTAATCAAGCAGAAAATTTAAAAGCCCCTTTACACACTGAATCACACTGCAAGTCCATCCTTTGTGACATGCTGTTCTGAGTGTTCACTCACAGCTTTTTTTTGATACTGCACTTTGAGCTAAAGATGGCTTTGTTAGTGACAGTGAAGCCTAGTCATTGCAAAAAACTTCCAAGCTATAATTTCCTTTACTGTTCCTACCCCGTTTATATTGTAAATCTTTCTTTCCTGATACACAAGAACAATGTTAATAACTTATATGTATACAGAAAGCCATGCCTAGTATCTAGCTGTTATAAAAATGAATGACAAAATAAAACCCAAAGACCATTGACTGCTACTGAAAATGTACCTTCCCCAAGCTGAAATTTTCATCACAAAGCATGGAGACCTTACTGTGTGAGTACTAACCAGAGGGCAGAAAAGACCGAATTTTCCCCCTCACACCTCTTGCACCCTAATTTCCGGAGTATGATTATACATTCCCTACACTACCCTCTCGGTTGGATGTTGGAGTCTCTGCAAATTCATGGGTTGCCCCCTAGAAGTGTATTTCTTGTCTCAGTCAAAGCCATTTCCATGAAAGTTCCCTGCAGGAAAATTTCATTTCAACCTGGAAGAGGTTCACAGATGCTGCAGTAAGACTGGTCTGACCCAGAGGGCGATGCCTGGGAGCACTGCCCTGCAACTGCATAGAGCTCCACTGTCATCGGCATGCTAGAAAGTGCTTGTCCATTTGCAGTCTCACGGACCTGATGGGGGAATCCAGAAGGACTGGAGTTTTACTTCTGTATATCATGCTGTGGTTTTAATCACTGAAAGATAATCTGGAATCTTGCAGCATAGTACCTAGTAGCTACTTCCATTAAGAGACGGTGAGCAGTAACCAAATTGTTTTCAGGAAAAATCTACTGTTGAAATGCTTGTATTAGGTTTATCCTATTTATTGCACGAATCTGTCCGCATATTTGAATAAATTGATTTTCTTGCTCCTGGCTGACTTTGCTGAAGATTTATGCTAGGTGCTTCTCAGTGGAAATAATTATTTTAAATTAACTTTGCTGTATTTCAGATCAGTAAAAGAGAAAATTAATCTGCGGAAAACATATACCTCTGATCAATAGATCAGTTTATTCTACCTCATTTATACTCCTTAGTTTAGAGATACCCTATATGAATATGCAACTAAATTTCCATGGTTACCAGAACACCTGTGAGAAGGCATTCATACACTTTCATATTAACAGATATTTGAACTCCAAGGAATATAATCTGAACGACTCCACAAGAAACTAATTATTTCAGAAAAAGGATTTAATGAGAAAAATTACTGGAGTTTTTCTTGACAGTACGTACTTGTTTCTACAACTAAACTTCATGGAAACTCTTCTTTTCAGATCCTGTTTTTGTGTTGTCTTTCCTTAATGAAAAGTTATATTATTAATTTTATATACTTTTGAAAGATGCTCTTTCATTTTTTCTTGCCTTACTCTGAAATGTGACAATTTTTTGAGAGTTTTGTAGGGGATTTGGAAACTGCTTTGATATTTTCTAAACATCACTAATCATACAAATTCTTTACACAGGTACATATATTTTTAAAAGTATAAATCTAGATTTAGATTTTTAATCTCCTTACTAACACTTAAATATTGATTTAGTGACTCAGTATTAAGATCTAATTTCTGAAAAGCTTCAACCAGTAAGTATAGTGTATCAGTGCTTTGCCTACTTCATCTAATTAACTCGCTCACAGAAGTCCAAAGTCCTGCAAGTCCTTTTCTAAGGGGAAAGAAATAATTTTCTTGTATTATTTTGTTCTTTTACTACACCATTCTATTAGCTCTTTATGAACTCACACAAGTTTGTCCTTCCTAAAAGCTTAGATGCCTTGATTGCTGGATATATTAGAATTTAAGCATTTTAGAAGTTTTGTAATTGTGGTTAAATGTCTTAGAAGTACAAAGCCAATAATCTTGTTATTCAACATGAAATTATTTTAAGATGTGTCTGAAAAAGACAGTCCAGCACAGGATAAACATGCTGGGCAATTGTCGATCCTCTAACTATAGAGGAACTAACTCTAACTACCGAGTTTTCAGAAACTCCGTAGTTTCTGAAAGGTCTGTTTTCAGATGGGTCTGTTTTCAGAAGGGTCTGTTTTCAGAAAGGTCTGTTTGTTTGGGGAATGACACTTCAAAAGTGTAAGGATTTTTTATTTGGTGTATATTTATCGGTACATTTTCCGTATATACCAGATTGTTATTTCCTCCACTTTCATATGTGTTCTCTTAATTTCTAATATCACTAAAAAAATCTCATAAGAAGAAGTACAGAGAAATTAGCTTAGTTTGAGCCTTAATGACTCTATGAAACAAGCCAAATTCTAGATGAAAAGAAGAGATCACTTCTTATAGTATCGGTATTTTATGAACTGCATAATGCTGGAAACAAATTCTGGGTGCCTAGACATTTCAATGTTTCATAGCCAGTCTTTTGCTTTGGAGTGTTTTATTGTTTGAGGTACGTATTTCAAATCTTATGTTTTCTTTAAACCTCGTATGACACAAAGTCTTTAAACATACTTTGAATATATGTTATCAAAAGGCAATGGGCACAAACTGAAACACAAGACATTCCATCTGAACATCAGAAAACACTTTTTTACTATGAGCACTGGCACAGGTTGCCAAGGGAGGCTGTGGAGTCTCTCTGCTTGGAGATACTCCAAAACCATGCGGACATGGTCCTGGAAAACCTGGTTTTGGTGGCCCTATTTGAGCAGGGTGTTGGACAAGATGACCTCCAGAGGTCCCTTCCAACGTCAACCATTCTGTGATCCTATGATGCTGTTACAGAAAATCTTAAGAATTTATTTCAAAAGTGTCAGGCTAGCTTTATGTGGAGTTCCAACCATCTGAAGGTAAGACAGTCACAAATGTATCAATTCTAATTAGAAAGTAGACTGAATTTTATAGATTGTGAATATTACTGGCGAGATGACTGCTTGTGAAGATATAATATGTCTAAAAGAACAGTTCATGCATTGAAAGCATCTGTCTGTAACAATAATGGTGCTTTTGTGCACACTACCAACGAAACTATAACTATATAGCACTGTAGTGATAGACTAAGCAAAGAAAAAACTTTTTTTTCTATTTACCCGTTGCTGTCCATTAAAACTAAGCTGTATTTTCAGTTGCCTTCAAATATCTTGCAGGGCAATCTACAGTACATTTTAGTTTGTGTCCCATTGCTGTTATAGTGTGTAGTCCTATACATTAATGGCCACATAGGTGAGGATGAAAGAAGAAACCTTTTGCTTGAGAGCTGATATTAGAGCTTTAGCAAGAACAGAATTAGCTCAATGCTCCAGCACAGTAAATGGGAAGACTCTTCTTGCAGAGCTAAAAGGAACCCTTTTGACCTCCTTTGATTACTGAAATTGAAGCAAATCTCATGGCCTTTTCTTTTCTGTGAATCATGGGATTTTTGTCAGGGAGTTTAACTTTCTCAATTGCTCTCTAGAGGAAAGAATGTTGAATTGTGCTCACAGCACAGTGAAACTGAGCTAACAAATAGTGCAGTAAAAAAAAAAAAGGCAAAAAACCCTCAAAAAAATTCTGCAGGCCTGGAAACACATAAGAACAAGAGAAATATTGTTGAATATAATCTTGATATCTTCCCGTAATGTGACAGAACATCATGAACAAACTGAGGTGATTGGATATCCAATTTCTTTGTCAGAAGACCTTTAAACTGACATTACGGTGGGTGTATACTACAGGCCACCCGACCAGGAGGAGGAGGTTGATGAAGCCTTCTACAGGCAGCTGCAAGCAGCCTCACAGTCACAGGCCCTAGTTCTCATGGGGGACTTCAACCACCCTGACATCAGCTGGGAAGACCATACAGCTAGGCAGGCGCAATCCAGGAGGTTCCTACAGAGCATCGATGATAACTTTCTGATGCAAGTGGTGGAGGAACCAACAAGGAAAGGCGCGCTGCTGGACCTCGTGTTAACAAACAAGGAGGGACTGGTGGAGGACATGAAGGTTGGAGGTAGACTCGGCTGCAGTGACCATGAAATGGTCGAGTTCAGGATCCTGCGTGGAGGAAGCAGGGCGATAAGCAGGATCAAAACCCTGGACCTCAGGAGGGCTGACTTTGCCCTCTTCCAGGAGCTACTGGGAGGAATCCCGTGGGCCAGGGCTCTCGAAGGCAGGGGAGTCCATGAGTGCTGGTCGCTTTTTAAACAACACTTCTTCCATGCACAGGAGCAATGCATCCCCCTGAGAAAGAAATTTAGCAAAGGAGGCAGGAGACCTGCATGGTTAAACAAGGAGCTTCTAGCGGAGATCAGGCAGAAGAGAAAGGTGCATGGCATGTGGAAAGAGGGACAGGCCACTTGGGAAGAGTACAGAAACGTAGTGAGAGCATGCAGGGATGCGACGAGGAAGGCCAAGGCTCACCTGGAATTGAAGCTGGCAAGGGATGTCAAAAACAACAAGAAGGGCTTCTTCAACTACATCAGCAGCAAAAGGAAGGCTAGGGACAACGTGGGGCCGCTGCTGAATGAGGCGGGTGTCCTGGTGACGGAGGATGCGGAGAAGGCAGAGCTAATGAATGCCTTCTTTGCTTCAGTCTTCAGTGCTAAGACTGGCCCTCAGGAATCCCAGGCCCCGGAGGTAAGAGAAGAAGCCTACAAAGAGCACGACTTTCCCTTGGTCGAGGAGGACTGTGTGAGGGATCGCTTAAGCGATCTGGATGTCCACAAATCCATGGGCCCCGATGGAATGCACCCACGAGTGCTGAGGGAGCTGGCGGATGTCATTGCTGAGCCACTCTCCATCATCTTTGAGAGGTCCTGGAGGACAGGAGAGGTGCCCGAGGACTGGAGAAAGGCCAATGTCACTCCAATCTTCAAAAAGGGCAAGAAGGAGGACCCAGGGAACTACAGGCCGGTCAGCCTCACCTCCATCCCGGGAAAGGTGATGGAGCAGCTTATCCTGGAGGCCATCATCAAGCAAGTGGAAGAAAAGAAGGTTATCAGGAGTAGTCAGCATGGATTCACCAAGGGGAAATCATGCCTGACCAATCTGATAGCTTTCTACGATGACATGACTGGCTGGGTAGACAAAGGGAGAGCTGTGGATGTTATCTACCTTGACTTCAGCAAGGCTTTCGACACAGTCTCCCATGATGTCCTCCTAGGGAAGCTGAGGAAGTGTGGGCTGGATGAGTGGTCGGTGAAGTGGATAGAGAACTGGCTGAATGGCAGAACTCAGAGGGTTGTCATCAGCGGCGCTGAGTCTAGTTGGAGGCTGGTGACAAGTGGTGTCCCTCAGGGGTCAGTACTGGGCCCAGTCTTGTTTAACTTCTTCATCAACGACCTGGATGAAGAGTTAGAATGTACCCTCAGCAAGTTTGCTGACGACACCAAACTGGGAGGTGTGGTAGATAGACCAGAAGGCTGTGCTGCCATTCAGCGTGACCTGGATAGGCTGGAGAGCTGGGCAGAGAGGAACTTGATGAGGTTCAACAAGGGCAAGTGCAGGGTCCTGCACCTGGGGAGGAACAACCTCATGCACCAGTACAGGCTTGGGGTGGACCTGCTGGAGAGCAGCTCTGCGGAGAGGGACCTGGGTGTCCTGGTGGACGACAGGTTGACCATGAGCCAGCAGTGTGCCCTGGCTGCCAAGAAGGCCAATGGGATCCTGGGGTGCATCAAGAAGAGTGTGGCCAGCAGGACAAGGGAGGTTCTCCTTCCCCTCTACACTGCCCTAGTGAGGCCTCATCTGGAGTACTGTGTCCAGTTCTGGGCTCCCCAATTCAAGAAGGATGAAGAGCTACTGGAGAGAGTCCAGCGGAGGGCTACAAGGATGGTGAGGGGACTGGAGCATCTCCACTACGAGGAGAGGTTGAGGGAACTGGGCTTGTTCAGCCTGAAGAAGAGAAGGCTGCGAGGGGACCTTATAAATGCCTACAAATATCTGAAGGGTGGGTGTCAGGAGGATGGGGCCAAGCTCTTTTCAGTGGTGCCCAGTGACAGGACAAGGGGCAATGGGCACAAACTGAGGCACAGGAAGTTCCGTCTGAACATGAGGAAGAACTTCTTCCCTCTGAGGGTGACGGAGCACTGGAACAGGCTGCCCAGGGAGGTTGTGGAGTCTCCTTCTCTGGAGATATTCAAGACCCGCCTGGACAAGGTCCTGTGCTGTAGGTGACCCTGCTTCGGCGGGGGGGTTGGACTAGATGACCCACAGAGGTCCCTTCCAACCCCTACTATTCTGTGATTCTGTGATTCTGTGAAACTAATCAATGACAAAGACAGAAGCTATTTCACAGTAACCTATTTTCAGCAGAAAACCACTGGAATAGCAGTATCTAAAACCAAAACAAATAACCAAAACCACTTTTTTTTGGCTACCAGAGGGGGAAATAAGCAGAGAAGGATCAGAGAATTTCATCCCTTGATTTTATTGTAGTGGTTTATGTGCAGGGGGGACAAGAGCTTACACCACTGCTTTGTGAAATATGAAGCATATCCTCTCCCTCCCTTTGGTCTTCTGTATAGAAGGCCAACAGTGAATCAAAAGGGTGCCAAAAATTTCAGAAAACCGAGCAAGTAAGAAAGAGGAAATGATGGCCTCTCCTGAAAGAGAGGTGTCTCAGGCTGAAAAAGCAAGCTGATAGCTACAGTATGGAACGTCCAGTTGTTCAGCAACAATGCTGAGGGCAAAAAGACTTTGTAAGCTCAGAATAAAACCCCTTATTAAGTAAAGTTATTTTCCTTTGAGATATCTTTGCTGATTTCAGATAAACTTTATAAGGTCACAAATTTGTGTGCCTGGCTTTCCCAAGATACTTAAACTTTTGTCTAGGTAAGCAAAGAGTGAACATGTGACAACACCACACAGAACACCTCCAGTCTGCAATTTTCTACACAAATGCTTGAAGAAGATTATTTTCACCTTAACTTTCTGTTATGACTTCCTCTCAGTCTTTATAGATCTATTAGAGGGAGTATTGTTGGTCCTCTCTCATATGCTGTTTTTCAAGTAGTCATACCAAGGACCTTTTTGGGATAACACTGAGTATTGGAAGGAATCTCTTCCCTTAGTTCCTTACTTCAGCCAGCTCTTACACTGTCCCAGGCAGGTGCCTTTGGACAGCTTCTGGAGCTATATTTACATGGAGATGTGGAAACGGTCATAGATTCAGGGATCACCAGCACACTGAGCATCTCTCTGTATCTGTACTTTCTGTCTGTATCTGCCTTTGCTGAACATAGATCAGAGTCTGCTCTCGCTCTGAGTTTTCCAACCGACAAGCTGTTTGCAACGCGTAGCTCTGCAAGTGATTAGGGATCGAGCTCTTCGGTAAGCCTAAGACCTCAGGCTTACAAAACAGGTATGCTGTCACAAAAGAGCATGTTTATTTAGGTATTTCTCACTCTTTCTGTTACATACTACTTGATGTTCAGCTGAAATTCATATCCCTTCTTTTCATCCCCCTCTCATGTTTAAAAATTTCTTTGGTTTCTTAGGAGATATTTTTTCTCTTCCACAGGTTGTTGATGGGAAATAATTTTAATTCTTCTCTCACTATTTTTTTGCCTGACTTAATAAAATGACTAACAAATTTTTCTTGTTAAATTTTTTTTCTTCCTGTCAGGATGATACAGGAATATCTATGCGTGCATTTTTGTTTTCATGCGCCGAGCCTTACCTTTCATATAAAGGTATAGCTAAATAACTCCACTATATAAAACAAAACGAATAGTATTCATTCAACTTATTGTTAACTTTTAACTAGAACAACATCGTAACTAGTTCCTAGTTTTGAAATTATTGACCTTTAGCACCATTCAAGGGCACTGTGGTGCTAACTTTAGCTATCTGGGTTGTAACAGTACAGATAAAGAAATTGAGTGTGTAAAGTAGATGGTTTGTGCATATTCCAGCAAGAATGGATTTAATTTTTTTAATCAGGCAAAAAACCCCTTCATACCAGTCAGTTCTGCCATAGGCTGGAGCTGTCTGAAAACTCAGATCTTTCAGATCTACTAATAAGATCAATAAAATGGCAAGCACTGAAATCTGAGTTGAAAAAAAAAATCCTCTTCATCCTATCGCAAAGATCAGTAATCAAAGTGAGAAATTCAAAGTTATATTCTAGATGATAAACAGATTTGCCTTTTCCGCCTGGGAACTGAACCTTCAGAAAGCATGATTCCCTTGCATATGAGGTTTGGCTTGATAAGTTTTCTTTTCTGACCACCACTGTTTGATGTAAATGTAAAATGATAGCTGACAGAGGTTTTCTGCTGATGCTTCTGCAAATAACTAGAAGTTCTTAGAGGACTGCAGACCAAAAGATGTTTAGGATAGTGGACAAGACAGAAAAATTAAGGAGAAAAATTTATTTTTAGAGGAATTAACATGAACATGTACCTATGTGTATACATACCCAAGTATGTGGGTATATAACTTTTCAATAAAGAAAAAGCTTGAAATATTTTCTGTTCCATTCTGCTATCTTGGAATGCTAAAAAGCCAGGACATTTCCTTTGACACCATACTTCCTTGTAATCACTACTGCACTGTCAGAATCATGTATTTATTCCTTGTGGCGGTATTAATTTTAGGGGCAGAAAAAATGGTTACAACAATGCGATTTCAATATACACCTACAAATTACAATTTTATTGGTGTTACAGCATAACATCTACAGTAAAACTTTTTACAGCTGTCAGATTTTATTCCACAAGTAACAGAAGACTAAAACTTTTTTTTGTTCCTGTATTGTTTCACAGATGCAATGCTTGCTTATATTGAGGATCTGACATGGTGTTGCATCAATCATCACACATAAACCACTTTCAGAACCTTCAATCAATTGAGCTATATTAGTGGAAAACATTGCTAATTAGTGTGCCTAATATTCCCAGATTGTGAGCAATGGAAACAAATCCAGAGCAGTTTTACCAGGCAATCTCTCCTCCTTCCTCCTGGTTACATTGGTCGGGATAAACTGTGCAGCTGAGGTTGGCCTAAATATTGGCCAAGGCAGAAATCGGATTTCAGTCAAGGGACATTTAGGAAGGAAAGGAAAATTCTCCTACAGGAGAATTGCTCTCACTTGGCAGCTGGATGCTTGCCAATGTTTCTGGGGGTGCAACAGCCTCTGCTGGGACCCCTTGACCATTTCCAGAAATTCTCATTGCTGTAACCAGACTCTGGGATCAGATCTGTACATGGAACAAACAGGGGCTGTGTCAAATTCCCCTGCAGGATTGTTAACAATATAGCTATATACGGTTATATAGCTGTATAGAATATTGTTAAATATATAGTTGCATTGTTAACCTGGGGTAGTAGACAGTGTTCTGATAAAAGACTTTTGTAAATATTCCATGTCTGCACTCTTGTTCAAGCAATACTGTTCATATGTCTCCAGACTTTTAGTGGGGTCAGGAAACAAAAGTCGTCATGACCATTGAAAGAGCTTCTTTTCCTGCATCAGTCCAGGCAAAGCCTACTTCAATCTGGGATGAAATTCTGTTTATGTTACATTTTTTAAAATTGCAGGTCATGCAGATGCTATCCATAATATGTCAAAGGGTCACAGGAAATAAAATATGGTAGCAACAATATAGTTGCATACAATTTCTGTAGAGATAATATGGAATATTTCCAGGGATGATCCAGGTCCTCTTTAAAAGGTGTTATTCAAGCATGTTGAAAGAAATTGGTTTCTGCCTGGAACAGTTAAAAATTAAATGGAAGTAAGTAATTTTGTACCTTATAACTGTCAAGATTTTTAATGCTTTTCTAATACAAAATAAACATCATATGGAAGTAAATCTAGATATAGCCGTAGAACAACTGACAGCCAGTTAACCATTTCGCAATTATAGCTAAGGTATTTTAAAGCTGTCGTGGTTTTCAAGATTGCTGCTGACAGTTGCCATATTAGTTATGTTGAGAAAAACTCCTAATTCATGGTTGTGAGGCTTGATCTTCCCTTGAAAAATCATGCTTCTTGAGTATTAATACCTGCCATCGAAATGGTGGAATTACAATCCCTTTTCCTATTTTATAGTCCTTTAAGTGGTCAGTCTATGTAAGTAATCAATCACAACCTCAAGCCACTGTTCCTATGGACAATTAAAACCCAAAGAAAATGAAAAGAAGTGAAAGTACAATTTTAAATCTGTTCTGATAGATATGTTGTAAATGGATTTAATTTCAAGTAGCAGTCTCTAAAGGTGACTTTTTTGGCTTCAATTAATGTACCCACTTCCACATAAGCTGGAGACATTTTTTTCTTATAAAGTGGATAATAGTTAATGGAAATGGATAAGTAGGCATAGGTTCCCTTCCACACGTAGCTATCCAGTTTTCTTTACAACATGTATGCTATGTGCACAAAAACAGACACATCTGTTTGTATGTATTCCTTTCTATTACTGTAAGGCTTAATAACTTCTGTAATGGTTCTCTGTGAATGATCAATAAAATTATTTATTAAAATAAACTTTCAAATACAAAAATAACAGAGTTTAATGTGTGCACCAAAGTGCATTGTCAAGTGGATATATTTCTGCTCATTGGAAGGGTATGAAAGATGTTATGCAAAACTGAAAGGTGGGCTATATGTAACTGAAAGGTGGGTTATATGTAACTTCAGACACCTTAAAGCCTATAGTAAAGTTAGATAATTTTATGCTACCTTTGTTGTCAATTGAAATAGACAACTTTAGGATTTCATCTCACCCTAATGTAGACTCTAGAATAAATCTGTAGACTCATTCTTTTGAAGTATTTATGCTTCTTCATCAACCAGAAATGAAGGCTAAAAATGTCTGCTCAGATGTTGATGGATATGGTGTCATGATAAATCTTACTTCAGGATTCTATGGTGGAAATGTAAGATGATTAAGGCAAGTGACAATGTGCTGCAGAACAAATATTGACTCAAAATACATGGGGTTTTTTTTAAGTCATTAAATCAAACAACTGGCCTTTGCTCTCTATTTATTTGACATACGGTGTATCATCACTTCTGACATCCATTTATTTCTCTGTCATCACAAGAATTTGTCTCTTATACTTATTTCTTTGCAGAAACCATCCTGCTCAACAAGTACAAAACAAAAGAGAAAAAACTCCTGATATTCTTTCTTACTACGCATGCTGTGTCTTTAGGATTGACTTTTTGTGCTTTACTTGTACCTTTTCTTCCTTCTGGATGTTTTTTAATGGCTCTACAAGTTGCCTGATAAAATAAAAATCATCTCCAATGAGATACTGTAGTGGTAGCTTTATCATTCTTACTTCTTTCTTCCACAGGTAATATGGCTCTTTTTGAGTGCCTTTCAGCAAGACTTTTCTGTTACTGTCCTTGCCAAGAAGGGTCTGCAGTCCTCATTTAAACTGGATGATTGTCTGCAGTGTATATTTAGTCTATCTCCTAGTGAAGTCCTTCCTTCAAAGAACAGAGAATAGCCTGGTCTTTGTGAGGTACAATGTAGGGGTTTTCTTGTTCTGATCACTTTTATAACTCTGAATTAATAACTTGGCCCTATAACTGTCAAAACTCTTTTGACAGTTATTAGGATGCTCACAGGAGCATCTTGAAGTTGGAGCAATGTACATGCTGTATTCTATGTATTAGTTTCTTACCTTTGTGCTGTTATTGACTAGGGAGAGATAAACAGGGTTTCCTAACTCATTTTTTACTTTGAAATACATCTGACATTCAAGGCTCACTTTGTAGCTTCTATTTGTATCAGTTCTCAGCCCTGGCCCACCTTCTTCCCACTGCTGAGTGATCTTTCTCCCAGTCAGCTTCTTGCCTAGTGGATTTTCATGCTGAGGCTGAGTGATCTTCACACTTCTGGCATGTTTGCTGGACTGAACTGATATTTTCAGATCTTGACTCAGGCTTCCTCCCTTCTCCTCTAAGCTCTGTATAACATCTCTACATTTGTTACAGGTTCAGACATGAGGCTGACCACTGCTGAAAGCCTCCTCTATTTCAGTGCGAAATCCAGTAAAAACCGTAAGCTTACTTGGTGCCAGCTCTTCTGACAGGATCAGAGTGTATCTCCAGGCAAGAAGCAGGGTATAGCCCTTCCTACAGAGATAGAGAAAGAAATGCATAGAGAAAGATCTTTTCTAAATAATATGGGAGGTTGAGTTTGGTTGTTCAGTTTTTTTTAAGGTTTCCAGAACTAATGTTCTGGTTTTGCATGCTCAAAATGACTAAGGTTCTATGCAAGAGACAGTTCACTCAGTGGAGAGCTTGATGAATAGGTAACGTTAGGATGTTTAAATGTAAATGGCATAATCTCAATATGGGCAGAATATGAGATGCTTTTCACAGAGCAGTTCAGGGCAAAAGCATGCTGATAGTTTTTTGAAATATGAGCTGGGCAATAAAACATAAATAAAAGATGTAATAATTTGAATGACATATACTTAGTCATTGGACTTGTGAAAATGCATTATCAGAAATCTCCATTGCAACATTAATTATGTAAGTTACCAACTGATGCAAAATATATGTATTTAAATTCATCAAGATTTAGAATTCCTGGTAACTAATACTGGAGTTTTTAAAGAAGAAGAATAAAGTGCCCAATTCTCTTGAATTTCAATGGGATTTGTTCACTTGACCTACTTTGGATATCAATTATTTCTTAAAATCACAAACTTTTTTAAACAGCATTAAACCTTGGGAACTTTCTGAACACTTCTTTTGTTTCTGAATATTTCAACATCATTGAAATATTGTGGGAGAGGAAGGAAGGGAGGAGAGAGTAGAGGAGAAAAGGATGTGGGAATAAATGGCAATGGGAATAAGTACATAGGAGCAAACTTTTAAATAATAGACATTTGCCCATGATAAATATTATTCTACTAAAAAAGGAACAACCAACACTGCTGAGGTCAATGATGTAGCGATAGAAGTAACCTTGGTAACATCAAATTGTATGTGTGGGAATTATAATGAATAGTTTCTCTTATTCGAATGTAAAATATGAATAGACCATCAGGGACTTGAACTGACTTAAACTTTAATTATTGAGAAACAGATTGAATCATACTAAAATTAATACCTTTAAAAATTTGCTTTTAAAATGTGGTAGAATTAATAAATGCTAGCAAGATCATTACATGATTTATAAATAAAATTTTTAATTAAATGTGAAAGTCTGTTAAAGTGAAAAATTAGGAACTGCTGAAATTGTTGAAGTGAATTATGTATGAAATAAACAGTTTTGATGAGGGATGCAGAAGGATTTGTGCACATTGTTTTCCATGTGAACTTTTATTCAGTGCTTCTGGTGGTTTAACCTCTTAGGAAGCCTTCCAGTAAGGCTTCTGCTCCTTCTATCTGAAAGACTCTTTTTGTGTGGTTTTTTTTCTTTCTTGCTATGACCCTGTAGAAACTGATAGGGGGAGGAAATAACCTTTATTTCTTAAGGTCTGCAGATACTGACATAAAGGTCTTTGTTCTGGTCCCAAAACAGCCTTTCAGTATTATCCACACATGCTCATATTTAGTACTCCTTTCTCTAGCACCTCAAGCTTCATCTTAAAATAAAAACAAATGGAAATGGAAAACTACTTTCCATAAAGTTACAAACATTTAGAAAATTTTATAGTTTTGAGATGCCTATGAAGATTATTTCTTTCATTTTTGTGCCAAAATGGAGCATCAAAAAGCCAAATTTTTTTCTGATCAACCTAAAGTATACATTAGTTTGAAGTCATATTGACACGTCTATATAAATAAAATATTAATTTCATGGTTTTAGCCATTTCAAAAATCTTCTTTCTTTTAAAATGTACCTATTTACAGGTAAAAGCACAATTCCAAAATTTTAATTCCAAAAGACAAAAAATTGACTTTTAAACAAAATATTCAAATACATGCAACATTTATTTAAAAAATACTAAACCAATCTTTTTCAAAATCTTTCCTTAGATTTTTCATAGCCAAAAAAGAATTTAGCAAATGTAATTTGATCAAGTGATTTAGGTCACTGTGAAACACCTTTTGGAGGACTTTGTTGAAGAAATTCACTCATCTTTCTTCATAATGTCAACTAAATAAAAATCTGTGTTTACCCAATCATTCAAAGATTCTGTACAATGAAGAGTACTTTAATCACTAGAGCTTATCTTTCTCTGTCCCACTGTTTTACCTCTAGAGGTGAAGAAAAAATGAAAAAGAAAAAATTGTTTAATTTTCTAATTAAAACTTAGTTTGGAAAGGTTAATGTAAGAGTAAAAATATTAGAACAGTGAAGGGAAAGGATGAGGATGAAGAGGGTTGCAAACGTTCTCACTATAACATTATTCTGCTTCAAAAATTTTTCCTGAAAGGTTATCTCTAGCATCGCAGTTTCCACCGAGAAGGAGGTGATGACAGAACATCATTGCTAATACAAAAATGGCATTCATTTATTGTGAGGTATGTTTTTGTTTTATGTCTAGTCTTGTCTATGCCATTTCATTATGGTAAGAATTGTCACACTATTCTCCATGCTGAGCACACACACACACAAAACAACAACAAAATACCATACAAAACATCCCAACAAAAAAATTAAAACTGTTGTAATAGCAACAACCCCCCCAAACCCCAACCCACCTTCACCCCTGACCCTCCCGAGTTAAACAGGATCCTGAAAGTGAGCAGGCCTGAACTAATCAAAGAGAAAGAGCATAAATTAGTTTATTGAGATCCATATGCAGTATAAGACACTAAAATGCAAAGAAAGAAAAAAAGGTTAACAATACATCCTTGAAATTTTCTGACTTTTCTTAGCTGGCAAAGATGCTGTATATCAAGAAGATTTCAAACAGTAAATAGCTACATAGTCTCACATATTCTATGATAGCTTTCATGATTTATAATAAGATGTGAAAATGTATGTTTGCTATTTGAGATATGCTGTGCTAGATTTTTCTGGTGCAATTTGTAATACCTTATTAAAAGATCTGTCTAACAGCAATAAAGAGTCAATTTAAAAAGTGATGATATTTTTAATGTTCCTCTTTAACAAATAACATTTGATATTAAGTAATAAGAATGAATCTAATATGAATAAACAAGACAAATCTCTGAAGACATTTTCTTTCTGATAGATCTTGGATCAGGCTTGCAGGAGAAAGGAGGCAATGGTGTACGAGGAAAAAATATTACAGAATATTATTAAGGATGCATTTTGATAGATCAGAAGCAACCGTATGAACAACTTTATTCCTCACAAGATTCACAGGTATTTGTTTCGGTAATTGCCCATTGGCTTCAAAAGCTTCACAAGAAATATCCAAAGAACATTTTAAAATGTATTTGAGATTGTTTTGGAAGGCTGCCAGTACTCTGGTATGCTGAAACTCAGTTTTTTATTGTCCCAGCAGCCAGACAGTGCTGCAACACGGACAAAGGGAGAAGCTTTCAAATGTAAGGAAACGGGATCAGATTCTGCACAGGCAAGGAAAGGAACAGAAGATGGAAAATGTTCAGGTTAACAATGCCTTGATGAGGTGTTAGTAAGGTGGAGGGGAGACCGGCTTGGAGGACATACCACAGGGTGAGACATTTGTGCTACAAAATAAATAAAACCAACGCAAGTCTTGGTTTTCAATGGATAACTGGGATAGCTGTAGGGTAAGAGACTCCCAAATAATCCCACTCCAGAGAGCTCAGTCTTGGGAGAGCAGATGCACCAAGCTACAGAAATAAAGAGGCAACAAGAGGGCAACAAGACCAGAGAATGACAATCTTGAAGGACAAGGTATACAAGATCTTAGAACTGAGTTTGCACAGAAGCAAAGTTCAACCAGCAGACACTGTGATGCAGAGTACGAGCCTTCATTTGAAGACCCCAGATGACCACCCAGAGGCGTCAACAGACATGTGTGAAAGACATTAACATATGTTAATTAGTTATCGGAAAAAACATGACTATGCTAAGCATTTCTTGGAAATATAATGAATATATATATTGTGCTTGCATTTAACCTGGAATGAAAAGGATGTTTGGCGTGCACCTTTGGAGGAGAGATCCCCCATGTGCCCAGCACTGTAAAAAAGGATACCTGCTTAACAGTATACATTGTACTGTTAGGTTATTACCGGATCTTTGAATCAAATGGGGGCCCAGATGGGACCTACTCTGTTCAGCTGCGGGACCCGGTAAGACCAGAACCCCCTTGGGTGCCCTCGGGAGCTTTTTCCCACAGGGGCTCCTCGCTTTGTCTGGATCACTGCGGGAACAGACATGGACCATCCATGAGTAAAGGTATTCTTTTACTACTACTGGGATAGATTAAAGGTTAGGGATTCCCACAAGCTGTAATCTGGTTACGTGGGGAGAGTACACTGGGCTGCTGCTGCTCTCTCTCTCTCTCCTTTCGCTTGCTTGCTCACTCGCTTGCTTACTTGGCTTCAGAATAAAGGAAACTAGATTGGAGAAAATAAAAATTCCGACAGATTCCTTTGCTGTAACCTTTTTTTCACCGCATTCCTTGAATCTGGGAAACAAAGCAGAAGGTCTAAGTCTGTGAACTTATTAGAGTGAAGAAAGGAAAGGTTGCATGACAATATAGTAAAGAGAGACAAGGGGAAAAAATGTGACCAAATGAAAGGATACAATTGCAGTATCCAATTACATGATATTTTGGCATCAAAGACTTCAGCTTTCATTGGTCCCAAATACACACACTTCAGCTCCTATCTACTGTTAGGTCATATGTGAAAGTGGAAGGCATCTTAGACCTTAATCAGTATTAGCAGCAGTATGACAGGCTATTTTTTTACTTGACACTTCCACTAATTCTTAGACTTGATAATAGCTTATTTCCCCTATGACACAGAATATTTTTAAAATGATTGACACTAAACATTATTATACTTTTAGTGGACTCAGAATTAATTTTAATCAAATGCTGTAGAAATGCTTTAGCTGTATTTGCAATATGTTGCAACAGGTTTCAGGGATATACCTAAGGGTAACTTACCAATTACTGTGTATATCAATTGACGAATTAACTTTCAATGTCTTTATGGCAAATGTAAAAACTAATATCCGATCTGAAACAATACTTCTTACAAACGTTATACAAAATATTTAAAGACTAAAAAAAATTCATCTTTGATAGCAAATGTTCTACAAGTCAATAAGTGGTCTGCTTCAGAGTGTGAAATAATCACTATTCGAATCTCTTTTGGATTCACTGGGATAGATTTTCTTACTCTAATTACATGATGTTTAATACAGAGTCAGTCAGCAAAAGAAGCCAGTTGCTTTGTTTTTCGTTTGTTTGTAATCAGCTGGGATATGGATCAGTCTTTCATGAAGATGTTCCAGTAGTGAGGGGTCAGCAGAATGATTCACATGTGGCTTATTTTGGCTACATATACTGTACAGATTCAGCAGAGAACACCTCAGACGATTTCCCTATGCTGTCTTCATACAAAAATCCTGTAGGGAAGGTAATTACAATTCTCTTCATGAGTAGCTTTTCCTTTTATTCTCTGTATTTGATATAGATCCGTGATCTGGGGATTCAAAAATCTCCACTTGTTCCTTCCATTTAATTTGTCTGCCTTTGCTCTACAAGAAATGGGTTAATAAGAAATGGGTTAATAAGACAGGGAGCGGCAGAAACACTGAGACTTCATTTCCTACATGTGCTTATTGAAACTATTGCTACATTTGGTAGAAGAGCTCTATCTGGTGTGGATTCTCTGTTGTCTAAACAGAAGTGAACTTACCCTACAGCCTTTGTCTATGATGCAGAGGGCTCTGTTTTACCAAAGGTGGTGAAACTTGTAGAAACAGAACATTTTTTGAAATCTCTGTTATCTGTTGAGCAGACAGAGACTGGTAAAATTTCTAAAGAAATCAAGAGGAAAATGCAGGTGGAAAGATAGAACTTGTCCCTGAGACATGGGTTTACAAATATTAGTTAAATTGCTCTCTTCCTTTCAACTACTTGCTACATTTCAAGGTTTTTTTAAAATTTTCTAAGTTCTCACCTGAGGGTAGAGTGATATGAAAAATCAGTCAGTATTTTGGATGTCTGACAAACTTTTCAGGGACAACTGTGACTCAGTTTACTGTGGCTTTAACACAGTGCCAGCTGGAAATACTGAGGATACTTAGGTGAAAGTGATATTAAAATAAATGGCATATGGTAATTCTGAATTACTTTACATTATTTTGCATTTGTCTGAAATTTGCATTGTAGTAGTTACAGCCATCCAGAGGGGCACAAGTTGACTTAAATCTTACTATAAATGTGTAATAAGGTCTCCAAAAGGAATACATATTTCTGTATTTTTGTATTAGTACATGTTTGCATCCTAGCATGCAAATTCTTAGCAGAGTGCTCACAAGTCTTTGGGGTTTACTGTGGAATTTGTGAAAGTAGTATTTCAAAAGAAAAGGCAAGAAAAAATATCATTTAACTACTAGTCCTGGATGGTGTACACTGTGTACAAAATGCTCACCATTTGACAATAAGGCCAGATAGAAGCATCTCTCATTCACTATATGTGACTTAAAGATGCTGTTCCCTTGGGGACAGGCATACTGTCCCATCTCACACTTCCCTCAATTTCTAGGACATTTATTAAAAATTTACCCGAAATAATAGTTTTCTGGCACATGAGGAGTACATTTTGCCAGAAAAGAGTCTAATGACTCTCAAAATATTCGTCTCTGGCCATTGAATTTGGAATTGATGATTCATGAGTGCCTAGTGAGCATGTGATTTTATAACATTTTCATAAATGTAGCTTAATGTATACAATATCTGAGATGGGATTTTTAAGCAAAATTTTAATAACATATGTACTTGGTATCATAAAGATTCCTTACACAGTTCAATGACAGGGAGAAACTGTGTAGAGCTAATCTCTTCAGTGGTTTACTGCCTTCCATGGAGACCAGACAACAGAAAGGAGTGGTGAAATATAGAGTTTCAGAAGGATTTACTGACCATAGGACACTGCTGGATTGCAGGAATTCTATGTTCTTGAACATAGTTGAAGACAAATACAAACCCCAAGGTAACAGACTGAACTCTCACAGTCTGTGCAGCTTGTGCTCTTTTCTCCCAGCACATCATCACAGTCTTTCCCCAGTTTTTCCACTCCAGTCTTCTTTGCATCTTGACAGAAGTGCTGTTTGTCCAGCATGTTGTCTTGCAGTTATTTATGTGTATGATACTGTAAGGAAATGTTGGGAAGATCTTGGGCCCTAATCTTCCCTCTTATGCTTTGCAGGGCAATGAGAGTTAAGATTGCCTTCAACATGTACAGGTAAGGATTCATTCGTAAGATTCTCCACTCTTATCTGATGTCCTTTGTATAAATGACACGTTTTGGAGATCATTTCCTTAAAATTTTTCACCTGGCCTTTCATTCAGTTTTCTGATGTAACTCTTCTAAGCCATATAATTTAAAAGAGTCTGGAGTCTTCAGAGGCTAGGCGTTGGAAAAGTAGCTCTAGAGTTATAGAAGATGCAGTAAATGTCTCCTGTTCAGTGTTTCCACATATGAGAATTTGCCACTAGGTGGACTAGATTTTCTAAAAGATTGGAAGCAAGCTCAACTGTTCCTAAATGTGCAGAGATTCAAATACAGATTTGAATTACTTTTGTCTGGAAGTGAATTTGTTAAGCAGGCTTAATACCACATGCTTAGACTAAAATATGATTTCTAATTTTAACTGTTAATAATTATTATCTGACAATTATTTTCTCAAAGTGTTCTGTCCTACTAAATATAGTAATATTCTCTTCTTAGCTATTGACCATCACTCACGTTGCCCTACACAGTGTAATTAGTCATATTAACTATAATTAAAACAAAGGTTGCTATAAGATGTTGTTGGGTTGGGTTTTTTTTTGTTTCTGAAGTGACTCAATAGAGAATCCTTCTCCAGTAATAATTCCCTTTAAAGAGAAATCTCAGTAGACAATCTGAAATAGAACTGAAGGATGAACATAACATGTATGTTCATTTTAGTTAAACAAAATATTTTCTGGTGCGAAAGTATCTGAGCAACAAGTCTGAAGTTAATTAGACAATTCTGTGGCAAAACATTTGGAGAATCTTAAAAAAAATCCCTCTCTGGCATTTAGAAGACTGAATAAGAGCAGAGAGAATTTGTGGATTGTTGTCAAACTTTCAAAGTAGTGTATTAGAACATTTAAAACTCTTCTGACATTTGAAACTTGTAACACCTATCCGCCAGGGTTACTTGCTGTGATAAGGAATACATTAAGCACAATAATCCTTAAAATAAATTATGATAGTCAGTTGAATTTGATTACAGTGACTGAATTAAAATAATTAGTTCAAAGAAAATTTGCGCTTCAGAATGCCAAGAGGAAACTCAGAGTCACTGTATTTCATACAACAAAACTGAGTTTGCACAAATATAGCCCAACTTCACGTAAGTAGAATATGAGAGAGAACGCAGGCAGAAAAACTAGTGTTTTAAACACATTTTAAAATGCCTGCTCGGTAGATGGATCAAAGAACTGATGATGTTTGGGTCATCTGAGAGACTGTGGGCTTGTTAGAGATTACTCAGATACAGAAATGCTACCCATGAGGACATTTATATGATTCACACACTGAAACGAGCTGAACAGTTGTCTAGATTCCAACAAAAATATTAGCAATAAAGTACACTATCCTGATCACTTTCAGCCACTTTGCGCTGCATTTCATGTGCCCATATTTTAGACTGTAATCATCTTGAGAAAGGAACTGTCTAAACTGAATTGAATTGATATAGACCATTTCTGACAATGAAATTGGGTAGATCTTGTGAAACTCAGGGAGTAAGAGACTCACTAAAGAGTACAGTATTATTCAGGAAATATCAGAAATAACGTGTTAAGGCTAAACCATATTTTCACAAACAGAATCCATTTGTCATGTAATCTCACTCTCTTTACAAGCAGTGGTCCTTGAAAAGAGCACTGATGAACCATATTCTCAAATACCCACACTGAGTGAAAAGCTGTCCATTGCCATTAGCTTCACTTGTGCTGCGGAGAGTCAAGGGACTCTGCACTGTGCCAGGGAAGGATAGAGGAATGAACTCAGCTTTATATCGGGGAAAATTCTCTGTTCAATAAAATTTACCTTGTATTACTCATCCATATGTATAACCTTCAATGCTATGGAATTAACTTTTTTTACAGATAACCTATAGGTTAGTCGCATGAAAATATGGCACTTACAAGAATTACTCATTTTGCAAGTATAAAACATCTTAATAAAATCCGGTTACAGCTGTGACTTTTTAGTACTCTGCAAGTTCATACACTAACACTTGACTTCTCAGAAGCCTAGGAAAAAAAGATAAGAAACCTTAATATTGCAATGTCATCTTATGAGATTAATGACCCATGTATTTTGGAGCATTTTCTGCTTCAGATTGCCTGGAAACTCACAGAAGCTTCAAATCTGACTGTACGCTATTGCTAAATTTGGCTTAAGGCATGGGGACAAATACTAAATTAGAAGGCAGGGACCAAAAGGCACTGTATGTGTTTTTGAACCAGAAGAAAGGTTTTGACCAACTAACATACTGTTACATCTAAAGTAAACTCCAGGAAGTTAATAGTTCGGGGGTCTTATGATATTTGTGAAGGCAAAATTTCTAAGCCCATATGGTTCCAGATTTGGCTGATCTTTAAGGATTCATTCACGGGCTAGCTTTCCTAGATTTCTTTTGAAGTCAAAGGAAGAGTCTTCTTTAGGAAGTAATTCAAAGGATAATTCCAGTTTTGACATTATAAATCAGTGAATGTCACAACCCATGAAGGGGGAATAGCCAGGTAAGATTTTGTAAAAGTGGATGCCAAAAACTTTTTAAAAAAAATCTCCCTGTAACATTTAATGGTAGGGAGCAAAGTTAAGGTATCAGTCTGGGAGCAAAGCTAAGGTAACAAGCTAAGGGATGTAAAGATCCTGTTCTGAGGATTGTAAGCTTTGGTGCTTGACCCTGCAGAGCTGGTCAGAATTCCTGAAGTCTTCAGACAGCAAGAGAGGTTGGTTGTACTCAGATTCCTCTGACATGAAAATACTTATGGCAAAAACAACCCCACTTGACTGTTCTCCCCACACAACAAGTTGCACAGTTGGGTCAAGACTTAGCTTCTTATTTGGTCATACCAGAGGAACATTCGTCATATTCAGGTTGTGTGTGGGTTCAGGAGTAATAATATGGGTAGGTGGATGTGGTTCAAACGGTGATGTAGTCTGACAATACATTATAAGTCAAACTTCATTAAGACAGTAAGAAAGATGAGCAACAATGCACCCACACGGTGACTCACACGATCACTGATAGCAAACACAGTATCACAGACTTACACATCGTTTTGGATGATGTGGGAAGCATCTTGTCTGTATGTTCATGTTGGTCAAGGGGCAGGGTGTCAAGGGGCAAGGTGTCAATGTATGAAATACGTATGCAATAGTCAAGGTTTAAGCTGGTAGCTGGCATCTAGGACCAGACAGCTGCTCATTCACCCTTCCCCTTCCGCCCAGTGGGCTGGGGAGGAGAATGGACAAAAGATAAAACTCGTGGGTGGAGATAAAGACAGTTTAATATGACAGCAAAGGAAATACTACTATTAATACTACTACTACCAATAATAATGAATATACAAAACAAGCTATACACAGTATAGTTTTTCTCACTGCCTGATGGCTGATTTGCAGCCAGTCCCCTAGCAGTGATAGTGGAACCCACAGGTTTCCTAGAGCTCATGAATTTTGCAGATTTTGCCAATCTCACGAATTTCACGGAACATGCCAAACACGGAAAAATAACAAAATTCTCAGAGAAGTTTGAACTCACAGAAAAGAGATGATTCCTGCTCCCTGGCTATTGTGGGTTTGCATGGCAAGGTTTTGGTATTAGGGGGGCTATAGGGGTGGCTTGTGTGAGAAGCTATGAGAAGCTTCCCCCATGTCTGATAAAGCCAGTGCCAGCTGGCTCTAACACAGACCCGCCACTGCCCAAGGCCAAGCCAATCAGCGACCGTGGTAACGCCTCTGGGATAACATATTTAAGAAGGGGAAGAAAAAAAACTGCAGTGAAACTGCAGTTGAGAGAGAGGAGTGAGACGATGTGAAAGAAACAACTCTGCAGACACCAAGGTCAGTTAAGAAGGAGGGGGAGGAGGTGCTTGAGACACTGGAGCAGAGATTTTTCCCTTGCAGCTCATGCTGAAGACCATGGTGAGACAGGCTGTCCCCCTGCAGTCCATGGAGGTCCACGATGGAGCAGATATCCACCTGTAGCCCATGGAAGAGACCCCATGCTGGAGAAGGTGGATGTCTGAAGGAAGCTGTCACCCTGTGGGGAGCCCGTGCTGGAGAGGCTCCTGCCAGGATCTGCGGACCTGTGGAGAGAGGACCCACGCCGGAGAAGGTTTGCTGGCAGGGCTTGTGACCCTGTGGGGGACCCATGCTGGAGCAGCCTGTTCCTGAAGGACTGCACCCCATAGGAAGGACCCACGCTGGGGCAGTTCGTGAAGAGCTGCAACCCGTGGGAAGGACTCTAGTTGGGGAAATTTGTGGAGAACTGTCTGCCGTGAGAGGGACCTCCTGCTGGAGCAGGGGCAGAGTGTGAGGAGTCCTCCCCCTGAGGAGGAAGGAGGGGCAGAGACAACGTGTGATGAACTGACCATAACCCCCATTCCCCATCTCCCTGCGCCGCTCTGGGGAAGGAGGTAGAGAAACGGGAGTGAAGTTGAGCCCGGTAAGAAGAGAGAGGTGGGGGGAAGGTGTTTTAAGATCTGGATTTATTTCTCACTATCCTGTTGCCTTTGTTGGCGTGGCGACCTGGTTCAGGGACGGCTCGGCGACCCACCCCTCGGCCGCTCAGGTCATCAGCACGCAGACACCAATGTGGTGGACGGCAAATGGCGTTTATTGATAAATAACACAGCGTTATATAGCCTAGGTTTACAGCATCACTTCTGTCTGCTTACTTCACGGGTTAAACGCTATTGGCTATTAGGACGCGGGGGGGGACACTACCTTTCCGTACAGTGCGACATCTTCAGACCGCCAAGGCTTAACTACCCACATTTCCCCCCTCCTTATGCTTAACTAAATAGGCTAATATGAAATATAAAGTTGTAATACTTAACTTAACTTAGTATTTAACTTAAGACTTAAACTTAATATTATGTTAGACTTAACCTTAATTAATCTTAACTATAACTTAAAAATATAAATATTAAGATCTTAAGATAACAAATATAAGGCGCCTTGAACAAATGCATTTGTAAATTAGCTAAAATATAATCTGAAATATATATAATATAATCTTAAAATATAATCTTAAAGTCTTAAAAATTCTATCGATATTCTTATTCTATATTTATTCTATATTTTACAATAGTTTTAAAAAGGATATGCTATAAACCTGAAAAAGTATAAGGCACAGTAAACAGGTAAAAGTTGAGGTAATTTTTAGGATAACACTGGGTAGGTACGTTTCTAAAGCAGCTGAAGGTGTTCTACGAACATAATGTTAACTTTCTCTAGCCGACTTTTGACGAACGACACGATTCCATTCAGTATACAGGGTCCAAAAATTAGTGCTATTACAATCATCGCGATTGGTCCTATCAAGGTGGATAGCAGGGTGGTTAACCATGAGATTAAACACTGCCAGAGATATGCATGGAGTAAGGCCTGTTTTGGAACAGATCCATTGAGCTCCTTCAGAGGGAATAACCCATTTTTCTTTGGTTTTTCCCACTGTGGACGAGACAGAACTACAGAGCTTCCGTTTTTGTCCCCACACATTGCCTATACAGGTCCCAGATCCAGAAACATATTACATGATTATCCTCTTTTTCTTCTCTCCCCAAGAACACTGAAGTGGTACGGATCGGGTGTCTAGGCTATATGTTGTGTTTACCCCTATAGCCTCATAAAAAGGGGGTTTCACGTCATAGCACAACCAACAGTGTGCAGTTAGGTTTGGGTTGGTTTGGTTCAAGGTGTCATAGGTAGCTCGCATTAGTTTCCATAAGGGGGGTTCCCTCGTCCCATCGAGGGAGGATATTACATCACTTTGGGTGGTCTCCAGGGGGCTAGCAGTTATCTGTGGTCCACTAACAATTGGATTGGGGCCAACTCCATGAGGAGGGTTTTTTATTATTTCCTCCTTCCTTATATGTATCAATCCACCTTGATCTTGTCCTGGTTCCCAATACCTAATTCCCCAAGTTCTTCCCGTTACCCATCTTGAGTCTTCTGGATGAATTACTTGGAGGATTATAGCGTCACAATTACTGTACCCTACAGATCCTCCAGACCAATCAAGTCATGGATGTTTGCAACCTAGTGGTCCCCATGTTGTCATTAAATATTTGTCTGGGATTGGGGGTGTCCAAGCGGAAGCGATAGTGACACAGTCCCAATATGCGCAATAATATTGATTAGGAGAATTACAATATCCCTTTCCTGGGTTAGATTGTGGACATAAGTAATAGGGCCGCTGGTTTAGGCAGGGCTGTATGGGTGCTAATTCACACAGGTGAGCAGCAAATCTAGGAGGTCCTGCTGTTATGACTTCCCTTACTACTCGACCATTTACAAGGTTCCGTAGGACCCACCTATATGGCTGATGGTGACGGTAACTTGATTCTGCCTGTCCTATAGTGACAAGCTCCAAGATTAGGATCACACAAGGGCATCGTACCCCCCTTTGCGGACGCTATTTTGCCGTTGTCTGGATTCTGTCCGTGAGGAGGTTTCAGGCTCGGACAGGACGTTTGCCGACTTGTCATCTTCTCTTGTCACCGGGGTGTACGGGTTACGAGGGTGTCCGATGATCCGGTCCTGTGGACAAAAACTCACAGTTTTCATTAGTTTTATTCTGGAGGTCTGGTTTAATGGACTTAAGCGGACACCACTTAACTTTTCCATCTTTTTTGACAGCGGCATACCCTCGCCCTGTAAGAACTAGCCTCCACCCTTGTTCCCATTCTCCCAGCTCATTTCTAATTATAACCAACGGGCCTTCTTCCAGTGCTCGAGTGGCCCAATGTTTTTGGGTGGGACTATTTACCTCTTCCCCCCTGGGGAATTGATTTAGTGCTAAAAGAGCAGTCGCTAACAGGCGTGCTTGGTCTCCCTGGGGAATGGTATTAGCAAAACCTTCTGGTTTTGCTAACACTTCTAATTTAGATTTCAGAGTCTGGTTCGCTCGTTCGACTATAGCTTGTCCTGTACTATTATACGGAATACCGTGTGTTAGGGTGATATCCCATTTCGAAACAAATGTCTGAACTGATTTAGAGACGAAATTTGGACCGTTGTCTGTTTTGATATGATTGGGGGTGCCGAGCCATGCCATGGCTGTCAACCAATGTTGGATGGTTGCTTTGGAATTGGTTTTAAGGTGCTGTGTGGCTACGATCACTCCGCTGTATGTATCTACAGTTACTGCTAGCCACGCTCGAGGTTTCAGCAACTGACAGAGCGTAAAATCTGTCTGCCACACTTCGGAGGCCTTGAGACCTCTGGGGTTGACTCCGCTGGACCACAGTGGTGTTTTCTGACAGTAGGGACATGTGGCTACTATGTGTTTCGCGTCGGTGACTGAGATCCCGCATTTTTTCGCTAGCGCTTTAGCTCCGATGTGGAGAGACTCGTGTAGTTGACGGGCATCTCTCAGCGTCCACAAGCCTTTTGCAGCAGTGTCTGCCTTGTCGTTACCGATTTGGAAAAAGCCTTTAACTGGGTTGTGGCTGTTAACGTGAATAACTGATATGGTGCCTTTTCGGGAGAAAAGTGCTTCTTCTAGCATTAGAGCTGTTGTGGATGTTGACACGCCTGGTCCCGACATGGCTAAACAAAGTTTGGCCACGAACATCGAATCTGTTACTATGTTGAGGTGTTCTGTTGGGAACAGTCCACACGCTAATACTACGGCTGCAGCTTCTAATTGCTGGGCTGAAAGCGCACGATCGGTCATTTTAATGCAGTGCCATTCTTCTCCCGATTGCCATACCGCCGCTGCTGTTGAAGTTGTCGAGGACGCATCTGTGAAGACCGTTGGTCCTTGTTGGGGCCGATCTATGATCTTTTGCGGGAGGTCGATGTTGACAATTGCCATCATTTGAGTCCAGGGAGGTTTTGTAGCATAACGGACTTCTCCGCCAAATCCGACGAGAGCTATGGCCAGATACTCTGACATTGCTACTGATTGCGCAGGGAGTTGTTTGCGAAAGGGTAGGTATATCCTGGCGGGTTCGATGCCTAGGTGTCTTAGGGCGAGTTTTCTGCCTTTCATGATGAGATTACCAAGGCATTCAACTCCTGGAGAGAATGCGCGTGACGGTTTTCCCAGAACCACCCATTGTATTGGTTGAGCTTTTTCAGGAGGACCTTGTGCTAGTGCTCCCATTCCCCCACCTTTTGTAAAGTGTACATATAAATCAAGTGGCAGATTTGGATTCCATCTGGCAAGCGTACTTGATGATACCTGTTGCTCGATAAAGTCGAGAGAGTTTGCTGCTTCCGTTGTTAGGATTTTTTGCTCCCATGGGTGCTTTCCCTTTAAGAGATCGTACAGGGGAGTCATGATCTCAGGAGGGACCAGTACAATGTTGCGGAGCCATTGTAAGGACCCTACTAATTGCTGCATATCATGGAGTGTTTTGATGTGGCGACGGATTTTTATTTGGGGGGGGGGGTCACGTAGGAACTCGTGATCCCTACTCCTAAAAAGCTTACGCACGGTCCTCTTTTAATTTTTGCACTCGCGATTTCGAACCCATTCGTTTTCAGAGTTTCTGAGACTGTTGACACTAGGTGGTCCACGTGGCTTCCCGATGGTGCGGCGATTAAGATATCGTCCATGTACTGAATGATGGTCGCGGTCGGATTGCCGTGTCGGACTGGTGTTAACGCCCGGTCCACCGCAATCTGGCAGATGGTAGGCGAGTTGATCATTCCTTGAGGCAGCACTTTCCACTGGAAACGTAAGTTAGGACGTTGGCTGTTTGGAAACACAACAGAAAAAGCAAACCGCTCCTTGTCTTCCTCATGCAGAGGTATCGAGAAAAAACAGTCTTTAATATCAAGGACAGCACAAGGTTGTCCTTCCGGTACCATAGAGTTCATGGGTAAAAACGTTTGGACAGGGCCCATTGGCTGAATTTTCTTGTTTACCTCACGTAGGTCGTGGAGGAGGCGAAACCCTTCGCCGGTTTGTTTGGGTATTACAAAAACTGGGGTGTTCCATGGGCTAGTGGAAGGCTCTATGTGACCTCGTTGTAGCTCGCGGTCAACTAGCTCGAGAAGGGCATCCATTCGAGGCTTCGACAGGGGCCACTGCTCGACCCACACTGGGTCGGATGATTTCCATGTCAGTTTAATTGGTGGAGGTGGGTGTGCGGCAGTGGCCCTTACAATAAATTTGTCACCCTGGCTTTTAATAGGGCTAGAGTGTCCCTTCCCAACAGGGGTGGGACTCCTGTCATAACATATGGAAAAAGGGTAATGGTTTTTTCCGGTCCTTTTTCAGTATGGAGTGTGATTGCTACCAATTGGGCACTCTTCCGAGCTCGGGTTAATCCCCCGACTCCTCCTACCATGGGGGCATCTTCCAATTTCCAATGTGGGGGCCAGTTTGTCTCAGGGATAACTGTAACATCTGCTCCGGTGTCGATTGAAAAAGGGACACTGATGATGGTGCTATTTGGGACATTATAGAGGGAACAGATTCCCCACACTACTGGCGGGTGATCACACTTTACTGCCAGGGCCACCCTGGGGTCTCGTCCCCAAGGGGTGATCCTTGCTGTCCCTGAGGTGAGGACAGGTTCGGCTGGATTGTCGGCTGAGCCATAAAATTGGTCGCTTCCCGAGGGGGTAGCGGGTTCGGAAACTCCTCGCCCCACTTGGGGTTGGCATAACTGGGCCGCCTGATGTCCCATGTGGGAGAGGGCTGTGGACGGCCCGAGTGCCCTCTCCCCCTCCCGTTTCCCTGTTTTATAGATTTGCATTCTTTGGCGAAATGCCCTTTCTTTCCGCAGGCCCAACACGGTCCTTTGGATCGATTTTGGCGCAGGCCCCTCAACTGAGGACAGTTTGCTACAACGTGGCCTGCCTGGCCACATTTAAAACATGTCATTACATTAGCCATTATGGAGCGAACGGCCACCTGGATGGGGGTTAGATGCTCTTCCTTCGCGACATGCTTAATCATGTCCGCGATGCTGGATCCCGCTGGCAGTGATCGCAGGATTTCTTTGGTTGTCGAATTACACTGCTGACGTAAACATTCTGCTATGACCGGGCCTTTTGCCTCTGCAGGCAAGGCCGAAGAATCGACCGCTGCTTGGAGACGATCCACGAATTTTGTGAAGCTCTCACTTTCACTTTGCTTTATTGTGGACCATGGCGATGGTTTGATAATGACTCTAGAGGTTGTGCGAATAGCTTCTCTGGCCGCACGAGTGGTTGCCATAACTTCATGGGCCCGCAGGGCTTGGGCTTGTGCCTGGGGGGTAATCATTGTGGGATCTGTACCCATTAACCGCTGCAGGCTGGAACCATGCAGTGGATGGTCTGCCCCAGTTACTTGGGCTAGTTGCTTTGTACAGTTGTCCTCCCATTCTTGTTTAAAAACGATCATCCCTGCCCCGTCAAAGATCAATCTACAAGTTTGTTTTATATCGAATGGGAGCATATCGTCTCCCCCGAATACACCATCTATGAGGGTGGAGACCATGGCAGAATTAAGGCCTTTATCCGCGATTGCCTTAACAATCGCTTGTATGTCCTTAGGGTTTATCGGTGTGTGGACCCTCTGTCCCCCGTCCGTCACCCGGACCGGGAACGCTAGCGCGGCCGATGGGGCCCAGTCGGCGCACGTAATCTTTATTCTCCTCCAGTCCGTGAGAGGGATTTCTCCCCCTCGCGGTTTCTCTTTAATTTGGATGGGGATATTTTGGCTCTTGACTTTATTTATCTCTGTTTCCTCCTCTACTACGTTTAAATCAGTTGCGAGCCACTCGTCCCCGCTGGTGTTTGAATCGGAGTCGGAACTCGACTGACTGGTTACTTCCGGTCTCCAGTACCTTTTTGCCGAGCTCTGGCCCCCTCCCCTATGGGCGGGTCGCTCCTCCCCCCCGGGCCCGCCCCGCGCTCCGCTCGGCGGGGTGCCCACCCCACAGGCGCACCTTTTGAAATGCACGCTCTGATTGGCTCTCTGCCCCCCGCTCGCCCCCCTGTTCTCTTCCACCTCCTGCTTGATAACTTGTGCGCTTGATAACTTTTGCGCTTCCTCCCTGTTATCACCAAAGGAATTTTCATCCCGCCTTTCCCCTTTGTTCTCGGCGCCATCTTGGGGCGCATAGGGCGGTGGTGTAGCCCAGACTTCCTCAGACCCGGTTTTTTCCGCGGCGCTCCTAGCCTCCTCGGCTAACCCCCCCCAGAAGGATTTAGCCTGTTTCTCTCCCTCTGTAAGCGGGTCGGGGTCCGGGAGTTGAGGGGATATATCGCCCTCTTGCTGATCTTTAGGCTCAGCAGAGCCGTTATCGTCTGGGGGGTGCAAAGTCTGTGTAGCTGCCCCGATTCCCAATTTTGGGGTAGCAAACAAACAGCTCCCTGCCGCCTTCCAGGTCTCCTGCTCTTGTCTAGCTTTCTGCAGAGCCTGTACGACTTTCCCCCACGACTTAAGGTTTTTCCCACAACCCGAGGACATCATCTCCTCGGCTAACGCTTTAGTGCACTTATCCCACACCTCAGGGTGGAAAATATCCACCGGCTGGTCAATGACCCCGATATGCAAAAGTCTCGCAACTGCGAGCGTAAAATCTTTGGGCTTACAATCAATCCCCCAATGCCTATGTAATTGCGATACGACCTTCACAAGGGATTCCATCCTCCTTGCTAGTCCGGGAGCGTCCTCCCCGCCGGGCTGGTCCTGCCGCTCCGGCCGCCGTTCACCCGATTCCAGGCGAGTCTTTCCCGGGTTTCGGCACCACTTGTTGCCTTTGTTGGCGTGGCGACCTGGTTCAGGGACGGCTCGGCGACCCACCCCTCGGCCGCTCGGGTCATCAGCACGCAGACACCAATGTGGTGGACGGCAAATAGCGTTTATTGATAAATAACACAGCGTTATATAGCCTAGGTTTACAGCATCACTTCTGTCTGCTTACTTCACGGGTTAAACGCTATTGGCTATTAGGACGGGGGGGGGACACTACCTTTCCGTACAGCGCGACATCTTCAGACCGCCAAGCCTTAACTACCCACACTATCCCACTCTGATTTGATTGGTGATGAATGGAACTCCCTTTTTTCTCCAAGTTCAGTCCGTTTTGTTTATGACAGTAATTGGTGAGTGATCTCTCCCTGTCCTTATCTCAACCCATGAGCCTATCATCATATTTCCTCTCCCCTGTCCAGTTGAGGTGGGGGAGTGACAAAGCGGTTTTGGTGTGCACCTGGCATTTGTCCAGGCCAAACCAAAACACTGGCCAGCACCTATTTATAAACTGAGCATTACGGTATGGAATATTTCCATTTGTGACCTTGGGCTAGCTGTCTGGCTGTGCTTCCTCCAAGCTCCTGTATACTTGCTCATTAGCTGAACATAAGAAACTGGAGAAAGTCCCTGATTTCTTAGCAACAACTGAAAACATCAGTGTTATCAACATTCTTCAGGTACTAAATCCAAAACGCAGCAGGTACTGAGAGGAAAATGAGCTCTGTCCCAGGAGAAACCAGGATCATAATATAATTTCAGGTGTCATTGGCCTACAGCTACCACAGCAGAGTTGCAGAACTCCCGAAGTCCAGCTCCTAGCTGTCAGCCCCCCTGTAGGTATTCCATGTGTACCCCAAGGCTCTAGTCATCTAAGTTAAGACAAATGTATTCTATCCCTTACTCCATTTCCTGGAAACCTACATAGTATATCTTTAAAGAACTGAACTCTCATGTCCTTAAAGGAGCAGAAAAGCTAATTAAAGGCTTAACATGCATTCTGTTCAGCTTTCTGTATTTAAATTAGTGCTTGTTTGTACACAGTTGTGAATATGAGCATTACACAGGCTTGTGTTTCTCTTAGATCATCAGCTATGAAATCAGAAAAAGAAACCTAGAATTCAGTGTCCCTGAAATGGCTTTCCAGCCATCTTTGTCATCTGTGCTGGTTACAATTTTTCATTTCTTTAGTATGTGCCTGAAATATTTAAATCTATCCCAAATAAAACATTGCATTTTTATTTCCAGATCCTTTTCCAGATCTCATTAAAAAAACCCCAAACTTTAACTGCTCAGCCTACATTTGCTTCAGCCGCAAAGAGGCAGATTTGGCGACCTTTAAAGAAAAAGAAAGATTTACGATTTTTTTGAAGGCTTTCAAGTTGTTATGTAAAGTGCTTGGTAGACTAAATGGCTTTCTTGATTCATATGCTCAGTGTAAGAGTCTTCTCATACAGCTGCTGTGATATCAATTGGTCTGACCAGTTGTACTGCAAATTCTTCTATAGTTCAGAACTTGCACTTTGTCTCTTCATTATGGGATGAACCTCAGCAAAACTCACCTAGAGCTGTAGGAAGTTTTCAGAAAGTGACCCTTTACTGGTGTCTCTGTCCATTCACAACTCTGAACCTTGAAAAGCAAACAAGCACTTGTGTTGACCCCCCAAATACACTGTCTACATTAGCCACATCTTGCAGAATTGAAGGTAACTCTTTGGAGTGTCATGGTTATGAAAGCGGTGTCTGAATGACTTTAACAATCTCTGCTACAGCGAAGACTTTAAAAAAAATCAATAGACTTACACTGCAACTCTGTCTATCGCAGCTTCATCTAGAGGAAACAGAGCAAAAGACAACCTTCTGATCATTTAAATCATTGTGCTACCGTAAATGTTATCAAATAGGTGGTGCTGAGGGACAGCAGAGATGCAGTAGGGAATGTCTCCAGGTTTTATTTAGGAAAGGATATCGTTGAAGGGAGGCATAGTTCAGTTTATGACCATAAACATGGCACTGTGTGGGTTTCCCCTGAGGCTCACACTTTCAGCTTGGACATCTGGTAGCTACATCCTCCTTTCACCCTTTGCTGAGAGGTGGAGTACAATGGTACAAATGTCTTCACTTTCCTATTTTAAGTATCGGTAATGGGTCCTCAGAAGGACAGGAATGTCAGCAAGGCCTCCCTGTACTTAAAAGTAGTACTTAAACAAAGTCAAGTGGATCTGCAGTACTGTTGTATTTTTCTCTTCTGCAGTCAGGCATGTATTGCTACTGTGACACTGAGGAGCCTCTCGAAGCTCTGAACCTTTGCAGTGGCACCATACGAGAAACAGGCTGTGCTCCTGATACTTCTCATCAGTAATTCTACTGTCTGCAAATTCAGACAGATTGTGCTGCACGAGATACAGTTGGGGTGAATTTTCAAACTTTATTTCAAAATGTGTGAAGTAATAATTTTTCTTTTAAACTAAAGCTTTGAGCTCTTAATATATTATAACACACCAGGAGCCCTAGTTACAGATGTATCTAGCCTATAAATTTATCTGGTCACATTTTGGCGGGCTTTTACTTCAACAAGGAAGGAACTGTGAGATGAGAATTGTCAAAGACCAGAGTACTCTGAGGCTGGAGGATGCTGCAAGCCTCTTGATGGCCTAAAATGCTCACAGAACAAATACTTTATGTCCTCTCTCATCGTCACTGTTACTGCTACCTGAAAACAAAATCAAAATTTTTGCCAAGTGTTTATTTATGCCTTATCCTTTTTTAAGACTGTCAAACACATTCCACCCACAAGTAGTATAATATGCTCCAGCATCTTCTTACTACTAGATTTTCTTGAAGCCTTTTGCAATGAATACCTCTCTAAATCCATCTGGGATAACTGTTTATATCATGGAAACCATCTTAAAATATATATATGTAGTTGAATTATCAACATTTATCATGTTACATAATGAAACATGTTATTTACCATTGCCCTATTCTTCTTTTCATAATTCTGCTTCCTGTTGGTTTTCAAATAGCTTTTACATCTTTGCAATTGTCAATTGCAAATTGAAAAGATATGCATATTGCTATCACAGAAATAAGAACACAATTACATTAAAATCCAAGCTATTTTTGTTGCCTATTGCTTTGTTTTCCTGGTGTATTTTTTAAAAAGATATATATATGTTTTAGACATATTCAGGCATAAATAAACATGTTTACATATGTGTAAACAGGTGTGTCCTCTTGAATAATTCTACTTCGCATGACAAGGTTTGGGAAAAGAAGGAATCTCAGAAATGAAATATGCATAAAAAGTACTCCTTTTTGTTTCTGAGAAATTCACAGAGTCTTGCAAAAGGTACTCAGTAACTAACATGTTTTGTTTTCTGTTTTTTTGAAGGTGTTAATGCAGTTTTTCTTGGAATAAGAAAAAAGGGTCACATTCATTATTTGATGATTGCATAAAACTTCCTAGTTAATTTTTTTCTTCTCCACTGAATTACTAACTGAGGCATAGTATGGAACTGACAGGAATACCACTTGCAACATCATGGTAGTGAAAGTGAAACAAAGATATTATTACTGCATACTCTTTGGTGCCTTTTCTCTCATCATAAACAAGCAATACTGTTTAGAGCACTGGTGAGCTGTTTGCCACAGCTCTAGAAAAGTCTTTTGACCTGCATGACACACCATAGCTTTACCTTTCCTTATACTTACTAGAATCAGCTCTTCCATAGCTCATTTAATTTGCTTGTTAATTAGCAATAAATCTAGTCCTAATCCATTGTTAAGTCCCAGTTTCCAATCTCAAAGCACACAGAAAGTTCTCACTTTTTATGAAGGAGGATTCTGAAGGTACAGAAAAATTACAGGTGTGCAGTGTTAGCTTCATTCTTGTGCCTGATCTCCAGTCCTCCTTTAGAACAACTTCTGACATAAAGTAAAAACCTGCTTACTGAAGGTCTGTACACACTACGTCTGTACAAGCGAGTATTTTTGTCCCCAAATCAGCAAGTTATCTGTCCTAAAACTATGTAGAAGGATAAGATTAATATGGGTAAATGAGGCATTGGTTAATTTATCCTACGTAGTAGACGCTAGTAGGGATTTATCAAGTGTTCTGGATGGAATTAAAGTTGCTGTTTCCTAGAATAATACTTTAAAAAGACAGAAAGCTGCCTACTGTCAGTCAAGGATTCATTCCAGATGAACTTCATTGGCAGAGAAAGATAAAATTTTATCTTCATGCATGGCAAACTTAAATTGAGCTGCCTAAAACCACAAAAAGAATTACACATCTAGGTATCACCTCAGTGCCAATTTAAGCAGCTTAAGCTCAGTAATGACATCGTAAATGCATCATCTTCAGAGCAATCTAATTCATATATTCTCTTTCCAGCCATTTATTACGTTGTTGATGCATTTTACATTTCTGTATATTCTGTTCAAACCATAATATTTTCCTTCTAGTCTTTCAAAGGACATTTTAGACTTGTGTTTAAGTTGTGCTTTATATTCTTGCTTCGGTCCCTTAAGTTTAAATGCTTCTCTTGTGTGTTGAATAGGGTGTTACAAACCTAGACAGTAAAACGCAAACCACAAACACAGTAAAAATCAACCAGTTTTAATACTTAACTATTTTCCCCCATAAATATCTGTTTTGTTGACTATAACAAACTTTTCCATTCTTACTAGCTCTGTTTAAATTCTTAAGCTAAATTATTTGGAAGACGGGTGTTCTGGTGTGTGAAAGAAATGACACTTTTCTAACTCATGCAATGGAAGAATTTATTTAGTGTTCAAATACGTCTATGGTAGAAACTTCACGCCTGCATTACAATGGTACTGCTGGATCTGCTGGGCTGAAACACTGCGCTCTTTTCATCAGAAACAATGTCTTTAATGACTAGGTTGAAGACAATGTTGGTCATAAATGCTCAGTAAACGTTAATTGTTTTACAAGATTTGGAACATGCTTAGTACATCATTTTCATCCTTGCCATTTTAGACATTCCTTTTCCTTCTCCTACTCTCTCTCCCAATTTAATTAACATGAAGATGTTTGTCAAAGACACTGTTTTAAGAATACCTTCTGCTGAAGAGACCTCATTAAGAGCTTTTGAAATATAGAATACTAATGAAAGCCTCTTGTGGCAAGACATTTAGCTAAGGACCCACACAGCTTAGGGTGTCTCAGTTTAAGATGTTACTGCTAACGATGCAGACAGTCTCGTTTAAGGAAGTATCAGTTTGATTTCTTCTGATGAACTAAGTTATGGCAATAAAGATGAGACCCAGCAAAATCACTCATTCACCGGTAAAAAAATACCTCAAAATAACCTAATAGGAACATTTCTTCTTTACTTTTTTTTCAAGAAATTAGTTACAGAGAAAATAAAGTAGTAACATCCATGCCTGGGAAAGTATGCAAGTTTAGAGTATCTAGCTTGAATTTCTGTTTACTCTGTTTTCAAGCAAATGCAGATCATTTCCATGGAGTAAAATTTCATGGTCATAAGACTAGTCTGTTAGCACTGCAGGTAGCATTTCATGGCTAAATGCCCCATGCCTTCTCATGACAGGGCAGTGCCTCAATGGGACACATGTGGTTTGTGTTTCTGGAAACAGTAGTCTTGAAACAGTCCTATAGAGTTTACAACTGTAACTGGTCTCTAGAATCATTGAAGAGTAGGACTGTAAGCCTAAGGTACTAAGCAAAAGGTAAATGAGGATTTTGAGGATACTAGTGCTGCATAAATACAAGACAGTCGTGCCTATGTGCCATTTAATGTATTTCAGCCTTCCTAGTCATCATCTGGCCAGATCTCCAGCACCTCTGTAACCACTATCACTGTATCAAATCCCGTGCTGCTGCATGCTTATACTTTCTTTAACCTCTTTTCCAAGCGTTCACTGTCAGAGGCGGGAAAAAAGAACAGATGGATCCTTCACCTGAGAGCATGGCTATGTCGTGTTATTTGCTTATGCCAGTACTATTTTATCCCTGTGCAACTCATGCTGTTACAGCCATAGCCTCTTTTTATGTAATCACTTCTGCTAAAGAGGCAGTAACTACAGTTACTTACCTCAGATATGGCCGTTCTTTACATACAGAGAATAAATGGACAGCGCTAAATACCATTTTGTCGTACCTATTGGTTAATGCTGATAAGTGGTGAGCTTAAAAAAACAGTCTTCTGGTTTTGCTGTGTTTATTTCCTTTATGAAACACCTGAAGAACGTTCCTTATTATATCTCAATGCTCTTTCAAGATTTTTTTTAATTTATTAAGCAATCCAGTATCTAGGTGCTGGCCAAATGATTCAGAGTCTTCAAAAAATATACTCACTCTGCTTAAAATGGAAACACTTCCCACGGACTGATATAGAAGACAGCATGAGCAGAATGTTTTACTCTGGTATCACTAACAGATGGGAAATACTTTGCAAAAACAGTGGTTTCTGAGAGTTTTGTCTAAACATATATTTCATCATTGCACCTAAGGTTGCTGCTCAGCTTTACAGGCATTTATTTAACTGCGTTTTTTGCCTTCAGCTAACAACCATCAATAGTTCCACAGTCAGATTTAAGATATTTTTCTCTTTTTTAATGAGACCAAAGCCGTGTCTGTTCTGTACTGTCAGAAAATCCATCTGATATTTACATATGCTTTCTTCAGTAATAAGGTGTTCTCACCAGTGGTGAAATACTCTGTAATATTTTGACTCGGTGTCTGGGCACCCTGCCTCACAGAATCATCGAACAGATTCATAGAATAGTTGAGGTTGGAAGGGACATTTTAAGGTCATCTAGTCCATCCCCTCTGCAATGAGCAGGGACATCTTCAACTAGATCAGGTTGCTCAGAGCCGCATTCAATGTGACCTTGAAAGTTTCCAGGGATGGGGTATCTACAACCTCTCTAGGCAACCTGTTCCATTATTTCATCACTCTAGTGGTTTCCTCTGGCCTGTTATTTGTCCTATGTCTCTTTCAAGTTCTTCTCACTCCAATTAAAAATGAATTCTAGTGAAGGAATGCTTGAACAATTGAGGGAAAGGGAATAGAGGAAACCTGAGAGTCGGGTGTGCACTGAAAGTGGACACACAGCTATTAAGGCTTGCATGACTCTCTTGCTAAAATATAACAGTCCCTGACTACAAACATGTATCTGATACTGTCATGTATAGCCTTTTGTGGAGGCAGGATTTCTCTGCCATTCTTGACTAGCCTGCAGGGGTCAATATGCTAGGATTGAATGGTTCTGCCTCAGTAGTGTCTCTCACTTTTTTTCCAGAAAGACTGAATGTTCAGGAGAATTCAGAAATGGTAATACTCCTTGCTGCCCCCAACCATCCAAAGTACAGTCCTCTTGGTCATTAGCAGAAAATTCAGGTGAGTTCCAGCCAAAGTACAGTCCTCTGGCTCATTAGAAGAAAATTCAGATGAGTTCCCCGATTAACTCAGAGCAATAAACATGCAAATTCAAGACATACAGCTACAGAAGTTTTTTAAAAAAGGTTTGGTTTCTAGCTCTGGAAATAGACATCTGAAACATCTGGGGTTCTGTCATCCCCAATTCACAGAGAATTTGTGAATTAGGCATGTTTAACATCATGCAGTGCAGTTGTATTCAATATCGTGAAATTAGTTGGCCATTTAGAGCCGAATATGTTAGTCTATTTTATTGTGTTGATAAATACAGAAACCCATTATGTACTGATTTATCATGGTGCTCAGAGTAGTTCTATAGTTTATGACAATTTACTTACTAAATAAAGCATGCATATTTTTTTCAATTTCTTTGTGGTTCCAGGAGAGTGGTAAAACTATTTTGGGTAATAGGCTAGTAAAAATAAGAGAGTTAAAGCTGGAGGGTTTCTGGAGTTACTGGAGACATGTATTTCAGTTTGAACCACAACAATCACCTGTGGCATAAATGTACTGATGTTACATTTAGAGACTGTGTGGGTCATTTAAAAATTCTCCATACCACCAAGGCATTGATATTTGAGTAAACTGAAAAAAAGCACACAAAAAGATAAAAATCTTTGCATTTAAATGTCAGCTTTTCTGAATGGTTAATTTCCTAGTTTAATTACTACCTTTCTGTAGACATCTTTTAATCAGTGTTTCCGCCTTGATTTTGAAACCTGTGTGTTTGCAGCACTGTCATTTCCATGCTTTCTGAACAACCTGACCATTGGTTGTAATCATGCTTTCCTCGGAGCAACACATCTCACAGTGACTTCAGCCATTTCTATGATTTGCAGAAGGGTTGTGTAATGATTTATTCATCTAAATTTACCCTTCTTTCCTCAGCTGTGTTTTTTTTTGTGGTGGGAAAGGGGAGCTCTTATCACTTCATGCATGAGCTCCTTTCCTATAGCTGCCAGCTTTAATCTTATCCGCTCACTTTTCTCAGGCACTCGTGCTCATGCATTGGCAGAAACTCTTTCCTTAACTGACTTACAATACAGCCATCCTCTCCTGGACCAAAGTTTCTGCCCTCTCTCACCTGCTGCTATCCACAAGGCACAGAGAGAGATCTGCTTGACAGAAACAAACTACTGCAGAGAGTTTCGTCTCCTATCTTAGCTATAATGCAGGTGGGCTCAATCCGAAAGATGAAAAAATAAATGGCACTATTATACAGCAGCTTTTTGGTGTTTCCTTGTGAGTGCTTCTGGCTCTATTAAAGTTCACTGGATTTGCAAACACAATCAAGTTTTTCTTCCCTAGAAACTGCTGCTGTGCAGCAATTGTGTGCTATATCACATAGCTCATTTTTCATTTACTGCCTGTACATGCCTAGGAAGTAGTAGATCTACTTGGTCCTTTGTAGAAAAATGTACCTAGCTGGCCAAGTATGAGTGAGCTATGCGGTTGTGCAGGACCTCAATTGACAGGTCTTGAATGAGAAGCATGCAGCTGCATTACTCTGTTATTGAACCTGACTTAATATGGCCATGAACACATCTGCTTCTAGCTGATGGCTTATAGCTGGTTTGCATCCTCTCACCTAGACACATGGGAAAAACAAGTAAAGTTTCAGTCTGAAAATCTTCAAACAAAAGTAACTCATAGTCATATAGGCATATTTTAAAGACTCGCATTATGTGCATACCTACTAGGAACAAGTGGAAAATGCACATTCTGGACATCTTGAGGTTCCAGAGCTAAAAGCTCTTGATAACTGAAGCCAGAAATGGCTGGAAAAGAGGTAAGTTGTGGCAACAGGTTCTTCAGAGAAAAGAAATACATTCAGTGTCTTTTCCAGGTTATTATTTCTCTTCTTTTTTTTACTCTGCTACTAGTCATTTCTACCTATTTCAATGGGCAAGGCATTTTGTATTTAGCGTAAGATTTTCATTTCACAAAAAACAATTTTGCAATTCACAAAAATCAATCGAAAAATCGACATCAATGTCATGTCTGTTATGCAAGAATGGACTTCCAGTGGTTGCTATTTGCCTGCCAGTTCCAGTGTCATGTACTGGTGGCACATACACGTAATTTTTTCAACCACAACAAATATTTGCTTTCATTTCCATTCTATAAAAGGTACGATTCTAGCTTATCTAAAAAAGAATTATCTGAGATAAATTTAGAAATAGAAAGAAATGAAATTTGTTGTTCATATTTTTAATTTTCAAATGTTTTGCTTATTCTTGTTAATATATTCCTATTGCTTATTTGAATAGCAACAGAACTTCTACCTGCATTACCGGGAAGTGAAGTTATACTTTGCTATTTACATGGAAAATAACAACTTTAGTCAGACTTCTCTTGAAAAAGAATGAGGATGACTTTACTGTATAAAAGTAGAATTTGAAAAGCCCAAGTAAAATCTAGTAGACAAGGCTATAATAACATCTGGTTAAAAGTGACTGAATCACAGGATCATGGAATAGCTGAGGCTGGAAGGCACCTCTGGACATGTAGTCCAACTCCGCTGCTCACAGTAGGGCCATCTAGAGCACATTGCTAAGGGAGGTGTTCAATGGGATTTTGAATATCTCCAAGGCTGCAGACTCCACAATCTCTCTAGGTATCCTGTGCCAGTGTTTGACTATCATTACAAAAAAAGAAAAAGTTTTTTTCTGATGTTTAAGTGAAATTTCCTCTGTTTCAGTTTGTGCCTGTTGCCTCACCAGGCACCACAGAGAGGAGTATGTCTTGTTCTTCTTTAGTCCCCCATCGGGTGTTTATAAACACGGATAAGATCTCCCTGAACATTGACTTGCCCAGGCTGAACAGCACGAGCTCTTTCAGCTGCTCATTGTATGTCAGATGATCCAAGACCCTAACTGCTGCTGAACTTTTTCCAGTATATTTCTCAGAGATGGACCCAGCACTGCAGATATGTCTTACTGGTGCTGAGTAGAGGGGAAGGGTCACCACTCTCAGTCTGCTGGTGACATCCTTCCTAATGCAGCCCAGGAGGTCTTCTTTTCTGTGAGGGCACATTGCTGGCTTCTGACCAGCTTGTTGTCCACAGAGACTTCCAGGTTCTTTTCTTCAAAGCTTCTTCGCAGCTTGTTGGCCTCTACTGTGAGTACTGATGCACAAATCTATTCCTACTTAGTTGCAAGACTTGGCCTTTTGCTTTGTTTACCTTCATCAGATTCCTGTTACCCATCTCTCCAGCCTGTTGAAGTCTCCATGAACGGCTGCACAACCATCTGGTCTATCAGCCACTCCTCCCAAGTCTGTATCATCCCTCTTGCTGAGAGTGCAGTCTGTCCCATTGTCCAGGTCACTAATGGAGAAGTTAAACAGTACTTGCCCTGGTATGAGCCCCTGTGGTACGCCAACAGTGACTGACCTATTAGGTTGGTCAGGCCTGACTTCCCAGTCAGTCTATGCTGACTACTTGTAGTCACCTTCTTGGTGACGTTGTTGTCCTGAAAGTGGGATCATTTAGCTTGTGTGCAGTATGCCAATATACACACAGAGCAGACGTGTTGTCTTTATTGCATATTTGCGCAGATGTGGGTACCAGATGATAATTCCACAAAGCTAGCAAACTGCTTGGCAGAGTCACAAGGACTATATACTCTGACAAAAATAAAGAAATTACTCATATTCTGATTGGTTCATCACATTACATGGTTATCTTGGAGGTATGCTCCTTCCTCACTTCACTACTCATGCTCGTAAGCTGGGCAGGCACAATCTTTTTGGTTATGAATTGAGTTGGTTGTCACTATCTCCCCCTGCCACCTTTACCTATTTCCTAGTTACCCTAGATCTTTGGTAACTTCATGCTTCTTCTGCAGTCATCCGTTTTTGGTGCCTTCTGGGCTGCATGTTCCCCTTCTATCTGTCTGTTAGCTGCTCTTCAAGGGCATAATTGTGAAACTGAAATAAAATATGTTTTGAAAGAAGGGGTTTAATTCAATCACAACTATTAATGCTAAAATAGGAGTTACTTTGGCATAGTGCTTTATAAAAATCCCATTTCTGGTAAAATTTAAAATTTATTCATACCCTATAGAGAAATAATCTGTGTTTATACTACAAAGACTGAAATTATTTGGAATTTCAGATTAGTGGAGAGTGAATTTGGCTTCTTGGTGAGAGCTCTCTGACACTGATAGCACTGATATTCCAAGCAGTGTGTGAATTTCTGATAACTTTTCCAGGAGAATATAATACTTGTCTTTTGACCCAGAAGTTGATTTCCTGAAAGAAATTCCTTCTTCACAGACTATACTGCTATAATTCAGATCACTGGCAGTTTTCAAGTAAGGGCATTTGAAAAGAAGTGACTGGGGAAAAGAAGAGACCAAAATGATAGCTGAGACTGGTTTGTTCCTTTGAAGTGGAGTAAGGACATGTCAGTGAACTCCATATCTGTATCTCTGCCTGCTGCAGGTGTCCTGAACTTCTTGCAACTATATAGGAGATACAAATTCTTTTATTTCTTGCATGAACTGCTGTCCAGAATCTGTGCCTGAAACAGAATGAAGTACCTCAGCACAGGCAGATCGATTCTAATATTTTTCTAGTCAATCTACTGTCATTCACTATCTTTGGCCATTGTCAACTTTTCTCAGTAAAATAAGAGTCTTGGTGTCTTAGGTCACAATGGACTGAAATATATAATTACCATAATTTATATGTGTTTGGCAATTTATAAATTCAGTGCATGCAAAGCTTTCTGCTACCTGGGAAGATGGGAGTCAGTAATCTAGCACACAGGATGCTTAGCAGCCCTTGGAGAGGACAGATTCACTTCAGTGGTACATAAACGGCTTTATGGGCTCTTTAGCACCTGTAGATGGTCAATAGGATCTATTGTAGAAAATCAGAAAAAAAATATTGTCCCTGAATTACCTTAGTAGTTTTAAACATTTAACATAATCACTGTCTCAAATACTGTTCTAAAACTTCTTTCATCCAACTGGGAGTAATTTTCTTCTTCCTTGCAGTTCCACACACGAAGTCAGAATTACTGGCACTGAACTTGGCAATTTTATGCTAGAGTTGAAGTGGCATAATAAATACAAAAATCTTCTCAGAGTGATCTTGGGTTTGAGCCAGTCCAATGAAAGCACTGTTGGGTTCCTAAAAGAAATGCATGGATTATCTATGCACCCAGCAGCTTGGATATTTTCTAATGAATGATTTTCTGTGGAATCAAATGGGATCAGTTATCCTAGGACTGAAATGACCCTGTAGAAATGGCCCTGAGAAAGACTTAATAAATGAAGAGTTGTACACTGGCATTATGGTTGCCAAAAAAGGAAAAAATGGTCTTCTCAGTATGTGGCAGCTACTCTCCTTACTGCTGGGCAAGGGTAGCTTTCACCAAGTTACTCTACTCAGCCGTTCTTTCACTTTGATGAAGAGTATGGCTGTTGGTTGTTTTTGTTTCTTTCTACCATATGGAGAGATAATAAACTTCACTTTCTTGATTTTTCTTTCTGCTTAATATCTCAAACCCTCAGCCTATCTACAAATCATTCTCCTCCAGCATCCCAAAGACAGAATTAAATCTGTTTGCTGCAAAGATCTGTTTAAGTGATATACACGTTTTGAAAACAATAGCAATGGTGCCTCAAGTGATTGCTTCACAGAATATGACAATAACCAGCCTGGTAATACTTGCCTACAGGTAAGAATGACACTATAACACCCATGACATTGGAAATTTGATGACAGACTTGACCTCTCAGCAGTTCATAGGCAGTGGAAAAACAGTAGCCTAGCTGAGAAAACTATGCTGTACAGTTTTATATCACTTTGAAATATGGCATTGCCACTATACACAATGTGTTGTGGTTCGTTTACAGAATAATTATTCTGATCTCATAAACTACATGTGACTGTCATTTATTAATATCAGATCACATTATATTCCATGACAACTTCTTCTGAGTTATTGTCTTGTTCCCTGCTGAACGTCATCTCGTTTAATGAGACAGTAACACCTTATTAGAATGCACCTAGAAAAGTGTCACGGTGGCCAGGGCACTTCTAAAATGGTTGAGATAAATTAATATTGTCAAACCCAAGAGAAAGATTATAAATTCCCCTTTAAGCTCCTTTGTGTCTTTCAAGGACAATTTACCCCCTGCAGATTCAGCTGATGCTTTAAGTACCTCACACTGTCATTCTGTACAGTGTTTTAAAACGCTTTTTAGACTCTGATTTTTTTTTCTGCTTAGTATTTCTTTATATATAGAAGAAAGAAAGAAGTAACTGCAAGTTTTAAGTTGTTGTTATAGATAATAAATGCAGATGTAAACAGCATTGTCAAGGGAAGAAAATAATTTTAAGTAATTTTAAAGCATAATAGCTACATTTAGCTGATACATCTAGAAAACAGATCAATAGAATTAGTCACCATTCAGGTTCAGTTTCATTGCCAATAATTTATTTTGAAAGTAGCTGACTGAATTATTTTTAAATTCAACTTATAAAACTCCAAAAGAATCAAGTTCAAGGCAGCTTTAATGATTCTTGTGTAAGAAATTCATCATGGATATAAACTGCCATGTCCAAACACATCTCTTGCAATGAGACAACTCACAAAATTTCGGCTTCTTTACCTCACGCAGGTCCAAACTCAAACAACTTTGTGCATTTTCACAACTCACCTTTCCTTGTGCATCTTCCCTAAGTGAGGACGCTGCAGGTTAGATTAACAAGGTCACATTTCACACACCACGCCTCACTCAATGAATTCCATAGGAATAGTTTTTTGCTCCTTGCTCCCAGCTAAGCCTTCACTTGTGTTTTCCCACAAAGCTTGCTGTAAGAAAGTCTCTCTGCTTGTAGATGAAGCAGCTGCTCAGCATACCTTGCTACTGCTTGGGAACAGTTTACTTGTGCATTGTTTCTGACCGCATAAAAAGGTGGCTCACAAAAATGCCATTATTTAAAAAGAGATGGGGCCTAAAAAGATCCAGATCATAAACAAGGCTGTCGTATTTGTCTTCTGGATTTTTTGCCTTCAGTGTGTAATTTGATGACACTAATAAAATCTTTTCACAACAGTAAGAATTTGAAGTTTCTTTCTTCCATAGATCTACTGTGCTTCTGATTACAATATTTGAAGAACTGGGGCTTGAAAAAGACACTAAATATTTATAGACTTACTATAAATGTTTCAGGCCAAATTTCTGGAGCAAAGTTCCTAAAAATCAAAACATTATGTACAAATGTGACAACCCGTTAGAAGTTCTACTGAGGAACAAATTCTGTTCTTCAGTATTGTTTTTCTTCAAAACAACTATTCCTCTCTATATTTAATATAACAGTAACGAAAAAATCGAAACCAAATACTTTTCGTGATCTGAATGACTTCTTTTAAAAGTAATTGGAGAGAAATTTCAAATGTTTAGGAGGATATACAAATGTATGTTAATTTGGGCCATCATTTTATTTCAAAACACTAATAGAACAAAATTCTGAATTTAGAGAGAACTATACTACGACAATATTTGGCAACATTTCTTTTCTTCTTACTTTTCTGAAACAAACTTGACACTAGATAAAGGGAATAAAACAAGATTCAAGCAAGCAAGTAGGCAAAAAACTTTACCTGAAATAAGGTAGCCAAACTTATTCTGATTACATTTGGTTCAGGTACCATATTTCATTTCCCACAAATGCTTGCTTTTATCCAATATCTCATCTCTCTTACACTAGCACATAATTTCAGTGCAGACCCAGAGGTCCAGAAGCTGACTGAAAGAAGAATGTTCTGGATTAGAATACACACTAGAACATTGTATAGGGAGACATAACAAGTTCTAGGTAAAGTGCAGCTTCTTCTTTGAGCTATATTCTTTGTATTTTAACTAATACTGATTTTTTTGAGGTCATAGGTTCAATAAAGTTTACAGGTGCTGGTCTTCATCATACTCCTGTTTTATTGATGGTCATACTCACATTTGCATTTTTCTTAGATTTTTTTACCTTTGTCAACCTCTTACTCCTTTGTTATCTAAGCAGTGAAACAGTAAATCTTAAAAATATGCACCATTACCATGTAGACTCTTTCAAAATATTTTTGTTAGCTTTACATTTGCCTCAAAGGAGACTTTCAACTAATTTTAGTGTCTACCTAATCTTGAAATACAGCAGCTCCAATATACTTTGCATTAATTCTTTGAAATCCAAAATGAAAGCAAACTGCCAAGCTCGGAGAAAAAGAAAACTATCTTTAGCCTCTAGAATGTTTCTCCTGTAAAGCAGGATTCTATATTATTTAGATACAAATCCTACCAAAATAATTGTTTGTTTAAAAAACGTGATATTTGGATAACTGCTTTTAAAAATAATATGGTGTAAGGGTGACATGCAGAAACAAACTCCACAACTCACGGAGAGTTATAAAGCAGGTACGTTGTATTACAGTGCTGGGTGCAATGGGGATCGCTCCTACTAACTTGCACACTGAGTCACAAAGCATGCACCTATTTATTACAAAGTTTATCTAAGTGGGCTGGATTTTTACAATTAGTTCTGGGAATTCATTATCATACTCCACCCCCCTTTAGCGCTTGCGTAATGTCATCTGGTGGTCATCTGTGGGGGTCTTCTGGATGAAGGCTCGTAGTCTTCCTCGCTGTGTACTTTTCACCTTTGGCCCAAAACTGCTGAGTTGTCTGTGTTGGCTGAGTTCCAAGCCGCCAGATCAGTTTCAGCTAGAGGGGGGGTTTTTACAGACAATAGGTTTCTGGTTATCAGTCCTTATCAGTCCCTGTCTCTTTTACCTGTCTCACACCAGTCCTTGTTATCTACATTTGAGCTCACAGCAGTCCTTATTAGCAAGATTACAAAGAATAGGACCAAACTAAATGTCAGAGGTTTAATCCTCGCCTCAATATGGCTGCAAAGCTATATAACAAAATCAAACTAAAATTAAAGCAAAATCGAACTAAACGTCTATTTCCCACATCAAGGGAACACAGATAAAATACTTAAAAATTCCTGTTTGGGCTATTCAAGGGTTTTGTACTTCCCAAAAGTTCACTGCTGATATATAAACTTCATGTTGTGCAATGCATTTCTAGTTGGGGAAAAATGGAATCATAGATGGCGGGAGGGAAGGGGGTAAAACCAAGGGACAAGAATACCTTAAAAATAGCTGTTCCTTGCTTTTTAATCCATGCCAGGCTTACTATTTGCAACAAACCTACCTATTAGTTACTATAACCTCATGATCATTAATTTTTCTGATAAATGTAACTATTGTACATAATGATTCAATACAATATTCAATCTCAGACTAGGCAACCCAGGACTGGTTATTTTACAATAATAGGTGTATTTAGTCCAATCTTGTAATGATATTTTATAATCCAGAATGAGTTAAGCAAAGCAAGGAAACGTAATTTTAAAACTTCTGTCTGAAATCCACAACTTTTCAAACCAATGAAGCAGATCTCTTCAGTGGCTGTAGATTTGTGTCCTAGGCGATCTAAACAGGTAGCTTTTAGATACAAGGAAATTGTTTTGTAGATAAGAGACAAATAAAAACATGCCTTGCATTATGCCTGGCTACCCAAAGTAAACAGCCTATCATCTTGTCAAGCCAATGAGAGACAATGTAGGGAATAGAGACGTTTCTTAACACTTTATTTACAAGAGACAGTAGTTTCCTTTCTAAATGAAAGAATTGTTATGCTATGAGATTGAGTAGTATGTTCTTTGAGAAAACATTGGCACTACATTCTTTCTTTTCCTCACCCACTTATTCTGCCTAGTAAAGATAATTTTAAGTGGATTTCAGTTCCATACTGCTGAAAATGTATTAACACATGCTGTGTTAGAGTAAAATTACCTTGTATTATTAAAAATCAAATAATAATATATCATGAAGTTAACCTTTTTTGCTTTAATTTCCTTAAGTTTTCTACCTAGACTGTCGTATTTTGTCACTTCCATCCTCTTTCTCGGAGAGGGCAAAAAAAGAGACTGCCTTGTAATAAGGACAGTACATTAAGAGTCTTCAGAGAGGACCATGAGTACCTGATCTTTTAATGGCTCTGTGAACTTGGGTAAATCTTTTATGACCAAGTCTAAAAAGCAGATTTTATTTTGAACTGATTAACTACAAAGAGAAGAAAGAAGGGATTCATAGCCCTGTATTAAATTCATAAAATCAAGCATACTGGCTAAAGGTTTGTTTATAACCCTGACGACAGGAATAAATCTTTCAATTCCCTACAGCTGAAGTACCAGCACACCTTGAAGACTCTAGGTCTAAATACAAATTTGTAATTAAATACCTGATGTCATTCCTTTCAGCCCAGGGAGACCTATGTGAAATTTTTCATCCCTCCAAGCAGATTGGAAGCCATCTCTCCCGAAAGAGTGTTTTAATCATTAGGCTCGGTCAGGAAGATGAGCTGACGGACCTTCAATCTGTCTTCTTGATATTGTTCCACTTTGCAAAAGAAAATAAATATCTTCCAAAGAGGCTGATTTTACTACTCATGTTACAACACTCATCCTTGAGGAAAGAATCAGGGCTCCAGTTGCTTCTTCCACTAATATTTTGCTAATTTATGTTGGAAATAGAAAACTATGTTTTCCTACACCTTTGTGTGTGGTTTGACCATTTATATAATCAGTTTCTTATGGTGTCTGGCTGAGTCAATATTTAATTACTCTGTGTAAGTTGAATAACTTCAACAGAATAAGAAAAATGGAAGCACCCAAGTTATTAGCAGTTACTAGCAGCTAAAAGTACGTAGTATTTGGTTTTTCTCAATTAAAACTCAAGTCTAAGGCTCCACAGATGGAGAAAAGACAAGAACAAGATCATCTGTATCCTGAAAACACTGTCTATTTACCTGTTAGTGGAAAGACTTTCCAGGCACCATCATCAGTTGTTTTATTTTGCTGTCTGTGTGACCTAATCTGCAAAGTGTTCTTGGGGAATGCTTTGTTTGAGCTCTGTAGGTAAGTGCTTAGCATACGTGTCTTGCCAAAGTACTCAAGGCAGACAGGTCTGAAACAGTTTTAGAGGTGATCAGAAGGAAATTTAACGTTGGAAATTTACCTCCCAATGGACTTTGTTTACCTTAAGCCTTAGCATGAGGTTTTGGGATATAATTAGGAATTTAAATGCCTGAAATTATAACACTTAACTTTATGAACTAGGGCTTATATTTTCTGTAAAATGCTTCCAACACAATATGTTCTACAAAAAGAAAAAAGCAAAATTTCTCCAATGTATAAGTATTGTGCTACCAAATGTATTAAATCTCACAATATTTAGTGATCAGCTATGAGGCAATGGAGCAAAATGCCAACTCATATAAATAATTAACAAAAGACATCTGCTACTATGATATAGCAGAATTTATTCAGTGGCATTACAGAATGTTTTACCTTTGCCATCAAAAAAGCCCTGCAATGATAACACTGTTACAGTAATAGCTAGAGATTTTTCCTCATATTCATGGGCTCTGCAGACATTAACTGGTCTATAATCAACTATGGTGTGATACAATATGACCATGTAGGAAATGGGATAAATTTTGGAAATAGAGGTTGCAGTCAGATTTTCCTTGTTGAAGTGACTCAGTAGCTAACTCTTTATTTCAGTGTAATGTGAAAATATTTCCAAGATGGTAGAATGCATAAATTTAGAGTAGTCACTCGGTCTCACAAAAAGCAAGTTATTTTTCTAAAGAAAAAACAGCAAAATGCATCATGTACTTATTAGTCAAGGGCATACTGTCAATGAGAATACAATACTAGAAATAGAAACCACAGCCTTTGTTTCAAATTCTAAGTTAGGAATGGGGTAGACCTATGTGCCAAGAGGAGGTGGCTCTCAGAGGGTGGAGATGGGCATGGGAGTTCTGCTCTAGGTTTCAGATGTGCCAGAAAGCTGCAGCTTTGTTTGCTCAGCTTTGCAAGTAAGCTTGAATCAGAGCTGATGGAAAACGTCTTGACCAGATGAATGATGTGCATCTTAACTGCCCTCAATGTTGATGTCTTGCACCACCATGAATACTGGCAATAGCTAATAAGCAAAACGGCTAGTAGGTGACTATTGAAACAAAGTGAGCTTATTACCAGACACTTCACTTCGCCACCTTTGTTAGAGAAGATTTATGCTAAATGTAGAGACAACACTAGATTTATAGACCTAAAGTAACAAAAGGCAAAGTTGCTCCTTATCCAAAGAAAGCACCATTGTGAAGATTCATGTCACAAAGCCACTTCATAAGCTTCTGATTAATAATGTATTAACAGCATGGACTCGTTCAGTTATTTCATTCCAGTATATTCACCCTTTTTCTTTCTCTACCAAAATACAGTTCATTATAAAAGAGCTGTCAAAGGTGACTAATGTAATTGAAGATGAATCTCTCAAAAAGAAATGTAAAATCCTTGTTTAGAGAAAGATGCCAACTTTCATACCCACAAGACAATGACTAATAATGACCCACAAAATGACTAATTATTACCATCTTAAAACAATATTTAACCATCCACTATTGCTTTCTGAAGACAAATATTGGGAATATCTCTTTACAGGGATGAAAAATTTTACTACTGGCAGTATAATCTGTACTTAGAGAAGGTGAACACTTAATAGCAGTAACAGGATGAAACTAAGGATAAGAAAACTTTGACTGAATATTGAGACAAAGTTCTTAACAGTGAAATCTATTATTCTGTGCAGTTATTTCTGGGAGCACATTATTTTCATATTTATTTTACCCTCACTGCCCCACAAGTCACACTGATGTCAAGACCAAAGCATTTCATGGAGTTTGACTTTAAACATAGATGACTGAGAAAAAAAACTTATACATTTCAGTCTAACCTTTCTGTGATTGCTTCTATCTTCCTCTTTTTGTGCAATACCTGCTTACTAGCAATTCTAAAGCTCTGAATAAGAAGTATGTCTGCCTGCTGTGGTAACAAATTACTCTTATTTTTTAACTCCATTTGCTAAACATTCTTCTAGATCTCATAATATTGTCAGATATAAGACAATATGCCACTTTTACTGCCTCTTTTGAAAATAGATTTGGCATAAGAAAAGAATTTATCTACATACTCTATATTCTGCCATTTCATTACTTAATTTTTAAAAAAATTTTGAACATACTTGGGAAGGAAGGAGGTCAGATAATAATACTGTAATACCAGTTATTCAGATATATTTTCCTTGATAGTTTGAAACAGGTGCTGACACAGTGCATGACAGAGTCATTCATAATTCTAGGAATCATCTTTCTTGAAGTAATTAAGAAGAAATGATGCCAGGGGAAAAAAAAAGAATTATTGTTTCATTCGGGGAGGGAAACTTCATCAGTGATGTTCAATGGTGATTTCCTGGATTAGTTGCCTGAGTGAGGCAAAGTATATGTATATTATATGTACCTATAACTGAGTTTGTAAGAAAAGTTTCACTAAATTTCCTCTCTTTTTGCTCTCACTTGGTCAACCCTCAGCCTGGCAGATGGTGATGAGCAAGCAATCCAGGAGCATCTCTAGTCATTATGAGCAACACCAATCCTTACAGTTAATTTCACACAAAGCTGTGTGCGACCAGTAATAACTCTTTACATCTGTCTGTTCTTGCTGGGTATGAACAGATTATTTTGGGATGGACTGTCTTTATGATTTACCCAGTACTTTATTTCATCTAGTCACCATGAGGGAGATGGGTATGAACAGGACATAATTAATGATGAATTTGTAGCAAATAATGTTGCATATTTATTCCTCAGAGATTTATCAGAGGAAAACCAGACATTTTTAAACCCATAGAAATATTGATTATAAAAGGATTTACACACAAATTGTTAAGAGGGACCTGAGGATAAGAGTAAAAAAAATTCATTGGATAAATCACTACAGATGCAGAATTAGAATTACATGATACATTGCCTCTCTTCCCATGTTGTTCCTTCAGAGCTGAGATTCATAACCTAGAGATTTTACACATATTGTGATTCTTAGTATACAGTATACTAATGCTTGTATGTCATTAAATAAGCATCTGTAAAAGAGTGCACATGTGGGTCAGATGGTCAACCACAGCCTCTGGTCACTGACAGTGACCAGCAGAAAATGCTCAGAGAAAATAATATGTCAAGAGTTATTTTTCCCCCTAGAATTTTCTCTGAGCCGCCTGTGATATGTGGCTCAACAAGCCCCTGGGCAAGAAATGAAAGGACAGTGATTTTATTGATCTTTATCACACCTTCTATCCATCACCTTCATCCAAGGCTGAAGAATCTTAGTCATTCCTGCTGCAGAGGTGACACAACTATCAATAAAATGTGGAATTCCTATAGGTGTATTTTGTCTTGTGATGATTGCTTCATCCTTTTGTGTCTTTGCTGTATTGTTTTCAAGTCCCTTACTAAATGTCTTTTTGTATAATCCAAAATTTTACTTGAGTGCAGAGAAACACACAAGATCTGTCTTTGGTTAAAAGAGAAAGAGAACTCGCAATCTTTGATGTTTAGTAGTACGTACTATGTTTAGCTCATATGCTCTTCTCTTTTAGGCATAAGTTCTGCAGAGTTCTTGAATTATACATTACTTATTCAGTCAGTAGTTGTCAGTACTCGACAATTACCTCTAGAATACATTTTGATCTGTAAGTCCTTAGACAATCATGGTAGATTACATACTATTTTATCATGCTTATGACAAATGAAAAACAAGAATCTAGCACATCTATTAGTGTGTTATTTTTCTCTATTAGAAATATACAAGTGACACATATTGGAAAATCACGAGGAGTGAGTTATCTTCAAAGCCAACTTGTTATCATAGGGTAATGCTTTTGCTATTTTCAAACCTAATAAGGAGTGTGACATAACTTCTCAAGATAAACATTCCCAAACCACTGTTGGAGAAAGCAACTGTGGGTGGTATATTTTCTGATTTTTGAAAGATTCAGTTATCTTCACAAATAATATCTTAAAAGTCTTTTATTATGGGTTGTTCCTGTGACTTTAAGGTGACCTATTATTTCATTTCGTTTGCTTGTGAACTAAAGATTGGGAGGCTTAAAATGCTATATCTCCAATATGTGTAGTTGCTAAGAAGCTAGTTGCACATTTGGTATGCCAATAAGAAACTTCCATTTAAACCAATGGCCACATTCATTCTTGTGTGAAAAAACAGACCTGTACTTCATTCAGTGAAAAATTAAAATGTGAAAATTTTTACTTCCCAAATATAGAACTATAGCTTGAAATTTTGTGTAAGGTGTTAAGAGATCCCCTTGTGCCTTCCCCCCTTTGACAATGAAAAATATTCAGCATTGTACTCTTCTCCTTACCCAAAACTATATGTGTCTTAAATAAAGGTTTGTTAAAATACAAGCTACCTTTTTCACACAGAGATTCTTGATAGCTCAGGATTTCTGCTTACCATATCACTAGTTTCTCAGGATGTTCAGGCTCCTGCGAAGACTGAAAAATGTACTGACAATTTAGAAAAATATATACAGGAAAGGTGAATCTAGAGAAATGACTGAAGTTTGATACAGAATATAGTCTGCTGGACAGAAGTGGATCTGGGAAAAGAGAGTATTTACAAGGGATGTGTAATAGTCAGCAAAGTTTTGCTGGTCTCTACATGAGAAGGAAGAAGATGAATATTTCTAAGGAAAATAGAAAAAAGTTTCATGTAGATGGTATATTTATGAAGAATTAAGTTCCTGTCAGTTAAAGTCAAAATTTTTTTATTGTTTTGATAGCTGGAATATAGCTGTAGCTAACTGTGAATTCTCTCTGTATTGTATTTTCTACCTTGGATTGTATCCTCCATCAAAATCATCTTGTAGTATGATCTTCACTTTGGATTATGCTAGAGAGATAAGTAATATCCTGGACAAGAAGAAACTGATTATGTTAAAAATCACACTGGGCAAGAGTTATGGATGTTCAACTTCAAAATTGCTGAAATCTGTAACAGAATTGTTATACGTAATGCATTTAGTATAGATGAAAATCTTTTTAATATTATTAAAAGCTGATATTCCTGGGAGTAGTGGGAAATTGTGAGCTATCTTAACTTTCCAAATAGCTATGAAGCTGAGGATAAAATATTACCTGGAATCCATACCCAGACATGCGTGGGGAGGCGACAGAAATCACACAGAAGCATTCTGGTGATTATTCACGTTAAAATGGTGTTAAGATTAAGCAATACACCAAAAAAAATAATGGAAAAAATACTGTTCAACAAAGAAAGTAATGCTTTCAATGTCAGAAAGCATTCAAAGGAGTTGACAGTTGCCAGAATTCAAGCAGAGCTAGATCCAGCAGTGACTGAACTTTCCATTTTCCATACTTTCAAAAAGTGGATGTCTGCAGCAAACAACTGGCATTTACAATTTGAAAATTCCAAAGCATGCAGGGCAATTTTTGTTTGGTTTGGATATTTGAGATTTTTTTTTCTGTTTTTTTGATGACATGTTCCTCCATCTCTGCTCTCTGGGTTACAAGATCTTGGGTGGTAATGGCACGTAAGAATAAAAAATAAATGGCTCAGCTTCCAGGACTAGGGTTTTGAGGCTAGGATTTTGATATCTGTGAAGTAGCGTGTGTGTATATACAATGCCCCAAAAGGGAGCTATGGTACTCGAGAGTTTGGCCTATCCTAAGGTATACATTCTGCCTGCTAATCCCCATTGTCTTCAGTTCGTATCTCCTACAACACAGATTTGATGTGGTGGAGGTTGTTAGTTCAGTTTTCCTCTTTAACCAGGCCTTGCTTTCCAATGCTTTGGAGATTCAAGCACAGCATGCCAGTGTAGGGGCTGCTAGGAGCTGGGTGGCAAGTGCCTGCACCAAGCCAGAGAGCCCAGTCCCTTACATACCTGAATATTTCTGTTTTAAATTCTCCCTATTATTTCCTGTTCAACCATTTCTATTACAAAATTTGGAAGGTAACACAACATGACATAAAAAATGAAATTGGGAGTGATAGATCACCATAAAATGTTATTTGAAAACCAAGAAATGAAATAGTCTTCTGCAAAATCAACATTATGGAAACAATAGCTTTCAGTATATGAAGAAGTATTTTTTAAGAGCTATAAAATAACAAACTTTCACATCTTGTCAAACTTCACAAAGTCCGGGGTTGGTTCAAAACTCCATTTAGCTGCTGTGTATTTTTCCCTTTATTTCCTTTTCCATCGTTTTTGATTACCGAGATTTGATGAATTGTTATCAAAAAATCATAAGTATTGGCCACTTGAATCAACTTGCTTTTCTGTCAAGAATGTCTCAGCAGTAGCTTTCATTCCTTCTTTGAAAGATTTCTCTTCAAGTAAGATGGAAAGCATTATTTTATAAAAAAGTACCTTACGGCTTTATAGCTCAATTTCCCAGTGCTTCTGGAGAGAGACAGAAAGACTTAGGAGTTGGAGGCACTTGGCACCCTCCAGGAGGCACTCCGCACAGCAGAGGATTGAATCATTAGATACGGTACTGTTTATAGTGCACATACAAAAACTATTGGCTTTCAGCTCTGTTTTGTGCATCTGTACAATGTTCCACTTTCTGGTAATACTTTCACAAAGTAGTGTACTTGCTAAACTGTAATCGAGGGTTGTTGGGATGATTTATAACCTGCTTCTGTAAATATTATAGAAGACATATAATAGCAAAATATAATATTAAATATGACTTCTTTGGGTGGTTACACAAGGACAGGATTTATTCTTTTATCTGTTGGGGAGCTTCTATTTGAGATAGAATGAATATTGCTTATTTGTTTGTGTGTTTTCCAATACATCTGTAAAGTTTGTTACATCATTTTTTTATTATTATTATGTGGATCAGAAGAACAAGTAGCAAAGGAAAGCAGAAATGTTTATACTCAGGTGAGCTGTAATACTGCCATATATGTAAAGTAAGAGGGCAAAGTGAGGTGAAATTAAAGAGGATGGTGAAAGAAGTGTGAACAGGTGGGAAAGTTAGATCAAGACCAGCTGAGGTGCTAGGAATGGAAATTAGTGAAATGAGAGTTTCAAAGGCTAAGAACAAAGAGGAAAGAGGACTTTCTAAGGAGAGCAATTACAGAAAACCTGCTGGGTACATTACAGTCTTAGATAGACTGCCATAGGTAATGGCTGTAGATAAAAGGAGGCAAGTGGGAGCAGTGGACCAGAAAACCTCAACCATAGGAGCAGGGAGAACTTGCAGATGGAAGGGAAGGATGATGCAGGTGGGGAAATCCACAGAAAGGCTCAGGCACTTTTCCAGTAGTGCTTGCCTGCTACAAGGTAGCCCACACATGCTTTGCCTAACTGTTCAAGAACTTGGTGCCCATAAACATCATGGTTTTGCTTGCAGCACCCTCTACCTGCCTATCTACACTTCCCAGACACGTGTAGCACTGATGCCTATGGGCCAATGGAAGTTTTATTCTCTGATGTGGAACCTAAATTTGTCCTGTTGGGAACCTTAATTTTTCATATCGTGATGCCATTGGACAGGAGAGGAAGAAGGATCACTGTAAGTGAGAAAACGGTCAGGGACATTTTAAATGATGGAAGAGAAGACACAGAAAATCAAGTACTGAAAGAAACTGAGATAAAAGCAATAACTATAAATAAAAAAAAAGAGTATAAGAGTGATGGAATAAACCAGTGAATTAAATTATGCTGTCAAAATGGATTTATATACTTAATAAGCTAGCTTGAATTCAGAATTTTTCTTCAATTAAAAAAGTTAGAGCATTTGTAATAAAAAGCAGAAATTTTGAACTATCCTATAGGAGAGCTATTTAAAAATGTATTTTGGTGATAAAATCTAAACATTTCTAGTAAAAAATTGGAACATGTAATGTTGATTTAAGAAACCCTTTCAAATTAGATTGTGAAAGGACTGCTTTTAAAACCATTGCAGCTTCATTTTAATTTCTTCAAAATAATGCTTTTAATATCACTTTATCTTCATACAGTTTTATTTCCGTTTCATACTTGTTTAAAAAAGGTGCATTTGCATTGTTTCTATTTTATTTTTCATTTTGCAGTGCTTAAAACTGTTTTTTATTTGAGACATCAGCTTTTTTAATATTCTGCTTATCTTAGTTTCTTTTTGAAAGTGTCTCTTTGTTTGATATTACAATGAAATACTGAAGAAGAAAATTAGACAAGTGCTCAGGATCTTTACAAAAATAACAAACCTTACATTCACTCTAAATTATTAAAATAAAGTGAGGCAGGCAGGGAATTTAGGCATCTTTTTCCTACTACTTTTCTTCAGTTTCCCATTTCCTGGAGGAACACGTTAAGATATTGCAGACTGGTTGAGACAAACTGGGTGCAGTTGAGAAGCGGAGATACTCAGGAGTAAACAGTGCAAGAATAGCTATGTTAGTATGTCAGGTGCAATAACAGCCTAAGTTCAGAGGATGAAGGAAATTGCTTCACCTTGCTTAGAGCAAGTGTGTGCAGATACACCTCTGGATGTGTCTGGAAGTTGTTGAATATGTCACACGTGGTAATATATTTTATGGAAACCAAAAGACATCCAGTCAAGGAGGCCATGATGCAGAATATCTATTACTGTGTTCCTTAGATGCTGACTGCCAAACAGGGGTTTTAAAACCTTTTTTGTTTTTTCCTCTTTCATTATGTCACGCATTGTTCTCATGAAGATTTCTTGGGCTGGAAGCTGTAGAAATCCATTTCTTCTTCAATAAATGTCATAAATAATATTGGGTCAGAATATCATGCTATAAATCAAGAGAGATTTCCTAAACTGAAAATAACATAAAGGGCTTTAAATTTTTACTGTCCCAGACATTTCATCATTTATTCATATTACATCATTACAGCTGCAATTGTACATTATATAAATGCACTCGGTCCATTTGGGAGAAAAAATAAACACAAAATACAATAGGAAAAGACCTACTGAATAGCTTCACTTTATGTGAGCAAAGATCAGAAAGGAAAGTTCCCACGCTTTAGCAATACTTCTTCATTCTCAGCTCTTACCGGGGACTCTGTCAACACTGGAGAAAAAATCTGAGAAGATAATTCAGTCTTCTTTCATCCTTTCATTTTTTTTTTCTTCTTTTACTGTGCTCTAATTCATGAGTGAAGAATTTGGCATAATAAATTAAACAGAAGACCATACTCAAACATATAACCTCTTCTTAAAACAAATGAAGTAATTCAACTGGGTTAATTTGTTTCATAAATTTGATTTTTTTGGCAATAGAACAAAATCTATGAAACACTATGTTCAACTGGATTATGCTCCATTAGATCAATTAAGTGAATATAACTCAATAATAACATGACAGAACAAAGACAAATATTGAAAAGTGGTGAGCTTTTACTTTGTCAATTTCATGAAGAGGTAAAAATTCATATGGCAAAGAACATAGCTTGTATTAGGCAAAATTGCCTTTTTTGAATTGTCAGTTTAATACAGGGAGGCAACGACATTTAATGATACATTTTATATAAGTCTTACAGGATGATGTGAGCTGGAGTGAGCAACAAGAAGGAATGTCTCAATATATGATGTCCCACAGGCACATATGCAGTGCCATAATCTCATTATATCTGTTAATGGTCAAAAACCTAATGGCACTAATGTGAATATTGTTCATTTCATAAAAAATTACTTTTAGTAGAATAATTGCTCCTTCTGCTGTCCTATATCTACACATTCAGGAGCGTCATTTTGAAAAATATATGAGCTTACTTTCCTAGCTTTATACTAGAACATCACGGAGACAACAGGACTCGAACCTGTACCAATGATCACCAGGAAATGTCAATAGGCTCAAAACATTATGTTACTTTTTCAGATCTTCCTGATTTTCCAGACTCACTTAATCTCTCAGAATCTTTAGTCTGTAATACTGGGGTGAAAATTTCTAAGAAATAGTTTTGTTGCTTTTTTCCATTTCAGTTCCTAGCTCTATCACTTCTTTTTGCAGATAACGTTGCAGAATGTTTTGCAAAACTGTTCTTAGCTTTTCTTATTTCTGGAAATTAAGCTGAAAAAGCAGGAGTCAAACACTTCGGAATTTTTACAAAAATTTGAAGTTTTCACTTCAGTATTAGAAATGGTTAAATGTTTGATGACTTTTTTCCTATGTACCCATGAAATTGCTACTTTTTGAAGGCTCTTATGAACAACAACTCTTAACAGAGACTATCCATATCTCTTCTACAAACAAAACAGAGTTGGCTGGTATCAGTTTGCACAAATTATTTGGTCTGAGCTATGTAACGTTCTAATCAATGACAAGTTACCTATGGAACTTCAACTACAAATCATACCTCATCATGTGGAGAACATATTTTTTCAGATAATAGTTTTTTTTCTTTTTTTATTGGTAAACTGGTGATTCAGAAAGCTGATGAGGAAATATAAATTCCAGATTAACCATACGATGACAAAACACCAGAGTTCGCACATTGTTATAACATGTGAATACAAGTGCCTACATCTTTTTGCTTCAGTTCCATCATCTTAAATGCTTATTTTCTTATTCTTTTCTACTCATTAGATCAGAATATCAAAGACTGAATTTTGCAAACTTGCATCTGACATTTTCCACCAGGTAGAGTTTACTCCTTCCACTTACTGGTGTTGACCAGGTTTCTGTCTCATGTTAAGCAGATGCTTTACTAATGCTTTGCACAGTGGTTTATCAAATATTTATGCAGCACATGAAGCAAATACATTTACATTTCACTGCAGACGACTGAATAAGTTCTATACCATTTTCCCAGTGAAGAGAGTCACTTCCAAACACTTTTAATAATTCATGTCCTAATTTGCAAATATTGCAGGAGTTTTTACCTGGCAATGCATGCTAGTCCTGTAGCAAAGAAGAAAGAATGAAATAATTCCTTCCATGTATAACAGATATATGCTAAAGAATGATTTTTTTCTCTCAGTATTACAAGTTTTGTGCCAGCTCCTGACCAATTTAGAAATCAATGCTAATCCATAAAAATATATAATTTTTCTTTCCTTCATTACAGTTCAAACATTCTGATACTTTCAATGCTCTCGTGTTTTGAAATGCATGTGTGGTTTAATCCAAATAAGCTGGAAAAATCTTGGGAAAGTAATATATAAAAAAAGCTATGTATGCAATATCTTGCCTCTGCCCTCTGAAATATGGATAAAAGAATTTTGAGGAATTTGAAATTGACATATAAGAAAACCAAGGTCCTAATTTGGCAGATTCCTTGTTTAGGTGGTCCTTACTCGTACAAGAATTTTCATTTAAATGTTGCTGGATTAAGCACTAACACATAATATACACTTTATCACTTTTCTGTTGCATTCTTTTTGTTGTGACAGGCAGAATGCTTGATTAGATTCCTAGGTGTTGCATTAAACGTTAATTGGATTTCTATGTATAATTAAGATAAATGTGTGGTTAACTGATACAGAGTATTAGGCGTATGAGTAAAATATATATAAAGAAAAGGAAGAAAATCTTACTTCTTAAGTCTGAGCTGGCATCAATCTGGGAGGAACTACACACTTGCTTGAGAAGAGAAATAAAAAAAACAAAACTATCTTGAAAAACTAGAGAAGATATTATGAAAAAAATTCAATTCATTGAGAAGAAACAGCGGGTTGTTACATGCTGGTATGGACAGTCAGGTCCAAGAATATAGAACGGGAATTATACATCCGGGCAATCAAACTGCAGAAGCAGGTCTGGAGATGAAGATGGATCCAAACTGTTCTTGACTGAGTAGTGTTACACTATATTGTAAACAGGGTAGGTGTATTGTCAAAGTGTCAAGCAGTCTTTCTTGCTCAAGGCATTATTCATAAAACTTCATTTAGAATATTTTGTTCAGATTTTGGTTCTGTGCTCTAAGAAAAGAGCTACTGAGAGCCTTGAGAAGACAACAAGAAGGACCAACACTGCTCTGACATATAAGACAGACTGAAGAAGCTGTAATTTATGGAGGAGACCCCAATGACTACAGTTTCAACTATGCAAAAAAAGAGCTATGTAGGGAAAAGGAAATTCCAGCTACCAAAGTAAAGGGCTTCATCAGTAGCAAGTAAGGTTTATAACAGGCATCAGGAGAAGATTCTGGAATGGAATATTATGAATGCTAGGAAAAGTGGAAACAGAAATTTTTAGGAATAACCTTTATTAACTGCTGTCATAAATGGCTTATGGAGCACTGATCCCACCTTTGTCTAGAAGATGAACCAGATCTGTGCATAGACCGTCTCAGCCTCTCACTCTGTGATTGCATCTCGTAGTCTTACATTACCGAGCATCCTTTTTTTTTTTCTCATTTCTTCTCTATTCACTCCTCCAAATTGTATTTCTACAGCTGGCAGTTTCCTAGGCACAAAGATCAGCAGTGGAGACTCCTGGGGCTTTGATTGTCAGAAAACAACACAATGAATTCTCAGCCCCGTGAAGTGGTTTATAATTCAACATTTTTTTTTTTCCCAATTAAAATATAGGCTTTTAGATAGCTTAAAGAAAAATTTAATTAATACTTTAAAAGCTGAAGGAATGGGGGAAAAGAGTGCCTAACAGGATCTGTGCTTTAGCAGAAAAGTCTTATGGATTGTTTTCACACAATTATGTATCGTCACTATCTGTAGCAATGATAGCACTACAGTATACATAAAGAAATTTATAATACAATAATTAATGAGGCTACAGACTTAAATCACTTATACATTCTCACTTTTCTGTGCGTTTCTTCACAGAATATACAATTATATTCATTGTATGAAAATTAAAAAAATGTCTGTTGCTATTCCTGAGACCTTCGTCTTGCATTTCAAAATTTATCATTATATGCATTTTTTGTCATTTTACAGCAATGAGGTGAATAAAACTGGAAATAGCTACTCATCAGTTTTGTACTAACTATAATAATCAAGATATTTTCTCACACTTGTGAAAAAGTGGGAAATTCTGAAGTGGTGTTATTACAACTGGAATATTTACTGAAGAATATGACATGCATTTCCAATGGCAATCCTCATCAACACTAACTTGCTTTTAGTTATGTGTAAAACTTTTGATACAAATAATTTAAAATAGATAATTGTGGAACAGTATGAAAAGGTCTGCTTGAAAACTTCTTAATTTAAGATAGTATGGCCAGCATGCATATTTACAGTACATTAATTGTAGTATGTCCTTTCTTGGTTGATGAATGGTCTTGTTTGCTAATAGTTTTCTTAATCTGTCCTTGCTATCATTTATGAACTTACACAAAAGACGTAATAATACAAAGAGACACCTGTTTTTTTTCTCTGCAGTTGCATTACTGTATTTCTGTTGACTGCATCATTTGACAGCGAGGAGAATGGATTAATCTTGTACTGTCACAATCATACATTCTGAAACAAAATCTTGAGCTGTTTCATTGCTTCTGAGTAGAAACTCTTTCGAATTTTTCTCCATAGAAAATTTTAGAAGTTCACTCAGAAAAGGTTGTGGACTTCAGAATTTCTTACTTAATAGAAATTCGATTTTCTCATCTTCTATCACAAAATGTTAATTTGTTTTGAAGTATAGGTAATGATGTTCTTTGTCTTGTATTTACAACATTTAAAACATGGCCTAAGGAAAAAAAGAAAGAAAACTAGCAACATCACATATGAGTTATTTTTTTGTCAAAAGATATATCTTGTTGTGAAAACCCCTGTGCCTTAGGATTCTTGTCCTGCATAGTGAAGTCTTTTCTCTGTTTACAATTTGTTTTCTTAGTTATTCTATGAAATAAAACTATTGCTGTGATAAGGAAAGTGTGAAAAGAACTGAGACAATGGAAACAAAGATAGATAATGGATTTGAAAGGGAAAAGGACATCAGTGTAAAAAAATAAGCTTTCTCTGAAATGAATTTTTTCCAGTTGAAAATATATGCTTAAATTTACAACAATCTTGTCCGTATTAAGTGAGTGAATGTGACTCCAGTACGTACAGGGGAGGGAGGATAACCCCAGGAATGGAGGTTTAGCTCCAACGGAACGAATGCTTTTATCTGTTGAAACCATGATCAAGATGTTTTTACTAGAAAGCAGAGCACGCTGAAACTAGGTGAAAAATACGGTTCTTCTGCCACGATGTTTTAAAACAGAATTTATATGGGAAAGAAAGTAAAGACAAAATCACAAAGATTAAAAATGCTGCATAAAAATAATTTTAAGAGCTATGTTGCATATAAAATACAGCATCAACTAATGTTAATGAAAGCATCTGTGGTAGTAAACTACATCCAATGCCAAAAGAGCCTTCAGATTATAATTAACAATTAGAATATTATTTTAATTAATACACATTAAATTAGTACACATTAAACAACTATCATTAATATTTCAGTTAAATGTCACTTTTCATAGAATGGGTGCCTAATCATCCACCCAGAGGACAAGTGATGGACTAAAGCTATAGCAGAGTTTGCAATAAATGGGTAGGCTTAGCTCCCTGATTCAAGGATTTGTATTTGTTAAACTTACATTATTGTACAAAGAGGTTTAAGTTATGCATTTTTCTTTTTTTTAAAAAAGGTTAATTATCTTCAAACATGCCTATTGTTAGAATTTAAGAAAAATAATAACAGTTTAAATTCATTAAGTTTTATGTGAAAATTTTGTCTATTCTGACTGAGATGACTGTATTCAGAAATGATATTTTTCTCTAACCACTGTTTACACCTTTTTGATGGGGAGAATTATTTCATGCAAAGTTATTGTCAATTATTACATTTTCTTCGACAACATTACGAGGAATTTTTTTGGAAAATATTAAGAATAGCTAAAGGCGTTCCACATCTTTCTTTAATCCAATAGCTGCATTTACTCAGTGCAGAACAAATGTTAGAGGTCCTTCCACGCAGTTCAACAGTGTTACAATGACTGGAGTAGCTAAGGGACACTCCTATGCTCTGTTGCTTGCTTTTCTACGCCTGCAGTTCCTTGTTCTTTGTGATTGCTTTATTTTTCCTATTGTGGTGTGAAATTTTGGTTCAAATGAAGTTTACCGTATAATTTCTGTTACTCTCAGCAGAGAAGAAATTTTTCTGATTCAGAATGTGTTCTGTCCTCTTGCTTTCACTTTGCTTTTCCATTTGCTTATTGGTGTCTTTCACTGTTGCCTTATTGAGGAGACTGCTATCACCCAACTCCTGACTTCACTGCTCCCCTGAGTACCATGTTCCACTGCACAATGATGCTTTTTGGCATATGCTTAGTAGTTCCTGAAAAAGGTAAAGTTAAAGCCTTATTTCCATACTGAAGTCTTCTTACCTTTCTCTTCATCTTCACTTCATTTAGTCCTTAACACGGAGCTGAGTAGTCCACAGACTACAGGATAAGTATTTTGAAAGTTAGCGCTAAGCCAGGCAAGTTAACTCTGACATTGTTACAAGGTATTGGAGACTACTATGAATTTTTCTTACATATTCTCACTGTTCAGTTTAGTTGACTTGTTTTGTAGATGGCACAAACCCAGAAAAAAAACAGGTATGAAAATTAATTTTACAATGATATTGACAGTTTCCAAGAGACTTTGTTCCCTCTCGCCCCCTCCCAGCTTTTAAGAATTCAATATTTAAGGACATCCGGCCATGTACAATAATATTTCAGTTTCTAGGAATTTCCAGAGGTAAGAATGGCTTTAGAAAAGCCACAATTATGTTCTTTAGATGTGTCTCTAAATCAGCCATTCTCGAGAAATCTGTTTGTTTAGAAAGACAAAATAGTGGACACACTAGTTAGAAGAACTTATGTTGGCATCAACAGGGCCAGATTCTTGTGGAGCTTTGTGGTGCCATAGAGTAGAGACCTGCAAGGTGATAAGCTTATAGAATAAGCACGTTATTAAACTACTTAAAAAACAGTGTAGCTACCCACCAGCTTGCTGAAAGAAATGGTATGTGTGTTTCCTGTTCCTATTTCAAGTTCTGTGAAGTAGTCTTTAACAATTTCTTTCGATCAGGTGTTATAACATGGATTTGTTGCTGATGGGAGGCAAACATTGATCCCAAGACATTTTATGCTTGGTATTCAAAGAGAAGGATGCTTTCTGGCACTTGGATCACCTTTCATCCTGGAAACAAATATTCCTTTGCTGTCTGAGTTCTTCAGCCTAGGGTCGCACACACTACAGATGGCCATAGACTCAATATGGGGTTGTCTCCCAGTACATGAATAAATCTGAGCTTTGTTTATTCTGCTTGTGATGATGCTAAAGCAGTTAGTAGGTAGATAGTTTAGATTTTTGTTCTGACTTTTGAGCCTAATTACTTAAACCTGGCAAAGATGTCCAAGCACCCTTTTTTTCTAAAGATGCATGTAAGTTTAAGAAAATCATTTCAGAAATTAATCCAGCCACAACTGCACAAGACTAATAGATTTTATTTCTCTGTACTGATTAGAAGTGTGGCTTTATCCCCAGGGGGAAGACACATGCTCTCTTAAAAGCAACTGCATCAGCTGAGGAGTTTCCCAGATGCAGCTGCTCATTGCCTACTTGTCCCAGTACGCAGTCTGCATTCAAGAGATCCTGAGATTAGGTGAGATGTATTTCAGTCTTTTAATGTCACCTGATTCATTTTGATGGGAGTGGATAAGGGAGAGATTTCACAAGTATTCTGCTATTAGCAGAGAGGAGGAGGTGTTGTTGAGAGAGAGTGCAGTTGGATCAGGAACTTCTTCAACCAGGTAGCAGGAATTGCTAAATAAGGTGGTGCCACAGCCTCAGCTCTTTCAAGTGCAGAACAAGACATGTTTTCTTGCACTATAATGAATTCAATAGATGTCCAAAATGGAGGAGCAACACTTGTGAAAACTACAGGCCTCTTCAAATAATTGAATGTACTGCAGTGAAATATGCCAAGATTCTAGCAACAGAGTACAAATAATTTGTAGGTAAATTAATGCATGAGGACCAACGTGAATTCTCGAGGAACAGATTAATTTCAGACTCTATAATCAAAGGTTTTGTTTGAATTTATATTGCCAGTGATATAGAGGCCTGAGTGTTGGCAAATTTTTTCAAGACATGAAGTATTTAATAGAACTGCAAAGAATGATGAAATAAATGTTGAACCTTCAGCAAGGTTTAGTTAAGTTTGTGGAAAATTTTCTTTCTTCTGCCTCCAAAAGCAGCAAATAGTATCTGCAAGGAGGTATTATGCAGTTTCTCCTGGTTAATATTTACCAATATGTCTGTGCAAGATGGGGATGTTTCCTTCCTTTCTCTTACACTTATAATTTTAGAAGCTTCCCTGCAGATTGTGTGGTGTTCCTTGCATCAGTACATTTACTACACATTTTGCCAATATTCAGCCAAAATAAAATTATATTAATTCTGAGCTAATTTGGAAACTGACCACAGTTACCTCATTCAATGCATCTTGACGGAATAAAAAGTTTTGGGTTACACAACTGCAGATATTAATCACAAATTTTCAGTTTGATATCTGTACTGTAAGCAATGATTAAATAAATAAATAAATAAATAACTTCAGCCTTCCCATGACTTTCCTGTGGTAGTGGACTTATAACAAAAACACCCTTTGAAATTTTTTGTTTTAACTTTGTACAGTGACATACACACAAACACTTCTGTCAGCATGGCTAGAAATAATGCTTAATTATAATCAAATCCTCTTGGCATTGTAAATAATTCATGCCTTTTTCTCTCTTCAGTTACAGTAAGATACACACTCCTCTGACATTATCATTGGCCTATCAACCCTCTTCAGGAAATACAACTATTGATATAATTAGCCCTTCATGTTGCTGTTCTCTTTCCAGAGAATTTCTGATTGACAAATGGAATGATTTTTTTTGTCACATTTTGAAAATCAACTTTTTAGTGGAATATATTTAATTCATACCACTTGTTTCTTTCATAGTTTTTCTGATTAGCTGTTAGTGTTGTTTTTGGAGAATGCTTGTGCTTGTGTGAGACAAAGGTTCTCTCATGCTCTCAGACTACAACATTGTAGACCCTTACTTGTATCAGGACCAAACGCTATTTAGATAGATCTTCCCGTTATGCCTCAGAAGTGTAAAGAAAGCTTTTTAAATGACTAAGGGATCATATATCATTTGACCCTTGTATGAAAGCCCAGTGTATGTTAGCATATCCATGATCTCTCTAACCGATTCAGTATTTCTTCAGTCAAATGTCACTACTTCCTTGGCGAGTTCTGACATTTTGACTTATTTTTTCCTAGTACTTTTAGCTGTATCTATACAGGTCCTGGCATGCAAAGTCCCCCCAAACCCAGACTCATTTTTCTCGCTATATGTTAGCTGCCTTCTCTGATATCTGCCACAGCCAGCTAAGTTTTATAAAGAAATGTGTTCTGCTGATTGTGCCATTCAGGATAAGGCCAGTTTTTTTCCCTCAGTAACAGGTCTTCTGTCCCTGACTGATATCATTATGGATTTGGGAATCGGTGACCCCTTTGCAGTTCCACTTCTGTATGTTCCAGATATGTTCTGGCTTCAGTCTTGCGACAAGACTAAGCAATGCACCAGTTCAGCTCCTCTCCTTCCCAGCAAACTTCTTCTTCAGTGAACATGTTTCCATGAAGATTAAATCTGCCACGAGGGACAACTGTTTTTTTTCAAAAAGGACCATATTTACATTAGAAAAGGACTGGGATCCTGGTGCGTGCAGCCCAGCAGGCAAGGAGAAGCTGAGTAGCACTTAACGTATTCATGAATAGTTCATCACAAACTTGAAGTATTTATTTGGAATTAATGCTGCTTTTACCTGATTTCTTACTGTGCATCCACCTCTGCAAAGGTCTGATTTCTTTCAGGATAATGCCAGTGAAAACACTTACACTGAAATAGGTAATGAAAATAAGCTTCATTCCCATGTGAATTTTTTACAATTGTAATGTTCTCATCTTGTGTGGTTCCAGAGATCTTTCTGCAGCAACTTCTCACACCTTTGCAATTTTCTCAGCAGTTCAAGCCAAAGTTACACAACTGGGACATAACAATTTGGGCTTTGGACTCTTGGTCCCAGGCAGCTAAACCTCTGCTGAGGGCAAAAGGTTACAGCGAGCAGGGGTTACAGTAAGTTTCTATCCCCTTACATTACAAAAGAAGATATTTTATGAATTTGGAAGCAAAATCCACTGAAGATAGTTCCATCTTGGCCTGTGAAATAATAAATTAGAAGCATGGTGAATAAGATATGCCTGTCTTCTTTAGATTCCCTTCTTCCTGTGGAAAGTCTTGGTCTATTAGCAGTAATAAACTCATTTTGGTCTTCTAAATAGTCTCTTAGTTATGTAATGTATTTTATAATGAAGGAGTAAAGTTATCCAAAATATGATTGACCGATAATTACTTTGATACTTGTTTGGCTCTGCAATCAAAAGAGCTGACAGTTTTCTAGAGGAAGATTAAAGTTCAAGTTACTGACCTCTGTTTTCTACCTGCCTCTCTGACAGAAGTTGCGAGGACTTCTGATTCTCCTGTGTGCCAGTTGTTTTCTGCCTGGTTTACAACTGGATTAAATAGTTCTCCTAGGAGGTGACGGGGGAAGGTGACCCCTGTCAGAGGGTCTGGGGGTGGCAAGAGTCCCACCATTCCAGTTTAAATTGCCTTTGCAAATCAGTCAGAGGCCTGATTTAAATTCTTTATCCCATACTCCTCCAACCTCTTTTGCCTCAGAGAATTAACACAATTGGCCTCTGAAAGTAGTCCATTCATGACTGAAAATTCTCTAGAAGCCAGATGAATTTTTCTTTTTATAGTGAAGAAATCAAGGTAAATAATACATATTTTTAGAGACTGCTGTACATTTACGACTAAAGTTTATTCACTTTGTAAAGGAAATACCTTTCTTCTAAGTACATAAAAAATTATAGCTAGGAAATATTAGTTTCTTTATGAACTTTGAGGTACAGTTTCTCTTTTTGTCTCAAAAACATTCTTCGATTCCTTTCAAAATATTTTTCAAACATCAAAAGTTTTTTATTAAACAAAAATAGTGAGTGTTTGAATGAGGAAGAGGAGCAGAGAGATGTAATCTGTAACACAGCACAGATCTCATTCTCTAAATGTTGGCAAAGCATTGCTACTCTGTGTGTGTGTGCAGGCACGTGCCTAAATCATTTGCTCAGGTGAAAAGCTTACATTAGCAGCAGTTGTGCTGACTCACATAGCCAGAAAAATCGTAGGCTGCCATAAATTTGCAAATATATTGCAGTATAAAAGGTCACTTCAAAAATTTCTGACAGTTTGGAACACTAGAAGGTCAAAAATCAGCAGCATATTGTCCTGTTTGGTTAGACTGTGCTACTGCACTCTCTCTATGGACTCTTATTATCTAAAATAATTGCATGCTCTTTTGAAATCAGACAACCTTTCAAAGACTGTATAAGAAATGAATAAAGTGTAGTGAACAGCTTATTTTATTCCATCAGTCCTTTTAACATGCAAATAGTAGAGTCTTTCAAAGAACACACTATGTTTATGCCATTAAAGGTAATGTACGAACAATTGATAATTGTCCAGTTTAGGAACTTTGTACCTAAAGTGCGCCTATATTTTTATTTATATTATTACCTATGTAATAATAAAAGATCTAATAAAAGACTTTTTATCTAATTTTTCTTGTATTTATTCCCTTTGTCTAAAACTATGAAAGAATCTGTGCTGATTACTCATGTATCAGTCTCCCCATCCAATTATTTATGAACTGCAGCAACAAGAAACTATGGCTATTTTCCTAATTGTCTTGTTTTGAAAAGCCATAAAATATTTTACAAGGAAAGGCGTTGAAGAACAGAGAAACTGGGAAAAATCTTGTAGATCATCACTGAAAGAGAAGAAGATATAGAATATCTTTCCCCAGCTCCCCCCAGTCCTTTATAAACAAAACAAATACTCTTCCACAATGTAGAGATTCCTAGAAAGCACTTTCATTTTCACTCCTAATTTCAAAAACTATTCTGGACAACTCTTTAAAATAAGGCTTTCTTGGAATCTATTCTCTCATCCTTATGTTATCAGCCCATCCTTATTTCACAATAGGCAGACTCCATACCTCGCAGAGACTGCCATAAATTCATCCTAATGTCTCCACAAAGACACTGTGAGATCCATGTTTTAAAGCATGTTGTACTGGGTTTGCGTGACAAAGTTTTGGTAACGGGAGTACTACAGGGGTGGCTGCTGTGAGAAGCTGCTAGAAACTTCCCCTATGTCCAGTGAAGCCAATGCCAGCTGGCTCCAAGATGGACCCACTGCTGGCCAAGGCCAAGCCCATCAGTGATGGTGGTAGCACCTCTGTGATAACACAGTTAAGAAGGTAAAAAAAACCAACCATGTGTAACGCAATTGCAGCAGGAGAGAGGAGTGAGACGCTGTGAGAGAAACAACTCCGCAGACACTAAGGTCAATGAAGAAGGAGAGGGAGGATGTGCTCCAGGCACTGGAGCAGAGATTCCCCTGCAGCCTGTGGAGAAGACAGTGGTGAGGCAGGCTGTGCCTCTGCAGACCTATGCAGGAGGTCTATGGTGGAGCAGATACCCACCTGCAGCCTGTGAAGGACCCCACGCCGGAGCAGGTAGATGCACCCAAAGGAGGCTGTGAACCCGTGGGAAGCCCATGCTGGAGCAGGGTCCTGGCAGTACCTGTGGCCCCATGGAGACAGAAGCCCATGCTGGAGCAGGTCTCCCGGCAGGACTTGTGACTCTGTGGGGAACACATGCTTAAGCAGTCTGTTCTGAAAGACTGCACCTCCTGGAAGGGACCTATACTGAAGCAATTTGTGATGGCCGGCAGCTTGTGGGAGGGACTCCACTCTGCAGCAGGGGCAGAGTGTGACGAGTCCTCCCTGTGATGAGGAAGGAGCAGCAGAGACAATGTGTGATGAACTGGCCTCAGCCCCCATTCCCCACTTCCCTGCACCGCTTCAGGGGAGGAGACAGAAAATTTGGGAGTGAAGTTGGGCCCAGGAAGATGGAAGAGATGAGGGAAAAATGTTTTAAGACTTGGTTTTAGTTCTCATTATCCTACTCCAGTTTGATTGATGATAAATTAAACTAATTCCCCCAAGTTTGATCTGTTTTGCCCATAGCAGTAATTAATAAGTGATCTCTCCCTGCCCTTATCTTGACCCACGAGCCTTTCATTGTATTTTTTTCTCCCCTGTCTAATTGAGGAAGGTGAGTGATAGAGTGGCTTTAGTGGGCACCTGGCATCCAGTCAGGCTAAACCATGACAGATGTCAATGTCGAAGGACCCACAAGTCATGATCTTGGCCAAATCTTAAAAAAGATTTTATCAGCATCATGACATTACACAGTACATGGAATTATATTAGTGCGGATTACTGAAAGCTTTGCCATGAGTTTAACTGTGTTTCTTAACATCTGAGAAACATGTGCATCTGGAATAGAGTTGCAAAATATATCAAGGATAAATGAAGAAAGAATATTTTCTGCACAAGGGACATGCTTCAAACATTTAAAACCAAAATGTATTCTATTTGTGTGAGTTTGTGAACAGTTCTCCTTCATAGGGCATATCATAACAGAAGATTAGTCAGCTCTGAATAGGTTTATGGAGATATCTTGAGGCAACCTATATGTATAGTTACTGTAGCAATTTACAGTTATCATGAGTTACATTTTAGATTCAGAGACTGGACGTATTTCAGTGTGTTTTATCAGTTAATGTCATTTTTATTAGAGGTAAGGAGGAAATATTTGACTTCTTTTTTACAAGCAGGACTGTTCAGAAAACAGAAACACGTTGTTAAGCTATAAAACCAATGAGACCTTTAAAGACGTTGTTTAGGTGCGAAACTTTGATATAGTCAGTGAGAGTCAGAAAATCTCAGCTTGATTCTCTGCTACTAAGTCATCTTAATTTAGAACTAGTCAGGAAAATATTTTTTAAACAGTTGGTGGAATTAAAAAAAAACTTTTAATGTAACTTTGATCATTGACATTCACTTCTTAAAAAAGGGAATCTAGACTTATAGAAAATAAAAGGTACAGGAGAAACATTTGCATCCCTAGTAGGCCAGGTATATTCTACTCCTAATCTGTAACCATGCCATCTAATAAGTCTTCTGTGGGGAGGGAAACCCCTCAGTGGTCTGGATCGTGCTCCAAACCTCCCAGTGTTTCTTTTGTCTTAAAAGACAGGGATGCAGTCACTGGATGTAGTCACATTTCACTTGATGTAGCAGTAGAAAGTTGTCGCAGATTTAGGTCATTGTTATAGACAAACTTTGAATACAATAAACAGATCCCTGGTTTTATAAAATGAGATTTTGTTCTTGCAGAATAAGCCAGGGTTCTCATCTGTTTTGCTTTGTGATTTGTTCTTTCTGAGCAGAATGAATTAAAATGTTGAAATAAATAAATCCTAGATTTTCTCTTGAGGGTTTCTCTTTTTAGCATTTGAATCACTAATCTCTCTGTTGCTACAGACTTAAAATAAAACCCAAACCTTATATTTATGAAGAGAAAGTTTATGCAGAAAACTAATTCTAACTTTCTATTCTGATTCCTGTGACAGTAGTCCTGTCTTCATGCAAGCAGAACTGTCTGCCAGGAAATTTCTCAGATGTCAAGAGTCAAAGTATAAATATTTGTGAATGTAAGTTTTCTGTAGACAAGAGAGCTCAGAATAATTTTGTGACGTTTCAATTAAGTCATACATAATATGTTTGCTTGCCCTCATCCTCAGTTTCATTTTTGGCTTCTGTGTGTAAGCCAAAAACTCTGAATGCATTAAGCTGAGGAAAAGATAGTATGAAGGATAATGTAAAAATTGGTTTTATGCTACTTTATAGAACTAAAAATTACTATGAGTTATGGCTATGGCTTATATCTGCAAGCAGGCTCCCACTCATTTGAATCTACTAGCTAGCATCTACTAGGCATTTTTAAAGGCTTTTGTTCTTTGCTGGTGATAGGAAAAGGCCTGTCATGTTCTTCTGTTAAAGGTAATGATAGACTTGTTCTCTGCTAAGAGGTATACATAAAATATGTACAGTAATAAAAAAAAATCCCTTAGGTAGTATGCCGTAATATTCTGTAATATTACCATTTCTCATAAATAAAGACCATAATAAATTGGACACCAGAGGTAGGATACATTGTACTTAACTTCAGAGGTCTACAATGCAGAGTTTTATAACCAAGCTGAGCTCCTTTCACAATTGGTAAAGAAGACTGACCATTTTTGAAGAGTGATTCGTCAGACTTCTTTTAGACATTCACCTTAGGGTGAGAGTCGTTGTGCCCTGAAAGTGACTATTTCTCTCTAGCTACGAAAGGAGTGTAGGATGACTCTTCCAGTGTAGATGATTACCAGCAATAGGTGTCTGCATTTCTCAGATGGGTCTCATATCTGATTGTATGAGAACCCACACATCTGTCTGCTGAAAGAGTTCAGCTAAGGTCAGAGTGCACAGTGCTTTCACATGTTTAAGATCATCTACAGGTAGCTGTAGCTTACTGCCAAGAAACTGTGCACCTCAGAATGTTTCAGTCTCTGACTACAGATATTAAGAGGTAAGGTGCTGGAGCTGGAGCACATCCAGACAGCTTCTTAACCCTGGTACCCACACCTACATTTCTTGCTGGAGGAGGAATGTAGCAGCAGCCCACATCATTAGGCAGCCAGATGAAATTTGGTAACCTACGATTCAAATTGCCTTCACAATGAAATTACTGGGACAGTTGGGGTAACCCTGTGACATTTCTGGAAAGGCAGCTGATCCAACAAGATGGCTGTGCCAGGAATGTTATGCCTGCCCCTTGTCTAACAAGGGCAAGTTCTGTCCTGGCTGATAGTCCCCCACATCCAATTCTTCTCTGAAAGTCATCTTAGGCTGGAGCCTTAATGTTGACTTACATCCACACACTGTGGATGTAAGCACAATATTTACAATTAAATACATATTCAGATCTGTCTTCAGAATGACATTTTCAATCTACTTGGCTTAGAGTCAAAAGAAGTGGAAAGATGCTTCCAGTTTTCATCCCTTTAACTGCTGTTACTCTTGCATAGCCTATAGCCTTTAGAAACTATCTATTTCAAAGCATCTCCTTAACAGTCCTTTTAATAGCTTTAAGATAGATTCAATTTTTCCTCAAATTCTCATGTATTTTCTACATGAGAACAAAGCTATGACTTAGCTCAGGTCACTTCAGTAAAAGGAAAAACTTTTTGTACACAAAATGTATAATCTCTTTTTCAACTCTATTGTTTTTCTGTTATTACTGCTCTTTGGTATTTTAACATGCTAAGTGTTATGCACTTTTTTCCTTCTATTACTCAGAAAAATCCAAAATGAATTTTCAGAAACTTTTTTTCAAAAAATGTACCCCTAGTCTGAAGAAAGTTTAGGAAGTTTCAGACCCAAAGTTAATTGAATCAGTTTAATATAATACAAAACAAGAAGTTACAATGAAATTTTTAACTATGTTTTTAGTTCTAAGAAAAAACTATAATAAAAATTAGGAATACATGCACATAACTTTACTTTTCATCTTACTCGTCAGTGAAATAAATCAGTGCTTAAAAGTCAGAAAAATGGTATTCAAGAAGCATCATATCATGGGAGCTCAGTGAATGATGCTTACTGACGATTCATTACACAGAATCTACTAGTGTTTACCTGTTGTTCTAAGTGCTATAATTCAAAACAAATCTCTGTACTTTAACAAACATGGTTCATTTTCTCCAGTGGTAAAAAATTAACTATTTTATAAATATGAAAAATCCTGTTGGCTTCAGTGGGAGTTGGACAAACTTGTAGAGTTTAGTTTTTTTGCTTATTTTAGAAAAGAAGCATAGAGCACATCACAGAAATGTTTTGCCAGTGCTGGCAATTCAAAGGTACTTTCTTTTTAATCATGGGGTTCTTCTAAGGCTGCATTGCCATCTTTACCTTCAAATTAATCTCTTCCGAACAGTATGCATTCTGAATACTTGTCTTCCCACTGTGCTTGGTATATCACAGTGTGTCTCTTATCTCAACAAGATTAGAGGGACATCTTGCACATTCCTTATAGGTTTTCTACTTTTCTTAGCTATGCTTTTTTCTGGAAGCAGTTATTCATTCACTTGGAACTAGAAAAATTTATGACACGTTTTTCCCCTGTGAGAATGGAATACCAGTTCCTGGCAGACTCAGCACTCTTTACATAAAGAAGTGCCAAGGGCCCCTTGTGCAGGGTCAGGGAAGTGTTTAAATACTCAATTAATTGTATATCTTTATTGTCATATAAAGATGTAGAACAAAGTACTCCAACATAACTGAATTAAATAAATCTTGGCCACAAGAACAGCAAATAAACTGCATTCAGCTGTAACTTTTCTTCCATGTCAGTGGGAGGATGCCTGAAGCTGTCTGATCTTGCCTCAGCTGCTAAGTATCTCATTTTAGTGCCATGTTTCATTCCAAGATGTTAAGAAAAAGAGTCTAAGTTTTTAAATATTTTTATTTAACTAGGCACAGAGTGCATTAAGATCAATCAAGAGGAAGAAGAATGTATTGATGCCACAGAGACCTTCTGTTTGTTCTAGAAGTTTTTTCACTGAAGCAGATGTGCAGAGCAATGAAAAAGTGTAATTTCAGGTATCTTTTATACACTGGGATCAGTGTATCCACAGCCACTTTATCCTGGAGTTCCAAATGAACTAGCAGAGATCCAGTTAAAAAGTAGTTTTCATAATTCTGCCACTCAGATGCGAGACTAACTAACTGAAGAAGAATAATTTTTTTAATATCTACACACAAGAAAGGAGTCTGACTTGTGTTTTGCATCAGGAGGTACTGGTTCATTACGATCCCATTAAAAAAAGGCAGACTCTGAAAAGTAGAATTTAAAATGCTCCCGTGTAGTGTAGAAACTAAAATCCCTTCAAGGAGTTTGCTAGTATTGCTACAGAATGGAAGTCCTTTTCAGATATCAAACTAGAGACTAGCTCAGCATTTCGAGAGATAGAGGGAAATACTTGAATTATATGCTGAAATAAGAAACCTGTAAGAGTTGCTCAAGTGAGTGAACTTTGTCTTCCACCTGTAAGATCTAGTCATATGGCTCCACAGCATCACAAAATTCAGGATCTGTAAGAATCATGCAGAGTTAGAACATTAAAGTAGTATGTCTTTCCTGACTGTTACAGAGCAGAGGAAGAGAAATGACAAGAGATATAAGCCACAATTGCCTTCCTTCCTAGAACAGATTGAGAAAATAAAGCACATTAATTTCTTGGTTGCTTCTTGTTAAGATCTTCCATTCCAAACTAGAGATGTACTCCTACTCTTACTCAGATTTAGAAGAATTTGATTTATTAAATGATCTGAGACAGGTTCTTCTCTGTAATATGACAGCAGTTCCATCTTTTTCCTGGTTATCATTCCAACTTCATTCAACATATAAGCTGTTCATCTTTGACATGCAAGCCACAGGATACTACTTGTGTACAGTATTTATTCTGATTAACAAGTGGTTTTGATTTCACATTCCCATTACCTTTAGCAGCTGAGGAGAAAATGCTCTGAATATTGAACCTGTTGATTGCATTCTAAGTTTTTGCAGATTTCACTTCCAGGTGAGAAAGGTGTTTCTCACCAGATTTCCTGAGACTTTTTTGAGATAATTAAATCATTGGTTTGATATTTCAAAACATTTGAAGATGCTAAGTAAACATACATTTCTGGGAGAGTGAATAAAGAAAGAAGCTTACTTTTTTTTCGTGGTAATGTGCAAAAGCATGGACTTCTTTATCTCTGAATTAGCCATCTTATCTGTAAGATTATTTGCTCCTATTTTCAGCAGTATTTGTAAATCCTCATAGGGTAGCTCCAAAACAAAATGAGACTCTTAATTACTTATACATAGAGGTATGTATTCTTATATGTATAGATCTTTCTAGATATTTTCTGAGGAGCAACCTTCTGATACACCATGAGCCATAACGCTCTGGGAGGAAAACCTAGAGCTCTGAAGAAACACAGGCTGTCCTTGCAGGAGTGAAGAATTTTCACTTGGCCACTCTCTGCATCTAATTCAAGGCAATGTTCCTTGTATTCCTGATGGACAAATGTATAATCAGTATGTCGGTGAGACTTGCTGTTACAATATCAGCCTTTTGAATTTTCTGTGGGAAGTAACATAGGGAAAAGAAGCTTCCAAGGGAATTCCCCAAAGAGAAACAGAAGATGTCTTCATGTCAATTTTAGTCATGTAGATACATGAGCTAACTGCAACCAGAGTTTCACCAGGGCTTGTTGCAATAGGACAAGGAGTAATGGCTTTAAGCTAAGAGAGGGTAGATTTAGACTAGATATAAGGAAGAAATTTTTCACGATAAGTGCAGTGAAACACTGGAACAGGTTGCCCAGAGAAACAGTGGAGGCCCCATCCCTGGAAACATTCAAGGCCAGGTTGGACGGCGCTCTGAGTGACCTGATCTAGTTGAAGATATCCCTGCTTGCTGCAGGAAGGTTGGGCTAGATGACCTCTAAAAATCCCTTCCAACCCAAAGCATTCCATGATTCTATTTACCTGAAAGATTTTGGGGATTTCATGCCAGGGCTTCTTCCTGTATCCATTATTCTACAATCAGACAATATCTGACAGAATCAGATTAAAATTAGCTGTTACTTTCAGTTGTTCCACATTCAGCTCTTCAACATCTTGTCTATTTAGCCAGAAATTCTCAAGTGACATGAATTCAACATGAACACTGTTTCCCAAGATGTTGTGAGAAAGTGAACTCCTGCAGGGATTTTCTTGTAAGTCAGTGTAACATTTTGAAAATCTCTGAAGGAAACATGAAATGGGAATAAAGACAGAAGATAAAAATAGAGAAAGGCAAGGATGTAAAAGAAGGCTGAGGAAATATAGGACATGAACAGAAGACTAGACTGAGATATAGTAGAGCAGAACTGCGGACAAGAAAAGATTAAGCAAATACAGACAAAAAGTAGAGACTGTCCAGTCATTAAAGGATTAGAGAAATGCAAGAATTGCACAAAAGGAGTATCAGAAGCTGAAAATAAGAATGGTGTTGTGGTTCATTTGAAATCACTGTGAAAACTTCAATTGATGGCAGAATTAAGCTATAAATACACAGAAAAAAAATATATAAAAACATATATATCTGTTATAGATACACATGTATAGACATATATGTGTATCCACATGTATATGTGGCAGGAAAAGCTGGAAAAAAATTACACCTATTCGTACAGTATAGTTATAAAAATGGTGCAATTATAGTGGAGACACACCTGAACATACCGAAAAAAAAGCTTAACTGAGTACTGATAGCAGTCCAGCAAGAACAGTGTATGTGGATTTACCTTTGTTACCCACAAGTGGTGTGGAAAAATATCTATGAAAAAATCTTGAGTAGAGACAAAATTCTATATTTTTAAGACCAATATTATAGTTTTTAAACATGATTCAGCACCTTCAAAGCAAATAAAACACACTTTATGATTAACACTTTTATGCTAACAGATTTCCCTTGGTCTGGATATCAATGTACTAAATTTTCAAGTTTGAATAAAGCTTCACTTGCTTTTGCCTGAAGGTTTTATCAAATGAAGATAAGAAGCACAGTCAATTCTCCATCAAGATTTGCTGTATATAGTCAGATGACCTGCCCCAAAATGGAGACTGTTTTGGAGACCAAAAAAAATATTTATAGAAAACCTCTTTGAGAGGGTATGTTGAGAAGGTTGCAAGGTCTCTTAACAAGAAGAGAAGGATTTGTGTGTCAGTTTGAGTATATGACAAACAGAGTTTCATAAACTCAACTCTGCTGTAGTAGTCCTGGAGTGCCACCTTGCAGAGCTTGTCCATGGGAGTCTGTCAGGCAGCTTTGCAGGGCTTTCAGCCTTCATTCTCCTCATGGGTTCCAAGGCAACCTCTCTCTGTGGCCTTCCCTTTGGCTCTGCACACCCTCTCTCTGTCTGCAGGGCAAACACTTTGGCTGTGGAGAGATACGCAGCCTTTCCAAGAACATCTCTTAAAAAGAAATGACTCCATATTACACTTCACAGTGAAATAAAAAATCCTCTCAAGCAGGATCCAATTTAGTTAGAACAGCTTCTACAGGCTGTCTCTCCCTCAGAAGGTAGTTCTGCCAGAAAATTATGCACTATACATGTACATGACAAGGCAGTTGTTTGGAGATGTTTCGTATTCAAAAGATACCAGGAGAGAGCTCTGGTCAACTCTGTCATATCATTGCTTGGAAAAGGAATTGTACAAGGAATGAAAAAGAAGTGTCATTCTGGAAGTAGAAACAACTACTTTGGTGTGTTTTGCAGCAAGTCATTCAGGTATAACAGTGTTTGAAATCTACAAAAAAATAAACTTATAAAAACATAGAGTTTTCTGGAAAGTAATGATTGCAAACAAAAACAAAAAAACAAAAATGAAGCGAAAAGCAAACCATTTTGATCTAGTCACATAAACCATTGCAGACTGCTGATTTTGTTTTCCTTTACTGTAGTTTCCAATATTTTTCCATCCTACTGAGATGGCTGTTTTGTGTGTACACTTCAGAAAGAAATGATAAAAGAGATTTTTTTTTCTGTTTGAGAAATAAAGCTTTGTTGTTTTTATGTGGTGCATTACTCAGTAGGAGTAGAAACAGACAGCAAAACAAATGTATCCTATGTATAGCCAGACTGAAACGTACTGCAGCAGGATTGAGTCTACACCAATATCCTATACTGTCTGCAAGGTAAAACAAAAATGCTGTAGACTTTAAGCTAGATTTCTAAAAAAACATGTTTAAAATCTACTGTGTCCTAAAGTTTCCACTTAACATATCTCCTTCATATTCTTGACATTTGAAGTTCACTTGAAATAACTTTAATGATTGTGTTACATCCTTGTGTTTTATACATACAACACATAGATTTTTTTGCAAGCAATGCAAACAACATACCCTTACCTGAAAGTTCCATTTTGTGTCAAGGCAGTAAAAATAACAGTTAAAGACCAAATTCTATACAGTCATAATCACCTTTGGATATCTTGCTCCAGCCAAAACCGTGTTTTGATGTTTAAATTATTGGTATCCCATTGACAAGTTAATTTCAATGCATGCTTACAATGTGTATTCCTCCTTACATTCCACTTCTTTGCATGGAACCCTCCAGTTAGAAAAATATTTCATAATCAACAAACTTCCTTTTAATATTCTAGGGTGAAATCAAATATTTATACAATGTCTCTCTTAAATGAAAGCAAATAAGTGAAAAAAAGTAAACAAAAGTAAAAGAAAAAGAAATTGAAACAGCTTGAAAAGAAGTGTGATGATAACAATTCAGGTGCTTAAACTCTTTACTTCAAGCAATTTAACCAATGAAATATATTCTTCTGATAGCAAAGTGCTCACAATGTGCATTTATTTTCAAATTCAAATGATAGGAGTTACCAGAATATTTGTGCTGTAGATGAAGTGCCTGCTTATTAACTGTATTCATAGACAAAGGATAAGGGATGCATTGTCCTTGGTTCTGAATATTCATACACATGTGGCATCAGACAAATTTTCTGAAATCTTCTTCTTTTTCTTTGTTTTTGCCCACAAAATTTGTGGCCACCGATAGTTTGGGGTACAGGTTATTTTCTGCACCTGTTTGAGGAAAATTACCTAGTTATTTGAGTACTTAAATGTCTGGTTTCTGCCTAAAACTGAACTCAGAATGAGAGTGACTGCATGTGCATTTTCTCAAGCAGAAGAAAGTGGGTAGCTGAAACTGTTCTCACAGTTGTGATAATTGATAATGTTATTGGTTTGAATCATATAATACCGTAATAAATTCTACCTTCTGGCTACTAAATGGCATACAACACAAAGATAATGGAGTTGGCAATAGACTTAGGAATATTTAATTGAAGCTGTCACATGGAAAAGATCAGCTAAATATTGTATTATTTTGAATTTTCAAATCCCAGTAAAACATAACCACACAGAATAACAGTCTACTTTGTTATACCACATTTTTTCTACTTCTTGCAGATAGAGAAAAGAAAAAAATAAAACAAGCCCAGGATGGGGACAAAATTTGGTTTGGTTGCTCCTCTGCTATAGCAACCAGAATAAAAAGTATCTGTGGCTTCAAATCTAAGAGAACAAATTTTGCCTGGAATTAAACTGGCAGCTTCTTAAAGACAGGTCACCTTTTTGTTTAGCATTGAACGCTGGTGGGACTGAGCCAGCTGGAGTGCATGAGGCTGACATTTGTGTGTTGATTTAGCTGATCAGAATAAGCAGAAAGTAATCTGAAAAAAGACAAAGGTGTACTACAAAAATGTAAAAAAGTGCAAACAGTTGGGGCTCAGCAACAGCATCATTTAGACTACAGGCCATAGCAGCTTTCACCCAGGATGTGAGCGCATTTCAAACACACAAGGTAAAAAAACACTTCCTAAAAAGCTTTGTTGATCAAAGCAATGTCTTCAAAGCCCTCACAGGCCCACTGGTAAAAGGATGTCTGATTCCACTTGAAGTGTCCACAAGTCTCTCTGGTAAGCACTAAAGCATTTCCATTTGAAATTAAAGCTACTTGAGTAACAATTAAAGAATAATGTCAATAAAGTTCATAATACCTTTTCCCTTTATAAATTCTTCAGTGTTGTGGGTTTTGGTTAGTTTGTGTTTTGGTTTTGTTTTTTTAAATAATCCCACACTACATTTTTTTTACTTGTTGGAATACTTAAAACTAACATAAAGTAAAACAAAACTATTGCTTATAAATTTTTCCTTCCTGGATTCACCAAACTGCTATACCAGTAAAAGTGTAGCTTTGTGAGGACAGAAGGACAGGAGCCCTGGCTAGATCCTCTTGCCCATTCAGGCTTGTGGAGAAGTTGTAGCACCTTACGTCATATAGCTAAATGAAAAACAAGGAATTGTTTTCTGTCATAAATAGCAGCACTTCTATACCAACTGAATGCTTGTAAGGTCTCCTTGCCAGGCTAAGACTGAGTTTTTCTCCTGGCTTTTGAAAGACATGACTACAAATCAGAATTTCAGAAAAGCAATAACACAGACAGCTGCAGCTAAGTGCTGGAGTGGATCCCATATTCTTAGTTAATAATGAGCTTGCACTTCGGTGTTTTGTTGGATCAAAGACCTCATGAACGATGAGATTCTGCACAGTGATAGGTAAAAGTGTAGTCAGTCTTGTCCACATAAGAGTAAAACAGGGACAAGCGAAAAACAGCAGTCTGTGATTATTATGAAGGCCTTGAAAATTTTGTAATTAGTGCTCAACTAAATCTGGAAAAGGCTAGTATTAAGTCAGTGTAAAAAGCTGAAGAAACTAGCCATGCCAGCTTGGCTGTGTTTACTTTTACTTAGCTTTCTTGGGAAAAAGATAATCTGAAATGCCTTGATCCGCAATAAACTGAGGAGAAAGTGGGATTTGTAGTAAACTAGTTAACTATATCTTAAGGATCTTCATGCTGTAAAAAAAATCACTCAGGAAGCACAGAAAAGAGGTACCTTGCAACTGAATATGAATTTATGATTATGTGCACCTGTGTAAGCCTCAGCTAGTTTATACAAAGATTAACTAAATATTCATTCAACTGCATGATACTTCTGATATATTTCTGCATTACTATTAATTATTACTATGACTTTGGAACTGTGTGTACAGTAACATACTCAATACTCAAAGTTTGAGTTATTAAGTAGGCTTTGTTTCACCTTTGATCACTATCAAAATCAAAAGTTTTAGTATTCTGGCAGGATAATTTATAAAAATAAAAAGATAAATGACCACGGGAAAGAAGATAACAGTATCAGTGTAAAATATTAAATGGTATTTTTGGACAACATACTCTCTCATATGAAAAGCCAAAATAATGTAGCAATTATAAAAATTGAATGTTGCTTTGAGTCCCTGATGAACACTGTAATATTGCAAGAGAAAACATGAGAAATTTGTTCTCAAAAAAAAAAAAATTCTTAAAATGAGTCTAAAGATATGGAAAACTATAAGATGTTAAAGAAGTAGTAAAAATCTTATATAGATGACTATTATTGTTTGCTTATGAACTCTTACCCTAGTCTACATTGACCCTACTCCTGGAGTCATGCAGCCTTCTTGCACAATGACTGACAGTTGTTTTGAAATATTTCAAGTTTTGGGATTATTGTTAGGGTTCACAGTGTGATTTTTTCTCCTCATGCAACAGGAGTTACACTGCCTGTCATTTGCTGTCTGTGTTTATACTTTACATACTAATACTATTATATTTGCTATTTTCACACAGTTGTGCAGCAGAAAGAAACTGCCTCACAACTACTGTTAATGTCTTCAGAGCTACTGGCTTCAAACCATCTTTGACTAAGCTGTCATTTTATACCCACTGCCCTATCTAACTGTACTTGAACATTAGAAAATGTTAGCTATGAATCTCAAACTCTAAAACCTGTAAGTGTTTGTTCATCTTTACTACTAATAAAATACTACCATAAGGATTATTCAGTACTGTGGACAGAAATCACTAATTTATAATTTAAAAATATGTTAAATTAAACAGACAATCTACAAGGGAAAGCTCAATACATTCTACATCTTTGTGAGCGGCAACTATGTAAAGAGTCAAATAGCCTATAAAAGTAATTTTTATACATATGTGGACAGGATGTCAACTAGTATGTGGATGACTTCTGTAGATTATCAACAGTGCATTAATTACTTTAGAAACAAAAGACTGTTCTCGCCTTGAGGCAGTGACAGTCAAATTCATATTGAAGTCCTGATACACACCTAGCTATGAGTGACAAAATGAGCTGGATATAAAATCTAGACATTTCCCAGAATACAATTTGAAGTTACTGAATTGCTCCAGTCACTTATAGCATTGAGTCAAGGGATGAAAGATTAGATTTCTGTTTAGATTTTGCAAAATATTTTTGAACAATGCAAAAACCTGTCTTTAAATCATTAGCTAAGTTAAATATTCAAAATACATATGCATACGCTGCGAAAGAATGTAAACATTCATTCAGCTGGTATAGTAAGTTAATAATAAAATAGCATAAATTGAGTCTTTGAATCACAGATGCCTTTGGAGGCATTAGGCACATTTTATTAAAGTATCAGAATCAACAGAGGAGAACTAATACCGTATATTGTGTGACGTTTAGGTTGCCAGTTGCGTATCAAAGGATTAAACTTATTATGGATATATGCAGACATCTATATATATCTCCTATCTATATCTGTATATATACATATTTAATGGTGTGTGCACAGAAATGCTTTTAAAAAAAGCGAAGTCCATTCCTAAACCCTAACGACTGCCAGTAATAAAAGAATCCTCAATATAGGCTGGAAGAAATGCTTGTCAAATAGTGACAAATTTGATAACAAAAAAAGATTCACATATTTTTAGTGGCAAATGCATAAATAATTAGTCGATTCTTATGAACTGATGAGTGCCAAATTATGTAAGCTCTTCATTTAATATGGTTTATCCTGATCTATTGCACTTTCATAGTGAGCACCATCTTTTAACTTCTATACATCAAAGAGCAAACTTTTAAAAAGCATAATCTAGCTAAAGATGTTTACTTCTCAAGTAACAGGTTTTCCCAGTAACTAGCTAAATTTTGTCATCTTTTTAAATTTGTCATCTGACTCATAGGTACTCATCTTCTAAATGCATTTGTGTTGTCTTACCCAAAATGCATTAGGCTATGTTTAAAAAAGAAGGGAAGTTTAATCACATTTGATATTCTGTAGTCAATGCAGTGTCTCAATATTAATTAAAGAAAAAAAAAACATGCAAAAACGAAAAGACATCCTAATAAAACTGAATGTAAGGTCAGATTCAAGATCTCTGCACATAATAGAAATCCTAAGTTACAGCAAACGAGCTCTATGGTTATTAGAAAACACTGATAAGAGCCTGGAAACCATCTTGACTATCAAGGGATATGTGTTTCATTTTCAATGTGTGATTTTTAATACTAATATTTAATGAAAATATTATTAGAATATTCAGTTAATGAAATAAACTGATGGAACTATCACCAAAAGCAGCTTACTTAATATTCACTAAATTGAAAGATTTATCTTGGCTTTTATATCAGTCTTTAGAGAGGTTTCATCCTTTACACTTTTAAAGACTATTTAAAGCATCGTTCTTATGAATTCTCATGACTTTTTGCTTAATAGGATGATAGAATTAGAGGGGGAAGAAAAACCATTGTGTACCATCTTTACTCAGCCTCACCAGAACCTACTATAAATGTTAACTTTTCCAGTATTTAAAAGAACATAAACAGTGCTTACAGCCATCATAGAAGACTGAGTGGTCATACTTTGTAATGACCATTGTGATGTGACCTAGAATAAAAAGAGAAAAAAGTAAGACCACAGGTGACTACTTAGACCAGATAGCTTCCTCGCTTTGCCAAGACCATTTATGTCTGATCTTTGCCTAAAGAAGTGTTTTAGCAATGTGTGTAGACAGAGATATACAAGGAAAACTGTAAAAATGAAGTTTAACACCAGCCACTAGATAAGAATATGTTAAAAGGTCTGTGCTGAGTAAGCTGTTCTTAGAACTGCCAGAAGAGGGACTGCATAACATCTCTCAATATCTATTGAACCTTTGCCTAGAAGATTTCTTCTAACATCTGATTTAAAATCTAGCAGCAAATTAACCTTATTTTCCCCATAGTCTTCCCCACATTGGCAAAGTGGACAACATTTAAGACATGGTTCTTGTTGCTGACTGCATTTCATCTGCATATTCTTTAAAGGACAGCTGTCAGAGATTCCAGGACGCCAGCTCAGGTTATTTCACTACCAAGTAGAAATATCGGTATTTCACATTCAGCATCTTGGAATTACATTTTAAAAAGAAACTTGTCTTGTTTTTATTGTGTCCTATTCACAATTCAGCTATTTTTCTTTTGGACTGTGCAGTCATCTCCACTAAAATACAGGTTTGGTGTTCAGCAGAAAAGCCCCCGGTGAAGTACCTAACTTAGTTTACTCTTCATCGTCACATATGCATCTCTATGTCACCTCCATTTAAATTCTACTTCTATAATAGCTCTCTTCATTTCCTTTTGTTTTATTCCTTCATCTCACTACTGCAAAGTCCAATTACAATTTTCCCATCATGTTTAACATAATCCCCTTCCAGTTATTACCATGCAAATGTAAGAATAGCATAGAACTGCCAAACTTGTAAAAAAAAAAGAGAACTTTTAAAAAAGGTCCGAAAGCACTTCCTGGCTGTGAGGTCTGACTTATTCTGTCTGCCATCCTCACTCAGCAGCAGGTGCTGACTGAAGGATGCCTTGTCCTTGGGGCTTCAGGCACAGCCACAAACCCAGGCAGTGCTGGGCTGCTCTTTCTGTTCACCGACACCAGTTACCAGGGAAATTCATACTCTTTCAGGTTTTAAGAAACTTGTTTGTGCATTGCCCCCATTCTTCATCAAAATGCTGAGTTGAGAAAACAACCTGAACCAAGCCAAGACATGCTCTTTGGAGCCTCAGTGTAAATATCCCTGCAGGCAGATAGTAAAGCATAGTTAGCTAGTGTTGGAGAACAATAGTTCGAATAACACATTCCCATTTTACCACACATTCATTTGAACTATATTTTCCTAGTCACGTACTATGACAAAGTCAGGATATTCAAAGGACTTTGTGAAATTAGAACGAAGTTTTTCTCTTCATCTGCTGCGTGATTTGTTCTAGGAAAAGGTGTTAGTCCGCTTTAGTAAGAGGTTTCTTCACAAATCTAAATTTATTGTCTTTTTAGTTACCTTACCATCTTCTGGATGCTTGTAAATTGATTGTTTAATAATGTTTTTTTCTCAAAATTTCTGGTGAGATCAAGAGTAGCCAGCCGCCATTACTCCTTCAAAAGCCTCAATTTTTCCACAATAGAGATGGATAGTATGCTTGCTCTTCTCCAGTCCTCTGGGATCTTCCCTGTCATCTTTGAAATCTCAAATGTATTTGTTAATGACTCTTTCCTTGGCTAGTTCTATAAGCATCCCAAGACGAATTTCATCAGACCTTACTGGCTTCAATACATCTATCTTATCTAAATATTGTTTAGGCTACTCCTCTTCTGTTCTAGTGTATATGTCTATAATCCTCACTGGTTAACATTTATATATCTGTTCATTATTAACCATTTGTGAAAACAGAAGTGAAGAAGACACTTCAGCATTCAGTTTACCACAGATTATTTTTCTTTCCTTCTTAAAGCATTGGATATGTGCTTTTCTTTGTTTTCCTTCTGCTTGTAACACATATCTAGAAACTTTTCTTGCTGTCTTTCATGTATCTTGTAATTTCAAAATACTTTAAAAAGACTAGATTTATTTTTTCAAAAAAAAATTCACCTCCTTCTGGGTAGGTAAGTATATTTCCAAGATTTCAGATGAAAGTTATTATATGCAACAAAATTGAAGTTTGAGAGATTATATCTCAGCTGTCACATCTGGGAGATTTCCTGCATCCTGAATAAGGACTGCCTGCATCCATATATCATGTGATGAGCAGGTACTGATATCTACCATTTCCCACCACTGCAGTGTGGGAAATGTAATGATCTCCAACTGGGTTGCTCAACTAGTGAACCAGGACTGTGGGACATACCATGAAATGTTACTGTAGTTTCGACAAAAACACTGCAAGCTTTTGGGGATTGTTTCCTCTGGGAAATAATTATGGAAAAATTGTGAAGTGAGTTTAAAACATAAGAGCTGTCTAAAGAAATTATTTCTGTACAGACACTTAATTCTGAATCAAGTACATTTGTGTTGTTAAATTTGATTGGATTTAAGAAAAAAAGATTTATGCTTTACACTTCTCTGGTGTGGGGTGTGTGTTCTTTTTCTTCACGTGGATGAAGCCTTATGCATTTAGCTTGAGTCTGTAGTAGCATTGTTTACTGTAGTGCCATTCTGTTTACCACAATAATGTCCTGTCAATTAAGAACTTTCATCTACTTTATGTGAAGTAGATCCAATAGAACAGAAATAGTCACACAACAGTATGTCATCTTCTAAACAGATGCTTATAGATGCAAAACGAAGATTTGTATTACAACACCTCACAGAAATGTAAGCAAACTGACAGTAGATTTACTTGGTTATCTCTCAGCACCTCCTTAGAATAACTTCACAGACACCCAGTGATCTGTAGATCAGTTTATGTCTCTGTTGTCTTATTTATATGTGAAAGGTATGAATGGTATTCATTTCAACTAGCTTTCTTTATCTAAAATGTAGGTTTCTGAACTGGTCATCCAGTGTGTCCCAACTGAAGAGGAAGAGATATAGGAGTCTCCAGTAAGAATTTAATTCGCTTTAGCCAACTTTGTTCCACAAAGTGTTTTCATACCGTGTACAACCAATGGAACAAATGGCCCTGTGGAAATTTTCTGCATCTCCTTGACTATAGGGACAATTGCTGATGATTATCTCAGATAACTTGCTTAAATTATATCAAAGATACATGCTTACACTATGTTTAAACAGCTAAATTCAGTTAGGTTCATCTGTGCCTATGTGTAAGCAGACAGTTGGGCACACAGTGATTTTTCTACTCCCCAGTTAAGAAGGTGAGAGATCCTGATACAGCAAATATAGTATATGCTATCTCAAAAATTATTAATCCGTTCAGCCAATGTGCCACAGAATAGACAAGAGGGAAATTATTTCAGAGAGTAATATCTGTTCGAAATGCTTGCTTTTATTTCACTGTTGAAAGTCTGAATGGCAGAAACATTAGGGAGAAGTGCAGGCATGTCCCATTGAATTGGTACAATGTATTTGTACAGCTGTGGTTTCTTGGTGTTAGCTGCAGAGAGTTCTAGGTCTTAGAGGTGCCCTGGGAGGACAGACCTGTCTGATGCTGCTGACCTCTGTTAGACATTTTTTCATCAAGTAATGAATAATGTTCGAGCTTGATTCATCCTTTTCTCTCATCTTCACAATAATAAGATCCATGACAATGTCTGAATCAAAACTGAATGGAGGAATTATCATCTCATGTTTAATTTGGGTTCTGTGGTGAACCTCACGTTTTTCCTGTGCTGCTGCTGAGCTAGTCATTCTCCATCTCCTAATCTGTGCAGCTGATAAATCCTCCTTGCTTTGCACTTGTCCTCCTTAAGCTGCATTATCCTTTTTTTGTTAATCTTATTCAAAATTAAAGGATATATGCTATTCAACCTTCTCACAGCCTATTTAGGGGAAATATTGACATGGTGGAAGACAGCCAACATGTCAGATCACATATAAACACTTCTTCTGAATAAGCCATTTGACAAGTTCTTAAATCACTGTGGCTATTTTCCATCTGTTTATATGTTTAAAGGCCAATGATGCCTTTCCAACAGAAACTGCATGACTAATTCGTAAATACCAGACCAGTAATCTGTTTGAGGGATTTTTTTCAAATCTCAGTGGTAGAAGTTTATTCAAATCTGTATGTTTTCCAAGTCAGAAACAAGCATATGTGACAAATACATGTGAACCGCAGCAACATACTATGCAAAGTCCAAGTTTGTTTTTCTAAAAACATTACCCAACAACATCATCTATTATTGACACATTTTGACTTTGAAATCAGCAATCATGTATTTTGAACACAAAAGCAGAAGTCAGTGGTACGACTAAGGCCTTTCTGAAAAAAATTCATAATTAAACTGAGATGACGAATGCATACTGACTGCCAGAGATGAATCCTGCCCATTTTATTGAGAAATCACTTATTTTTCTTTTCCAGTCTGTGCTGTTACTACGTATTCAGTTCCTCACAGAATCCATTTCTGCTTTCTAGAATTAGAGAACACGATTGTTACAGTTAACCTGCCCAGTAAAGAAGCACAATTTTAAAAATTGGAAATGAGAATGAAATGTAATGGTAACTACCAGCCTACAATGAATATTTTACTACTATGTCTAGGTATATAGAAACCTGACATTTATTAGTGCCTTTCATTCCAGAGTCTCACAGCACTTTACAAATATCACAAAACTTCGCCAGTGTGTCACTGAAGCACAGCCACCCCGTAGTTGAGTGTAGCAGCTATTTTGCTGCCACATGACAGCTTGTGGTTATTATGACCTGTTTCTTTTCTACAGTCATTTTTCTGGAAAGTGTATGAGGGAGCAATCCACCCACCAGCAGATAGGCAGGGACCATCTGCCATGACTAATTTCACATTTATTCCAGGCTGCAGTTTACCAAAATCCCAGAAATGAAAACCCAGTTGCTGTTGTAACTTGAGCCAGTTGATATAAAATGAAGCAATATGTTCAGTATCTTTCCATGATATTATACATGAATACAGATCTTCATTAAGATCATATAGATTTTTGAATGCCTTTCTGAATTACAGCTGAGGTCCTTTGAAGCATTTAGATTTTTTAGTCACACAACACAAGGTTCTACTTCCTAGACAAGTTAAGTGTACTTAAGCTTAGAAATCTGATTAGAGAGACCTTTGTAGTATCCTAACATAGATGAAGTGAAATGTGAACATGTGATTTGTGATCAGAAAGTGTATTTTATTCTATCTTGAGGTACCTCACTGAAGCATCTATATTATATTAATGAAATAATTACTTTCAATTTCTGCTGTAATCAGTAGAAAGAGATAGATACTCCTCTGGAAAAAAATATTAATTATTCTCTGAAGACATGTCTCTTTCTCCTTTTCTTACTTCACTGATAACAGAAGGAGCATAAAATGACTATGTTCTTAACCGACATTTTAGCTGATATATGTGCCTATATCTAAGCCTGTGGAGAGCCAGACTGCTTAGCTCAGTGCTCTGTGTTGACTTAAATGGGTCTACTTGGCTCTGTCTATCTGGTTGAAGATCCTGTGACCCTCTGGATGAAATTTTGTTCTTTGGAAGAGATTGAGATTTCTTCCATTAACTTCTAGACTCAGACTTTTATGTTTTTTTCTATAAAAGCAGATGTGGGATAGTTCTTGGGTATGCTTAAAGCAACTATTCCCCTCAGAAACACACATTTGCTGCTGTACGTTACATAAAGTCTTAGTTTTCTTTTTATTCATGCTAGTTTACCCATCCCTACTTACCATCAAGCTCTAAGAGAAATTTAAAACCTTTCCATGTTGATCTCATTAAATTTTAAGTTTCTCTTCTTTGAGGCAGTAAATGTCTTTGTGTGTAAGAGAAAGTATTTTGAAGACGTGATCTGAATCTTACATAGCAAATTGAAAATTGATCTATCTGTTGTTTTACATGAAGTAAATCAATTAGAGCCAAACCATAATCCATTCTAAACGCAATAACTCAGCATCTCAGAGAATACGTGACCAAATCAATAAGAACAAGAAAAAAGTGTAAGTCAGGTTGAAAGGTTCAGATAAAAATGGATTAGAGAATGATTATGTTAAGAAAAGGATGAAAGAAAACAACAACCATTACCATAATTTTTCAGCTATAGACCTTCTATTTCAGGAAAAATCAGGACAGTTACAAAAAAACAGTTAATAGAATTACTGTTCTTTTTTTTGAGCTAATTGTGCTAATCTTTTCAAAGCTACATCTAAACTTCAGGTTTGGATTTCTACTGCCTTAATGCTGCTCCCCTAACGACAAAATTCACTCAGCAACTGGAAGGCAACAGGAAGCAGGGGGAAAGTATACGGAGAGTGGATTAGGATCAAGTAGGTTTACATTCACATCTCTCAAGCTAGGCTTTAAATCATTCCCCCATGCATTGCATAGGTCTTAAAGATAATAAGTCAGCATCCCATGTCACAAAACAATTTGACTTCCTGCCCTTCTACAGCCAATTTTCACACAGTCCTATAGTTAGAGTTGAGCCTGGAAGGCACAACTAGATTTATTCCTACTTGAAAAAGCAGTAGCAGTTCTTAGATATAAATTCTAAGTTAAGATAATTCTGGGAAAGGACTTTTCAAGTGATTTGAGAAGGGTGAGGGTTACGTTCATCTGGGTTACCAGCGCAGATAGAAAACACTAAATGATCATAATTCCTGCAGCGAGTACCTGGTATGCCGGAGGAAAGGAATCTTGAAATTTGTACTTATTTTGTGCCTTCAGTTTCCTTTGCTGACCAGTGGAAACAAATCTAACTCATATCCTAACTTTTTAATTTGCCTGCCCTTAGAGCGGCCTTCAGATTTGTTCAAGAGCACAAGTACTTCAGAGACTGTGAAAAAGAAAGTTTTTCCAACAGAAAACCAGCAACTCCTCATCAAAGAGCTACTCAAATGTTTAGAATGTGCCAGTGAAAAGTAATGGAAGTGAAGTCAAACAATATTGCCTTTTATAAATGAAAAGAATGTTAACTATTTATTTCCAGTGTCCAGATGTTTAAAACAATGATTAATAATAACCTATTGAATTTAATAATAATAACAACAACAGCAACAACTACCTACCTAACCCAGGTCCTTGTCTGCCATAAATTCAAAAAAATCTATTTATTTCAGTGAAGCAAAAAATTTTCAAGATGTTACTAAGCTGATGTCCTGACCATGACATTTTAATAGCTCTGAGAACAAGGTATTTTTTTCTGCGTAGGCCATGACTGATCACACTTTCAAACTGCTAGTAGCTTGCCTCAATTTTAATGGGAGCATTAACAGATCTTAGTATTCATAGCATTGTCTGCCTTTTCCTACAGAGGGCTAGGAGACGGTTTTTAGACAGAGTAAGATGAGTCTCCCTGATAGCAGCAGTTCTCTTGAAATCAAGACAAAGAATTTGAAATCAGCAAACTTACTTATGAGGCGATACATATGTTGACTTTAGAGCTGGAGAGGTGCAAAAAGAGGATGTTTATATCAAGCTTTATATGATATCTGAATATCTTTTATACATGGGAAAAGTCTGTGGGTCTTAAAAGGATTTTGTTAATATTAACCCTCAAATTCTTTTGATAGACTAATAGAAGGAAGCAGTCTTATGGACCCCTTAAGCATGAGAAAGAAGAAATGGTTGACAGAGGAGGTACCACTTGCAAGTCAAAGCAAATTGCAGTTCCCAAGGACACATGAAATCAAGGTCGTTACATCGAAGAATATTCCTTAATCATCCATTAACTTTCAGATTATTCTTCTTCACTATAATAAGTACTGAGTTAACTAATTGTGCATGCAAGGTGAGCAATAGTACTAAGAGATATTCCAAACACTTTCTGAAGGTGTAATTTAAACTAGGAAAAATTCCCTCATTAAATACTTAAAAGGAATTGATTCTAGTCTGATATCAACTGTGGTGCAAAGATTACAGGTTCAAACCTTCAATGAGTGTGAAAAAATATGGAGATAAGCCACACTTCATTCTTAATAATGTTAATATGTATCTAACATTAATAATAAACCACATATTTTTATGGAGAGGGCAAGATTCTTGTCAGACCAAGTTTCCTTTTAATGCTACAGGCAGGAAAAGCTGAAAGATGTAAGAAACTACAAAAAAAAACCACTTAGCAGGCCATTCAATGTATGAGTATAGGAACCAACATCAGAAAAATTACTTTAATAAAATACTACATTCCACTTTAAACTCGCCAGATCCTCAAGAGAATTACTCCTCACAGGAGTGACTAGACTATATCTAGTCCAGGACCTCGCTTCCCTTATGCTTAAAAAACTTTCCAACATGGAAAAACTTTCTGTTTCTGGCTGATATATACAAGCATTTATTTAAATGTTTTTTTTCTCCTCTCTTTAATTCTTTCTGTTATATCCTTAGGACTTTGGTTTGTTAGTGCAGAAAAACTTTTAAGTCTTTTCTCAATGCCTCTTCATTACCTGGATTATCTACCCGTTTTATTTTCAACTTTTTAAGTTTCAGTTATATTTTTTTTCAATATAGGTGACCAAGACTGTACAAGATACTGTAGGCAGAACTCTGTAAATAGTGTTTTGTCCAATAGCACACAGTTTCTCACATAAAACACCTAAAATCACATCTCCTTTTTCATAAGCCCATCATACTGTTAGTTTTTAATAACACAGGAATCTGCTACTATATCAGACTTCTCTATTCATTGACTATTGATAAATTTCTGGTTAATGGTGGAAAATCTTATTATCAGTCCCTCTTCACAGAGCTTCATGTTCAGCTAAATTCCATCCCACTTCTATTACTGTAATCCTAATGATAATCATATACTTTCTGCATGATATGCCAGTTCTCCTTCATATTTACTTGCCTCTTAACTTTGTGTCATAAACAATTTTCATCAAGACTTTATTTTTGTGCCAAATTCATTAATGAAAACACTACTGGATTAGTCCTTAAGGAACTCTGTTACTAATGCTCCTCTAGTCTAATCGTTTCCTTTTTAACACAATTTTAGTGATTTTTCTTTCTCTCTGCAAGTCTTCTACTAAGTCTTGATACCCGTAAATGTAGAAATTCCACTTACTAGAGGATTGTAATTAAACTAAAGTAGATCCTTGCTGTTTTGAGAAGACAGGAAAGCTCTAAGATAAAGAGGCTCCTAAATAACCCTACTTAGACAAACTTGACTTGCTGTTTTGGGGGGGGCAGGAAATCTCTAAGATAGACAGAGTCCTAAATAATTCTACACCAGACATCTTGGCCCTGGGAGAGCAGATGCACCAAGTTACAGAGATAAAGAGGCACCAAGAGGGTAACAAGACCAGAGCAAAACAGCCTGGAAGGACACGGTATACATGATCTTAGAACTGAGTTTGCGCAGAAACAAAGGTCAACCAGGAGACACTGTGATGAAGAGTACAAGCCTTCATCTGAAGACCCCCGACGATCACTCGGGGATGCTAACAGACATGCTTGAAAGACATTAACATATGTTAATTAGTTCTCGGAAAAGTCATGAGTATGTTCAGCAATTCTTGGAAATATAATGAATATGTATACTGTGATTGTGTTTCACATGGAATGAAAAGGATGTTTGGTGCGCACGTTTGGAGGAGAGATCCCCCATGTGCCCAGCGCTGTAATAAAGAATACCTGCTTAATAGCCTTCCAACTACTGAGTCTTCAATTCCACCTTTTCACAACATCAGTCCTATGTGCCCCACCCTAAAAAAATATTTCTCATAGAAAATCAGGTCACTTGTTCTACTGAAATCCTGACAAATTTACAGTATTTATTTTTCTCCATAAATCCTACCATTTTAACAAATAAAACTGTGACATTAGTCTAGCATGACATACCATCACTAATCCATTTTTTGATTATATTTTCATTTACCTACATGTATTCAATCAGGTTTTCCTTCAGAATGTTCTTTTAAAACTTTAATTCTATTGGTGAAAAATGGGTCTGTTTGACAGTTGCATGGGTCACTTTTTCTATTCTTGCTTCATAGAGGTATCCTGCTAAATATTGTCCAATGGTATAATATCATTGCAGTAGACAAAGGAAAATATTAATGCCAAATTTTCAGGCTGAATGACTTCAGAGATTGTGGTTACCTGGTATCTATCTGGACTATATCAAGTATTTGAAGTTTTAATTTCACTTTGGCTTGTGCAGTCTAACAACTGCTGTCATGTGTTTACCTCCATACTCAACCTCCTTTCCTAAAACAAAGACAAAGGATCTGTCCAGTATTAGGCACATTTAGATTATCTTTAGTTATGATCCCATATTCACTATACCAACCTTATCTTCTTTCCTTTTTCTCTTTACTTGTATGAGTGAAGAAACTTTGGCATGTAATTTTCTCAAATGTTCTACGATAGATTTACAGCTAACATTTCTGATCTCTTTTCCATTCTTCCTGATACAGATGCCTTTTTTCAATGATCACCTCTTTAAAATAGTCATTACCTCCTACAGCTTTTGCAAGTAATTTTCTGTTTCTCAAGGGGTTTATAGACTCTTCTTCTTTCTGTAGCCTTCTATGCATTTTCTCCTTTTACTGGTATACACATATCTTTCACAGACAAAAAAGTCAGAAAATATGTCTCCACCTGGGCTCTTACATCCAGTTTACTTTAGTAACTAGCTCCCTTAACCTTCCTAAGTTTGAGACACAAAGTCTCAATTTCAGACTGAGTTTTTGCTTATAGTTGTTAACAGCAGGTTATACTAGAGTCTTAAAACCATGGTGGTACCGTAGATGGGAGAAGAAAAAGAAAACAACAGCCTAGCCACCTGCCAACTAGAAAAGTAGCTGTCAAAGCTAAATCAAGTAAAGAAAATCTATATGCAGGTCAACAGAAGTTCAGAGGGAGCAAACCCAACAAACCTTGACCCTGTGGTCTCACAAACCAGTATTTAGACTGTGGCCTGTTACTAGTCGTGGCAAAACTGCACTGCAGGGCTAAGAGGTTACATTATTTTTATGACAACTACTGTAATCAACAAAAGTGTAAAAAAAAAGTCGAAGACTCCTCAGTTCCTAGTCTCAGTTTAAGTTTTTTCAGCATATGGAATGAATCGAGGTCTTCATGCCAATCTCCATTACTCAAAGAACTGGCCATTCATCTTCTGTTTGATTTTCTACACTCCACCGCCCCCCTCCCTGAAATCAACCCCCTTGTTATATTGTGAAAACAAATGAAGAAAAAATTGACAAAATTTGACAGACTGTTGTAATGGAGGTAACCTGAATCCCCAAATGAAATTTACTTAGGATACAAACCTCTGTCTTAAATTGACGGCTGTGATTTGGTTTTTATCTTCTAAAGGGTTTGAAAAAGAAAAGACAATTTGGAATTCTTCTTTCAATCTGAGATCTTAAGTTACTGTATTTTATTAAGGGCCACTTTGTTGCATGTGAGTTAATTTAATCAATCACATCTAAACATACTCAGTATAACACTTTTGATAGAGTTATGATCTATTTAAATAGCATCATCTAAATTTCATTAAATTTTTAACCCTCATTAATTTCTAATTTTCAGGTTTCGGATCCTTTTTCAAAGTGCTGACATTTTAGAATTGTACTTGTCATCACATGCTTGCTACACAGGCACACAATACAAAACCAAATATATCCTTGTTCTTGTGTTGTGCAGTACAGAATTAATTGAAAATGGTTGAAAAGTTTCTTCCTTCCATTTAGTCTGATTTTCTGCTTGGCTGAGATAAATTTTAAGGGACATATCTGAATTTTCGCATATTTATTGTTAATGTTTATTTTGCACACAAAATTCCTCATCTTCAAATATTTGAACATAATAAATGTTACAGAAAAACACAGACAGTTTTGCAGAAAGAGATGAAGTATTAAGTATTAAAATGAGTTTTCCTGAGTACTGGAATGTATGTGTAAACAAAATGTTTACATCATCTCCATATATGCTAGCCTCTTAAATGGTCTGGTCCATCAGGAGCTGAACAGATCTTTAACAGATACAGTATGCTGGAGGAAAGAAAAGTATGAGCAGACAAATTTGGAGTGGATAAGAGGCAGTTTCGACATGATTTATTCAAGTAAATCTTTCATACTTACTGTAGGATGGCTGATCTGTGTGGAACAGTTGCATATTTCTTGTGGTTCTCACAGTCTTGTTTTCTTTTTCAGTTGTTTTAGATTTAGCAGTTGTGTATTTTCCTATCTATGTAATGTCTGGATGTTTTTTTTCCAGAATATGTGATATAAAAAAATATATTTACACTGTTACATTCAAAGCCTTGTTTATGGGCAAAGCGGAAGCACACCTTATATATAAGTAAAACCAAGAATTTATTGTTAATATAGCTGAAATCTTAATATTTGATCACGATTACTTCAGATCTAATCTGCAGTATATGTCATCTTTCAGTTGTGTGAGAAATTATTTCTTTCTGTTCTTTGCCACCCCTAAAATCACTTTTGTCCAGCTGCAGGCTGACATTTCTCTAACTGACTGCGGACAAGTTGTTGATAGCTGTGGGGTCTGCAGTGTAAAGCTGGGACCCCATCACTTGTCACCGCATGCCTATACTCCTCTGCACCACATCCTATGTTGCTGCTTCCCAAGGACTCTGCCGTCCTACCAGGGCTGTATTTCTCTACATTGTCATTGTGTGAAGAGTCATAAATACCTCATTCTGCTTAAAATAACTGCTAGTTCCTGTTAGGTATATGTAATAACATTGTACTACACAGAGCTAAACAAAACTAAAACAACTTAGCCATAGACACCTGGCCAATTAGAGAAATTACTGTCACAGCTAAACCAAGTTACAGGTCAAGCAACTTTCAGACAGAACAAACCTCACAAACCTCAGTCCTGAGGTGTTCCCAGATTAGTACAGCACTTGTGGCCTGTTACTAGCAATGGCAATACTGTATTTGGGGCTACACAGTCACATCATGTTTCAGTAAGTTATTCATTAATGGTACTTAGTATTTTGTTTTAATATCCTCAGAAAGCTGAGCCTAACTACAGGCACTTTCCCTTTCCATTTCATTATGAAACCATTTGAATCAACATAAAAATCATATTAGATGCAAATTGTAGCATGCTGGCACAAGTCAACTGAAATATTAAAAAATAATTCTAATCACATTGACAGATGGCAGTACTTCCCATGCAGCTTAGTGGAAGGAAGTGAAACAGAAAAAGTGAATTTGTCACCCAGACCTATGTATCCACCTATTTAGCATATTAGCCTTAACATTTTCCACCATGTTTCCTCAATCTGGTCAATAGTGGGTCATCAAAATGTATATGGTACAACACACATCCACAAAGTTCCCATCTGACCCATGAATGGACCTGTCTCACCAGAGATACGACTCTCCCTGACCTGTATCATGCTTCCTGGCTCTTCAGCTGCACTCTCTCTCCAAATTGTTCCACTTTGTGGATGAAGATGATACTCTGCACTTGCTGCAGATGGGCTGGGACGTGTCTGAGTCCACTGGTGGGTAGATAGCTCTCCTATATTCAGAGCAATTCCTATTTCACCTTTGAAAGGAAAAATTCTTGTTTCAGACTTCTGTTGAATATTGGGGTTTTTTCCAAAATCATTTAAATACCATTAACTGTAGGCTGAAAAAAATCTGCCTTAACCATACAAGTTCACAGAATTAAATATTTCATAAAAACTCTCATGTAATCAAATCAGCATTTGGATGCCAGTAGTAGAAACAAAAATGTGAGCAATAAACACGTGGATTTTCATCTCTCAAGTGTCAAATATTCCCTCCTTTCCTCTATCTGTCCGTTGTTTATCATCTGTTTGGTGTTTCAAGTTCAGTTTGGTTGTATTGGAATACAGCCCATTGTTCAAGGCTCCACAAGAGAACTCTACAAAATGTTATGGGACTTAGGAGCATCTGGTTGATTTGGCTGAAACTCCCTAACAAGCTTAGTTACTGTGGGAGCTAAAATAAAATGAGAAGCTGAAGAAAAAGATAATGTTAATGAGAAAACTTCTTGGCTTTTGCATAAGCAAAGCAAAAATACAGCCAATTTCATACCTTGGCAAGTTTACGAAACAAAATGCTAAAGTGTCTCAGCAAATAAGAAGCAGTTACTGTATATATGACTAAAGTCACTGAGAGCTACCACCCAAAATATAATTTCTTTAAACCTAAGAATTTGCTTGCAATGCTATGCTTCATTTGCCCTTTCATTATATAAAATATAAAATTTTCTGTTTCACAAGTATATTTACTTAATTTTAGGTTTTCATTTTCTAAAGTTCTAAGTAAGAAGCCTATAAATAAATAGCCACAGTATTGGTAGGCATTAGTAGGTGGATCCTTTTCAATCGCAAAGTGGACTTTTTGCTGCAGTGTGGTGACCTCTGTATATTTACACATCAACGTTATCAATCTGACTGGGCGAGAGCAGATAAGGGTGCCAGAAACTTTCTGCTGTTGTAACACTCTAAGCAAAATGTGTATCAGATCCTGATTTACACCTTAAACCATTAATTTTAGTATGTCCCTTCCCTAAGATTTATTATTATCAATGGCAATTTTAAATACTAATTTTATCTGATCTCCTTTGAACCTAAACTCTTGATCTCAGCCACTCTATATAACAACACATTTCACTGTTCAGTTAAATGGTGTGAGGTGTTTGACTTGTTCAATGGAGTTGTGAAAAGAAAAATTAACATTAACATTGCTTTGCTCTTAAGGTGTGTGAATCATGGACCTTCACCTAGAATATCCTCTAGGATACAGCAGGACAAGGAACATGGACATGGATACCAGAGAGAAGAGACAGAGAAAGCGTTCTTCAGGAAGTGCAAGAACTGATGCTCCTGAGCTAACTAGTCCATATTTTATTACAGTATTTATTATAGTGTCTAGAACACATTTAATATGTTCTTTTACTTGTCTCTTTTCTAAAGGAAAAAGAAAGCCAGACTTGCTATAGCCACTTACAGGAAAGTTTTTTCATGGCCTTGTCACCCTTCTCTGAACCATTTATTTCATACAAAAATATTTCTGATGAGTACTCAGTTCAAAACTGCAATGCAAACGAGGAAGTGCTGTTGATTTCTGATAACTTGGTAATACTTAATTCTTAACACAATATTTTTTGCATTTTTCCTACCAGTTGCAGACTGAGCAGAAGCGATATTTGTGCATTTTCCCAGACCCCTTTTGAAAAGTGACAGATAATATCATTTTCTAAAGCATACAAGGCCTATATTTTTTCCCTGCAGTGAGAGATACTTAGAATTCATTGATAATAAATCTCATAGATATCCTGTTATCTTTGCACATCTCTTATGTAGATCTCTAACATTCCCCAGTTGTCTCTGGTTCCAGACTAATCCAAGTCACATTCATCGCTCTGCAAGTGTCTCTGCTTCTTTAATCACTTCCCTTTTAAGATATTTAATATACAAAACAAGTCATCCTGTATTGAAGACCTTGCTAACATATAACCAGTAACTTCTTGCCATTATGAAAATCAAATGTGAAGCTAAACTTTTGTTTTCTGCCTCCTAGGCAAGTTTGCTTCCTTCTTTATTACATCTTACAGGGTTCAGGGAGGGTGCAATAGGTTAGAAGCCTACAGAACTGTCAGCTGGTTCTCCATTATTATGGACTGTTTAGTGCAAGAGGTTTGTAAGATGTTTTTTTTTTTCCTACAGAGCTGCAAACAGCCTACATTTTGCTACAGAAATATGGAAGCGTCACCAGTGGGTGAGCGTCAGTAGGGTCTGGTTTGACTGGCCTCTCAGGGAGCAGAGGGACCAGTTCTGTGATCAGCCGCCTTTCAGGCGAATGCAGATAAGGAACACTGATGTAGGTCACACACAAAAGTCAGAAGTTAATCACTGCTCTGCCTTGGAAACAGTTTAACTCTCAGCAGTGACTTTATAGACACTTAAAACAATCTCTAAGAAGAAATGTCAAACACTTTAATTAGTGTTTTCTTCAGCTGGGTTATCACCCCCTTAGATGTCTACTCTTTTCCAGATTTTCTCAGACTTTGTATGCTTTTCTAAAGGACGTGAAGCTGCAACTTGACTGGAACACTTTAATCCTAGGCTGTTGCTTACAGTGAAAGACCTTTGTCATGATTTCTGTAACTAAAAATTGTGGGACCTGGGGGTGAATCCAGCCTCTGTTCAATCATGGCTCCTGTGCCAAGAAAGGAATGTAAGAGGCTCCTAAAAGTGTCAAGCAATAAACACCTAAAGTGGCTTTAAACATGGAGACGTCTTACCATATGATTTCACCTTTAGATTAATTTCACAGAACATTTGCTGTAAAAAAGAGTATGAGCTTAGTCTAGTCAAAACTTTAACTGATGCAATGTATAGTCACAGCCCTTCTGACAGAGTGGGTGAAGCGAAAGGAAAACTCAGAAGTGAGGAGTGCTTTATGCAGTCTTTTCTGAATGCTCTGTACTTCCAAGAATCAGTCCTTTGATCTTCTCAGCAACCAGATGCTGAAACTGGACAGCCTGAATAGGATCACAAGCCATTGAAAGATTCCTGTTGTCACATATCACAATGAAAAAAGATGGCAGTTATCCTGATTTTTTAGGTAAAGGAATGTGTTCCTTTAACTGTCATTTGGAAGGAGACTGTATGCGTACAGAATATATTTACGTTGTCATGTATTCTACTCCCAGTTCTGCATTTGCATCTCTTCCATTCACCTCCACCCCACCATCAACACCCTCTACATGTTTGGGCACATTTGGATTTTGCATTGATGCTTTCCAGCTGTCTGCTTGAATACGGAAACTTCCATGTAGTAAAGAAACTAATAACACTCTAGTTCTACACTGCATGGATAACTTGTAGGTGCAGTGTAATCTGTATAAATTTTGGTAATATGGCTAGAACTCTGCCAGACCTTGCTCTATTTTATCTGCCTGGAGTCTTTCAAAGATATCTGAACAGTTCAAACCATGCACTTTCTTCAGCAGTCATGTCATGCTCAGTACTGGCAGCTTACTGTGAAAGGCCAAGGCTGGTGATCTGTGAAATAGCCTTCCCATTCCCTGCTTAAATCCACATCTGTTGTATCAGGTTTTTTAGATGCTCATACATATATAGTTACCTATATAGCCAATCTGAGACAACTCACAGACTTTTGAACATTTGCAAAGAACATCCAGTTTTACATTTAGTATTCAGGAAACTTTCTGTGCATTTCCTGTACAGGAAACAGACATAAGAGGAGTTATTCTAACTGTGAACTAGTATTGATTCAAATGAAAAAAGCTGAGTGTGGTTCATTGCAGGCCTGGGATCAGAAACTGCTTTTGCCACACTTCCCTGTATTGCTGGGATCTTAATGGCCAGGCAGTCTGTAAAAGTATATGGCTGAGGGTAAGCAGGACCCAGTAAAGCCCAGTTCACACCGTCACTGGTTTGCCGTGTACACCAGGCAGCCACGTTGTCTCTGTCTCCCTGTGAGCTCTAGAGGCATCACTGAGACTTTCTGCCCAGACGCTACTGATGTCTACTGCGCGTTAGTGGGGGCTGTGTGAATGGTTATCTAACAGATTATCACATAGATCCTTGTGCTGCTGGAAGCAGTAAAGGAAAAGACAAGGGGGGTCAAATCGCATGTGTCTTCTAAGCGTATTAGCCTGTTTAAAACTTACCTAGAACTCTAGAAGATCTCTGCCACCACACAAGGGTCAAGAGTGGAAAGAATACTCCAGAAACAACTTTTATCCTGTCCCTCCTTTCAACATAGTCATCCACCCCATCTTTTGCAGAATGAAGGGGCTGCCAAGCTTCCAAACATGAAAAACATGCTTTATTTGATAAAAACAATTTGTCTAGCCATGCATTTCTTGCAGAACAATGAGGGACTGAAAATACTGTGTCACTGCTTGAACCACCATAAGATTATAGCAGCCACTTTACCTCACTGCACAATACTTTCCATGTGATTAGACGTCCACAATCTTCTACAGTTGACTCAAGATTCCCACTCTTCTGCCAGAGCAGGTGGTGAACAGTAGCAGGAAGAGAGATCCCAGTCAGAGACAGAATAATGAAACAAAACTTACTTGTTTCTTCATGCAAGGCAGGCTTCAGATACTTGTCAAGGCAGACAATAAGAGCACGACAGTCTTGCATTTACCCTCTGTCACTCAGCACCTTCCTGTCTCACATGCACTAGTTCTTTCCCTCACCTAGGTGTCTTGGTACAGCTTCGCTTCTTGGTTTTCCCTGCACCGCTTCCAGCAACATGCCCCTCCTCTCAACATCAACAGTACACCTCTCCCAGCAAGAATATTTGGATGCTGTAATTCACATCTCACCTTTCCTTACAGTAGGAAACATGATCTTGGGAGGACAACTTTAGGACTCAAATGAGCAGTGAATGAGTGAGATTTGTGTGTATCTGCTTTTATCATTATAGGGAATGAGCTCTAATAATTAGATAATTTGGATTATGAGTGTTATTGTCAATCATCTTATGCTAAAAATCATTCATTACCTAGACTGTCAAGATCTTAACTGGACTAACAATAAATTCTTGGCTTCATATATAAGGTGTGTTTCTGTAGCCCAGCTAAATTGCTTGCCATGTTTGCTCCGGAGGCCATTCCTGTGGACTGGCTATTAAAATATAAATGCAACAGCTCGTGGAGAATACAGGCAGCCTAGGCTGTAATTTGCAGTGCAACAAGTAGCTCCTTGCCATCTGCAGATTGCCCCAAGTTTATCTACACTGTGTAAGACACAGAGTATTCTGAAATTTCCTCACCATACCCTTTGCAAGGTCTTTCTAGGACATCCCCATGCTTCATTTATACCCACTGAACCACTCAATTACCTGACACAGAAACTCTCATTAAACTGTTGCATTCAGTGCACAGACTGAACTTGTTGCACCAGCAATTGAGTTGGGGTAAAAACTTCGAGTCTGAAAGAAGAGAAGACAGAGTAGACACAGACACTCCGTATCGTCAGAAGGGTATGCATTGTTTCCATGTTCAGCTTTGAAATCAGTGAATTGCAGTAATCCAGCTAAACTCATTCACTTAGTCCCAACATAAAGCACAATAAACAATTGCTTTCAAAGGAATTCAAGTTTCAAAAGTGAGAGGAGAAAGATACTCTACATCATCTGCTAATGACTATTTTTAGGGATTTTACTTTACTCAGACAATTGGCTGATGGATAGCATTATACAGCTCTTACAATTCTAAAGGGGATTGTAGCGGAGGGCTATTTCTTAGAATAGCAGTTTATTGAATAAAAGGTCCTGAAAATGGAGACAAAAGAGAGACTTTTAATCAGAACAATAATGTGGGCTGTCTGTGATGAAGCTCTTATCATTCCACCACAAGCAGTGTATGGCACTCAAAGACAGATTCTGTACAACGTTAATAGAGGCTTTTAAATCATTATTTGCACATTAAACATAGGAAGATATTTGATTGCTTCACAAAACATTACTCAGAAAGGAAAATAACTGGGAAGATGAGTTACGACCTTTTTTTTTTCCTGGACACTGAAGCCTGTGGTTATTTCTTACTAAAAGCAAATCCAGTTGTTCAGGCCCCGTTAATTTAAGTTCTGTCTGCAAGAAGCCTTCTACTTAGTGACAGTTTCTTTGTTCCGATGACACGGATATATCTCTGTAATGGAAAATAATAACATGAAAGGAAAGTGACTCATCTGGTAGGTGGGCTAGTCCCATAATGGACTTTGAAAATCAAGACAAAAAAATGCAGATAAGCGGGGATCAGCTCCAGAGAAACATAACTGCTTATGGTGATACTCAAAGGTGAAGAAATATGTAATAGCTCTACCTGCAGCATAGGGCCAGAAGGTTTTCACTGACACGTGAATTAGATTCATTACATTAAGAAAGAGACTATTGTAGCTTTAATACAGAATGAAATAATTTGTAGCTACTACAACAAGATGTCAGAAAATAGGAGATTGCTACAGCAGGTACTTCAGTTGCAGTCTTCTGGTTGGTTTGAGATGAAGGGAAATTTTTATTGTCATTGCCTTTTCGGTACTCCAAAATGCTACAGAAGTCCAAGGGATACCAAGCTGGGATTTACATAATTTCATAGTCGGTGACCTTCACTGAAAGTCAGGTTACAGAGTAAGTAAGCTGCTGCTTCATTTTTTATTATTATCACATCAGGGTTTCAAGCTAATCTATACAGAGGTGTTGATTTTGGCTGGGCAGTGGAAAAGCTGAATGATTCTTGAGGTTTGTTTATTTATTTATGTATTCATTTTCTTTCAGTTGAATAGAAAAGAAATGTAATATTTGTGATTAACTGAAGAATTCTAGTTGTATTGTTCTGACAGCTTGCAAAACAAATTTGTACTGCTCTTGAATAATACGGAAGAATACTGAATCCAGTTGTACTCCAAGGGTGACACTGGAAATTCTGTGCAAAATTGAAGAGGGGTCCAAGTATTTTACATGTAGTAACATTCCAGTCAGAACTGTTATTTCACTCAGATGGAAGTGCACAGTGTCCATGAGTGTAAATTCTAAAGCAGTGATGTAGAAACAAAATTAATTACCCCCTTAAAATATCCCACATAATATAGTCTCATATAAAGAAAAATAGAATTTAATAGGCTTATTTATCTTGCACCATGAAAGCTGTTACTTTTAGTAACACTGTTTAATTTCTTCTAAAAAGAAAGGAACATAACAGTGTGGATTTACTTGCAAAACTACAAGCTTCTTGGTTACTTACAGGCAGAATGTATGCCAAAATTAAAAAAAAAAAGTGTAAGATAAAATTCGGGAATCTGAGCTTGAATTCTTTCCAAAATTGTTGCTTTTCTTTAAAGAATAATAAACAACATTGTTTCGTATGGAATTGCAAAACAAATAGTTTCTAATGATGGCATCTTGAGAACTTTTGCAAATAGTAAATACTCTTCAAGGCATCAAAGATATTGGAAGTGTTCAGAAAGGCAGAGCTTTTACATAGCACTCATTTCCTCTGTATTCACTGTCATAACAATGAAAATGAAAGTACTTCAAAACATTGCCGCAATATAAGAAATATTCAAATGTTTACATAGAATGTTTCCATTCAGTCTAAACTTGTTTTTAGTATTACTCTACTTCATGAACCAAAGAAAGTCATTTGAATTTTAATACAAACATAACCAATCTATGAGTGTGTCTTGACTCATTGCTTTAGTTTTTATTTCAGATTTCATGCTTTGAATGATTATTTTGTCTTATATATGAAGCAGAAATTTAAGATGTATTTTTTCGGTTTAAATGTTTTTAAGTGCCATTCCCTTCTGCTTAGATAATAAAGCATTTGCGAAGGTGAAGAGCATAATTACAATGGTTCTGTGTCATCATATAAATATTCATAGAAATGGTGCTGAATATTTATATTGGTACTTAATAACAAGATCATGTGACTAGGACGTGCTCACTAAAACACAAAATAGAACACAGGGGTAGAGCGTAGTTCATATACAAATCATATACATTTAAATGGTGCTAGCTCTAAGCTTCCAGTATAGTAGAGGATCTGGTTAATTGTCTTTTCTAGTCATATAAAATCACAGGATTTCTGTCTCTGAGGCTTACTAGCTTCTTCAGGATTTCCAAGAGCTAGAAGAGCCTGGGAAAAATTGCCTTTTGACTATGAAGGACAACAAAATCATTTTGTTGGGTAAAAGATAAAGACTGAACACAGGCAAATATTGAGCACTAATACCACAACATACACTAATTTTCCCTCCTCATCTTTCAAGTGTCTTTCTCGATGCACTGCTTCTTTCCGTTCCCATCTCTCATGATTTATGCTCTTTGCTGATGACCATCCAAAACATTCCGCCTCCCTTTTACTTCCATCATTCATTCTGTTCGGCCCAATTTTTTACTTTCCACATTCATCTATAGTGTCATACTCTTGGCTGTCTCTGCTGAGAACGCAGTTAGATTTCCCTCCTGCCCACCAGCAGCAGCCAGCAGTCCTCCTGCACCTCCTCCTCTCCCTGCCACGCTGCTGCCAGCAGCCCTGCCTTGTTTCTCTGCCCACCTCACCTTCTCAACACCTTGTTCCCTCCAATGCTTGAACACTTTTCCCTCCACCTTGTGCTCATTTTTTTTTCTATATTCTCAACACCTCAATCTCTAATCTCATTAGCCCTTCTTTCCTTGTTTTTTTCGCTTGTTCTAATTCTGTTTTTTCATTCTGTAAGAGTTTACCTTTCTTTCTAGCAACTCGACTGACTTTCTTTTAATTCAATGTGTTCTCCACTTTTAGTTAAACCTTCTTTGCTTGGAGGCTTTGCCTCTTCTCCCCACAGATATTATGTTCCAGATTCCACTGTATTTTCCTAGTTGGGTTTTCATTTCTCTGGTCGGCATTAACAGCCTTAACAAATGGGTTAAACTCCCTTCAGGAATTCTTAGCAGACCTTAACCTGGTTCCAAAACTGCTTCGAGACCACAGAGGTTTTGGTAAACCACTCAGTTATTTTACTGGTTCTGCTGGACAACTAGATTGGAAGAGTAGGTCTTTTTTTCCCAGTGTGTAACTCAATACTTCTCTACACAGGTGCATAATATTCATTGAAGTTAATATGTAATAATAATAAAATCAACTTTGCGGTGAAAAAATACGTTAAAAATTTCTATTAGAGGTTCTTTTTTTCATGGAGAATTAACAGTATGTGAGTGCAAGGAGACATAATGTACCTTTTTATCATTTGAAGACTTTGACTAAATAAAGAGGAAGAAAAGATAATAATGTGAAAAGATGTATTTCTGATGGTGATGAGGAGAAAATTAGAAAGTAACAACACAAAATTAAGTCAAAGTAGCCTATTAAGTTGATATTTCATTGTAGCCTTCACAAGCAAACACTGCAAGCTCACATTCGACAAATAAGGCTTGCTTTGCACTGGGACAAAGATTACTTAATTAACTCAGCAATGAGGGATTGATACGAACTGCAGAAATCTCCACCACTTTCCACCATAAAAGGTAATAATTTATCTCTGCAAATGTACCCTACATAATAGCAACTACTTCACAAATATAGAATAACTGTAGCATTTCCAAATACAGCATCCTTCCTATATAGGGAATTACTAACCTAAAAATATGGAAAAGGTTTTAAAAAAATTTCACATGTTCATTTGGACACTACCTTCCCTAGGTAAAAAGCAGAGGACACCTGACTTGTTTAAACCTGGATTGGACAAAGTCATGGTAAACACTGCCAAGAAAAATTAGCAAAAGAAATGACTAAACTATGCTTGTGTGTATTTATATGTATGCATACATGAATGAGGGTACATAGGTCCTATTATAAGTATTTCCGTGCATATATGTATATTTCTCATTTATAGTTTCTATGTTATTTCTAAAGCTTTTCAAAACAGATAAAGTGCCAGATCAAGTTGTGGATTTTTGTCTCTTTTTTTTTTTTGCTGTGAGATGATAAGATGTAATACAGTTTAACATAACCCTGTTGGCAAACAGAAAATTATCACAACCTTGTGAGTTCTGTCATTGAGTCATAGTAGCAATTTTTATTATAGAAGCTTTCAGAATAACAGGAGAAACAAATATACGACAACAGCCTGAGAAGCACTAAACAAAAGGAAATAATTGAAAGTGCTGCAAAGAAATGAAAACAGTTATTATGCCAAATTTGTTGCTCTTTGTAATTTGTTAATAATATTTTTACCATCTAGTCTTTGTTGCTTTTTTTTTTTTTTTTGAGGGGGGGTGTTTGTTTTTGTGTTCTGGGTTTTTTTTTTTTAATTGTCATTTATCCCTGTCTGCAACAGTGGCTTGCTCATTAGGCACTTACAATATTTTAAATTCCATCCACATGCTCTCACATTTCTAAGTACATGAGTCGGATGATTTTGCCACTGGGAAATGTTTAGTTCCATTAAAAAAAATAAATCACTTATACGAGCCTTGTACTTAAGGGGAATTTCTGTCAGATCCTTTGACTTGGAGGAAATGAATTGCAAAATGCCTTCCAGCTTTTTATATGACATGTTGACTGGACTTTTATTCTATCATCTCTCACTAAAAATCAACTCAATTTATACTTAATGAGTATATATTGTGGAATTTATACTTTTATCACATCTAGCAGCATGCAGGACAGCTACTGCATAAATTGTATTGAGAGAGAGTCAGATGAATTAACAAAGTCTTCAGTTTTGGGGACCACTTTGGGATCTCATGCATTGCTTGAAGGCCTTTATTATAGATTTATCCCTAGTGGCTCTTCTGTTCTTTGAAAGGCACTTAGAATACATGCAAACTATCATAAACCATCTCTTCCTCCACACTACTACTTTGTAGCATTCTGATGTCTGACCATCCAGCTGTGCTATGGTCATAAGTCTTATGTGGTGCAACCTTTTATTTACTGGCTTTATTTAAGGTTCCATCACACTTTTCTGAATCTTCTAACATGCAGTTTAACATATCATCTTAAACCATCTGCTCACATTACTTTCATGATCAAATCCCCCTACGCAGCCTCGCTTCCTTACTAACTCTATTTTAGCCAAAGGAGCCAGTAGGCAACCTGTCTTCATCTGAAATTTTTATCATACTCCTATATATTGTGCTTTTATCCATCCCATTTTTCAAAAACAGAAGTTTCACAAACTTGATCATGCAATAGCCAGCTTTCCTTTCCATTCACTTTCATTTACTGTGATGATTACACAGTAACTTGTGTATCTCCTGCCTAACATTGAATTGAGAGAACAAAATGAGACCAACAAAAGTGAAGGAAATAATACAAAATTTATGTGCTCCCACTCTCCTCTGGCTCTTACAGGACCATTTCTATTTTCTGAATTTATTTCTTGATTTTCTTTCTATTCACATCCTGTACAGTGAGAATATAGTACCGGCACTTAACCATGAATTCTGGGCATGTTTGTGTAGACTACAGGCTTTGGAAACATGAGGTTCTTCTAGCTAGACTTCCCTGAGATATTTTTGGAAGGGAACAGATGGGAGAAGTAGCAGTAAAATTTTTCTTAGGGAATTTACTATGCTATATTTGTATAATAGGTTATCTACTGTTTGGGTGTCTTTATTTTCTTTTCTAAAAGAAAGCGAAACATTAATAACCAACAACAGTATTTGAATTAGTCACTATGATACTTCCCATCTCCCAGATGGAATAATAGTGAGTAGCGAAGTCACAGCAACTATGTATTATTTTATGATAATCTTATGTTTACTAATTCTGCCAGAGCAGGTAGAACTATGCCTCTACTCATGAGGAATTATGTAATTAAAAATACATAAGTATCAAGAATAAATACTACCTTTTCTCACTAATTAGGTAAAAGACTGCACAGTCAGTATGGCAAGGCATGATGACATCATACAATTGTTGCCTGTTTATTGTGGCTCACTTTAAGTGACCTAGCATCTAACATTCAGCAAAGTTAAGGTTTGTTGTACTTTACATAGGGATGTTCCCTGCTGAAATGGTCCTCTAATAATAGGCATGCTACCTATCAGGGTATAACTTCCCTGTATGGGTAATAAAGAGGTGGGAGTTAAGGACAGCAACAAAAGACTTTGCTGTTAACTGTTTCATCTTTGTTGTACGTGTCTCTTTTCTAATCTTGTGGAAGGAGACACTAAAATGAAAAAAAAAACCATCTGATTATTTTGAAATTGGCCTTCAGTGTACTGTGTCTAGAGTTTCATGAAACAGGTCTCGATCATTTTCCCTCCTCCCCCTTTAAAAAGTAATATTTTACATACCTTAGCTATTAAGATTTCAGCTTTACCGAACTATAACAGAGCTTAACAGAGGTATGGTACTTGACCATGTCCGAACAGAAAAAAATGGCTATCTCTGAAGAGTAAGAGAGAGTTGAGAGAGTTGGGGTTGTTTAGCCTGGAGAGGAGCAGGCTGTGAGGAGACCTTATTGTGGGCATTTCAATAATTTGAGGGGCTTATAGGAAAGGTGAGGACAGACTTTTTAATAGGACCTGTAGTGACAGGACAAAGTTTAATGATTTTAAACTAACAGAGGGTAGATTTAGACTGGATACAAGGAAGCAATATTTTAGAATGACGGTGGTTAAACACAGGAACAGGTTGCCCAGAGAGGTGGTAGACGCCCCATCCCTAGAAACATTCAAGGTCTTGTTGGGTGGGGCTCTGTGCAACCTGATCTAATTGAAGATGTCTCTGCTCTTTGCAGTCGTGTTGGGCTAGATGACCTTTGAAGGTCCTTTCCGACCCAGACCATTCTATGATTCTATGGTTCTATGACTATATGATTCTAAGAGTAAAACCTAATTACCTCAAGTTTATGAGCTCCTGAGGTAGCTTTGTACTGAAGTGGTCATACATAGACTACCTGAGACCTCTCCAATGAGGGGAATATCTCAGCTGTCCCACCTCCAAGACTGTCATCAAGCCTGAGGATGTTACGGGCTTTCACACTACATCTCACTAAGGAGGGGGGGAATCCATTTTAAAGGGATGTGTTCTTTATTTGCCCATATTAGAAGCCTGGGGAAAAACAGGGATTCAGTCTAAAACATAGTGCATATAACCAATGTAGAGCATGATTCAGGTAGATGAACACAGGCAGCTGGTATCACTTGAGATGCCCTGTGGTTTCCTACCTGGCATCTGACTGATGTCTGTTCTCAAGCAGCACAGACAGACAGGGAGAAAGATATCGGTAATGCAATCCATCTCTAATGCTGTTTTCAAGTTACATGGAACAAAGTAACAAAAAATCTGGAAAAAGGAGAGCAGAGAGTAAGAGATCAAGTTCCTCCCATTGTTTGGAGCTTCCAGGATCTCTTTCCACACCCCTGACCCCTTTTTTTCAGATTAGACCCATTTCTACGATTTCCAAAAAAAGCAATTCTGGACAGAATGACTAAAACATAATACCAAAATATATATCAACTTTTATATTATGTAAAATATAAAAATATATTATACTGTATTATATTATATTATATTATATGCAAGAAAATACTATGGGAATATCAGAAACATGTGAGCACAACCATGAGAGTCATTTGCATGCAAAGCATCTCACAGGTTGCTGAGTTGCACTGTGAAGATATTATCACACTGACTAGCACGAACTTCCTTCAAGATACCTTCAGTTCAGGGACCATTCGTTGTATGGGATGCGAGCTTCATGAAGATTCCTCTGCCTCTTGCTTTCCTCCTTTGCAATGTGCATCTTTAAGTCATGAAATGTTATTTCATTATCGATGGTTGCTATCAAAATGCTTAGAATTTCTCACAAGACACACAAACAAGCCCAGAAACTCAGCTTTGTTATTTCCATTCTACATTATGTATTGACTTTCTCAGAAAACATACAAATGTAGCAGGTATATAAGAAATAATTAAATGGCAGAACCCTAGCTGGACTTCAGTCCCAAGGGCTTGGCCCAGTGTCTGAAAATATTTTATTCCACTCCAAACAAGAACTACTGTGCTAATCCCCTTGGAATGCAGCATTTATTACTTACCTGGCAGGTGTGAAGTGTTGCATGCTAAACGGATTATCTCCCCCTCCTTCTTTCCATCTACCGCTTTGTTCAGGCAAAGCAGAAGAGGAGAGAGAGGAGATAATCCTCTTCAAACGTAGCATTTATTACCTTAGATGTGGGCATGAAGTGCTGCTTTCTGAGGGGAGTTAGCACAGGAGAATCTGGTTATACAATTGTTAAATCTCATTGTAAACAAACTCAAGCTTCATACTAATCTGACCGCTGCTTTCTTGAGAAAGTTCAGGACTTTTTACTGGTCTTTACAGTAGTTAGAACTCCCCATATTCAAGCCACATCCTTGTTGTTCAAAATTGGTATTTGGACTTTTGGATAAAAGGTACAATCAGTTACAGCAGTTGTAAAGCAAAATTATGAGTGTTTTTTGTGTTTGAGGTTTTTTTTAATTTGGATTTTTTTTTTTAAGTTGCCTTGTGTTCGTTTGGTTTTTCTAAACTCAGATTTAGATCTGCCAGAAAGATCTGTCTGTTTGTTAGAGATTTGGATTGAATGGATTTGCTCATTTCAAGAGCATCAATTATTCTTACTGTTTCACAGACACCTGCCTTTATGAGGAGTTCTCCATGTTGCGTTTGTGAGATTTCTGAGCACATTACCAACCCTTACCAAGTACATTTTTTAAGAAAAGCAGGATGAAAAATAGATTTGGCCCTGAAAATACAAAGTAAAACCTTAACAACAAAAAAATTGTTTTGTTTATCTAAAATAGAATTTTCTGCAGAGGCCTTATGATTTAGTAGTTTTATAATATATTACATAGTCACATAACAACTGCACTCTAGGCACACAGAGTGAACCTCATATTTTTGGCTCTCAGAGCACAGACAAGTTGCCAAATCACACATTCCGACAGGCTTCAACAAATTCATGACATGCACTAACAAATAAAATTTTGTGGTATTCACAACTGCTTAGAAAATGACATAATTTTCCAACTTGTTTTGTTTTCTATAGCATATCAGAAGTTTTGGCTTATTTCATCCAAAGCAGAGAAGAAAAGAAAGAGAGAATGAGCCAGCAAATAAATACTGAAGTCTAAATCTGTCAACAGATGTGCTCTTCTAGAAGAGCTTAACTCTTGCAGCTGTTTTTCATTCTCCTGCTTTAGGTGAGTTTAAATAATATATGGCTACCCTTTTCTGGTTACAGCTTCTTTAGCAGTTTATTACCCCCAGCCCATGTGCAGCTGCTTGCTAGAGATCTGCTAGAGGAGTTTCTCCTGTGGTGATTCCCTCCTCCATTTCAGTCAAAATCAGCCAGGTCAGTGCTGGGCCATGGCAATTTGAGTCATCCTAAATCAACCTTGCTTGTATCCCTGCTCTGGATCCCACCATGCAGTCCTCTTTCCACTCTGGTGTCAACACTGGTTCTACGCTGTGCTTATTCTGAACCAGTTTGGTTTCGCAAAACTTCAAAATATAGGAAAATGGTATCACAGAAGGGAGAGTGCCAACACAAAGGACAGATAACACCCGCACTGGCACAGGGCAGGAGACAGAAAGGGTCTCTAGTGGCTCCGATTTAGGTTGGTCTTCTTTTGTATTTGACTGAAGCCCATGTTGCTAAAATGGAGAAATCAGTAGAGTCTTAGTCAACAGATTCTCAGCTCTTCAACTTCCTGCAGGAACAGAGCAGTAAAGCAATGAGGGAAGTAGTGGATGTAGACATAGTAACCTCTGCAACAAGCAGAGAAGTGCAGCAAGCCTGCGCTCTTGCTTGGAGAAGACAAAATAAAAGTCATGATAACACCAAAGGCTGTGGTTTGCAATTATAATATTTATATCTAGACATGGGGAATATAGAGAATAATGATTGGTACAAGTTGGTGAGAAAGTATTCTAATAAAATTATTCCTTGAAGCAAAGAGGTTGATAATTCCATGGAAGCAACTTTGGGGAACATAACTCTGGCTGTTTCTTTGTAGCCTCATGCAATTTCATTAAGTCCTAAAATTTTCCACAAGGTATTCAGTGTATCTGTATTGCCAGAAGAATTCTTCAAAGAAAATTATATCATTCTGCATCTTCTCATGAAAAATGAGCTGAAGGAACAAGTTTGGCAATTAGGAAATCAGTACAGAGTCTGATATATACTTAACCTAAACTTCATTACAGAAAGCTTCAAGGACAGAGTCCTGACATGTCTACTCCTATTTTTAACTGTTATTCAGACGTGTAAAATGCAAACAATACAGCAGGTGTTTCCAACATAAGAAGAAACAAAGAAAGATAAAATTGTCACACAGAAAATATTTCCTTGTACTTATGCCAGCTGGCAAAGTAGGTGGTTGGTTAGACTGACATTGATTAAATCACCGTCTTGTGCAGAACCTCTGATATTTTGTACTTTCCGTATCGCTCTTAACTATGTGAAAACTTCTGTGTATGACTTGCTTCTATTATTCTTTCTTTTGAGAGAATTTCTAACTCATTTGCAGTGCTACCAGCTTTTCAGGATTAATATAGAGGTTCAGTACTATGCTTGCCTTTATTTCCAACCATTGATGACATGCTACAGAAGAGAATTTAGCACAATTAGCATGCCTAGTATTGAAGTGCCTAAAACACTCACTTTGTTCCAGGAATGTTGTTACTCTCTCTCAGTGCAGTCTTTTTATTCAATTATGAGAAAAAAAACCTCCAAGGCAAAGTAGTGTTTGCATCTATTTGTTTCATACAATACAGAATGTTGTTGAGGAAAACATTTATCCAACGTGTCCTTCCTTGAAGAGCCAGAATGTTCAAGAAGCTAGCATGGCTAGTGAACAAATGGGTTAGGATATAAGCAATGGCATTCATAATGTGCATGCACATCTAGGTTTTCTGTATAGGGCATTAAACTCTATCTTTTGCAGGGTCATAGGATCTGCTCAAAAGACAAGGTGATTCAGTGATGAAAGGATACTCTTTGAATTCTGCTTTTCTTTTTTTATTCAGAGGGCTAGGTGTTGTATTTGTGAATATTGGATATCTGAGTAACTAAGGCTCATTATGCTTTCAGTAGATATGTTGTGAATCCAGGTATTTCAGTAGTGTATTATTTGTTATATTTTTACTCTCTATTCTCCTGCTAATAAATTTGTCAGGCAGTAAAGGAACAGAAATACCATAAGATCCGTTGAACTGAACAGCTAGTGTAAACACTCTGTGATCTCTGTATAACCAGAGCATTCAGAAACTGCTTATGAATTCTAACTATGTTCATAATCAATCTGCATGCTTCATAAATGATTCTCAGATTAATGAAAAACCAACATTTATTAAATTTCTCTTTGATGAATATTATTCAATTTGCATTTGTTTCTTCTCCAGCCTGTAATGTTTTTCTTGCCTGTCAAGAGAAGAGGAAATAGCAGTAGGATCCGAAACAAATTATTGAGGATGCAAGAGGGTTTCTTATATAATTGTATTTAACAGCAGTGTTGGTAAGTGATTTTGTATTCATTTGCAGGAAACACCTCATGTGTCTATGGGCTAAAATAGCTTTTGTGTGGTGTTTTGACAGTTCTGTATACCAGTGTTTCAGTTTGGCCTGGATAAATGCCAGGTGCCCACCAAAACCCCTCTACCACTCCCCCTCCTCAATTGGACAGGAGAGAGGAAATATGATGAAAAGCTTGAGGTTTGAGATAAGGACAGGGAGAGATCACTCACCAATTACCATCACAGACAAAACAGCCTGAACTTGGGGAGAAAAGGAAGTTTAATTCATCACCAGTCAAATCAGAGTAGGATAGTGAGAAATAAAACTAGATTTTAAAAACCTTCCCCCTATCCCTCCCTGCTTCCAGTCCCAACTTCACTCCCATTTCTCTACCTCCTCCCCTCCCCACTGAGTGGCGCAGAGGGACAGGGAATGGGGGTTGGGGTCAGTTCATGACACGTTGTGTCTGCCCCTCCTTCCTCCTCAGGGGGAGGACTCCTCACACTCTGCCCCTGCTCCAGTACGAGGTCCCTCTCACGGGAGAGAGTTCTCCATCAACTTCTCCAACGTGAGTCCTTCCCACAGGCTGCAGCTCTTCACAAACTGCCCCAGCGTGGATCCTTCCCATGGGGTGCAGCCTTCAGGAACAGGCTGCTCCAGCATGGATCCCCCACGAGGTCACAAGCCCTGCCAGCAAACCTCTGGTGTGGGCTCCTCTCTCCACAGGTCTGCAGGTCCTGGCAGGAGTCTGCTCCAGCACGGGCTCCTCACGGGGTCACAGCTTCCTTCAGACATCCACCTGCTCTGGTGCAGGGTCCCTTCCATGGGCTACAGGTGGATATCTGCTCCACAGTGGACCTCCATGGACTGCAGGGGAACAAGCTGCCTCACCATGGTCTTTCATCACGAACTGCAAGGGAAGACTCTCTGCTCCGGTGTCTCAAGCACCTCCTCCCCCCTCCTTCTTCACTGACCTTGGTGTCTGCAGAGTTGTTTCTTTCACATTTTCTCACTCCTCTCTCTCAACTGCCATCTCATCTCAGTTTTTATATTCCCTTTCTTAAATATGTTATCCCAGAGGTGTTACCACCGTCGCTGATTGGCTTGGCCCTGGGCAGCAGCAGGTCCGTCTTAGAGGCAGCTGGCACTGGCTTTATCAGACACGGGGGAAGCTTTTCACAGAAGCCACCTCTGTAGCCCTTCCTACTACCAAAGCCTTGCCACGCAAATCCGTAACAACCGAGTACCTTCTGAAAAGCAAAGTGAATTACACTGTTGCTATGCAGGCTTTAGTGACTCCTAGGCATACAAGATTGTTTCAGAAATCCAATATAATTATCAGATTGCTGGTGTGTGGTTTGCACTGAGCTAATTTATTTCTAAATCACACGTCTTTTCTGTTTTTCTGACATAAAAATTTGCCTTAGATAGCAACAAGATAAGTCGTCTCTGGGCCTTCCTAAAGAGATCACCAACCCAACTTTAGCACCATGGACACTATTAGTCCTCTTTACAATCAGTTTCCTATACTGTGGGATACACCGTAGTTTGCAGAAGATTCTGGTAAGGGAAAGACTTAGGTCTGATTGACTATACAATGTGGTTAGTATATGCTATGGGAACTGGGTGTGAAATGGGAAGATGAGAATGCAAATATCTGGAGTTCTTTTTTTTCCCCTTCTTTCTACCTATTTTCCTGACTTAATGGTACCTATTTTCTATTGAAAAAGGAAAGTATGGAGGAGAGAGATGGGCAAATAACCTTAGTCTATTACCAGAGTGAAGATGGTTTCCTTCTGCTCAGTTTAAAAGACTAGATGGTATTGTGTAGGTGTACTGCAAAGACCGGCCAATAGAGTTTTTTTACCAAAAACACACTAAAAATCTAATATTCTACAGAATTTTTCAGAAGAATTCCATAGAAAAAGTGTTTTAGATCAGTGTGTTTGGCTTGATTTCTCAGCACCTGACACATTTCTCATACAAAACATTCAATCAATAATTATCCAGCATGCATTTGGTGCTCATTCTGTATAGTTGTTCTTTATTATTATTTCAGCACAGAAAAAACTCCCCCTGTGTTTCATGGCAGAGGGTTTTATTCTGTCTCTGTGTACAGTTATCCATGCTGAAAGCTAGCTAAAGGAAAAGCAAATCCTTAGTCACCCTGGTGCCACCGCAGCACTAGCAATGAAAATGAATGGGCTGCAACTGGATTACTGCAGTGGCAAGCAACTGCATACAACCAGACTGAACACTTTATGGAAAACGGAGCTTTTGTACATTCACCCACAAAAGTATCACAGTACAAAATGCACCTAGACAGATGTCAAATAAAAAAAGTATCCGTTCATACCCTCAATGGCCCATTGGGGAATATGGTTTCTTTTCCTCTTTCAGTATATGAAAACACAGTAATTTTTAGTAGAACCATACTCAGCTCTCCATCACGTTCATGACAAGTGTGACAGTTAGCAATTCAACAGCAGCAAAGCAATTTTTCCTGTAAGAATAAGCATAAAGGGGTGGGGGGAGAAGGGAGCAAGGCAGAGGGAGTGGGATTTTTTGAAGAGATCTGAGAAATACACCTAATCTAAATACATAAGCACTGTTCACATGGTTTAAAGAGCAGAGGCAGGAACAGAGCTATCAAGATCATCAGACAGAGGAGATACTGGTCTTTCAGCATCTGGCTTTTCGATGCAGACCACTGTTAGAAGGATCCTAGCTGCTTTGTTTCTAAAAACTGAACACTCCATGTAAATATTTTAGCTTACACATTCTTATGGCCTCTCTCTGCACTGTCATCAACTTCCTCAGATAAATAAAGGTCAATCAAATCAACTAAGGGTGAAGGACAGAAAAATGCAGTAAGGATGGTTATCAGAGCCGAGCGTTTAACTGCTGGCAATGGAACTCCTATGTAGTACCAAGAAAAGCAACAAATAGCTAAACTGAATTTTGTTGTGATCTGAAACCAATGAAGGCAAGTGACTGAATTTAACTTAGAATATTTCTTGGCAAGAATTGTCAGATTTTTATAGTACATATTAAAGAAAGTAGCAGCAGTTGCTTTTCAGCCCCAGAATTAGCAGCAGTTGTTTTTCAGCTCTGGAATGATAGACTTATGTACCAGAAGAACTGTATGCAAATGTGAAATGTAGAAAATGTTTCTTCTTAAGAAAATAGTTATGTAAGGAGGATGCCCTTTAAACATCTTCAGAACCAGGATTCATGAAATATTCCTTTATATCAAAGCCTATTTCCAAAATGAGAAGAAAATAATGTGTAATATAAAGAATGATCATGAATCGTCCAAATAAATAGCTGAAAAATGGAAATACAGGCAGGAAATTCAACCATGTGTGCCTGTTGACATTTTGAAAGCCAGCTCTTGACCATGTAAAGCTTTGTTGTGGCCTACTGCATGTGCTTCAGAAGAACCACTCTTTAATCCATGCAAGGGGTAATAGGAACTGCAGCACCTGGAATGGGCATTTATTTATACTTCTTAGCCAGTGGTACCGTCCTTGGTAATGGTTCAGACCTTGACAACCGGTGTTTACTACTAACAAGGTTCTCCCACTTAACATCAAACTGTACAAGCTTAGATAGGGAAGAAGTGTTTCTATGAAGGCTGATTTCAAAGGATCAGCAAAGAAGAAAACATCATAATTACCATACTTTCAATATATACAGGAAATGGAATCTTCATAATTGTCCCAGTGCTTTTCTCTTTTTTCTTGGTCAGTTCTAGCAAAGTAAGACGTACTTGGATTGATACTGATATTCCCAGACCAAGATTTACATGAGGAGTTTCCTGTAGGAGCGGTAATACAGCCACTTGTTTTCTGGATGAAATTTTCCTTCTGCCTAGCATGTTCAAGTAATCCTGAGTGTAAATTCTTTTAAGTAAAGTACTAGGTACTTTGGCTAATACAAAGTTGTTTACTGGTAGATGAATCTCTGGACGTTGTGTTTTAATTTTGTAACTGAGAACTGAACACCACATAGCTCATACACAGGAACAAATCCTCTGAATAACTATATAGTTACAACATAATACTAGACTTGTATAAATAATCCCACCAGTGACTTTGACATTTCCCAACTAATTGCAGAGAGCTAAACCAACTCCTCCTTCAGGAAAGTCACACTTCAATCATGTTTACAAATAAGCAGTTCATTTGGAACCAGACATTTCCTGTCCTCTTTCCAGTGGCTGGTGTTATTTTTTGATCTGCTGCTGGCAAGGAAGCTTATGGAAAAAAAAAAAGAAAAATCTTATGAAAAGGGTGAAGAATGGACAGGACAGAGAGCACAGGAGAAACCTGAGCACCTTGCAGGTGATGATTCATGGCCATACAGGTACATGCACATGCACATCCACAGGTTCATGCTGATCAGAGCAGGGATGCACTGCGTGCACCATTCTTCCATGCAAGAAACAGCTGTAAAGACACAAAGTGGGGACTATCTGACCAGGCGAGTCACAAGCCTCTCACAGTCACAGTCCACAGAAAAACTGGTTCACCACTCTTCTGGATAGTGCTATTTACCATTGTACCTGCCATATGTAAGGACAAGCGAGTAGCATCAGCTTCACCAGAAAACTCATTCAGTCTTCCAGGGGAGGTGGTATGTAAAGCTCCATCTATCCAGACAGCTACTGCTCTCAAGTCTGTCCAGAGCCCCCTGTAACATAGTATTTACATGTAAGATTTCTTTCGACTTTCAGAGAAGTTATGGAAATAATGTTTGCTCTACTCTTGCGTGTCTCCCACAAACTTATGAACACTAGTTTAGTTGTGGTTAATTCCATCACTTTACACAATATCTAGCCAGGAAGATACAGTAATGGTTTGCAATGCAGAAGTAGGGAATCTTCTATGCCTGCTTTATGTTGAATTTGATCATAATTCTTCTGAAGAAGAACATCAGGCCTGAAGGTTTAGGCTTTGGGCATGCTATTTATCTAAACAGCCATACCTACCTGAGAGTAATTCGTAAAAAGTACGTGGACTTTCTTCTATCCTCAAAACTAAAGTGGGAACAGCCTTCTTTATTCTTTAATGCTTTTGACCCCTCTTACATTCTTTATAGTATCACTGATTTAAGTAGATAACAGTGTCCCACCTAACACTAAGTAGCTTAGAGGGAACACTAAAGTCTGAAGTTCAGCTTTGTCAATGAGCAGCTTTCTCATATTCTGGCTTTCCCTTTTCCTTTCTGGTTACAAGACAGTCCTTCTTTTTGTACCCCTGAATCAGCATCACTCAAAAAGAAAAACAAGGAAAAAAAAGTTACTTATTGCTACTTCAAAAAGATTGAGGTGTTTAAGCATTTTGTGTAAACACTTGAATGCAGAACTGTGACACTCTGTTCAGCCTCATATGGGATAACTGTAGAAAGGGGCTATTTATCTGACCACATGAACTGAATACTTTAGAAGTTTTCTTATCTATTTTTTTCCCTTCCTCTTTTGCAAAAAAAAGTTTTGGTGGAAATCAGAAGTGGCTCTGCAAAAGAAAGGAAGTGCCAAATTACATGTCAGTCATAAATGAGAAGAATCCCATTCCCATAAATTTTGTACGATTATGCATGTAAAAATAGCTGAAGACATGTGTTGTAGTTCAGAAAATTATTTGTATCTCAGGTTCTACAATAATAGAGAAATTAATGTTAGTGAGTTTTCTTATAACAGTTTCTACAGTTCCAAATTTTTCTCCAAAATTCTTTGGATTAAGATGTAAAGAACTAGGTTTTTCTGAATTTCTCAAGAAAAAAAACAAACAAGCAGGTCCAAGATTCCAAGTTATCATGTTCCTTTTATGAAAGAAAATGATAAACATACCAAGTGGAAACAAAATTTAAAACCCTAAATTAAAATTAAAAGTGCATACAGAAACATGTGACAGATGTAGTTGAAGCAAACATAAAACTTCCAAGAGAAGAGAGGGTAAAAATTCAATTCCTCCATCAAAAAATAATAGCATAGGCAAAGTTAGGTGTTCCTCAGCTTAGAAGATTGTGGTGTCAGGTCTCGTTAAGCTGCTTTCCAATAAAAGGTCAGAGGTAACCTTATGTACTTGATATGAGTTACTATCCTTCCTGTCCACAAGCTGAAGAAATGAAAGTAGAACAAACCAATGAGCAGAGATGAATGTTCTGTAATAATTACATCTGAGTTTCCATTTACAAATAGCTGATTAACTAAGACACAAAACGAAAAGTTGTTCTTAAGGAGTTTGAATGGGAGTTTCCATGAAAACTGCTAACGACTATTAAGTGACATCACTCAATATGACAGAGAAACAGAATATCTCTACCATACGAAGTTGCATTTGAGAAGTTGGCCAGGACTCTGAAATTCAGCATTCCTGATCTTACCAAAACTTTCTTTAGAGCAATAAACTTAGTCAAAATATAGAGATTTATTAAGCTGGCTCTAATGAATCTAAATGTACGAGATGAGCATCATAATAAAAGTATTTATTTTTCCCTATTGTTTATAAGGGAGCATATGGTGATTTACTGAGCCTGATACATCTGTACCATAGATGTTAAAGCAGGTGAGATGAATGTCACCCTTACTGTTTAATTGCTTCCCAGGTATGGTGTAGAACTCCAGAGAACAAATGGTTTGATTTAATCCTATGTCAGAAAAAGGAAGTCACCTACTGAATTATAAACAACATTTCCCTGAAACATCTACATATTCTTTCTAGGAGTCTCATTTGAATACTGACCAGGCCTGACACTTGCCAGTTTATAAAGTCTGACGGATTTATTACAGCTTTGAAGACATTTCCCTTTCCCCTATATTCACATTTAGACTTACTGAAGAAAAATTTTTACACCTTAAATGTCCGTACAAAATAGTTTATGCCACTGTTTAGCGCTGTTCCATAGAGCCATAGCACTGTTCCATACAGCCACTGTGTAAGTTTCAAAAAATTCCCCTAAAATATCCTCTATGATTTTAAAGAGTTGTGATTTTCTGCTGACTTCAGACTTCTCAGATTTTCTTTAAATGTTGTAGGGGTTCTAATCAATGTGAAATCCTCAGCCATATTATTAGTCATAATTCAGATCCAGCTATTTCACAAGCCAGGAAGAAAAGGCAAAACTTGTTTTAGAACAGACCTTCAGAGATCCAGATGAAGTGCAGAAATGAGGCAATCTCAGGCATCAAGGAAACTAGATACAAAGACTATTTTTACAGTATTACTGTGCCACTTACAGAGACTAAGAAAAATAATGCTCAGTAGCAATTATTTTTCTGGTTTAGTTCCAGTTTCTCTCTCTTTCCTAACATAAAGAACATAGGTGAGGACCATTAATGGGGCAGCACAAAACGGCTTTGAAGCAGTTTAGTCTCCACCTCCCTGTGACCTCTGTTTTTTTGGCAGAATGGGCCAGAGTAACAGCAAGTAATTCTGTCACACCCCCCCCCATTAATTGAATAAAATAAAATTATCACTAGCGGTGGAAATATCGCCCTGTTCAAAAATCTACATAGTGTTATCAGAGCTATGTCAGATGTATTATCAGAGCCCCAGGTAAAATAACACAGCCGTATAAAGAAAGCCCCTCGGTGATTTTGCAGCAGCTTTTTTCTGGCTCTTCTGAAGTCAAAAAAGTAGTATATTACCACAGATTTCAACACTCGATTGTACTGGTTCAGTTAACTGTTAAAATAAGAGAAAGGTCAAAGATCCCAAGAAAAATCTGAATATTTTACTAATTTACTGTTAAACCACCATGTAGTCAGATGAAATGACTTTGCATGACTACATGATGTCCAAAAGAAAGCCCATAGTCATGTCCCTCTTCATACAGACTAGCAAATAGTTCTATCTGTTCTGTGGAGCACTTTGTTCTTACCCCTGCTATGCCCATGAAATGCTAACCAGTCTTTTGTGAACAGCCCGTGTTAAATACAGTGGTGATTAGCAAAGTGTGACACATGTACTAAGGGGTGCCTAAATTAGTTGAAAATTAGAAAAATGAATGAGGTTTTCTGGAACTCACCACTGTACCATGCACACATTTGAGGTTTTTACCAAGTGGTAGATTCTATACTGAGTCTACTCTATTCTTGTGATTGTCAATATATCTTTGTCTGTACACAGAGCTGAAACACACACTTTAATTGTTCATTGTTCCACAGCTTGTTACCTAGTTGTTATCTAATGGCATAATGATTGCTGTGAATGTCTTGGATCACCTCTGTGTTCTTGTTCATTGGCAAAAGAAACTAAATATGCATCTTTTGTTCATACTTCACATTTGATATTGTGGCAGCTGCAGCCTCTGTTGAGTGGCTCTGTCAATTTTCAGACAGATGTAAGAAGAACCTGACTGGATAAATAAAGACATACATTTCAGCTGTACCTAGTCTCTGATCAGGGAATATGCTATGAAAATACTTGAAAATCTCTGTCTTCCAAAGAAGAAATCTAATGCGGTCTTCAAAGCTGGTGGGATAAATAAAGCCAGGATCAGGAAAACAACAGACAGAAGACGGAATTTATGAAAACATAATGAGAATATTTATTTCAAATGATAATGAGTATAGGGAATAAAGTTTGGGTGGATACTAATGTATCAAGCAGCCTTGGAGCAGTGCTTCATAAATACAAACATTTTCATCATTTCTGAAAATTTTCAGAAAATCGCAAAAGTTTTTAAAATAGTTACATAGCCCACAGCCAGGACACGTGCATACATGCATGTCTATTTACTTTTGACTTTAATGGGTCTACACAGTGGGGAACACTGATTAATTCTATACAAGTTAACCCAGTTTGCATCTTTTAGTACAAACTCTGGGTTAGAGACAGCTGTTTTCACTCTCCCTTGGTTGTATTCATGAAACAGAGAAAGCTACTGGTACTGTATCTATAGAGGAGCTGAACTGTGTTGTAAGTTGCATATCATTAAATTAATAAAAACGCATGTCTCTAACACGCTGGACAGAATGGCTACATGACAATTTAAGTGTAAGCATCTGTATTGCCTGATGCTTACCTTAATGTAGCTCTAAATATAAACTCCTAAGCTTTAACTGAACTGATTGAAGGGGACTTTACACTTACAACTTTTAACTGACACTTTAACATACAGAAGATTGAGTGATACTGGTGAACTTTGAACTTTAAAAAGAAGTACATAGGTCGTGGAGCTTAAACAATTTACTTAGCTTGTCTTTTGAAAAGTTAGTCAAAAAGCTAACTTTTATTAGTTGTGCCTTATTAGTAATGTTTAGTTTATTCTCACTTCTCTGAATGTTGCTATATTTAGTGTGGTTCAGACCACTCCTCTGCTGGGATAGCTTGGGCTGGCTGCCTGGCTGTGTGCTCTCCCAGCTTCTGCACACCTGCTTGTTAGCTGAATATGAGAAACTGGATAAGGTCCTTGATTTCTTAGTAACAGCTGAAAACATCATTGTTATCAACATTCTTCTGGTACTAAATCCAAAATACAGCAGCTGCTAGGAAGAAAACTAACTCTACCCCAGCTGAAACCAGGACATCTTTAATTTTCCCAAGCTAGGTATTACACTTCTGAATCAGCCTTTAGGCCTTTTTTTAGAGGCACCACAGTAAGGATAGTTGATTGCAGTGCTATGTACTGTTTCTAGAGGGTGTTACAGATGGATGTTCTGCTCATCCTTTTTCTGACCTGTTGGAAAGCTAGGTTTCGAACCCTTCTAGTAGATGATTTGCTTGTCTACCAAGAGAACTGATATATTCCTCTAATTCTGGAAGTATATCATGATGTTGCAGTTCCTCTGTTTAAATCCTACCTTTGACCTTTGTAAAGACCGTTGCATTTTGCTACTGTTCTTCTCCAATTTGCAAATTATCTTTCGGTTACTAATAAAGATAAAGTTAAAGGGTTAGGAAAGCAATTTCTGTCATTTTACTATAAAACTGGATTGCATTGGATTTTGTGACTCAATTATCTGAGGGATCTGTAAAGGTCTTACAGGGAAAATTACATTTATGGCTTCACAGGGACTTCTGTTGAGTTCTGAGAAGCAGAATAGCAATATACCTATGTTAATAGATGTGCAAGTGAAAAAATTGCCTAGGCTGTTTCTCTTTAATATCTCGACATTATAAAGCTACTCTGCATAGCTGTTCCTTCATGGTACCATTATGGTAAACAGAGAGAAGACAACACTGCTTAGCATGAGCATACAGGAAATGTACTCGTCATATTTTCTGTAAATTCTAGGGAGGGTAGATGGCCTTCGTAACCTTGAATGTACCCAGTTTCTTTCTAGCCATTATTCTGTGCCTTTGCAAAACTAGACTTTGCAGTTGGTAGAACCATCTTTTTAAAGATGCAACTTTCATGTTTAGACAAACTGCTGGCATATTGCAACTCAATAAAGCCTGCGATCTCGATTGTCTATATGATGTAACCATGGAACAAATGAAGAAAAATCACCAGGGCAAAACATTTCATGGAAAAGGGAGATGAATTCTGTGTTTTCAATTTATCTGTAAAGGCCATTTTAAGGAACTGAGAAAAAAAACAGGAAAAACCCAACAGCACTGAGCAAACTGCTCACAGAAAAATTTTAATCTATATCTTATGTAGTCATACTCTAATCATCTCACATTCCTGCCCCTAATGGGGGTAGGAATATTCTTTCTCCTAGTATTTCTATTGAAGTCTTATCTGAAGTAGTTCTACTGAAGTCAGCTGCAAGTTGATTCAACCAGAAGAGACGAGAGAGTTGTGAAACATCTAATCAGAAAGGCAGGATCTAGGGAATATAAATCTTTGCTTTGGTATCTCTAATTTGGCTGAGCTGTAACAACTACCTTCTGGAAGGAATGCTTTTACAGTAAATGGTCTTGCTTCATATTTATTGTCATCTTCTTAAGTATCTTTTTGTTGAGATTTTCTAGGAAGTACCGAGGGGAGTCGCTATGCACTGTTGCATGAGTTGGATTAAATGGAGTGTTTTGATTCAATACCAGCCAGATGTATATAATGGTCCAGTAGGAGTTGGCATGCCTCTGAATGAGTCGTTGAGCAAGCACACAGGTACACAGTGCACTTTCAGTTTAGGTAAATAAGAAGTCTCTGAAGGAAACGAAGATCGTGACAAATGTTATATATAATGAAATATAAACATGAATTTTATTTCCTTATGATTTTCTTTAGACATGTAAACATAGCTGGGGAAGGTACGTAAGCAGGTACGTAGCCTTAAGCTTACCAGTGATCTCTTTTATTTTGATTGGGATTTCTCTGCTGCAGTTCTGTAAATCCCATTTTCTCAACTTACCTTCCAACCTAACCACTAAAAGTATACAGATGTTGATAGAAGGCTTGGGTATTGCAAGGTACTGAAAAGAGAAAATGTTTACTTTCTGTGTTAATTTGGGCAATGCATGTTCATTGAAAAAGATAACAGAGAACATTCAACACTTGTAGGAGAAATGAACAAAGAGGTTTGTTCAGGCTCGACGAGTGCCAAGAAGAAAAGAAAGTCTGGTGAAGATGTAAAAGCAAGATTTTTTCATATGTACAAGGAATATGTACTCTTATGGGACTCTAATATTTGGTGACCCAATTTCAAAGCCTTTATGTGGAATGATTGAGGGATAGTGTAATGAACAACTGATTTATGGGAAATAAAACATATCAGATTATCACATATGACTTAACTTGTATCCAAACCACATACAGAACATACTGTTTTGTTAGTGTACTCCATAAAGTCTTGCTCTTGCACACAGTGAGGTCATGGATTAGCAAAATGGCCAATATTGAAAAAGAGAAATTACGAGAAACAAGTATCAAACTATGTAGATTAGAGAACATAAAGAAATTCTTTTATGTGAATGGGATGCCCTTATAAAGCTAGAAAATATATACTACCAGGTAGTCCTATAATTTCTGTGTTTTCAACCTTCATGTGTAATTAGCAACACTTTCAAGTACGTGCAGATACTTCTAGAATAAACCTGGGATACTTTAAAAAAAGAGGAAATGTTGTTTTTATTCTCATACACCAAGCAACTTCTGTGCATACAGATCACATTTCTGTGCTGCTTTGCTCCTCAAAATGTGCAGATTTCCTTTGCACATGGAAATTTTCACAATAGCAGCTTTCTGTAATTGCTGACTTTGGCTCTAGCATGGAGAGCACTAAAATACAGGCCTAGCTAGCACTACAAAGATACCAAGTATCTGTAGTCAAGAACTGAACCAAACAACAAAGCAAGTCATCCTTTTGTTAATCTCCTAGATATGCAATGACTGTAACATACTTTTGATGATTGCAAGCATTTAATTTACATGACCTTCAAAATAAAGCACACTTCTTGTTTCAGAAATGCTATGTTTTCATTTTTGAGCTGACAGCTGCTAGGACAGGCAGTATTCATATTCGGAATTGCCATCTTATAAGTCTCCAGTCAACTTCACAAGATAGCCATGCAGAAACTAGAAATCTGAGTTCTGGTTTTCAGTGATTATTCATGTATTCTTAAATACATGAAGTTTGCTATAGGCTGCAAAGAAAGATCCATGATTTGCTTTTCTAAAGAAATTCTTCAATAGACTAGCAAAATTTAAAAAAAAATATTAATCTGTAGAACCTGTGAAATTCAAAGATTAAGAATGTGACTTCATCTTAAAATAAATTCTGTATTCACCCATGCCTTATCTCTGAAGCCAGAAGACCACAATTCACCAATGAACATTTTCACCCAATGAATGGCATGTTTTAAGTAGTTCTGAAACTGAAATAGTAACTCATATTCCTCATTAGCTGGCAAACACCCTTTAAATTGGATTTTTCTGTTCCACACACCAAATTTGTAGCTGGGCATTGTATAAAATATAATGTAATTTCTAATTTTGTTATTAGTTTCTGCAAAATATGTATATCATTATTTTAAAACAGCAGAAAACATGATTTTCAGAAAGCTGAAAAACACATATGTGACATGAATTTGTATTTACGTATAAGTTTTGAAAAAGAATGCATTTCTACTCTGACAAACAATGATATATGCTTACAGGAAGAATGTGTGAGATTTGTGAATTGACGATTTCTAAAACAAGTGTCTCACTCCTCCATTTTTCAGCATTTTGAAATGTGATGGAAATTATGACTACTTATAAACTTACTTTTACATTTAGCTGCTTATAAGAAACTCATAAGTTAATTGCCAGTTTTTGATTGAAGATGACTGTGCTAAATAGATAAATGTTCTAGTCAGCAATTATTGTGTAAACAAAGAAATGCCTTCTCTTGACGGTCATGGTTACTTACATTGCCATTGTCTTACTTAAAAAAGCTATGTTTTCAGGTAACCACAGGCATTTGCACAAGCCATGTAACTTCTGTTTCTATCAGAGATCTGTGTGAATGAAAGAAATCTCATAGGATAAAACCTCCATATTTAAATACAGTTAAAAGGTTGCTCTGTGGTATCTCCAGAGTACTGGGGGAGAAAATATATAACTGTTTTCCGGTCGCTCTGGTTTCTTCTTTGCCAGGACTATTTTTCCCTGAGGCCAAATCACTGCATCACCTATAACAGCCTGACCCTTCCGTGAGGGACCAACATTCCCTGTTGTGACCAGCGTGGAGTGAAGAAGTCAGTGTTCTTAGGCTACAGGTAGACTACACAGTGGAGCCCAGCCCTGCTGCTACTTTAAGGCACAAGATATGTCTCCTCATCTGTACGCCTCCAGCACTGCCCCTGGCAGATTAAAAGCCTGGGAGCCTGCAGATCTCATAACACCTTTTCTGCATACTACTTGGGGGTCCTTCTGGGAAGAAACACAGATGGACTCATCTACCATAGAAGAGCTAACTGATGTGTTTTGGCAGCTAGCACAGAAGGAGCTGGGCTTTGGGCTCTTCATGTTCAAGGACTCCTTTGCTTAGGCTTGCTTAGAGCCTGGCACAAAGCAGAGGATTGGATACAAACAAAGCAGATAATTTTGAGCTCAGCTGTGGTTTAGATCATATTTCTAGTATATAGAATAGCGTTAGACATCTCATCTTCATCTTCTGTTAGTGCAGAGATGATTCAGAAGCTGCAGCAACGTCAATGGCAATGCAGTATCTCTAAGTAGCAAGCACAGTCAGGCTGCTGGTCAAACTGGTATTAATGGCCCTCTGTTTTGTCTTGTCATGCAAGGTAGACAGTATAATTATGGTTTTGAACTTACTAAAATTAAGATTAGGATAGGATTTAAGAACCCTTTCCTCAGGCAGGTTTTACCTTGTGCTTAGATACACTGCATCTGGAACAACATATCCTTTGTCTATTTAGACTTTATAGCTAGTATTCAAAAACTGTAATTTGTTGACCAAGTGTGGTGATCCATAGATTAAATTTTACAAAGAAAAAATGTTTGTCTTGAGATACAACAAAGAAAGTACTTACAAACTTTTAGCCTGTAACCAGTTCTCTGGATTGTCTTATGAATATTTTTGACGGGTGCAATATTGAGCCTGTAGTGATACATTTTTGTCAGTAAATATACAATGTTTTAGACAGTGCAAACTCGTTTTTTCCCTCTCTACCCAATGTATGAAGAGAATTCTTGTTTGGAAACTCATAACTCAGTATGTTAAATTAAAATAATACAGAAAACCTATTTTATTGAGTTGATACATTGACTTGTAGTCCGTAGTTATGTAAAGCTTGGTAACTAGTTAGAAGGTACATTAACACAAAGACAAGCCTTGACAAGTAAAACGAATGCTTTCCACATTGCCACCATTTCAGAACTCTGAAATGCCCAGAGGAGCTCCTTTGTTCCCCATTTACTCAAGGACTCACATATTTCTATATCGTGCTGTAAATATTGTAGTAAATGAGACACACTGAAGGTCAGAAAGAACTTAGTTCCAGGTCTAAGCCTTGCTAATGCAACCATGTAGATCTGACTGATTTTCTTTCAGGAAACACTGTTGTTGTCGAGTCTGTCAGCATTTCAGAGGAAGAAAAATGACAGCGTACTTTTTCTGTTCCATGTATTAGGTGGAGGTTAGGATGGCTTTTTTAATTTTCTTTTTCATTTTCTTTCTCTTTTCTTTTTCTCTTTTTTTTTTTTACACTGTCTTGTTCTATCCAAAGCTTTCTGCTTCTAGACAAATCTCCCATAATGCCACAAATATCTTTCAGGGAGTATGACATCAGGCTTTAATTGATGTCTGTTTTCTTGTCTGATTTTTTATATCATTGGCAAGATATTGCTGTCCCATTATTATTTCCACTATCAAGGTGCTCAGACCTAAACTTGTCAACTAAGTTCTTATCCATTTATCCAATTATCAAGGCTTGAGGGGTTTTTTTGGGTGTTAGTAATATATCTCGCTAGAGACAGAGCTTCCAGACTGTGAATCTTCACATAAATTTGAGTCTTAGTGAGTTATTTCCAGCTTTGCTAACTGTCAAACTGTGAAAGTATTTAGTAAGTTTAAGAGAAAACAGACGCTCTTCTTCAGTTTGTTAACTTATTTCCCATGACTTTTACCATTAATTGACCTTGTCATAAAAGTATTATGACATAATAGTTTCTACAGAGTGTAATTTCATGAAAGAACTAGATGTTTTTTGTGTTTTTTGAAGAGGAGGCTGCTGATTTCCACCAATTCTTTTGACCAGTTCAGAAATATATTTGTATTATGAAGTGTATTCCTTTTTTTCTGCTTGTCACTTCAAGTTCTACCTGTCATCTTCTCATCTATTGTAATAAGCTGTTATTTCATTTAATCCCCATTTTTTTGTTAATGTCTTTAAATTGCAAACATGAAATGAAAGTTGTCAAAGATGTAGTTTTTGGAGGAGTACTAGAGCTGTCAGTGCAGGTATGGTAAAACTCACTTACTGAAAGTATTTGAGTGGGAATATCTGACAGACAAACATTTTATCCTGTGTAGAAACAGCTGAGTGAAAATAAAAAAACATGCTGTGAAGTTCACAAATACTTGGTTTAAAAATATCTGTACTCTTTTCTTTCCTTGTTATCAAAAAAGCAGAAACATTTATACCATATTGTGTTTAGATAACTTCCAGCATGTCAAACTCTTTTTCACTTGTGATTTTATTTATTTGTTCTGCAACAGAGTAGGGGGTGATTAGGGGATGGAGGCAGATGGTGGAGGGCTCTTTCTGGATCCGAATAAGCAAAGCCAAACAAATGGCTTAATGAAATAGTTGTTGTAATAAGGTAGAATATAAAAGATATATAGATAACAAGTAATTCTTACATCTCTTCAGAAGCCAGGAACACTGCTTCCATGCAGCATCAGACAGACCTTCCCATGGCAAACCTGTTCATGGAGGAAAGTTTCTCCTTTCCAGTTATTTGAGCTATTACATGATTTTCATACAAGAAAACAACTCTGTTAGTAATTTCTACTGCCAAACAAAAATGGTGTTCACATGAGAACTTCTTGCTGCACTGTTACTAAGGCAAGGCCAGACAAGTGGCATAAATGCCAGCACCAAGTGGGAGCTGTCTGCGGGCTCCTCCATTACAGTGAGGTGGCTGAGCTCATCCTGTGACTAAGTGTTGGTGCAACACAAGGCAGCCTGAAGGCCAGGCTGGGCACAGTGTAGCACAGCACATACAGCTTACCTTTCCAATCACAGGTTATGCAAATAACAGAGATTTCTAAAGCCCTGTGTGCAAGATTCAACAGAGCACACATGGCCTGTTCAACTGTTCAAGATCACTAACTCCTTGAATACAAGGCCTTTGGCAATGCTCCCATTATCCTGGTGCAATCTGATCTTTGTCTACTGTATTGTACATCAGACCAGCTAAAAAAAAAAAAAAAGGAAAAAATAAATACAGTGGTTTTACTAACTGTTTATATGTTACAGGACAAAAGCTAAATTCTTACTATAGTTTTACTGTAAATAGAATAAATATTATGACTAATAAGAGCTGATTTATTTATAATTCTACTAAGGACAGAGGCTCAATGCCATTGTTCTTTGTCAGACAACTTCTTGCTAAAATTAGTGGTACAAATGAACCTGGAGAACATTAATTAGAAATGATTCAGCATCTTAAATGAATTAGTTCAGGTTTATATTCAAACAAAGCTGAAAATAAAATATTTATGGCATTGGATTTTGTTATGGGACTACAGACTACCAAAGTTTGTTCATACTCTGTTATGTTGTTTTATTTCATCCTTCTTGTAATTCACTTTCAATCTCTTGACTTGTCTCTACAGCCATTTTCACGATCCCTTCCATACCTTGTGAACAGGATGCTTAGCTCAAGCTGCAGCTTTTCAATGTTTGCTGTCCTTTACAAGATTTAGCAGCTTTGAACCAGCCCATCAAATACACACATGTGAGTGACACCAGCACAAAATATCATATAAGTTTACTTGTAGCAGGTGAAATCAGTTGCAGTGTAAAATGTTGTGGTGCTGTAAAATCACCAAGCTGTGTAGTATCAGAAAAAATATCTGAAGTATGCGAAAACAAGTCCATGCGGATGAGACCTGGCAAGATAGGGGAAGAGTAATTAAAACCAAAAGATTCAGCTTCCAGATATCATCTTTTCTAAATAAGTCAAACAAGAAATCTAGAGAAACACTGGTTATGTCATTAATGGATAAGAGTATCATGGAAGAAATAGATTAATATCAAAATACTAAAATAAATCAAGGAAACTGTGATGTTATAAGAAATTATAATTTGTAAGTCTACCTTATGTTCTTTGTTTCAATCATGTAAATTTAGAATATCTCCTCCAAGGATAGCAGAATAACGGTCACTGTAGTCACTGAGAAAGAGATTTGAATCTCTATTCTGGGCCCCAGACTTCGTAAAATCAAAATGCTCAAAAAGCTAGAATAGAGGATAGAAAAGTCACACAGAGTACTAGTAATTATATGGCTTCTGAGATATTCCTTCAAAGATATCCAGCAATGTATTAATTGCTTTCCTAGCCAAACCTGCAACTCTCTTTTCTTGTATTAAATATCAAAGCGTAAATGAAATACTTAAAAGCTCTACTCTGAGTCTTCAATTATTTCTTGAACTAAATATATTCAATTGACAAATCTATTTTTTACTCTAGAAACCATAGATTACATATATATTAAAAAGTATAGAAAGTGAACTACTGAACTCAATATGTGGTATTTATTTTAATCCAAATGCCAGTGACATAAAACTATTAGTGATATGATTACAGGAATTCTGAATAATAGGTACTTCATGAAGCTGGTATATGCAGATACAGTATAAGATATAAGATATAATTTATAAGTGTTTACAGATAAGTAAGGAAAGTGGGTGCGTGGAAGGAATGGAAAATATTCTCAAGAACCTGATTAAAAAAAAAAAATCATCTGACCATTCAGTCTCCAAAATTGGTTAATTTCACCATATAAGGAACACCAGGTGTGTAAAGCATTTTATGATTTTAGCACAGTAAACATTTCAATTTGCCAGTATGTTAGCCTGTCTTCTTAGAGTTAGTGTTTTGATATGCTTCAATGACTCTCTATGTAACCTCCAATAATATTGTAAAGTATACTAAGAAATTAAGACAGGAAAAGGAGAAAGTAAAAAATAGGAAACTATATAAGAAAATTAAAATAGCAGATGATGAAGAAGTGATAACAGATTACTTTGGATAAATAAATATGAAGAAGTTATATTGGTGACAGATACGAAGTGGTAGATACAATGCATCAAGATATCTACAAAGATCTCAATTACATTAGATTGTTTTAAAGTCAACAGACTTTCCCCTTCCAGGTCTAGGGGATGTTTTTAACACCAGAAGAGAAGAAAATGCAGTCCAGATGCAGCTGTAACCCTGTGAACTAAGGAGTGCCAAGGTCCATCCTTTTATCCTGAAACCAACTGGCGTAGTCTCGTCGAGTCAAGATGGCTAATTGAGCTGTAGGGCCTGGGCCTGGGCCCTAGCCCTTTTTAACTTTCCTGTATAGATGTAACTCCTGTCTTTAATTGTGATATCCTCTGCAGAATATACTTTACCACTTCTGAACTTTATTTAAGCTGTGGCTGATTTTCATTTTAAAGTATTTTCTTTAATTTCTGCCTTTTTGCAATGTTCCTGAAAAATTGCTCAGTAACAGGAATTAACCACATGCATGTATGAAATGTTTGATGCCCTAAAATCCAGACTCATGCCTCAGTTTCTTTACTGGCATATGCTAAGAAGACAGGAAATTATTTATAAATAATAGGGGAACCATAAAGAAGAACATTAACTGTGAAATTACTTGTAACAAATATGTAGTGAAAAAGGAGTAAGAAAAGTCTAAGCAACCTAAAAATCTAAACATGAATACTATTTTAGAAAAAGTGCAACAAGTTAAAACCCTGGCAATGCAAAGAATTAATTTCATGTTTCTTTCTTATCTGCAATCTGCAGAAGCTTCTTTTTTTTTTAGTTTTGAAGTCACCAACCATACTATATTCAGACTTCATACCTAAAGAGTCATCAATACCAGAAACAGACCTGGAACAAAAGGTTGTTAAGGTCCAGCACACAGCTTTCAGCAAGGTTATTTTTACGCTTGGTGTGTTTTGTTATTTGTCTTCACATACTGACCAGAGTTTTTGTTTAACTGAAAACACATCACTAAAATTGAAACCACCAATATGCTTAATTTCTCAGGTTGCACAAACTGCTAATAATATAGAAAGCCATAGTAAGCCATTATTAGAATTGTTCTTGTTTTTATTATTGATACGTGAATTAGTATGCTAGCATGTATGAGGGAGTCTCTAGCAATCTTTGAATTATTTGATTCCTTGAGTCCTGAAAAGCTGTTTGGAAACATATTCCTGAAGATCAATTGTGTATGAGCTCTATGTTCTCCAAACACAGTCTGTGACCCCAGGACCACAATGAAATGCACCTTTATGATCAGCCCACAGAAATGAATGAGGCTCTGAGGTTACAAGGCGATTTGGAGTAGCAGGATTTGACCTGCTGTTGGGCAGGTAGGAAAACAGACGGATGCTGTTTTAGCAGCAGGTCTTTCTGAGTCTTATAATCTTGAAAGTGGTAAGGAAAACCAGGGAATGAGGTATGAATAGTGTCTGTCTTCCCTATCAGGTTCTCACAATTAATACACAAACACATATCACTCACATTACACTAAATGTTTTTTTGAAAATCAAGGGAATTTCAATTTCTTAAATAATTCTTAATGAGACATTTTAAAAGGAGGGGGAAGTTTTAAAAGGAATATGACAAAAATAAAGAATCATGCAGTTATTTCTAATTTTGATGCTGATATAAGGAAGGCTGAAAGAAAAAAAACATTTGTTTCAAAATGGAAATACTTTTGCTGTCATGCTGGCTTCACAATCAGCTTTTCATTACTTTACAGAAAAGTGAGACTGCACTGAGATTTTTGGGCAGAGTGAGGAAGATGTACATCATTTGTGCAATATCTGCTGCTGGAGGTTACTTGTAAACTCGATCAGCCTATCTGTCTAACCTCCTCCATGCATGTTTCTTGGTTCTGTGGCATTTTCTCCAATGGGACTTCTTGCTTCTCCTCCCTCTTTCTCCTCTGGATAATAGAGCATACTGAATATTTGCAGCTACTCTATAAATAAGGTAAAAACAAATGTAACTGAATGACAATGCTGCCATACAAATCACAAGGCTGTCCATGCAGCTGGATAACTCCGCCCACTGCAATAGACAGCACTTAGTCCATAAGCAAGTATTTTTCAGCATCTCAGGTTTTCATCACAGTTGATCATTGCCCATGTACTGTTTCCTCTATAATATCCACCTGTTCTGCAACGTAAGTCTGCAACACTAGTTAACTTAATGTATGTGAAGTTAAGTAGAGGACAAATAGAGCAACAGCAGTGCATAGGCTGGGGCAGCATAAGTAATGGTTGTTAGATTTCCACAAAACAGGTGCAGATTCCTTCATCCAACCCATGAAAGACTTCTTTTAGGAGTCCTCTTACGTAAAGCCTTGCTTCTGTAGAACATAAGTAGCATTACTCGCTTTGTCATTCAGATTCTTCTAAGAAATATTCACCTAGAGAAAATGCAGAAGGGCAACTAAAAATATTTCAAGTAAGTTTTTGTTATTTAAAATATAAATATCCATTAGTAAGTCTGTGTTTCTATTTAACAGACATTTCCTTTGTGAGCAAGAATTTATACATAGTAGGAACAGGGTTGCTATATGCTAATGGTTATTTATTTCAATATGACACTGCTACGCAACGTACCAATCTATATCTCTCCCCTGCATGTACGTATGTTAGAATTCAAATAATTTCACACCTGTGCTTTAATGAAAAATAATGCCTGAGTTTTACTTCCTAAGCATTTCAAAATGGCAATGTGACCTTTCCAGAAATGCAATTTCAATAAAACAATCACTTCCAAAGCACCTTGTTACTAAATCCTTAGAGAAAGCAACTCCATCTAAATGATACTAAAAGGATACTTTTTTTTTTCCCAAGACATTCGTTATCTAGGAATAATGTTAATTTCATTGTAGACCAAGAAAGCATTCAATTAAAGCACTACTAAATCAATGGGATGAAAACCAAGTAATAGCTATTACATGTTTTCGAAAGTTATAAATTACAGAGGGTTTCTGTGAAACTTGATATTAGACTAAAGGTATACTTCACACCATGCTAAGGTTTTTAACGTGTTTTTAACCACAAAGACATTAATAATTTCTTCAAGAGATTGAAGGAAATAGAGAAATGGGCTTTTATAATGAAAATGAAAAATACCATTTATCGACAGGTTAGTGCTAAATTCAAATTATATGAAATACTTACTCAGTGTATTGAAACACTTATTTAATGAATATGTAAATTTAGAAAAAATCTTAATCTCTTTTTGACTTGAGCTATTGTGGAATCACAAAATATTCTATTGTCCTCATCTATATACCCTTTTCCACGGTGCCTAACCTGAATCTTTGTCAATTATTTCACCCTCTGAATTTTAATCTTAGATGGACAACACATCTTTAAAATTTACCAGTTTCTCCCCCATCTTCTGTTTTCCTCTAGCTTTAGATGAGCATATGAATAATGATTTAAATATATTATTTTGATGTCCATTTTAAAATTAATAGATAATACTAAATTTCTGTTGTATTTAGTATATTAAAACAACACAACACATTAGGAAGCATGTTGTTTTCATTGTATAATCAAATCCCAAATGTTTTGTAAGACAAAAAGCACAGCTGTTACACAAGAAGGTGAAAAAGGGAAAACTCAACAATTTCTAAACATTCAACTATTACCTAAGGATTCTAACATGAAGGAAAAGAGACAATAATGTTTATTCCTGTGTTCTGATATAATAAATTTGAATATTTAGAATATGTATGGATTAACATTCTAGAATGAGCTACGAAATTTGCATGCATTTATCAGAGAAAGCAATGAGAAGTTATTTTCTTCTTAAGCAACTGTAGAAGTTGACTGAATGGCACCATTAAAATGTTAAAAAATAAGACCAACATCACACATAGGATTTCTTGCAGTTTTAACTTTGTAGCTCTAATAATTATTCACATAGTAAAGTTGATGCTAATATTCACTGTGTTATTAATCTTGTTTCTGAAAGTTTATGTGCTCAGTTAGTGATAAAAATTCCATTGCTCCTTGAAGAGGAAATACCTATTCAAATTTAGCTCAACTCACATTAACATTACTGTTATTCTACGGCAAGCATGATTTTTAATATGCTTCCGTGCAAGAAGAAGCTGTCTTTCAATTCTCTACTTAGGGATTTGGATTTGCTATTAATAATAGGCTAAAAATGGAGTTTGACACCATGCATCTATGGCCACTGAATACAAGAAATTCACACAACAGGATCACTCTTTACCCTTTGCTCTCTGCCTCCTGACAAGCAGACTCATAAGGGTTATTCTTCTGGACACCATTCATCTCCACAAAGTTTCTTAATAATCTTCCTGAACATTCACCCTTCCATTCTTACACTGTTATCTGGACTGATTCATTAAGATCTGAAGGGAACTAGTGATACGCTGGGCCAGATAAATGAGAAAAGTGAGACTTTCCATTATGGCCCAAAAATAGACACTGCTGGGCCTGGGACAAGAGCACAATGTCATCTGCTGATTTCCTTCTAAAGTCAGCATAAGCTTAAAAGATGTCACATATTTCTTACAGTGCTCCCCATTTTAGATACCGGGAATTATCTCACTGCATGGTAAAAGCCGTCATAGAAAGCCTCCAAGTTACACTGATCAGAAACCTTACTTGTTTCAGTCCTGGTTGATAGAAGATAGATCAGCATTTGTTATAACCCTCTCGGAAGAAATTAGTAGATTAGGTAGAACTAGGTTTAACCCTAGATATCTCATTGGCTTTCTTTTTGTTTCTGACAAGATTTCTCTCTTCTGTTGGTGGGAAGGGGATATAAGACATACATTATGGTTTACAGAAAATTTTCACTGTTTACCTAATTCACCAGCAATCCTCCCGTCATGATCCTTACTTGAGAGGTGGATTGCACTTTCAGACTGCTGTATGCCTCTTGCTAAGCAGATAAATATCTTTTAAACTCTTTGGGACTCTCTTCTTTTTGATAAGGTGCTGTGGGATTAACTTTCCTGAAAATTTACTACTTTGCTGTGGCAATCTCACATGGAGCATACAAAACTGCAGAAATGCCATGCTCCTTTTGGAGTATTTTTTTTTAAATTTTTTTATAGTTTTTATTTGGAGACCAATTCAAGCAAGGTCTTTGAAGATACAGCATATACAGCCCTGTGGCATCTCCTTAGCCACACAATAAGTAAGAGGCCTCATGTATGGATCAGGGAGAGATGTGACCTCTGCTGCTTCAACAGGTCATAGGTTAACCCAGACAAAATATGCACAAACTGCCCCTCTTGGGTCCTTTTGCCTCTACACAAAGCTGAAAACCACAGAACAGCTTCTAGGTATTATTGGGGAAAGACACAGAAAGCTCCTAGGAGGGTGTTTTTCCATGACAGAAATTTAGAGAAAGGCAGTTAAGTTATGATTCTGTTTATGGAAAGACAAGTTAAAGAATGGCTCGTGTCTGAAAGCCTGGAATTGGGACTGTGGGTTATGTCAGTCATCCTGGGAATTAGATGATTTTGAAAGTTTGCTACAAGAACGAAACTGTAGCTATAAGATGCATAATTATTTTTTTAAATCCCTTTCCCCTTCCTAAAGTTCTGTTTTGAGCATAAAAATGTAATTTTACTTTTAGCCTGGAGTTTTTCTAGGAACCAAAAATTATTTCATACTGTCCGCATTTCCTCAGGGATACATTTTCTCAGGCAATGATAAAATCCTTCAGGGACTATGTGTCTCTACAGAAAGTGGGGATCCTCAGTGGGGGGATGTCACACTCCAATAATGAGAGTGATTAAATGCCCCAGTCCATTAACGAGATGACTCAGATTCGCTGATCCCCTCGGTTGGATTAAGATGAAATGACACCAGAGATCCTGTATCACTTTACAAAGTTTAATCACAATTATGATAAATCAACTTCTTGTGGCACGATTATGACAGGCAAACTACTGAGGCACGATTGTGGTCACCATTACAGTAAGCAAACTTCAGTGCTACAGTTATGACAAGCAAACTACAGTGGTATGACTACAACAAGCAAACTAAACTAGTATGATAGACAAGCTACTTTGGTACGATTATGAAAAGCCTTGCTTTTATTGTTTCAAAGGAGAAGGGAAAGAATACAAGGGGGAATAGAAAATAAAAGTTGGAGAGGAAAGGAGGAAGAAGAAGAAATAAAAAGATACCACCAGTCCTGTGTCCAGCGTTGATCTGGCCAAGAGAGGGGGTCCAGGTCCTGAGGGGTGCCACCTTTACAGTGATTTTTCTCAGTTTTTATAGATAGTTAGCCCCTTCCCCTTAGATGAGTTTCTCACCTCTCATGACAATTAATTGGTTGGTGACAATCACCTTTTCTGTTGTAGGCTTTTAGCCTTGCTTTCCGTGTAAATTAGCACACATGCTCCTCACAGGTGGGGTGGGAGGCAACATTTTTCAGTCTTGAATTGAGTTGGTGGTCGCGATCTCCCCCTACCACAGTTACCTTTGACCTCTTCTCAATGCAGGACTATTGGCTTGTTAGCTGTAAAAAGGGAGTTGGGTAAGGAGGCAATTAAAAGTGGTCTGCTTAGATTTACCAGAGTAGCCTGTTTTATTAAGATGATTTCATACTTGAATTGTTCCCTTTGTAGTGCGTCTGATTTGCATATTTCATTTTCACTAATAAAAAACCACTTTTACTTGGAATAGAATGATCTATGTTACTTGATTTCACCTGATTTTATTTCTTTTTATTTTCTAGTATATTAGAATTATCTAAAATGAAGTTTATTGTTTATTTTACTTTGTTTCTCTAGAGTAAAGGATGATAGTTAATGTTTACACTATCTGTTTATCAAAGCCATTATAACTGTAATGGATGTCTATGGCATTATAACATTTTACATGGGCTGAGGATCTGGCTCCTTTTTTCACATGTTCTTGCTGACAGTAATTAAGCTGTGAACCAAAATACTGATCCTAGCTGTCCTGGGTTCGGCCAGGACAGGGTTAATTTTCACCAGAATCCAGGAAGGGACACAGCCGGGGGGGCTGACCCAACCTGGCGAAAGAGAGCAGGGTATTCCATACCATGTGCCGTCATGTCGGGTTCCGGTGAGGTGGAGCTGGGCGGCGGGAAGTCACTCGTGGCTCGGGAGCGCTCAGCAGCGGCAGGCAGTGGGAGCGCCTCTCTGTGTTCTGCGTTTTTGTTTTTTTTTGTGTATTCTCCTTATCTGTATTGTTGTTGTTGCTGTTCCCTCTGTTTGCTGTTCTGTTAAACTGCCCTTATCCCTACCCACCAGTTTTTGCCTGTTTCTTTCCATTCTCCTCCGCACCCCAACAGGGGGAGAGGCTGCTGTGTGGCGCTTTTGTTGCCAGCCGCAGCCAAACTATAACACTAGCACAACTGGGAAAGCCTCTGGACAGTGATTCCAGAAGTACACCAGTCTCCTTGTGGTCTTACCAAATTACTTAAGTGTATGTACTGGTTTGTGCTGGGATACAGTTAATTTTCTTTGTAGTAGCTAATATGGTGCTGTAGTTTGGATTTGTGATGAAAACAGTGTTGATAACACAGGAGTATAAGCTAAATCATGCTTATATAGTGTCAAGGCCTTTTCTGCTCCTCACCCCACCCCTCCAGCAAGTAGGCCTGGGATGAGCAAGAAGTTGGGAGGAGACACAGCTGGGACAGCTGACTAAAGGCATGATGTCACACTCAGCAATAAAAGCCATGGGGAAGAAGGAGGAAAGGACACTGTTCAGAGTGATGGTATTTGCCTTCCCAAATAACTATTACGCATGATAGAGCCCTGCTTTCCTGGAGATGGCTGAACACCTGTGTGCTCACTGGTAATAGTGAATGAATTCCTTGTTTTGCTTTGCTTGTGCACATGGCTTTTGCTTTACCTATTAAACTACCTTTATCTCAACCCACAAGTTTCCTCACTTTTACCCTTCTAATTGTCTCCCCTGTTCCACTGGAGAGAGTGAGTGAGCAGCTGCGTGCTGCTTCAGTATCTACTGGGGTTAAACCATGACAATATGTTCACATTCTCTTAAGTGTATCTTGCTCTCACTCATGTTTTGTTTATTTAGACTTTGCGTAAGTCTAGAAGCTTACCCAACAGAGCAGGAAAAATTAATAAAAGATTTTTCCAAACAATATGAGACGAAGAAAGGTATGTCTAAAAAGCGAAATACAGGTTTGTGTAGAGATAGCTTTGAATGAAGTAACACTGCTAACTGAATGAAGCAGCAAGCCCACTTTTTGCAATGTTCTGGTGTGGCTTATTTATCCTGCTTGTTTATAAGTTCAATAAGTAATATGGCTCTCTCATTTTAAAGCAAGTATGTTCAGATCTACCTTGCGTCTAGCGATGCAGTCTTGCATCATATCACTCCCCAAAGGCTTGCAAATGCTCTTGTCCATGACAGTTATTTCTGAATGAAGCAAGTAATGTATCATGAGGGAAATTAAAATACGTAATCTCAAGCCTCAACTGACTTTTGTCACTAGGAAAGTTAGTATTCGACTGATTTTTCTAAATGATAATACTACTGTGTATTAGGGATAAAGTCTTGTAACAAGGTTATGTGTTTTTGGTGACTTTCTTTTCCATAATCAGGTGAGGTACTAGTGGCTGGGAAGAGGACATTTACTGCTATACTCACAAATCTATTTACAGTGATACCTTTTCAAAGTTTCTCAGTTATAATCCCTAATAGAATGACGTCAAGTTGCATAACAATGTATGTGCTATGTAAGTTCAATTTCTCGTCCTCTTACTTACTCTCCTTCAAAATGCTACATGTAGCCCTTTGTGCACAGTATCCTCTGTTATTGTAATTACTTTTTGTGTTGTCAGCAAGATGAGCAGATCGGAATCAATGTTTTGCCTTTCTGTCTTCCTTGTGTTGGATACCAGTATTGCTTTTTGGGCTCTGGTAGAAAACATGCTACACCAAAGGTAGAGCTAACACAAGAAAATTGCTTTTCTTTTCATTTCATTGGTATTTTTCTACCCTCACAATTTGGGAACAAAAAAGAATTGTGATTCTGAGCTATATTTGTCTCCTTCTTTGGTGATACCCTTCACTCAAGGTTTTAGCTAAATGCCAACATATAGCCCACAGTACATTGAAATATTAGCTAGGTTTCCCTTAATTTTAGTTTTAATCAGCATTCATTTCTGTCCTCTTCTGACTTACTTTCTATCAGTTACAGCAGCTGTATCAAAGTCACCTTTCCCTTTCTCTATATTGTCCTGGTAAAGATAATGCTTTTCTTCTTTATTGTGAATGTGGACAGAATATAACTGATCTTGTTTCCTTGCTCTTGGAGAAATGTTGACTTCATTTTGGTCTTCATGTCATTTACTGGGAGGTAACATTGAAACAAACCACCTAACTAAAGAATCCCCAACAGACCGACTTCAAAAGCATATGTAAAAGAATAAAGATGAAAGACTGATATCGAATACAAAAACACTAAAAACAAATCATGCCCCCCTGTACCTCTGAAAACGAACTAAAAGAAGTGAACAAAGCCTTAAACCAAACCCCGTTTCTTATTGTGTGGAGTAATGTTCTATTTGTAATTTTATTTTGAAAGATCATTTTCAAAATTTCTTAAAAGCTTTTTTTACAATAAAAAGAGATGAAAACTGCAAAGTTGACAATCAGAGTCGGAAGATCACACACCTGTAAGTTAGTCATGCCCTGTCCTGTTCTGCCATAATTTAAAAATTCAACAACTTTTCTTCACTCCAAATATTGCAGCACTACGGCTCACAGAACATGAACAGCAGCTGTGTGTCTTATAAATCAGCTAGATAGACAAGATGAAAGGGATCTTTGCAATACAAAAGGTTAACATAATCTGCAGGTCTAGTATTTATTTCCCAGCTCAATAAAATTCAACTTAGAATTCTACTTCTCATCATTAAACATAAAAATTAAAAGTAGGGTTCACCTTGAACTTCCACATTAAAATTTCGTATCATAAAAGAGATGCAAACAGAATGTGTAGAATTTCAGACATATTTGGTTACATGTCTTTCCTTCTCATGTCTTCTTCCAGAACTTTGCTATAATTTGTTTTATTCTTCTCTCCCGTCTGGCCTCGTGAACTGTTAAGTGAATAAGTAATTTGAGAGAACAGACAGATAGGCACACTAACTGTGAAATACCCAAGAAGTTTGCAGAGAAAGTTAGATAAAACAGAAAATATAGTGTTGAATGAGTTACTAATAAATACGGGATACAGAGATTAGTACAAGTAGCTTCAAATTTGACAAAAATTTTCAGATACTATGCATGGATTTTGGCATTCTTTTCATGGTATAAAACTGTGAGAATATGTAATTTCTGATAATATTGCAGCAATATTGCACTCAGTTATGAACTGCTCTCTTGTCTTTACATCTTCTAACTTGATAAATAATAGAAAACAGAAAAGGCTTCCTTGTTCTTCTTTTTAATCAGGGAAACTATGGGTAGAACAAGCTCCTAGTAAATATGAACAAAAGACCTTACTTGCAATATCAATATTGTATTGATCTTTAGCACACATATGAAAAACATGACTGTTAGTATTATTGTTTTTCTCTATTTTTCTTTATTGTTTGATAGCAAGATATTAGGGTTTTGAAGATATAACAGTGCTTCAAAGGTCACGTACACCTACATTTTATGAAAGTACAGAAATACCTGAAAAATATTTTAATTTTATATCCTTTCTTTAAATAATCTAATATAATTTATGGTTAGAAATAATTTTTCTGTATTTGTTATATCTTTGCACATGTTAAAATGACACCAGCCATATAAAGTTTCAGTCCATACTGAAAGGTGGTTGACTGTTACAAATGAAAAGGAAGAAACAGAAAAACCAACATAAAACCAACAGAAAAATGAAAAATTTCCCTAAGTTTTTGTATATGGGATAACATATTTTGCTATTATTGGACATCTATGACTGTCATTCCCATTTAAAACCTAAATAAAACAGGGGGAATCAATAAAGCCATTGTGTATAGTTGTAGTGTGCTAAGATTTTGTAGTCTGTGTGGTTTTCCTTGCAAAGAATATGCATGCTTAGACCTTACTTAAGTAGTTTAGGCCTCATCTTGACACAAAGAACAATCATAAAATGTATACTTCCCTTCCCAGATTAAAATGGGGAGTATAATTTACATTGGCTAATGAAAGCTTTCCTCTAGATTCATTTGAGTTTACATCAGCCAAATAAAATTCTGACACTTAATTTTAAGCTACACACAGAGATCCTTTTTATAGCCATCAAAAAGAGATGTGAATCTTCAGGCAATTATCCACACCGTCTTAAGGGAGGTGTCACATGGAGATATCCTTCCAGTAACTTTGGAACATATAGTTTACATGAGATATTTGATTTTCAGAGGAATATATTAGGTGAGACAAATGCTAACCATGAAAAACCTCATTCAGCAAAACCCCTACTTTTATATTTGATTAAACATTTAAGGACTTCACTCTAGAAGACACAAGGTGCGGAAAAAAAAAAAAAGGAGCAGTGGAAGCCAGGAGAATGATATCATCTTTGTACTTGCATTACAATTTGCTTGGCATACTACTTACCTTCAGCTCCTATTAACATCTGAACCGCTTTGCTATCCTGGTTAGAACAGAGAAATATGTGAGACTTGTGGAACAGGCTAATGAGAAATCTCAAAAGCATGACTGACTTGTACTTATTTCTCCTAGCTGCCATCCAATTATCTCCATCTTTTTACCATTATTTCTATGACACCTTTATTGGCACTGGAAGTAGTTTCAGGCAATAAAGAAAACATGTAAAACTTTTACTTGATATTCAAAAGATTAAATGAATCAAATATAGTCATATTTTTAAAATGGTTGAAAGAGTAAAACATACTACTGTGGACAGCAAAAATAAACAAAGATGTGTTTCCTGTGGCTTTGCAACTTAAGAATGGAGTCTTTCTAATAAAACAAAAACTCTAATGCCCTTCTTGCATTTGGAATGTTGGTGACTTCTGCATGTGATACCTAATGACAAACAGAAATACACTGAGTTTTTCCATCCAGAAGTCATGTGTAGTTTTACTTGATTTTCATCAGGGCATTTGTTTTCACACAGTTTGTGTCACCATGCAGTGTCTTTGGGATAACAATTCTATGGCAAAGCAGGAATAAAATCGCCAGCGGACTAGATAACAACGGACTGAAGTACTTAAACGGAATCCATTGTTAAATGGAATCCTGTTAAAATTGCTTTGACTCTGTCAGTGTTTAGTGTTCACAGATACTTACCTTCACACAATCATTCACTATGGCTGAATATCAATTCTAGAGACAAGTACTTTCAAAAATTCAAGGAAAATGAATGCAGTTTGAATGAACATCAAGGTGGGAGACTAACGTAGGGAAAATAGAAAATCTCCATGTATTAGTCGTGGGTATAGCTGCATAACAAATCAGAGTGCAGAAGAAGATGGTCAATGCAGTTGCAACTATACTGTATTTTATCTAAGGCATAGTATCCACTGCATTGTTTCGGTTTCTTTATGTCCTCTGACCCCTTTAAATCCATTTGCTCATCCAGCTGTATGAATGTCATTGTGGAGCAAACGTCAAAATACATCCTGACAGAAGCTGGTTCACTCAGAATTCACATTTCCAATAGTCAACCTATAATGTTGTAAAGAAATGTTAAAGCCAGGACGCAGCTGTCCTTAACAATTTTCCAGAACATTTGCTAGCCCTACTGCACTCCATGATTGACAGGAGGGCTGCAGCCGAAAAACTCAAGAATGTTAATAATAGAAGATGCACCAGAATTGAACAAAAGTGACATAAATCATTAAAAGAAGATGTTAGTAAAGTCCTTACACCATGACAAATTCTAAAACTTGACTATAAGATAATTAAAGCATCATCTCTTTTTCTGAACATTGAAAAATGTGGTTGTTAGAAAAGAGGCTAAAAGTAGATGCATCATCAGAAGAATGAGATTTTTTTTTCGTGTGGAGTGCAATTTTAGGCTTATGATTCGCATCTTCACAAACTAGTTACATCTTGTCATCTCATGGTCTAATTATGTTCTGTTTTCTCTGAAGTAGTTAACATTGTACTACTCTTACTGTGACGTCCTGCCAGTATACACTACATTGTAAGCATTCCTTTTAAATTAGAACAAAGTTGAATCTGAAGAATTCCTCTCTAGGAAGATAATTGTACTGTATGGAAAGAAGTGGAGGAGGGAAAAAGAGGACAAATAAAATGTCACAGCCTGATCTTTGTTTGTAAGAACATTTTCCCCTCAGCTGTCTGTGGAAACGTAATTTCCATTTTTCTTTAAAAATCAGTCAGACAACATTGCTTAACACATATTCTTCCTTGTCAAGCATTTCACTGGTTCTTCATCCTGTAGACAGCTTAATAAAAGGTATTTCACCCTTTGCATATTGCTGAAGTTATGTGTCATTTTCTTTCCATATGAGCTGACATTTGTAGAAGCAAGAGGCCCAGACACATTGCAAGTAGCATCACTATTAGGATTGTTAACTCCTTGCTTGCTGCCTACCTTGGAGCAAAGAGAAAAAGGAAATTGTGAGCAATGTTTTCTCTTGTGAATAATGTTTGTGATAGCTGAACAGGTCTTAAAGTCAGTGATATTTAAAAGATTTGAAAGTTGCAGGTTTTCCTCCCCTTTCTAAAGATAGCTCATCTCAGCCCAAGACTCCAACACAAGGGAAAAAATTATTAACAGGAGATGTCAAGTTCCTTCACATGTGATTCTTTGAACTACAATATGTAAAGTAAATTGTATATACATAATGTTTTATATGCAATTTTGATAAACTACATATTTCCAGCCACCTTTTAAAACCAATTGTAAGTGTGTTTGGAAGCTCAGAGGAGGATGCTTCATTACAGTTAACCAAGGAAGGGCCTTTTCACTGCAAAGGGGATAACAAGTAAAGGGGGAAGTAAAAAAGCTCCCAAAACGTGCAGAGACACAAACCTAACAGACAAGGGATAATGGAGACAATGCCAAAGACCAAGTGTCTCCAGGCACTAATGGAGGAGCGGTGAAGAAACTCCTGGCACAGCTCTGGAGAAGATCGACCTGGACTTTGGAACTGATAAGAAGGGGGAAACAGGAAGAAGATGAGGATTTGGGATATTTGAGTTTTGGGCTTCCTGGGACTGTGAAGTCAGGAATTAGAGGGAACAGGATCTAAGTGCTAGACATTGGAGCATGGTGGGGATCTTGGCCCAGCAGCTGGGGTGGGAATGGGGTATGTCCCAATTGTCGGCTGCTGAGAGGAACTGGGGTGAGTGAGGGAAGTGAGGGGTTCTACGCTGGTGGCTGGAGAGGAACAACAGGTCACAGCCTGTGTGCTGGTGGGGATGCAAGAATTTGTATCTTCACAAAACCTGCTGTGCATCAGAGTGTGTGTGTGTAGATCACTCAAAAATCTCAAGCTGGACCAGGGACAAGTCGGATGCTCTGGGTCTGGCTGGGGTGTCAGGCAGGCAGAGGTCCCTGCTGGCATTTGGGGGACACCTGTGATTATGGGCTGGCTACAAGATGAGAGTGTGAGTGTGTGTGTGTTTGCTGGTAAGCATGAAAATAGACCTGCTGGTGAGTAGAGGAGCTATGGGACAGGTAAGAGACCCAGATCTGGGCAGATAGGTTTGACAGCGCTGGTACTTGTGAATCATAGAATCACAGAATCACAGAATGGTAGGGGTTGGAAGGGACCTCTGTGGGTCATCTAGTCCAACCCTCCTGCCGAAACAGGGTCACATACAGCAGGCTGCACAAAACCTTGTCCAGGCGGGTCTTGAATATCTCCAGAGAAGGAGACTTCACAGCCTCCCTGGGCAGCCTGTTCCAGTGCTCCGTCACCCTCAGAGGGAAGAAATTCTTCCTCTTATTCAGACGGAACTTCCTGTGCTTCAGTTTGTGCCCATTGCCTCTTGTCCTTTCGCTGGGCACTACTCAAAAGAGCTTGGCCCCATCCTCCTGACACCCACCCTTCAGATATTTATAAGCATTTATTAGGTCCCCTCGCAGCCTTCTCTTCTTCAGGCTGAACAAGCCCAGCTCCCTCAGCCTCTCCTCATAGGAGAGATGCTCCAGTCCCCTCACCATCCTCGTAGCCCTCCGCTGGACTCTCTCCAGTAGCTCCTCATCTTTCTTGTAGTAGGGAGCCCAGAACTGGACACAGTACTCCAGATGAGGCCTCACTAGGGCAGTGTAGAGGGGAAGGAGAACCTCCCTCGACCTGCTGGCCACACTCCTCCTAATGCACCCCAGGATGCCATTGGCCTTCTTGGCAGCCAGGGCACACTGCTGGCTCATGGTTAACCTGTCGTCCACCAGGACACCCAGGTCCCTCTCCGCAGAGCTGCTCTCCAGCAGGTCCACCCCAAGCCTGTACTTATGCATGGGGTTGTTCCTCCCCAGGTGCAGGACCCTGCATTTGCCCATGGTGAACCTCATCAGGTTCCTCTCTGCCCAAGTTTCCAGCCTGTCCAGGTCACCCTGAATGGCAGCACAGCCTTCTGGTGTATCTACCACACCTCCCAGTTTGGTGTCATCAGCAAACTTGCTGAGGGTACATTCTAACTCTTCATCCAGGTCGTTGAGGAAGAAGTTAAACAACGCTGGGCCCAGTACTGACCCCTGGGGGACACCACTAGTTACCAGCCTCCAACTAGACTCAGCGCCACTGACGACAACCCTCTGAGTTCTGCCATTCAGCCAGTTCTCAATCCACTTCACCGACCACTCATCCAGCCCATACTTCCTGAGCTTCCCTAGGAGGATGTTATGGGAGACTGTGTCGAAAGCCTTGCTGAAGTCTAGGTAGACAACATCCACGGCTCTCCCTTCATCTACCCAGCCAGTCATAGAATCATACAAAGCTATCAGATTGGTCAGGCATGATTTCCCCTTGGTGAATCCATGCTGGCTACTCCTGATAACCTTCTTTTCCTCCACTTGCTTGTTGATGACCTCCAGGATAAGCTGATCCATCACCTTTCCCGGGATGGAGGTGAGGCTGACCGGCCTGTAGTTCTCTGGGTCTTCCTTCTTTCCCTTTTTGAAGATTGGAGTGACATTGGCCTTTCTCCAGTCCTCGGGCACCTCTCCTGTCCTCCAGGACCTCTCAAAGATGATGGAAAGTGGCTCAGCAATGATATCCGCTAGCTCCCTCAGGACTCATGGGTGAATTCCATCGGGGCCCATGGATTTGTGGGCGTCCAGATTGCTTAAGTGGTCCCTCACACAGTCCTCCTCGACCAAGGGAAAGTCATCCTCTCTGTAGGCTTCCTCTCTTACCTCTGGGGCCTGGGATTCCTGAGGGCCTGCCTTGGCACTGAAGACTGAAGCAAAGAAGGCATTCAGTAGCTCTGCCTTCTCTGCATCCTCTGTCACCAGGACACCTGCCTCATTCAGCAGCGGCCCCACGTTGTCCCTAGCCTTCCTTTTGCTGCTGATGTACTTGAAGAAGCCCTTCTTGTTGTTTTTGACATCCCTTGCCATCTTCAATTCCAGGTGGCCTTTGGCCTTCCTCGTCGCATCCCTGCACGCTGTGACCACGTTCCTGTATTCTTCCCAAGTGGCCTGTCCCTCTTTCCACATTCCATGGACCTTTCTCTTCCACCTGATCTCTGCTAGAAGCTCCTTGTTTAACCATGCAGGTCTCCTGCCTCCTTTGCTCGATTTCTTTCTCAGGGGGATGCATTGCTCCTGAGCATGGAGGAAGTGATATCTGAAGAGCGACCAGTACTCTTGGACCCCCCTGCTTTCGAGAGCCCTGGCCCACGGGATTCTTCCCAGTAGCTCCTTGAAGAGGCCAAAGTTAGCCCTCCTGAGGTCCAAGGTTTTGATCCTGCTTTTTGCCCTGCTTCCTCCACGCAGGATCCTGAACTCCACCATTTCATGGTCACTGCAGCCGAGTCTACCTCCGACCTTCACATCCTCCACCAGTTCCTCCTTGTTTGTTAACACGAGGTCCAGCAGAGCGCCTTTCCTTGTTGGTTCCTCCACCACTTGCATCAGAAAGTTATCATCGATGCTCTGTAGGAACCTCCTGGATTGCGCCTGCCTAGCTGTATGGTCTTCCCAGCTGATGTCAGGGTGGTTGAAGTCCCCCATGAGAACCAGGGCCTGTGACTGTGAGGCTGCTTGCAGCTGCCTGTAGAAGGCCTCGTCAATTTCCTCCTCCTGGTCAGGTGACCTGTAGTACACACCCACCGTAATGTCACCCTTATGAGCCTGTCCCTTAATTCTAACCCACAAGCTCTCAACTTGTTCCTCATTTGCCCCCAGGTCAAGCTCAATGCATTCCAGTTGCTCCCTCACATATAGAGCAACTCCACCACCTCTCCTTGTTGGTCTGTCTTTCCTAAAGAGTCTGTAGCCATGCATGACAGCATGCCAGTCATGCGAGTTGTCCCACCACGTTTCTGTGATGGCGACCAAGTCGTAGCCATCCTGCTGTATAATGGCTTCCAGCTCCTCCTGTTTATTGCCCATGCTACGTGCGTTGGTATAGACACACTTGAGCTGGGCTGTCAATCTCACCCCTGACCCTGGCACACCAAGCCTGGGCTCATCCCTAGTGAGCAGGGCAATGTCCCCTTCCCCATTCGAACCTAGTTTAAAGCCCTCTCAATGAGTCCTGCCAGCTCGTGGTCAAGAATCCTTTTTCCCCTTTGAGATAGCTGCAATCCACCTGTTGCCAGCAGTCCCGGTGCTGTGTACACCTCCCCGTGATCAAAGAAGCCAAAATTTGACTGATGGCACCAGTCCCTGAGCCATCTGTTAACCAGGTGATTTTTCCTGACCCTTTCAGTGCTGTTCCCTGCCACTGAGGGGATGGAGGAAAACACCACCTGCGCCCCTGATCCCTCAACCAGTCGCCCCAGTGCCCTGAAGTCCCTTTTGATGGCCTTGGGACTTCTCTCTGCGATCTCGTCCCCGCCTACCTGCATTACCAAGAGGGGGTAATAATCAGAAGACCGCATCAGACCAGGGAGTTTCTTCGCAACATCCCTAACCCAGGCCCCAGGGAGGCAGCAGACTTCCCTGTGGGATGGGTCCGGTCGGCAGATCAGGCCCTCTGTTCCCCTCAGAAGGGGATTGCCTATGACAATTACCCTCCTTTTTTTCTTAGCTGAGGCAGTCGAAATCAATGGGGCAAGACTTTTTAAAATAGCAAATATAAAAAGATATGAAAATACCATGAAAAAATATTCAGTAACACTAACAAAGTTCCTGGATTTTATAGAAATTACGCTTTAACGCCTTTCAAAAGTCAGAGTTTGAAAAAAGTGGAATCCATTGCACTCCTATGATAAAAACCTCACAGAAATTGACGAAGAGAATCAACACACGGAAGTCTGATTCTTGTGTCTCTTTTTTTTTCCAGATTTTATATCAGCATCCTTATACCTTTATTAATTTACAGTAATAAGACTGGGTTCAAAAATTTATTTGAATCTCAGTTTCTGTATTTTTGTATATGGCCATGGTATTTGTATTGCTATCTGCTTGATTTGATTTCATAAGTGTCATTTACCATTTGCAAAATTTGCTAAACTCTCAGTGGTATCCTTTAGAAAACAACAGCAAGGAAGTGACAAAAAGGAGCTAATGATAGGAATGGTGTGGCATTTTAGAAGAGAAGCTCAGTTAAGCTGTCATATTTTCATTGTCATTATTTGTTTACATGTCTGTACTGTTCAGAGTTCTCAATTCATATCATAATCCAGTAGTGCCAAGGATACTGCAGTACAGCCTATTCACACGAGAACTTAAAATTGGAAGAGTCAAGGCAGGTTAAACAGAGAGTGGATTCATCCAGAAAGATCTGAATCTGAAAATAAAAAGGAAGGTTTTCTTACCGTGCAAATATAGGCATCTTGGCTGATACAAACATCTCTGAACGTAGTACATTGCCCCTACACTTCTCAAGGGCGTGAGTCCTGGCCCCCAGGTCCAGGGATGTAGTGTGACCCGGGCCCACACTGCTTGGAGCTACCTCTGCCTCAAGAGGAGTGCTGCATTAATAACGCAAGGCACCTGGCTCAGGTCTTCTCGATCTCCCTTGTGCTCCTTTGTGGCTCACACATTAAATAACTAGTATTTTTTGCACACACACAAAATAACTACTATTGTGTGTTTTTTCTAGTTCAAAGCGTTGTAAGAGTATATTAAGAATTTGCTGAATACAAGTTGCAGAATGGGTTCCCTCAATTCCAACCAGTCTGTTACGGTCAGATTCTTGTTACAGCCAAAAGGAGCACATCATGCATTCAGAGAAGGAAATTATTGTTAATCTAAGTAAAGTCTTCATACTCTAATCAAATAACTGTTGTTAGACCAGTTACCATTATGCTAACATTTATATTTTATGCAGGTAAAGTGGTATATCAGCTCAGGATTTCTAGAATTCATCCTGCTGTTACAGTCACCCTTCCACTGCCTCTCTGGCACTTAAGATCAATGATTTCAGCCTGGAGAGGAGGGCTCTGGAAAACTTTTGGCATCCCAGATCCTTTATGTGGATGAGGATAATGTTGTGTTGACTGTTACTTTCTCGCCACTCCAGGATCTGCCTTGCATTTTTTTTGCTGACATGTTTTATACTTTATTTACTGGCTTGCAAGTCCACAGTACATCCAAATTCACATCCACATTCACTATATATAATGTTTCACACATGGTGTATACTTGTTCTTTATTCTGTTACCTGCAAAACTGGTATTACTCTGCTCCCTATGTTGCACTCTTTTTGTGACTGGTTAATTGGACGTTGCTGAGTAATTAATAGCTCAGGAGCCACCTGATTTAAGTGGAATTACATGGGATTATTTTTGTTCCAATTTTTATTTTACACTTTTGACTGTGTTCAATTTTTCTCCTGTGATAGAATACTTGAAAAACTGCTTATCAGAGAATGTAGAAGTGTACAGAGTAACATCACTTAACACATTTCCTCTTCAGTAGCCTTGATTTTTGAGTGAAGTCCATCTCAAAATTAAAAGTGTTCAATGGTAACCCTCAGTTGTCTGAAAGCTATATTAACTCATTGGAGCAACCAATTTTGGCAGATGTACTCATGCAGAAAATAGATAACATAGAACATGAAAGACTTTTTCCCACAGCGTCAGACAAATTTGAGTCACTCATAACATCAGTTTACAGACAAGTGGAAGATTTATAAATTACTTTAGCTTTATTGGTAACATGAAATGCACATACGGTGGAAGGTATTTGGAAAGGCCTTTATGAGTCCTGTAAAAAGGTTATAATAATGTTCTGAACTGTTTATTCCAGGGTACTTTGTCAATGATGATAAGTGTTCCTAACACTTGGGTAAACTTTCCAATAACATTCACTAGTATTTATTGTTTTCTTAGCTTTCTGGACTCTTTTTGTATGGTCTTAATTTCTTGTTTAACCTGATATTATTTTTTTTTTATTTTAAAAAGTTAAGATTACTTTGTTATCAGCTACAGCAAAACTTTAAAAAATTATATTCTTAAAAATCCATGAATTTATTATGTAAAAAGCCTTATGTTTCATAGGCAGTTTGCTACAGAATTAGACAAAATAAGGATTAGTGCATATCCAGAACAGTAAATACATTGCTGAAAATAAATATGAACATAAAACTCCATCAACCTGTTTTTTTTGTGATACGTCTTTCCCTCTAACCACTGGCATGGTAGCCTGTTGCCTTATTCTGCAATCACTGCATGGGTTCTTGCTTTGCAGAGCTGCTGCTCACCCTTCACTGTGGCCATACCTTCACTGTTTAATCTTCAACCGCATTCAGGAATGCAACTCATTTTTTCAGAGTTGAGACATAAGCTTTTTGCTTCAGGAAAATATAGTAAATGACAGTCATAATACTGTGTGTGAGACAACAAACAGAACTCATGAGGTCTTAAGTGTCAGCTCCAATTATAATTAAAGTATTGCAGGCTTCCTTAGCATTGTATTAGCCTTCATCCTTTCTCGTGAAGTGACAGATTAGGTCAGGATTCTTGGTCTTGGTATGTCATAAAGGATACACATTTTGTTTTCTAATGTCCTCTTACCTAAGTATAACTACTAATGATAGTACATTCCTAAACACCAACTCCTAAAAGGATTGTTTTTATAACCTACAGAAAGTACTCTATGAAAAACAGGGCAGAATGTTTTGATGATAATTATTTTACTGAAGCCCAAAGATACTATAGAGCTATAGAATATCTTTGTGAATGCCTTGTACTGCTTTCTGGGTTGATACAAGAGTCTGTGGGGATGTACTGTAACTTACTGAAGAAACCTGGCTTCTTTGGAGTTAGTTTACTGATAGTATATAGCCATTCTACTTCATTTATTTCAGAATTAGATAACTAAACTTTCAGTGATATGGTTTATTTATGAAAACTGGTGCTCCGCTTCTCTTCTTATGTCCCATTTTGAACTGTGAGTCTAAGCCATGTTAGAAGTTGTTGGGACAAAAGTACTTTTCTATTCCAGAAATTCAAAAGTAAAACCACATATCATAACAACCACCACTGTTTAAATAGAAGCTTATGAAGATTAGTGAAGTCTTTCCATTATTCTTTCCATTTCAACTTGACTTCAGTCGCACTCTCCACATCAGCATAAAGTCTAGTGTATTGCATGCTGCAATAAAAATTGTTTCCAAAGAACTTTGCAGAAATACAACCTAAACACAATGCACTTCAGTACAGATCAAAAAGTAAAGAGAGAAAAATCTTATCTTATGATAAGAACATAAGAACATCAATAACAATATGAGAGCAGAGGTCTGTCTGCTTGATATTCTGTCTGTGCTATAAGCAAATGTCAAGGGAAGAACGTCAATGGGGTCAGGGTGTATGCTACTTCCCCTAATACTCTTCCAGGTTCCACTATATTTGTCATAGGATTCCTGAGGTAGATATATTTTGTGTGATGTATGTCTCACTTTTTAAAGAAGCAAAAAGTTCTTGATCTTCACAGAATCAGTTGAAGTATTTGGTCAGATCACCACCACTGCTGTATGAAAGGAGGGGTAATGGTTAATTTCACTTATCAGCTTTTGAAAATCTCTACCTGTGATTTTTAATTTCCTGTAGAACTTTAAATTGAAAATTGCCTCCAAAAAAGATGTTTTCTATAATTATTTTCTGCCTGATGCTTCACCAATAAAAACTTGAAATACTTAATTAATGATTAATAATGCTTTTCTAAATAAAGCCTACAATATTTTGCCTGCATTTTATGCATGGGAATAGTCAAGACACAGTGGTATAGTAAAAATTCACTTCTGGATTAAGTTGGTACTACCTACAAAAGCTGGGTAGTAACTTACAATAATTGCAATACAGTAAAAGAGAAAAATCAGTTCAGGTTCAGTTGAAATACTTAATTAGCTCACTGTATCCCTTTGGCCTACCTTTGATAAATCTCATAACTGTTTTTTACCTTTCCTCCTCAAAATCTTTGTCAAAGTCCTGAGCTCTAAAAGAACCTTGCTCTTACCAAATGCTAAGTTTTCACCCTTTATATTCATTTAACTTCTTTATTTAATTTCATTTATCCTTCCAGGTTCTCTAACAGATGCTTTTTGCTTTACCAAATTCAGTGCGTATATCAAAGAGGTGGTAGTATTCTGGAAGCAGATAGGGATTTAAAACATGAAAGTGTCTGTTATTGTACAGGCTTAAAGAATGAAAAACGTGTAAACTATCTGAATTCTGCAGCTCAGCAGTGCAGAAGATCTTCTTGGGAAGAGTGATGGTAACGTGTCCATGACACAAAAGCAGGCTGAGGACCCAGCTGGGTCAAGGAGATCAATGCTGGATGGCTATCTGTTGTTCATTCTAATGGCTCAAAAATACTGTATTAGAAGTGAAGGTCTCTTCTCATTTTAGTTATGCACTTCCGTAAGTCTAATCACTTCTCAATCTGACCTGACCTACCCAAATCTACCTTCTTAGTTTACAAGAAACTTTGCAGAAAATTCCAGCTATTCTTGGTCTTTATGACAGCAATACTCCTTAAGGGTATTACCAGCTTGTCTGTTTTCTGAAGTCCTGGTGTGAAAGACTCAAATTGAGAATCAAGGCTGCACTTTCTTGAGCAGAACTTGTGAATAAGGATAAGATTTGTAAGGCATCTCTAACTAAAACTTCTTCAGCTTGTGGAATAAAACACAGAGATATGGAAGGAAATGTGAATAATTTAGGGCAGATACCTCTTAAAGATGGAATGTCTTGCCTTAAAAGCCTCTTTGGGTTATTACAGCTGGAATTCTCATCAATCATCAAAATGAAAAGTGAGGCTGTAAAAGTAAGTACCCAAACCCAAGGAAAGAGAAGAAACATTTCTCAATAGAGACACGCAGTTTTTAATAGTGTCGAAAAAGTCATGACAGAAATTGTTCAGGTTTTACCTCTGTTGAACAGCTTTTGACCTATCTCCTCTTTTTGCTTTGATCAACCAGGTTTGCTCTTCCTCAGTGCTGCAACTGAAGAGCGTAACAGTAAAAATTACTGTAAAAGTTTGATACCCCAAACTGTGAAAAAAGACCTTGTGGCCTCTAAACACATACTATGAAATGAATTTACTTATATAGCCTCTATTTTTAAAACATTTTAGACAAATATAAACTTTTTTTAGTTTGATTAAATATGAGTACTAGTTAAGAGACAAAGAACAAAACAGACTTATCTGAAAGATAGCAAAGCAAGCAATATTTACCATACTGAATTAAAAGTATTTGTAGTATAAATACTGTCTATTGTAGGTCATTTTCTGTTTCCCCTGGAAGAAAACAAGGTATTGAATTTAACAGAGAGTAGGTGATACAGCACAAAACATTTTATTGAAGGTGGTTTAAATTTAAAATTAAATTAAGTTAGATGGTGAAGAGTTCTGCACAATGACAAGCTCTCAGGTGATGCTAGTAACCTAAAGTGAAATCCCACCAGATCTCAGGCCATGTAGGTGTTCCCATATGCCTTCCCAGTTATAGAAACTTCTGCTTTTTGTTCATATCTAACACAGTTTTGTTCATAAAGTCTGTTAACATTATGAGACAAGAACAGACACACATGCAGCCAGGTCTCACAGCCACTAATGTTTAATTAGCTGTTTATGAGATAATCCATCTTCTATGGGATGTTCCCAATATTGAGATTTGACAGGCTGTTATTCTAATGGGTAGTAGATTACTTCAGCTATTAAGTTGTTTTAAAATTAAATTTAGGATCTATCATTAATGGATTTATATGACAAAGGAGGCAAGATATGCATGTTTAAAGACTATTAAGCTTGAAAGAAAGATTTCTCATTGCTTGCAGTACACTTTAGATCAGAACTCTGAAAAAATTTATATAGGTTTCTACAAGCGTATGATAAAACAGGAAATCAGGTATATCTGGCTTGACAATTTTTACTTTTCTGAGAAATTTTATCAGAAGATTCATTATAATTTTACTATGTAGAATATTGTTCTATTGATGGAATTAACATCACTTTTCAGAAAAGGAAAAAGAAAGAAAAAGGGATTTGGCAATATTTCAAGGTGTGTCAGTTGCAAGGAATTAGATGCCAGATCTCCTAACTGTTAGTTTCCCACTACATTTATTTTTCAGTAGAGAGAAGAATCACCTGTCATTGTCATATGATATGACATCTAACATGCCCAAATATGACTTTATTAACAAAAAGTTAATATATTTTAAGAAAAGGAAGAAAATGTCTATGTAGCCCAGTGGGTGAAGAGGATGGAAAATAAAAGAGTGTTTTGGGCTACAGCTTCTGGCTGCTTTTGGCCACCTGTGACTCCCATGCTACAGTCATGCAAAACTTTATGAATCAGTGATAGCCTTCAGGTGGCTACAACATGATCTTTGTCAGATCATCTATGTCAGGTCATCTGTTGGCAAAGTTTTTTTAATGAATGTGTTACTGCTCAAGTTGTATTAAATAAACCAAAGAACAAGGGCATCTAATTTAAAAAGCATATTAAAGAATGTCTCTGATTTTTCATTCCACAAGCAAAGAAGCTACGTCCTAATAAAAGATCAAATGAAACTTAAAATACCTTTTCTGCATCTTCTTGAAACAGATTTCCTTATGTTTCTGGAGACTCTTACCCTTTATTTTTCCTAGCTCTGTGTCTCCTAAAGAAAAGTCTCAATAACCCAATTAGCTATTAGCAAGACTGGTGTTGTAAGTGACTGCATTTTGTAGTCAACTAGTTATGACAATGTTAAGCACCAGAAACAGAAGAACACACTAATAGTGTCCTTGGAAATGGAAAAAAAAAGGTAAAAGATGGAATTCATTATCTTTCTCCTGTTAATGTATCTGTCAATCATTTTAAAACTATGACCACTCTACACTCTCCCCAGGCAATTTTTTAGTTTATATGCTATTATATTACAGATGTACTTTCCATATCTTACATAAATAAGTTGCTAATATCTCCAAAGATTTTTAACAAATTGCAGAAAGACTCTTTTACTAATAATTCTGTTATAATTTAATGGTTCTGCTTGTCATCAGGTCATAGTTTTTGCTGTATTCCCTTAGGGAACAAATGCTGTACAAATTCTTAGTAAATTAATTTAAATGAAAACAAATTAATGGTGAATCTTGCAAACTGACCTTTACCTCTTAGTTGTAATGCAAGATTGTTAGATGTATGTCAGTAAATACTGTAGGATAAATGATTAATTTAAGCTTTACTCACATTGATGTGAAGTAAATTTTAATTCAACAAAATAGCCTGAGTGGATTTCCTTGTATGAATATTATGAGCGGAAAGAAGACATAAGAAAGTCAAGGAGAGGAGGAGGAGATATACTAGAAAGAGTGGAAGAGATATAGAGCAGAACAAAGCTGCCATACATAAGTTTGTGCAGGCATATATGATCTTTAGGGGACACGAATATACACATCTAAAGTTTCTATTCACAGACAACGAGTGATTGTGTTACAATAACAACACATTTTGTTAGCTAGCTGCTACTACTGTTGGGCATTTTGTGTTTACGCTGGCTAAGATGGCACACCCTAAAAATCACAGGCTTTTCTGACTTCCAGATATGCCCCTAGAAGCTGCAAGTCCTAGATGGGGCAGACAAACAATGTGGCCAAGCGCTTTGTTGGTTAACTGCCATCCAGTGAATTGTGCCTCTGGATGACGATAACAGTTATCAGCGGTACATGAAAAGTACAAGAAGATTTTAGATACTGGACATATGTTTTTTTGAAAAGAAAATAGCCACGTTGTGTGAAGATGGCAAGCATGTTTATAATAAGCATGGAGAGTGAAAGGCAAAGAGTCATTTAAATAATTAAAAATGTAAGCCATGTTCACTGCAGCTTATTAATGTTTTATGTCAATGACTTTAGGAGATCCCTTGTGTGGAAGACATGAGTCTGGACCACAGTAAATGGCATGAACTGGAGTTTGTCTGGAAAGCAGGGCTGAAGCCCAGCAGTTTTGGATGGAAGTTTTTGGTGCAGCTAAATAAGTGGGGCCATCTTTTAAGCTCCTGTCTTACTGTGCAAAGCATAAGTTTTGTAACTCATCTGCTTAGACAAGTTAGAAAAACCACTAATTCTACACAACATTAGCTTTTGATGTTTTGTGCTTGCATAGTGCTCTGCAAGTCAGAGACCTGATTATGAAGAAGGTCCATAGGTGCTACGATAAATAACAAACAGTAGGAGCAGAAAAGATGATGATAATATAATATCAGAAAGATATTTTCTTCTAGGATTTAGGAGATAGTGTATCTTCATATCTGTCAGTAGAGGAGATTGTTTTTCATTGTAAATAACTCTGTTGTAGAGAAAATTTGACTTTGTGCCAGGTAAATTTTCTTCTGTGCTACTCAATGTAATCTATTAGGCTAGTAATTTGGAGTAAATTTATGACATTCCTGAAAGAACTGATTTGTTATTCAAACACACTTAAGACTTCCTTTTCTGTGGTTAAGGGAATACAAGGTGTTCCCCAAAATGTGGTAGGGCACCCTTCTTAAAAAAATAGACCCAAAAAAGAAGATATTTTTTTCATTTTTCTAGCATATGCATTTCTTCTGCCTGTACAGTTAGGACAAGTTCTTCTCTTAGTCTAAACTTCCATACTTCTGACATTTTCATTGTTTTTGGAGGGAGGCTTCCATGACATTTTTCATCTTCACCTGATGATGACTTTTCTATTTTTCATTTGGTACCACCTTTTTTACATTTGATTCAACCTCCAATGATTTGTTAAGTAAGATCTCTTGCTCCTTACAATCTACAGCTTTCAATAGAGCACACTTTGTTTTGCTGTTCCCTAAAAATTAGTTCTGATTAACCTGGGCATATTTGCACATCTAACTATTTCCCCACATATAATTCTAACTGTAATTTTTCACAATCACTGAGAAAACCTACCTTTTATTTCCTCTGCAATACTTAACACGTCAGACTAAAGGTCCAAAGAAAGCCATTTAATGGATTAGACCAAAAGAGAGTGGCTATTTAAACAATCTCCCACTGAAAAATAGAGAAGTTTTGAGCTCATTCAATCCCAAGACATGAGCATACCTCCCTATGTGCTCTTTTAGTTGATGAAAATGGATAGGCATTTCAACATCAGATGACTGAGAAATGTCTTGCATACGTCCAGACCACACGTGTGGCTATGCAAGCTTTTTCAGCTGTGGTCCTTTGGACAAAGAAGTACGCTATATATTTTTGTGCACACACATATGCACATGACATCTACACAGTGTGTGTAAAAAGGGTACCTTACAAAAACCTTGGCTTGAAAAAGTATGTCTGAACGGCCAGCATTTATTCATGATATGATAGAGAGCTGACCTCTCTAAAAGAGCAAGTACCTGGGCCTGTTTTGTCCCCTACAAAGCTTGTGCTGAGAATAATCTGAACAGTCTGATAGTTGCCTATTCTTAATCCTTCCAGGATTCATTGATCAGAGAGCATTCGCAGTGGAAGAAGCAGGTCCAGGAATTTGCTGATTAGCATGACATCTGTCACCCCTCACAAGTTATCGGTTACTTACACTCATTATCAAGTTTCAGTTGCTATATGAAAAAGCAGAGATATGAAGGTCTGTCATACTTCTGCCCTTGCCTTATTTAACTTTAAAAAGTCACAGGACTAAACACTTGAAATTTTGTTCTGTAGTACTTTTAATGTGCTTCAGGTAAGTGGAAAACATAATTTCATAGTTTCTGAGACTCCATAAAAAACAAACAGAATAGATTTCTCCAAACACCTGAATATTTTCATGTTAGACAGATCGAGTCACCCTCTGATTTTGTATCAGCCTAAAGACATTGCAGTGAGATATTTTCCAAGATGATTTAGCAAACTATGAAAGTAACACTCACTTTTTCTTCCTCCGATTATTGTCCATGAGACATTATCAAAAGATGGACTGTGTTAACTTTTGTGTTAAATTTTTCGTTCTTTTAACAACTCTAAACTCAACACTACTGCTCCTGGACTGCATAATGTCAACAAGTCTAATACAACTAAAAATTCATTATTAGCAATTCATTTTTACTGACATACTTTGAACTGGCCTAAAGTAATACCAGATGACAGCAGGAAGTTGTTGAGAGTAAAATTAAAAACAATAGAGGTATACATCTAGTGTTCAAAGTCTTGAAATAAGAGAATGTGATTTTATCCCACTCTTTTTCTCTTTCCTTGCTAAAAAACTAATTATTCCTCTGAGAAAATGATGGCCTGTATCTACAGCGTTGTTGTTTATTTAGCTATAGTGATATCTCCAAACGATGCAGTCTATGCTTGTGTCAATTAAATTCACGATTGTTAAGATGAATGCCCTTGTTTTCTAAACTCCGTATTTTCCAACTGGCATGCCCATATATTCACTTAAAATTTATTTATTGTTGTTGTAGAAGCCTAAATACAGTCTGAACAGATAATTGAATATCTGTCCCAGCTTTTCAGATAACCTGCCAGACTAAGGTTTAATTAATTTCATGTGATTCACAGCTGCTTTTTTCCACTTGAATTCCTAAGCTGGCAAGACAATGCTCTCAATTACTGGCAGTGTATTTCAGGGTGCAGGGAGGGCTGGTGAATCTCCATGGGCTTTGCAGGGGCTGCCCGTGGGGCAAGGAGGGACTCATGCCCCCAGACTTGAGTTGAAATGTATTGCTGGACTATGGGCAGGAGTGGGAAAAGGCTTGGAGAAGCCTCTAGGGGAAGCTGGATTACAAAGCCCTAAATAAAAGTCTTATTTACTCATCTACTGTTGTCCCAAAATGCCTAGAACACTCACCCCAAAAGCAGAAGAATTGGTGTCACTCTCATTTCTGGCAGCAGAGATTTTAGACTCATTTCCTGAAAGTACTAGACTGCACTGTGTTTTCAAGTGTAGACTCTCTTATTGATGTAATGCCATCCATAGTACCAGCTACCGTGGATGACTTCTGCCAATGGTTCTTCTCAGTATTACACTGAATTTTCCCTTTGTCAAAGGCACACAGTGAATTCACCCCAAATTAAATAGTTCTGTGAACAAACCCAATAATTTTCATGGATTCAGTTTTTCCTTAGGAAATCCACCAAGTCTTAATTCTATTCTTTTGTTGCTTAGAAATGGAATACAATAAAGATGTGTCTTGTATTCAGGTGTCATAATCAAATTTCAGTACGTTGAACTTGAGAAAGCTCAGAAACTTCTAGTAAATATCTTTATATTCTCACTGCAAATGAATGGAAGGCAGTGGAAGTAACCCTACTGACAGCAGCAATCCATGAATCCACTTCTAGAAGGAAAGATAAGGAGTTTTTTTCCTCATTTTTTCTTAGACACATAAATAGATTAAGCATATTTGAATTATTCATAGATTAATGAGTAAACAATAAAATTATATAAAGGGATAAATAATGGACTTTTTCTGAATGTTGATGTAGCTGACATATATATGACAAGTGTCTTAGAAAAAAATTTGAGAGGAAATTTGAGCAATTTTCATAGTTTATTAAAGTACTCTATAAATAGCCTGACTCTTCACTATTATCTGTTCTTTCTTTGTTTTCTTTATTTCTTGCAGACAACTTTGTGACCGAAAACAGTAAAAGAAACATGTTCAAAGTAAAGAAAAATATTATTGTTAATTTCTTTTAAGATAGTACAATTTTCATGTTAACAGTACAAAGCTGTACAGGAAAATAACTGTTGTCTCAATCTGATCTCATATCTACTGGTATAAAACTGCATTAGTACTCTTTTCTGTAATGATTCTATTGATTCTGGGTAGGGAGAAATTTGTCTTTTGCTATTTTTGTCAATCTGTCTAAAGCTTTCACAACTTTATGTCAAAAGAAAGTAAATGAATGCCAGACAATGAGGGGTTGTGCAAAATAAAAAGAAAATCTTCTGGCAGCTTTCATTTTCTTTCAACCTTTCATTATATTTCCATGTCTCTGTTATTTCATAGAACCATAAAGTCATAGAATGGTTCAGGTTGGAAGCGACCTTAAAGATCATCTAGTTCCAGCCCCACTGCTGTGGACAGAGACACCTTCCACTAGATCAGGTTGCTTAAAGCCCCATCCTACCTGACCTTGGACGCTCCCAGAGATGAAGCATCTACAGTTTCTCTCCGCAACCTGTTCCAGTGGCTCACCAAGCTCATCATAAAAAAATTATTCCTTGCATTGAATCTAGATCTACCCTCTTTTAGTTTAAAGCCATTACCCCTTGTGCTATCACTACAGGCCCTGGCAAAATGTTTATCTCCATCTTTCTGTTAAGCCCCTTTTAAGTATTGAAAGGCCACAATAAAGTCTCTCCAGAGCCTTCTCTTCTTCTGGCTGAATGATCCCAATTCTTTCAGCCTCCTTCTACAACAGACGTGTTCCATCCCTCTGTCCATTTTTGTGGCCCTCGTCTTGACTGGCTCTAGCAGGTCCATGTCTTTCTTGTGCTGGGAGATCCAGAGCTGAATGTAGCTTTTGATGTAGTCCAGGATACGATTAGATTTCTGGGCTGCAAGAGCATGTTGCTGGCTCATATCAAATTTTTTGTCTACCAATATCCCGAAGTCCTTCTCTGCAGTGCTGCTCTCAATCCACTTATCACCTAGTCTGTACTGATACTGGTAATTGCCCTGACCCAAGTGCAGGACCTTGCACTTGGCCTTGTTGAACTTCATGTGATTCGCATGGGCTCACTCAAGCCTGTTGAGGTCTCTCTATATGGTATTCCTTCACTCTACTGAATTAACTGCACTATCCAGCTTGGTGTCATCCACGAACTTGCTGAGGGTGCAGTGTCCATGTCATTAATAAAGATATTGAACAGTACTGGTCCCAATACGGACTCCTGAGGGACACCACGTGTTACTGATCTCCATTTGGACATGGAGCCATAGACTGCAACTCTCTGGATGCAGCCATCCAGCAGTGTGCCCTGGCTGCCAAGAAAGCTAATGGGATCCTGGGATACATTATGAGGAGTGTGGCCAGTAGGTCGAGGGAGGTTCTCCTTTCCCTCTACACTGCCCTAGTGAGGCCTCATCTGGAGTACTGTGTCCAGTTCTGGGCTCCCTACTACAAGAAAGATGAGGAGCTACTGGAGAGAGTCCAGTGGAGGGCTACGAGGATGATGAGGGGACTGGAGCATCTCTCCTACGAGGAGAGGCTGAGGGAGCTGGGCTTGTTCAGCCTGAAGAAGAGAAGGCTGCGAGGGGACCTAATAAATGCTTATAAATATCTGAAGGGTGGGTGTCAGGAGGATGGGGCCAGACTCCTTTCAGTGGTGCCCAGTGACAGGACAAGGGGCAATGGGCACAAACTGAAGCACAGGAGGTTCCGTCTGAACATGAGGAAGAACTTCTTCCCTCTGAGGGTGACGGAGCACTGGAACAGGCTGCCCAGGGAGGTTGTGGAGTCTCCTTCTCTGGAGATATTCAAGACCCACCTGAACAAGGTCCTGTGCAGCCTGCTGTAGGTGACCCTGCTTTGACAGGGGGATTGGGCTAGATGTTCCCCAGGGGTCCCTTCCAAACCCTACCATTTTGTGATTCTGCGATTCTGTGATTCTGTAATTCCTGATCCACCAAATAGTCCATCCATCAGATCTATAGATCTCCTAATAAGAGAGAAGGATGTTGTGTGGGACTGTGTCAAAAGCCTTACAAAAATAGATGACATCCATTGCTACTCCCTTATCCACTAAAGAAGTCACTTCGTCATAGAAGGCCACCAGATTAGTCAGGTACAATTTGCCCTTAAAGTCATGTTCGTTGTCTCTAGTCACCTCCCTGTCATCCATATGCCTTGATATAGCTTTCAGGAGAATCGGTTCCATGATTTTACCAGGCAAAGAGTTGAGGCTAGGTCCTCCTTTTTACCCTATTTAAAAATCGGCATGATGTTTCCTGTTTTCCAGTCACTGGGGACTTTGTCTGACAACCATGACTTTTAAAATATGATGGAAAGTAGCTTAACAACTACATAGAATCATAGAATAATAGAATAGTTTGGGATGGAAGGGCCCTTTAAAGGTCATCTAGTCCACCCTCCCTGCATTGACCAGGGACATCTTCAACTAGAACAGGTTACTCAGAGCCCCGTCCAACCTGATCTTGAATGTTTCCAGGGATGGGGCATCTACCTCCTTTCTGGCAGGTCAGTTCATCTGGAAGTTGCCTCAGGACTCTGGGATGCATCTCATCAGGTCCCATGGACTTGTATATATTCAGGTTCCTCAGATGATCTCAAGCTTAATCTCATCCTACGACGGCTGGGAATTCATTTTCTCAGTCCCTGCCTTGAGATTCAGGGACTCCAGAGATATGAGAAGGGCAATTACCAGTGAAAAATGAGGCAAAAACGTTGTTGAGTACCTCAGCCTTCTCCATGTCAGTTGTCACCAGATCCCCTGTCACTAAATCAGCCAATCTGCCAGAGAATATTCTCCTTCCCCTTCTAGACAGGTGGATCCCATCTCTCCCCAAAAGCCTATATTCGTCAAATAACATCCCATCACCACAGAATCCAAAGCATTTGTGATGACACCAGCCACGAAGCCAGATGTTGTTCTGCAAGATGCATTGACTTCTGCTTCCTTTGCAACTTTGGTTTCTGCCTGTCAGTCTTGCTCATTGGATTAATCCATAGCCAAGACTTCATATTTTTTGCTGGTTAGTACGTAATGGGTGAAGTGGTATCCTGATGCCATGAGTTACTGGTGATCATGGTGCCTCATTCTCCAAGGTGCTGTTCGTTGTTGACACTCTTTCTCTGGTAGTCCTTGGAGGTCAGCTTCGTGGTGCCCTAATACTTCTTGCAATTCCTTGAATGCTCTAATTTTTGTTCCCACTCCCAAAAATACAGTGTAACCTGCTGAATTCCTCTTGCAGCTCCTCCCCTCCGCTGCCTGAGTGCCTCCACAACAGCACACCTTGCACAGGTGGAGCTTCCACCCTCCTCCACGAGGGCCTGTAGGGTATGGACTTTACAGCCCTCCACCAAGACAGCAGCTTCCCTGATAGGAAGCTCTATCTGGGTGGCCACCTACACTTATCCTGGGTTAGCTTGGCTATGTAGATGGTTCCTGGCTGCTGCAGCCCTCACGTGGTCTCTGCTACTGTACTTCTGACGATCTTAAAGCACTGTCTAATAAGCCTTTCTAGTTCCTTGGAGACCTCAAGCTTCTGGGTAGGTTTGCACAGACAACAGCTAGCTGGTGTGACTGCCAGAGGAGCAGCGCAAGCCAGTGGGTGAGCAGAGGAGGCAGCAGCCCTACAACTGGCAGAGTGTGCTGCGCTTCTTGCACCCTTCCGCACAAGCTGCCGTGCTGCTCCCCTCAGGCTTTGATTGTTTTTGTTTGCTCTCCCTGGTCACTGTGCTCCCTCGGAGCTGGTTTGAAGTGGCTTCCTATGGTTTGAAGTGGCTGTGGGGGCTGCTGGTACGACTTAACTGTCCCCTGCTCCTCTCATGAGACCCATTGCCTGCTACCCGGCCCCTCCATACACACAGCCCAAAGGTTTTGGGGGGCCAGAAACACCCTCAGACACTCCCCAGGGACTCTTCTCCGCATATGGCTACAACTGCTGTTGCTGCTGCTGCCCCTGCTGCTTCTGCAGCTGCTCACATTGGCTTCACCACATGATAACCTGTGTATTTCACAGGTTGTTAACATTAATGCATCTGATAGGCTCCCTTTGCTGAAATTGACTCACTCTATTTTGGCATCAGCTGCAAGGATGCTTGAAAATGTCTATTCCGACTTGCTTCTGACCTTACAGTAGTCTCTGATTTGCTGGAAGCCTGAAGTTGTGTTGATTTTTACAAGTCTGCCCCAGGTACTGAGTCATGAATGGCAAGGGAGCTGTTTTCACCGGGAAAAACTATTTTTAAAATAAATGATATATTTTCAATAACTGATATCAATGTTTTTTTCCCAGTAGTACGTAGGGACCCTCAATCATGAACTGTGTCGAACTAAGCATGGAAAACAAAGACAATTCATAACCAAACACGTGGACAGGTTGAATCTGTAGCATCTAAAATTGGAGCATATTTTTACACACCTCTCAGGGCTGAGAGTAATGCCTTTTAATGTGGTTCATTTGTATTTGGTGGAGACTTGAACCCTGATCTGTGCCCCCAGGGCAACCATTAGGCAGACAGTAAATCCCAGCCAACAGAAGTTTGGCTACTTTTGCTCTGCAGCTTGGTTTTCTATGTTTTAGTGTTAACTCTTTTCTTGTAATTTAGTTATTTTCAAATGAAAGTTGGAGAGAGATTGCTCATGTGCATTTTGTATGTCCTGAAATATTTGAATCAACATTAAAACAAGGCCACATCTGAGTTCTGACATGAATGAAGAGGTTTACCTCTGTCAGGTCTTACCTGACAGTCTTTCTGAATCTTCTCCATGTTCCGGACTTATTATGAAATGTGTAATATTTAGTGACTTGATTTTTTAACAAAAGCAGGTGCAAAGTGTATGAATCTACTCAATAGATAAAATTTTACCATTTCTGACTAACAGATGGAAGCTGTTGATTAAAATGGAGTCACTTTTCAATGTTCATTGGATGGAGATCACACTGTATAATAGACTTTGGCTGTAAGGCTTCATATTGAAGTAGATTTCGGACAGCGCATTTTTCATTAGTGTATGATTAAACCTATAAATTACTGCCTTAAAATGAACAATAGTTCGCAAAAGAGTATCATAAATTTAGTTTCTTATAGTCAGAACTTTTGAGTATGAAACAGGTGCTTGTCACATTTTTCTAAAGCTTCGGCTCCTTTCTCATTTTCCTTATGGAGGAATGAGGAAATGGATTCAGTAGAGGATATTTAGTTCCTACGTACTTTTATATTCTGTCATAGTGCACATCTATCTGAGTTTTCATTTCATTATAGTTGTCCTTGTCTATTCAGGAAAAAGTTCTGAAGAACCACTTTTAATGAAAAAATATTGATTGTGGAATTACTAAACCACTAAGTAAGGTTATCAAAAATATGTCCAGGAAGCTACAATTTAAGCATATCAAAGGTCTCTGTATCTGAGAAGAAGAATTTGTGAGGTGCTGAGGGACCTATAGAATCCAACTACAAAGCTGTTGCTGCTTTTCTTTTTCTGAAAGGAAGTCTTGTATCCTGCCTTTGTAGCATAGAAACATATGCTCAGGTTTAAGGTTTAAAGAAGTTTAAATGTTGTAGATGAAAAATTAACATATGAAAAATCAGTTGCTTCTTCTGCACGGAAAAGTTCTCTAAGTGAACTCCATTATATCTTCTTCCCCTTCACATGACACCATCTTTAGCAGATGCGAAGGACTGAACATCAGCTTGTGCCCTACCATAATTTTATTAAGTACTATTGTTATGAAACTCTGTCCTCAACTAACCTGGAACAGCATTATTTTTGCAGTAGTTACACTTTCACTTTCTTTCCATTGACAGCTACGAGATAGGACAAATTATTTTCTTAAGGAGGCTATCTTGAACATCTGGAAAACTGAATGACTTGGCCTACAAAACCTGTTACACATGAAAAGAAATCTAAAAAGCCCTCTCATAGATGTTGGGCCATAATCTTACTTCTAGATATTTAACTGTGAAACACAGGGGGAATCTTAGGGAAAATTTGTATTGAGCATGCCTGAAAGCTTAAATGAAACTCCTTGCTTACAGCATATTAGTCAGAACTTCAACTAATATAATTGGCTTAATTCTACTGTACTTAATGGATGTATGTTGATTTATACCATCTCCAAAAAACAAAGTCTTGGGAAACTAAAAGATTTATTCTGAATGTAAGGGCTGATAAAGTAGCTGAAATGTTCTACAACATGACAAATATCTTTGGTACCCAATAAGAAAGTATTATAAATTAAAAATGTTTCAGCTACAAGTCCAAAAAAACTGTATGCATTCATGAATCTCACTTTAAGGCTCTATCTTTTTTTTTCCTAAACCACACCATGAAAATCAGCAAATGTCAGCATAAGGGAAAAAAACACACAAAAATTTATTTTACTATACAGAACAAGTAATCATAACTATTATTAAATGTTAATTATTTCATTCAGAGAAATTTGGGTTTTTTTTAACTGTAAGTATTTACATATTACAATTAGGTGAAAAATTACCATGCCATTTTTCTCACCCACAACATTGTGCTTCATGTCATATCAAATCACATTAAATTATGTCTTACTGAGATCCCAGACAAAAAAAAACCTAAAAAAATCAGGCAATGGAATCACCATAGTAGTCTTTCAATTATTTTTATGCAGAGCTTCTTATCTGAAAAAGAACGTCATCAAGAGAGCAAGTTAGCTGAGAGAACTGCAAAGCTGAATGGTTCTGAGGTGAAACTGAAAACGAGATGAGGTACTTATCCAATAAAACACACACACATTTCTGCTTATAAATGTATTGCATATAATTTTAGGTATAAATTTATAAAATAAGAATTTAGGGCCTGATTTTTAAGAGTGATCAATCTTTTTACAGACATGCTGCAAAGGTACTTTGGCATCACGCAAAACCTTCAAACATTTGACAGCAGTACAGGAAAACTCCCACATCACAATTTTTATCTCACCTGAGAGATGAGCAACTAGGCTTCGGAAATCTTTTTGAATTAATTTTTATGTATATAAAGACCAGTTTGATGTGGAGAAACGCTGCCAGCAGAATAACTAATGGTATGATATGCTCACTCAAATGGATTGTGGAATATGGAGATTCTGAATTAGAAAGTACAAAACCTTGTTCATTCTTCTTGTGCATTCCGGAGGAATATGAGAACTATTGCCTTGTCCATTTTTGACAGAATTCTAACCTGAAAATTTATCCCTGTGTTTATCGATCTGTATGTATATGCTTTTATATGTATACTTAAACATACTTCCACAAAAATATTCTTTGCTCAATCAAAAAAAAGGTTACATGAATCCTGCCCTATATTCTGAACTAAAGTTGCCGTTAAATCTAGAAAATTTTCTGAAGAAGAAATAAAGGAACGGATGCAGAATCTTTGGACATATTCATCCTTCCATTCTTCTTGTTTCTAGCCCTGGGCTCTTTGTAATTTGAACAATACTTATAAGGTACTTGCTTGCTTCTAAGCAGTTTACACGGATTAAGATTTGAATGCTTTAAGCAACCACTTCCACCAGTACTCTCGAGACCTGAATTGTTGATGGGGGAAAAAATCAGTAATGAAAGTAGTCTGAAATAAGCAGCATAATTTTATTTCGTATGAAATTTGATTTACATCTTTAATGAAAGAACAATATGAGAGGTCTAAAGTAGTCATGGATTTTTGTGTGTGTTGAAAATTACATCAGATATTTAAATTGTCTGGGACACCTGGGGCTGAATCTACAGAAGGACGGAAGTGTCACGGTACTTAGCAATGCAGCAAGTATTTAAGCTAGATACAAAGCACTTCATAAGACTTCTGGGGACAGTCACATAAAGATACTAACAGCCAAAGATAGTATTGAATGAATAGACGCTAACACAGATTATAAAAAATGCCAAGTGGAGGACTTTGGCTCAGCCTTTGACACTCTTGTGGATGTAGATGACTCACTCTACAGAGCAGAGAGAGAAACATCATCTTGAAGCGAAAGGTGAAGTTCCCAGTTAAAAGGAGACATCATCGGTACAATAGGTCAATGCACTAGATTTACTGCAGATGTGCTGCTCAGTTACACTGCATGCTCAGAACAGCCTCACTAATTACATGCCCTGAGTGCACCAGGGAGTTATGTCTTCAGATGTAAAGCAGAGCTGCCCTGCAAATAGTTTAGGATGGACTGAGGAGAAACAGTTGTCTCTAATCGAGATACAAAAGTCCAAAGCCTCTTTCATTAACCGTGCGTGTTTCAATAGCTACATGTTAAAGACCACAGCAAGGCGAGAGAGAATAGGTGGAGATAACTTCTTTTTCTGGCTGCAAAGATTTGTAATCAGATCTCCCCTGTAAATACTTATATTACTGCACTCTGAGGTATTCTGAATACCTTCCTGAAGATAGCTACACATTACATGCAGTAGTTCAGCACTCATTGGACCAGATAACATGAACATGACTTTAGACTACACTTAAAAAAATCACTTGGGAATACTCTGGTTCTACATCCGGCCCCTGCTCCATTAAATACTTCAGATAAAAATACAGGCCTTTGGAATCAGGAATGGGATTCAAGTTTACCTCTCTCTCAGGCAAATGCTATTTTGACTAGGCTGAAACAATACATGCTTATTCTTTGAGCTGTTGAATAAATATACGTATACTACCCTGGTTTTTCTAAAATGAGTATGCTTAAATTGCTTCAGGTGGAGTAAGGAACTGAAAGGTGGTGCCCTACATCCTAAATGAATGTCCTAGCCCTTGAGGTGCTGGTTAGTTAAACTTGCTCCTCCCTGAAAAATTACTACCCCTTCTATGATTTGAATAAAAAAGAAATAGTTTAAACCTAACAGAAAGACACTAAAAAGGGTGTGAAAACCCATTATTTTCCTTACTCTTTCTTCTTTCCTATCATAACTTACTGAGGTGTGTGATGGCTTTTGTGGTTCTCTGTCGTAAAACTCCTTGTGTATTTCATATATAAGCTACTGCATAATCTGGCTGTTGTAAAAGTTAGGTGCGCAGAACTTTGTGATATCTCCATTCCATTTATAGACCTACAAGTAAAATGAAATGATCTGTAGGCAATGCAAGTACCCTAATGTAGACAGATCTAAGGAGTGACTGAACCAGATGGGAGACATTCTCCAGTTCCTGTCAGAAAGGAAATTAATTCCACACTCCCACATCCTACTTGAAGGCTTATCTACTGAGCTTTGGTTATAAGGGACTTTACTGCCTTTTGCTCTTGTGCTCGGTTGGAGACATATTTCATTTCTTATTTAAATCTATGCACACTTAAAGAATCACCCCACAGTTTTTCACAGTGATGAAGGTTTAATTATAAAGTTATGGAAAAGCAAAGTAGACAAACTTTCACATATTTATGATCAACATAAATCAGCTACTAATCCAGCCACAAAAGAGACAATTGTGATCTAATTATTGATTCAGTTAAACAAAAAGTATAAAGTACTATCAGAATATTTAAAAAAAAATGGTGTCACATACACTGAGAATTATAATCATTTTAAGTTGTAAAAAATTTTGTGCAGGAAAACTGAAGGCATAGGGAAGCTGAAAATAAAAGGGAATATTTAGCGCCTGAAAGAACTCTTTAAACTGAATTAAAAGTTGACATAAGTGAAGAGAGCATGACTATCAAACACTGGGGTTTCTTGTGCATTTCATTATGCAACTGAACAGGCAGAAGTGAGATCAATTATTTCAATAGACTTTGGATCAGGGCATAGGTAAATTTTAAATAAATTATATTAATTAATTACTCCTGAAATATTTATTTGTCATTTATTCTTTTTCTGGAGTGGGTAAGAGAACTTAATATATATGGTTTCCTTAAAGTTTTGGGATAATATATTTGTGAATTTTTTTTCCATTACTTCCATTCCTCTACCAGTACTGTTTGAAATTTATCATACTAACTGCATAAAGCACTTCTGCACACCTTGTCTGACTTCAAGAGTTAGTAAATGAATGACGTAGACTTCTTTAGAAAAAAAAAAGCCCAACCTACACTGATTTCTACTACTCTTTTGAAAGAAAAAAAATGAAATGGCTTTTTTCATGAGTGAAAATGACAGCATATGGGAAAGTAAGATTTTACAGAGCAACAATGAAGACAATATCCTACAGGATACTTTTTACAAGAAAAATAATATAAAATAAGGTTTTTTCAACTTACAGATCCCATTATTCAACAATAATAATGTATATTTATGGAAAGAAATGGAAGAACTTGTGGGCTATGGGTTAAGATTGGCTCTGTGTAAAAGAAATTGGCAATATCCTCAAGCTAAGCTGAATGAAGGTTAGAACTACATCAACTGAAATTATTTTGAAAAATTGTTAGTTTTAATAAACTAGACTGTGAACTGAGTACAAGTTGAAATACCCAGAATGATTCTTTTTATTTCTTTTTTTTTTTAAATTTTAATTCTAATCTTTTCAAGCTGTTCAAGCAACTAGAGTGTTTGATTATAGAAAACTGATTAAAAACTACACAAAGCTCATGCACTTTGATCAATAATTCTTTGTGAGGATCATTCAGTCACCATACACCAAGATACTGAAGTTTTCCAGTATTTCAAGTCTGGAGAAGAAGTGATATTCATTGGACTGAAACATTTTCTAGTAATATTTTCAGACATGGCTCCTTAATAAATAGTCCACAAAATAATGACAAAAGAGAACTGCAGAGATGAGACTATTAATTTTGTTTTCTGTCTCCAAAAGGGTCTGTCATTTGATATGATACAACTTTTGCACTATCTTTTTTTCAGTCACCCCAAGGTATGATAATAAAATCATATTCCTGATGTAATCGGGACTGGCCTAGTTCTCTCCCTGACAAAATATTGGCAGTTTTTGGAGAAACATGTCAAATCTTGTGCTGTAAGTAGGAAAATCACACATTTTTCTATTTGCTCTGCATTTTCTATCTTCTTTAGGCAGCTCTACATTGTCTCTCATACTTAAATCTGCTGCTTCTTGGCATAAATCCTTAGCTATGGAGGGGTTGCAGTGTTGCCCACGAATGACATTGAGCATGTCACTGAGCATTCAATATAAAACTTTACATTCAAAGGAGAAGATAGACAGCATATTCCCTGCCAGCAGTGTCCTAGCACAGTCTGCTATACGACATAGCAAGCTTAAGTGCATATTGATCCTGCGACTCTTGTATGCAAACACTGTACTGAACTTCTTTCCCCTCCCTTTGGCCTTACTAGGTGAATGATGTGTGGAATATCATGCACAGATATTTGCATGTTTTTAGCGACTTATGCATAAACAACACTCTATTTCACTATATATGTGCTCCTGCATGCTTCTGGAAATTAACAATGACGTTCTTTCTACTAATTTTTATATGCAAGATTGCACCTATAAATGTTTTGACCATCTTTCTGCCTTTTCTGATAAGGTTTGAATCCTGTCCTTTTTCTTCTTTGCAAGTTCTGGTTTGGGGCATGATACATCACTTTCCTAGCCAGTCACTTTCCATTTATGCTTCATCTCCTCACACTAAGCCAATATGTTGCACTGAGGTGTCATGTTGGGGTGTGTTGTCATATATGTGTAACCAAATATGACATAACACTATGCTAAAGGGCAGTTAGAGTTACTCCCATTTCCAGACCAGGAACTTGTTGTCACTGTAAGTATCCACTCATGGAGGATGCTTCTGACCCGCAATAAATGCCCACTCTCATGTTTATTCCTGACTTACATAAGGATAAAGCAGCCAGAGAAAAATGGAGTCACAGAAGTATCATCCTCAGATGATTATTCTCCTCTTTATTACTCCAAATGCTACTACTCTTTCTGCACTTTATAGATCAGAATCTTCCAGCTTAGAAGGAAGTGAGCCAAAATCATGTGACTGCTGTTGTGTGAATTCCCAAGTGTAAATAGTTGTAACTGAGCACAAAGGAGGAGCTGATCCAGAATTCTGGACGCAAAAGACTTGAGTCATGACCCACTGAAGACATTCCGTGGAATTTCAAGGGAGTTGCGTTGTAAAGACTTCATTTTACCTAAATAATGTGTCTGCCTCAATCCCTTCTACTTTCAAAGGAAAGAGAAACACGTCTTCAATGGGTGTACGCTTATGGTATTGTCATCCTTATAACCTCTGGAAGTATCTCCCTTCTCTCTGATTAGCGTAGACAAAATCTAGGTGACCCGCTGACAATATGTTCTTTGGATTCAGTTGTTCCATTTCAGCTGCCTTAATGTGAAGAAACTATCTGATGTCTTTATGCCTCAGTTATCCATCTTTCAAATTGGTATAATCGTTATTCTTGACTCTAGAGGGGTGTTATTAGAGCATAACTCTGGCATTCTAAATTTCAAAGGTAATGAGATAATTATCTGTAACAGATAAACAATACGCATATTAACATGAAAAAACAGGAACACTGAGATTTTCTAGATGGGTTAGGAGTTGTAAGAAAACAGGTCTTTTTAGTCAGAAGGAGGTATACGAACACATGTAGGTGCTTTTTCATTCTATTCATGAATAAGATGGTTAGGGGATTAATTACAATAATTGAATCAGGTTTCTTTTGGTTTTATCAAATTTAATAGGGGCTTTTTTAAAAGTATGCACCCAGAAAGTACTCTGACAGATGCCTAGCAAAAAAAAGAAGAGAAAAATTAATTGCCATTCAGCTGGCAGACACAGGAGAAAGACCACTCTTTGCCCCCTCCCTGAAAGTGTAGGAAGCCAGGTTGGATAAGGCTTTGAGCAATCTGGTCCAGTGGGAGGTGTCCTTGCCCATGGCAGGGGGGTTGGAACTAGACGATCTTTAAAGTCCCTTCTAATCCAAACCATTCTATGATCCTATAATTCTATGATTCTGTGATTCTATGATCTTTCTCTCTGAGCATGCACAAAGAACAGTCTTTCTTTCTACCACCAAAATTACTAAATAAACTTGCATCTTTGCATGAGGTTTTAGCAACAGAGAGCATGCTCTCTGCTAGCTCTCAGCATGTGCATCTGAACCCCTCCTCCAGGTGGTTAGAAGGCACTTGGGCAGGAACTGCCACTCTGGTGAACACTCGTGATTCCACTACAGTTTGTAGGGATAAAACACTTCAGAGAATTGGTTGAAGGCATTCTTGCAGTTCTTGTTGTACACAGAACCATATGGATCCAGCAGCATGAAAGTGTCGTTCCAAAACAGACCTGGAAATCAACGTACTGCTATTATCTCTGTGCTACTGACATTGTGCAAAAAGAATGGAAGAGATGCTTTTATAGTGCATTTTACAGTGCTTACATAAGCAGTAAATTCACTAAAGAAGTGTGTTATTTGAAATACAAGCAGAGGAGTAAGAGCATATGTAGCAGACGCTGTAATTTGCAAAAAGCTAGCATTATTTCATGACTGTCCAGTGAAAACACTGCCATACAAGAATCTCTTTCCCAGACAGTCAGCACATTTATTTGAATAATGGGATCATTAGAGTGAAGTGTAATTTATTGTCTGAGATATGCTTAAATGCATAATGTAATGCCTTTTGTGTTTTAACGGGAATATGTATATATATGCTAAAATGAAGCCATATTGGGATAGTTTGCTAACATTATATTCTACCTTTCTAAGACAAAACATTATTAATAATCATCTTGAAAGGAGTTAATCTTTTCCTGTAACTTTGGAAGCGAAAGTCACACATGCTCCTGTTTGGGACTATGTCAGATTGCTCCAAAAGTTCCACTTTGAAACCTCAAGGCAAATACACTCCTAACTGAAAAGTTTGGCATTATTCAAAGAGACACTTAGGACATTCTTACTCACAATGTTAAAGCATCTGTTGGGACAGGCGCTGTCATTTACCACCTGATCTAATTATTTCTGACAACAGATGTGAGCTAACTACAAAAATTCCACATCTTTAACACGCTGATCAAATTTCATTAACAAAGCATGAATACTAACAATATTACAAAGTATAGTGCAGTTTATGTTCAACCTACGAGTAAAAGTGTGATTACATTTAATAGGTGAAAGGGCAGGTTAATTGGAGGTTGAAGTTACATTGTCGCTTATCAGTGTGTTTAAAATGTAATTACCATGAATGCGTGACACCAACTGCTTATTAACAGTCCATAATTGTATAATTATATAATTGTATAACAGCTGTGGGAGTTAGTAGTCCTAAAATAATTTAAAACCCCCACATTGTAAGGACTATCCCTAGCAATTTGTTTTTCTGTTTCTGCAGATGAATTCAAATATGAATTTAGAACACAGGTCATAAAGATCTTTACTATCTGCTTTACAGAATGTTTCTTAAGCATATCTCAGAAGGGCAAAACTGAGATTTTGTTCTAAACAATTGCAAACTGTTACACCAGGATTTGTTGAGGAAAAAGAATAAATGCCTAGAAATGCAAAAATATTAATTCTTTACCTATCCATAGTGTGCTTAGCTCTATATTATTATATCACATCCAAGCACTAACCTGTGCTACAACCTTTCAGTTTAAAAAACAAATAAATAATAACACCTCTCTTTGTAAATCCTTAGACTTACAACACTGAGAAAATGTTTTTGCAGGAGATGTATTTGATATATAGTCAAGGTAAAGTATTTATTGACATCACCAATCTAACACACACTTCTGGTTTTAGACAAAATTCTGTGAAAAATGTCACATTACATGTATCCTTTAAATTTTTTTTTCCAAGTGTTTGACTGCAGTTTAAATGCTGAAGAATGAAATCCTTTTTAAGAAAAGAACCAGTAAGTTTCACTTCGTCATTAAAATGTTGCTACGAGATATAAATTGATTCGCTAGACTTTTAAAACTGTTTTAAGATATATGCTTCTATATTTCTATACCTTTGAACTTAATTATCATGTACAATATACATAATTACAACTTTTATGATAAACTGCCTTAATTGTTGACACTAATAAATACTGTAAATTGACTGAGAATATCTCTTGCGTCAATTTTTGTGATATTCTCAAAGTTATATTTATCAGTTATGCTACAGTTGGTCTATACTTGATTAATTGCATTAAATTATTGTATCCACCAAAACTGTGTCTACAAAAATTAACTCTCTTTGGGAATAAAATAATGGTTTTGTGAGAACAATTGCATATATAATACGCATATTGGGCTAAAACTCCAAGAAAATACCTACTATGTCATTTTTCAAATATCCTTAAAGGAACTGCATCCAGAAAGTGCCGAGTACCAAACTGTGGGAATCTGGCAGGCCGTCTAGAGTATCCTGAGGTTTTCTAAAGATAGTAATAATTATGTGGCTTCTTATCATTATATGTAAGGCTTATTTTGTCCCCTTTGCTTCATAGATTTTTTCTTTAAAACTGTTTAAAATAAGGTCTGAATATTTGAAAGTGGGAATGTACAAACACAAATCCACAATGGAATCAATGTTTTTGAGTGTATATGTGGTCATTGAGGCATCTTATTTGTGCTGCATAAGTTGTAGGCATAAATGATAACCAAGCAAATGTATCTCCTCAGCTGTGAATGCATAACTTCAAAATCTGATCCCAATTATTCTTTAGCAAAAATGCTGATTTCTCACAACTTCAGTAAATTGAAAGAACACACGTTGCAACAAATTTAAAGAATGATGACAGTTGCAGAAGCTTGTTCTGTATCAGGATTGCCTCTGGCAGCCTTCCAGTCAAATACAAATTATTTTATCACTGTGTTGGTGGAATCAATTTACAGAAATATTTTTCTTAATTCAGTGTTAATCTCACTGATGAACACAGTGATAATTTGTTATAGAGAAATATGAGTTAAAAGCAGTAATTTAACTCCCTTGGATTTTGTGACATTCTAGAACATGACTAATAAATTTTCTAAATAAAGCAATTAAGGATATGATACATAACAATACATTATAAGAATAAGCAAGTAATTTTGAAGACCCCAGCTATGTAGGTCAACAATGAAGTCTAAGCGACCAGTTCTGTCCAACTGCCATGCGACAAAGGTACAATATTTGGGATAAGTCTATCCTGACCTTGGTAGTTCAAATACAACAGCTACCTGAAAATTGCATGTCTCTAAAGTCTACTTTGTCTTGTTGTTTTTTTATTATACTGTTTAGTAGCAAAGTATACTGCTACTAAAGGGAACGTTTACCTTACAAAGCTTGAGTGAATACGGAAGCTACAGAATAGCTGTTTTCCATCCATTTGTCCTTGAATGTGGAATGTCAGTATCAACAAGGGTAATCCCAACCTCAGTCTGCAACACAATGTTGAAATGAAACTGTCAATATCATGTCTGTCTTCAGAAAGAAAAAGGTGTCAGATCTCAGTATCAAACAAAACATCTTTTTTTTAAGAGAAATGAGAACATATTCCTTATTTGTTTGTATCCAGTTAAAATACGGAACTCTTAGCCTGAATTTTAATATTCCCATTTTACTACAGCTATTGTTATAGTTTCATTTCCTATTCACCATTTGACTTCACGATCATTTGACTTCAGGCCACACAACAATCATATCTTCCTTTCTAATAAAATAGAAATCCTGTCCTGTATATGCACCAAATGGGACTCATCCTTTCTTATGGATGGGACTCCAGAATGCTGTAAGAGAAGATGGAATTCTTGCTTTCGGTGACATGTTCAACACAAGAAACGGGATAAATTGATCCATTTCCTACACTCAGTTATCTGTGTTCTACTTTTAAGAACCAAAGTTAGAGAACAGGTATTCCCTCAGCAAAGCCATGTAAATTGATTTCCATTTCCTAAATTAATGAGTAACAATATATACTATCCTTGAAAAGTAATCTAGATGTTAAGGACTGAAAGAACTGCTGCTCGTTCTTGTAGATTTTCTGGAAGTGTCTCTTCAACAGCATCTCATTTTTCAATCATGAAGTCCACAGGAAAACACTGAGATATTTTACCGATATTGTTAAGAAATGTCTTTCATTTTATACACAGATGTTATGCCTTTGTCTTCATGCAAGACTTGGATTTCCATCATGATTTTTTTTCTGCCATTCTCTTTTCTGCTATTGTTTTTAAATGTGATTTAATACCTTCTCTGAGACACATAAAAAGAGTATCATGATCCTAAAATTGTGTAGACTTTAAACAGGTCTTCATTGTTCTTCAATACCCTTCCCTCTTTTTGCCTGAGTACACTCAATCTGTCAACCTTTGTGTCTGGGTGTGAAGTCCAGTGTCAGGTGAACTGTTTTCTGGTTGACCTGGGAAAGTGTTTCAATTCTTTCCAAGTCCAGTCCAATATTAGCTGCACACGACAGGAAGGGCACGTTTAGAGGAGATTTCTTTCACTGACCTTAGAAATCAGAATTTGAAAAAGCCTTTTAAGTTTTCTTACTATACTTGGTTTTGTTTTAATTTCTCTGTTTTTTACTGATATGAAGTACTAAGGTAACAGCATTTTTTTTAAAGGGAAGAGTTCAGTGACATCCTCTTGTGTTAAATACAGATCTTTCAGTCTCACAGTCTGGTCCTCACTGACAGGTACAGAAGCTCATATGTCTCATCCAAACTACATGCAGATATCACTTGAAAAGGTCTTAATTCTTTTTGTCAGAGAGTCTGGGTTCGGCCAGGACAGGGTTAATTTTCACCAGAATCCAGGAAGGGACACAGCCGGGGGGGCTGACCCAACCCCAACCTGGCCAAACAGAGCCGGGTATTCCATACCATGTGCCGTCACGCTGGGTTCGGGTGGGGGGCGTGGCGCGGCAGGGGAACTGACTCGCGGCTCGGGAGCGCGCGGCGGCGGTTCGGTCCGAGAGAGCGGTTCTGTTCTGCTGGTTTGTTTTGTGTATTCCCCTTTTCTGTATCGTTGTTGTTCCTGTTCCCTCTGTTTGCTCTTCTGTTAAACTGCCCTTATCCCGACCCACCAGTTTTCTGCCGGTTTTCTTTCCATTCTCCTCCGCACCGCAGTGGGGGAGGGGCGGCCGCGTGGCGCTTTTGTTGCCGGCTGCACCCAAACCAGAACACTTAGTTGACTCTCCATACAGTTTAAAATCTTCCAGATAGAGGTATCACAAAAAAAAACCAGTTTGCCCAGTGAAGCTGAGACCTTTTTTTCCTCAAAGGATGACTAGTGCAGAGTCACAAATGATTAAAAGCAGATATGAAAAAGCACTCTCTTGAAACATTCCTTGACAGTTAAAAGCAGTACCCTGACTTGAAAAGTAATATCTGAATAGTGAGATCTCTCTTCCACATAGTCACAGAGGTATTTACAAAATAATTTGCCTTGCAATTCCCTGTTGTTCCTTATTCCCTCTATATCAATATTAAAATGGGATCAGATCAAAGGAAATCTTGTAGTTTATGCACGTTGTTATAAACTCTCTTTTTTTTTCAGGAGTTAATAATTGGTATAATAAACTTGTCAATCCATCATAGGATTTTTCATTTCTTTTTTCAGCATATCAGATATCCATGCATTGTTGGTCATAGATCTCATCTGACTGAAGCAAGCTGTTCCCATATCCTTGGGACACTCATAGTAAGTTGGCAGAATTAATAACAAGTTGAGTGTACATCCACACTTCTGTTCTGCTGTGCATATGCAGCAGTATGTTCTCCTTGTAAAACTGTCTGAAAATGTTTTGCTAGCACTAACATGGAAAATATTCAAACTATAACAGTGGAACACCCGTATACTTATTGTTAGCATGATTTTTGTTCTCTTGAAAGTGCTTTTGACCTCCTTCATTATAAAGTTTTCTGCTGATGTACAACATAAGCATCTTTAGTAAACCCTCATTGTTTTTGTGGTCGACTGGTGTATCTGTTTCTATTGACATTCCAGAGATGTCTTCACATGACAATCTTTGATTAAAAATTAAGTGGGGTTTTTTATTTGCCTTGTATTATCAGACCTCTTTATTTGAATTAATTAGCTATTTACTTGTTTCGGTGATGTTATACAGTAGTGACTGGTGTGGAGCTTGATTGGCTTCCTTTGTGTTTTGCATTTTTAATATTCATGATTATTAGTATTTATTATTCTTTATATTAACCGTAATGTTTTCAAAACATTGGCCAGTTGGATCAGGCTAGTGAAGCTATGAGAATCACACAACTAACAATAGCAAAGAGCTTCAGTGAAGAGTTTAGGAATAAGTCACGTGTCCTGGCTGAACAAAAAGTTATTCTAATCATCTTGCTAAATAGTTAGAACTAATAAATAAACCTTGTGTAAATCAATTTTTAATGCAAAAAAGGGAAAACAAAATGCAGAGAAGAACTGAGCTTGTGATGTGGAGAAACTGTGACAGCTAGGACAGCAAATCCCTCAGTTTAATAAAGCTCAGTTTTCAGATGTGTTTCTTGACATTCGTACTGAATTTTACCTCTTCTGAATCGCTCCATTTTCATTTAGCTGTATCATACTTTACTGAGTAATTCCTTTTCTTGCAAGCATTTATTGCCTCCAAGTACAGGACAGGCCTTGCAAAGAGCAGCTTGACTCCAGGGTAGATTCCTCTGCCCAGTACCAGTCAAAATTCAGGCAGTGAAGGGCCACTAGCAACTCTTACATTAACCCTTTGGTTGACAGAGGCATGGGTTGTAGACAGGGAACTTTACACCCTCTCAGTTCTCTCCTGTTGGTGTGGTCTCCAAAGTTTAAGGGTATTCTGTATTTTATAACTGTGTAGTATGGGGTAAGGTGGCTGATTTAAGATGATGGGAACATTCCACACAAAGGGAAAGACTGACGTTTGGGGAAAAAGTAAGTCTACTCAGATTCTAGATCATGAGTGCTTCTCCACTTGCTGTATCTTTTAATATTTCTTCCCCTAACTTTTGTGTTAAGAGTCACAGTTTGTATTATTTGTACATTCATAAAATACTCTGTCTGGATGTATAAATAGAACACAAACTATTCTAACAAAAAAAAATCTTTAAAAAGTATTCTTAAGCTAATGAAATGCTAATGCTAATGAAAGCTAAAATTTAGTCATGTATATAGGAGGAATATCTTCACCTTGCCATGAACAGAAAACTTGAAAAAGTTATAAGAACCACCCTGAACCATACACAGAGCTACAAAAAACCAATATCTTTTTGCACTACATCTATATTAAAAAAATACAGTGCCAGTTATGGGAACCAAATTATTGATGTTGTTTCAGTGGTTAAATATGAATCTGGATGTTTTATAACAAGAAAAATGATATGGCTATATTTAACTTCAGTGCCTCCCTTTAATAAAAATTGCGTAATTATTTCATAACAGCTGCAGCATTCACTTAAAAAAGTAAATACTAGCACATATGCCATCTGGTTTAGTGAGTTTTTATGGTAGTTGAGAGCTGTCATACTCTTGTAACTCCAGATTTACCATCTGAAGTTGATGTTGCAACTCTAATTAGCTTAACACTTGTTATCTATACTGTAGAATAAGATGGCCAACATCCAGCAGTTATCGAGAAAGAGCTGAAATTAGAGTACGCTCCTGGGCTTGGCAATACACTTTGTGTCTCCTATTTCTGTCCCCCATCGCTGTAATCCAACCTTGTACCACTATAGACAAGGAAAGTACTAGCACAAATATTATCAAAATAATACTAAGCTCTGGACTTCGCAGTCTTTCAAGCTAATTTCAACTCAATATGAGAAAGGTTTGTGATCACATTTGTCCGGCTGGAGGATAATGAGGCTGAGGAAGAGGCTTGCACCCCTGCATGCATGGGACTTCTCAAACTGGCACCCTGACATGGCACTGAAAAGGCTGGCTTAATCGCCATGCTTTCTGAGGATTTCTGAAATTAATGCAAATGCATACCTGTCTGAAATATTGTTTGCTGTTCCTATTGAAGATATATATTCACTGAGTTCAGTGCTATTAATATCATAGAGTCCCTGCCTTTCCATTCCCTAAGCATCTTTCATATCTCCTGCTGTGCTCACAGAGTGCCCTACGCTTTTATTTTATACAGTGACTCCATTTCGCAGTATATGCCGTAGCTTCTGGGAAACCATTCATAATTAGAACAGTATCCATAATAAAATATTTGTAGTATAAATTATTTGATCTATAATCCTGTTCATTATAAAATTATTTTCTTCATGCATTTTTGACCACCTTTACTGACAGTTAGAAGCACCAAAATATTCATGAAATACAGTACGGTGTAAAACAGGATGTTACACTGAACTGTTTATTTCTTCGAGACATGATCATGGGCAACTGGCTCTAGATGACCTCCAGAGGTCCCTTCCAACCTCAACCATACAGAGATTACATGGATTAAACAGTATAGCGAATGGTCTAAGTAAAATAAGTGTCTGTTTATTCTTGACTGCATTTCACAAGCGGTACACAAAAGAGAAAAAATGACTGCATAGTGATATAATTACAAGAAACAGTGTTTAAAACAAAAATACTAAATTATTATATGCAGTAAATCAGACAGTTTTTGCTTCTACCAGAGATACATTATTTGCACTCATAATCAATGCTTCTTTATTAACAAAGATTTTTGTAGCCACAAAGAGGTCCACAATATTGCAATACTACTTTTCTGTTGGGATTGTGTCCATATTTATTATTCGTATACTTTGAGTCTTTCATATATTGGATATTTGTGAAATGGCCTACACTTAAGTATCTGACTAACCACCACCAATTTCTGCTATTAATTTTTGCTTGCTTCCTTTAACTTCCTTCTAGAACATACTGTCTGATTTTGTTTCCTTTTCTTCTGTTTCTTTTAATGGAATGTTCCATTTTGGTATCTAAATCAAAATAGTCTTGTCGTTATTTCTGTTCTTATTGCTTCTTCCTGATGCAGTACTCCATACAAAATTATTTCTCATTTCAAATATATAGGTATGATCATTAGTTGCCTTAGTGATGAATGTGTTGTGTATCTGACGGACAAATGTGTACATTTTGCTGAAGTATTGATGTAAATTATAATCTGCCAGGAACATTCTATATATCAGACCTTTACTGGAAAAAAATGCCAATAATGAACATTGTGCTAATAGTAAAAAATGATGAATAATATAAGAAATTCTTTGAAGTTTCTAATACACATGCATTTTTTCAAGACAAGTTCATTAAAAGGTCCACTACAATTTTGCAGTCAAAGTCTGCTTCTTCTGGCCATCTAAAGTTTCTTTAACACTCCTTAGCAAGAGAAGCTCACTGTGAAGATGAAGGCACAAATACATTGGTCTCAGCAGACAAAACTGATATTTACTGCAGAGGTCTCAGAGGATGAAAACCCAAATAGTTAGCTATGATGCTAAAACAGCGTTACAGCTTCTCAGTTAGGAACTGTGGGAAAGGTGGCTAACACATTCATCATTCACGTTTCAAAGGAAAAGCACTAAGCCATTCGCAGACCTCTGACAGATAGTCCATACCTCTGAGATCCCATTTCAAAGTGGACTTCAAATAATCAGGTGACTAAGATTGAGGGAAGAATTTTGGGCACACCCTTTCACATAGCGTTTCTGACTGGATTGGCTGCTCATCATATATTTTTTGTGATTTCTCTGAACTACTAAACTCTCTCTGCTCTGCATTCTGTGTCAGGTACAAGATAGTTGAAACACTGCACTGAAACTTACATAATTTTTACTGCCATACAATTTATAATTTTTATTATCATAAATGTTTTCTCAGATCTGAGCAGCTATTTAAATAATTTAGTAATAGCACTCTGTAAAGACATTCCCCCGGCCCTCTTTCCCTAAGGGCCATACAGTGACCTCCATATTCATATCAGGAAGTGGTTATTTTCATGAGCAGTCTCGACATAATTAGGTGCTTACAGCCTGGCCCTGAAAGAGAAGTAAAAGAATGAAGGCCTAGACTAGAAATGAACTAGAAAACAGTTTAGAGGCCTTCTTGTCACATACTGCTATATTACAGACACTTTGTTCTCAAGAAACCTTAGATTTTATGGTGCTGGCTCTGATAATACTGAAAGAAACACAATGGATGAAGATAGTAACTCAGTAAGAAATAGGAATGAACAGGAAAGCATCATGAAAAACTGCGCTGTCATTGTGTAGCTGGCATGAGATATCTGTTGCTTGAGCTGACAGAGCCACTGAACAGATCCCCCACCTGAGTTCATCTCTGATTGTATGTTCAGATGGGTCAGGTCAAGTGTACTCACCATAGCATGACTCCATGTATTTTGTGGCCCTGTTCTGGAAAACTCTCTAATGTCACGTCCAACCAGTTTTATAAATTTCTTACAGAATTCACAAAGTTTCTGATGCATTTTCTTTAAACTCTCATCTCTTGCCCACTGACAGCATGATCAAACTTTTAATTCTTCTTGTAACTTAGGTCTTAGATGAGCAGCTCGTATTCTAACCCATTAACAGCCAGGAGAGCAGCACACCTCAGCAACGTCTTACAATAAACTTAACACTAATCAGTATCAAGAACTGGCAACATCAGTGCTGCCATTCTCTCAGCTTTGTATTTTCTCAGGCAGTTAGAGTTGCATCTATTTCTGCCAATTTGGGGAGCACTTTTGCAATGTGATAGTATTTTTTTCTTTGTTTACACAAAAAATATTTATTTATTTATTTTCCTTGTTTTGTAATATTTCTTCCTTGCATCTTACTGAATACATAAATTAATGCTGAATATTAGTTTATCCTGAATAGCTCAGCAGCTTATGTGAAAATTAAACTATAATACTTTTCCTTCAGGAATCCATGCTAGGGGGAACCATAGTCTGCTAATGAGCACTGAGGGACCATTTGCAACCTCCCAAGAAATTCAGGGCTCTCTACTGTTTAAACGTGTAACTATAGTCTTCACAAAGGTTTATGAGCTGTTGCATGTATCGGGGCAAATTAAACCTTAAAATAACCCTTTTAAAATCACTGAAATTACTCTAGGGATGCATTTAGTGAATTGTATATGTTTTAGGTGATTCCCCACTAAAAAGAAAACTTTTACTGTAATTCATTTAAATTTCATTGAATTCAGCACAAATATGCAAAGGAGAAATGATCTAGGGTCTTTAGTTCTCTTTTTCTCCTTATGACATGGTTTAGTATACAGAACTCTGATAGAGTCGGTAACTTATTTATATAGTTATTTATACTTTAGGGTTTATATAATTTTTTTACAATGTGAAAGTTCTGTTCTTAAGAATATTTTTGTATTTTGAATGGTAAAGAATCTCATTTTGTCAAAACTTCACTAAAGAAATCCACTTTTGGATCCAAGATGCACTTTTGTTGAAGAAAAATGTATAGTGGGGCATCCCATGTGTTTTGATTTGGCCTGGATAAATGCCAGGTCCCCTCCAAAACCCCTCTATCACTCCCCATCCTCAACTGCACAGGAGAGAGGAAATATGATAAAAGGCTCGAGGGTCGAGATAAGGACAGGGAGAGATCACTCACCAATTACCATCATGGACAAAACAGGCTGAACTTGGGAAGCAAAGGGAGTTTCATTCATCACCAATCAAATCAGAGTAGGATAGTGAGAAATAAATCCAGATCTTAAAACACCGTCCCCCCACCCCTTCCTTTTTCCTGGGCTTAGCTTCACTCCCTTTTCTCTACCTCCTCCCCCCCGCATCGAGTGCTGCAGAGGGACACGGAATGGGGGTTGGGGTCACAGAATCACGGAATGGTAGGAGTTGGAAGGGACCTCTGTGGGTCATCTAGTCCAACCCTCCTGCCGAAGCAGGGTCACCTAGAGTAGGCTGTAGAAGACCTTGTCGAGGCGGGTCTTGAATATCTCCAGAGAAGGAGACTCCACAACCTCCCTGGGCAGCCTGTTCCAGTGCTCCATCACCCTCAGAGGGACATTCTTCCTCATGTTCAGACGGAACTTCCTGTGCCTCAGTTTGTGCCTGTTGCCCCTTGTCCTGTCGCTGGGTCAGTTCATCACACGTTTTCTCTGCCCCTCCTTCCTCCTCAGGGGGAGGACTCCTCACACTCTGCCCCTGCTCCAGCATGAAGGTTCCTCTCATAGGAGACAGCTCTCCACAAACTTCTCCAACTTGAGTCCTTCCCACAAGTTGCAGGTCTTCACGAACTGCCCCAGTGTGGGTCCCTTCCATAGGGTGGAGTCCTTCAGGAACAGGCTGCTCCAGCATGGGACCCCCTTGGTGTCACAAACCCTGCCAGCAAACCTGCTCTGGCATGGGCTCCTCTTTCCATGGATCAGCAGGTCCTGGCAGGAGCCTGCTCCAGCGCAGACTCCCCATGGGGTCACAGCTTCTTTCAGGCATCAACCTGCTCTGGCGTGGGGTCCCTTCCATGGGCTAGAGGTGGATATCTGCTCCACCGTGGACCTCCATGGACTGCAGGGGGACAACCTGCCTCACCATGGTCTTCAGCACAAGCTGCAAAGGAAAACTCTCTGCTCCGGTGTCTCAAGCACCTCCTCCCCCCTCCTTCTTCACTGACCTTGGTGTCTGCAGAGTTGTTTCTCTCACATAGTCTCACTCCTCTATCTCAACTTCCGTCTCCACCACAGTTTTTTTCTTCCCCTTTATAAATACTTTTTTCCAGAGGCACTACCTCCATCGCTGACTGGCTTGGCCTTGGCCAGCGGTGGGTCTGTCTTAGAGCCAGCTGGCACTGGCTTTATCAGACATGGGAGAAGCTTCTCACAGCTTCTCACAGAAGCCACCCCTATAGCCCCCCCTACTACCAAAACCTTGCCATGCAAACCTGTAACATCATGGAAACACAAGAGAGGTAAGCCAGTTTTCCCTCCTGTATTGTAAGACAAGGTCTTCATCAGTAAGTGGTTATTTATTGAACAGCTATAAAATTACACATGTTCCTTTTCCAGGTTAAGTAAAGACCTAAGTAAAGACTGGTAATTAATGTCTTTTGGCAGGATATACGACACGTCATGATTCCAAGCCCATTGTTGTCCCTACATACTATCGCCTTCCCAGCCATCGTTGAAATACTACCACTCTGATTGCCCCAGACACTCAGTGGGATCTGGATTCTGCCTTAGACAGATAGAATAGAAAGAATCAGCTTATTTACAATTCATTAGTTCACACAAATACAATACAATGATTTATTAAGTTCCTAAAATAGTCCGAGCTTGACTAGTAAATATACGCACAATGTCTACTGAAGTAAATAGCGCTCGATTTGGTAAACTGTGAGTGGCCTTTTCCTGTCAGGAACTTCAGAGTCCTAAATCTGCTAAGAGTTCATAATTGCCTTGATACCGCTTCCCACATCCTCCAGAAAGAAATCCTATAAATTTAATGCTAATGGCATTCATCGTTTCTTGGACTTGCTCTTTAAGATGTTGATATTTCCTAACTTTCTCTGCTGCTGCATCGACCAAAGCTCGATTTGCTCTCATATCTAACTGTGATGTGTACTAAAAAGGCTTGATTAACAAACACCAGGTCTGGGTTATATAATTCTTTCTGTTCATCTTTCAACAGTGGCCCTTGGAATACCTTTCTTCTTGGCCCCATTCGCCAATAATTCATACAGCTAGTTATGTCTCTTAATCCTAGCATCTTGTATTGCAGGGTAGTACCCAATACTGTAGGAATAGGTCTCGTTCTTCACCTAGCCATGTTGGCATGATTTAATCTGAGTCTCTTGTCTGCCCCTTGCAAGAAATTCTCTTCCAGGGTAGACATTAACACTTAGCTGCTGTGGCATGATGAGCTTTCTGTGGGGAATACCTCTGTTCAATCCAGTTGTTACTAATTTTATCCTTCTCAGGTTGGAAACTCTACAGCCCTGGGATAGCAACTTGATCCAATTCACAAATTCCTGTTTCTGCCTGTTACAGGGTCTAGGAAAAATTATTTTTGAAGCGGGTACCTCTCGTTCCAATACTGGTTCCTCCATACCTATTTCCTCAGGTATCACCATAACCACTTTTGGCTCCCAAACGGATGCAATTTTATCCTTATCTCCGCCTTTGGCAACCCACAATTTTTCAAATCCTTTCTCAATGCCCTCTTTTTGAACCACTGCTCTTACTGTTTTGTTCAAAGACTGTGCAGTTCTGTGTAGTCTTTGAGCCTGTACGCTAGGGATCAATCCTGAGAGTCTGGTAATACCTAATCCTCCATCCTGACTGCTGGAATACAGGATGGCACCACAGGTACTTGCCAGTAGATGTAGCCATTCCTTGATGACCGCTCAAACTGCCAAATCCAGGGTTTCTAGGTATGTGGCTTTAACATTGACCTGGTCTGCTAGGTAAATCAATCACAGAATAGTATAACCTTTCAAGACGTCAGCTTTCTAAAGCAGTTTCAAAGAAGCCTTCCCAATCTGTTGTAACCATCCCTGCAATTTTTCCAGTAGTTCTGGTTTCGATATTCCAGTCCATGGGTCAATCCCAGGTACTTCTCTGAGCTACCACATTCAATCATTTGGAGGTGGGTGCTGTTAATTGTCCATGAACAGTCATTGATCACATATAAGTCTTTTGTAGGCTGGATGTAAAAGCCGTGGCACTCCTCCCCTTGTGTCCTGAGACCAGTTAGATTGCAAAAGACCTCCAGAATTTCAAAATTTTTCTGCATTCCCTCCCATGATCTACTCAAACAGTATCAAGTAATCTGCAAAAGCCATATTTTTCAAACAGTGTTGAAATCCACTTCGTTCTTCCTGCAACTTACACAGCAAGTGGAAACTTTGGATCATCCTGTTTGACACCAATGCGAATCCTGATGGGATCCAACTATTCGTTCTTCAGGTTAATACAGGTATTGATGTTATGGTAAAAGTTCATAATTAGGGCAACAATGTGACTATCCACACCCCTCTGCTTAAGAGCTGTAATGATGTAAGAATGGCTCATGATGTCAAATGATTTTGCTAAATCAGTGAAGAATAATCCCAGGGGAAGATTTACCTTTTTTGTGTCTCAAATTAGAAGCTGTAATAATTTCAGATTTTCTGCACATGCTGAAGGCCTTACAGACTCCCTTTGTTGTGGATTAATGGGAGACGCCTTAGTCAGCCTTGCTGTTAAATCCTTGAGAACAACTTCAGCGTGGTTGATCCAATGGCAATTGGTTGCCAATTATTGATGTCATTCTGATGTCCTGGTAAGGCTGATTTTGATGTTAACACAGTGTTACATTCTCTTACCATGTCCGGTATGGTACCAGATGCCAACCACAGACTGAACAATTCCATTAATTTGGTATAGTGAGGACTGATCTTAATAAGATCTCTCACACTAAGCCCATCTGGTCCTGGTGCTGCATTCTGACTCATCTCTTTGATGTTTTTAGAGATTTCTGTCTCCATGATCAGTTGTCTGCCCATCCAATGGTTCTGAAAGTACGTAGGCCCTTGAATATTCCTGGCAATTCCTGTCTCGGCTTGAACACCTTTTGCACCTTGTCCAGCAGGACACTGCATCTCAGGGAGTCCACATCATCCAGGATGATATTAGCAAGATTCCCTCTATCTAGGTAAAACAGCCACTGGAATCGTAGGAGTTGCCCCTGCTTCTTGGTCCACCTCTTCATCCACTCTTCTGGTGGCTGAAAGAACAAGCCCTGCGGGCCACCTGGGGCTTTTGAGCTTGGCTTGTTTTCAACCCGGCGGACTTTCTAAACAGGCATAAATAGCAGTCCTCATCCACCTCAAAATTCAGTGTTGATGGGTCGTTTCCTTTGATCGCGTTCTCAAAAATTGCCCGAAGAATGGGCAGCTTATCTGTTGTCAACCAATCATAAATCACTCTTTGATAATGAGACTTCAGTCCTCTACCAGCATGAGATTCAATGTCAGTAAGGTGTTCCCCTCCTTTTTCTAGATGTTTTCTCAATCCTTGCTCTTTTCCTTTTTTTTTTTACAGGACTATTACGAAGTCTTCTTCTCTTGTCACTTCTCTGTTTAGCAATTTTCGACAGACTACGTTCCACAATCAACTTATTTTTATGCTCTTACTCCCCTCATTCTGTTTATCCAACTTCCACAAAATTCCATCTCCTTTTCTGTCCGGCATTGCTGATGTACCCTTCTTGCAGTACCCTCTTTAGGGCACGAATAAATAGTGCACTCTATATTCCTGATTGCTGGGTGGGCCAAGTGCTTATGTAGTCCCAGGCCAATTTTTGATTCAAATACCCTGTCACTTTCCCCACAGACCCAGCTCTCCACTGGGGCAGGTTCCACAGCTCCCCTTACACTTCTGAAAGTGGCAGGCAATACTATGATGTTTCATATTCGCTTTCCCACATCAAGCACACTGAAACAAAATCTTTTTTTTTCTGTGAGCTCTCTTTAGATATGCAATCAATCCCAACATCTTTCCTATCCAGTTCACACAACACAAACATGATGGATTATTGTCAGGGACCTTCACTACTGGTGTGTCATCAGTGGGCATGTCAACATTGGGACACAGGACAAGCAGTGATGGCAATAGAGAAAATTGAGCTATGGATCCTGGGGTTGAGAATTCCCCTTCCTCTTTGCTCTCAGCCTCCCTTAAGGGCAGGCTGATGGTAGTGCCCTCAGACTTGGAGAGGTAGGTGCCTCATACGTCTCTGGCAACATTGCTAATCTGTCATTCCAGGTGGAAAGATGAAACCCTTCTAAACCTGATTGTTACCTGCTGTTGGTAATGCAGGTTGGTAGTGATGAGATCGAAGAGAGAAGTCCTAAGGCCATCAAAAGGGACTTCAGGGCACTGGGACGGTTGGTTGAAGGAGCAGGGGTACAGGTGGTGTTTTCCTCAGTCCCATCAGTGGCAGGGAAGAACACTGAAACGGACAGGAAAACCCACCTGATTAACAGGTGGCTCAGAGACTGGTGCAGTAGGTGGAATTTTGGTTTCTTTGATCATGGGGAGCTGTACATGGCACTGGGCCTGCTGGCAACAGACGGAGTCCAGCTGTCTCAAAGGGGAAAAAGGATTCTTGCCCACAAACTGGCGGGGCTCATCGAGAGGGGGAAGGGGATATAACCAGAGATGAGCCCAGGCATGGTATGCCGGGGTTGGGGGTGAGATCAATAGCCCAGCTCAGTGCATCTACTCCAACACACGTAGCATGGACAATAAACAGGAGGAACTGGAAGTCATTGTACAGCAGGACAGCTATGACTTGGTTGCCATCATGGAAATGTGGTGGGTTGAATCTTATGACTGGAGTGCTGCAATGGATGGCTATAAGCTCTTCAGAAGGGATAGGTGAGGAAAGAGAGGTGGTGGGGTGGCACTGTGCGTTAGGGACGGCTTCGACTGTACAGAGCTTGACGATTGTGATGAGAAGGTTGAATGCTTATGGGTAAAGATGAGGGGGAAAGCCAACAAGGCAGACATCCTGCTGGGGTCTGTTATAGATCACCCAACCAGGACGAGGAGATAGATGAAGTTCTCTGCAAGAGGCTGGCAGAAGTCTCACAGTTTCTACCCCTTTTTCTCATGGTGGACTTTAACTTACCTGACATCTACTGGAAATACGACACAGCAGAGAGGAAACAGTCTAGGAGGTTCCTGGAGTGTGTGGATGGTAACTTCCTAACGCAGCTGGTAAGTGAGCCTACCAGGGGAGGTGCCTCACTAGACCTGCCATTTACTAACAGAGACGGACTGGTGGGAGATGTGGTGGCTGGAGGCTGTCTTAGACTTAGTGACCATGAAATGATCGAGTTCTCGGTTCGAGGTGAAGTTAAGAGTGGGGCCAGCAAAACCACCACCATGGACTTTCAGAGGGCAGACTTTTGCCTGTTCAGGACACTGGTTGAGAGGGTCCCCTGGGAGAAAGTCCTGAAGGGCAAAGGGGTCCAGGGAGGCTGGACATTCTTCAAGGAGGAAGGCTTAAAGACACAGGAGCAGGCTGTCCCCATCTGCCACAAGACGAACCAGCAGGGAAGACAACAGTCCTGGCTGAACAGGGAGCTCTTGTTGTGACTCAAAAAAAAAAAGGAGGGTCTACCACCTATGGAAGAAAGAGCAGGCGACTCAAGAAGAGTACAGGGGTCTTGTTAGGTCATGCATAGAGAAAATTAAAAAGGCAAAAGCCCAGCTAGAACTCAGTCTGGCTACTGTTGTAAGGGACTACAAAAATGTTTTTACAAATATTTCAACAACAAAAGGAGGGCCAAGCATAGTCTCCATCCCTTACTGGATGCAAGGGGGAATATTGCCAGCAAGGATGAGAAAAAGGCTGAGGTACTTCATGCCTTATTTGCCTCAGTCTTTAATGGTCAGACTAGTTATTCCCAGGATAGTAAGGCCCCAGGGCTGGAAGATAGGGAAGGAGTGTGGAACAAACCTCCCATAATCCAGGAGGAAGCAGTTAACAACCTGCTGTGCCACCTGAATGCTTACAAGCCTATGGGATGGGATCCACCTGAGAGTGCTGAAGGGAACTGGCAGAGGAGCTGGCCAAGCCACTCTCCATGATCTATCAGCAGTTCTGGCTAATAGGGGAGGTCTCAGATGACTGGAGGATCACCAATGTAGCACCCATCTACAAGAAGGGCTGGAAGGAGGATCCTGGGAAGTATAGACATGTCAGCCCGACCTCGGTGCCGGGCAAGATCGGAGCGATTGATTCTAAATGCGCTCACTGGGCATGTGAAGGACAGCTAGGGGATCAGGCCCAGCCAGTGCTGGTTCATGCAAGGCAAGTCCTGCTTGACCAACCTGATGTCCTTCTATAACCAGGTGACCCACTTAGTGGACAAAGGAAAGACTGTGATGTCATCTACCTGGACTTTAGTAAGATCTTTGACACTGTTCCCCACAGTATCCTTCTGGAGAAACTAGCTGCCCATGGTTTGGATGGGTGTATGCTTCGGTGGATAAAGAACTAGCTGAACGGCTGAGCACAGAGGGTGCAGGTGAATGGAATCCAGCTGCCGGCTGGTGTTCTCCAAGGCTCAGTTCTGGGTCTGGTCTTGTTTAATATCTTTATCAATGATCTGGGTGACAGGCTTGAATGCTCCCTCCGTAAGTTTGCAGATGACACCAAGCTGGATGGGTGTCATCTCTGAGGGTGACAGAGCACTGGAACAGGTTGCCCAGGGAGGTTGTGGAGTCTCCTTCTCTGGAAATATTCAAGACGTGCCTGGACAAGGTCCTGTGCAGCCTGCTGTAGGTGACCCTGCTTCGACAGGGGGGTGGACTAGATGACCCACAGAGGTCCCTTCCAACCTCTAGCATTCTGTGATTCTGTTATTCTGTGAGTGTCGATCTACTTGAGGGTAGGTAGGCTCTGCAGAGGGATCTGGACAGACTGGATTGATGGGCCGAGGCCAACTGTACGAGGTTCAACAAGGCCAAATGCCAGCTCCTGCACTTTGATCAAAACCCCATGCAACGCTACAGGCTTGGGGAAGAGTGGCTGGAAAGCTGCCTGGAGGAAAAATATCTTGGGGTGTTGGTTGACATGAGCCAGCAGTGTGCCCAGGTGGCCAAGAAGGCCAAGAGCATCCTGGCTTGTATCAGGAATAGTGTGGCCAGCAGGAGTAGGGAGGTGATCGTGCCCCTGTACTCGGCACTGGTGAGGCTGCACCTCAAGTACTGTGTTAGGCCCCTCACTACAAGAAAGACATTGAGGTGCTGGAGTGTGTCCAGAGAAGGGCAACGAGGCTGGTGAAGGGTCTAGAGAACAACTCTTATACAGAGCAACTGAAGGATCTGGGGCTGTTTAGTCTGGAGAAGAGGAGACTGAGGGGGGACCTTTTTGCTCTCTGCAACTACCAGAAAGGAGGTTTTAGTTAGACAGGTGTTGATCTCTTCTTCTAAGTAACTAGTGATAGGATGAGAGACAATGGCCTCAAGTTGCATCAGGGGAGGTTTTTGATTGGACATTAGCAAGAATTTCGTTACTGAAAGAGTGGTCAGACATTGGAACAGGCTGCCCAGGGAGGCAGTTGAGTCCCCATCCCTGGAGGTGTTCAAAAAACATGTAGGTGTGGCACTTTGGGATACGGTTTGGTAGGGATGGTGGAGTTGGGTGGATGGTTGGACTTGATGATCTTAGAGATCTTTTCCAACCTAAATGATTCTATGATTTTATGACTCTGTACATGCATGGGACTGGGGGAACATGGGTTATGTGTCATTGCCTAGGGAGCAATCTCCCCAAACACCTTATAAAAAGCCATGTGACCAAACTATGACAGGACCCCCACCACCAACACACAGAGAAACTATAGACCAATGGGACGCCACTGGATTCACGGTGGTCTTGCAACTCTATCTCAACTGCTTGCTAGATTTCTTTCTTTCCTGTATTTTTCTCTCTTTCCTGTCACCGTTTCATCATGCTTTCATTTGAATTAGTGATAATAAATCTGTTTGATTGGCAGCATTTGACCTCCTTTGTGTCTTAATCTCACTCTGGGAATAACAACGAGTCTCTATGGCTCGGGTCTGCTCAGACCGCAACACCTGCAGTAATCGACTCATTTTAACAATCCAAGTATGAGGCTGCATGCAAGCCAAATATCACCACCCTCAAAGGCTGTCAGACTAGGCCCAACTACACCCATGGGCAAAGGCTCTGGGTAGCTATTGAGAATCAATGCCGGAATATGTTTCACCTTGTATAAATACTATCGAGTGGTCAGTGAAACCAGTGGATAGGGAGGAAGCAACTATAACATCATCACACTGGGGCAGAGTTCATCTTGATTACCCTGAAGCGCATCCAGTGGGACCACAAGGAGGTGCAACCTCTGCAGCTCTGCCCAGATAGCAACTATGATCATGTCTTAAGAGAGTTGCAGTTACTCCTGCTGTTAATGTGTCTCTTTCAGTCTCACTAACAGGAACTTTCATTTACAAAAATCTTGATCTACTTTCAGACCACAGAGAGACCTTAAAACTGGGTGATTAGGGTACCAAGAAAAATAGAAGTTCAAGTTCTTTCTTAACCTACTACAGCACTACCATTTTGCCCTCTTGAAACTATTCAGTCAGCTTAGCCACATCTGAAAGACCTCTGAGTAAAGTAGTGCTTTGAGCTGGATCTGCTTGACCTCATACTTCAAATGAGCACCATAAACCCCATCAAAATAGTGTCTACAGGCTATGTTCAGTTTCCAAAATAGGGGCATCTAGTGCTATTTGAGATTCCTTGGGCACTTGAAACATCTACAAAGTGCCATAGGAAATATAAAACTATTATTTACTGGGTTTCACAGACAACATAGATCTAAAATTTGAGATATTAGCCTAAGCTTTACTGTGTTCATCACTTCTGCTAAGGCACCTGAAGGGTCTTTGTCAGCCAGGCACCCATCTGTCCAAAGAGCCTCCACTAATTCCTGGGACAGATCTGCGGTGTTGCCGAGTTGCCATTTTCCACCAGTTCTCTTGACTGCGATGACCTGACACAATGATTTCCAACTAGGCTGAATATCTTCCCTGTTTCTTTTTTCCTTTAGGATTTTATACCTTTGTATGTTACCTAAGGTTTGCATAGTTTGTTTTTAAATAAATTATGTTGACGTATCAGGAATGAACCACTTCATTGTACTGGGAATTTCAGCAGATATCCTGGTTGGCTAAACAAGGAGTTTTCTGATGAACAGAATCACAAAAAGAAACTATGAAAAAGGTAGATTCAGGTACAGGTAAAGAAAAGGGAGGAGCATAATACTATTGCTTGGGTATTCAGTGAAAAAATCAGTACAAAATTCAGATGAAGTAAAGATGACTGAAGGACAAGAGTAAAAAGAAGAGATTCTAAAGGCATGATACTCGCAAAAAGTAGACCAGGAAAAGGAGACAATCTAATGAAAGACAATATGGAAAAGGCTAAAATATTTGACTCCTTTTTTCCCTTGGTTTTCACAAGCAAGTCCTCTCTAGTTATACTCTTATTTCACAGCAATTAAGCAAGGCTGCAAGGCAATCATTTGACACACAGAAGATTGAGGGCAGAGCCCCAGTTTTCCCTGAATTATTCCCATAAGTGCCTGGAGCAGAGTTTCTGGGTCCCTTTCATGTCCTCAGCTGAGCAAACTGCTCTTTGTCTGTTAATTGTCTTTGTTGGCCATGCTCCCACTTACCAGCTAAAGAGGTGTCCAGACAGATATTGTGGACAGACAGGAAACTGGTACTCCCTAACCAGCAGTCAGTGAAACATCAAGAGCGCAGATCTGTTTTAAACAAGAACCTGCCCTTGAGGAAAGAGCTAACAAAAACTGTTGTGGCAGCCCCTAGAAGCTGTAACAAGTAACTGAAAGCTCATTTTTTAATAAAAGCAAAAACCAGAAAAAAAAAGTCAGATTAATAAATGAATGAGTTCCACAGAAACTTCAGGGTGCAGTGCTGGGGAGGGGGAAGAAAAGCTATGGAAAAACAAAAAAGAATACTCACCTCCTTTACACAAGTGCCCAAGCAAGTCTTCCTTTGGCATCGACAAATCCAGCAAGGCCATTGACCCACCCCACCCCACAAGAAAACTTAATCGAAGTAAGTAAATACCTTAACAAACCACAAAGAAATGGCTGAACTCCATCAGGAAAAAAAAATATCTCCACTCATTCCCCATTGCATCACCTGCTGAAAAGCAAAGGAATAAAAATCAGAAAAAAATCCCAAAAATCCCAGTAGCAACCTCTCCTACCACAAAAATCCTTCTTTATTTTGCAAAGCTTAAGATAAAAATTGGTTTCTTTTTATGACATTTCAAGCCATTTCTTTTTCTGGGATAGATCATCTTTGTTCATTGCTTCAAATGGTATCTCGGCTGTACATCATAAGCAGAGTACCTTTGTGTAGCTGGTGTTTCATTGTTGTACCAAGCACTTATTCTTTTCATTTTTTTCTGTGGTAAATAATAGTTCAGGACTGCTATTGACCTTCTGACATTGGTTATGTTTCTTCCAAAATACTAAATTTGCTTCTGAATTCAGACTCAGTTGTTCCAGACCAGCTGCCTGCAAGAGGAGTGCTGACACTGCAAGCTGTCATCTTACAACGCTGGTCAACACTGAACAGAGAATCACACTGGGATTTACACATGCACAAAATACATAAGCCAAAGTGTCAATAGTCAGTGGAGTGAGGGTAGGTCATGCAGGCAAACTGTCCCTGGGGCTTCTTTATATTGCACATTAAAGGGCTGATTAGGCTCTTCAAACAAAGCCTGTGATGTATCTTAGGTTGAAGTCTGGATCAGCTGTTTCATTAGAGAGCTGCAACTTTACCTACAGAAGTATTGGAGACAGATCTGAAGTTGAAAGACCCAATGATTCTGCAGCCATGCATAAGTAAAACTTACACTCAAAACTCACCTTTCACATATACACACATACATATATAAATATGTGTAGATGATGTGTATATACTTGTATGTATTTGTAGAAGTATATAAAAATACGCATAAACATATACATTTATATATACAGACGTAACTTTGTCTTTCAAACACTGCAATCACAGCAGCATTAGGGACAGTCCTAGTGTCATCTGGGAAGATAATCATGGCTGTGGGTTTAGTGGTCAAATGTCTACTTAATTGTATATACTTACTTATGTCCTGAAAACAACATGATAATATGATCCAACAAATCTAACAGTCAGGTTAGCATGCTGTTATATTAAGAAAACAGTAATTGTCACCTAAGATTCAAATTTTTCTGAAAAAGTTGTTCTTTGACTAATTTACATTTCCTCTTCAGAGTCTTTACTAGAAAACCTGCTTTGTTTTTATTTAAATTAATAGTTGCTCACACTAGATTTTTCTTTCATGTAGCATAGCATATTAACTGGATTGTTGAACAAATAGTTTATGAAAAATATTTGCTTGCAACTGAGTGTTTGTTCTTTACATTAAATTACCACTGAGCTTTCAATCAAACAATAAGTAATTTAAGGAGAAAAAGCTAAAATAAATGTTGAAGTCTTCCCATTCTATGTATATGTACTCTATAGCTTCATCCTCTGTCTTTACCAATGTCTTCCTATATGCTGCTGTGTATACTGTTAGCCTTGTCTTTAACTCTATTTAGAAGATAATAAAATGCATTTCAGGAATATGTAACCATATCCATCTTCCTTTTGATGAATTATTTAGCATACGTTGCACATATTAAAGCGACAGTAATCATTGTCCATTCGCCCCTTTCATAGTTTTGTGGCACTTACAGCTGGGACACATGTTTCACTGTAGAGCGACAACAATATTTATGTTTTGTACTCTCCCTGTCCTTGGTGAGGAAAATTCTGGTAAATTTGCTCATTGATAATGACTGGAGTGTAAAGTAGGAGATACAAAGTCATTTTACATAAACAATTTTTTTTTATTTAACTCACTAGTGCAATTCTTAATTATCTCACGATGTTTTTAAGTAACCTGCTTGCAAGAGTCAGCTGCTTGTGCAGTGAACGTTTCTGTGAAAGCAAGAGACATATTTGGTAATAAAGTTCAGCCAATAACATTCCCATGGCCCATATTTCTTCTTTCAAAAAAAGTCAAAAAATGAGAAAAATTACCCCCAAATCAGACTTCTTTTGATATGTTCCTCACCAGGACATTGCACCTTCTTCTCAGGGGAGAGCAGAGCGGGCACAGTGCATGACATCCATAATCCAGGCAGTGCAGGACTAATACCTGGGGGAATACACGTTGTTCTCACTGTGGAACCATGTTTGCACCAGGACCTCTCCTTTTGCTCGCTATTCATCCAGGGCTGCCTGTCTACCAGCACAGCAGCTTTGTTGCAATGCTGCTGCCACTGCCTGCCACACTGACTCCTGACACATGCTTTTCATTTGTTCTGTGGGTTGGCTACACAACCTGTTGACTTGAAAACTGGAGTAGAAAGTAACAAGTGGGTTGTTTTTCTTCTTTTCTAAATAAGATCATCATATTTGTGTCTATTTGTACAGAATAAAAAGGAAGTCAGAAAATTAGGACAGACTTCCCATTCAACATAGTGTCTGAGTGTATCTCACTGATTTCCTCCTTTCCCATTGTTTTTCTACCAGTGAGTTAGGAAAATAAGATGAAGAAGAATTATGGTCCTATGTGCGCTGAAGAGAAAAATGAGTTTTCTTTTACTGCCTGCTAGATGTACTGATGCTCATTTTAAGGAAGTACAAAGTGAAATTTTCATTGCACTGGAAAGGTGGTGCTGGTGGAAGTCAGCCATACCAACATGACAGCTCTACACTTTGTTCCCTGGCTTCCTATCCAAAGCCATCAAAGCTCTTTTTAATAGTTGGCCAGCCAGGATAGTTCTAGAGGAACTGAAGTGTCAAAGCAGATTAAACTTAGTGCTGAGAAATATTTGCCCCCTTATATATTTTAGATATTTACTCTGAAAAGCGAGAGAATAGGCAGTGATGTACATAGTGATGTAAGATGTTCCTAAACCGATAGATCTTTAAAAAAAAAATTGCATGCATTTCTGTTTATGTATCATAAAAATCATAACTGGAATATTTTAATTTCCTGACCAGAACCTCAACAGTTTTGGTAGTTAACCTCGTTCTTAGCTGGAGTTAGCAATATTTTCCAGTGACGTTTTCACAGTTCCTTTGCTACTCCCTTTTACACTAGTTAAGAATACCACTCAACAGTTTATATAATTATATTTTTCAGTGTTTCACTTATAATTTTGCATTCTAGATTTTTAGTAAAGAGAATGCAATTTAATTGCTTTAGGAATTTTGTAATGAAAATATTTTATTTAACTTGTGAAGTGTTAAATGATAAAGGAAATCTTATAAAAAATATTTTAACAAGTGTTATTTTAATACCTATTTTTGCTTCAAAATAGAATTCTTAGCCCAAGGTCCAAGTAAATTCAATGGGATTCTTTCAATTATATTCCTCTGATTTCAGAGCATCTGCCAAACCTGATCCTACAGATGGATCCCCAGGTTCGGAGCCTACTTCAGGTTACCTGTCTGCTCCATGAGCTAAACTGCAAACTGACCTAAACACTCCATTATAATGAATTGGGTTTAGTTCTGTTCCAGAAACAGTGGTAATTATGTTTAAGGAGTTTTACAGATAAACAAAGCAGATTTTTTTTTTCTGATGCAAAGACTTTTTTATTCAAAACAGAAAGGAAGAAGAAAATATGCACTGATCAAAATCCCTGACTTTGGATAAGAATATTTTATGATGCTTTTTTGTAAAAAACAAGTAAACATTCTGTTAAAATAATTAAAGCCTATTTGAAAATTAGTAGTTAAAAGGTTTTTGTCATTAAAACAAAGATTAAAAGGCAGTTTTAGCTGCATTTCCTATTAGTGCTTTCTGAGTACCTTACTGTCCTCTAGGTGATTTTCTTTTTAAAAGATAGTTTAAGACCTTCAGCATTACAGCTGATGATACTTCTGAAAAAATCCTGCAATGTTTTTTTTGTACCATTTGTTTTTTCCTCTTTATTGTCAGCTACAACTATAGAAAAAATGCACAGTTCTTCAAGCCGTAGAGTGTCAATGATGTCCTGCAAAAGGACAGAGGACCTGCTTTAGTACAGAGTTTTTGAAGTGTTACAGAGAATTATGAGAAAGCACATTGTATTTTAGCTCTGTTAAGTAAAAATATACTGGATTTTCATTTGTTTAATCAAGCTCAGATGCATTCACATATACTGTCTTTATAACTGGGATCTCCAACTTTGCACCGTAAAGTTTAATTTATACTGATTCCTAAAGCATCTTCTAGCTCAGTCTGCACCCACACTATACAACCCACACAGATATGAAATAAATCAATGTTAATGAGAACTTCATTTCTCAAAGAATTTTAGTTAAATAAGAGTAAAATAACCACCTACATTTTTAAGGGGTTTTTTTGAAGATTACTTTTTTCTCTTTTCTTTCTGAAGTCATTAGACCGAACAGAAATAAAGATGTATATGATATATGGACATATAAAATTAATCTTTGTTTATTTTTAATAGAAAGAGCTTCTTCAGCTGATTTAAAATTTTAACTTTGAGATTAGCTTTGCAAACATTTTTATTCCTATTAGCAGATTCCCATGAAAATATAAATTTTGACAAGAAAACATCCTATGAAAAATTTGCTGTAAGATTTCCATATTTCTTTACTAAAAAGCAGGGATAAGCTGCTTATTAGGGTCCTTTTGACAGTTTTGGTCTTTGAAGCAGCAAAAAGCAAACTGCAGACTAAACCATAACAACTTTTTAATTCTTGCTTGCAAGATATTTTTCAATCCCTGCAATGACACTTTGTTTCATATAACATAGAACTGTAAGAGTTAACTTCCACAGTATTGAGAGACTTTAATTTTACTAGCTGCTGACAAGAGGATAATACATTTAGGTGACATAAAATCAGCTCACTGATTGACAGAGCACACATACAATAAAGTAAATGTTGGAAAAATTCAAAATAGAGGAAGTCATAACACTCAAGCAAGATAAGAGGAAGATTTTTCTGAATAATCATCAAAACTTCAGGCAATTAGAAGGCTAAAAAGCAAACCAACAGCAAAAGAAGTACTACGGAACATATTTTAATGGGATTTTTTTTTCCCCTCTTCATTCTTTTAATTTACAGTAGCAGCATTATCCTTAAGACTTTCTCCCCCAGGAGAAAAGAAATAGGAGTATTTTAGTTTGTGTCAGTTTATTTTACTTTTTGCTCACAGGAGGTAATGGGCATTTCATGGCCAATAGCTTGTAATCTTTGTTTCAGAAACAATTCAGTTTCAATATAGTTCTGAAATACATCCCTTGTGCTCATAAACATATCAGACCCCCAAAAGTGTGAGGCTACCTTGAAATCAAATAGTGCAGGAATAATTTTGCTTACCTTATTTGCCTTACTATTTTTCAGTCTCTAAAACTCTGAAATCTGGAAAGATTTGTAAACGAAAGCAAAACTAAAACGTCATTATGATCACAAATCTGTAGGTCATAAATATAATGCCAGGTGTCACCAGGCTAATGAAAACTGAAAGAGCTGAAAGTTCTGATTTAAAGCAGGAACAATATTTTTTGCCATTTTTAATCAAGAAAAGCTGCGTCTTCGAACTAGATGCCTAAGAAGGGTTCCCCCAGTCATTATTGTACAGGAATTCAAAGGTTATTTACAGTCTGTCTCTGTTCAATAAAATGTTGAAGTTGCATTTTCCATGCATGGCACTGAAGTTTACATTTGGGCTGATCAGCGCAGCAGGCTGAGAGTGGTGCAGGCTGCAAAATCTTATGAATGGCAATATCCATGCTTTTCCTTAGTTTATCTTGCTTTCTCTATGCACTTCAGGACACAGGCCAGGGCTAAATTCATACAAATGGACTTGTGCAGGCAATTTCCCAAGCAACGTAAGAACAGGGTTTTGTTAGGGGAACGCTTTCATTTACTGAGGGTAATATCACTTGTTTATTGCTTTAGTCTATGTTTTCCCTCACTTAATATAACAGACAATGTTACACGCTGACATAGTAAAATGGATTATGGAGATTGGGTTCATAGAATCATAGAATGGTTTGAGTTGGAAGAGAATCTTAAATATCATCTAGTTCCAACCCCCCTACCATGGGCAGGGATATCTTCCACTAGACCAGGTTGCTCCAGGCCCCATCCAGCCTGGCCTTGAACACTTACAGGGAGAGGGCACCCAGAACTTCTCTGGGCAACCTGTTCCAGTGCCTCACCACCCTCATAGTAAATAATTTATTTCTTACATCTAATCTAAATCTATCTTCTTTGAATTTAAGAAGTCTGTTACCCCTTGTCCTATCACTCCATGCCCTTTTAAAATTCCCTTTCCAGCATTCCTGTAGGCCCCCTTCAGGTACTGGAAGCAACAAGAGCTTAACAGTTTGGTACAGAGAAATGGTGTTGCACAGTACTGTCAGGAGATACTGACTCAGGTCAAACCAGGGAGACTGTTTTCAAAATGTTTATAATAACCAGCTGTACAGCACAGAGTCAGTACCAGCTAGCAGTTGTTTTTTGTGCCGACGCAGATGATTCCTTGACCAAGAAAAAAGAGAATTCTTTACCCCTGGTGTCTGAAGGACTCTGACCTTGAGGAAGTCATGAAGCTTGAAATATCAAGAGACTAGTCGGTTTATACAACTCCTACTTCTTCTTGTCCTGGCTTAGGTAAATTTTACTTCTACCTGTTCAGTTGCAGTTGCAAAGGGCAAGAATGGCTATGAATTGTAGAAAATGCCTATCCCATGCTCATAAATCTGTATAAACAATTTGGTTAAGAGCAAGGATTTGTAGTTTACATTAGGTCACTGAAACCTTGCTGGCCTTTTCGGAATTTAAGCAGTTTCAAGAAATCTGTTGGTTAAAATAATGCAATATTATAGATCTTGGTTTTGTGACACTTCATGGCCGTGAATGGAGAACTGGGATTAAAATGGTTTCCATACTAAGTCAGCCTTAAAATAAATGGGAACACATCAAGAAATTGGTTTGGGGTTGCCAATAATTCTCCGTAGTCCGTTCCATTTTTGCAGCTATATGTGTTTGAATAAGACCTTCTCCAGCACAGATTTAGTTCTGACTTTATCCTCCTTGATCCTTCCACACACTGCATTGATTAGTGTGGCTTTTACAGCCTCTGCTTTGCACTGCTGTTTTTGTGCATCTTGTTACCTTAGCATATACTTTCACATATTCTGTTGCTTCACAAAGCCTAGCATTTGGCACAAATGGATGTAAAAGGAAAGCTATTTGACTTATTAAGTTTCCAAACAAAATTGTACATCACTTTTTACTCTATATAAAGATAATTTACAAACATCTGGGGAAAAATTTTTTGGGTGTGTGCTCTTCAAAATTATTGCTGTCTTGATTGTGATCTGTCGTATAAGATTCTACTGTTTCTGCATTCTTCACCATCTTTGGCTTTCTTACTTGGCTGGAAGATGTCTGGCACCTTGCCTTCAAGGTGTGGATATACTTGGTGGGCACCATTCCCAAGCAGTCAGGGAAGACAATGTCCCCGTGATAAAGTATCTCCTATTGGATGCAGATATGAGCTTTCAAAGAAAAAGTTCGAATAAAAATTACAAGACTTTCACAGTTATAGAGAACAAGAATTTTACTGATCATTTTAAACGCATAATGAGAAGAGGAGGCAAAGAAGAGTTAAGTGCAGTTAAGACACAGAGTGAGATTCAGTTTCAGATTGATACCCATGTTTATTTTGTATGTGTTGACATGTAAACAGGGCATCTAATGTTGCCATGTACTGTCTTGACCAATTGTGCTATGGCAAAAGACAACATTGTAAGACACATTGCCAGCAGTCACCTGGGGGTTGGAGGGGTGTAGAGGGCGGGGACAAGGCAGGAAAAAAAAGAAAATATTTAAGTGATTTAAGACAGTCTTTGCTGAGAAGAATGTAGTCTGTTTTCTCAGGATGGCATATGAGGGCACTAACCAAGAAACCATACCTCTCGCTCTTGCAACTTGCTATCTCTTTCATCTACTCCTATGCCTCTGCTTCTACCCCAAATGAAGCACATCTGACAGATTCCTTCCCTTTGTGATCCTGATTCAGCCCAAGGATAAATTAGGAGGTTGTTGGACATAGTGGAACAACTGAACAATAAACTCCATACATAGCACATTCACATAGAGCATGAGAAGGAAGAGGTGAAAAGAAGGGAGATTAAGATTGTATGTATAACATTAATTCTGGTATTTTGTACATGATGTATCCTCACTAGTATTTTTAACTTAGTTTGCCTGGTTGCAGCTAATCAGTGAAGAAAATACACTGTGAAACAACAACCTGTAATATTTGAGTGGCAGCAAGATATCCAGATGGGGTTAGCAGAAGATACCTTGCCAGATCCCTGCCACTTCGGCTAAATGAGTAGTAACAGTAGCACGAGGATGTTACCTACTTACCTGCAGTTGTTTACTTGAGGAAGTAAAGAAACGCATAAATCATTGTTTTTTGTTCCAGACTCTTGAATGAATGTGATTTTGTGGACAAAGAGCTTTCTGCCAATTCTCTTCAAGCTTGAACCTTGTGTTGTGCATGCCTTTTACCTGTTTTGCTACCACAAGGTCTTTCCTGTATCATGACTCCTTGGGTGTTTCCCTGGCTTCTTTTCCAGTTATTACATACCTGTCTCTCACATTTGTTTCCATTTTTTTCCCCAGTCTTTTTACTTATGGTTCTATTGGTGCCTTTATTTTGCCATTTCCTGTTCTCCTGGCTGTCAATTCTAGTTTATTTGCTGTCAGGTCCATTCTATCCCTACTACTTGATTTGTCTTCAGAGCTGTCATTGCATCTCCATATTTTCCTGCTCTACTGCATTCTGGTCCATTCTCGAATCTTGTTCAGTTCTCATCACTCCCACCTGATTGTTGTCAGTCAAACTGATGTTCAGATTCCCTCTTTACCTTATTGTCTATAAGGTCCTTGGGGTCACAAAGCCCCAGTTTCCATTTCCTTACTCTGTCTGTTTTCTGCATAGCCATTTGCCCTGTGTCCAAGTACTTTTATAGCACACCTCTGGTATTTTCATATGTCTTTTCCAACTGTCATTTTGTCATTGTCTCTCTGCCCTTCAGGTATGATCTTGTCCCCTCTGTTCTGATTTCCACTTGATAATAAGGCTTCTTTTTTATATATAAGCCAAGCAAATCAGTGCCACTTTGCTCCAAATAATAAAAACACTGGAAGACCACATTAAAAATCACCACCGTATTGCAGTAAAAATAAATCAACATATTTTACTAAGCCTCATTCTTTGGAATATTATTTTCAGCTGAGACTTTCAGATGGAGATTATTTTCAGGGGAAAACTGAAGACAAATTTACTTGTTTGACAAAGCTATAAGCAATTTTTTTTTTTAACTAGGTAAAGCAGACTTACGTGGAGAAGTTATAATTTCTTCCTCACCTGCTCAGTCATAGATTTTCCAGGGGTTCTTTATCTCCATGGTGTGAGGCTCCTTTCCCCAGCTGCATCATCACAACACTGAGAAGTGATGAGCTCCCAGCAGGACACTGCAAGGTCTGTTGTGTTCTACAGCACATCATGACAGATGTAGGAATCTGTAGAAGAAACCACAGTAACGTGGAAACAGACACATTGTAGTAACAATGTGGTCACAGCTTCATTTGAAGTAGTTGCAGGAAAAAGGCTAGGTCTGGATATAATAAAATAAAGCATGAGTGTTAACAGTAAATAACAAATATGAAAGGAATATTTATTTCATTCACTGATTAATTTTCCTCGGCTTAGAGAAGGCTGGAATCTCTACACAGTGTGATTCTTGGATATATGTCTTTGGTTAATTTTGTTTGCAGTACTTGATTTTATTTTATTTCAGAGGTTGCATTTGAATTTTTTAGTTAGCACCTTATTCTACACCAACGGAGGTTATGAGACATTATTTTTCATAAACACTTTTTTCATTAAAGCAGACTGTTCTTTGTTTCTGCAATTTCATTTCTGTGGATAAAGTGGTAATATAGTATCCGTGTATGAACGCTGTACAAGCAACGGTTTCTACAGAATCCTTATCTGTTACTCATTTTCTTTTTGCAACTGAATATTTCACTGCTGATAGATGGTAGGTACATTCTCTGTGTTTCTGGTGAACTGGAAAAACCTTCTACTGTTTTTAGCTTAATTTTCCCTTTCTTTTTCAAATATAAATTAGAAATAAACTAAATAAACAATAAAATAAAAAATAAATTTTTTTAAAAAAATATAAACTAGAAATAAACTTTTCTTTTTTCCTATATTTATATTTTCATCCCCTAATCCTGACACCGGACACTGTCGTCCTCTTCTTACCTCAGGGAAGCTGTATGTTTTTTGTGGTTCTGGGTTTTTAGGGTTTTGGGTTGAGTTGGGGGATTTTTTGGTCAGATTTTTTTATGAAACGCAAAATGTTAAAAGAAGTTATTACTGCAATAACAATATTAATATTTTAAATCCAATGACCAAAGACTTTTCTTAACAGATGTGCTATCATATCTGGGATTTTGATTAACTATTCTGTTTTATTAATTCATCTGCCGTGATCTTTCTGAAAAATAATTTGCATGGTTCTATTGACTCTCCCCACAGTGTCCATGAACACTCCGTCCGTGAGAAAATTATTCTTTGCTTGATTTTCAGCTCTGTTTTTGTTTATCCCTCAGAAGCAAACTTCATACACAACAGAATGGCAGATAGAGCATGTGGCCGACAGATAATGACTTATAATGACAGACTCATAAACAAGCTAATGCATGTTAGGGAGGGTTTTTTTTCTTCCAGAACACCCTACCAGAGGCATGCCCTTCCCTGTCCTTTTTTTGCGTTGTTGGGGTTATGAGTAGAAAGTAGAGGTAAGGTACTTTCACAATTACTTAGATTTTGAAACTTGTCCTTCAATTTTAAATGAACATGATACTTGGCACATTTGATTAAGAAAACAAAACTGCGTGTTTAAGGTGTGAAGCCTCCCCTCCATCTGGAGTTTTTGTTGATGGTGGAATAAACCAGCAGGAGAAATGGATCTCAGCCCTGCACAGACAGATCTGTGGCAACTGCAGACTCCCTTTGAATCTCTTTTGGAAAGAAAAGCATAACTACAAGAACACCTCACAGCTGTTGCACAAATACACATTGCAGAATGATCTGCATATAACAAGTCCCAGTTATTCACAGACTTATAGGTGTACTGAACCAGCACTGCTCTGAATAATGGATGGAAGAACTGTTGAATATGTTTGTTTTACGTGTACTGACTATATTATTGTATACCACACAGTATTAAACAGTTTGTAGCTGAGCACCAGACAGGAAGGCTGTCTGTTTGCTTTGCTGTGCCTGCTGCAATCTGAATTGCTCAGGAGGAAGGAAAAATTGTACCTCCCTAGAGTGTAATGACTTTTGTACAAGCTGAATGGGCACTGGAAAGCAGCACCAGAGCAAAAAGTGTGTCCGGCATAGGCAGAGTCATTAGCAAGAGAGATTTGTTTTCTTTTATTTTAATCTGTCTTCTCAGCAGAATTGATTGTTCTGTCTTTCAAAATGTACTTTATTCTTTTGTGTTTGTGATCTAGTTAAACGTAAGTTTAGATATTGAGAACACAGTTTTGTCAGTTTTAGTGTGTTCACTGTAATGAAAAGCTGCAGGTATATCCACCTCAAAGCTTTGGCTCATTCAAGGTCCTTTCAAAGAAAGTTGTCTGGCTACTGTGAGCAGGGAAGCTTTTAATCAGTGATAGAAGGACTTGTTTTTTCTGATAAAGAAAGGTGTTAGATACTAAGAACTGGGTCGATGGGCTTTCTTGGCATGTTGTTTCCTTTAGTAGAGCTAATATCAGTAGACTTCGCTCAGAGGAACAGATGGAAGTTTGAAGATGCCTTTTGCAAATAAAACCCTCACTAAATTAATAATGTTGAGACTTCACATTAAGTAACATAAATTCATGAGATTTGAGGTGAAAACATCCATGATCATACAAAAATATAACATAATAAAGAGACCTAAATGGCATAAAGGATTAATAGAACTGCATCCAAATACCTTTTTATCTCTTTTAACAAGAGGTATTATACAATACACAGCCAGCTTTCCGGTTTTTTATATATGGAGTGTACAAGAGAGTGCCAGATGCTTTATCATGTTCTTTTGCTGAGAGCCAAAGCTTTACAGAATTAAGCATTCAATGTCATAAAAATCACCTTTGAGCTACTCTATTTTTTTTTTTCCTGAATGGGGCAGTTGATCCAGCCTAAATAGTATCAGTTCTGTCTTGCTTCGTTGGTGTTCTGACTGCAGATAAAAGATGCTCAACTTTCTAGCAAAAGCCTTGGAGGTGAAAATGTGCTAAGCTAGGTAAAAAAAGCGGTTTGAAGGTATAAGAAGATTGAATCAGGGTTACAGATAAGGGGAGACAAAGGATGTAGTTTCTTGTTAAGCATTGGGGAAGTCAAGCTCACTGGAGATGAGTGCGAAAGACAGTAGAGGAAGAGAGAGGAGTGTACGGGGGACAGAGGATTGTAATAGAAAATAGGAGAGGAAACAACTGTGCATAGTGCTGTTCAGCAGAGAAGGAATGTGTGGGCAGAAACTAAAGGTGGAAAAACCAGCAGAAACAGGAGACAAATATCCTAAAACCTACATACAATATTATGATCCAGACATAGAGCACGAGAAAAAGAGCAGGCTCAGTAAACAACGGCAGCTGAAGAGGCAAGAAAAAGTACTAAAATATTTGGAGGCCACAAGACAGGAAGGAGCAAGACAGAACATGGCGCTTTGGGCATGTGATGGCTATTTTTGGAGACATCAAGAAAGAAGAAGGAAAGGAAGGATAGAGACATGGAGATGAGGTTCTGAGTGGTAATGGGAAGGAGGAGGTAATAAGATGCCTGTGTGGATGATACACAGGATGGCGAAAAAAGGAAGCACCATGGTTGTAGCAGGTGTCACCAGAAGTATGAAAAGGTTGTCAGACCTGTTTATGGATGTGGAAATGTGAGTGCATAGCGTGGGGAGAAAGTGGATAGACCTGGGAAAGGAAGAAAGCAAAAATGGAAACTGTCCAACATGGAAGGGGAAAGAGTCAAGTTAGGCACTAAGAAGGAAGCAAGTATAAGGATCCAATGCAGAAAAGGGTTGTGGTGAGTGGTGAGTGATACAGGACGGAAAACCAAAGGATGTTAAAAGTGCTGTGAAAATACAGCTGTACTGCTCAGCACACAAGATCACAGTTTCTCAACCTGCCATTGATGGAGAAAAAGATCACGGGTTAAGTTGGAGAACAGGAACATGTGCAGGGAGTGCCCTGCTGTTCTCTCAGTTATGACTCGATACACACAACTCAGGAGAAAACCAAATCCTGCTCCACCATCACTGCTACCAATATCCTTACTCTCAGAGGACTTTTCATAGTTGAATGGCCTTCTTTGCCCTAGAAAAGCCAATATAGAAGCCAATAAGTAAGGTGGGACTTTTTCTGCTAATGATAGACAGATATTGTCTTAGCGTGAGTTTGCGTTTATAAAAGAATAGGAGACATCAAGGCTCTGTCTACTTGTTTTTCTGTGCTTTAAAAGGACATCTTAGAACACCACACGTTTGAATTCCCATCTATGTTTTGAAGCAAGTATTTGCAGCCCTCACTCTTCCACCTTCCCTATCTCTGTCACTTTCTGCTCCATCGTATTAGCAGTTGAACAATGTACATTGACATTTAAAAAAATGCAGCTTTCATGTTGCTCTTTAATTTACACAGAGCAGACAGGGACAGGCATTAAACTGCAGTACTCATTCTCACACAGTTTTCTTTCCTATGAAACAGTCTGCACTTGCATAGAAACAATACAAATCAATCCTCCAATAAATTGGAAAACCATCCTTGGAGTTGTTGGTGGTATTCTCTCCCAGGGCTTACTGGACTGGTGCCAGTGTCTAAGTATGTCTGTGTGTACCTATATAAAAGCCTATATATTGTAACCTCTATGGCGTTTTTTTAAGAGAGAATTAGTATAGCTCTGTTCTAATATTGGTTACAAATCAGCACAGTGAGACTAAATATAATTATATATTATCTGGATCACTCTGTAGGATCTAAAGTCAGAAAAATAGGCACCAAATAATGAGCTTAAAGGTAAAAAGTTGTTGCTTTATCCTCACTTTATTTAAAACTCCTTTTGCACAGCGGCTCAGGTGAAACACAGATTCATATAACACATGTTCAGCGTGTAGAAGGATCAGAGCCACCCACATTACCCTACTGAAATCCTGAATAATAAAAAAAATGTTTTGCACCATTAAACTAAACACACAATATTAAATAAATATAAAGACAGAAGAAAAAATCAGACCTGTATAGCTATTCAAATTCTGTCTGCTATTACACTGAAAATCTTAAAACTGTCTCTTAGGAAACAATCCCACAGTTTTACTTTTATGAGCACAAAGCTACTTTAGCAAATTGGCTGCATATTCAGAATTTGAGGCTGCTGAGGCAGCAGGGGCTTGTGCACCCTGGCAGGCAGTTCTGTGGGATATTAAAGTCTGTTACTACCTGTGACAATAGCACTATGTGGAGTGAGGCACAGAGACTGTTTTTTTTGTACTTTTGATGTATGCATCCATACATGTAGCATACAGGGATGAGAACAACCTGCTTTCTTCCACAGAATAATAGGTTTTGAAAAACATTCAAAACAAAAGCTTCTAAGGAACGGCAAGCCAAGGCTTTGTATTATTGTCTTCCTTGTGAACATGCACACGCTGGCACCCTCTACCTGTATGTGTGGGTGCAGACCCACACATATAGACTCTTTCAGATATGGAAGCATCTGGGTTTACTTGGTTCAATCTAAGCATGTATTAGCAAGTCCTAAAGCAAATCATGTGTGATTTAGAGCACAGTCACTTTGTAAGTATTATTAATGTTATTATCACTAAGTTATATAACCAGAGATGAAAAAAGCCACATACACACAAAAGAACAAACCCAAGCCACTCAGTAGATTTAGATTATCTCCTCAGAAACAATTGAAATTTTTGAATCAAGTCTCAGGAACTGAAGCCTGATACTCCTATATTGTTTGGGGCAAACATTTGTCTAGCTCAAGGATAAAAAAGCTCATCAGAAAGAACACTTGGAAATTTTTCATTGGTTTTAATTGACTTTGGATTGGTCCCACAGAATGAATTTTGTTGTCCTGGGCTATTGATGTGCAGTTGTTCATAAATGCCAAATCCTGTTAAAAAAGCTATGCCTAAGCAAGGATATCGTGGAATCCAGCTCAAAGCCAGGCCTGAACCAATTCCTCGATTGGTTTTTCTCTCCGTGTCTGTCACTGGTCATGGTGTCTTAGCTGTTACTCTTTCTTTTTCACATCTTACTGACATTATGGTTGTGGCAGGGCTCAAGAAAAACAAGTGCAGTTCATGGAAAAAAAAATGAGATTTCAGCATTTGTTTTCATTCTGCACTGGAGCAAAAAACTTCTGGACCTTTTTAAATTTTTGATAAGAAGGGGGATAAAGTCTGTCTCAGAGTAGCTAATAACTTCATAGCTGGAGAATCACTTGTCTTGCTGACTCACAGCTTTCTCTGATACTGAACAGAGATCTAAACCTGCATTTTTTTAAAACACTCATCAAATGGCTATTTTCGGTAGATTTTGTGCTTGACCTGAACTCTCATCTTTGACTTCAGAAGCCTTATGAAAGAATCTATCAACAACACCAACAGTTTTCCAAGAAATGTTCCTATTTCAATCAACAGTAATTTCCAATTTGATCTAGCGTGGAGGAAAAAAAAAAAGAGAAATTTCCCACAAGTCATGTTGCAGAAGTAAAGAAGGCTTTGCTACGGGTAAAATGTAAGAAGTATTGCATTAGATAGATAGGTTTTTATTTGCATTTTTGAAGTCCAAGATCTGACCAGTTAAACCCAAGTTTTTAATAGTACTCCATAGTTCAAGACACCGAGACTTTGAAAGAATATAAAAAGTTACTTTATAATCTTCATTTGCTCTGCTAATAAAACTTATAGTTGCATAGTTCCGCTTCAAAATACTTGCTTGAACTTTTAGTGAACTTTTCTACAGGTGCAACCTCCATAGCAACTTTCATGTTGTCTTACTGTTTTGCTTTCAGCAGCCTCCTCTCCAATTTAGTTTTTACTTTCTCTAGGCCCACATGTTTGTTTGTTCTTAAATATACCTCCATTGCTTTTACACTGTTTTCCTAATAGGATAAATTTCAGGTTCTGAGTATTTCCTCTTTGTATATGAACTTGTTAGATAACTCCAATCTTTTCACAGCTTTCATCTCTGTATTTTCTCTTCTCTTTCTCCTTGCCTATTTTATTGTTACCTTTTCACTGTGAAAGGCTGTCACTCTATACGGCATTCCAGGGGTGCCCTAGCAGTGCTGAAAGTAGGTGGCTTCAAATACATCTAATCTCACATTTAGTTCTATTCTTTGGATTAGTCTTCTTGTCATCACTATATGCTAAACCCCAAAAGTCCAAATCTTTATCTGGTACAAAGTGGACATTGAAATCACTGTAGCTTTATGAATTACGCTAACCGTAGCACCATCTCTGTATCACTGCCATTTTGCTGCACAGAATTAAAAGCCCAATATTCATAACTAATGGAAAATGGTGTCTAAGCATATGAGCTCAGTTAATGCAGAATGATGTCATCAATAATTTTTAGCTTCTGAGAGACTGACCCTCAGCCAACAGAAAGTGTTCAATGTAGAGAATTTTGGGCTTTCACGACTGTTCATTGACGACATTCCTGTGAAGTGTCCTGGATGAAGGTGTCACATGTCAATGGGGCATGCAGAGATGTGGATTAGTAATAAGTCTGATGTATAAAGGTGACTGAAGTAACTTCAAATCTTCACAGCTTTGACAGTCAGGATAGATAGGATTACAACTCAAAGACACATTCTGGTCAGTAGGAAGATGGCAAAAGAATGAAGTAAAGAATTTTTGCAGCTTTTGTGCTAGAACCAGACTATAAAGTGACTGAATTTCCAGAAATATAAAGTTGCTCCAAAATAAACTACATTTTGTGCTGAGCAAGTCTTTCACTCTCTACATATTGTGACCTTTCAAAGGGCAGAAGCTAAAAGGAACAAAACTTGAGAGCATCTATTTTTCTCATGACAGCTTCAGCACTATCACAAAGCATATTGTGGGAGATATGGACAAGAAATTATTATTCTGTTTGTACACCATGAACTTTCACACTCCTGCACTGTCTCTTTCTAGGTCTCTCTCTTCTGCTTGATGTGAAAAATCTCTTCAATACAACAGCTATAGAAATTCATAACCATGCAGAAATTGACGATAAAAATGTCAACAACATTTTCTTTGGGTAATCTAAAAAGAAAAGGGAAAACAGGAAGTAAAATACTCCATGCTTTCTTTGAATTGTTGACATAGCGTAACAAAGAACACTCAAGCGGTGCAGCCAAATGCTCAATATTGAGAAAAACAAAGCAGGAGTGGGCTTAGGTACTGACTGGATTTTGCGCCTTATGAATGACAGCTTTCCTACAATATTAATTACTCAGCTTGTTGCCTCTTGTATTTTAATAACTTACCAGTAAAGCTCTGAAAGAAATGTTCAAGTAATACTTTGCCAATGTTCCCATCAAAATTGACGAAACTCTTTTAACAGTGAATGCAAAGGTTAGAAATAAACTGAATGTTAGAAACTCATAAACTCCAAAAGCTGTAATTCAAAGTAAGAGTGCAAATAAAATGAGTTCACTTAGTGTAGTATGGTTATCAATATTGTTTTCCTTTCCAGATTATTATTTTCCCTTCTACGGGTCTTTAACTATCAAAAGAACTAACACCTTCAAACTGGAAATTTGGTTATCCTTGAATGAACATAGTTGGATCTAAAGATACCTTTCAAATAAAATCCACAAAAACTACCCCAGGCCACTTGAAGTAGTCATATTCTGCATCTTTAGAACTCAGCATTCTTGGAACTCCTCTGAATCCTCATGAAAAATAGAATATGATGGGCAAATTTCAAGCTGTAGGAACACAGCTGCTAGAACTACTACATCAGTGTTCTACAAAACTTTAATCTGAGGCTGCCACAACATTTTGAGAGTTTTAGAAACTCTGGGTTTTATTAGCAGTAGTGAAGTGGCATTACGAATCTGTGGCATGAAGCGTGAATGAACCGGAAGAACTGCAAAGGTTCAAGGAAGATATAAAAGAACTAATGGTCTTGCAGGATATGAAATAATTTTGAACTCCTGTAATATTTTACTTCTAAAGAAATCACAGTGTTCAGAAAAGTCCATACACGTCCACACATAGAAAATTAATTAATACATGTTATCTGAGAAAAAGTTGGACCTGAACAGGACAGAGCTAAAATCACAGCTTCATCTTAGAAATAAGTATATGAACATCTTCTAATCCTTAAGGTATTCTTGGTTCCAGTGTCCTTTCCCCAAGGGATAGGCAATGTTTCATATTTGATTTTGTAAAGTAAATGAGAGGGGGGAGATTATAGCCTAAAACAATCTTGCTGAACTACACTTACTTTAAACTTAACTTGTAGTATTAAAACTGACTTTCACATTTACCAAGTCAGTGAAAAGTGACTATTTAAAAAATGTGAATGATAATCTACATTTAGCTCTCCATCTCTTGAACTGTGGACAGAGCCAAGATGCTCCCTCTAGATTGGATGGGATGTCTAACTTTTAGACAAGCTAAAGTTAAGTGAAATTACTCAAACCTATAAGTGATTTAATCTTGGCCATAAAGGAAGTCTGAAATTGAGCTCTGTCCTACAGGCATAAAAATGTTTCCTAAACATAAGGTCATTTTTCTTTCTAACAGTGTAGCTAAAAATACTCCAGTAACCGTTATCTCTGGCACTACCTGAAGTTTGAGAGCTTAACCTGAAGTTAACATCTATCTTACCATAAAAGTTGCATGGAATTTGCATGTTTCTTTTTAAAGATGGAAGAAAAAAGACCAAATGTAAAAAGATGGAGCTGTACTCCCCAGGTTCTGAAGCTTTTCTAGTTTTGCAGCTCCTTAAGAGGAAGGATCCTTAGGAGGGATCCATTCTTTGAAGTTCCTAGCAAAGTGTGATGGTAACCCTCCCAAAGCCTTTGTAGAGTAGAGGATTCATGCTATATTTTGCACTACAAAGTTGAGAGAGACCACAGACTATACACTATAACCTTCCCTGTAATTGCCTCTTATATTTTTAGTCTCATATAAACATACTGCTCATTATGCATTTGCTATACCTGTAGGAAAAAAAGATTAAAAAAAAGTTATCCTGAGCCCACTTCCTTCATGGGAATATGAGATGAGTCACACACATGCAAGTCCCTTTCTTCTGCAGTGTAGTACATTGACTCCAAGCACTTGTACAAATCTCCAATGGAGAGAAACCTTCACCACAAATTTAACAACAACAACAAGGACATGTGTTCCAGACAATTCAATATAACATTTTGTACATTTTTGAAATATATTACTGTACAAAAATGAAAAACAAGAAAGCTATGTTTTGCTGGCTGTTTTGAATATTTCTTTTTCTCCATACCCATTACTTTTTTTTTTCCTCCACTTGTACCTAAAAATATGGAAACTTCTTTTTCATTGCCTTTCTGCAAGAAATTTGTTCCATATGTTACATGTCTAAAATCAATCCAAGAGATTATTTTCCCAGAATGGTCCATTTTTAAGCTTACATTAATCTTCAAAAGCAAATAAATCTTTTTTGTCAGAGACAAGATCTTTAATGTGCTCAGAATGTGCTACAAATGCTAAATTAATTTAAAACAGAAATAGTCATGCTGTTTCAGCTATAACTATTGTAGTCTTTCCTGCCGTACAGAAATGAACAACTGACAAATCTTTCCTGAAGAAAGTTAAATGTCTTTATTTCTATGTTAGAACTGAGGAGGTAACTCCAAAGCTGCACAGCATTTTTTGCACAGTGAGGAAAAGTACAAAAATATGGTGCGTGTCCTGGGTTTAATCACTAGACCACTAATAGTCTAGTTTTAATCACTAGACTATCCGTAAAATGAAAACAACTATAAGCGGTAATATTAATTCTTCCTCTTAACTTTCAAGATGGGAAAGGGGGCCAGATCTAGAACGCAGACGCAAAGGAGGCATTATGAGAAGGATGGTGGGTCATGGGCCCAAGACTCCCCTGGAGAGGGTGGTTCTATGCAGAGGTAGGTGAATGTCCAACTGGCTCTGTCTGTGCTCCTGAGCTCAGATGTGCCAGAACTGACGGGTTTTACCAGCAACACAGCTCATTCTCATCATGTGGTAGCTGAAATTTTTAAGAGACAAATGTGTTCTCAGCATCTTCAGTTTTAATCCAAAGACATTGTCATGAATTTTTCACTTTACTGTGCAAACTCCAGGGAGTAGGTGGGGAGGTGCTAGGAGTTCTTGGAACTCGGATGTTATTGACCCTCAGATATTCAGCAAGTGTCTATAGGTCTCACTTAGCACTTGTATGTTCAAATTTGAACTATATTTGCCTTAGAAGTAAACGAGAGAATTCTAAAATACAACAGCTGTCTAAAAGGCCAGTTTAATCCTTTTGCCCCTGCTTCATAAAGACTTCAACTTTATGATGAATAAGCCTACCTGTAATCCGACAGTTCCATGAAAATTATTGAAAACCAAGTCTTTATGAAACTTTATCAAACTCTGTCAAGTAATCACCACAGTGGATTTCAGTGTTAGTTGGATAAATGCTTTTGCAACTAAATCTGATAGCATTACCTTGTTGGTTTGATCCCTCTCATCACCAATACTGGGCCCGATTCTACCTCAAAGCTAAGGTAAATCAGAAACAATTGCATTTACATCATCAAAGTAATTAAACATTAACCGATGCCAATGGAATGAAACTGGCTTGCTTTATTTTTTTTAAAGGCCTTTGAGCTTTCAAAAAATCCTTTTGCTTTGAAAATAATTTATTTTATTCATTGATTCAGAGAATTTTCTTTACGTCTTAGAAGGGATTCCAGCACCGCTGGAGGATACATTGTGAATGAGCAGTGGTGGATATATTTGTCTCAAATGAGTCATCTGTCTTCTTTGCCTCAGACTGGCAGAAGGCTGTTCTGTCTTGACTGACTCAGTACTAGGACTTACTCTTTCCCTTGATTTCTCAGTCAGAAAAGAAGCATGATAAAAGTGAATCAGACCTAAAAATTCATGTCATCCTATGGATGGACAATCACTTGTAGTGAGGATTTGTGCTGCTTCTGCCCTGGTAGGTGTATCTATATTGTTTTCATTTAATATAGATATACTAGGAAAAAAAAACTGTTAGAATTCACTGGCTCTTTCTCATTTCTCTCTTCTCAGAGAAAATCTGAATGTCTGAAAAACCCATAATCTTTTAGTTCCAGGGGAAAACCAAACCGCTGTCTTACACTGACAGCATTCGTTAAGAGAAAACCATTAAATATGTTGTGCTGTGAATGACTTTTCACTGTCTCCTTAAGGATCCTGGTTGTGATCTTTTCTTTCCTCATTAAAATGATACCATCTCCTTTCCTAAGTGTGACCTGTTTCAATCTTTCAAATGCTGCTAGTATTGATCTATTTCTCTCTTGGAGATAATAAAGCTTTTGCATCCAGTCCTGTGAGATTCTGAAAGGATCCTGCAAAGCTTGATCATTGGCTGGAGTTGAGTGAGTTCTGCCTCTACTATTGTTTCTCCCAAGTGTTTTTGTCAATTGCTGCTTTCAGACATTTTCAGTGCTTTTAAGAAGTGCCTTTAGTTTATTAGTGCTTTATTTCAAATTATATGACCAAACTGTATACTTTTGCTTTTAAAGCACATATATTGGCATTCTGTCAGGCAACACATTGATATTTATACTTAAATTATTTGGTTTAATGTATGACTTAGCCTTGACTCCTGTTATCTGGAAGAAATATTGATTCCTTCTGAACCCCATTTTACTCTGCAGTCTTCAGACAGAGGCTTGTTAACTGCTCCAGATCTTAGATCAACAACTTTGACAGAGTTTGCCTTAGGGGAAAAAGGAGGGTGTTACAATTCCCTTGTTTTGAATTTTGTGTCTCTGTAGGTTACAGAAGCCTTGGTGGTAGTACTAGCTGTTTCTAAACTTCTGTAAAGATAGATCTGTTCACTGATTATCCTGAGTTATATTAAGAAAAAAACAAAGCAAATCTCTGCATTATCTTGGATAACTGCAGTATGTTTTATTGTTACCGTGTTACTAATTAAGGATCATACCTATAATCAAATAATGCCAGACCAAGTACTTCAGTCTGTTCTGTCTAAATCAAAGTTATTTCAGGTTTCGCACTACAGAGTCATTCTCTTTCAGCTCTGATGGTTCCCCTAGTAGGATCTGTAAGGGTATACAGGATCTGTAAAGGATGTAAAAGGTGAGAGTGTCTGCTTTGCTAAGATTATCTGATCGATGACCTTTTCAATGCAAATGCAATAATAATTAAAGGGTGGAAGCAACGAACAGAACACGCAGACACATAGACCTGACAGACAAACATAACCAAGACAAGGACAAGATCAAAATCTCATCAGTCACACTTACTGATGGGCTATGAATATACTGTATGCAAACTAAGGATTTGTGACCAATAAGGTTGCAAATTAGAGGGTCCGGGATATTGGAGGTTGGAAGGTGGTGTTCAGTGGGACTATGTAAACTGAAGAAGGAATGTGCAGGGGAAGGTAACTGGGGGAGGAAAAAAGGAAGAATAGATAGAAAGGGTGTTTTAAAAGGTCCCATTGTGTGTAAAACATGACCAGTCAGTATGCTTGTTTGACTGAGCCCTGTGACTGATCACCATAGTCTGTCCTGTTTTACTAAATCTTTTAATTCTCTGTGCAATCTCAGTCTCTATTCCACGTGTCTGAGTGTTGCAAGAGCTAGTGCCAGCTACTGGGAGGACCAATGTGAGTGAACTGCATGCCAGCAACTGGAGTCAGACTAGGGGGGCGGGCATCCGTGGCCTTTGGTGTCAGCTACTGGAGAGAGTGGGGTCTTGGTGTCAGCTACCAGAGTCTGTGAGGGTCCTTGCCCCAAACACTGAGACAGGACTGGTGTGCATTCCAAATATCACATTGGGAGAATGAGGTGAATGAGATGTCAGTACTAGTGGCTGGAGCAGGACCACATGTCACAGACCATGTTTCTGGTGCCAGCTGCAGGGGAGGAAGTGTCTATACCAAACTGTGTGTGCATGGGGGTGTGTGTGTCATTCACCAACAAACTTCAGGCTGGACTAGCTGATGATTAGGTGACCCATGGAGCAGGTAAGAGGGCCCAGGATCCATGAAGGGGTGTCAGACTGATTGAGGGGACTTGCCAGTACTCAGAGGACCACAAATGTGTATGTGAACCTAGAGAGTGTCATCTGTGTGTGCCGTCACTAGTGAACTTCAGTCCAATCAGCTGAAAAGGAAGAGGGAACTTGGCTTCCTATGTTTATGTTTTATGTGAGTCCTGCACACAGGGGCTGTTGAAAATATCTCTGTGTCTATGTTTATGTTTTATGTGAGTCATGTATACAGGTATTGTTGAATGCAGGCTGTGTCTGTGGCCATCTGTGTAGCTGGCACCATTATTTTCCTCTGTATGTGTCTCTGTGTGTGTGTGTGTGTGTGTGTGTGTGTGTGTCTGGGATATATGCTCAGCCTCACTGCTGGTTCAACCTGCATATGGGAAAGCAGCAGCCACACCCCTCAGCCTGGGCAGAGACATCGGGTCCCTGGGTGTCCCGGGCTGGGCTCCAGCACTTGGTCAGGAGTAGCCGCTGGCCCCAGAGATGCTGGAAGTGGCAGCTCATCCATTAATGGGAAACGTACAGGAACAAGATCCTATACTTATGTAGTTGTTTAGTAATGAAAAAACTCTCCAACTATTGCTAATTCTGCCGTTACCAATGAACTGCAAAAATATCTGAATTTGTGGACTGGTTTTGAATGTTTGAATTCCGTATTCTAGTGTCATTTTAATATTATGTAAAAAATAGACCCTGAAAGCTCAGATGATAAGCAAGGTTTTTGTAAGTGTACATGCATATTTATATTACTGTGAACAGGTCCATGAATATATATTGTACTGTCATAAACTACAAGATATTAGCCAAAGATTGATTATTTTCCATGTTTCCACTCCTGTGATTTTTGGCAGATCCACTTTGTGACTAAACGGGATTGTTTAATGTCAAGGTTACTAAGCCAGTAGCACTGTAAAATTGTCAGACTCTCAGCTGTGTTTTAAAAATATACATATATTAGATACTCACATTGAAGGATGCATAGAGGTCTTGATTTTTAAGAGGTTTCTTTTGAATCATCATTATTTTAGTGCCTTCTTGGATATGGCAATTTATTTTTTAATGTATTGATCCTACAAAATCATGCTAAGTTCTCTGTAGTTGTCAGGTGACTGTCATTTCAGAGAAGGAGGAAAAAAAAATAATAGGCAAATTTTCTCTAGAAAAGCCGCTTCATAAGAAGATACTTTCTCTGTGTGAGGAGAAATCTGTACAGGACAGCATAGGCATGAAGGTGAGGGACAACTGAAATTCTCTAGTAGTTATTTCTCTGCTGTTTTTACCTATTTCTACTCTGTCTTGTTTTCTCTTTGCAAGAATTAAATACCACTTATTATCTTCTAGTTTCTTTTCCTTAACTAGGATTTTCTACAGGGAAGCTTAATTAAAAGGTTATTAAAATGCAATGAATGTATGAAGATCAGATTCTGGCCATGTGTATCTAGATGTACGTGTGCTGTAAAGCACATTTCCAATACAGAAGCAAAGAACAAGGGTGAAACATTTTAATGACTGGATGAGAACACCAAATCCATATTTTAGGTATATTTATTACACTGTTCTGTTTTAGAAAAAAATAGTTGCTACTAGAGGACAAGATAAATAATTTACACTGAAGCATCCATATTAAGAGTAATGTTCTTTTAGGCAAAATGAATTTTACTTATGAATTAAAAACTGACATTTTAAAGCTTAATCTTGATGGCTTTTTAAAGGTTAAATGCTAAAGCTGGGGACTGGGACAGTCCAGTTTTCACAAAATAGCCACTGAAGTTTCTATATGTGATTAACAGAGAAAAAAAACATATGTTATAAATATGGTCCTGACCATGGAGAATTCTCCGGGGACTTGGGAAAAGTCAGGATTTTCTCTACACCTGAATTACGTGGGAAGAGTCTAGCATCAGAATGAAAACAGTCTCCCCCATTCTGAAAACAGGTAGGAAATTTAAGTTCCGTCAGACCCAGAATTCTCTAGCTAGTAACATTAGGCACCTGTAGAGTCAAGCAATCCTGGAGAACCAGCAAATTGTTTGATGGGGTTGCCAAATTTCCAGGTTAAGTAAGGTTTATATTTTCTGCATCCTGTCCTAGTTTCCATCAACTCTTTTTACCTTTTTATTTTGCAGTTGAATTTCATAGACAGAGTTTAGTAGTCCTGTTCTGCATTCAAACATGTGGATGCAACACCTACAGAATTTTCAACATATTTATATAAAAATATACACTTGTTCAATGTCTTCAAGTGCCATGTGCCATGTCAGTGTGATAATAGTCTGATAAAGTATTTAAAATTGGGAATATATGTTAGAATTTGAAGCAGATAAAGTCAAAACATGATAGCAAGGCAACAAATACATCCTGAGTGCTGACTGGGAAGATTAAGCTGGAAGATTATGGAAATGTACAGGAGTGGATACAACAGTATGCTTCTAGCTGTGAGAAAAATTCTTATGGTTTTCAACCATCAGGCTGTGCAAGGACCTTGATTGCTTATTAGCTCTGTAAGTGGAAGGAGAAAACATGTAGTGAGAACTAACAAAAACAGCTATGTCTGTCACTAGGCCTACTAACTATGCTGTTAGTATTGGGTCTATTTTAACAAAGTTCTTCCTTTCTTTAAATCTTGACAGTGGTGGAATGGAAACTGGAAGACAGTCGTCATGATTCTGAAAACTAAAATATCAAAACTATTCCAAGAAGTCATGGGATCTTCCTTCAGTGCATTGCACAGGTAAGTTTGTGAACTGGTAAGTAAGTGTTGGCATAGAAGAGAGACTTTTGTACAATGGGCATTAGAAAGAAGCCAAAGCAGTGAAGGCAGTGCCTTTCGCAGGGATAAATGCATGAATTTATGACTCTTAGATCGTTATGCAGTTGAGATACATGCTTAGTATTGCTTATTTCTACAAGTTTAGGTTATTCATTTCTGCTACGTAAAAGAACATGTGCATTGACATTTAAAAACATGTCATATCTTAGTGTTCTTATTATTCATATTTATTTTTAAAAAATATATTTTCTATTTATATATAGTTGACCTGTAAAACAACCTAAAATGTGAGCTGACAATATCCGCTGATGACACTAAGATGTTCACTGTAATATAAATGAGGAGTCACTGTAAAGAGTTGTGGAAAGGTTACACAAGCAATAAAATGACAGCTAAAATTCCATATAAAAAATGTGACAAATGTTGAAATAATACTAAGTTTACTGCTATTATGTACACAATGATTGGCAAGTCAAATGCTAGGAACAATTAGAAAAGCAAAAGGAAACAAGACAAAACAATCACCATATCACTGTATAAATTCATTGAAGGATTGTACCTTGAAGCCTCTGTCTAAGCAAAAAAGGACATAGAGGAAATATAAAAGGCACAGAGAAGAGCAGGAAGGACAACTGTAATTAGGGATGAAAACTCTTCAGTCTGTAGAAGAGAAAATGGAGAGGACCTTTGGTAGCAGTGTTTAGAAACAGAAGGGGTTTGAGGCAATCTGCTTCAGCTGTTTGCAGTACATCATGAGCTCAAGTGAACCTAGGAGGTCACAGGCAAAACACAAACTTCTTTCTGTGTAACTAAGTTGGAATTTCTCTGCCACAGGATGATTCAGAGGCCAAATGGTTGTATATGTTAAAAAAGAATTAAGCAAATTAGTGCAAGAAAAGCCCCACCAACAGTTATTAAAAACCACTCAGCTCTCTGTGGCCCAATGAGCTGCTGAACATTAAATCATGGGAAGTGAGTATTCTGGGGTCAGCAATATAGGAAGAACTGAAGAATTGAATATCTCAACTAAGCATTAAGAAGGCAAAGGACAAATTCTTTCTCAGACCAATATAGCTATTGGGTAATGCCCATTTTATGGTGCTGCACCGTAGTTCACCAAATTCTTCACCAACAAAACTTGTAGTTCCTGCCTAATAAAAAAATTGCTAGAACACAGTAATCAAATAACACTCATCTCTTAAACTACATTTTAGGATTTTTCCCTCCAAAATCAGATGGACTGTTGTAATAGGAATATGCATATTTCAGATTTACAAATGATGGTCAAATACAAAACAATAAATCTTCTCAAAAATTTTAAGAAAGATTCTGTAAACACCAACAAATCCTGTCAAAACTCATTTAAATCTTCATAAATGTTTTGGTGCTCCCTTGAAATGTATGACCCTGAGTTAGCTGTTGCAATAAATAACAAAGTACTGAACCAACTTCCACCTAAGAAGATCTCCAGAAGATACTTTCAGAGTATATTTTTCATTAGGCTCATAAATATGCAGGGCATATGTGGCTAATTCTGAATTGAAAATCAGTCTTTCTACATCAGCAATACTGATACCATGTACAAGAGAAAAAGAGAAGAAAAATGTCTTCCACTGAGGAAATGTAAGCAGCTTCAATTATTAATTCAGTCCAGATTTTGGCCAGGCTATTGTAAGAGTAGCAACTTTACGATTCTGTTATGACTTCTCATAACACCTAGCTACTTAAAAGGATGGTGTTATTTAGATTTTATTTAGATTTTAGACTAAATGCATTTAGTCTATTGAACATTACTCATCGTTGCCCAAGGGTTTCTACTTAATGGTCAATGTTCTGTAAAATTGACTTTGCAAACACTAAAATGTTTTATTTTTACTTTGAAGTCAAATAGACGTTTTGTGTGACTGCCACATTTGCTTGTTTGTTTTAAAATGTGGAATAAATGTGGATATTCATCCCAACAACTGTTTCCTTAAAATTTAAAAAAAAAAGGTAAAACAAAAAAATTACTGAAAACATGCGAAGATTTTCTTTCTTTTGACCGCATTTCAGATAAAACTGGGGAAGTTAAAAAGTGAAAGAATGTGTCTGGCACATCTTCATATCATTACCTCATTTCACAGGGAGATGCACGCATTTTATAAAGGTTTATCGGGTCTATGTGGCGAGGTGCTGTCAGCTGGGGCTGCATGCTGGCTGCTGCGAGGAGAGGCCGGGGCTGCCCCGCGCCGGTCACAGCAGGTTCCAGCCAGCTCCAACCACTCCAGCGCAGGGCGCAGCAGATTCCTGCGGCCAAGACAGTGGCACACCTGGGAAAACAGATTTAAGAAAGGGAAAGAATGCCTGACACAGAGGAGAAAGGAACAAAAAGGAGTGAGAAAGAGTAGGCTCCATGCAGGAGCTGTGGCCCGTGGGAGATCCATGCTGGAGCAGGCTGTTCCTGAAGGACTTCACGCTGTGGAAGGGATCCATGCTGGAGCAGGGGAAAACCGTGAGGAGGAAGGAGTGGCAGAGACACAGACTTATGGACTGGCCGCATCCTCCTTTGCCCATCCTCCTGCGCTGCTCGGGGTAGGAGAAGGTGGAGGAGTCAGGAATGCAGGAATGAAGTTGATCCTGGGAAGAAGGGGGCAGTGGGGGAAAGGTTTTTGTTTTGTTTTCTTCTAGTTTCAGCTTGCTTATCATCCTACCCTATTTTTAATTGGCAATAAATGAATTTCCCGCAAGTCGAGTATGTTTTGCCAATGACGGTAATTAGTAAGTAATCTTCCTGTCTTCATCTTGACCCATGTGCTTTTCTGTTTTATTTTCTCCCCCATCCTGATGAGAAAGAGGAGAACTGAGAGACTGGCTGGATGACGGTCTGGCAGCCAGCCAAGGCCAACCCACCACAAAAGCGTAATCATGAATTAGAAACTTTAGCCTTTATTCCCCAGGAAGATATGATTTGCAGCAGATTTCTTTACTTCTAAAGAAAGTTTATACAGAATTTGGAGCAGATATAGTGTGATTGTCATTTCCCTTTTCATAGGCTCATACTGAGTTTTCACAAGAAACCTCTAGTAAAATACTTGGAGCAATGAGAATGTAGAAGAGTGAAGTATCACTCTGGAAATAAGGGTGAGAATGCCAGACTTTCCTGTATTCCCATTGTGTAAGGCTCCCAAGTGCGTTTTTCATTTAATTCTTGCTGTCCTGTGAAGATAGCTAAGAAGGATGTGAGTGTGTGGGTGTGTACTGTATCATAACAGCCCTGATTTATCTAAAACACTCAAGGGAGACTTATGAGCTTTTGCTGTGCACCTATTCAAAGAGATTTAGTTAAAATGAAATATTACATGGATGCTGATGCAGGAGCTGGACTTGTCAAGTAAGCAGTTCTGCACATTCAGCAATTAAATGCAGGCAAAGGGAACTTTTCTATTACTGACTACATATACAAGTATGACTTTTGCCTTACTAGTAAAATAATAAATTTTATTATTTTTGGATAGCTTGAATGTCATTAACAATGCTAAAAAAAGCAGCACAACAGAAAATGAAATATTAAAATTAAACATTTCTTTTTGTATTACTAACATATTCCACACGCAAATATTGGTATAAAATGCAGACAATATACACATTACAGCTATTCAACATGAATTGCAAGTAGGTCTAGATATTACTAGGAAACTCTAAGATGGATTCTTTATTCATAGTGTTATCCAGTATACAATGGGTGTGAAGAATGTGGTGATTGTAAAGCATGTACTTTTATTGCTGTGAAATAACATATAGCTGTTTTAAGCACAGTGAGATATTATAATATGTCCCATTGTACCTTATACATTTTTTTTCCTATCGTAGTTATCTCAATTAAATAAGCGGCTGGAAATAGAAAAGAAATATATCTACCACTGTCTTAAAATGCTCCTTACTGACAGTTAAGCAGAACGACCTATGCTTTAATACCATTCCATTCAGCAGTCATGAAGCTGTTCAGAGCAAAGTAGCAGTGCTTTAAATAGTAGCAAAATCTGTAAATGTAAGGATGAATTGAAAATCAGGCCAAGGAAAAGACTGCTCTGGGAGGTTAGAAAAGAATGATAGATTTTCCAGTATTAGTGTTTTAAAATGTAATAATTTACTGAATGTTGTCACTTGCCCTAATCAAAATGGTGCTGATTTTGGATGTAAGTAATACTAAGACATCTTGCAGGCCCGCTGCATACAGACAAAATTTACGTAGCATTGTCAAACTTGTCAAACCATTTTCCTAGAGCGACGAAATAAATGTGTTGGCAAAACTCACCTCTCAGAATTAGAATCATACTAATCGTTATTCATAATCTTCAGAAGTGAATTTAATCCTGAAGAGGAACAGGAACATTATTTATCCAAAATATAATATATTCATCTGAGGATGCTTTGGCTCTGTCAGTCTCTCTGTATACCAAAGGGAAGATATGGATGTGACACCTGGAAGTGCATCCTCCCAAGTTGCTTTAGCTATTAACTACAGGAGTTCAGGACACGGGACCAAAGAATTCAGCAGATTAAAGAAACCAGTACCCGGTTTCCAGTACCCAGAATAATTTCTCTGATTATTAGCACAAAGTGAAGCCTGTGATGCTGCGCATTCACTGCAACCTACAGGAGGCACCAAACAAGTACAAAACTATTTGTGCAAAAAGAAATCAAATTTGTGAAATGTTTCCCTTATTTACAGGATGAGCAAGAATTGTAGAACATTGCATTTTTATTCTACAATGTCAAGTTAAATCAACAGTCTGTACCTTTAAGCGATTAGATTCTTTAGAGGTAATGAATAGAACACATTAGTGTAAAAAATCCAGTTCTAGAGCTTTTTCTACAAAGGTATAAATATGCAAAATTTCTCCTCTTGGGGCAAGTGACTGGTTTAACAACATTGAAAAGGCACTTAGAAAATCTCTTTATAAATCAGTGAATCAAACCTCCAGTCTTTTTCCAGACAATGTAAATATTTGATGTTCGCAGAAATTTTGTCTGATCAACTAGCATAGGATTGGACTGCATTTCATTGAATGTTTCATGCAAAGAGAAGTTAAAGAGATGTTAAACACCAATGCAAGCTGAAATCACTGGAGACATCACTCTGCAACTGACTGAAGAATTTAATCTATCCAATCTTAAGTGCAGATCAGCCATTTTATAGATTTAATAGTAATATTAAATTAACAATATATAAACCAAGTTCAACACTAGCTTTCTAATAACCTTGATTCATTTTTGTGTATATTGAATAACATCTTCCATACTATTTATTAAATTTATTTTACATATTGTTTTATTGCAGAAGGAATAGTCTTTTTCTGATCTATCACTAGCAGATTAATTTATTCACAGTACATCATCCAGTTTGTCAATCTTTGTTTTTGTTTCTAGTGCTAAATTATTTAGTTCAAGCAAATCATTCACACCATTCATGCTTGAAATCAGGGCATAAACTACAGCTAGAGATCTTAGAGAACCGTAATAAATCATCATATTATCTGTATAAATCTCCACTAATGATCTGATATATAGAGATGGCAGGTCATTCATACAGATTAGAAATAAAAACTGAGTCCAGTCAAGGGCTCATAAAATCTGTAATCATTATTTTGAGCATCAAAGTCATTAAAGACTATAGTATTTCATCTACACATATTTAAATTACAGCATCACTATCTAAAATGTGGTAGTCAAAACAGAAGTAACTTCTTATGCCATGAGTTCATTTCAGCATTTTTGACTGTTACTCAAATTTATTGTTTATTATTTCTCTGATTGGAAAGAAAATGTTAAATGAATTGTTTAACCATGTAGTTGTTTGGAAGTTGTTATACCTCTGGACAGGGGTGACTAAAATTGCTGCAGACAATATCTGTAAGAACCAATGAGAAAATGGAAAGCACTGTAAAGCACAAGGCATGTACAAGGAAGTGGGAGGAAAATCAATGGATCGGTCTCTGCTCTGATATATACCCTGTACAAACACACAATGATGGATTTCAGTGCTTATAAATCATTAAGTCTCTATTGGAACCAATGGAACGATCCACTTTTAGGTTATCTGAAGCTCTGTCCAACACCTAGAAGTAGACTGTCAAGAACTAGAGGACAGAAACGAATTTGGCCCTGTCTGTCTTATTGAAGGCCTTGGACAATAATGAAAGTATTGCCTAAAAAATATGCCTGTGTTTATTTTTATACCTTTTCACTGTTGACACTCAGTGGATGTAAGTGAAAGGACTGTGTTTGTTCTTCCAGTCATTTAATATTACCTTATTTTTTTAATGCTAGCATAGTCACTTGAAGTAGAAATATATATTAATTGCTTAATACCATATGCTCACAAACTATGCCAATTCTTCTCTGTCAGCGGTCTCCTTCAGTCAATATGTACCTATCAATGCATAATGTCATTCCTGTTCTTAAATACTGGAAGGACTAAAAATAAAAGAGGAAAACAAGATGTTCTCGCTATGGGATGGCAGTTCAGAGCTGTCCCCATCAATAAAAGACATTGTCTCTTCGGGTCATTTCTGTTTTACATTCTGCTACTTTGCAACACAAACACCTCTCCCTCCACAGAGGTTAGAAAGGTTTCTTTTTTCTACAGGTCTATGGTGAAAATAGGGAAAATAGCCTGTTTCCAGATTCTGACTGAATAGCAATTTATTCTGGAGAACTGTGATCGTGTCAGAAACCAAAATGAGGGCAGGGTTTTCTTTGTGGGAACTGGCAGTCTACTCAAAGAACGCTGATTTTTTAGCACAGTGGCACCGTAAGGGATAAGACCTGTATGCGAGTTCTGAAGGAGAACCCGTGATTTCTAAGGCAATTCAAACCCAGGGTTCAGAGGTGGCTCTAGGAGCACAACACACTGAGACTTTTTATGCTAGATAGAGTAACAGAAGTTCATACCCTCAGGGGAAGACACTGAGCTGATCAGGGGGTAGTGAAAAAATCCTCATCTGTAGATTCCTGGCTTCATTTAATCTTCTTGCAAAACTTCACCAAAAGCCAACAGGTAGCATTTTTGTGACAATAATTTTGTATGTTCTGGTCTCCCCTCCTAGGGACCATTATTTTATCTAGGGCAGATTAAAGGCCAAACAAACAAGCATTGCTTATGGGCTGCTCCTTGTTTTGGACTATTCAGACAAAAGGTCCACCCTGAACTACACCAAGAAGGGAACAGCAAGAAAAAATACAGGTGTTACAGAGAACAAAGGAGTAGTAATGTAAATGCAGCTGGTCAACCCTGACTAGTGGCTGAACCAAAACGACAGCAACATGACAAATGGCAGAAATGAAAAACTATGTGTAAAGAGAGGCATTACCTTACAGAACTGCTGACCAAAGTGGAATTTCCCAGGGCAATCACATCATGAATAACAAATAAGTGTAAAAAGTCAGCAAAACTGAGATCCCTGGGGAAAGAGTAAATGGGACTAGCTGGCTTATTTTGGAGGAGATGACAATGGTAAAGAGGAATAAGTTTGACTGTGAAAAGAGCTATAGAAGGGGTAGTAAATCATATGATTGTGGCTGATCAGGAATACATGTCGCTCAGCCCAGTGCTTGATCACCACAGTTTGGAGCAGGGCTCTTTACTCTCATCTGATTTACCTCCATGACCAGAAGGGATGTGGTGTGATTTTCTCTGTCATCAGTGAGGGAATATCAGGAGGTCTCTTCCTAACATCAGCAAGGGGGTGCCTGGAGGGTACCACTTAGCAAGGCCTTTTCGTCTTTGTAGCACTCTTCATTGAGTGTGCCATTACAATGCTTTTTTATTATTTATTATTTTTTTAAGACTCAATGTCTTAAATTGTAGATATGAAGAATCCCCCTCCCTCCACCATTCTCACACTGCCTTTACTCAGGGGAGGGTAGTCATCCTTAGTGCAAGAGCCGCAATTCAAACTTTTAATATGAAGAAAACTAAGTGTTAGATTACAGGGTTTCTCTTCCAAAAGTCTCTATGTATTTCGTGATGAAAATGGCAGTGATCAATTACCTGTGTACTCCTTTTAAAGCCCTCCTTGACAGTTTCTAAATCATGATAGAGGTATTTGAAATACATTGTACTGTCCTGTCCTCTCATGTAGACTATATTTACGTTTGGTTTCAATAAAGGTATCCTTTATTCTCAGCAATAAGAGAGGATCAAACCCACTCTGTTTGCCCTTGCAGATAAAACACTTCAGTTCAAGCAGAGGAGTTAAAGAGAAAATTCTGCGGGAAAAATAAAGCAAACTGCAATTAAAAATGTTCCAATGATGTAGTAGAGGGAATTTAAGTGGTTGAATCCAAAAGTTTAGCCTGGAATGCATAAGGCAAATAGTTGAACATTACTTTTGTAACCTATCAAAACCTATTCAAAACCAATGTACAATTTGATGTATGTTGGCATCCACATATGAAAGCTTTCAATAGATTTCAGCTGACATAGGTAAAAAATAACTTTTCTGTTCATGTTATTCATACACAGTTTAAGTGGCTATACTTTTTAACTTGTGAATTAAGCTATCATTTTAAAATATGCTTGTTCGCAAGCTAATGTATTGTAGCATGTAAAAAAAGCTGGGTGTATTTTAGATTTACAGCACGCATCTTTAATTATGCTCTTTTTAGTTATTAGAGAATTTTGCTGTATTAAAGAGCTTTAACTCATCAAAAGATTTTCCTGAGCTTGTCTGACTCTCCATCATAGTAGACACCAAAGTCACAGCAGTCCCTAGGGGATTCTCAGATGCGTATACCCTAAACTTGCTCCCGCAGAGATTTAAAGAATTACTGCTTAGTACTTACATTCAAGCTTTGTTCTCCATGTAAAATATTCAGCTCTGTACTACTCTCTGTGGCTGTACATCAGATGATATCCAGCAGGGCCAGGTTTTCAGATTAAATAGTATTAGCTCTGATTAAAAGAAGCAGTATCCAAAAGAAGCAAGTGCTGTAAAAGTTGAGCTTCAAACAAACTTCTCTGTATAACTAACTATTGTGAATACCATGATGATCTTGCTTTATTCCTACAGTTCTCCATTATTAAGTGGTAATAAACTCAAAGGCTATTAAAAAAAAAAGAAAAAAAAAGAGATTTTTCCTTGTTACACATCAGGCAACAGAGAGAATCATTTATATTTTCCTAACAGTACTAGGCACAATAAAAGTCAGGAGTTGCATACAACTTGTTTATTCAGAACTGCTGTTCTCACCATTTCTTGGTATACCCACAAACATTCAGAAACATTAATAATAAACTATTTGTTCACCAGGTTCACACACGGAGACATGGCCAAGGATCACAAGTATCAGGTGGTAGACTGAGTTTGCTAATTGTATTTGGATTCTGGGATCTCAGCCTTCAAGACCTTGCCAAGCCAGAACAGATATTGGAATACGGGATTAGGTCAGCTGTGTGATTTGGGGTGGAAGGGATTTCTACGGTCCTCCAATTCAAATAACTGCTGAAACAGGCTTAACTCTCCAGCTACATCAGGCTACTCAGGGCATGTCTTCCTGAGTGTTTAAAATCTCCAATGATGCAGATTCTGTAATCTTAATGGGAGTATTTTTTCAATGCTTCTAGTGCTTATAATGATTAACAGTTTTGTTGTTTTTTTTTTTTTGTCCTACTTTATTGCCAAAAGGTCTGTTGCAGCAGTTTGTGACTATCCCTTTCATCTTTTCAACATCCAGCTGTGATAAGTCTGGCTGTACTACATTGCATTTGTCTGAAAAAAACCCCACCCAAGTTGTTCCTGGCTGCTGTGTAATGATACCAGGAAAATGAAAAGCAAAATTCAAAACCAATGTACAATTTAATGTATGTTGGCATCCACATATGAAAGCTTTCAATAGATTTCAGCTGACATAGGTAAAAAATAACTTTTCTATTCATGTTATTCATACACAATTCAAGTGGCTATACTTTTTAACTTGTCTTGTAAATTAGTAAGCTAACATGAGAAAGACCAGTCCTGGCTCTAGTGATGTAAATGGAAAAAAATCACTTGTTTCGTTGTCAATGATTGCACTTTACATACATCCTAATATGAGATAAATCAGCTGCACACTAAGTTGACAAACCTGAGAAGTATGATCAAGCACAATGAATGGATGCCACAAGATCCTTGTTCTGAAGTTTGTACTTGACATTTTCCATGAGCTGGCAAGCATAGTGTTACTTTTTTTGTGGGATATATATTCATCAAAGAGATTACAATTCTCTCACTGAAAAACAGTACAACTTTTATAAAATGCAATATTTCATTTTCTGAGAACAGAAAGCAAGCAAGGGTGGGTCCCAAGAGAAAAATCTCAGTTCTTAGTTAAACTCTTGAAAAATGCTCTGCATGTTGCAAATTCTAAGCTTTTTCTCAGTGAGGTATGAATCACTTAGAAGGAAGACATATCCTGCACATTTTTTTCTCCATGAGAAATCAAATCTGTAAACATGAACTTACCTTTATGCAGAAAGTAACTGGTTTATGGGTGGACCATAATGTGGAGACACTGTAGAAGTATAGGATTCCCAGGTGGACAGGACTGGAGGCTGCATGCTCATAGCCTGCCTGCCTGTGCTCTCTGAAGGATGACCAAGTCAAAATGAAATTAGGTGCTTCGGACCAAATTTCTGGTTTACAGAGCGGGACATCCAGTACTTTACTCAACAATCAATTGTAAGACATGATGGTCCCTCACAGTCATGACTCACATGATCCTGATAACCAGATAGCTGACAAGAAAGAGTATAGGGTTGATTGTATATCTGTTGCACTTACTATCAAAGTGTACTAAGCCCAGATTCAGTGTTTTGTTATCATGCCCCTGTTGAAAGCAACACATAGTTCGCGCAGTGATTAATGGGACAAAACTTAACAAGTACAAATGCTGGATTCTGCACCTAAGATGGAGTAATGCTAGGCACAAGTATAAATTGTGAGAGGAGCGGCTGGAGAGCAGTCCTGCAAAAGAGACCTGGGGGTGCTGGTTGAGTCAGCAGTTTGCCCTGGAAGCCAGGAGGACAAACCACATCCTGGGATACATCAAAAACAGTATAATGAACCAGTGAAAATGTGCAATTCAGCACTGGTACAGCCTCACCTTGAGTACAGTGTTCAGTTCTGGGCCCCACCATTTAAGAAGGATGTGAAGGCCCTTGAATGCATGCAGAGGAGGGCAACAAATCTGGTGAAGGGTCTTGAAGGAATGCCCTATGAGGAGCGGGTGAGGACTCTGGGCTTGTCTAGTTTGGAAGAAAGGAGGCTGAGGGGCAACCACATTGCTCTCTACAGCTTCCTTAGGAGGGGAAGTGGAGAGGGAGGTGCTGATCTCTGCTGCTTGGTACCCTGTGATGGAACACATGGGAATAGTTCAAAGTTGCACCAGGGGAGCTCTGGCCTGGACATTAGGAAGCATTTCTAGGTCAAACACTGGAACTGGCTTCCTGGAGAGGTGGTCATTGCCCCATGCCTGTCAGGGTTAAGAGGCATTTGGACAATGCCCTTAATAACAGTCAGGCAGTTGGACTAGATGATCATTGTAGGTGCCTTCCAACTGAAAATTTCTACTCTATTCTATTCTAGTCTAGTCTATTCAAGTCTAGTCTAGTCTATTCTAATTACCTATATGAAACCAAAAATGCAAGTGAGTTGTGTCTGCTTTGGCAATGTTGTTCTGTCATCCGGTTGGATCTCAGGGAAAAAATAACACTGACTTCAGCTTCTGTAGTGTCTTCCATAACAGGAAAGCAACGAAGAATTTCTCTGGATTCAGGAAAATGCTGCATATGCCATCAAGGGTGTTAAAATAAACAAGTGTATACTCAGTCTTTCTGACTATTTTCTGTTACTGAAGTGGCACACTATTAAACAGATTATATATAATTTCTTCTTCAAATCATTATCATAAGTATAATTTATAATATTTACTGTACTTTTGGTGTACAGTAAATAAAGTTGCATGAATGACATAAATACTTGCAGAACTTTGCTTTATTTGTGTGAATAAATTATCACTGTTTGCAAAATACTCTCCAGCTTACTGAACATAACTAACTGAACGATACCCATCTCTGCCTGGAAGAGCTATAGGCAGTTTAAGACTTAGATATTACATTGCCCTAAGAAGAAGAGAGAACTTTGTGGTGATGCTAACACTGATCACAATTCTTAGTAGGTTCATGCAGGCTACAAAACATAATGAAATGGTATGTGAAGTCAATGGAAGCCTGTTACTGAATTTGGTGCAGGCAAGATTTCACCCTGATGTTTTAGATCTTTTAAACAAGTGCGCAACATAAACTACAGTAACTACAGTAACTCCAGTTGTTCAATTAGCTTTTAGATTTTAACAGATATTGCTAACCAACATATTGTAAAAAATCTAGTCTTTACATCACTAACCAAACACGTTCAGAAAAGCCAAAGAGTTCCAGTGGCACTTTGTGCACTTTCTTTAAAATAAAACAAAAAATCTGTCCCTAGAAACAAGTCTTTACCAAATCCTGATTCAGTCTCTCATTTTTATTTTAAACTTCTACTACATAAACTTCATACCACTTGCTCCAGGCTGACTGGGAATACCAGTGAAATGAACTGCAGGTTTGCGTGTCTGTGTCTGTTTTACCACCTCTAACATGTTGCTCTTGCTTCTGCAATATACAACAGGCTTATCTCACCTGACATTTTCAAAGTGCTGTGATTACAGTAAGGCGTAGACTTGTGCCTCCTGTTCTGGTTGTGTAGTATTACTCAGGTGATGGAAATTCTTTTTTAAATAATACCTTCGGACATACAGAAGATGTGAACAGATCTACAATTGATATAAAATGTTGGTGTAAACAATTTCTATCTCAAAGGGCATTTCTAAACAACCCCTAGTACAGAGGACTCTGACATGGAATAGAGCCTTTTGCGGACACTGTCAGCCTATTTTGCAGAACAGAGCTTAACACATTTTGCAAGGTTGGTTAAGAGCTATTTTGTTATCAGCATGTTATTCAGCTTATACTGCAGGTTTCTCAAAGGGACACCGTTATGCTCCAGTGACACCAAAGGCTACTGCTTAGGACACAAGTCTACCTCTACAGAATAATCAGCAGAATTAAGGCTTTAGACCTTCCTGAATAAATTGGCAATTGTTCAGCAGAAGTCTCTGTACAGAGTGAATCTGTACCTTTGTTCTGTCTCATTCCTCACTGATCATAAAGATGAATATATTCTTATACAGCAACAATGTAAGCTTTGCCTGCTCAAGAATGACCTCATAAAAAATAAAGAGGAATTCTTTTCATTATGGAAATTGTTAGCATAATACTACCTCTTTTAATAGAGACCACCTACACATTTCTTAGTTCTGCAGTTTAGCTTCCTTCAAATATAAATTTCTGATGTCATATAATTCAGTGGATTGTTTAAAAAGGTGATAATTTCTAATGAATTTCAGTAAATTTTTTTTGGTTTAAAATCAATTATAAAAATTTTTAAATATAAAATTGGAATTAACTTTAATTTTAAGATTATATTTGATATCAGTAAGTAGCAGGTTTCTCTAATCTGTTCAAATCTATTTACATACAAAAACATATTTTCTCTGCTACTTCTGAGAATGGAACAAGTATTATAAATGCCACAACTTTTAAGAAATTTAGACAACTAGGATTTCAAGATATATATTTAGACCTAATACAAGACTCCTGATGTGTGCGTGTACATTCTGTTAAGTCTTTCAGTACACAGCATTTCAGTTAAGAATTTATATTTCATCTGTTCTCATTTGTAGAAATGGTTGCCATTTCCCTTTTTTGCATGACTTAAGAGGTTAAGTTGCTTGAGTTAGCTAGCATTGAAATATAAAATCAGGCATTTGAAATCTAATGCATTTCAAAGAACAAAATGCCTTTCTGCTTATTCTGCTTGCCAAGATGCAATTTTATCACCAAGAATTGTAGCAAATTTTTTCTTGGTATATTAACATGCACTAATACACCATGTCACAAACATCAGCACATGGAAAATCAGATAGCTGTAAACTAAAGACTGTATAACGAAAAACTATTTGCACTTTGTGAAAAATATTAGTAATTCATCATTATGAGGATGACTCCAACATTCCTAACTTCATCATTCTTACTACAGAAACAGCAATTACAGAATCACAGAATCACAGAATAGTAGGGGTTGGAAGGGACCTCTGTGGGTCATCTAGTCCAACCCTCCTGCCGAAGCAGGGTCACCTACAGCAGGCTGCACAGGACCTTGTCCAGGCGGGTCTTGAATATCTCCAGAGAAGGAGAATCCACAACCTCCCTGGGCAGCCTGTTCCAGTGCTCTGTCACCCTCAGAGGGAAGAAGTTCTTCCTCATATTCAAACGGAACCTCCTATGCTTCAGTTTGTGCCCTTTGCCCCTTGTCCTGTCTCTGGACACCACTGAAAAGAGCTTGGCCCCATCCTCCTGACACCCACCCTTCAGATATTTGTAGGCATTTATAAGGTCCCCTCTCAGCCTTCTCTTCTTCAGGCTGAACAAGCCCAGTTCCCTCAACCTCTCCTCGTAGGAGAGATGCTCCAGTCCCCTCAGCATCCTTGTAGCCCTCCGCTGAACTCTCTCCAGTAGCTCCTCATCTTTCTCGAACTGGGGAGCCCAGAACTGGACAGAGCACTTCAGATGAGGCCTCACTAGGGCAGTGTAGAGGGGAAGGAGAACCTCCCTCGACCTGCTATCCACACTCCTCCTAATGCACCCCAGGATGCCATTGGCCTTCTTGGAAGCCAGGGCACACTGCTGGCTCATGGTTAACAGGATACTCTAGTCCTGTCAAGATGTATCATTTCAGCAATGGGCAACTCTTGGAACAGAAGATCACTGTTAAGTGATGCATGTGAATGTTTATAGGTGACATTGCAGTGCTCTGTTCCTCTCTTTTCTGGAACCAGTGTGCTTTTTTTTGTATTCTGGTGATTTTTAAAAAATAAAAAATATTTTCATAATTTTATTTACAGAAGCTATGCTAGAATTATTTTAATATTTGTATCCATTCACGTGCTGTCTTACATCTGAGAGTTCATTATAAGCAGCAGAGAAACTTCTAGTTCATAAACTACAGCTCATGATATTTATTTCTATTATTACTAAGATTTCATTTCTCTACTTATCTTGGAAGTTGCTCCTCCTTTAGCAGCACTGCTATCACAGTCACCGTCAGGGCCACAGTCTCTGTAGGATGCAATCAACCAACTAAAAGCACACAAATGATATTATATGCAACCTTTGATCAGGATTCTTTTTGTGCTTCCCATCTTGTGTTTACTGTATTGAGAGGCTATAGTCACTGTATTTAGTCTCTCTTTAGTATACCGTAAAAATAAACTCTGAATATTGAAGGAGTGATCATGAAAATGAACTTAGCTCAAATTCTTTAAGACAAATTGGAGCTGTTCTGGAAAAATATTTCAATTTTTTATATTTATTTCAGTCGTGGTTAATTTTTTTCTATGTGAAATTTTAGAACTATTTGATATAGGTCAGTTATATTTTTTTTGTTTTTAAAAGATTTTTCTTAAAATTGAGTGTACAGTACTTGATCAAGAATCTGGTAAGTGAGAAATAAGAGCCTTCAGCAAAGAGACCACAGATTCACATGAGAGTATTTGCAGTTTCTATCATCTCAGTCATTCGCAGTTCTTTGCTTGACTGACAAGTTTTTATGCAGAAGTCTCAGTGTATGATCTGATAAGTTTTGGGGGATTTTAAGGTTGTATTCATTTCAGATCTCTTGAAATTCTTACCAATTTGCTGTACTAAAATCAGTACTACAAAATCCACCTTCCATAGTCTCATAGAAGTACAAAATGCACCTGTTGCACAGTATAATGGAAGTCTATAAGAAGTGCAGCTCTCATCTGTACATGTGTTGTTGCGTCAGAATGAATAGTTCTGGAGAGCTGTGGTAAGTCCTTTCCACCATGTGTCTGAAGCAGTTGATGAGATACTATTATTTAAAGCCCAGCCCTGCAGATGTGTTGAACAAGTCTTTTCCATAAAACATATTAGTGTTCACAAAGGCCAAGCTTTTATTGTTCACATTAATATACCTTTCCAGCTGGAGATTGCTATAATAATTGCTATATTCTACTTTCTTATGTAGCTTCGCAGTACAAAACAAGAGGTCTGGTACAATAACAGATTTTAATGGACAAACTCGCAACCACAAAGCCACATACATAGTTTTTATTTCAGATATGCTACACGGATGAAGACTTTTTTTCTGAACTTTATGATGAATTTTTATCTAAATATTAAGACTTGTAAGATCTGTGGCATTATGAAATGAAACAATCTAAACTTGGACATTCTTGCTCTTAGTTAATGAGTCTTTCACGAAGATTATCATGTTCAGTTTGGAAAGCTTTGGCTGGCGTTGATAATTTCTCGGTCTTCTAAATTTTACAAGCCTTTTTGAGTTCAACAGGGAGAAGCTATTTCACTCATCTCAATTTAGTAAACTTCAGCAGGCAATGTGGCAAAATCCAGATGCTTTAAGTGAAACTTTGTTACTCTTTATTTTCACAGCTTCTGAAAAGCATAAAAAATCTGTTTCCAGGTAACAGAGCAGCATACTTGGATGTTCAGTATAAGCAGGTAGGATTATATGTTGAAACAGAAAAAAAAAATAAAACTTTTCCTGCAGACCATGCAATATAAGTAGAGCTTTTATACTCCTTCAGTAGCAGCTATTTTTTCTCAGTACAAAACAAATAATGGCTTTTATAGTGACATTTATCTCTCTGCTACCTTTTCCCTAAATATTTCTATTTTTTTTCTCATCCTAAGCCCTACGTCATTGTGCTGTGCTCTCATTTGGGACTGAACTGCCTGTGCAGGTCCAGTTAATTTCCACCACTGTCAGATGACACCAGTTGCATCACATCTATAGCAATTCATTCGCACAGGTTAACCTTGGCTTTTGGTTAATGGCACTTCTTAAATTCCATGAGGGTTTCATGGACTATTGAAATACTGACTCTGGAAAAGGGAAAAAAAAAGGTGTTGTTTGTTTGCAGATGTTTTCCATCCATTGTTTGCTACATGAACATATTTGTAAGATTGCAGTTTCTGTGGAAAACCTGTGATTAAAGAACAAATCAACAATAATTTCTCAAGACGTTGAAACCTTTAATCCTCAAATGGCTAATTCTAGAGTCTTGCCAAGATGCTAAGCTGTGTTACCAATCAGACTGAAGACATGGCAGGTTGGGGATCAGCTGGTTTAACAAATGAGGAAAATTGTTTATCTCAAAGAACAAGATTAAACAATGTGAGATTTGAAGTGGGAATCCGAGTCTCAAACTCAAGTCTTTAACAATATTTATGTGCAGTAAAAAATGGTACACTAAGTGGCTCTCAATCTACGGCCTGGGGACTATCTACTTGGCAGGTACTAGTAGTAGCTTAGTGGCAAGCAAAATATGGCCTCATAAACTAGTCCTAGGAAATTTTTCTTTGGGTCATTGCAGTAGGAGTCTTATATTTTTTAATAGTCACATGTGGGAATTTTGTCCCTGATGTGAATACACTGGACTAGAAAATAGTCCCGCACTTCTTAGAAAAATGATCATAGAAAGAGATTGATTTGGTGTAAACGGAGCTTAGACATGCCAGAGAGAATGAAAGTAAAAAACAATGTCAGAAGATCAGAGGAATATTCACATGATTTCAGGAAGTTACTGCTCCACACATGAAAGTTGCTGACCCTCATGTGAACCACAGTAAACCCCTCCTGTGCATGTTTTAGCTTGCTGCAAATGGAAAGCAAACCAGAGCTGCTTAAAAACCAGTTGTTTCCCTGCATAGAAGAAGGTGCAAATAGAAGGTCTCTTACAATGGCTCTGCTGAGGGCTGAAGCTTCCAGTAAAAGAACTACAAGCTCCAAAGAACCCCTTAACCTGAACAACCCCTACCTTGTGAGCATGCCTGCCTGCTCAAAATTTTGGTGATTTGAGCTTTGAACCTTCACTTGAGAACTGTTCTTTGTTTCTACAGGTCTCAAGATAGGCAGCGCTGTGAGAAAATGCCCTTCCATGACAACAAGTTGTATTCATAGAATAAGCAAGATTTAATCATAACAAGAAGCAGTTTGGGTAAGTAATCTTAACTGTTTTCAGCATTCGCATCTGATGATTAGTATAGTGAGAAGACAAATACATTAAAACAAAGGCAAAGAGCGAGTCTTCAAAACAGAGCCAGATCTGTTTGCAAAGAGCATTGAAACTGGAACAGATTACTGACTCATAAGGGCTGAAGGGAAAGGGGGACAAGGTACTGAAATGAACTGGTTAAATCCTGTAGGCAGTCTGTTAAAAAAATAATTTATCTTTGTGAATGTGATTGCTATACCTGTTACTGTAACAAGATCAGTTAATGAGATTGGGTAAAAAGCTATTTACTTCACTGGTTATAGTTAACTATATGAGATTTCTAGAAATCATAGATATTCCAAATGAGGCCTAGAACTTCCAAGTTAAATACAAATGATCAGAATGTATTTTGCAAATGAAAGCTGCTTTAACTCTTGCAGACACAAATACCATTGAAAACATTAAGGAGAGATGTTTTTCTATTTTGATTTCAGTGACTCCAAATTTAAAAGGAAAAAAAAAATCAGTCTTGCATTTATATTCATCAAATAGATTAACATAAACACACGAATAATAAAATGTTGCAACCAGAAAAGGAACTGGCAAAATTTAATAGCACAACACATTCTCAAATTTTGTTCATGGCTCAAAACCCCAATTATTTACATGCATGGTCTATTTACACAGAAAATGATTTTCTGAAAAAGTAAAATAATTACTTCAGGTGAAATAAATGATTATTCACCAATAATGTGTAATAACCTGACTAAAGGCAAAAATAAAGCAAAAAACCCCAAATCAGTCAGTTTAACTCAACCTGAAACGAAAAATATCCTTGGTTTCTATTGAAGTTCTCCACAAACCTTTCTTCTCTCTCTCCTTCAGCTCCCATACATGCTTCTCTCAGCTCTGACATCGTGATTTGCTTGACAGTGCCCATTTTGAAAATGGAGAAAAAGCAAAAAAGAAGTAAGCATTGATTTGAACAGCGGAAAATTAAAATCTTGGAAAAAGGAAAAGCAAAGGCAGGGACAAAAGAGAATCTTGAAAGTAACCTCTTCTGAATCTAGAACAGCTTTCATAAATATTTGACATTACCTTGATGATTATTTTGCAAGTCATATCAGCAGTGATAAAATTACATTTGATTTTACTATGAATGAACTGCATTCATTAGCAAGAGGCTGGAATCTTGCTTAAAAAGACAGCTCATGAAACTACAGTTTCAGTTCTGCTTTAGTCTGATCAAGGATCGCATTTAGAATCTTCAGATATTTGAGAAAAGCACCCATTAATATTTGCTGAGGGGGTGTAGGAATACAAGTTCTATGAATCTTACACGCAAAGATGATAAAGTGTTTGAATATGAAGCTAATTACAATTTTACAATTTTTAATATTGTAACTATGTTCATATATCTTACCTGACTTTTGTTATGAGAATAAGGAGTTCTAGAAATTACGGAAAAAATAAACCATACAAAGCTGCTCATTTTAGCACAATTCCTTTTTATGAATAAAGAGGACCATGATGGTGCAAAAGTATATGTTCAGTTAAAATTCTTGAAGCATATAAAATACCAATCATGTCCACAATGAAGTCTCACCACCTGATGAAATATATATTCAGAAAACTTGATATAACTTACAAACAAAGAAACAGTTCCATTTAAAAAAAATGAATTTTTATGTTTGATTTCTTATTTTCTAATGTTTTGTAAGTTTTAAAAGATAGCATTATAATTTTATATTTTTTTAAATGTAGTAGCTGTAATTCATATTTCAGCTTGCCCTTGGAGTACTGTGGGTTTACTGATATTGATCCAGCAGTTAGATTAAACAAAAAAACACCTGTTCTGGAGATTGAAATGGTACCATTTTTCAGGTCTGTTGACTTTCTCAAACTTATAAAAGCTACTTACATACCATGTAACAGTATGCATTGTTATGGTGAAAGTGGCTACTGTTGTAAATGTTGTGTTTTCTTTCAAAACCCCAAATTTCATGTCATTATAAAACCACATGCAGACAGTTTTCATGTTTCTTCAAAGATAGGAACCATGGCAGGATCACTAGTTGATGCTTTTAGACGTTGTCTGACCAATTCTTTTTTAGGCATGAGGAGACCTTTAGTTCAAGAGCTTAGTCTAGTGGTAGGAACATGGAAGGGAAATTGTGAGCAACAACAGATCTTTGAACATTGAAGCAGAGCTGCTTCCTGGAAGCTATACATATAGCTCAGAATTCTGCTCGTGACAAACTCGGTTCCACAGTCATGTGTAGTAAGCCGTGCTGATTTCTCCTCCCAAAGGAGGCAGCTGTAAGAGGTCACGGGCTCTGCTCTGAGAACAGGACTTTGCAGAGCCATACCACTGCCCTATATTTTACTGTGTGTTGTGCTTACTACCCACCTCTACTCAGAAGATATTGTAAGATCAGTTTTTCTCATAAACTGATTTTTTTAGTGAATTTTGACCAGTGATCTGTGATACTTTCATGCACTGCTACCTTCAGCTCCTTTTTTCTTCTACATTCATTGAAAAACAGCCAGGGTCAAATAGGTTTTATATTATATGCATTTCTACTCTTTTTAGATTACTTATTTTGACAGGAGGGAATAATACCATCTTATGGCAACTGACACAGAAAACATATACAATTGTTCCTCATGTCACAAAGAACCTATTTTATTAAAAAGTCTTGATAAGCTATATAAGCTGTATATTTATGGGTTAGCATATATTTTGCTTCCACTAAAATATTTGATTAGAGAAATTAACTAGCATTGGATGCAGTGATTAGTTTTACATGATAATAAAAAGAGATTAGAGAAATAGCCCTGTGTAAGGGAACAGGCTACACAGAATCACAGATTCATGAAGGTTGGAAAGGATGTTTAAAATCGAGTCCAACTGTTAACACTGTAAAGTCCATGTCTTTAAGTGCCACATCTACATGTCTTTTAAATATCTCCAGGGGTTGTGACTCCACCACTTCCCTGGGCAGCCTGTCCCAATGCTTGACCACTCTTTCAGTAAAGAAATTTTTCCTGATATCCAATCTAAACCTTCCCTGGTGCAACTTGAGGCCATTGCCTCTTTCTTGCTACTTGGAAAAAGAGACTGACAGCCACCTCCCTACAACCTCCTCCTTTTGGGTAGTTGTAGAGAGCAATAATGTCTCCCTTAGTCTCCTCTTCTCCAGATTAAATAACCCAAGTTCCCACATACAACTTGCCTCAGATCATCAGTCCAGCCTGTCCAGGTCCCTCTGTCGAGATTTCCTACCCTCAAGCAGATCAACACTCCCACCCTACTTGGTGTTGTCTGCAAACTTGCTGAAGGTGCAGAAGATCCGCTTCGTCCAGATCACTAATAAGGATGTTAAAAAGAACTGGCCCCAGTACTGAGCCCTGGGGAAGAGCACTTGTGACCAGCCACCAACTGGATTTAACTCTATTCACTACCACTCTCTGGGCCTGGCCATCCAGACAGTTTTTTACTCAGAGAAGCATATGCCCATCTGAGCCATGAGCAGCCAGTTTCCTCAGAAGAATGCTGTGGGAAAAGGTGTTAAAGGCTCTGCTAAAGTCTAGGTGAAGAACGTCTGCAGCATTTCCCTCATCCGCTAAGCAGGTCACCTAGTCGTAGAAGGAGATCAGGTTAGCCAAGCAGGACTTGCCTTTCATTAACACTTGCTGACTAGGCCTGGTCGCCTGGTTGTCCTGTACATGCTGCATGATGGCACTCAAAGTGAGCTGCTCCATAATCTTCCGTGGCACCGAGGTCAGACTGACAGGTCTGTAGTTCCCGGGATCCTCCTTCTGGGCCTTCTTGTAGATGGGCATCACATTTGCTAACCTCCAGTCAGCTGGGACCTCCCCAGTTAGCCAGGACTGCTGATAAATGACGGAAAGTGGCTTGGTGAGCACTTCCACCAACTCCCTCAGTACTATCGGGTGGATCCCATCTGGCCCCATACACTTGTGTGTGTCCAAGTGATGTTGCAGGTACCTGGAGAGCAACTGGTTTTACTGTTACAGACTGAGGCAAAGAATGCATTAAGTACCTTAGCCTTTTCCTCATCCTCCTGCATCTGATTAAGGGTGGAGATTCCCCTTAGCCCTCCATTTGTTACTAATGTATTAATAGAAACATTTTTCCTTGTCCTTTTTGGCAATATCCATACTAAGCTCTAGTTGGGCTTTGGCCCTTCTGATTTTATCCCTGCATAACCTCACAACATCCTTGTAATCCTCCTGAGTTGCCTGCCCCTTCTTCCAAAGGACTGTGAGTCCAAAACCCCATTCTGCCAAAGTGAAAATATTGTTCATGTTCTGATCAGTATAAACCAGCATGTTGGTTAACTGGCTTATTTTATTTTCATCCTAGACAGATCCTTGTATTTGAACCGCATAGCTGCCCAAGAACTGATGGAATCATTGTCAGTGTCTGAATTTGTAGGGCAGGAACTTCATAAAAGTAGAATCAAAGAAGGTTTAGCATAAGGATAACCTAACTGTAATGTAGTAATTTGTCTTCCAATGCACCAGTCCAGAGAAGAATCTTCACTTCTTCTAGTTGTGACAGCTCCCAGTTGCAAACATATGTTCTGAAAAGCTGCAGAACAAGCAGGATGGTGATAGCAGATGAAGAAGTTGTAAGCTTCTTTGAAAGGCTTCAGGGCACTGAAAGAAATGACAGAGTGCCACAGAGCACATAAAACCAGCTGTAATGATTTTGGTCAAAGATAGAAGTAACTTGCCTGTACTAGAAGCTAAAACAATTGCAAAGATAGAAGACTAAATTCAACATATAAAGTAGTTTTCATGCGTAGTCAATCCACAACCACTGATGTCTGGGAGGCTTTCTGACTCATATGTCACAGTCATTTTCACAACCATTTTCAATCACTCCTGTTATACAATTCACATTTTTGTTTTTCTCATTTTTCTTTCTGTAGGGCCAATTGGAGAAAGGTTGACAAAGAATAAAGTTCCTGAAAAGATATGGAAGGGAAAAGAATGAGGTCTTTGTTACCTAACAAAGGCATCTTTGGCTGGAAGACAGTGAGATGTGTAAGTGTGGAATTTTAAGGTTTCCAGGCAGAAAAGGAACTGGTGGTTCTGAAGACATCAGATCATACTGATCATACCTGAACTTCTAGATTATGGGTTGTAACTATGTTTCATATTATTGTAGAAATGAGGAGTTGCTGCAGCATTTGAAAGCAAAAACATCTGCTGTATCTGGCCTGACCATGACAGTCCCATGGATCACTTATAGGTTAGGACCTTTAATATTCTCTTACTATATGCTGATATTGCTTCAGAAGCTCGCGTATCCTGGGCTGCATCAAAAGAAGCGTGGCCAGCATGTCAAGGGAGGGGATTCTACACCTGAGTCCTCAGCACAGGAAAGACATGGACCTGTTGGAGAGGGTCCAGAGGAAGGCCACAAAAATGATCAGAGGGTTAGAACACCTCACCTATGAGGAAAGGCTGAGAGAGTTGGGGTTATTCAGCCTGGAGAAGAGAAATGTCTGGGGAGACCTTATTGTGGCCTTTCAGTGCTTAAAGGGATCTTCTGAGAAAGAAGGGTACAAACATTTTAGCAGGGCCTGTAGCGATAGGACATAAGGGATAGTGATTTTAAATTAAAATAGGGTAGATTTAGATGAAAGATGGAAGAAATGTTTTGCAATAAGGGTCATGAAGCACTGAACAAGTTGTCCAGAGAGGTGGTTGAAGCCCCATCCCTGGAAGCAAGCAAAATCAGGTTTGATGTGTCTCTGAACAACCTGATCTGGCTGAAGATTTGCCTGCTCATTGCAGGGGATTTGGACTAGATGACCTTTAAAGGTCCCTTTCGACCCCAACTATTCTATGATTCTATTCTATCCCACATTAACAAATTGTAAAGTAGTCCAGACACTATATTGAAAAGCTACTGCATTCTAAGGAGTTGAAACCTGTGAACAACCTAATATTATCCAGACCACATCAGAGCTGAATCAGTCCTGATCTACTTTCTTAGAAAGGATGCTGCAATATTGATACCAGGTGTTTTGAAAAATGCTCCAACAGCGCATTATAGTGATTAAGCTTCAACCAATTTTTACAGGTGGTCTCCTCCCCTCTCCAGTAAAGAGAGTGCATGACTTCACAATCTTTTGCTTAGTAGATTATAAATGTTCTCTTTTTTTTGCCCTAAAATTGTTCATTCTCTGTAAGCAAAGTTTAAAATAATGTCCCTGGAACACAGTGTTTTTGACACTTTTCAGTTGTCTGAAGCTTTCTGTATAGAGCTCTCTCCACTTGTATTTTTCCTGAGATAAGTTTCAGTAGATGTCCAAAAAGATATCTGAAAAATGCATGGATAGAGAAATGTGATGCAGAAGACTACGCTGAAACAAGAGTTTAACTAGTTTACCATGATGGTTCTGCTACCATAGCTTCAGCAGATTTGAAAACTCCACTTAAAATATGATCTGGTAGTGATTAATAACTTAGCCCTGACTGCTGGAGAACTAGTATTATTTAAGGTCTTTTTGTCAGTATATTACACATCCATAGACCCAAAAGTACTCGATTACAGGAGGTGCCTATACAAAGTTGACTGTAGAAGCAGAACTTTAAGTGGTACTTAGAAACTCTTTCCCTGGGTTTCTGTAGATACTTAACAACCAATGACTGTTTGGGTCAAATGATGTGTGCACTGCTTTGGAACTCCTCTAATGCAGTATTATGTAGCCTGGTTGTGCCTTCGTACACTTGCAATTATATGTTACAATGGTATGTTGGCAATAGACAGTAAAAAAAAAAAGTCTAAAAGAATGTGTGCATACTTCAAAAAAATACTAGAAGATTTCAATCTTTGGAAGTTTTAAAGTCTTGTTTCTTAAATTATTGCTAACAAATATGATTGCAGATATACTCATCACAACATTTTGTTATGGCTTCTGCTTAAGTAGACTTTTTGATGTATATTGCCTTCATGCTGTATTCTAAGGAGGATAGTCTCAGAATATTCTGCTGGAGGTGGATAGGTCATGATAGTTTCTTAGCCCTAAATTAGGAATTATACTCTGGGTACTTAGAATTCTTGGAGGTCAGGCAGTGGGGGTGTCTGATATGGGCCTGTCTATGAAAAAAGGTACTGCCTGCCATGAGGGCATCAGCTGTTGGGACTTGAGCAGACAAATTCGTGTGAATGAGCTACAGTAAATGGATGTGCACTGGCTCTCCTTGTGAGCAATCTGAGTTGATTAACTGGGATACTGAACGCAGGAATCTCTACTTCTTTCTGGGTCCTGTGTGATAGACGATTCCCAGGTCAATCAGAAGCGCCCTGAGCCTGGTGGGGAGCTTTCAGAAAAGTCATCTTTCTACACAGTAAATTGCTTTTTTTGAGGGAAGTAATTAATAACAATCACTTCAACAACACTGGCAAATAACTTCTTAGAGCTTGGTTCGGTTAGAATTATGTTTTATTTAGCCTTATGAGGTTGGAAAACCATCTGTAATTTGGCATGGAAACCAGAGTTCTTCTCTGGGGAGAGGGAGAAACAATGATTTTTTTAGACTACATTTTAGCAATTAGCTCCAGATGTTGTTCTGTATCTTGTTAGGCTCTCTGGGAAATTTATGTATGAGAAAATAGTTTTGCTTTTCATGTTTAAACAAACATTACCTGCCAGAACATTTGGGCACTGTGCACTTGTAGGAAGTTTCCCCCTTTCTTATTTTTCAGTCTGCCCTGGGAGAAGATATCAATGTCTGTTAATAAAACAACCATGCTAAGTAGAACACACAGTTGACACCGGCATTAGATTGTTTTGTTTCACTGGTGCCACAAAGGTATTCTGGTATAACAGAAATTTCTTATAATAATAACGGTTATGTTACTGAAGTGCTCTAGTTTTCTTTTATACTAGAGACAATTTCTGCAGTGTTCCCTGCAAATGTAGGGGCAACTGTTTGTTCGGGGTCTCATAAGCTACATATTGCTGATCTGAGCGAAGTTATTTATGACTTGGCTTTCCACAGGGAATTGTTAAAGAACATTACTGCCACTACCACCCTATTTTAAGGTATGAAATTGGGGTTGTGTACGCAATATCTAATATATACCCATTATCTGGGTTCATACACTGAGGATTTTGAGGAAATGTCAAGTTCCATAGATTGACCTGTGTTAGTAATCACATCAACATGTCGTGTAATCTTTTTACTAGTATTTTCACCATTATTTTCTAAACCAGGTCGAAAGATTCAGAACAATGGGAATTCAGGTCATTTAGCTAAGAAGAAGTGAGCTCAAAATGGAATTACTTGAGATTAATACACCTTCCTAATTAGGTCAGCAGAGAATCTATTTAAACCAGCACACTTCATGAAAAGAAAAGACAAGCTTGCTGGTTATGGTATTACAAACAGTGCACCGTCTTGATCAGAGACTGGTAGTGGCATGAAACAAAACTTCTGCTTTGCAAAAATATTAACTAACTAAGCCTCACAACCCTGTTATTTTCCTTTCTTGGGAAAAATAGAAATTAATACATTAATTACTCTAGAACAATTAAAATGATTTATCTTAAAAGATTCTGCCACTACTTATATTATTTTGAAATAAGCTATGAGAGTGAAGTTGTGTGTGATGCTTTGCATAGTGTTCTTTAAATTACATGAAGATGCTGGAAACAACAGCTACTAGTGTTTGCTGAAGTCCAACACTTTGTGATAGACATTTATACACGTAGTAGAAAAAGGTTCAACACCTTGTAGCTCTGTAGTAATTGTGCTGTTCCCATTGCTATTAATGGACCACAGTCTTGTACTAGCTTAGCTATATAAGGCCTAAGGACTTGCCTGGCCTTGTCTAGACTTCTCTGGTCTTATTTTAGCTATTCTTAGCTGAAGGAGTAAATTGTGTAATAGTTAGGTGACTAGAGTTTAACTTCCTTTAATTAGCTTTATTTTAGCTTTATGCCACTAGATAGCTTTACCTGAAGAAATTCTGCCATATACTGTAAATGTCTAAAAAATCCAAAGCTTCGAGTCTAACAACTGTTAGACACAGCCCTCAGAATAGCCATCACAGTTCTCTGAGCGGGTGCCTTAAAGTCAGTGAATATTTCTCCTGTTCACAAGAATAAATTTGGTTTACAGGAAAGTTTGCTAGGAAAGGTGCACAGCTGAAGCTGCTGTGGTGGTTGAATTTTGCCAGAGCAGATGTGTTCAGCAGACATGGTTGATAATGCTTTAAACCACGACTGTTGCTGAAACAAAACTGCAAACCTGCACAGCTGCTGATGTTTTCTGCCAAAAATACCACAGGTTGGGAACAGAGAGTCTTCTGGGCAGATCTTCTGGCTTCTTCTGATCCAGTTCCTCCTCTTCCTCACCTGGTCTTTGTGGGATTTTTTTTCCTGTGTTCATGAGGCAGCTGCAAGTGGCTAAACACACTGAAATTCCCTGATGCTAAAGAGAGAAATATAGGAAGACAGGGTTCCTGTGGGAGAAGGACAGGTGACAATGGGAAAAGCTGGAGTTTGTTTTAATAGATTTTCATGGCCATGAAAGACTGAGTGGGAGAGAAAGAAATAATTGCCTTTGCACTGAGCAGATGGGTTAAATCACGATGCCTTGTTCTCACATTTGTCAGCTAGGATAACAGAATCCTGGACAACACAGACAGACTTGTAGTGCCAATCCTAGCCAAAACACACACTGAGGATATTTGTTGTGTGCATAGGAGGATATTGTGCCCAAAGCAAAATATATGCATCACCCCTGCCCCAGGCACACACAGCAACGAGTCTCTTCTGGTGATATCTGAGAGGAAGGACCGGTGATGTAGGACACCTGAGACAGATTAAATGACAGAGCAGGAAGGAGGTTGTAGGCACATTCTGTCCTCTTTTCTTACTGATTTTCAAAATACACTTACTTTGAACAAGGTTATTTCAGATTTTACGAGATTTCCCTGCTCAGCTTTCCGCTAAAGCACTGTACACCAGCCAGTATTCCAGAAACGACACAGATGTGTTGGCAAGCAACCTGAGTTCATAGACCACAGGATCTCATGCAGGCTCGTTCCTCTACCCTTGGGCAACTGTTACCCACACCACGCAATGCTATACAACTTGTGTAGCCTGAAAAGAGAACACCTGCCTGTTCTCTGGCAGCAGAGGACTTGGGGGTAGCCAGCTGTCCCGTCCCCTTTAGCTCTCATTAATTCTTGGTTCTTAAGAAATTGATATCGAGTGTAAATAAAACAGGTGTAGTACACACTGTCCACCAAGTAGTTGGTTTTTCAATGTCTAAGAACTTCACCTGCAGAGGAAGCTCCTCTGTTTTTTAGTCTTCAGAAAGACAAATGCACTTTACATCCTTTATTCATTTTCTTCCTGACTTTATTCTTTTATGTGGTATATATCACATCCCTTATTTGAGACAGGTTACCTGCATCTCTCTGCAACACAAGGATAACAGAGTATTTGGACCCCATCCTAGCTATAGCAGGGCTTTAAGGATGTGCAGTATCTCGCAAAATATATCTCAGGCCAGGTTTTCAAATCTGCAGAAACCATCTCCTTTGGCAGCAACAAATCACCAGTTCTTTCAAATTATATTTCTGGCGCTAAGAATTGAGAACCCTTTATACCATGATAAGTTGACGTGGTCTCGTTTTGCAGAGAAGTGTTTTCTCAGATTTTTCTTCGTTTTAAGAACTGATATTAATCATTAATTGTTATTAATCACCAACATATTAACCCCTTCTTATTTCCTTCTACGTCTTGCCTCTGGAAAAAAAAAAAAAAAGAAAAGAAAAGCTTGCAGTAAATATTTTAAATGGACAGCAATTTAAAAATTTTTTAATGTCATGGACAACACAGGAACTTTGGCACTGAAAGAGAGGTGACTTCTCTAGCTTTAAAGAGCTGAAATCAACTGTGCACCAGTGTGAAGACAAGGTAAGAAAACCTTCCTGGAAATGCAGCGACAAAATTGGGGTTTTACATAATTCTCAACATTATCTTTGAGAACTCTGTTTTACTCCTTGTACTTCTGCATGCGACCCTTTGATCAAGGTATGCCATGATTCAAAGTTATTCAGTATGTAGTAGGGCATTCTGTGAGCATTCCCGTATGCAGCTGTGTTGTGATATGTCCTTACAATACAGACCACCCAAAACACTTTTTCTCTACATTGATAAATTTATGGCTATGACTACATCTCCCTTTACTTTCTTTAGTAAGGTGAGCTGTGAAGGTAAAGCAGATTACAAGTAGAACAGGTATCTTCACCTTTCTCACCCGACAAATGACCCTAGGAGTACATGGCTGGTGAACACTCCATAGAACTTCTGTATGCCAAGGAGGAGACCCTTCTGTCAAGTATATCTGAACTCAACTTTAAATTGTGACAGTAGGAGCTGTGAATTAAGCTCTTGTTCTGCCTAGGTCATCTCTGCACATAAGCAGAAGCTTTATAAACTGCCCTGAAATAACTGATTAGACTGAAATGGGTAATGACAGTCAGGAACCTTGACACAGAACTCAAACCTAAGCTAGCAGTTTGGGTATCATCTTACTTGAGGATGTTCTCTTTACAGAATTCTTTAAAAATAATGCTGTCTTCATGATCTCAAGCCTTGCTATTCTCATCTGTAAATTTTTTTGTGATACAGAAAGCACATCCCAGTAACTTTAGTTTCAACAAATCATTCTCAACTTTTGTTTCCTGAGAACAGGGTGGAAAGGACTCCTATAGGAATCAACAGCATTAAAATGGTGAATATGATCATCTATACCTGGTCCCAAAGTATGGACCATGGTTTGAACTTTGATGTGGTATAGAAATAAAAATTTTCAAAACTACAGGAACTACTTTTGAAAATGCAGCTTGGTTATGAAAACAACTGGAAAATTCTTAAACGATCAAAGTTGTTTTTCTCTATGACAAGAAATGCACAGAGGTACCCTGGATATGCTTTGAGTTTGATTTGAGTAAAGGGTAGCAAAGGCGTTCTTTTCTCATCTGGAAAAGAAATAAAGTATGTCTATCTGCCACAGAAGTAAACACAGCATTGACCTGTGATTTTGGATTCTTCCGTCAGCAGCTGAATCTCTTTTCCTGTTGCTAGAGTTACAATATTTACAATATTTACATGGGTATTGCACTAAATTTTAATGTTCAGCCTTCATAATTTTAAGTGTTTGTTTCTGCCATCCAGACAACAGTAAAGAGAAATATGAAAATCCTTTGTTTTTATTTAGAAGTGTTATCTTTCTCTTGCTGTTTATGTGGCAATAAACCAGAACTTCTTCTGATGGAACTATCAGTCCTAAGAATTACAAAAATACACATATCATAGTACACTCAGCATTATAATGAACGTCAACAGACTGCACACTGACATTCAACCACTACAAAAATACTTTAATTACAGGACATTTTGTTGTACCTTCAGTCATGTAAAAATCTAACAAAGAGGAGTCTACAAACTTAAGTTTTATTTTGAAATGTCAGTTTCTATTCATAAATATCAGTAAAAAGTACTTATCCTAGTAGCATTTGGAGGCAATAAAAAATAAGCCAATCAGTGCTTCAGGATCACAGAATCACAGAATCACAGAATGGTAGGGGTTGGAAGGGACCTCTGTGGGTCATCTAGTCCAACCCTCCTGCTGAAGCAGGGTCATCTATAGCAGGCTACAGAGGACCTTGTCCAGGCGGGTCTTGAATATCTCCAGAGAAGGAGACTCCACAACCTCCCTGGGCAGCCTGTTCCAGTGCTCTGTCACCCTCAGAGGGAAGAAGTTCTTCCTCGTGTTCAGACGGAACTTCCTCTGCTTCAGTTTGTGCCCATTGCCCCTTGTCCTGTCTCTGGGCACTACTGAAAAGAGCTTGGCCCCATCCTCCTGACACCCACCCTTCAGATATTTATAAGCATATGTTAGGTCCCCTATGGATGTTAGGATGCTAGGATGTTATCATTAAGACATGATCACTTGAAGAACACACTGAATACACTATATACTGTAGCTTTACGTTTTACTTTAAGAGATGCTTAGTGTACTTTCAGCCCAACCTTTTTTATTTCTCCAGACTCATAAAAATTGTTCCTATAAAAAAAATGTGTTGCAGTATTTAGACTAATTAATACGGCAAGGCTCCAAACAGAACTTATAGTCCTGGTCTTCTCTCCCCTCATCTAATGAAAAGTTCTGTTTCATCTGTCATGATGGCATGGGAAATTCAGTTTTTATAAACAGCATGGTGGAAGAAGAGTTTTGAAACAAAACAGAAATTTATTTGTTCAATCTGTATGTTGCTTTTTATTCTACAGTCAGATGTCTTGAACAGGTGTAGTAACAAGTTGAGCTGTGTAGACTTTACGTCCTAACCACAAGACTTTTTGAAACAAAGGACTGATGACTATGTCTAAATTTGACACTTGACTGAACTAATAGCTGTTGTTAAATGTAAAGGTGTACTTTACTTTTTATTTATGTATTAGTTCATCCTCGAAAATAAGCCTAAAGTTTAAGCAAAAAAACAACTGACAAGTACAATCAAATCCCTTAAATAGAAGGTCTTTGCTTTTAAGAAAATATTTTCTTTGCTACTTACAAACACTGATTTCACAGACTTCTAGAGGGTTCGAGAGTATGGGTCATGAAATCATTGTACTAGTATAATGTACAACGAGAAACTGAAGAAGATGTGTTAACCAGAAGACTGTCCTGTAATGAATCTGTATAGATGCGGTAAAAAAAAAAAAAAAAAAGGTTGCAGCAAAGGAATCAGTCGGGCTTTTTCTTTTCTCCAATCTAGATTTCTTTATTCCTAAGACAAGCAAGCAAGCGAGCGAGTAAGCAAGCGAAAGGAGAGAGAGAGAGAGCAGCAGCAGCCTGGTATACTCTCCCTGCATAATCAGATTTCGACTTATGGGAGTCCCTAACCTTTGATCAATACCAGTAGTAATAAAAGAATACCTTTACTCATAGATGGTCCATGTCTGTTCCCGCAGTGATCCAGACAAAGCTAGGAGCCCCTGTGGGAAAAAGCTCCCGAGGGCACCCAAGGGGGTTCTGTTCTTACTGGGTCCCGCAGCCAAACAGAATAGGTCTCATTTGGGTCACCAATTGATTCAAAGATCCGGTAATAACCTAACAGTACAATGTATACTGTTAAGCAGGTATCCTTTTTTACAGTGCTGGGCACACGGGGGATCTCTCCTCCAAAGGTGGGCACCACACACCCTTTTCATTCCAGGTTAAATACAATCACAATATACATATTCATTATATTTCTGAGAAATCCTTAGCATAGTAATGTTTTTTCTGAGAACTAATTAACATATGTTAATGTCTTTCACACATGTCTGTTGGCGCATCTGGGTGGTCGTCATGGGTCTTCAGATGAAGGCTTGTACTCTTCATCACAGTGTCTGCTGGTTGACCTTTGTTTCTGCACAAACTCAGTTCTAAGATCACGTATACCATTGTATACCTGTATTCCAGGTTGTTTTGCTCTGGTCTTGTTGTCCTCTTGGTGCCTCTTTATCTGCGTAGCTTGATGCATCTGCTCTCCCAAGAATGAGCTGTCTGGAGTAGAATTATTTAGACGTCTCATCCTACAGCTATCCCAGTTATCCACTGAGGACCAAGACTTGCTTTGGTTTTAGTTATTTTGTTGTACAATGGTTCTGATCACTTAAAGTCATAACTTATATCTACGTACATCCACTACATTCATAGGTAGCTTACATATATTTGAAACAGAGGTTAGTACAACAGTTACAGCATTAGATCATTATGTATGCAAGAATACAAACTAGTATAATAAAATCTACTAACAACTAGAAAATATCATTAAAGCTACTTTGTTATAATTTCACTTTTCTTATGATCCCTTCTATCAATCTTCCATAGGTTGTGTCTAGCTCCGTCACATAGAGAACGACGATCCTGTAGAGGAAATGGACATGAAAGTAAGAATTGAGACAACAATTCAACTGGGTAGGCTAGAAAGGACTGTGCTAAGAGTAGGGATGTGGAGGGTAGAAACAAAGAGGAATGGGCTCATCACTGTGTCTTTTTCTCTAAATCTTTATTCTTTTACTGTTAACAAAGAGTTTGTTTCAAAGCACCTCCTTTTCTCATGCTGCAGCTTCTAAAGAAAATGTTAACCAGATACTGCTGTCACCTTTTTCTGTAGTTCAGACAGCAGAAATCCTTGCAATAAATCAGAAGCAGGGAGAATTTTTAACTATAAAAAGAGTGCCTAGTAGGGGCCTAAGCCTTGCAACTTCCAAATGCATAAATAGAACAAGAAGTAGAAACCATGACTCCCAGTGGACTCTCTTCACTAGACACGCATACTTTTACTTGCTTGTCTAGCTCCAGTAGTTTTGTAAATGCTTCTCTCTAAGACATAGAGTAGAACATAATGTGATAACTTCATGGTGAATATATTCTTCTTGCTTGGGAGACATACAAGTTTAAAATCCCACAAGATGAAGAAGGGCAAGAACTGATATCTGCCTGGATATCAAGTTTCTTTATAAATGATAGAAGGCATCATTGTCTTTAACATCTTCACCACAAAGGATTCAGGGCTGCTCAAGTCAATCCACAGATATTAGTCTTTCCCTGCCTTCAGGACATAATGCAAAACAGCCTCAAATGAAAGATCTCCCTCACATTCCTGCTGCAGGTAGGAAGAATACTGGAAGACTGATCACCATATGAAGTTTTCATTTTGTTTTTTTTTTGGTTTTGTTTTTTTTTAATTACCTTCTATGATCATGGTAATTTTAGCATTCGTGTTCTGAGATGCTTAGTTCTCTATCCATTGTTGGGGAAGTCCAGGTTCTGAACCCTGAGTCTAAAGAACCTCTTGAGTTCCTCAGACTGAGGTGTCGCAGTGCCTTACTTAGTGCTAAATGCCCAACACAGACCCTAAAGAGATGACTTCCGAAAAATATTAGAATTAAATAATTTTTCATGCTAAAAAGAGCTGCTGAAATCTACCACAATAATATTTAACATGAGGAAGGAAAATGACATATACATTAATAAAATAGTTACAATGAAAGATAGAAAGAAAATGATGAGAGTTAATATATTGTCTAAATTCTCTCAGGTAGCCAGTATAGAAAATTACAAACCATATGTGAGGCAAGGTCTCTATAGAATGCCTATGTAAAAGACTAAAAAGAGCTAGCAAACAGCTGATAGTAGGAGATTATTATAGATTAAAAAAAAAAAAACCCAAAACATTCCAAAGACAAATGTTGAGTGCAAAAGAAGAAAGCAGGAGAAAAGAGGATATACACCGGTGAGTTAAACATTCCGGGTTTGAAAAAAACTTGAGGAGTGACTTACTAACAACATTAAAACTTGTAATAGAGCTTCTTCAAGCACAGTGAAGTCAGGAAGACTGCCAAAGAATTGATGAGGCTCCAAAGATAATGTAGTTGCTAAAGAAACACTTAAGGAAGAAATGGCCCTAGTAGAACAGCTAAAAATGTATTGTGTTTGTGTTCTTCTAAGGCGTCTCACTATGAAGGCCATTTTTTTTTATGAGGGAACAGTCTGAGGAACTATCTCAAAGTCAAGTGTCAGTAAATGACTATTAAGATAAACCAATAAAAAGATTAATAAGAAATTGACATGAAGAGATGATATTCAGACAGGAACTCTAAAGGTAATCAGATAAAAAATTGCTAACCTCCAGGTAAAATCAGAAGGATGGAAAGGATCAAATAGGACATAATTTTAAAAGTAGTCCAGAAGAGAACTAGAAAATGAACTGGTAAATCTGATTTAACTTCAGGCAAACTGTAAAGATTGGAATGGTCAGCGGGTGGGCGGTGGGGAAAGAGAGAGAGAGACAGATGGGAAAGGAGGAAGAATCAATGCAGATTCTATAGACAGCAGCCTTTCCATCCAAAATCGATACAGTACAGTAAAAAAGTCAATGGCTACTTTGGGAATGTTCCCAGGCAGTGGAACTTGATTTTGTTTACCAATAAATTAGAATACTCTGTGGCAGGCTTGTGACTCATGCTGACTGTCACTGTCCTGCTTACAATTCAGGAGCTAAGGCAACCCGGAGACCATTCTCAACATGCAGCCACCAAGTTTTGGAGAATATGAAATGTAGAGTGGTCCCTGCTAGTGAGCTGAAGTGCCAGAGAACAGTTGTAGGCACACTACATGTGTTGATATTAATGCATCCCTAGGGTTTGAGGATAATGAAGATCCATTTGCTGGAATGTGCATGCATTTCCAGGGTTTTAATAAGATCTGCCATCAAAGTTCCGTCAAGAAATGGAGCCATCCTAGGGAAATCAAAAAATGAAATTCTGTACATGGAGATAGTAGAAAGGATGGGAAAAAGGAACCACTCCTAGCTGTAGATATATGATGACAGAATTTAATTTCACTGTATCTGATGTGGGAAATATTTTGATGTTGTTGGGGATTGTTTAACTGGAGAAAAAAAAATTCTAGTCCCTGAAGCAACCAAGAAGGCAAGAAAACTGTTTGGTGTTACTGTAAATCACAGAATTATTTAGGTTGGGAAAGACCTTTAAGATCATCACATCCAGCCATAAACCTAACACTACCAAGTCCACCAAGTCCCTAAGCGCCACATCTACACATCCTTTAAATACCTCCAGGGATGGTGACTCAACCACTGCCCTGGGCAGCCTGTTCCAATGCTTCACAACTTTTCCAGTAAAGACATTTTTCCTAATATGCAATCTAAACCTCCCCTGATGCAACCTGAGACCATTTCACCTCGTCCTATTGCTAGTTACCTGGGAGAAGAGACCAACACCCACTTCACTGCAACCTCCTTTTGGGTAGTTATAGAGAGCAATAAGGTCTCCACTCAGTCTCTTCTTCTCCAAACTAAAGAAACCCAGTCTGCTCAGCTGCTCCTTGTAAGTCTTGTTCTCTAGATCCACCACCAGCCTTGTTGCTCTTGTTTGGACATGCTCCAGCACCTCAAAGTCTTTCTTGTACTGAGGGGCCCAAAACTGAACACAGTACTCCAGGTACAGCCTCACCAGTGCCAAGTACAGGGGCACGATCACCTCCCTACTCCTGTTGCCCACACCATTCCTGATAGAAGCCAGGATGCTGTTGGCCTTCTTGCCCACCTGGGCACACTGCTGGCTCACGTTCAAGCCGGCTGCTGACCAACACCCCGGGGTCCTTTTCTGCCAGGCAGCTTATCAGCCACTCTTCCCCAAGCCTGTGGCATTGCACAGGGCTGTTATGGCCCAAGTACAAGACCCAGCATTTGGCCTTGTTGAACCTCATACAGTTGGCCTCAGCCCATTGATCCAGCCTGTCCAGATCCCTCTCTTGAGCCTTCCCACCCTCGAGCAGATCAATACACCCACTCTACTTGGTATTGTCTGCAAACTTGCTGAAGGTGTACAAGATCCCTACGTCCAGATCATTAATAAAGATGTTAAGCAGAACAGGCCCCAGTATCAATCCCTAGGGAAGAGCACTTGTGACCGGCCACCAACTGGAATCAACTCCATTCACCTCAACTCTTTGGGCCCAGCCATCCAGCCATTTTTTCAACCTAGACAAAACATAGAAGAATAGTTACAAGTTTATTAATCTGTATAAATCTTATGTTTTTTCGTGAATCCTGAGAAAGAGATGCAGTTCTCCTCTGATCACGTAAAAAAGGGTAAAGTATAATTAAAAAGTGACAAGATGAATTGATATTTTCAGCCTTAAGAGGAGAAAACTGACAAAGGGGAATAACAAAGACTTAATAAAATGAACGGAAACAGAAGGGAATCACTTACCATTTCTTGGAACACAAGAACCTAACAATAGAAACATCAAGAAAAAGGTTTTATTTGCTGAAAAGAAATTGCTTTCTCACAACTCATAATTAAACTGCAGAATTTCTTCACACAGAAAGATACCTAGAACAAATTTACAAAATTAAAAAGAAGTGAGACAAATTTGGATCATCAGTGTGTATTAGAAGGGGTTTTGTCCAGGTGCAACCTCAAAGCAATCCTTAAAATGCTGGCTACCAAAACCTAGGAAGTAAAATTGTCTTACAGATGGCTTTTTCCCCATGCCTTTACCTTTGGTTTTCAACTACATTTGGAAGAAAAATACCAGAGGAGATAAAGCTTTTGTCTGAGCCAGCAGAGTCTTTGCTAATTATGTAACAGTCTGGCTCCAAAGGAAAAAAATCTAGGAATTTTATGGAAACATTTTATCATAGTAACACTAGTATGGTTGCCAAGTCAGGTGTGGAGAAGTTTGGAAATAACAGATGTGAAACTAGAATATTTGATCTTAAGCTGAGGATCACTGTCAAATTACATATATATGAGGGTTGGAATTAATTTTACACAGCCTTTTTAATTCTAGGAAATCTTCATGTTTTCATGCTTGACTTCACAATATGAACTATTTTCTATCATTTTCGACTATACTTTTTACACGACATATTAGATGCATTCTGACTTTGATTTTTATTTCTAGAATCTTAAAATATTTACTCATTATTTCATAGGAAATTTTACTTGTTTATTACAAGAACTTTACTGCTGCATATAATCACAAGATTTAACAGTGAATGTGAAATTTTCTTGTACTACTTTGTACATCACTGTTCCTCCTTAACTTTTGTTCCATTTCAGGTTGCGCAACTGAGCTGTACTTCAAGTACTGATGCATAATACTCTTGTTCCGTTTCCATTATTCTGAGGTTTTAGTTGCAAGTATGTGATCCTCTGTGCTTGAAGCTGAAGTGACACTACATCTTTAATGTCTGTTGAAGATGTCAGATTGAGAATAGTAAATAGAATTATCTTCTTGATGATCTTTGTAAGTAAAGTTAATGATAAAGGCCCATTGGTCTAGTAACCTTGTTATGTGCATTGAGTTGAGGTTTCTTTGAAGAAACACATTTCTCATCCAAAAATGTTGAATGCTCTTTCACATGTGATCATTTATTTTTTCTCAGAGGATTAACTCCTCCTGCAGATTGCAGTCAATTATATGAGGAGATAAAAGCAAACCTTAAACCTACTCTTTCATTTCTGTTGACAAAAAGCAGTGCAGCATTGACATATTTTGGGGACAGCAGATAAGGATTAGTAGCTGTTAGTACCATAGGTTTAGTTTAACCAAGATAGTATAACATGCTTGTGATAAGATTCTGTCATGAAAGTGTGTTTAGAGGTTGCTTTCAGGACCTTTTAAAATCAGTTTGCATTTCTGTGAGCAGATGGTAAGGTAATAATTTGATCTCTACATGCACATACAGAGAAACAGCAGATTAGTTAATTGTAGGTTCGTATGAAAAGTGGTTATGAGTTCTCAGCATTGGTTCCAGGGACTGAAATGTGTAATCACATCTCCATGTCAGCTAAAAAGAATAGACACTGAATCTTTTCAATGACCCTGGTCAAAAACATTGAATAATAAATATTGTCTCAGTATTTTATGACTAATTTGTAATAAATGTATTGAAACACTAACAATCTTCAAATAAACAACTTACAAACTTAAAATTTATTGGACATGCTATTCACAAGGAAAATGTGTTTGAACCACTCAACAGTTTTGGTGGCTGTATTTTGCAAGCTACCAGAAAGTATTCTATAGATGTGCCAGGATAATTCAGAACGATATTAATTTATTGATGCCCTGAATATTCTTTTACCCCATGATACCAACAAGAGATATGAGGCAAAATTAATATATTTTCATAATTGGTTTTCTGTGACAATAGTAACAGCATACAAAACGTGCCTAGTTTCCTTTTCGAAAGTTACCAACATATCTTCTATGGACTGAATTAAAAGCACAAGCATGAGATAATTGTTGATTTTTCTGCTTTTTAAAATAAGAGATCTAGTGTCCAATCAATACAGCTAGTTACTTTTCCTTACTTTCTTGATGTTTCAGCCACTTTTTGTATAGGTACATAGGAATATTTTAGTATTTTTTAGAATTTCTGTCACCCTTCAGAGGATTATTGGAGTGTCACAAATAGTCAGTGCTGGAGGTTAATAACCTCAGGATAGAAAAAAAAATCATTTGCAACACTTACGCAAGTTGTATGTTTTTTTTCCGATTTCCTTCTATCACTTTTCTGAACCCAAGGGCAATTTCTTTTACTTCTTTCTTTGTGTTTTCATCTTACAATGACTTTCTTTCTTCACTACTACATCTTTAACTGATTAGAGCATGGCAAATCTGTAATCCAATTGAATAGCAAGTCTCAATCTCAGAAATATTTTGTTAGCAGTAGACCTTGCATTATTTTGTCTAATTAGTTGATGGCAATTAGATGGTGGCAATGTTCCTGCAACACATAAGTTACCTTCACTTCATTCTCCTGGAAGCATCTTCTGACTGCTTTTACCCAGTATGCCACTGAAATAAAGGAAGAGTCTAGTTTCCAAAAATCATGCACGGAAGTGAGAAAAATGAAGCCGACTAGACTAAATGGTAATATTTGTCAGCCATGAATGAAAATGCAAGACTTGTAAAAGGATGTATTGCACATCATTACCCTCATCTCACCATATCCCTCTGTCACATGTTCCTTGAGAATCAGCTTTAAATCTTTCAGGTATTAACAATTCAACTTAATCTTTAATGATATGCAATGAAATTGCCTGAAACTATTTCACAGCTAAGAAACTTTGGATCGGTATTCTCTCTACTAATAACTTGTGCCTTCCAAAGACATTGCATAAAAAGCATATTTGGCCCATTCTGGTTTTCCTGTCCTGGAGATTACACCTGAAATTTTCCTAGAATTCAATGAATCAAGCTAAGGCACCTACAAACTGCCTTGTAACAACAACTCTTACAATTAGAATAGGATCATATTTTGTAGTGATAAAAAATGACAGCCCTACTACACTGAGCCTTAACTGTTATAGGTATATTACACACAACAGATTTTATTAGTTCTAAACTAATGATTGTTATCACTCTGTCCTTTTATTATCTCATGTTTGGTAAACTAGCATCCTACAGTTGATTAATACCTCTCAACATTCATAGACAACTACAACATAAAACATAACAGCAATAACAGCAATTGTACTACAAATGCAAATCTAGTACGGATGCAAGATGCTAAATTCATTACTTACACAATGTTTCAGTATTAAAAAGAGAGAAGCAGAGACTCACTCCATGGTATAAGAAATTACTAGAACAAATGTTATTTTATTGCTGATTTAATAATAAATTTGTCTTAGAAAGTATTTCATAGGTCACAATCCAATCTCTGCCAATGAAAGATTGTTCTCTGAGGGAAATTGTGTATTTTTTCCTGTTCAATTTAAATTACTTAAGATCGTGAAAGATTTCCTTAATTCCTGTAGAAACAATTCCAAAACATAGATGTCTGATCAAACAGTAAACTATAGTCCTGAACTGAGTGAAGTTCAACCTGTAACAAGAAAATGTTAATCTCCATTAAGGCTTCATTTGGATCAGTTAAAAAAATGCACTGTTAAGTCCCTAAGTCACAAGATCACAGAATCACAGAATAGTTCAGATTGGAAGAGAACTCTGGACACATGGAGGCCACCTCACTTGCTCAGAGCAGGGTCAAGTAAAGCAGGTTGCCCAGATCTATTCACTGTCTGGTTGTGAAGGTCTGCAGAGATGCAAATTCCACAACATTTCTGGGCTTCCAGTGTTTGACCGGTTTACTCTTATGTTCATATGAAATTTCCTGATTTTCCATTTGTGTTCATTACCTCTTGTCCTGTCAATGAGCATCACCGAGAAGAGTCTGGCTCCCTCTGCTTCATTCCATCCCACCAGGTATTTATAAACACTGCTAAGAACTGCACCTTCACTGCCAGCCTCTGAACCTTCTCATCTCCAGGCTGAATTGTCCCAGCTCTTTCAGACTCCCCTTATGTGAAAGGTACTCCTGTCCCTTCATCATCTTTGTGGTCCTGCACTGGACTTTCTCCAATATGTCCATGACTCTCTTCTTCTGGAGATACACATTCATGAGTACTGAGCAGAGGGGATGACTCACAGCCCTCAAGCTTTTCCTGTTATTGCTTAGGATGCTGTTGCCCTGTTTTGCCATCATGGTACCCTTCTGGTTCATGGTCGACCTCCTGTCCGCCAGGGCTATTAGATTCTTTTTTACAAAGCTGTTTTGCAGACAGTCAGCCTCCAGCTTTTACTGGTGTGTGCTTTTACTCCTCCTCAAGTGCAGGACTTGATGTTTCCCTTTATTCAACTTCATGAGGTTCATAAAGACCATGAGGCTTTATTCAACTTCATGAGGACCATATTTTCAGCCTGCAGAGGTCCCTCTGAATGACAGCGAAATGCTTTCTTCTTTCAGCCACTTCCCACAGTTTTTTATCACCTGCAAACTTGCTGAAGGTGAATAAAAAGGCAGATTTTCAAATATGAGGAAGACTTAGTGGTTTATCTAGGGCCTGCTGAATGTTTGCACTTGTTTTCATTTAAGCCCTAAAGAGGTAGGCATCATTTGAGTGAATCTGTTCCTGGAGGTTTAAATCCTTGGATAACTGTGATCCAAATGATCTACTGCTTAGCAAAGATCAGGACATAACTTTAGAATCTTACTAATATGACTTAATGTGCATAGAGAAGTTTCTCTCTGAAGTCCTAAAAGTAGGATTTAATTCCCAGAGAAATTTTTATCTCCTATTTTCAGAAGTCCCATTGTCCTACATGTTCTCATATAATACACAGTATCAGCCACAAGAGATCAGCATACTTCTAGAAAGGCAAACAGAAACCAAATAGGACACTCCAGAATATCCAAATTAGCACTAAATACAAATATAGAGGCAATTAAATGCCATTTCAGGCATCCAAAGTATCTCAGACTCCATGATAAGTTAGCGTGGTAAGTTGAACTAGGCTCCTAAACTCTGCGTAACTGATTTGATGAGTGCCTGACCTGTATTTTGGAATGCAACCTAAGCACCTCAGTTTTCTCTAGAAAAGACAAAATATATTTAGGAATCTCAAAACGGTGTTTTATGAAACGCATCAAGGAATATAAACTTCAGCTTGGAGAAAGGGGTCTCCAAATGTCTTTAGGTAAGATGGAATACACAGAAGCTTGTTGATTTTTTCAGCTACCAATTTATAGAGGTATGTTGCCTTTCGTGTTTTGTCTTTTACTTAGTGAATCCCAAATTCTGTTCTGGGGCCCCTTGTAAGAGGAAACTGATAAAATAGGTAGGTGTCGAGTGCATCTAACTAGAAATGTAAGCACTAGGACTTTCTGAAGGCGAGAGATCTTGTCTCTGTGTGGTGGGTTGACCTTGGCTGGCCATCAGATGTCCCCCAAAATGCTCTATCACTCTGCCTCCATCAACATGACATGGGGAGAAAATGAAGTGAAAATCTTGTGGGTTGAGATGAGGACAGAGAAATTAGTTACCAATTACTGTCACAAGAAAATCTAGCCTGACTTGGGAAAACTGATTTAATTTACTGCCAATTACTTGTAAACAGAGTAGGTTCCTAAGAAATAAGAACAAAACTAAAACCACCTTCCCCTCATCCCACCTTTCTTCCCAGCTTTAGTTTCATTTGTAACTCTTCTACTTCTTCTCACTCAGCAGCACAGGGAGGTGGGGAATGGGAGTTGTCGTCAGTACATAACATTTCATCGCTGCTGCTCCTTCCTCTGTATGCTTATCCCCTGTTGCAGAGCGGGGTCTCTCCCATAGGATACAGTCCTTCACGAACTACTCCAATGCTGATTCTTCTACAAGAACTGCTCCAACATTGGTACGTTCCATGGGAAGTAGCCCTTCAGGAAGAGACTGCCCCAGCGTGGGCCCCCCACAGGGTCACAAGTCATGCCAGAAAACCTGTCCTGCGTAGGCTCCTCTCCATGGGCTACAGTTCCTGTCAAGAGCCTGCTCTGGCATGGAGTCTCCATGGATTCACAGTTTCTTTCAGGCCACATCCACCTGCTCTGGAATGAGGTCCTCCACAGGCTGCAATGTGGATATCTGCTCCACCATAGCCCTTCATGGGCTACAGGGAGACAGCCTGCCTCACCATGGTCTTCTCCATGGGCTGCAGGGGAATCTCTGCTTCAGTGCCTGAAGCACCTCCTCCACCTCCTTCTTCACTGACCTTGGTGTCTGCGTACATTGTCTCTCTCACATTTTCTCACTCCTTTCTCCCAGCTGACGTGCAACATTTTTTACCCTTTCTTAAATATACTGTCACAGAGGTGACACCAGTGTTGCTGATGGGCTCAGCTTTGACCAGCAATGGGTCCGTCTTGGAGCTGGCTGGAACTGGCTCTGTCCAGCACAGTGGCAGCTTCTGGTGTCTTCTCACAGAAGCCACCCCTGCAACCTGTCCTGCTACAAAAAACTTGTCATGTAAACCCTATAAGCTCTGTTTATACAAGTCCCTATATAGAAGTGGGTGCCTGCTTGTATATTAAAGATCTTAAAACTCTCCAGTTAAGAAAAAAATAATAATTTTCATAATCTGGGTCATATATTAGCCTAACTTACACCTTCTTCTAATCCCCTTGTAGGAACAGAAATTCAGCTTTTGACATAATGTGGGCCGCAAATGTATCTGATCTTACTAAAGTAATAGAAATCTGGCAAAAAAAGTCGAATCAAGTAAGATGAGTCCTATGATATAAGCTTGAGCATTGTTCATAAATAAATACTTGCCCTTAGGGCAAATTATGTATTGATTGTCACAGGGAAAAAGCTATATTTGAAGACATATGAGCCCCAGCATTCTCGTGTTACATGGGCTATCTTCTCTGTTCATACAGAGCCTGTTCTTATACCTTGCAGGCCGCAGGAAGTGGTCTGTTGTATTTATTACACACCTCAACAATAAAAATATTTATTACTGAAGCAAACCACAAAGCAGGTGTATGAAGCCCAGAGAGAAAGCAAACACATTTTATAGTATTACTTTGAACATATTCTGTGCGAATGAATCAAGCTGGAAAACCATTTGGATACTGTTCATACTAAGTCTTTAAACCAGCAACATTAAAATGAATCTTATTTTCATTTCAGCTGTAAGAGCTTCAGTGTATTTCTATTAACTTTGTTGTATTTCAGGATAACTAAATCAGAAGTTCATTTACATACATAATTAATTAGTTTATATTTAAGTACTGGTCTCTTCATATTATATATTAATGAAATAGTAAGCTAAGGAACAGCTTAAGGACTTGACCTACTGTGTACTTTTCTTTCAGAGCAAATTAATCACCTTATTAATACTGTATTTGTATCAGGGCCACACGTAGACTTTGGTTTGAAATTCAGCCCTGCTAGTCTCACAACCTTGAGGGAAACCATGTGTACGTAGTGACTCTAAGGAAAATGCCAGGACACTTGCAAATGCAAGTGCAGCTGCAAATATGTCTAGTTAAAATGTCTGAGATTCTAATGTGTTTTTGCATAAGTGATACGTGTCTTCCAGCTATATCCTTCATGGAATATTTCCAATTATTTACTTGTATGAGGTCAGTTGAAGAAATAAATTTCTGTCCTTGAGTTCAAAGTGAATGGGATTTCAAACCTGAATGTGGGAGTAGAGGGACCAGCAGTAAATATATTGGAGGTAGAACACTTTTTGCCCCAGAAAAGGACATGAAATCCTTGATCAATTTACCAGTGTCTGGACTCAGAGATAAATAAGGCAGAAAGGTGACCAGAATAGATCTGGCTAACACCAGCTGTGCAGTTAGTTTGTCAGTGATGTGATGATGACAAAGAAATTACACAGAAGTAAATTAAATAGAATTGGTTGCTTCTTGGACATAGCTATTGCTTGTAAAAGTAGTCAGATGTGATTAGTGAGGCCATCAAAAAGGCAATTAAATGAGTCAGACAGAGACTTGACTGGTCATTTATAATCAGGACAACTCCAACAATATTAAAACCCACCCAGACAAAAACCCTCATAAAATGAGAAGCCAAACTACGCAACCAGAGAAGACATAAAGCAAGAGATTTGACTAAAGTTATTTGCCTTATGTACGGTGATGGAAGTATTAAAAGCACTTGGAGGGTTCACTCAGAATGGAGATTAAATGAGGCAGAGGAGGATGAGGAAGAGTTAATGCTTGTATTCATAGCCCTTTAAAGCTAAAAAGAGCACTGCTTAAGCTTTTGTCATCTCTTGTGGGCTGAATACAGACTCTTTTATTTGCTCCCAGATGCAACCTAACAGGATACTTAATAGGAAGGCAAATAACCATTTCTTCAAGAGTTTTAAGCACTTTTGTAGCTGTGTTGCACCTCACTATTTATTGAACCTACCATTTGCTATCTATAGATTTGACTATAATGACTTCAGTATCATTGTTTAGATTATTTATTAAAAAGATTTACTGAATAGAGTAGAGGGCACTTAACTGGACGTACTTAAGAATAGCTCCCTTGTAACACCTATAGCTTTAGATCCATTTTAAAGATAGGTTATTTATATCCTCCTAATTTCAAATACTGTAAGTTTATATCAAGTACCATTTTTTGCTAGGTTACATACCCTAGAAATGCTGAAATATTCTACACCACAATATTAGCCTTAACTAACCAGACCTGTATTGCTTAGAAAATGGACAGCAAGTATCTTGAATGATATTTAAACCTTCCAAAACTGGCACAGTAGATGATAATTTTAGTCTCTAAATATTTTTTGACACTCAAATCAATCATAACATGAAATTCCTTGGGCTTGACATCAGACTGTCCCCACTCTTTCATTAATGTTTTTTCCAATATTTTTTCAGTAGTGGAAATACTTACTAGCGCCCTAATCCTTTGAAATTCTTGATTTTTTCAAGACTTATTAAAAACAATAAAAATTATTATAATAATTAGCAGGGTAAAGCTTTTAGGACTTTTCCGAGTACATTTTCTGGGTTCACTACTTTTTAAAAGTATTGTAATGTAGTTGTGTTCCCTCACACTCTTTTTTTAATGTACAATACTTTGAGACAGACTTCTGTGGTCCAGGAAGAAAAAGTTCAATGCTTTCTAAGATACATTGCCTTGATTATTTGATCCTCTGTGATTTACAACTGGAAAAAAACTTGAAAAGTCCAATGGTGTTGATGATCAAACATTAATTAATGCAGAACAGTATGGATCCCAGATGTGATGAACTCCGAGAAAAAACAAATAAACCAGCCCATTATTGTCTCATACTACAAACTCAAGACAGAATGCTCTCACTGGTGGAGAACTGTGCTCCAAAATCACCTTTCATTAAAGAATATACTTTCTTCTTATCTGGAGTGTTACGAATTATTGGTTTTGAGCTCTGGATTTTTGGGGTCTTTTTTCCAAAAGATCAAACCTGAGGACTATCTCTTGAAATTATCTTTCTTGAATTCAGAGCTCTCTTCTGCCGTAATTCCTATCACAGGGAAAAGTAGGACAAGGGAGGGAAGAAGCGAACCAGTGTGGTGATCAGCTTCATGGATTTGTCTCTTGAAATTAGCTGTTGCCTTAAGCAGCGTAACTACACAGACTGCTCTTCAGCTTCCGGTTTTGTTGTTTCAAGCTCCTGTGCATTTCTGACCTCTACCTGCTTTCCAAAGGAAACAATGTACTCTTATCCAGTTGCTTTTCTCTTGTGAGTGAAGATTCAAGGGGAGACGGGGAGAAAAGTGACTACAGGGGTATCAATTCACAGAATCTCAGAATCACAGAATCACACAATGGTAGAGGTTGGAAGGGACCTCTGTGGGTCATCTAGTCCAACCCTCCTGCTGAAGCAGGGTTACCTACAGCAGGCTACAGAGGACCTTGTCCAGGCGGGTCTTGAATATCTCCAGAGAAGGAGACTCCACAACCTCCCTAGGCAGCCTGTTCCAGTGCTCCGTCACCCTCAGAGGGATGAAATTCTTCCTCATATTCAGACGGAACTTCCTGTGCTCCAGTTTGTGCCCATTGCCCCTTGTCCTGTTGCTGGGCACTACTGAAAAGAGTTTGACCCCATCCTCCTGACACCCACCCTTCAGGGTAGAGAGAGGCAAAACCAAATGTGGAATACGCAGCCGCTGCAAGTATGTTGCTTGCTTGGGTAATGCCATGTGTGAACAAGCGTGGAGTCCTGGCTGGACGAGAGGGGACATAGTTTGGTGCGTTGAGCAACCCAGGTTCTGATCCGGAAGTGAGCCTTGGGAGCGGCTGACACGGAAACCTGCTGGGAAGGCAGAGCGACAAGCTCGGGACACTGGAGCAGGGGGAACGTCACCGTTTCCTGCCACACTGTCACTTCCTTCCTGCCACGTTGTTGTTTCCTGCCACAGTACTGTTTTCACATCGAGATGCATCTCTGCACCAATCACAATGAGTTGCAGTAGTTTTGCCTATATATGGATTGGGGGTTTAACCATTCAGATGCTGTAATAGTTTTGCTATATAAACCTTGTTTTTGCTGACTAATAAAGGTGAACGATCATACTCATATTGGGGTCACATCGTTACAACGGATCTGTAACCCACGCCAACAAACAAGCAATTCAAACAAGTTACTACACTGCAATGAATTATATGAACTGCAGTAGTCATCCATGCATACGCCTATCTTCCCCTACGTGTGAAATAAAACGTAAGAGCTTAGGCTACCCTCATCATGTTTCAGAAGTTGTTAAAGGTTGGATTTAACTTATGGACTATAGTTTATGAGGCCAGGAATATATGCATGACCAAGGGACTGAGAACAGTTCAGTCTTTGGATTACATGACCATGCTTTTCAAAGAAAAAATATTTCTAAACAGTAGTGAAACACTTCATTGCTTCAGAAGCATCTACTCTGTGGATACCTCTGTGCATAAAGTGAAGACTTCAGGTTTGCTATGAGTGAAAGGGTGTTGTACACATTTGACATCCATTACATCTTTTGTCTGCAACTTAAACTAAGGCTGCCAGAAGTTCCTTTTCCCCTTAAGACAGGAAACATTTTGAGTCCTCTTAGGAAGGACCTGAGGGTACCTTCAAGGAATAATCTCAAGACTATTTTCTTTTTTCCCTGCTTGATGTCACTGAAATGGCAAATAGAATAGCTGTAGGCTACATACAAATGCTGTCACCTATGCAGTGGGTACATTGCAAATTCCCGTTACTGTCCAGGAATACCAGAAGATTTGACCCAAAGATAAACTTTGGGGTAATTCAACAAGCAGACGAGGTAGATGGGCAGCTCTGCTGGCCTGGAGGCTACCCTGAGGGCTGCTGTACATAGTAACATAGACATAGCATCTGGAAGTCTGCATATGATTACTGAAGCAGCCTGTAATTTCAGAGCTGATGCTTCAAACTCTTGGCACACCACTTACATCTTGCTAAACAGTCAGTTCACACTTTTAAAGTCTACCGATAAGCCTGTTCAGCTACAAGCTACAATGGAGATGTGAACACATTGGGTGTAAGTGGAGTGGGATTGATGAGTGTTTTAAAGAGAAAAAATATATTCAATGCAGTGACAGCACTTGGGAGACATGGTCACAGAGTGTATGGCTGAATGAGAAAGGGTCTGATCCCCTTGCTCTGTACTAGTGCTACGTATGCCTGGCACAGTCTTTGATTTTGACTTTTATTTTTCCTGCATTCTTTTATTTCCTAACCATTAGAAAATGATCTGCAGTTTATTCAAGCCCTAAATAGCACAACTAATGTCTCAATATTTTTCTCACATATATAACTTTAAGAAGATATAGAAGTGAAAAAAATAATTATAGTTTTGCCCCAGTAGATATCACTGTTTCACCGAATCTTCTCTAGTTGGTCTTATCTGCATGCAATATATGTAGAAGTATTTAATGGATTTAATGGCTTTTTTTCTTACTGGATTTACTAGTTTATGGACTTGTAAATACAGCTTCATTTGTTGGGTAGTGCTGGAGAACAAGTTTATCAGCTCATTAAAATCTTGCCGATATAAACTGCAGTTAGTGAAAGAGAAGGCATTGTGCTATGCACCTCATCATTCAGCTAAAGTTTTCTACCTATCTGCAACAATTTAAAATGCCACATTGCAGGAGTTTAATTAGTTTGATTGTAGTTCTTGGTGTTCTAGATGAGTTCAGTCTTGGATAGTATTCTGAATACTTGGAATTCTCCTAGAGTTGATCTCATCACAAGTTGTATGGTGTCAAGTTGTTGCTGGAAAGCAAGAAGCAGCAACAAAGTTATGCAGTGGCACATGATGGGGGATTTAAGCAATGAGAGGAAAGTAGCACCCACACACTTTAAATTAAAAATTCACATTTGGTAAATCTCATAAGCTGGCTCTCCAGAATAACATTTCCTATTAATCCATTATGAAGAGCCATAAAAGTGTATTAGGCTAAGTAATTTCCCATATAATTATCCTGTTTAAACAGGACTATTGCTTAAAATCCTTGGCAGATATATAATATTATAAATACAAACCCCCTTTGAATTCTGTGGTAGGGTTTATGAATTCACAAAGCAAAGAATTAAATTCTCAGGGCCTTAATAGGCCATACAGAACCATGAGACATAAATGAAGGGATGACTGGAAAGCATCAGACCACAACTTTTAAATATCTAACTTAATAGGAATGAACATTGCCTTCCCTTGCTTCACTTCACAATACTCTATCTATACAAGATGTCACACAGGCTTATTCCAAGTAGCTGCCATTAATGGCTGGTTTCTTTCAATCTAAACACTGGATTCTGTTTGCTTGTGAATTCTAATCTTTCTCACCTGTGAAGAAAAATGAATGTACATAGGAACTTACTTTAATTTGTGAAGCCTGAAAGTCTTCTGTTCCTCTTGCAGATTCATTTACCACTGAATCTAGCTCCTAGTTACACTGAAGAGCTAGACATAGTGAGTGATTTTTTTTTTATTTTTATCCAATTAAAAAATTACATTTTACATATATTTAACTACTCAATTGCCGTGCTTGTTATAATGTGCACCCAGGAGAATACGGGCAAATTTACAGGTCACATATGACGTATCTTCAGAATAAAAATTACACCATGGGCAAAAGACAGGTTTTAACCAGCAACCTGCATGCATTTTTCTCACGCAGGCTTGGCTGTTTTTTAGCATATATTTGCTTGGATCTTCTGTTTTTAGCACTTGGAGATCACAACGTTCCATCATTGTTTATCTAAAAGGATGTAAATAGATAAGAACTTTTGCAGCAATGCTTGTATATGTGAAGCTGTAACCCACAAAATTTGACATCCTTTAGTACCACTAACATTTTCTAAGAAAAAATGTGTTTTCTTTCAATCTGATATGTTTCAGTCAAGATTTCACTTAAAACAAATATTCAGAGAGGGAAGGTTTCAAGGTTTAAATGAATTTGTTTAAGCTGTATTCTGAAAGACCACAATAAGATCTCCACACAGACTTCTCTTCTCCAGGATGAACAGCCCCACCTCTCTCAGCCTGTCCTCGTAGACTCACTTCCGTTCGTTCATTGTTTATGGATATTCTATCATCTGAGCACACTATTAAAAATGTTTGCTGAAGCAAAAAAAAAAGTATTTTCTTCAAATGTTAAAGAAAACACATAGAAGGTGATTTCAAAATTAATAATGGCAAATATATGTACAGTAATTTGTGTTCATTGAGTCGGAAAGAGAAATGTAACAAACACAAGCTTCTTGTCCAACAAAAGCAGATTCAACTTCAGCTAGAAAATACTCTCAGTAACTTAGTCATGTATAGTGGATGTATAGAATCATGTTTGAATCACTGAATCGTTTGCTAAAAGCTCTAAAGTCCAAATCACTATGTGTTCTCAATCTGCTTTCATAATCTTTCCTCAGTCTCATCAAGTTCCTTGATTTCTCCTTCATGTCTCACCTTACCACACCAGAAAACAGACTAATGCTTACTTTTTCATTTAACTAAAGCTGAGGTTTAAATTACTTCAGACAGGATCTTCTTTTGCTGTAGTTGCGGAACAATAAAATTTGACTTGGAGCTCTTTGAGACTTGAAGTGACTTTCACTATTTGCACATATAGCTTCTCACATTCTGGTGCCCTAAATTTGATAGCATGCGGAAAATGGAAAAGCCAATACATTTTCTTGTTTAATTTTTATGCTTATTGTATGATAAGATGAAAACCTATACATCATTTTTTTCTTGGGAAGTTGAAAAACTTGACTCACTACTGAGGAACTGAAGCAAAATGTCACAGATTAGCACTGTGATAACTTGTGGGGAAAATTACTCCTGCTCCTCACACAGGTGGTCCTGGTTTCTAATGGAAATTGCATTTCAATCAAAGTGATATTTTTCTGATGGGAAACTCACTTTTTTTTGGGGGGATGGGGGGGGAAGTTCTGTGCAAATCTATTTTCTCCCTTATGGGACTATTGAAATACAAGTTGCAACAGTGAAGATATGAATTGAGAGTTCTTATGGTGAGTAATTTCAAGTATCAAATGCATTCAAAGACAATTATGATCAGTGAGGACAGACATCATGTAAAGCAATATATTATCAGTTGAGTTGCTATATTTAGCTGTAACTAGTAAAATCTCTTCCTCCAGAATAAAAAAACAGCTGGTATCCTATAGAAAAGTAAGTACATATTCTCTTTTCCTAGGGATATTTTATTTAATTTAAGGGCAAGCTGAGTTTTTTAGTCTTACAATACCTCGAAAATTCTGTTGTTATCAACTGTTAAGTTGATGTCGCCTACAGTTCAAGTAAGATTAGTCCTTATTTGAGAAAAATGCTTGGAGCTAGATGTCAGGTTTTCAAGTTCGTATGAAATAGACATTTGTCTTTTCTCACTGCCTGCAATAAAGCTAGTATAAATTAATGTCTTTCTAGCCAATGAATGTGTTTCATTTTTTTAATATCTTTGACTCCTGTGTCAAGATCTTTCTTCAAAAAGCTGATATCTATCTTTTTGTAAAAAAATGAATATCAAAATGAGAAGCAGAAGGAAATTGAAAGGAAAAGGTGCAAGGGACAGTTACATTTTTGAGTAAGGAGATAGAACTTTAAACTCAGTGCTGTATGTTCAGACAAAAGTGGTAAGTGGGTAAAAGAGAACTATACAGACTTTGTAGTGCAGTTTGACAGGAAATTAAGGACCTTTATATCTGCTCATCTATCATGCATTCACCTTTATATCATGACATGTCCTTAGTAAATGGTGACATTTGCAAACTGTTCAGTTAAAGTCACTGTGTTCTCGGTAATGCTGCAATCTCTGTGTATTAAATAAATAACAATTAAATTACATTGCATGAATATCACTTCTAAAACGGCAAGTCATATTGTAACAATGGGTATGTATAATAAAGTTGAATGAATACTGATTGGGTACTTATTTTACAATTTTTCTATGGTCAAAGGTCATTGTAATCTTGCCACTCAAGACTCCTAGAATTTATATCTATGTCAGAAAGAAGACTGGAAAGATTAAACTTTTCAGTTAGCTGACATGTGTTGAGAATGAATATGTGCTGTTCTCCTAACTTAATCTCATAGTTAAAGGCGGAATTTTCCTTTATTTTAGTGTTGATTTTTTTGAAGGTAAGGTCTATACTAGAGGAAAATGTTCCACTCCCTTTTCCTGCTTAATCCAAAACTGACCTGTGAAATATAATTACAGCAATGCTGAGGGAGTAGGGAATTTTTAGATATTAGTACATTCTACTTCTCCACCACCTTTTGTTTCCTGTGATATAGGTAAGGTCTTGGCACCTGTTACACTTCATGAAGATAAAACACAGACAGTAGTCTGACTAAAGGGAATGAAATCAAAATTAAAACATGAGACAGGTCAAACTAAAAGTCCAAGGAGACAGAGTTGTGGAATTTCTAGATCAAAGTATTTTAGTTTTCCTTTCTTTATAAATGATTTTGAAAGTCTTCCCTGGGATAGGAGGGAGACAGAAAGTTTCTTTAGGAATTAAAACTTCGAAAGTGACATTTTCTAACAGAACTGACATTTGTAATCTTTATGAGTGTATGAAGATACATGAACAAGAATCTTTTTTTGCTTTTTTGTGTTCTTCAAGGGGCACATATCAAGCTATTTTAGTAAAAGAGGAGTCCATACCATAGGATTGCAAACATATTTATTACAGAATCTTTACAACTTTCTCTGACGTGCTTGATTCTTGAAAAAGCTTCTGGTTGGATCAAGAACACTAAATTAAGAGAGGTTTTGAACTGAGCTATATATTCAGTGAGGAAGCAATACTGAAAAGGTGATTTCTTATCACAGTCTGTAAAATTACTTTTGCAAAGGAAGTTTTCAAAGAAGTGCCAATTTTACAAGTATCACAGCTTTCTTACTTTCTGTACAGTTCTCCATCTATGCAGAAGATGGAAATCTGGCTTATTGGATATAAAGGTGATATTGCAGATTGGTATATCATGTATATACGATCCATTTTTTGGCTATCCAGTCTTCCCAGAACATGGTATAGATACATGCAGTAACACTACAGGCATGCCTAGTGTCACATATTAGATGTAAGACTCACAACGCTGGATCATGACTCGCACTGCCTTTCACAACAAAGGTTATACCTTATACATTAATGCAGTTGTGTGGCACTCCCACACTTTCTTTCCTGATGGGAATTTGATTGAGCTGACAGTGGTGGTCACTTGGCTTGTCCAAGTGAACAGCAGGCACAGGGGTGTACATCTACTAGCATAGACCATCTACCAGGGCCCCAAGCTGGTCGAGTCCTTCTTGTTGGCAGACATCCCAACACCAGCTTTGCATCTGCCTGTCCCTGCTCATGTGACATAGTGCCATCTAAAGTAGGAAGTAAGTAGAAATGTGAGATATCTTAAGTTAGTCCTAGAAGTGAACTCTGTGGGACTCTACAGCAATAAGAAGTATCTCTTCCAGATCCTTTGGTTTGGTTAGCAGAGGAGGATTCTGCATAAGCATTCTTCCATTTTTCTTAGTTGTTGCACACTGTAAGGGCCACTTAGATTAAAAAGTGTCTGCCGGACTGAATTCTTACAGGCCAAGAGTCAAAAAAGGAGTAGCAGAAGCTGATGAGGTATAAACATCTGATGTTAAAGCCTGACACCTCTAATATGAGCACAGTCAATCGGGCTTAGGCCCATGCTGACTGTGCATGTGTTGAATAGAGATTACAAGTTGAAGTGAGTACCATTTTTTGTACAGTGGTATAACATTTTAACAGTAGATAAAATACTCAGTAGAAAGTAGGTACTTCCATTGTTTCAGTTACTTCAGCATGGCACACCATTGCACAATATTATTATTATTCACATGGAGGACAGGCAGGTGATTCGAGACAGCCAACATGGTTTCACCAAGGGCAGGTCCTGCCTGACCAGCCTAGTGGCCTTCTATGATGGAGTGACTGCATCAGTGGATGAGGGAGGAGCTACAGATGTCATCTGTCTGGACTTCTGTAAAGCCTTTAACATGGTCCCCCACAACATCCTTCTCTCTAAATTGGAGAGATACGGATTTGATGGGTGGACTGTTTGGTGGATGAGGAGTTGTTTGGAAGGTTGCAGCCAGAGAGGGTAGTAGTCAACAGTCCGATGTCCAAATGGATGCCGGTGACAAGTGGTGTCCCTCAGCAGTCTGTACTGGAACTGGTGCTGTTCAACATTTTCATCAATGTTATAGCAAGACGGAGTGCACCCTCACTAAGTTCACAGATGACACCAAGCTGAGTGGTGCAGTTGACACACCAAAAGGATGGGATGCCATCCAGAGGGACATGGACAAGCTTGAGAAGTGGGCCTCCATGAACCTCGTGATGTTCGACAAGGCCAAGTGCAAGGTCCTACATATGGGTCAGGGCAACCCCCGGTATCCGTACAGGCTGGGGGATGAAAGAATTGAGAGCAGCCCTGCTGAGAATGACTTCGGGCTACTGGTGGGTGAAAAGCCGGACATGAGCTGACAATGTGCGCTCACAGCCCAGAAAGCCAGCTGTCTCCTGGGTTGCATCAAAAGAAATGTGGCCAGCAGGTCAAGCGAGTTGATTCTGCCCCTCTACTCTGCGCTGGTGAAACCCCACCCGGGGTACTGTGTCCAGCTCTGGAGCCCTCAAAACAAGAAAGACATAGACCTGTTGGAGTGGGTCCAGAGGAGGGCCACAAAAATGATCAGAGGGACAGAACACCTCTCCTAAGTGGAAAGGCTGAGAGAGTTGGGGTTGTTCAGCCCAGAGAATACAAGGCTATGGTGATACCTCTTTGCGGCCTTTCAGTACCTGAAGGGGCCCTGTAGGAAAGAGGAGGACTATCTTTTTAGCAAGGTCTGTTGACAAGAAGTAATGATTTTAAACTAAGGGAGGGTAGATTTAGACTGGATATAAGGAAGAAACTTTTTATGATGAGGGTGCTGAAACATTGGCACCAATTGCCCAGAGAGGTAGTGGAGGCCCCATCCCTAGCAACATTCCAGGCCAGGCTGGACGGGGCTCTCGAGCACCCTGGTCTAGTTGAAGACGTCCCTGCTCACTGCAGAGGGGGGTGGGCTAGATGACATCTAAAGGTCCCTTCCAACCCAAAGCATTCTATGATTCTATTCTATGGTGCTATAACTTTATGCAAATATGCTACAAACTCTGTAACTCCATTGTGCAGCAGAAAGAATGCCTATACCAATAATTAAAGCAACCTCTACTCCATGAAACATCAGTCTTATACCTGATTGGTATGAACGAATGAAAACCACAGATTTCTGAAATGTAGACCAAGACATAATAAAGTAGAAAATCTTTGTCAATGAGAGAGTAAGAGTGAGTGAGTTGATCATATGGGTTACACCTCCTCCACTACAAAAACCAAGAGCTGCCCAGTGACATGTACTGACTACATCAATTTGGACACCAAGTGCATTGAATGCTGAGTGTAAGGGATTATGATCACAAAATTTTGCTAAGTTTTCTATGTCTTTGTAATAGATTTAGTAAAAAGTCCATGTCTTGGTACTTTGTGGCCAGATTTTGCTCTGGTAGTATGATGATGCCCATTGTAACAGCTCTTTTCAATGCAGTAAATTATAGAAAACTGTTAATTAGAAAAGAGACAACCAAAATCTTTATGGGTTTGTGTATGTTTCCAGTATAGGTTTCTTATTAAGCTGTTTTTGCCATTTGTTAAGGAATTCAAACTAAGATAAAGAGCAAGAATTTTTCCCTCTATGACATGTTCCTTCCTTATTATGTCTCTACCTGCACAGCTCAGATCGTCTTTCAAGTGAATTGTTTTCGTGAAGATATATAAGTAGGGACTCATAGGTTATTGGTTTGGATAACTGCCCAAAAAGGAGAGAAATATCGGTTTGGGATGCCACAAAAACATGGATGAAGATAACACAGAGAGCACTTTTTAAATATTCAGCGTAGGGGAAAATGTGTGGAAAGCAAATTACAGCAAAAGCTGTGAGCAGATTTCTTACAGGAAAATTGCAGACTATGGGTCTTTTTATTTTTTAGTATCAGTGTAACGGTTTTCCTCCCTCTCACTCCTTCTCCTCTTCTTCAGTTCTCAGAACTCGCAGTGAGTTTAAAATTAGACTATCCTCTGAAGTCAGAGAAAGTGTCATTGCAGTTGATCTACAAAGCATCCAGTATGCTTCAGAGTGCTATATAAATAACATGGAGGTCTAATTCTGTGCCTAACCTCTTGAGGGATGTCAGAAGGAGCAGAAAGGTGATTGTAAAGTTATTTTTATAGTGCTCAGATTTTGCTTTGACTGAGAACAGATGACGTGTTTTAACTATTTTTTCTAATAAGCTGAATGTCTACAGGTTTGAAAGTTTATGGGAAGTCTCCTTGCTATACTCTACATGAAGGAATGCTATAGAAAGAACTGTGCAAATACAGTGTGGTTTCTGCACTAGTGAATCCTCTGCTGGGGTGTTAAAACATCTGTACTTCACTGGATTGATTTACCCAGGGAAGACTATAAGAGGCCAGGTATTCCTTTAAAGACCCAGAAGGGCAGCTGGCCCTGTTTGCTAAGACAAATTGGTACTAGAGATGGGAAAGCACATGGAAGCCTGCTTTCCAGCTGGCAGGTTTCAAAGGCTTCCAGATCAGAAAGAGGATTCATGCAGAGAGTAGCTTATTGGCTAGATTACTGAAGAGACTGGCTGGCTGATCTGAAAGATTCTGGAAATTTTTTTCTTTTTCCCTTCTCTAGAGTGGATGGGATTGCTCTCGTTAGCTTTACGGCTAATGAAAGTCTCGTGTGAATTCTGTAGCTGAATTACTCTGGTATTCCTATCTGACTTTGACCAGTGAACAAACACTGCATCATGAAGTTTTGAAACAATAGGTTTTAACTCAAAGGAAATTAGCCACAGAGGCTGGTTTTCCTGGTTTACTACTCTCACTGAGTTTTCTTCAGAGTCAGCAGGGAAACAAAGGCTTTCCTAGGCAGGACATAAAGTATCAAAGTTAGGCTCGTGTAGCCACCCTTGAACGACTTTCTTTTCTGTCTAAATGAGGTCACTAGATGAATTCTCACCTTCAGCAGAAGTGTGTCCTTCTGGATACCTTTCTCTGTGTAAGCTGCTCTAACAAACGTGATGCTAAACATTATGTCAATATTGTAAGGGTCATTGAAGAAAAATTCTGTGTGCTAAGCTTAAATCTTCCTAACTGTTTTCTGTATCTTTGTTTTAAAATTCATAGACAGTCTTCAATTTTATCTAAAGAAAAATAGAATTTAGACAAATCAACAGCATCCAGTGTAGGATTATGAATATGGAAAGGGGTATCTGCAGTCTATTTTAATATTCTGTATGATCTGCAAAAGAATTGTGTTGTGGGTTTTTTTTGAGGGGGTGGGGGAGTAGTACTAAAACTGTTGGTTTTATTTCATTGTCCCAATGATAACAGAAAATGTCAAAACATTTATACTTTAAAAGAAACGTACTTTGTTAAATTACTTGTTTCTTTGTTGGTTCAGCTATATGGATGGATTCAACTGTATAAGGCTGTTAAATCATAAAATAAAAGGTGAGCTGTTTTTCTTTCAGCTTACAAACATTTGTTATGAGCCTTTTTGAGTAAATATTTCAAAGAGGAAAATACATTATCCACTCTATTTATATGGCAATTTGAAAAATGTTATTTTCTTGGGTAAAAATTTCTATATTAGGAATATGGCTATTTGCCATGCTGGATTGGACTAGTAGCTCATTAATCTGATCATGTTTACCTCCAACAGTAGACAATACTTAAAGGGTATGAGAAGTAGGAAGAACAAAAAAGGACCTGGGGAGTCAGCAACAGATTCTACATGACTTCATTCAGTTTAACATAATTTCTTAGTTTAGAATTCTTATCATCTATGAATAACCCAGAACCAAAGCCATGTGCTATGACATTGATGTCTCTCTTTGTCTTCTGATACGTTCCCTGTCTGTGGATGCCACACAATATCCCTGTCATAAAGCCCTCCTTGTGAGACTAGTTCTTGTGAGCATGAATTGCTATTAATCCACTGTGACTTCAGCAGGTTTTTCCAGAGACCCATAAAAGTCAGTGCACGACCGTCTCAACTTCTGCATATTTTTTGTATGTTTGTATAATTGGTTTCAGTGGATTTCATTGCACCCAACCACTAAAATTCTATGGTGTAGGTCTCTATGCATACTCCACTCTACTAAGCTTCTCTGTTAAAGAACTGTATCTGAATACATGAACTTCATTCTTTTCACCCATTTCAGTAGAAATCTGACAGACGCATTAGTTCTGATGTGAAGTATGTCATTAGCATTGTCTTTTAGCATCTGAGCCAAAGTTTTGTAAGAGGCAATACTGTCTGAGAGCCATTTTGTTCTCACTGAACTGTTCTCAGATACCATCTGACAGACAGCAAAACCCTTTTGTTTCCTGAATTTGCCTTGGCAATATGCCTTTTGATTTTTTTCCTTCGTGGTCACACATATCTGTTGCTTCCTATCTGTGTGGAACTCAATTATCTCTCATCTCTTTCTCATTCTGTCTGCAAATGATTCTGTCTTTTGATCTTTCCTCCCTGTGCTCTGATTACTAGTTGTCTCCATTATCTCTTTTCTCCACTGGGATTTTGTTGTTTGGTTTTTTTCTTTTGTTTTGCTGAGCCACTCTCCATCATCTTTGAGAGGTCCTGGAGGACAGGAGAGGTGCCCGAGGACTGCAGAAAGGCCATTGTCACTCCAATCTTCAAAAAGGGCAAGAAAGAGGACCCAGGGAACTACAGGCCGGTCAGGCTCACCTCCATCCCGGGAAAGGTGATGGATCAGCTTATCATGGAGGTCACCATAATGCAAGTGGAGGAAAAGAAGGTTATCAGGAGTAGTCAGCATGGATTCACCAAGGGGAAATCATGCTTGACCAATCTGATAGATTTCTATGATGGCATGACTGGCTGGGTAGATGAAGGGAGAGCCGTAGATGTTGTCTACCTCGACTTCAGCAAGGCTTTGGACACAGTCTCCCATAACATCCTCCTAGGGAAGCTCAGGAAGTGTGGGCTGGATGAGTGGTCGGTGAAGTGGATTGAGAACTGGCTGAATGGCAGAACTCAGAGGGTTGTCATCAGCGGCGCTGAGTCTAGTTGGAGGCTGGTAACTAGTGGTGTCCCCCAGGGGTCAGTACTGGGCCCAGCGTTGTTTAACTTCTTCCTCAACGACCTGGATGAAGAGTTAGAATGTACCCTCAGCAAGTTTGCTGATGACACCAAACTGGGAGGTGTGGTAGATGCACCAGAAGGCTGTGCTGCCATTCAGGGTGACCTGGACAGGCTGGAAACTTGGGCAGAGAGGAACCTGATGAGGTTCAACAAAGGCAAGTGCAGGGTCCTGCACCTGGGGAGGAACAACCCCATGCACCAGTACAGGCTTGGGGTGGACCTGCTGGAGAGCAGCTCTGTGGAGAGGGACCTAGGTGTCCTGGTGGACGACAGGTTAACCATGAGCCAGCAGTGTGCCCTGGATGCCAAGAAGGCCAATGGCATTCAGGGGTGCATTAGGAGGAGTGTGGCCAACAGGTCGAGGGAGGTTCTCCTTCCCCTCTACACTGCCCTAGTGAGGCCTCATCTGAAGTACTCTGTCCAGTTCTGGGCTCCCCACTTCAAGAAAGATGAGGAGCTACTGGAGAGAGTCCAGCGGAGGGCTACGAGGATGCTGAGGGGACTGGAGCATCTCTCCTACGAGGAGAGGTTGAGGGAACTGGGCTTGTTCAGCCTGAAGAAGAGAAGGCTGCGAGGGGACCTTATAAATGCCTACAAATATCTGAAGGGTGGGTGTCAGGAGGATGGGGCCATACTCTTTTCAGTGGTGCCCAGTGACAGGACAAGGGGCAATGGGCACAAACTGAAGCACAGGAAGTTCCGTCTGAATATGAGGAAGAATTTCTTCCCTCTGAGGGTGACAGAGCACTGGAACAGGCTGCCCAGGGAGGTTGTGGAGTCTCCTTCTATGGAGATATTCAAGACCCGCCTGGAAAAGGTCCTGTGCAGCCTGCTGTAGGTGACCCTGCTTCGGCAGGAGGGTTGGACTAGATGACCCACAGAGGTCCCTTCCAACCCCTACCATTCTATGATTCTGTGATTCTGTGATTCTTTTCTTTTTTCTTCTAGTCTTATCACTTCAGTCCAGCAATTTTGCTCTTGAACTGTCAGTCTTGTAACTATCTCTTCCTCTGCTGTACATTCATGGTCCATACCTAAGTCCAAAAGTCTGTGCTCTAGTTATTTTTCTGCAGTCTTGTATCCTGTATATCTTTAAATATCAATGTGTTCCACAATAATTATTAACTTCATCTTTGATTCCTTAATCTTTACTTTCACAGAATCACAGAATCACAGAATAGTAGGGGTTGGAAGGGACCTCTGTGGGTCATCTAGTCCAACCCTTCTGCCGAAACAGGGTCACCTACAGCAAGCTGCACAGGACCTTGTGCAGGCGGGTCTTGAATATCTCCAGAGAAGGAGACTCCACAACCTCCCTGGGCAGCCTGTTCCAGTGCTCCGCTTTGCTAAGCTCTGCCACATGATTCTAAAAATACAAGAAGATTGTATGTTGTTTCTGAATAGAAACTCTCACAACATTCTGATTTTTTTACATGAGTTTATTTCTGTTGCCTTTTCTGCGTCTTTGGGTCACTGCCAGCATTGTCTGTAGACATCCTCATCTTCCTTTTGTAGAAGATATCTTTGAAGAGGGAAGATACCAATTTGAAAAACTGTCCTCTAACTCCCTGGTTTAAGTACTTTTTTCACCACTTCACATACCTGTATAACTGCACTAATGTGCTAAAGCAGAAATTTTCTTCTTAACGTGGCTGGTAATATTTTGATGATCCAAACTCTGAGCCACTGTATCTTTCTGTCAACAATTTTAGTTGCTTGTATTCATATTATTTATTAAAATGGTTGGTAACAGTAGCCAGCCATATATTCAAACTTCATTAATGGAGCTGGTCAAGGAATCAACATACGTGTTTAGAATTAATTTGGAAATTAAAGTCACTCAGCAGTTTACCCAAACTTTTGGGGTTGAAATACATATGCAAATTCAAAGTAACTTTGAAAAATAACAAAATTCTGAGGATTTCACTGTTCTTCAGCTAAGGAGTTCTAATCCAGTAACTCTGACACATAATTTGAGGTTAATGGTCACACATCAACTTTCAGGACTGCATTCTTATTTTCTTATATATCTAACTGAATTTAAACATCTTAGTGAAGATTAATTTAAATTCAGCGCTTTACCCATCATTTTATATTCCTTCAAACATGGCAGATATCTCTCAAAATAAAGAAAATAATCCAGCAGCCATCAGTCTTTCTTCACGTTAACTAATACATAGTCTGATGGTGGAAAAGCTGGCATTCTCCACTCTGTTATTTAAAATAGTTCTTTTTGTATTGGCAGTGCTGATTAAAGAACAAACTTTTAATTATGGTACACAAAGCATCACAAAATGAAATTCTATGTAAATGAAATCATTGTACATATCTAAGTATATGTACGTATACCTGCCTATATATATTTATATATATGTAAGATGTGTTTGTTTCTTTGTAATGGGTTTTGGTCAGCTAAATTTCATAGACTTTAAATAACAATGGGATCCATTAAAAAACCTAATCTCTGTAATATAAAGTATAAAAGAATGGGAAAGTGAAATCATTGAAAATATTACACTTACTGAGAACATTTATACATTGGGTTTTGAGATTTTGTCATATTCTTCCTGTCTTTCAAAAAGACTTCTCTCTGGGATATCATCGCTTTCAAAGAGGAGGAGTCGACTAATTGGGTGATAAAACCAGCTACGTACAAAGGGCCAGATCCCAAACCTGCCAAAATCAAAGTGTATCTTTCCATTGATCTTCCACTTGCTGAAGTGTTACCACGTATCCACAGTACAGGAAGTAAGATAGCAGAATAAAAGCAGAGAATGCTTTCTTTTTTCTGTTACTTAAGTGCAACATTTGACATTTACAGGTATAAAGCTTTTCTGAGGAGAGGAAGATAATACTTAAGTTGTCAGAGGCACGTTAATGTCAGCTAATTCACTCTCTTTTCCCTTACTGTATTTCTGAAGTTATTAATAAAATCTGAGAAAAATGTCATGCATTTACAGAAAGAAAATAGTTCTGAGTGAAGACTATTTTCAGTAGGAATATAGTTATGAGGGATTATACTTTGCAATAACTCTCAGAAACATTGGAACTCAAGTATGACCTAGTTCAGGTAAGTTCTGCCTTTGAAAAGCTAATTTTGAAGCAAGTATCCTGTATATTACTAATGCAATAAATTCAGATACAATCAGTGGAGCAAGACTACTTCATATCTTCTAATTAATTTGTTTTTAGCTTTTAATTCCTTTTTATTCTGACGGAAAGTAAACAGAAACAGAAATCTGATAAACATTGTATATACAGAACTATATTTTACATTTGATCTAACACCCGTGAAGACTTATTAAATTCAGAAGTATTATACAAGGCTGTAGCTCTCCTCAGGATTTGATTCATACCTTCTCTACCCATCAGTGTATATCTTGCCTGCTGCTTAGGAACAAGGTAGAAATGTTTGGAACTGAAATATTTTTGGCAATTAGAAGAACACTTTCTCAATAGAAGTCCTTACCAGGATCACTAATAAACTTTCTGTGGGATGTTTAGTTGGAAATTATTCCTTCACATCAGAAGAATATGTTAAGTGAGTAAGAAATCCTGTTTCAAACTGTATTTTGCCAGTGGCACTGAATTCACATGAAGGGAGATTTCTTTTGGCATGAAAAGCTACACTCTCCTCCAAAACACACTCTTATTTCCTTTGCAATTACAGTGAGGTTGGCCTGTTTGTTCAGTAGCAAGAGAGTCTCTTAGCTCATGCTGAAGTGAAAGAGGACTGACATTACAGGAAAGATAGATTCTGATGCTGTAGAGAGATACAGTAGTCTCTATACATATGCCAAAGATCAGTGTTATGCAAGAGCTAGTACTTACCTGAGTTGTTGTATGGAGTTGTTAAAATTGTTAAATCTTCTAATCTAGAAAAATTAAAAATCCCCCAAAATTATGAGAAATAACAGCACTTCACACTGAGATTCTTCATACCACTTTTCACAAAGAGAATGTTTAAGGTTTCTACTTGTCTGTGCAATTCCTCTGGCAGCATATTTTTTCCAATGCTTTCATGTCCATTGGTCTATTCTGTTCTAAAAGCACATTCATACCAACACAGAACAAAGTTGAGGACAAAAAGACATACCATAACACCAATTTAAATATCTCGACTTCATCCACTGATTTAGTAACTGCAAGAAGAGCCTGACAACAGAGATTTTTAGTGTGGAAATAGAGCCAAGAATTTTATTACTATTATAGAGGCATGCTGTCAAGCAAAGAAAGAGAGTTTTAAAATTCTTGCTTTGTATCTAATTCAGCTGGAGAGCTTCATTTGAGTTTCATTAACTGTCCTAGACAAAGTCATTCCAAAAAGTCAAAGCTCCACCTTGCTCCCTGATTTGGAGCTAAAAAACCACCCATATTTTCATGTGGTATTTGCTTAACATTTTTTCAGGTGTTCTTTCTTCCACTGAGAGAGAAGGTCAAAGCTGAAATGTTGAGATGGATTTGTTATAACTTTCATGGAGGAAACCTTGGTCTTATGCAAGGTCAGAATCAGAATTTCATTTGCAAAATCCTAGTGAATCTCAACAAAACTGTGGTTTGAAGGGAAGTCTATGAAAAGAACTTTTTATTGAGGTACAGTAGAACTTTAATCCTGTTTGATTGGGACAATGATTTTATTGCTCTGATATTAACTTTAGAACTATCGAAATAAAATATTCCATTGTTATAATTAAGGGAATGGCACTGTAGCCCTGCTAGCCTCACTTTAGAAGCAGAGCAAGATTTGTTAGGCAAACTGACAAAAGATTAGTCTGAACAATGAAAACATACTTAAAATCTCAAACTACATAATAGATCTTTAAATACGACTGCAGAAAATGTCACTTCTTTATCATAGACTTCATTATAGGCCAGATCACATCTACATCTAAAACTATGACATGCCTGGGAAAATGCTGTCTTTTCTGTGCCTTAAGAAAACAGTTTCGTGGTATTAAGTATGATTAAGAAACTTGTCAGTAAATCTGACTCAATCTTCAGTCTAATAGCATATTTAAACTGTTTGTTGGGAGAAGCCCAGGAGAGAAAATTAGGAAACAAGAAAAAAGTTCAAACTTTTTAAACTCTGAAGTAGTAATTAAGTCAGTTTCCTGTAAACCAGAATATGGTGAACCTGATTCTCACAGGACGTCTCAGTCAATTTAAAAATTTGTTTGCTGTATCATATCACAGAAACCATGATCCTCCTGTCAACATCTTGTTTTCAAATTGGTGCCTGTGAAAAACATTTTCTTAGTGAAGATTCCACACCACCTAACTGTAGGCTTTTACACTATAGAGTAACTGTGGTCCCATTTCTCAATTAATATTAAAAAAGGGAATCTTGTTGCATAGGAGTATTCTGAGGTCATAAATTAGGTGCTTCTAGGAGATATTCATTTATTTCTACCTCTATAAGGCAATAAACCTAGGCTAAGATAAGCTGTACCTAGTGGCAGGCAGTATAAATACTTTTCCTAACACTATGTATATGTAAAACCAGAAATGCCACAGGGCCTCCTGGACTGTGAAGTCCAGTTCTTTCCCATCAGATGCAACCATACCAAAGGAGGCCTACGGCGGATGGAAGCAAGGACAGGTAGCCTGGGAGGAATACAGAGAAATCATCCGAGTAGCCAGGAAGCAAGTTAGGAAAGCTTAAGCCCTGACTGAATTAAATCTGGCCAGGGATGTCAAAGGGAAAAAGAAAGCCTTCTGTAGGTATGTCAGTGATAGAAGGAAGACTAGGGAAAATGTGGGCCCTCTCCAGAAGGAAGCTGGAGACCTGACTACCCAGGATGTGCAGAAAGCTGAGGTGCTTAACGACTTTTTTGCCTCAGTCTTCAACAGCAAGTGCTTTAGCCACACCGCCCAAGTTGCCGAAGGCAAATGTGGGGACTGGGAGAGTGAAGAACCGCCCACTGTAGGAGAAGACCAGGTTCGAGACCGACTAAGCAACCTGAAAGTGCACAAGTCCATGGGGCCTGATGAGATGCACCCGCGGGTCCTGAGGGAACTGGAGGACAAAGTTGTCATATCATTCTCCATCATATCTGCGAGGTCGTGGCAGTCTGGGGAAGTCGCCACTGACTGGAGAAGGGGCAACATCACCCTCATTTTTAAAAAGGGAGAAAAAGAAGACCCAGGGAACTACAGTCAGCCTCATCTCTGTGCCTGGCAAGATGATGGAGCAGATCCTCCTTGAAACCATGCTAAGGCACATGGATAACAAGGAGGTGAGTGGGGACAGCCAACATGGCTTCACCAAGGGTAAATCATGCCTCACCGACTTGGTAGCCTTCTGTGATGGGGTTACAGCAGTGGTGGACAAAGGGTGGGCAACTGACATTGTCCATCTGGACTTGTGCAAGTCATGCGATGCTGTCCCACATGATGTCCTTATCTCTAAATTGGAAGGACATGGATTTGACAGATGGACCACTCGCTGGATAAGGAACTGGCTTGATGGATGCACTCAAAGAGTTACAGTCAATGGCTCGATATCCAGATCGAGACCAGTGACGAGTAGCATGCCTCAGGGGTCGGTACTGGGGCCGGTGATGTTCAATATCTTTATTGGCGACATGGACAGTGGGACTGAGTGCACCCTCAGCAAGTTTCCAATGACACCAAGCTGTGTGGTTTGGTTGACACGCAGGAGGGAAGGGATGCCATTCAGAGAGACCTTGACAGGCTGGAGAGGTGGGCCTGCATGAACTGCATGAAGTTCAATAAGGCCAAGTGCAAGGTCCTGCACGTGGGTTGGGGCAATCCCAAACACAGGTACAGGCTGGGTGGAGAGTGGCTCGAGAGCAGCTCTGAGGAGAAGGACTTGGGGTACTGGTGGATGAGAAGCTCAACATGAGCCGGCAATGTGCGCTTGCAGCCCAGAAAGCCAACCGTATCCTGGGCCAGCAGGTCGAGGGAGGTGATTCTGCCCTTTTACTCCACTCCCGTGAGACCCCACCTGGAGTACTGCGTCAAGCTCTGGAGCCCCCAACATAAGAAGGACATGGATGTGTTGTAGCGGGTCCAGAGGAGGACCACGAATATGATCAGAGGGCTGAAGTACCTCTCCTACAAGGATAGGCTAAGAGAGTTGGGGCTGTTCAGCCTGGAGAAGAGAAGGCTCCAGGGACACCTTATAGCAGCCTTCCAGTACCTGAAGGGGGCCTACAGGAAGGATGGAGAGGGGCTTTTCACAAGGGTGTGTAGTGATAGGACAAGGGGGAATGGCTGTAAACTAAAAGAGGGCAGATTTAGGTTAGACATTAGGAAGGAAATCTTCACCATGAGGGTAGTGAAATGCTGGAACAGGTTGCCCAGAGAAGCTGTGGATGCCCCCTCCCTGGCAGTGTTCAAGACCAGGTTGGATGGAGCTCTGACCATTCTAATCTAGTGGAAGATGTCCCTGCTCATGGCAGGGGGGCTGGAACCAGATGATCTTTAAGGTCCCTTCCAAACCTTACCTTTCTATGATTCATTCTATGCTTCTAACCATACCACGCAATGCTTTTGATATGATGATCAGCTCCTTCTTGTAACAATTTTGTATTTTGACTCTGTTACTTATAGAACCTCACTACTGAAACGGTAAGAAACCCTATTTCTTACTTCCAGTACAAATTTAAGGTGGCAAAAATATGGAAAATGTGACTGGTAGACAGTAAAATAAAAATACAGTTTATTTGAAATGTTCATTGGGAAAGTGTTGAGATATGTTGAAAGTAGAATGCTAAAGATGAAAAGTTCTTCTTCATGATATAAACTACTGAGAAGAGGCAACATTTACTGAGCAATCTGAGAGAGCATTCTCCTTACTGGGATAGGACATTTTTTCAGCTAACTTTAACCATTTGAAAATTTAGTCTAAGCTAGCCAGTACATTCCTCATTCCTTCAGTGGCTAAAAAAGTTAGGTACAGCAGAGTTAAGGCTGCATTTTTGTCTTTCTTTTAAACTTGTCTCTTAGAATGGACTTATATGGAAAGTTGTCTTCTTTATTGAAGAATGTTGGTTCCCCATTCCTGGAAACATTCAAGGCCGGGTTGGATGGGGCTCTGAGGCACCTGTTCTAGTTGAAGATGTCCCTGCTCATTGCAAGGGGGTTGGACTAGGTGACCTTTAAGGGTCCCTTCCAACCCCAAATGTTCTATGATTCTGTGATATATCCCTATGTATAACAAATATACAGACAGCCCAGTAGGCCCTCTAAGACTAGAAAACTACTTTCAAACAGTTGTAGTTAGACAAAATTAATCCTATCATCATATATCAAGGCGACTTGCAGTGGAGGGAGGAGAGGCAAATGTAACAAAATATCTCAGCTTGTACCACCACTGCTATCTTCTGTTACATAAATTCCCACAGAAAGCAGAAATTTGCTCCTAGCTTCTGGAGGTGAATTAATTACTCCATGAGACAAATTTTCAATTAATTCCAGTGTTTCCTTAGATGCCAAAACTGCTAAAAGTTTATCAGTGAGCATTGCTATATGTAACTGAGTACTACTGTTCTGTACTGGAGCTGAAACTTCCCTCTTTAGATGCATACATCAGTAACGTGAGAGTTATGCTTTACATATATAAAGATACAAGGTGTCAGGGCCCTGAGAGCATCGAGAGGCCCCAGTGGCCCTGACCAGTCTCCCCACAGACCCTCACTCACACCCCTTCCTGGGTGGGGGCTTCCAGCTGCCAGCTCACCTGCCCACAAGGCACAGCCCCTGTGCCTTACCTCTGGGATCCTAGAATACCGGTTTCTGTTGTTTGTTTCTCTGAATTATTGGGTAAAACACTTTAAATGGATAAGTTCTGTGGCCAGACTGTGTTTATCTGCATGATGCTCATTTCCTTAGTCTATGTTAAAATGCAGCATTCCTATAGTCACTGAGATGCTGTGAGATTTAAAACCCTCACTAGCATCACTCTACTCCAAACTCTGTTCTGCGTCAGAATTCCTTGGATGGCAGCATAACGTTTCACAGAAATGTTTTATTTGTTTATTTCTTAGTATAGCAGTAGTTAGTAATGTAAGTTACACATAAATGCCTTTATGATGAAAAGTCACTGAAATGTCCCTGGCTGGTTAATAATGATTACAGTTGAAAAAAAGAGGCCAAGCTGGGGTTAGTGTGGCAGGTGGCAAGGGCCTCAGGAACTTCTTATTGCATTTGACTACCATTTTCATTCTGCAAGGGCATGTGAGCTCTAGGGAACTCTCCATAATGAAATAATCCTCTACAGAAATGAATGGAGTGTAAAGAGGCTAGTCACTGGGAGCTAAAATACCAGTGGCTGTCTGATAGTCTCGGAGTTCACTTGCCAAGACCATTCACCAGTTTTGGACATCCATGATGCCCAGTAAATGGGGTTATGGAAGAATTCCCTTCTGTATTGCATTTCCTTGCCTAAAAGCATTCCTGTCTCAGCATACACAGATCTACGCTTGCTTGTCAGTCCCTACTGGCTTCACTGAAGCCACATAAAAACAGTACATAGTGAAGCAGCATCAGACTCTGTGTAAGCAGAAACGAGTGAATGCTCCAGCTGGTGTCAGGCCATATGAGCCTTGGTTTAAGATACTTTAGTGATCACAAACAACCCTGAAAGCTACATGTATGTTAGTGAATAAAATATGATGATTCTTTGACGCTAGAACAAGGAGAAGCACATGGCCCATGTCTATATCACTAAAATCTCATAACCTAAAGCACGGAACAGTCCCGTGCAAAATAGCCTGTTCAGTGGTAATTTCTGAGCAGTGCTGAGGAACTGTGGGCCTGAATCAAAGCTATGCTAGGGATTGTCCTAAGAAAATCAAAGTGGCCAGCAAGCAGCCTGCTGGACAAGGGGCTCCTGGTCAGGAACAAGATGCAAAATTGGCTCATCAGTTGCATCTTTCATTTGAGATAGAAAGTGAGAGTGAGGTAGTGGGCCAGTGTGGATTAGAAGGAAGAGGGGTGAACTTGACCCTCGAAATGACACATATCAACACATTCTAATTCACGGCCATGGCCTGGAAAGGCAGTTCTGCAGTGGTTCCTGTCCAATGACCTATGACTATATGCTCTTTTCTTAAGGTGAAGCATTGCACCAGTGCATGTCTGAAGTCTGTTTACTGGCACAGATGCTGCTAGTGTAACTGAGACTCTTGTGACAGCTGTCAAATATCAATCAGTAACATCCACACCACTACTGTGAGCTCATGAAGTGCTATTATACCTATTAACAAGGCCAGTTAAATGGCAAATTGACAAGTTTCCATGGGTTTTCCTAGGTTACAAAGCAAATTAGGGATAAAGTTCCCTTCAGTTTTGTGCAATGACCAGTAAAATCCCATTTTTCATGAAGCGCAGAATAAATATTTTTAAAATTATAAAAATATGTTTAAAATGCTTTACTTCATATTTCTTCCATGCACAGCGAAGTTTTTAACTTCCTGTTTGCATTATTTTATTTTTAATTATTTAAATATGCTCCTTGAATTATCTGACTTTTTAAACTTTCTCTATTTTTTCTTTTAATTAGAAGCCATCAACTGACCACTATAAGTAGAACACTTTTTACCTTTCTTTCCAGAGAGGGCAAACAATACAGAAAGTAATTAAAACTTTTTCTATGGTATGTTATCCTTTGCAAATTCAGTATGTGGGTTACTTCAATCCAGCAGCTGAGAAGGCACAAAGTGTTTTTTTATTTTATGGATGAAATTAAAAATCCCAGAATTTATGCTCAGAAATTGCAATTACTTGAAACGAAATAAAGATTAGCTTTCTTCTCATTAAGAATGTGAAATATGAAGTATTTGCTGGAACCCAATCTTGTACATCAGCCTTCACTTATTACGTTATTTCTAATAAAAATACTGTTCACTTACTACATATAGTTTTTAGATACTGAAGAGTACTGGAATTATAAACAAGAAATAAAAATACACTATTTATACCCTTAGAAGAGAAAATAGAACCAATTTTTCATCCCCTTGATTTGCAGATTGTATACCTGACTTCTGGCAAGACTGTTCAATGGCTTCTGATTTATTACAAACATTTCTTCTGAACTGGTTATATACTAGTTCCTACACAAATATGTTAGGTTTAATCGAACAAAAAAACAAATCTGTGTGGAATTTTGTTCATTTTCAACAAATGTCATTTTTTGCTGTCATTCAAGCAAGAGTTCTCTTGCGCTAATTTTTCATAGGTGTAAATTAGACTTAAGATGTTAATACAAGGTTTAGTTCCCCACCTTGCTGAAATCAGTCATTAAGGTTTCCAGTGATTCCTGGGGCTTATGCTTGAGGCCCAACTCTCTTACAAGCGTAAAATTGGTTTATCTTGTAGGAAATGACCCCTGAACCTCTCAGTTTTCTTTCAACACAACGTGGAGAGGCAAACCTATCTCTTCTGCAAGTTTTATTCAGCTATCTAGCTATCTCACTAGAACCTTTCTAAATCTTATGCATATTCTTTCTCTGAGATCAACTATAATCAAACAAACCTTGAGCATAGAGCTAAGGATGGACTAAGTCACCTTTATGCTGTTCTGAAAACACTGACTGTATTTAAATTTGCTTCTTGTGTTTTTCATGAATGACTAGCTTGTCCTCCACCAGCTCCTTGTGTAATACTCAGAGGAAAGCAAAGTTTGAGAAATATGAAAGTAATTTGGATTGTGCTTGTGAATCAGACGATTGCAGTGCTGTGGTATGAATATCAATCATGTTATCTATTCTGTGATCTCAGTAGAAATTAGTTTAATATTATTACACAACAGAACATGGATGATGCTCAAAATTATTCCCTGTTCCACACTGTGTAAAGGGCTGTACAAGCACAGATGCAGACACAATTCCTGATTTGGAGTTCTTGTTTCATTGAGAGAAACTTTTAAATTTATTTTGTATAATGATGTAAATTCCATCGTCGACAAAGCAAGTTATTCCATCAAATGGCAGTAAATTTTTTGTGAAATACAAAATTGTCTCCTCTTTGCTGCTATTTTTCTTAGATACTTTTATATGTTTTAGTCAGGACAAAATGGAAAGGTATTTTCTTTGTACAAAACTGGTTCCTCAAAACTATGCCTGTGGTTCAGTTGTACCCTTTGGAGATTCTGAACACCTTCAGTGAATAGATTCAGTATGTGCACAGACTTTTGATAAGAAATTCTAAGAAAACATAAAAAGTAGTTGAAAGATGAGTAGAAACTTTCTACCAAAACACAAATTTTCAAAGAACACTGATTAACCCTAAAATATATTGTTCAAAAGAGTGAGCTCAGCAGAGGCCTGAAGGAACTGCTCTGGACTCTGTCCTGGACCTAAGCGACCTAAAATCCACGGGGAAGCCTTGGGCCAAGAGTGAACCAGGTTGATACATGAAAGCCGAGAAGTATCCAGCCCCAGGAGGGACTGGACTGGCTGCTCTTGCAGGACTTGGAGATCCTGGACATTGTGACTCAATGGGCTGGATAGACAGCCTTTCTGCAGCCATCATTGATATTTGGAAATTCACAGGGAAATAAAAAAAAAAAAATTAGTTTGGTTGATCAAGTTTAGTTTAAAATCAACAACAGCAGGAGATAATTTTTTTCATCTTTTTTTTTCTGTTTCAATCTTACCTACACATAATTCAACCTTAAAACAAACAGTTTACTTGATGGTCCTGTCTTAACTTGTATGGTGATACCTCCTAGAAATACTAACAATAAATCAGTTCCCACTGTGCTGTTTTGTGGAAACACAAGACATGGTTCATGCTCTTCAGTACAGACAGACATAGTGGTCAAGAGGACAAAGCACTCTAGGAAGTTATCTTACACTCATACATTAGTAAGAAATTGTGTGGAGTTAAGCTGAGCTAGCAGTTATGTACAAGTCATCAACTGACTGTTCACAATTCTTTTTACATTATCATGTACAGCAGCATGTGTGAGAGAGTGGTAGATGTTTTGTATACTTCCCCGAGATATATCATGACTGCATTGTATCACTAGCTATCTGTAGCAAGTACTAACAAGTGCGCTTGCAAAACTCTCAAGAATCAACATATAGGGTTTTACAAGACTAGTGTACTTCATAGTTTTTGAATTTATGAATAGCTTCACATCAACTTCTAGCAGGCATTTCTTACTGTGCACTAGTCACAAAAGCAGCTGCCTGACATAATGAATGATGTTTAACTTGTAGTTAAGGAATATATTATTATTATACAAGTGGACTTGATAATGCTGAATGATAATTTATATTGTGTCTATTTCCAGTTCTTAGCAGGCTAACAATTCTAATAGATTATAAGGGCATGTCAAAGCACAGATACTGTGTCCCTCCAAAGAAAATTATTTTTAGTGCTGGAGTTTTGACATCTAATCTCTGACTACCAGCTTTGTTTCTGGATTTGTATACTTGTTTCTGAACTGGATTACTCTTTTTTCATGATCTGTTTCCTTACAATATCTTATTCAGTCAGGAATTCAAAACAGTAGAATGCAAAATAAGATAAAAATGAACAAAAATATAAAAAGGTAAATGAGAACTGTTTATTAGTTAAGTGTATGTAATGGAGTCTGTCATGTAACATTTTATTTCAGTTTCGGTCTTGTGCTGTTTTATTCATATCATTGATATTTATGGAAGACTATTAGGTTGCAGCATGTGATACATGTGTACCAGTAAGAATATTTTGCGGTGCTCCACTTCCTCAAAATTGCTGACTGAATAGTATCTGTTGTTTGTTGTACAAACATCAGTGAAAGCTCAGTTTCCCAGGTAGTAAAAACTGATGAAATCAAGTGAAGAAAAAGTAAACCACACTAACAAGTCGTCTGTTCATCATCAGAGTTTTGCATTCACTGCTGCAGTTTTGCTCAGCACAAAAGCAAGCACAGAGGTGAGCTGGAACATGAGAGGGAGAACTGGGAGCTCAAGAAGCTGCACAAAAAAAGAAACATGAAGAAAAATGTGATCATTCATTTTAGAAGTGTTTTCTGATTTTATGCCCAAAGCCAGTTGCTTTTTATGTGTGTGCGTGTGTGTACACACATGTGTGTTTGTGTATATGTGTGAGGATACTGATCTGTTACATTTTACTCGTGTTGGGACAAAGGGGGTAAGAAGCTGTCAATCACGTGAACACGTTCACTGTTGTTTTTCCTTGGCCTCTGTTCCCATCTACTTTGCAAGCTAAACAGAGTCAGGACTTATGTGCACCTGAGTGAAAAACTGTGAAGGAAAGCACTGGGGAGCTGTCTTCCTTGAAGACACTGGTTCCTGATCCAAGCAGACTCCTGCTTATCATGCTGTTCTGTTTCTTAACTTCTCCTGCACACTGTATTGAGGACTTCGACATCTAATGCAGGGTATACATTCCCATCCAGGTGATGGTCACCAGAGGTTAGGTGTTACAATGCTAAATTTTTACGATTCCAAGTTTTGTACTGGAGCAGGTTCCAAAGTATTTGTGCTTATTTGAAATTAAAAATGTCTTAAAAACTAACATATTTTTTTGTCTCCAGTGCACTTATCACAACTTTTTTGCATTATCTTTGTTAGTTAACAGAAGTGTTTAACTGGTATAAATTCCAATCTACAGATCAAAATATCGCTGCATAAGGCAATCATTTAGTATTTATAGTCCTATATATATGTAAATTCCAAATAATATTGGAACCATTAAAATATTACAAGGATCTTAATTCAAGTGTACCCCCTTTTAAAGAGCGTTCTGTATTTCCTACATGTGGGTAGTTAAGGCTTGGCGGTCTGAAGATGTCGCGCTGTATGGAAAGGTAGTGTCCCCCCCCTCTCCTAACAGCCAATAGCATTTAACCAATGAAGTAAGCAGACGGAAGTGATGCTGTAAACCTAGGCTATATAACGCTGTGTTATTTATCAATAAACGCCATTTGCCGTCCACCACATTGGTGTCTGCGTGCTGATGACCCGAGCGGCCGAGGGGTGGGTCGCCGAGCCGTCCCTGAACCAGGTCGCCACGCCAACGAAGGCGACAAGTGGTGCCGAAACCCGGGAAAGACTCGCCTGGAATCGGGTGAACGGCGGCCGGAGCGGCAGGACCAGCCCGGCGGGGAGGACGCTCCCGGACTAGCAAGGAGGATGGAATCCCTTGTGAAGGTCGTATCGCAATTACATAAGCAGTGGGGGATTGATTGTAAGCCCAAAGATTTTACGCTCGCAGTTGCGAGACTTTTGCATATTGGGGTCATTGACCAGCCGGTGGATATTTTCCACCCTGAGGTGTGGGATAAGTGCACTAAAGCGTTAGCCAAGGAAATGATGTTCTCGGGTTGTGGGAAAAACCTTAAGTAGTGGGGGAAAGTCGTACAGGCCCTGCAGAAAGCTAGACAAGAGCAGGAGACCTGGAAGGCGGCAAGGAGCTGTTTGTTTGCTACCCCAAAATTGGGAATCGGGGCAGCCACACAGACTTTGCACACCCCAGACGATAACGGCTCTGCTGAGCCTAAAGATCAGCAAGAGGGCGATACATCCCCTCAACTCCCGGACTCCGACCCGCTTACGGAGGGAGAGAAACAGGCTAAATCCTTCTGGGGCGGGTTAGCCGAGGAGGCTAGGAGCGCCGCGGAAAAAACCGGGTCTGAGGAAGTCTGGGCTACACCACCGCCCTATGCGCCCCAAGATGGCACCGAGCACAAAGGGGAAAGGCGGGACGAAAATTCCTTTGGTGATAACAGAGAGGAAGCGCAAAAGTTATCAAGCGCACAAGTTATCAAGCGGAAGGTGGAAGAGAACAGGGGGGCGAGTGGGGGCCAGAGAGCCAATCAGAGCGTGCATTTCAAAAGGTGCGCCTGTGAGGTGGGCACCCCGCCGAGCGGAGGGCGGGGCGGGTCCGGAGGGGAGGAGCGGCCCGCCCATAGGGGAGGGGGCCGGAGCTCGGCAAAAAGGTACTGGAGACCGGAAGTAACCAGTCAGTCGAGTTCCGACTCCGATTCAAACACCAGCGGGGACGAGTGGCTCGCAACTGATTTAAACGTAGTAGAGGAGGAAACAGAGATAAATAAAGTCAAGAGTCAAAATATCCCCATCCAAATTAAAGAGAAACCACGAGGGGGAGAAATCCCTCTCACGGACTGGAGGAGAATAAAGATTGCGTGCGCCGACTGGGCCCCATCGGCCGCGCTAGCGTTCCCGGTCCGGGTGACGGACAGGGGACAGAGGGTCCACACACCGATAAACCCTAAGGACATACAAGCGATTGTTAAGGCAATCGCAGATAAAGGCCTTAATTCTGCCATGGTCTCCACCCTTATAGGTGGTATATTCGGGGGAGACGATATGCTCCCCTTTGATATAAAACAAACTTGTAGATTGATCTTTGATGGGGCAGGGATGATCGTTTTTAAACAAGAATGGGAGGACAACTGTACGAAGTAACTAGCCCAAGTAACTGGGGCAGACCATCCACTGCATGGCTCCAGCCTGCAGCGGTTAATGGGTACAGATCCCACAATGATTACTCCCCAGGCGCAAGCCCAAGCCCTGCGGGCCCATGAAGTTATGGCAACCACTCGTGCGGCCAGAGAAGCTATTCGCACAGCCTCTAGAGTCATTATTAAACCATCGCCATGGTCCACAATAAAGCAAAGTGAAAGTGAGAGCTTCACAAAATTCGTGGATCATCTCCAAGCAGCGGTCGATTCTTCGGCCTTGCCTGCAGAGGCAAAAGGCCCAGTCGTAGCGGAATGTTTACGTCAGCAGTGTAATTCAACAACCAAAGAAATCCTGCGATCACTATCAGCGGGGTCGAGTATCGCAGACATGATTGAGCATGTCGCGAAGGAAGAGCATCTAACCCCGATCCAGGTGGCTGTTCACACCATACTAGCCAAAATAAAACTAATGAAAACTGTGAGTTTTTGTCCACAGGACCGGATCATCGGACACCCCCGTAACCCGTACACCCCGGTGACAAGAGAAGACGACAAGTCGGCAAACGTCCTGTCCGAGCCTGAAACCTCCTCACGGACAGAATCCAGACAACGGCAGAATAGCGTCCACAAAGGGGGGCTACGATGCCCTTGTGTGATCCTAATCTTGGAGCTTGTCACTATAGGAAAGGCAGAATCAAGTTACCATCACCATCAGCCGTATAGGTGGGTCCTACGGAACCTTGTAAATGGTCGAGTAGTAAGGGAAGTCATAACAGCAGGACCTCCTAGATTTGCTGCTCACCTGTGTGAATTAGCACCCATACAGCCCTGCCTAAACCAGCGGCCCTATTACTTATGTCCACAATCTAACCCAGGAAAGGGATACTGTAATTCTCCTAATCAATATTATTGCGCATATTGGGACTGTGTCACTATCGCTTCCGCTTGGACACCCCCAATCCCAGACAAATATTTAATGACAACATGGGGACCACTAGGTTGCAAACATCCATGACTTGATTGGTCTGGAGGATCTGTAGGGTACAGTAATTGTGACGCTATAATCCTCCAAGTAATTCATCCAGAAGACTCAAGATGGGTAACGGGAAGAACTTGGGGAATTAGGTATTGGGAACCAGGACAAGATCGAGGTGGATTGATACATATAAGGAAGGAGGAAATAATAAAAAACCCTCCTCATGGAGTTGGCCCCAATCCAATTTTTAGTGGACCACAGATAACTGCTAGCCCCCTGGAGACCACCCAAAGTGATGTAATATCCTCCCTCGATGGGACGAGGGAACCCCCCTTATGGAAACTAATGCGAGCTACCTATGACACCTTGAACCAAACCAACCCAAACCTAACTGCACACTGTTGGTTGTGCTATGACGTGAAACCCCCTTTTTATGAGGCTATAGGGGTAAACACAACATATAGCCTAGACACCCGATCCGTACCACTTCAGTGTTCTTGGGGAGAGAAGAAAAGGAGGATAACCATGCAATATGTTTCTGGATCTGGGACCTGTATAGGCAATGTGTGGGGACAAAAACGGAAGCTCTGTAGTTCTGTCTCATCCACAGTGGGAAAAACCAAAGAAAAATGGGCTATTCCCTCTGAAGGAGCTCAATGGATCTGTTCCAAAACAGGCCTTACTCCATGCATATCTCTGGCAGTGTTTAATCCCATGGTTAACCACCTTGCTATCCACCTTGATAGGACCAATCGCGATGATTGTAATAGCACTAATTTTTGGACCCTGTATACTGAATGGAATCGTGTCGTTCGTCAAAAGTCGGCTAGAGAAAGTTAACATTATGTTCGTAGAACACCGTCAGCTGCTCTAAAAATGTACCTACCCAGTGTTATCCTAAAATTTACCTCAACTTTTACCTGTTTACTGTGCCTTATACTTTTTCAGGTTTATAGCATATACTTTTTAAAACTATAAATATAATGTAATATATAGAATAAATATAGAATAAGAATATCGATAGAATTTTTAAGACTTTAAGATTATATTTTAAAATTATATTATATATATTTTAAGATTATGTTTTAGCTAATTTACAAATGCATTTGTTCAAGGCGCCTTATATTTGTTACCGTAAGATCTTAATATTTATATTTTTAAGTTATAGTTAAGATTAATTAAGTTTAAGTCTTAATAATATTAAGTTTAAGTCTTAAGTTAAATACTAAGTTAAGTTAAGTATTACAACTTTATATTTCATATTAGCCTATTTAGTTAAGCATAAGGAGGGGGGAAATGTGGGTAGTTAAGGCTTGGCGGTCTGAAGATGTCGCACTGTACGGAAAGGTAGTGTCCCCCCCCTCTCCTAACAGCCAATAGCATTTAACCCGTGAAGTAAGCAGATGGAAGTGATGCTGTAAACCTAGGCTATATAACGCTGTGTTATTTATCAATAAACGCCATTTGCCGTCCACCACATTGGTGTCTGCGTGCTGATGACCCGAGCGGCCGAGGGGTGGGTCGCTGAGCCGTCCCTGAACCAGGTCGCCACGCCAACGAAGGCGACACCTACAAGTTAAACACGTATTTTCCTTTTTAAAATTCCCCCCAAATGACTTTCCTTTGTCCAGTGTAGTTAGAAAATGCATAATACAATCAAAATAAATTTAGATTTATTTTTTTTATGGTATCAATATGCTTTGGATTGATGACTTCAGGAAAGTTTAGGGAGATGGAGGAAAAAATTCGAAGTCAATTAAGACATTTGTGCAGGCAATTATGATTTGGTCTTAAGTCTATACTTAACTTTCCATAATTACATTTTCAAATTCTGAGCTTTCTAAAAGGTGACACAAACTTCTTCCCCCAACTCCACCTCTGTCAAAAGTTAAGTTGATTGTTACACTACTTTTGTGCATAGATAAACCCAATGATTGTCCTAAATCATATCCTGTTATACCCTTTCTGCTTGCCTGACTTTATGCTGTGCTGAAAGAAGTTTTGTCTGTGACTGTCAGCTTTGTTGATAAATTATTCTTACAGATTTTAGCACTAAGGGATAAAATGAACCAAAACAGCACAGGTATCACCATGGTCACAGTAATAAAGAAGTATTCTGGAAATACCTTGAAACATCAAAAATGAGTATTCCAGACTTTTTCTGAACATTGCAAAGAAATGTAGTACGAGAAGCTTTTTCAAAATTTTATTGCTGTATTTATAGCATTTTACATATCACAGAGTCATAGACTCCTAGAATGCTTTGGGCTGGAAAGGACCTTTGAAGGTCATCTAGTCCAACCACCCTGCAATGAGCAGGGACATCTTGAACTAAATCAGGTTACTCAGACACCCATCCAACCTGACCTTGAATGTTTCCAGGGATGGGGCATTTACCACCTTGCTAGGCAACCTGTTTCGGTGTTTCACCACCCTCACTGTAAAACATTTATTCCTTCTTAAATCTAAATCTATCCTCTTTTAGTTTATAACCATTGCCTCTTGTCCTATCACTACAAGTCCTGCTAAAATGCCTCTCTGTCTTTCTTATAAGCCCCCTTTAAGTACTAAAAGGCTGCAATAAGTTTTTCCCAGAGCTTTCTCTTCTCCATGCTGAAAAACCCCAACTCTCCAGCCTTTCCTCCTGGAAGAGGTGCTCTATCCCTCTGATGATTTTTGTGGCCCTCCTCTGGACCCACTCCAACAGGTCCATGTCTTTCCTGTGCTGAAGGCTCCAGAGCTGGACTCAGGACTCCAGGTGGGGTCTCAACAGAGTGGAGTAGAGGGGCAGAATTACCTTGCTCAACTTACAGAATGTGGAAAGAGGGACAGGCCATCTGGGAGGAATACAGGAACATTGTCAGAGCACGCAGGGAAGCAACAAGGAAGGCTAAGGCCCACCTGGAATTAAATCTGGCAAGGGATGTCAAAGACTACAGGAAGGGCTTCTTCAAGTACACCAGCAGCAACCGGATGACTAGGGAAAATGTGGGCCCACTGCTGAAAGAGGTGAGTGCCCTAGTGACAGAGGATACAGAGAAGGTGGAGTTACTGAATGCCTGAATGGGGGGGAGGATACACTTTCTTTGACCTGTGTTTTCTGGCTGACATGTCTTTAGAAGCCCTTCTTTTTATTCTTTGCATCCCTTGCCAAGTTCAGCTCCTTCTGTGCCTCGGCCTTCCTGATGCCATCCCTTCACAACCAGGCAGTATCCCTATACTCTTCCCAGGATACCTGTCCCTGCTTCCACTGCCTCTGCATTTCCTTCTTGCCCTTTAGTTTGACCAGCAAGTATTGACTCAGTCATGCTGGTCTCTTGCCTTCCTTGCCTCTTTTCTTGCACCTGGGGATCAAGAGCTCTTGCACTCTATGGAGAGCATCCTTAAATATCTGCCAGCTCTGTTCTGCTTTCTTGTCTCTGAGGGCAGTTTCCCAGGGGGCCATATTGACTAACTCCTTGAAGAGCTGGAATTTTGCTTTCCCAAAATTCAGGATCCTGAATTTACTCTTCACCTGACCCTTCTCCCTCGGGACTGTGAATTCCACCAGCACATGGTCATTGCAACCCAGGCTGCCTCCATGCTTGACATCACTGATTAGCTCACTTGCATTGGTGACTGGCAGGTCCAGTATGGCATCCTCTCTGGTAGGGCTGTTATCCTCAATACACTCCAGGAGTCTCCTGGATTGCCTACAGCTCATGGTGCTACTTCTCCAGCAGATATCAGGGTGATTGAAGTCCCTAAGCAGGACAAGAGCCTGCTAGCATGATGCCTCCTATAGTCAGAGTAAGAAGGCTTCGTCAATAGGCTTCTCTTGATTGAGTGGCCTGTAGTAGACACAAACCACAAGGTTCTCTTTGTTACCTCTGTCTCTGATTCTTATCCATAAGCTTTCAACCTGATCGTGGTTATTCTTCAAAGAAAGTTCTTCACACTCTATCCACATCTCCTTCCTTGCCTGTCCCTTCTGAGCAGCCTGTAGCCATTGATAACCACACTCTAGTCATGGGATTTGTCCCAGTATGTTTCGGTAATGACAACTAGGTCATAGATTTCTAGCAGCACAACGGCTTCTGCCTCCTCCTGTTTGTTGCCCATGCTGCTTGCATTGGTGTAGAGGCACTTAAACTAGGCTGTCAGCCATGTCATCTTCTTACAGGAACAGCCCTTATTTCCTCTGAGGTATTTCACTAGTGTTTCGCTGTTGGCCCATATTAACTCGGGAGCCTTTGGCTCTTCTCCATAAGACTTCATGTATGCTCCAGTGTAGCCAGCAGGTCTCAGAGCACCAGGCTGAGGGCCCTCGCTAGCAACCTGTCCCTCTAACCTTGGCATGTCATCACACAGCCAATCACAAACATTGTCGCCCTCCACCTTCAGGTCTAGTTTAAAGCTCTGTCAATGAGCCCAGCTAGCTTGTGGGCAAAGACACTTTTCCCCCTGAAGGTGAATCCCATCTGACGCCAGATAAGAACCTTCTCATTTGTTGATGAGTATTCTGATAATTCAGGGGACTAAATTCTATGCATTTTATTACTCTGTTAATGAGATGCCTACAAATCAATTCATTGTTCCAGTCACAATCATACTAGACCATTTAGAAAAAATCATTGCCTTTTTTTTCTGCAAAATAATGTAACCACTTATGGAATTTAACATTGCACTGTGGGTTTTATTGTTGTTCTTGACATTTTACAGTAAAAATGGAAGTTTAATTTAATGTAAACTTAAATGCTACTGACAGGAATGATTTCCAGGTTTCCTTCTCTTACTGAAAACATCTTTGTAAGTTTTTTTTTTTCTTGTGTCAGCTTTAGCTTTTCCTAAAGTCATTCTTTCTTGTCTGATTTATGATCATGTTTTCACTATGCTTTTTCTTGCTTTTTATGCTCATCTGTCATTGTTAGATCTCCCACTGTAATGTTGTTTAAGCTTCATGCTGTAGGGTGTATATTCCTTGCTAAAAATTATGAAAAAAAGAAAAAGTGAAATTGTACTAGAAAGATGTGGAGACACGGAATGGACCATACTTCCCATCTGACATCTCTTTTGATCCCAGTGCAAACATTAAATAACAAGGTGCAGAGATACTCCCCACGTTGCAGCCTATACCATGTCCTCCTGTATTAGGGCATAGTGGACCATTTTTTGTAATATTTTCTCTCTTGGTACAGAAAAATGTGCTGCCTTATTTGCATGAGCAAATCCTGTCTCTTAAACCACAGGTCATCATGAACTGGCAAGTAGTCTTTTGCTTTAATGAATGTCGCTGAAGTCCACAAAGAAGAAACTAAGTTCTAACTTTGGAGACAGAACAGAAATACATATACAATGTTCAGCAACTTGTTCAACAAATGCTGTGAGGTTGCGTGACAAGGTTTTGGTAGCGGGTGGGGGCTATAGAGGTGGCTGCTGTGAGAAGCTGCAAGAAGCTTCCCCCACGTCTGATAGACCCAATGCCAGCCAGCTCTAAGATGATACCTGCCGCTAGCCAAGGCTGAGCCCATCAGCAATGGTGGTAGCGCCTCTGGGATAACATATTTAAGAAGGGGGAAAAAAACTGTGGGAAAACGAAACAACTCTACAGACACCAAGGTCAGTGAAGCAGGACGGCGAGGAGGTGCACCAGATGCTGGAGCACAGAGTCTTCCCTTGCAGCTCATGCTGAAGACCATGGTGAGGCAGGTTGTTCCCCTGCAGCCCATGGAGGTCCACAGTGGAGCAGATATCCACCTGTAGCCCGTGGAAGGGACCCCACACCAGAGCAGGTTGATGCCTGAAGGAAGCTGTGACCCCGCGCTGGAGCCCGCGCTGGAGCAGGCTCCTGCCAGGACCTGCAGACCTGTGGAGAGAGGAGCCCATGCTGAAGCAGGTTTGCTGACAGGGCTTGTGACCACACTGGAGCAGCCTATTCCTGAAGGACTACACCCCATGGGAAGGGAAACATGCTGGGGCAGTTCGTGAAGAGCTGCAGCTCGTGGGAAGGACTCAAGTTGGAGAAGTTTGTGGAGAACTGTCTCCCGTGAGAGGGACCTCGTGCTGGAGTGGGGGCACAGTGCGAGGACTCCTCCCTCTGAGGAGGAAGGAGGGGCAGACACAACGTGTGATGAACTGACCCCAACCCCCATTCCCTGTCCCTCTGTGCCACTCGGTGGGGAGGGGAGGAGGTAGAGAAAAGGGAGTGAAGTTGGGATTTGAAGCAGGGAGGGGTGGGGGGAAGGTGTTTTTAAGATCTAGTTTTATTTCTCACTATCCTACTGTGATTTGATTGGTGATGAATTAAACTCCCTTTGCTTCCCAAGTTCAGCCTGTTTTGTCCATGACGGTAATTGGTGAGTGATCTCTCCCTGTCCTTATCTCGACCCTCGAGCCTTTTATCATATTTCCTCTCCCCTGTCCAGCTGAGGAAGGGGAGTGTCGCGTTAAAGGGGGGTGTAAGGGGAGTCTGATATTCAACTAGCCTGCCAGAGCCCTTCCAAGGACTTTCACTGAAACAGTTTCGCAAAGTTGAAACAATAGGTAGTTTATTCAAGCGACAGTTATCACAGATTCGGAATTGCCGTTGATAAATTCACTGTCTACAAAAGTTGAGCTCAAAGTAACAGTTTAGTGCTTTAGTTAACAATGTGTTCCCGGGGATACGTCTGACAAAGTCAGAGGCGTGACTCTTACCAAAAGGCGTCCCTTCCTGGGGGGGGAAGAGAGGTTCAGGCCCATCGACCCATCCGTCAGGTGAAGTTCTCGCTTGGCTCCTCCTCCCAAAGAGAGTTTTCAAGTGCCAATTTTTATATGTTTGGAAATCTTTTTGCGAGGTGGGACTAAGTCATTATTGTGTGTCGATTGGCTCTTGGCATGGAATGTCGTGTTGTCAGAAGCGGGACTCAGCAGTGTGACACGCCTTCGGAGCAGGCATCTTGGTATGTGTATTCGGGGGCCATCTGTGCTTTGTCCAAAGCAATCTCTGAAGCAATCTCTGGCTGCGCAGCCTCTGCGGGGCCCCACAGATCACTGAGTTTACAGTGATGGGCTATCCCCCCTTACTTTTTTCTGATAAGATAAGCACCAGTTATTTACTTCCTTTGTTAGCTCTTCGGCTCTTGACGACCTCAGTCCCTTTGTCTTTTGTCTTGCATTCCACAAGTCCAGCAAGGCCATCGATTACAGGGAGTGATAGAGCGGTTTATTTAAGAGATCAACATTCACTCCTTTCTTACTCTTCGTTTGTCTCTGGCTGCTTCCCTCACAGGAGAGCAGAACGACGGATAAGAACTCCGCACTTGCTTCATACTTGTTTATATGTCTCATTCACTCACAGTCATACAACATTAACTTGGAAAACAACACAGTCAGCCCCTCGCAAAGCCTGCCTGTGAACCAAAATGCCATCAGCCCCTCGCGGAGCCTGCCTGTAAACCAAAATGCCATTGACCCCTTTGTGGAGCCCACCTACAAGACAATGGCGTCAGCTCCTCTTGGAGCCTGCCCACAGAACACCATGGGGTGCTTTACCTGTCTGTGGATAGAGTACTCCCTCTGGAATCCCGACAGATAATAGAGTTTGGATAAAGCACAACTGAGGCATGATAATGGTAACCAACCAACATCATGAGTTTATTTACTAAGGCTCTAGAAGTAATAGTCTCACAAAAACAGTGCAAAGAAGAGGAAGAAGGAAGGAATGAAACAGAGAGGAAAGAGAGAAAAGAGACAGAGAGATAGGTTAGTGCTGGCAAAGGAAAGAGGGATAGTCACCACCCTGGATCCTGTGGTGTCCCATGGGTCCTTCATTGATGATCCTCAGCAGTTGGTGGTGGGTGCACACCTACAGTCTCTCAGAGGGTCCTTTTATATCCATCCAAGTCAATCTGCTGTGGTCAATTTGCACCAATCATCTTGTACCCGTTGCTTTTCCACCAGTCACCTTGGTACACGCTGGTTTCTAAGGTGTGGTCTCGTCCCGTTAAAGTTTGTGACAGTTCTTGTCTGGTCAGTGGTTCCCCAGTTGCTAGCCAGCCATGGCCAATCAGGTAGCAGATATGGAAAGCCTTCCCTTGTAGCTAGGCTGGGGTGCCAGGGAAGACTTAAAATGGCAGTGAATTTTCTGAGACTTCTCGCAAAATGGCAGGGCTGAGTCCCACAACCTGGCATTTATCCAGGCAAAACCTAAAACTGTTAGGCATCTTAAATAAAACATCACAGAGTGCAAATTGCCCCATAGATCTTCTAAGTTCATATTTCTTCACTGGCTGCTGTGTAGACCCAGTCTGCAGCGGACTTGCACTATACTTGAAAATTGAACGCTTCTACTAACAAAAAAAGGATACATCTGAACCTGAAGATATCTAAGTTTACTGTTTTGCAATCAACCTGATCCTTAATATTCATTTGTGCTCAAGGACAGTCTGCTTTAAATGTGTGAAAGATATGTGTGTAAGAATATATTTATTTTTACATTTCGTGTTTGTGAGATCTTGTGTGCAGGTAGGAGTCTGAAGATGCAATAAGTTTCTGAGTTACTATGTGGGAGTGGAAAGGGAAATTACCAGTGAAGTGTTGTCCTCTTTAGCCTCCCACTTAAATTTGTATTTCTATATCACTTATAATCTCATGTTAGGAACTGTGTCACTTTCTATCTTAAAGTAGACAGGACTTTCCTAAATGGAGAGTACTCAATGGACTCTTAAAAGATCTGAACAGTTGCAGTCAAATAAAATAAAGCACTCTCCAACAATCACCTTTTTTTTTCTGCTGTTGCAGATGGTCCACATTTTTGTCTGGACCAGAACAACATAATGTTAAGGAGCATTTCCAGGTAACTTTTATTAATGTTATTTGAAAACAAGTCCTGGTTGACCTGATGTCCTGGTTTTGGTTAAAACCAATTCTCTTTTAGTGAATCTTCCTTACAGCTAAATTCTTCAAAGTAAGAAGAACTTTCAGTCTGAAAGATTATCACCCAGTTTTCTGATAACTTAATATCAGAGAAGATGCTCTTGTCATCTATAAACTTTATTTTGAAAGCATTAGTAAGTGAGCTGTCTGAACACAAACAGATAAAATGACACCTACCTGTCAAATATGGATGAAAGGTAAGCTTGGCTACCACACGGCATGAGGGGTGTTTTGTGGCATCCAGTTCAATAGCCACTGCAAAGACCAATGTCAAATGCCTGAGGCTAAACAACCATTCCACCAAAGCCATGCATAGGACTGTGTTTGGAGAGGGTATTATCTTCAGTATGACTGGACACTGTTCTTCCTGAAAATATTCTGTCCTTGCCACCCCAAATTTGTTAACACAGCCATTTAGGATTGCACATCCAAATACCATGCCCTCCCTTTCCTAATCCTCAGTCCACTAATATTTCTACATTCATGTCCCAGCCTTGGATCCACTCTGCTTACCTGTGAGTAGCGCAGTGGAGAAGAGGAGTGATTTTGTCCTCTTTCCTGAGTATTTTGACCAAGTACCAATGCAATTCTCCATTACAGGTGTACGAAGACATCATGAATAGCCGTTACCTGATTTCCTAAGCATTTCTGACCAATACAATGGGTCTAAAATTGCTCAAGAGAAGCATTGGTTGGAAATGGGGGTATAGTTGCTTCACTCACTCACTCACTCTATGGCTACTAGAATAACTTTTGCAGCTGTAGGTATCTGTATAACTGTGATTTGTGTGTAGGACTGAATGTGTTTCCAGCCAGCACCAAGATGAGTCAGGCACAAATGCAGCATTTGGAATTACCCTTTTGGTGCAAGTACCTCTTGGCTATTGGATTTACGTCGAACGAGACACCTGGAAGACCTCTCGCCTTTGGGACATCACTCTCACAAGGGGGAGCAGTACACAACAAAGAAGCATATTCCAAACCAATCCAGATTTTTTTCTTCTTCCTTCCAGAAGGACTGCTAGGAAGGTGTACTCTGGAATGCACCATTTTTAAGAAACCATCTTCCTCATAAAAAAGAACAGAATAATGGAAGAAAAAAAATCGCTGGTGATGTCACTTCCACATTAGTACAATATATAAGCAAGTGCTTGATAACAACTCTGTTCAGAAATTTTCCCTCACCTACATGCTTCCTCTGAAAGAAATGTGGTTCTGTTTAATCATTCATCTGTGTTTTTTCCTAGTTAAGGATGAATCACTGAACTGGCATTTCAAAGACAACAATATAAAGGAAGATGATTATCTGGAGAAAAAATGATGACTCTAAAGAGAGAAATTATTCAAACATCTCTGCATAATGTCAATGCATAATGTTACTGGGAAAATTCCTTACCGTGGCCAAGACTCAATTCAGCATGACAAGCAACAAACCCTACACGATATTTGAGCTTTAACCTTCTGCTAAAGCCCCCCTCTAATTACCTAGAAATGTCAGGTGTAAGTCTTGCCACTCTGAATAAATCTGACATCAACAGATATCTCCTGCTAATTTTTGTTTTAATAAGTAAGCCATACAGCAGCTGTGAAGTTACTGATAAAGAACATTAGGAAATAGGATTACTCGAGTGAGTTAAATCCTTCTGCGTTTTCATTATATACTATATAATACTCAGAATTCATGTCCTGAATATGTAGGGAACAAGTAACTGGAACTTACGTATTTGATCCCTATGCCTCTAGCTGAGTCACTAAACAATTCTCAGTCAGTATGTGCTTTCGAAGTGCCATGTTCATAAGAAAACCTGGGATTACAAAAGTGCTTGTCTGCATTGCTGTTTTCAGAAACTCTCTGGCAGGTTGTGAGTATTTCTATGTATGCATGTTTTTGTGTGTAAGGTTACTTTATTAAGAGTAGGCTGATCTTGTTTCAACTTGATGTAGGGTATTTTTTAGCATCTAGTCACCAATAGTTTAGCATCTGAAAATCGATGAGACTTTTCTGGCTACAGTTCTGCAGAGCTTGATACACTTTCTGAACTGCTAAGCTGGTTTAACTGTCACTGGCATAATTTTTCCTGTTAGAGAGATGCTGCTGTTGGCCTTTTCTTCCCAAGCCTGCTTGATAATGGCAGTGGACTGGATCCACTCTAATCTCACTTCAAATTTGGCTCCATAAATAAATAAGGTAGCAGGGAGTCTCATTCCAATAAAACAAGTGACTTCTTTCCCCTGTTAAGTTCTGCTGTGTTGAGTTATCTTTATATCAAAAAGAGATCAGAAAAACCTGATGCAAAGTTTTCAGTTCCATCAGTAACTGAAAGTAAAGCAGGCATAAAATGAATTATATTGCAATCAGTTTCACAACAATTCCCGAGTTATTTACTGATTTCTTTAAGAATATACTTCATTTTACAAAAACAAGAAAACTGCTTTTTTTCAATATTCATGCTGGGTCATGGAAATCTATGGGTTGTTTGAAGTAAGAATATTCTCCTTGTACTTCAGTCACAGATCTCAGGGGAGAAGAGGAAGTGGCTATCCACCTTCTCCAGTGCATTTTATCAAAATCTAGAAATGTCAAGCTTACTCTTAAGAATCTAGTTCACTATTTCTTTTCAATTCCACATTCCAGCCCCGGGAATTAAGAAGGCAACCTCCTAAACACAAAATGAGTATAAACTGATGCTGTTTTCAGTCTGCAAGCAGCAGTAAGGAATGAAAGATCATGCTGGGATGTTAACTCTTGAAATGTTTTCACTGGAAGACAACTTAAATGTCACCCCTTTAATTCAGAGAATGGTTTATATATAATCGTTACCAAAAGAATATTTTCCACTGTTACAGTTTCGGCCTGTGGTTGGCGACAAAGGGCCATGGGGTCGCTCTACCGCCCCTCCCCCCACTGGGCTGAGGAGGAGAATGGAAAGAAAAAGGCAAAATCTCGTGGGTTGGGATATGGGCAGTTTGACAGAACAGCAAACGAAGCGAACAGTAACACAAACAATACAGATAAGGAGAATATACAAAACAAACAGCGAAATGTACGGAACAACTCTCACCGCCCAGTGCCCCGCATGCTCCCGAGCTGCAACCACTTCCCTCCCCCCGCCAGCTCCCTTCCCCCGGAACCCAGCATGACAGCACGTGGTATCGAATATCCTGTTTTGTTTGATCAGGTTGGGTCAGCCGGCCAGACTGTGTCCCCTCCTGGATTCTGGTGAAAATTAACACAGTCCTAGCTGAACCCAGGACATTATCCACCCCTTATTCTATACCGTCTACGTCATGCCCAGGTCCCCCATTTTCCAGTTAATCACCACCACTTCTCCTGTCTTTAATACATACAAACAGATATCATTCCCTTAGTTTACGGATCATTCCTCTAAAGTGTCTGTTGAGTTCATTTAATCCATGACTTCGGGCTCCATCTGTCGTAATAGTCTTTTGTGGCAGGAGAGGTGATGTGTGGTGATGGGCGGTCACATCCTGCATCCAGCACTCGCGGCTGGTGTATCTGGTGCAGCCCATGCCCACAGTCTGCGAGCTGAAGATGTCAATCTTGATGAAGTTGCTGGGTGCCAGTTGTTGAAAACCAGGTCCAGTTCCATCATCGCTGTGCTCTGCTAGGTTTCATCAAAGTCCATCCTCCATTAGTCTGGGTGATTCTGACTGTAATATCCTTGATATAACATATAACCACTATAGCAGTGATAACAGACAGTGGCAGGGTTATTGAGCAGTTAACATCATACAATTTCATTTATTGACTTTTCTCACCCAAAATCAAATCCCCATGAGGTACACATCAGAATTGCCCATCCTTTCACATCACCCACCAGGTACACTCAGATCCTAGAGCAAAAGCAGTCCTGCGGACGGGTTTAACTTTGCCCGAGGCAGGACTAAGCCAGACTGTCTTCCCTGAAATATATGTGCACTACGGGGACTTTATTCCCTTCTAAAGGGCATGGAAGTTTTGATTGGTCAGGGCCAGCCCGCTTGGTGGATCCTCTGGTGTTAACCAACCAGGTGGCCTTTGCTAAATGAGTATCCCAGGTTTTGAAAGTTCCACCTGCATTGCTCTCAGAATGGTTTTTAGCAGTCCATTGTACTGTTCAGTTTTTCCAGAGGCTGGTGCATGGTAGGGGATGTGATACACCCACTCGATACCATAATCTTTGACCCAGGTGTCTATGAGGCTGTTATGAAAATGAGTCCTTTTGTCTGACTCACTTCTTTTAGGGGTGCCATTTCACCATAGGACTTGCTTTTCAAGGTCCAGAATAGTATTCTGGGCAGCGGCATGGGGCACAGGGTAGGTTTCCAGCCATCTGGTAGTGGCCTCCACCATTGTAAGCACATAGCACTTCCCTTGGCGGGTTTCTGGCAGTGTGATACAGTTCATTTTTCAAGCCTCCCCGTATTTATATTTTAGCCATCGTCCTCCGTACCTCTGAGGCTTTGTCCGCTTGACTTGCTTGATTGCAGTGCGTGTTTCACGTTCATGGATAACCTGTGCAATAGTGTCCATGGTCAAGTCCACCCCTCGGTCATGAGACCATCTGTATGTCGCATCTCTTCCTTGATGGTCTGAGGTGTCATGGGCCCACCGAGCTATAGAGTTCATCCTCGTGTTGCCAGTCCAGATCCACCTAAGCAACTTCAGTCTTGGCAGCCTGATCCACCTGGTGGTTGTTTTGATGTTCCTCAGTGGGCGTCCACGTGACGCACGTTTGCAACCACCTGCTCCAGACGGGCAGCCACATCTTGCCACAATGGGGCAGCCCAGATAGGTTTGCCTCTGCGCTGCCAGTTGTTCTTCTTCCATTGCTGCAGCCACCCCCCACAAGGCATTGGCCACCATTCATGAGTCAGTGTAAAGATAGAGCACCAGCCACTTTTCTAGATCAGCAATGTCTAAAGCCAGCTGGACGGCTTTCACCTCTGCAAACTGGCTTGACTTACCTTCTCCTTCCGCAGTTTCCATGACATGTCGTGTAGGACTCCATACAGCAGCCTTCCACCTCTGCTGCTTCCCCACAATGCGACAGGACCCATCCGTGAACAGGGCACGGATGTTTCTCATTTTCTGGCAGCTTGTTATACAGTGGGGCCTCTTCAGCATGTGTCACCTCCTCCTCTGGCAATGCTCCAAAATCTTTACCTTCTGGCCAGTCCATGATTACCTTCAGAATTCCTGGGCGACTGGGGTTTCCCATTTGGGCCCACTGTGTGATCAGCGTAACCCACTTACTCCACGTAGCATTGGTGGCATGATGCGTAGAGGGGACCCTCTCTTTCAACATCCAGCCTAGGACTGACAATCGTGGTGCTAGGAGGAGCTGTGCTTCAGTGTCGACCACTTCTGAAGCAGCTTGAACGCCTCCATATGCTGCCAGAATCTCTTTTTCAGTGGGAGTATAGTGGGCCTCGGATCCTTTGTATCCCCGGCTCCAAAACCCCAGGGGTCACAGAATCACAGAATCACAGAATAGTAGGGGTTGGAAGGGACCTCTGTGGGTCATCTAGTCCAACCCCCCTGCCGAAGCAGGGTCACCTACAGTAGGCTGTAGAGGATCTTGTCCAGGCGGGTCTTGAATATCTCCAGAGAAGGAGACTCCACAACCTCCCTGGGCAGCCTGCTCCAGTGCTCTGTCACCCTCAGAGGGAAGAAGTTCTTCCTCATGTTCAGACGGAACTTCCTGTGCCTCAGTTTGTGCCCGTTGCCCCTTGTCCTGTCACTGGGCACCACTGAAAAGAGCTTGGCCCCATCCTCCTGACACCCACCCTTCAGATATTTGTAGGCATTTATAAGGTCCCCTCGCAGCCTTCTCTTCTTCAGGCTGAACAAGCCCAGTTCCCTCAACCTCTCCTTGTAGGGGAGATGCTCCAGTCCCCTCAGCATCCTCGTAGCCCTCCGCTGGACTCTCTCCAGTAGCTCTTCATCTTTCTTGAACTGGGGAGCCCTCTCCACAGAGCTGCTCTCCAGCAGGTCCACACCAAGCCTATACTGGTGCATGGGGTTGTTCCTCCCCAGGTGCAGGACCCTGCACTTGCCCTTTTTGAACCTCATCAGGTTCCTCTCTGCCCAGCTTTCCAGCCTATCCAGGTCACGCTGAATGGCAGCACAGCCTTCTGGTCTATCTACCACACCTCCCAGTTTGGTGTCATCAGCAAACTTGCTGAGGGTACATTCTAACTCTTCATCCAGGTCGTTGATGAAGAAGTTAAACAAGACTGGGCCCAGTACTGACCCCTGAAGGACACCACTTGTCACCAGCCTCCAACTAGACTCAGCGCCTCTGAGTTCTGCCATTCAGCCAGTTCTCTATCCACTTCACCGACCACTCATCCAGCCCACACTTCCTGAGCTTCCCTAGGAGGATATCATGGGAGACTGTGTCGAAAGCCTTGCTGAAGTCAAGGTAGATAACATCCACGGCTCTCCCTTCGTCTACCCAGCCAGTCATGTCATCGTAGAAAGCTATCAGATTGGTCAGGCATGATTTCCCCTTGGTGAATCCATGCTGACTACTCCTGATAACCTTCTTTTCTTCCACTTGCTTCATGATGGCCTCCAGGATAAGCTGCTCCATCACCTTTCCCGGGATGGAGGTGAGCCTGACAGGCCTGTAGTTCCCTGGGTCCTCCTTCTTGCCCTTTCTGAAGATTGGAGTGACATTGGCCTTTCTCCAGTCCTCGGGCACCTCTCCTGTCCTCCAGGACCTCTCAAAGATGATGGAGAGTGGCTCAGCAATGACATCCGCCAGCTCCCTCAGTACTCGTGGGTGCATTCCATCGGGGCCCATGGATTTGTGGGCGTCCAGATTGCTTAAGCGATCCCTCACACAGTCCTCCTCGACCAAGGGAAAGTCGTCCTCTTTGTAGGCTTCTTCTCTTACCTCCGGGGCCTGGGATTCCTGAGGGCCAGTCTTTAGCACTGAAGACTGAAGCAAAGAAGGCATTCATTAGCTCTGCCTTCTCCGCATCCTCCGTCACCAGGACACCCGCCTCATTCAGCAGCGGCCCCACGTTGTCCCTAGCCTTCCTTTTGCTGCTGATGTAGTTGAAGAAGCCCTTCTTGTTGTTTTTGACATCCCTTGCCAGCTTCAATTCCAGGTGAGCCTTGGCCTTCCTCGTCGCATCCCTGCATGCTCTCACTACGTTTCTGTACTCTTCCCAAGTGACCTGTCCCTCTTTCCACATTCCATGGACCTTTCTCTTCTGCCTGATCTCCGCTAGAAGCTCCTTGTTTAACCATGCAGGTCTCCTGCCTTCTTTGCTAAATTTCTTTCTCAGGAGGATGCATTGCTCCTGTGCATGGAAGAAGTGTTGTTTAAAGAGCAACCAGCACTCATGGACCCCCCTGCCTTCGAGAGCCCTGGCCCACGGGATTCCTCCCAGTAGCTCCTTGAAGAGGGCAAAGTTAGCCCTCCTGAGGTCCAGGGTTTTGATCCTGCTTATCGCCCTGCTTCCTCCACGCAGGATCCTGAACTTGACCATTTCATGGTCACTGCAGCCGAGTCTACCTCCGACCTTCACATCCTCCACCAGTTCCTCCTTGTTTGTTAACACGAGGTCCAGCAGCGCGCCTTTCCTTGTTGATTCCTCCACCACTTGCATCAGAAAGTTATCATCGATGCTCTGTAGGAACCTCCTGGATTGCGCCTGCCTAGCTGTATGGTCTTCCCAGCTGATGTCAGGGTGGTTGAAGTCCCCCATGAGAACCAGGGCCTGTGACTGTGAGGCTGCTTGCAGCTGCCTGTAGAAGGCCTCATCAACCTCCTCCTCCTGGTCAGGTGGCCTGAGGTATACACCCACCGTAATGTCACCTGTGTGAGCCTGTCCCTTAATTCTAACCCACAAGCTTTCAACTCCTTCTTCACTTGCCCCCAGGCAAAGCTCAATGCATTCTACTTGCTCCCTCACATATAGAGCAACTCCCCCACCTCTCCTTGTTGGTCTGTCTTTCCTAAAGAGTCTGTAGTCATCTATGACAGCATGCCAGTCATGCGAGTTGTCCCACCACGTTTCTGTGATGGCGACCAAGTCGTAGCCGTCCTGCTGTATAATGGCTTCCAGCTCCTCCTGTTTATTGCCCATGCTACGTGCATTGGTATAAACACACTTGAGCTGGGCTGTCAATCTCACCCCTGGCCTTGGCACTCCAAGCCTAGGCTCATCCCTAGTGAGCTGGGCAATATCCCCTTCCCCCTTCGAACCTAGTTTAAAGCCCTCTCAATGAGCCCCGCCAGCTCGTGGCCAAGAATTCTTTTCCCCCTTTGTGATAGCTGAGCTCCACTTGTTGCCAGCAGGCCCAGTGCTGTGTATACCTCCCCATGATCAAAGAAGCCAAAATTTGACCAATGGCAGCAGTCCCTGAGCCACCTGTTAACCAGGTGAGTTTTCCTGACCCTTTCAGTGCTGTCCCCTGCCACTGATGGGATGGAGGAAAACACCACCTGCGCCCCTGATCCCTCAACCAGTCGCCCCAGTGCCCTGAAGTCCCTTTTGATGGCCTTGGGACTTCTTTCTGCTACCTCGTCCCCGCCAACCTGCATTACCAAGAGGGTGTAGTAATCAGAAGGCCGCACCAGACCAGGGAGTTTCTTTGCAACATCCCTAACCCGGGCCCCAGGGAGGCAGCAGACTTCCCTGTGGGATGGGTCCGGTCGGCAGATCGGGCCCTCTGTTCCCCTCAGAAGGGAATCACCTATGACAATGACCCTCCTTTTTTTCTTAGTTGAGGCAGTTGTAATACGTGGGGCTGTCTGACTCGTTCTAGGCAACCCACTGGATGGAGCCTCACCTTCACCCACATCCTCTGTGGCCAGTCCCTCACATTCCAGAGCCCCATACCTGTTGCTTAAGGGCAACTGGGCAGGTGAGGGAGGCCGGGGGGAAATTCGCTTGCCACCCCGAGCAGGGACCCGTTTCCAGTCCCCCCCATCTCTTAGGCCCCCTCTTTCTGCTCGGTGGCAAGAGGGTAGGGGGTTCTCTGCTTTCTGTGGAGCCACCTCCTGCTGCCTCTGCCTCAGGGAGGGCAGGGTGCGGCTCCACCAGTCGATCTCCCTCTCACACTCCCGGATGCTCCTCAGCCTCTCCACTTCCTCCTTCAGCTATGCCACCAGGCTGAGCAGGTCATTCACCTGCTCGCACCGAACACAGCCGTTGTCTCTGCTGTCCTCCTGTACGAGCGCCAGGCTCAGGCACTCCCTGCAGCCAGAGACCTGGACACCCGCGTTCTTGCGTGGGGCCTCCGTCTGGGTCCCCACACTCCTTCGAGCAACACCTTTACCACGGGTGGTAACCATGGCTAGAATATCTCCTGGAAGAGCGATGCCCACTACTTGAGTTGCCAGAAGGGGCGGCTGCACCCTGCCAGTCGCCTTCCCCGCTCGCCCTGCCCGCGCAAACTGCTGCGTGAACTGCTGCGCCGCTCCCGGGCTGCTGCGCCGCCTCTGTTTGCCGGCTCTGTTCGCCCGCGCTCCCTGGGAGCTGCTCTTATCCCTGAGGGGGTTTGGCCGCTGTCACACTCGACTCCGCCCCCGCTGAGTCAGAGCTGCTGCTCGTTGGCACTTCCCGCTTTCCCGCTGAGGGGGGGGGCTGGGGTCTCCTCTCTCTCTCTCTCTCTCTCGGCGCTTTTTGCCGCCTCGCCGCTGCGGTTTTGCCACCGGAGAAAGGGTCCCTCGGCGCGAGCCTCTGCTCCAGAACCCTTCACCTTCAGTAGTCGACCTCGAGTCTCCCCTGATGCTTTCTGCCAGAGACTCCAGGTTGGGCCATTCTTCTTGGCTGCAATGTAGAGCACATTTTTAACATCTTGCCCTGACCAGACTTGACCAAGGGCTACGGCATGAACTATCTCCCGTTGAATTTGTTCAAATGCCTGTCGTTGCTCAGGGTCCCATTCAAAATAATTCTTATTCTGGGTCACGTGGTACAGAGGACTTAAAATCTGGCTGTAATTTGGGATGTGTATCCTCCAAAAACCCACAACACCTAAGAAGGCCTGTGATTCCTTTTTGCTGGTTGGTGGGGACATAGCTACTATTTTGTTGATGACATCCATTGGGATTTGACGGCGCCCATCCTGCCATTTTATTCCCAAAACCTGGATCTCTTGCGCAGGTCCCTTGACTTCACTTAATGGCAAAATCAGCTTTCAGAAGGATCTGAACTATTTTCTCCCCTTTCTCAAAAACTTCCTTCGTGGTGTCACCCCATACAATGTTGTCATCAATGTACTGCAGATATTCTGGAGCTCCACCCTTTTCCAATGCAGTCTGGATTAGTCCATGGCAAATGGTGGGACTGTGTTTCCACCCCTGGGGCCATCAATTCCAGGTGTACTGGATGCCCCTCCAGGTGAAAGCAAACTGTGGCCTGCACTCTGCTGCCAAAGGGATGGAGAAGAATGCATTAGCGATGTCAATTGTAGCGTACCACTTGGCTGCCTTTGACTCAGCTGATATTGAAGTTCTAGCATGTCTGGCATGGCAGCACTCAGCGGTGGTGCGACTTCATTGAGGCCACGGTAGTCTGTTGTCAGTCTCCACTCTCCAGTAGATTTTCTCACTGGCCATATGGGACTATTAAAGGGTGAGCGAGTTTTGCTGATCACTCCTTGACTCTCCAGCTGGTGGATCAGCTGATGAATGGGAATAAGGGAGTCTTGGTTAGTGCGATATTGTCACCGGTGCACCGTTGTGGTCGTGATTGGCACCTCTTATTCTTCAGCCCTCAGCAACCCCACAACGGAAGGATCCTCCGAGAGACCAGGCAAAAAGGACAGTTGTTTAACTTCTTCCGTCTCCAAAGCAGCTATGCCAAAAGCCCACCGATACCCCTTCGGGTCCTTGAAATACTCTGTCCTGAGATAGCCTATGCCAAGGATGTACGGAGCCTCGGGATCAGTCACAATGGGGTGCTTCTGCCACTCCTTCCCAGTGAGGCTCACTTCAGCCTCCAATACACTCAGCTCTTGGGACCCCAGTGTCACTCCGGATATACAAATGGACTCTGACCCTTTGAACTCTGATGGCATTAAAGTACACTGTGCACCAGTGTCCACTAGAGCTTTACACTCTTGTGGATCTGACGTGCCAGGCCACCGAATCCACACCGTCCAATAAACCCGTTTGTCCCTTTCCTCCACCTGGCTGGAGGCAGGGCCTCTCAAATCCTGGTCAGAGAATTTGCTGCTCACCTGCTGTAAAAATGACTTGGAGGTCCCCTCCAGAGGATCGGAATCAAGATAAAACTGCCTACCTAGTCTGGAGTGCTGGCTGCTGGAAACTGGAGCAGCATTTTTCCTAACAGAATCCCCTTTTGTGATTGTTTTACCTCGCAACTCACGCACTCGTGCCTCTAGACTTGAGGTGGGTTTTCCATCCCACTTCCTCATGTCCTTTCTGTGGACATGCAGGTAAAACCACAGTGTACCGTACAGTGTGTAGCCTGTGTATCCTTCCTCTTGAGCAGAGAAACACTTGCTCCTAATAGCTGAGGTGCTGGCCCGTACAGGTTTGGAGTAAGACATATTCTTTTCGAGTCGCTGGACCAGTTTCTCCATGGCTGAGATGAGGGAGGAAGAGAGACTTTCTTCATATTTCCAGAGCCGGACAGCCACTTTCATCCACCTTTGGTGCCTCTTCACCCTTCCAATCTATTACTGCCAGTGTGTTGGCATATGATGATGGTGCACTCTGTATAAACTTCCTCCATCTGGCACATGTGCACTGGACTTCATCTGGGTCTGTGGGTAACTGCTCATTGTCTGGGTCATAGTAAACCAGCTCCTGTACGGCTATTTCCCTCAGGTACTGGATACCCCTTTCTGTTGTGGAGGATGAACCGGACTCGACACGATGATCAATGTGATCAGGTACAAGCCTTTATTATCCTCAGATAGCTCACATTTATATTCCCCATTACATACACGGCGATCTCCCATTGGCAATAATCAAATTAAATCACATAGCAACTCGATTATGTTTGGTGTGCATTACTTGTTCACGCGTTGTGCTTGTGGCTTTCTTGCCAGGTGGCAAGTTCCGCTTCAATATTCTGGACTCATTTTTCTTTGCATTCATTCCTTTGTTTATACCACCGTTTGTCCTCTAGATGCCCTTGCGGCCTTATGCTAAGGCTCTGCGGCCTTATGCTAAGGCTTCATGGCCTCATAAAGAAAATGCTGGATTGCTCACATGTCCCCAGTCCTTTAATGCTTCATCCTCCACACCTTTCCATACTGGTCCACTTGCCAGGATAACACACAACATCGTCACTGAAAGGACACCTTTTCCTCATGCCTGACAGAAGTCACCTCCGTAGGCTGAGGGCTTGTCCCATTTTTCTGATTGCCTTGTCAATGCCCCCTTCCCTGGCCAGGGATCCCAGCTGCTTGGCTTCCCTGCCCTTTAATTCCAATCTACTGGCCCCATTATCCCAGCACTGCAGCAGCCAGGTGACAATGTGTTTGCCTGGGTGGCGGCTGAGGTCTTTCCGCATGTCTCGCAGCTCGCTCAGGGACAGGGACCAGGTGATAATCTGGCTCTGCCTCCTTCTTCTGCTTCTGTGATGGCCCTGGCTCATTGTCATCCCTCACAGGGCGAACTGATGTCTTTGCATATTTCTTTTTCTGCATAGGGGCAACTGATACCGGCATGGGTTGGTTTTCTCGCCCAGCAATGGTGCCTGTCGCTGGGATTGGAGCAGTTGCCCTGCCCACTGTGGGGGCTGGAGCAGCCACAGCAGTTGTGGCGGTGGCATCCACAGTGCCTGTTGGGGGGGCTGGAGTGTCTGCAGAGCTGGTTGGGGGGGCAGCGTCAGCCACCGTGATTATCACTTCATTTCCCCCCTCTTCCCCTTTAGAGCGCTGAATAGTGGTGAACAGGGAAGCTCGGTAGGCTTGGGCCAGACCCCACACGTTGCGGTGATTTGTGTCTCTCTGGAGTTCCCAGGGTGGCAGCACTCTTTTTCCAGATATTTTACTAGTTTATCAGGTTTCTGTACTTGTTCAGGGGTGAGTTTCAAAAACACTGTGGGTGACCACTCTCTAGATACTTCCCCATGCTATCCCACACACCCTGCCACTCATAGCTATCCAGCCCCGGGGCAGATCTGTGAGTGATGTTTTTAGGAGTTTAACCCTAAACAAGACCTGAAACCCATTCAGGAGACAGAACAATAGGAGCCTGCTGGCTGTTGCATCTAGCCTGAAGGAGAGAGGAAGGGTGAAAGAGTGGGGGAAAGCATCCCTTCCAGTTTTCCCCATAGATTGGGTTCAATTATTAATATATTCTGAGAGATAGCACCTGAGGTATGGAAATGACCACAGTGTTGCACACAAACACAAGCCTAACTCCAGGCCCAGTGATGTTATCATATCGTAAGTCGATATTGTAGAGTACAGCAAACTCACAATCCTGATTCTTTTCCCAGCGATAATGAACAGCATGACAGGGAACACAGACAGCAGGTAAGGTCTTACATACCACAACCACGTGACCAAAGACAGCAACATTTTTTACCGGTGACTGTTTAACTAATACAATAAATGAGTATAACAAATTATTACAAATTGTAAGAAAGTTGTTTTAATGCACTCTGCTCAGCCCTGCCGTTGTCCCGCCCCTGCGCTGGGCACCAAATTAAATGTTATAGTTTTGGCCCTTGGCTGTCAACAAAGGACTATGCGGTCGCTCTATCACCCCTTTCCCACTGGGGTGGGGAGGAGAATGGAAAGAAAAAGGTAAGAAACTCATGGACTGGGAGACATGGCAGTTTAACAGAATAGCAAGTGAAGCGAACAGTAACAGCAGCAATACAGATAAGGAGACTATAAAAGAAAAACAGCGAAATGCGTAGAACAGCTCTCACCGCCCGATGCCCCACTCACTCCCGAGTCACGATCACTCTCCCCCTCACCCCTGCCCACACACACCCGCCCCCCCAGAACCCAGCATGATGGCACAAGGATCGAATACCCTGTTTTGTTTGGCCAGGTTGGGTCAGCACGCCAGGCTGTGCCCCCTTCTGGCGTCCGGTGCAAATTAACCCTGTCCTGGCCGAAGCCAGGACATGCATGCAGAGTTTTATGTGGGAGAACAAAACAGATTGTCATCAGTCCGGCACAGTGATTTGTAATTTTCCTTAAGATTAATCTTTATTGCAATTTTGAGTTCTGTTTTAAATTATTTTATTCGCTAATTGACTGAAAAGGACTAATGTGCTTGTACATACTAAATTCATTCCAGGTTTGCATGAATTCTCACAAGGAAGCAGTGATGAAATTGAGAGAAATATAGGTTAGCAGAATTTATGTAATTCGAGCATTGATCCGTCTCACAGAATCACAAAATCACAGAATTCAGGGGTTGGAAGGGACCTCTGTGGGTCATCTAGTCCAACCCTCCTGCTGAAGAAGAGTTACCTACAGTATGCTGTAGAGGATCTTGTCCAGGCGGGTCTTGAATATCTCCAGAGAAGGAGACTCCACAACCTCCCTGGGCAGCCTGTTCCAGTGCTCTGTCACCCTCAGAGGGAAGAAATTCTTCCTCATATTCAGACAGAACTTCCTGTGCTTCAGTTTGTGCCCATTGCCCCTTGTCCTGTCACTGGACACCACTGAAAAGAGCTTGGCCCCATCCTCCTGACACCCACCCTTCAGATATTTGTAGGCATTTATAAGGTCCCCTCGCAGCCTTCTCTTCTTCAGGCTGAACAAGCCCAGCTTCCTCAGCCTCTCCTCGTAGGAGAGATGCTCCAGTCCCCTCAGCATCCTCGTAGCCCTCCGCTGGACTCTCTCCAGTAGCTCCTCATCTTTCTTGAATTGGGGAGCCCAGAACTGGACAGAGTACTTCAGATGAGGCCTCACTAGGGCAGTGTAGAGGGGAAGGAGAACCTCCCTCGACCTGTTGGCCACACTCCTCCTAATGCACCCCAGGATGCCGTTGGCCTTCTTGGCAGCCAGGGCACACTGCTGTCTCATGGTTAACCTGTCGTCCACCAGGACACCCAAGTCCCTCTCCGCACAGCTGCTCTCCAGTAGGTCCGCCCCAAGCCTGTACTGGTGCATGGGATTGTTCCTCCCCAGGTGCAGGACCCTGCATTTGCCCATGGTGAACCTCATCAGGTTCCTCTCTGCCCAAGTTTCCAGCCTGTCCAGGTCACCCTGAATGGCAGCACAGCCTTCTGGTGTATCTACCACACCTCCCAGTTTGGTGTCATCAGCAAACTTGCTGAGGGTACATTCTAACTCTTCATCCAGGTCGTTGAGGAAGAAGATAAACAAGACTGGGCCCAGTACTGACCCCTGGGGGACACCACTAGTTACCAGCCTCCAATTAGACTCAGCGCCGCTGATGACAACCCTCCGAGTTCTGCCATTCAGCCAGTTCTCAATCCACTTCACCGACCACTCATCCAGCCCACACTTCCTGAGCTTCCCTCGGAGGATATCATGGTAGACTGTGTCCAAAGCCTTGCTGAAGTCGAGGTAGACAACATCTACGGCTCTCCCTTCGTCTACCCAGCCAGTCATGTCATCGTAGAAAGCTATCAGATTGGTCAGGCATAATTTCCCCTTGGTGAATCCATGCTGATTACTCCTGATAACCTTCTTTTCCTCCACTTGCTTGATGAAGACCTCCAGGATAAGCTGCTCCATCACCTTTCCCGGGATGGAGGTGAGGCTGACAGGCCTGTAGTTCCCTGGGTCCTCCTTCTTGCCCTTTTTGAAGACTGGAGTGACATTGGCCTTCCTCCAGTCATCGAGCACCTCTCCTGTCCTCCAGGACCTCTCAAAGATGATGGAGAGTGGCTCAGCAATGACATCCGCCAGTTCCCTCAGCACTCGTGGGTGCATTCCATCAGGGCTCATGGATTTGTGGGCCTCCAGATCGCTTAAGCGGTCCCTCACACAGTCCTCCTTGACCAAGGGAAAGTCATCCTCTCTGTAGTCTTCCTCTCTTTCCTCTAAGGCCTGGGATTCCTGAGGGCCTGCCTTGGCACTGAAGACTGAAGCAAAGAAGGCATTCAGTAGCTCTGCGTTCTCGGCATCCTCTGTCACCAGGACACCTGCCTCATTCAGCAGCGGCCCCACGTTGTCCCTAGCCTTCCTTTTGCTGCTGATGTAGTTGAAGAAGCCCTTCTTGTTGTTTTTGACATCCCTTGCCAGCTTCAATTCCAGGTGGGCCTTGGCCTTCCTTATCGCATCCCTGCATGCTCTGACCACATTCCTGTATTCTTCCCAAGTGGCCTGTCCCTCTTTCCACATTCCATGGACCTTTCTCTTCCACCTGATCTCCGCTAGAAGCTCCTTGTTTAACCATGCAGGTCTCCTGCTTCTTTTGCTCGATTTCTTTCTCAGGGCGATGCACCGCTCCTGAGTATGTATGAAACAGAACAATGTATGTGTTTTACTTTATTTGCATTATGCTCCAGTTTTTATGATATGGGACAAATTACTTTATTGTATAAACCAAATGTGGGCACAGGTTTTCAGGTTTTCCTTAGATAGCTACAAATTCTCTCAATATAAGGAAATAATGTCCAGAAATAAATAAAAGAGGAATAGAAGAAAGGGAAAAAGTGAAGTCTGGAAAAAAAAAGATTGTTCTTGGTGAAAAAAAAGAACCATAAGGAGAAAAAGTAATGTCTGAGACTATTGGATTTCTCCGCAGCTTTTAGTAGGAGGTGGTTCCTACATTCCTATATGTCATTGTAGGAGAAAATGTATAGAAGACCAACTCTAGTCTCTCTGGTTTCTCAGGGACAACTCAGCTTCAAAAAATTAACTGTTCCACTTCTCTGACATCCCATGTCTGCAGATTCTTGAAGGCATTGAAATAGATGTTCTTTCTTGGAGAGTTTCTCACTCGTGAAACGTCGTGAGTAAAATATTGTGTACTTAGCTGAATCCTGCTATGTATCTAATTCTTAACTGATGAATCACAGCTACCACTTTAAAGTCACATAGATGTTTGGTTGTCAGACTGGTAAATCAAGCTTCGAGACAGCCTACCTGGCCATGCTGATTGTCACCAACCTCCAGAAAGACTTGTTTTGGTGTGGCATATTTGGAAACTTTGCTTGCTCTCTCTGGACAGAAGGGAAGCCAGAATCTTTTTTCATGTACATCATTTCTGTGGAAAAAGCTATTGTTAGATTGGGTTTTTTTTTCAGTTTTGAGTATAAAACAGCAGAGGCAAGGTAATAAAAAAAGGTAACAAAGACGACCACTGTAGATGATGAAAATGTCACTAACTCAAAGAAAGAGTCAAAGATTTAAACACAGCACCACAGGATAAAACTAAAAAATACAGTAAATTAAATGACCTCCTGATCTCCAAGAAGTTTGATTTCCAGTGCTGCTGTGGCTAATGATTGACTGGCCCAGGCTACTATCCAGGAAGATGGGAGCTTTTCCCATTGCTGAAGAATTTATCTTCTGTGTGGATTCTGTCATGTTGAAGAGGGTACGACATCTTGGTGTGACCTTTTTATCAGACAGGGCTGCTGTTCGCTATCCCTTCGTTCAGTTTGGTTGAAATCTGCAAAAGTTTTCAATGGTTATTGTTGAAGGTTAAGACACATGAAGAGGGATGGTGTGCAAAAGAACTGGAACGCAAAAATATTTTTATTTTTTTAGAGAAAATCTTGACTGCAAACTAGAAAAAAATTTTTGCTCCACCCCTCCTTCCCCAAACCAATAATATTAGAAATTCTGTGAAGTATATCAGTGACTTTGCTGTTGAGTTAATTTGTGAAATGTGAGAAAGACAGAAAGCTTTACAAAAAGCTAAGTTAGATGATTTCCACCTTAATTTTGTTCTTAAAAGTTGACATATTTTCTGAGCAAACAAATTTCCTTTACAGGGAATCGTTTTCCCTTTCCCCCAACAACATTTACCAAAGTCTTTATTATATCTACAATTTATGGGTGCTTTACTCATGTAGCAAAATGACAGATTTGGAGCTTACAGTAAAATTGGCCCAAGTTTTATTGCTGTGCTGACTGTGTATTTCAGCTATGTCAGCTCCAGTATCTTGAATAATTATTTAAGAACTACTTACCTTATATAGTTAAGATAAACATCAGATCTTTGTTAAATATCTGCAACAGAGAATATAGTAGCAAGAAAATTAAATTTACAGATACATCATTATTAAAACTAACTATAGCTCATCTGAAATTCAGTGGCTTTTTCCAGCAACTGATTATCTAAACAATCTTGCTGTTAATATTTATTGATTCAAATTGAACCCAGCACTAACAGTTGGATAGAAATTAAAATTGTCTTCTCTATGCAACAGCAGATATCTCACTTGTTGTATGCTTAAAGTATTACAGTTGCGATTTTGGAATGCTTCCAAAAGAAAGTTAATTAACTGCATAATGTTGCTTTCTGTCATATTGTTTGCTTACAAGGCTTTGTTCTAACTGCAAAGGTCTGCTCTAACTGAATGTATTCAGCTTCTGCTTTTTAGCATACGAGTTCTTGCCAACTGTTTACTTCAGCCATTTACTGCTCATTTTTTATACGCTGTCGTCACATAAGTCTCATGATATTGTTTCTGCTTGGTAGCTCAATAAATTTTTCAGAATAACATTGTATGATGAATTTTCAGTAGGGGCATTTCATAAGAAAAGCTGCCATATTTTCCAAATTAAGGAATATTTTCAAAATCACCTGGCTAAGTATTCAATGAATTAGAGAACATGCTTAACAATTCCAGGAATATAATATATGCTAAGTTTTGATTCACAGACACATATGTATACTATGATGAACTTATTTACACATCTTAAGTTTTAAAATTTCAACAATTTATTTATCCATAAAAAATTAACCTGAAAAGCTTTTAAAATTCTTACAGTGCTAGGCAAAATCCTTTACACTTTGCCGAGAAACAAGATTTGGGAAACATCCAGCTGAGATACTCGTTTTTCTTTGTAGGGGCAAGAAGGTGTTAAATACTGAATGACATTCTGCTTTTTGTACTGCACTTGCAGTTCGTTTATTTTCTCTTAACCATGAAAAGCAATTATGAGTTCCAAGTATTAAAACTGTGCAGATCTACAGTCATCACTGTCAGTGGGTCTAAGTTCTCTAAAATGATCAGAGTGACAATATGTAATTTCCTGATTAAAAAAATAATAATTTCTGCTTCCAGTGAAAACAAACTTTGTGTTAGTGCCAACTGTATACTGAAAGAATTATTCATAAAAGAAGCGTTTTCAAAGAGCTCACACTCCATGAAGAAAACTAGAATTCTTTCTGAAAATTCAAAACCAATCAGACATAAAGGAGTGAGAAAAAATATAATACACTTTTAGATTTATGGTTTTTTCCTTGACATTGTGTATGCTAGAAATTGTGATAATGTGTTATGAAATATGTGAATACTTTCCCCCTTAAAAACATTCATTTTACTGCAATATACCTTCAAATGAATCACTGAGAATTGAAATTGGCCCAACAAGCCACTGAGTCTTCCAAAAATCATTGTGAATAAAGGTGTTTCAAAAGATGTTAACATTTTCTACTTCTGCTCTCAAATATTCAACAGGTTGATGCAAAATATTGTTGCATGACAAATATTTATATATACGGATACCTTTTTTCAAGAAAGAAGAGTCAAGATAAAAATGCGTCTCCATCTGTTCAGCTATATAATTATGAAAAACATGAGCAAAGTTAGTGTCCAGTACTCAGATCTGATTTGCTACCATTTTACATCAGTTTTATATAGGGTCAAAAAGTTATGTCATAGTCAAAGAATATTGGACCCAATGCCAAATTTAGTCGGTACACTTACATTTTTTATGTAGGTAATCTGAAAGAGTTAAGTGTATTCATAAATAAAACTGAATGCTGAGCAGCGAAATGTAGCATTGAGAGAAGTGAAGGAAGGAAAATAAGTTTCTTTAGACATAAGAGCTGGTCCAATATAGAATAAGATTTAAAAGGGTTATCCACTGTTACATTTCACATTTTTTTAAAAAAATGTGACTTTGTAAAGATTAATTTTAGAATTCTAAGAAAATAAGGCTTATACAGCTATAATTACTATGCACCGGAATATAAAGATGAATTCTTACCTGTTTGCTCCCTTCTTTTTGTCCCCTTCAGATTTTGGAATGCTGTTGAACATTTACCAGATTTTTCAGAGGAGCACATCTGAAAAATATTAAATTCCCACAGAAAGCCTGCACAGGGCCACAGTCATTGTTTTGACATACCAGCAGCTGAGAGGTGAAGCGTTTTGTAACATTACGCAGAGGCCAAGAGCAGAGATCAGACACATCAGAACTTCTTATTAACTGGCCAAATTAGTATGTACAAAACTGGCAGAATCCCAGAAAGCAGTGCAGAAGAAAGCTTAAAATGCTGTAATACGAGAATATAGGAAACATGACACAGGAGAATGTAACATCGCAATTCAGTTACAAAATGCATAGCCAAATGATGTCATGCTTCATTATTGCTTCTACTGAAAAAATTTCTTGTTCAGTTTACAAGGACTTTTTTCCCTCTGGAATACATTGAAGTTACATATGAGAAGCTTTTCTGTCAGCTATCAGTGTTTAGAAAAAGAGCCATCTTCCTGGATCTGTATGACATTACTTATTCTAAAACTGCAATAACCTGCTTAACAGTTGCTTGTGACTTATTATTTGTAAAGAAATGTTTATAAGAGACTTGTTTAAAGTGGTGTTTTAGCCATACAGAGACATAGGAATGTATGAGGCAGCTAATACTGAAGAATGTGAACGCAACTTGCATAGATTCTGTCAGATGTTGAAGTAGTTTTCAGTAACAGCCAAAGAGCCCTCCTTGGAACTACCCAGTAGCACAGTGAGTTAATAATTGGAAGGAATCAAGTATGAGAAGAAAGATAATACATTGATAAGAAAGTTAAATGGGAATAGCTCTGCCTTAAGGAAGATTTCATGGCAGTTAATCACCATAAATTTTACTTTTCCACTTAGTGTCCTATCATCAGAAGAACATTTTGTAGAGGTGGAAGTGCAGCTCTCTGGTTGATGAATGTGTTGTTCATAGAGTCATTTTTCTAATCAAGAGACTACTTGCTCTCTCCTATCCTGCTTGCCCATGCTCTGTGATTCTGTGATTCTATAATACGATTAATTAGGATTTAAATGTTGCCTGGAAAAAATGCAGATTCTTTTTTTCAGCATTTGGAGTTCAAAAAAGGTAAGACAACACGGAGCATATTGACTTCTTTTGGTATGAAAGTAGAGTTTAGTTATTATATTTAATAGACATATCATTTTCAAAAGCAAATCATGGCCTTGTGTAGTCATTCTGCTGACCTTGGTTTAGGCTGAAGGTTCAGGAATTTGAGACTCCATATCCTGTTTAGTAATCTAATAAACAGCATGAGAGATACAGATGACCTTTGAAAGGAGAAAATTTTTTTCAGGCTGGATAAAAGAGGACCTAGATTTAAGCAAAGAAAATGGCCATGCTGGGTATGAGGCTTCTAAGTTTGAAGAAAAGATCACTTACAGATAAGAAAAAAAAGCAATTATCTTTATTTCATAAGTTCTTATCTGTAGATACTAAGAGATTTAATGTGCTGAACCAGCTGTTGGAATGTTAGATAATTACATTCTGAATATTATTTTATGAAAGCAACTTGATTTATAATCCCTTTTCAGGTAAACCTGAAGCCAACTCTACAAATCTGGAAAAGGAGTTAACCTTCGGGCAAGGGAAAAGTAGCTTTATCTGCTACTACTTATTCCTTCGAATTTCAATTTTTTCCCCAAAATATTTTTCGTTAATTTATATAATTTGTTCTGAATTGATAAATCTGATGATAAAACACATCCTGGACTTTAAGAAAAAGAATCCTGAACTAACTGAAATCCAAGGCAAAACAACTTTGACCGCAAGAAGGGGGAATAAGTTCCTATGGGTGACATGAAACTAAGGTGTTTGTGTGAGGGTGTTCACACATGTCCTCAGTGCTCAGACTCTCTTTAGATTAGGTAGAGACCTAGGAAATTAATTTGCCTAAACATTGTCATCTAAAGGTATGTGAAATGCCATAGGATATCTGAGATATTTGCACAGCACTGGTGGAAGAAGCATAGGACCTACAGCAGGCCCACACCTTTATGGAAGGACAGTTAAAGGCCAGAACTATGTGGAGGCAACTGATTTGAGCCTACATCTCCATTTACTGAAATGCGAACTTTCACAGATTGCCCTGTAGGGTGAGCCAAATTTAGGTAATTTAATCTGGGGGTGAATGCCCCTCTGACTTTTTGCAGCAGCTGGAGTTGCTCCATCTCAAAAGAGATACGTAAGTATTCAAATTTGGCTTTTCTTGAGTGAAGAAAAAAATGAAGTATATGCAAACAGGTAAACACCAGAGAGATAAAGTTAAGCTGTATGTCATTTAATTGATTGTTCTGACTTCAGTGTGACAAAGCCGGCATTGGAATTTCTTTAAAGTTTACAAAAGAATGGCAAAGGTTACAAACAGTTCAGAGCAATAATACACCCCTATTACCAAATTCCTTATGTATGTTTAACCATATTCATTTAGCATTCACTTAAAAAGAACAGCAGTGTTCTTTTGAACCTGTCACTAGTGATTTATTAAGTTCATTTTATATTCATTTGTTTATAGATCAAACATGGGGAATAAAGGCTCAACTGTATTGAACACATTTAACAGAAAAAAAAGGAGGACTGGGTATTTAACTTTGCATCGTGCTAGGTTACGTGTTTTTAGGAGGAAGACAATAATTAAATTTAAGCAACGGGTTTGATCAAGGATAAATACTCTTTGCCTCTTAAATGCCTCTGAAATCAATATGCCTATTTAGAGCGAGGTAATAGTTCCTGAAGAAACATGGCATTGCCTTGGGGGTGGACTAAGCTTTCACTCTGTTTGTGGGTTAAATAGTGAAAAGTTGAAATCAGTTCTGTTGAAAACTGATTTCCTACATTCAGGTAACACCCATTAGTGAATCAGACATTCTGTATGCTGGAATCATCCCCTGGCTAAAGAAATACAAATCAGTGTCTAGAAATGTTGAGTCTCACAACTACTACCAAAGCACTTCAGTCTCTTACCAGAAATATTCTTCATTTCAGAGCAGCACCTGGAAAAACAGCTAAACTACCTTTTAAATACCAACAGCAAAATTTATCAAAATGCATGAAAAGATGGTTTTAATTTTACAAGGATTTTCATGCCAATGAAAAATACAGTTCTTGATGAATTTAAAATTTTCACTACTATGAAAATATTTTCAGTTGAAAAATATTTTCAGCTTGAAAAAAGCATATTTTTTATCTGAAATATCATAAAATCTGGACATTGTATAAAATTATCGTAAGAAAAAACATGTAAGATTTTTTTTATTTCCTCATATACTCAGTTTCTCAATGCTGCATCTGTGACTCCTGGAGGGAAAAAGAACTTGCAGCTACAAAGAACCAATCAATTCAGCAGGAGAAGTGGGTGATGTGGACATTTCTTTACAGAAAGAAACACATCTGCAAACATTTATATTTATCAGCTTGGTACTAACACACTGTATTTCTTTTGCTGTTCATTTGTAGACTTTTGTTTCTTCGGTTTGATCTTGGCTAAATATTTCCTGATTAAACTGAGACAATAGCAACAATGGGACATCAGACTGGCTGTTAGCTATATGACATTATTTTGGCTGTACGGTTTTCACATGTTTCCTCTGAGACATTATGGCAATGCAATCCTCTCAGTAATGATTGAACCACACTTCAGAATGAGTACTATTTATAAGCTAAATAATTTTAATACATTTCCTTTATTATTGTTCGATCTTTACTACTGCATAGAGTTAATTGTTCATTCAATTAGAGAATAGGTAGTTATTCTGGTATAAATATATGGACTAGTATAATAACTGGTTATTAAAAATGCCCTTCATAATAGACTGAACTAAACCTTAAGCACGTGGGAAGCTTGTTAAAAAAAAAACCCACCTATTTTCAGCTGGGGGCAAGATTTGACATGGGAGCAAACCAGTCACTTCCTGGTTAGCAAAAGTGGTCTTTAGGTGATATGAAGGAAACTCAAAATGTGGTTACAAATTCATGCTATTAAGGGAAGAATATCTTTGAACTATCTGAAAAGAAAACACTGCTGTAGCTGCTGGTATATAGCTAGACTTTTCTCCTGCACCATAAAATATAATAGAGAAAGAGCAAAATTAACTTGGAGTCACTCTAAAAAACATTCCAAATCACTCACACATAATTGCCTAGTGTCTCCTCATGACATTTTTTATATGATTACTAACTCACCAACACACACGTCCTCTATCCGTTCCAAAACCTCCCGCTCCTATTATATCAATATTGAGATTAACGTTAAATATCTAACCTTGCTATTTTTTTCTCTCTCCATCAGCTCAAGTGTGAGAAAAGCAGAAAATAAAATATCAATTCTGGCTTCCACAGTTCTGGGCAACAATTTTCTGCAGTACATGCTTAGGAGTGTGGCTTTGTTTTAAAGGATAACATGAGTCACCATGTTACCATCTCAAATACTCTTTAAGTTGTTTTTAGAATTATTCAGACATGTCCTTATTTGAATGTATACCTGTGGCTTTTATCTCTGTATTTCAGTGGGATTCTTAGCTCACAGTATAGTCATATGTAGTGTAATGCTTTATTACTGTCATAAATTTAACGAACAGGGAAAAACACTTCAAAGAGCAACTGCTAACAGCACAGAAATATAAAAAATATGTTATGTCTTCTTGCTGTTTATCTTTGTTTGAATTGCACTGTGACAGAAAAGAACACTCAGTGATTAATTTGAAAAGAATGCGACCTTCCAGGGAAATTATATTTTTACATACCCAATGGCAAAAAGTACAAAAAAAAAAGGAATAAGACAGTAAATATAAATGTAAAATTTATGCTCTTCAAAATATAAAAAAAAGTGTGTAATGTTGTGAAAGCATAAAAATATTTTTAAAAAGAAATCATAAGTGCTTGCTTACTTCATGAAAAATGAACAAGGGATGCACTATTTCATAATAGCACATTCAAAGAAAGGATCCAGTTAAACACAGAGAAAGTGGAGAATATGCTGTTATTACAGACATTATGCAATTCAGTCATTAGAAACAACATAAACAACAACAGGCTATACACTCCAACCCAACAGGGAGCAGCCATGTAAGTACCTAGGGAAGGTTAGGTAAAAAGTTAATATACAAAAAAATATAAGATTCACATCAGATGTCTGAATGAAATGAGAAGCATGGTTACAGCTTCTCAGAGTGTCATATATAAAAGATGTATGGAACTTCAAGGGTTAGAAAATCTTTTGTCATTTTTAAGTTTGCTGTTGAAGTCAGTAAAATAATGTGTTCACCAGCTTCTGATAAGGAAGATTAAAAGCCTCAGAGTAACAACAATGGTCTTTATAACTCTGGTTTATATTATGGAATAGACATCTTCATGTTCAGCAAGTTTTGTCTGACTTCTCATAGTACTTTTAGCAAAGTTCCTTTCACCTGAAGACTTAACAGTTTTGGTTAATACTTCAGCAGCTTCTGACCACACAGTCGTAAACAATTATTTTTGAAATATGGATTAACTCCTGTAATATTTTTTTTCCGTAGTGCTCAGTCCCCTTCTGTATTTGCTAAATTGTCTGTGAATAGTTATTAAAATGTGGGTTGCATTAATTTTTCTTCATTTCAATAACTAAGCATTAATGATGGGGTAATGCTGAGAGATATTTTGGGTAAAAACTGTACTTCGTTTATAATAATTTGCTTCACTCCAGCATTCTCTGTTTCTTTGATTGTATTATTGTGTATTTTGGGAAGTTGTGTCCATACAATTGTTATCTCCAAAACAGTTAAGGCTGTTAAAAATGGGAAGCCAGAACTCTGCTCAGCTTCAAGCTTGTATTTATCCAGCAGGATTTAGCCTGAGCAGTTTTTTACCTGCTAATGACTTTTTGTTAATGATTTTATGTTATCTACACTTAACTTCATTGCATAGGTAGTCTGGGTCATCGACACTTGACACTGAAATGCAGAATAGCTTAGCCCCTGTTCAAACATTCTTGTAATAAATCGTGTTATTAGGTTGTCAGCAATTACGCACTCTCCGTGTCCATTTTTCACTTGCGCTGAGGTGCTCTTCGTTGCCATTGTTGTACAAACAAGTTTAGAAGTCTATCAGTTCTTAAGGCAAATTTATTTTTGTATTCGCATTCAATAAAGTAAACTCTAGCCCAAACTAAGCAGTGTATAGATGTGAAACTGTATACCCAGCATGTTAATTTTATTTGAATTTGAAATAAAACCAAAAATATATCCAGGAGCTTTAAAGCAAATAAACAAACAAACAAACAAAAAAGCCAAAAAATCCCAAACTATTTGGACTCTGTTCTAGCTGGAAGCTTGATTTAACTGTACATTGAAAAGTAATTGCTTAGGTATAAGTAGCTATAAGATATAAGTTATAAAGCTTTACTGCTTTACTTTTGCTGTTCAAAATATTGGCTAATCCATGCTGTCCTCAAAATTTCTAACTCAGTCTAGGTGAGGTCTAAACTCTCTCTCCATCCTTCTGTTGCCACACAAGTAAAGGAATGAGACCCTGTCATTTTGTAGGGGCAGAAGATAAATAGCTGGTTCTGCTCATTTGCCCTTTTCCCTTTTATTTTTCCTATCAATAAAAAAAAAAAAAAAGACACCCAGCAAAGGCAAACTCAACTCTTTTGGCTTCTTAACTGGGGATAACTGAGGTAGGACAGCACACAAATTATAGTACATAAAACATGAACAGTATTAAAATTATGTTGCCTGCTGCTAACCTGATGCCATTAATGGCCAAGCACTCCCTGCTTAATGAACACGTTTATTTGGGATTCATGCCTGTAGCATTAGGAAACCTTGATTCCTTTTTCCAAAGCATTAACCAAGATAACAAGGACAGAAATAGCACAGAATATCATTAGAAAGAAGCATGGACATAAATGAATAGGTGATGGCTTAAGTGGAACCTAATCTGCTGATTTTCTAAATGGCATTTGGAATCTGTCACTTATTTCTTGGGTTACTTGTTTTTCAGTTATAAAATCACAGAGTCATTCTGGGTGAAAGGCAACACAGGAAGTCTCTAATACAATCTCCTGATCAAAGTAGGAAGAACATTGAATGCAGACCAGATTGCTTAGGACTTTCTCTAGTTAGGTTTTGAAAACCTCCAAGGACAGATAAATCACAATCTCCTAAGGCACTCTGTTACGATGCTTAATTATCTTCGTAGTGATCACAGAATCACAGAATCACAGAATAGTAGGGGTTGGAAGGGACCTCTGTGGGTCATCTAGTCCAACCCCCCTGCCGAAGCAGGGTCACCTACAGCAGGCTGTAGAGGATCTTGTCCAGGCGGGTCTTGAATATCTCCAGAAAAGGAGACTCCACAACCTCCCTGGGCAGCCTGTTCCTGTGCTCCGTCACCCTCAGAGGGAAGAAGTTCTTCCTCATGTTCAGACGGAACTTCCTCTGCTTCAGTTTGTGCCCATTGCCCCTTGTCCTGTCACTGGGCACCACTGAAAAGAGCTTGGCCCCATCCTCCTGACACCCACCCTTCAGATATTTGTAGGCATTTATAAGGTCCCCTCGCAGCCTTCTCTTCTTCAGGCTGAACAAGCCCAGTTCCCTCAACCTCTCCTCGTAGGGGAGATGCTCCAGTCCCCTCAGCATCCTTGTAGCCTTCCGCTGGACTCTCTCCAGTAGCTCTTCATCTTTCTTGAACTGGGGAGCCCAGAACTGGACACAGTACTCCAGATGAGGCCTCACCAGGGCAGTGTAGAGGGGAAGGAGAACCTCCCTCGTCCTGCTGGCCACACTCTTCTTGATGCACCCCAGGATCCCATTGGCCTTCTTGGCAGCCAGGGCACACTGCTGGCTCATGGTTAACCTGTCGTCCACCAGGACACCCAGGTCCCTCTCCGCAGAGCTGCTCTCCAGCAGGTCCACCCCAAGCCTGATTTTCTTTTCTTTTTTTTTCATTTTTTTTTCAGTAGCCAGTTGGAAGCTTTGCTGTTGCAATTTATAAGCAGTGTCTTGTTTGCCTTCTACAGTATGTCTGTGGTGGTCTGACTCTGTCTTCTTAATGACCTCCTCATAGGTACTAGCAGACTGCTGTTATTTGTCCCTGAAACTGCCTCTTTCCATGCTGAATAGGGCAAGAATCTCAGCTTCACCTCTCAGGATGAGTGCTCCAGCTCCCAAACAACTTGGGTCCCTCCACTGAAATTCCTCTAGCTTGTTGATATCAAATTGTGGGGCCCAGAACTGGACACTGTATTCCAGATGCAAGTGTCAAGTGTCAAGTAATTACTGTCCAGCCCATCCTACTTCCACCTCCCCTATACTGCCTGTTTGCATCAGACTTGGTCATTTGTTTTCCTCAGTATGGGTGTGGACAGTATCTGTGCTTGGAAGAGGTTGCTTTTTAAGATCTGTCTGTTGCTTTGAGCACCTTTGTCCCTTAGAGTTGCCTCCACATGACCACACCTGTCCATTCCTTGAGAAAACTGAGGTCTGATGCCATCCTGGCAAGTAGAAACTGCTTTCAAATTTACCCAATACACTGTTACATACCAGGATCTGTTAAATACTTACATCAAAAATGATAAAATCCCTTTGTGAAAGTGTTTTAAATATTTATTTTCATAGGGCATTTAAATGGTGAGTTTTATCCTTCTGATCATCTTTGCTCATAGCTGAATATGCACAAATGTGTATACAACAGAGACCAACCTCCTCAGGCAACACAAGAGAATGTGACATTCATGACTGGCATAGCAAGATCCTCCTCCCACCTCTAGTATGAAAATCAAACTCCATTCATGGGTCGTTTAATATCTGTGTGCAGAGATAAACACATTTTAAACATCACTGAGCCAAAATCTTAAGTAACAAAATCTCCTTTCCATTTCAGACAGCCTCAATCTCTTGAAACTTACATTATGCACATTTTATTCTGGTTAATAACTGCAGCTGCAGGTTACAAACGATAAAAATAAACCTCAGTAACTTCCAGTTCATTCAGGCAACCAAAGCACCAGAAAAATATTTGGCTTCTTCACAAGTCTTAGACAATCCTAAAACATTTTTTTGGCTTTGAACACCAGTTGCTATTAAGAAACTGTAAAACAACTCTGGTATTTTTTCATTACTTTGTTTTAAATAATAAAATACGCCTATATGTTCACACAGACACAAACACATACATGTATCTTGGTAACCCTCTTTTTATTTGAACAGGTAGTCAACTGGAAGACACGTTTCCTTGTAATCTCTCATTTGAATTTGTCTCCAAGTTTGAAATAGGGTTTAAATTCTCTGCTGCAATCTGTGCAATCATCAGGTACCTAAACTCATAGAGTACTATATTGCAAAGGAGAGGAAAAGGGAAGTAGAAATATAAAACTGAAAAACAAAGAAGTTTGCCTACATAAAAATGTTATAGTTAGACCATATAGATACTATAAAGTTGATTTAAAAAATCCTCAAAAGATGTGTCTGGCTAGAGTTAAAAAGGTAAGGGTTTACAGAACTTTTTCATTCAGAGAGAGTAAAACATCTTTTTTTCAGAATTGTGAGCTGAGCTTTGAAATAAATGTAACGTGCAGGTAAGCACAGAGCAACCCTTATGCCCCAAAGTAATTTTTGCTAGGAGAGGGAAACTTTCTAAGTTTTTTTCTAAATGCTAAAGCAATCTTGCTATCACATGATTAGAAACTTCTCCCTCTGTCACTCCTGACTTCCTCATTTAAATAGCTTTTACTATGATATAGTCACAAATTAGAAAAAACCTCTAGTCCAGAAAAGTAGCTTTCTATACACTTTGTCTATTAATGAAAATTTTATGTGAGTGTAACTCATGACATAAAGTTATTTTTTCAAAATAAGTGTTTAAATAAAATCAGGATTTTTATATTAATGGTCTGTAATTCATTACCTCCGTACCTGAGAAGTACAGAAATAAAAGTGGCTATTCTATAGCAGGATGTTTTTACTGGTCTGTGTAAACCTACATGGTGAAATATGCTTTTTTTTTTTTTTTTGAGAAAACACAGTGAAGTTTAACAAATACCCAGGGCAACCATAGGGTGTTGTGGTAAGTTCAAATAAACATAGTAGTATCTAAATGGCTAATGGAAATCAAAGACACATTTTCAAATAATCATCTAACATAAAAGAATAAAGAATTAATGCTCTAAGGGGCCACTAATTGAGAAATAACCTTTCAGTTTGTTGTCATATACTACATCATCTTTTCTTCTTTACAGAAGAGGGATCTCTTTTCAGCATTTAAACAATGAAAAAGTACCGTAGGAGAAAAGTCAATGATATAGTGTTGTATGCTGTAATTTGCTCTACTGCTAATTAATGTTGATCAGTATGCTTCATTAAAAAGTTTGCAATCTGTAATGAAAAGAACATAAATCATTCTGAAATGCTCTTAGTAGTGACACAACTTGCAGCACTATTAAAATTAAGGTGTTAGAACAAACAACACTTTCTTTTTTTGTCACATCAAAGACGGGTTTTCAAATTTAGAAATTATCATATTATCATCAGATGGTCCAAGTACACACATACACAAGAAATGTGTTTTTCAAGTTTTGTACCATAGTGTAATATAGAACACTGATTTCAGCTTACATTTTTCACTAGGTGTAATCGATGGCCTTGCTGGACTTGTCGAATGCAAGACAAAAGACAAAGGGACTGAGGTTGTCAAGAGCCGAAGAGCTAACAAAGGAAGTAAATAACTGGTGCTTATCTTATCAGAAAAAAGTAAGGGGGGATAGCCCATCACTGTAAACTCAGTGATCTGTGGGGCACCGCAGAGGCTGCGCAGCCAGAGATTGCTTCAGAGATTGCTTTGGACAAAGCACAGATGGACCCCGAATACACATACCAAGATGCCCGCTCCGAAGGCGTGTCACACTGCTGAGTCCCGCTTCTGACGACACGACATTCCATGCCAAGAGCCAACCGATACACAATAATTGACTTAGTCCCACCTCGCAAAAAGATTTCCAAACATATAAAAATTGGCACTTGAAAACTCTCTTTGGGAGGAGAAGCCAAGCGAGAACTTCACCTGACGGACGGGTCGATGGGCCTGAACCTCTCTTCTCCCCCCAAGAAAGGACGCCTTTTTGGTAAGAGTCGCGCCTCTGACTTTGTCAGACGTATCCCCGGGAACACATTGTTAACTAAAGTGCTAAATTATTACTTTGACCTCAACTTTTGTAGACAGTGAATTTATCAATGGCAATTCCGAATCTGTGATAACTGTCGCTTGAATAAATTACCTATTGTTTCAACTTTGCGAAACTGTTTCAGTGAAAGTCCTTGGAAGGGCTCTGGCAGGCTAGTTGAATATCAGACTCACCTTACCCCCCCCCTTTAACGCGACACTAGGCTTTTAAAATATTCAAATTGTTCAGTGCATTATTCTTTTCATTCTTATAATGTCTTTAAAAGTTACTTCAGTTGCATGTTGTGCAGTAGTCTTTTAGTTGAACACATGCTTGTGTGAGTAGCTAGATGCATCCGCACTGCATTAAAGTCTCCCTTAGGTGTAACTTTAGGCTTCCTGGGGTTTTCCTAGGATAGGTGTCTGTGAAGAAAGCAAGGGGAACAATATCTTATTTCCCTATTTAACTTCCTCTTTTGTATCATAGATCTTATCACTTCTTTTCTCTCTTCTTTATTTATTATTTTTAAAAATTTTCAGAAGCTTATGAGCCAGGTCTCTCTCCTCCTCTATCCCTCTTTTTTAGAAATATTATGCAGCAAAAGAAGCCTAAAAAAGCTATTTAACAGAGTGCTTCTGTACAACCAAATGACAAGGTACGTCTCTCTCCACCAGGCAGGATGTTCAACTTTGAGTGAATGTATTAAGTTAAATGCAATTTCCAGCTCTACTAACATTTATCAAAACAGGCACGTTTATCAAATCTGGATCTCCTAAGTAACTGGACAGCTGCACTAAGTGCTGTGTCTGAATCAGACCTGGATCTGGTGGTTGAAGAAAGGGCTAAAGGGCTTTACCATTCCCCATACACCACCATCTGCTGCTTCCCTGCTGTGGCACTGTGAATTCATGCATTTTCCATATAGCATGCAGCTGCTAGCCCACTCCTTAGCACTGTCTGCCCTTGACAGAGTAAGCAAAATGATGTGGCGCTGTGCAGCACACACTTCATCCCGTTTGTAGCTCTGTCAGACAGTGGGGTGGTTCATCTCTTTGGTTCTGCTACATCCAGTCAGACTTGGTACTGAACACCTGTCAACTAGAACACCTAGCTAACTTTTTGTCCTTGGTCTCTTTTGCAATGTCATTAAAGCACTCATTTTTAATAATGACTTTGTACACTTTTTTCATAGTTCTTTTTACTTTCAGAACTATTTTCCTTTTTCAAAAGCTCCCTTTCTATCTCTAGATGAGATATTAACTCTTCATCTTTTCTGGCTTCAGTTTCTCCTTCAGGAGGATTAAGGAAGATTGCTAATAACCTTTAATAATAAATAAAAAAGAACTAATAATGTTTGATTTTAAATAATAATATAATGTATTCCACTAACTTCAGATGTCCAGTTTATCCAATGCATATTTTCTTTAGCTGTATAACAGAGTTTCTGGTATTATTCTCTGTCCCCAATCCAGTGCATTATGAGCTACCTGCACTGGTGCATGCATTCTTGTTACCTAAATTGTCACCAACCTTCTCATCCAGTAAGCTCCAGTCCTCATGCGTATCTCCTCTGTGCCCCACAACCTCTGCCCTTGCCACCATGTGGCAGTGGTGGTAGGGAAGGCAGTAGTAGCTGGCACTCACACACATGCAGAATCCTATGGTTTGCGAGACCCTCTGTTAGGGACTCCCTAATTTGATGGCAAGTGTATCACGGCTGGTAGGCTACTTAAACTTGTTTTACTAGTTTGATAAGATTTTTTTTTTTCCTTTCATTTTTTCAAAAGTGGCTGATGCTAAGCTACTTGTCTTAACTGTAAGAGGAAAAATGTGATCTCCTTTCTCTTCCTTCAAGTTTTATCACATATTTAAATAGGCTTCCAAGATCCTCCAATTTGAATTTTCAATCCACCAATACAAATAGATTAAAAAACATAAATTAGTACTCCATAGTGTTAATTTTTGTGGAATTAATGGTTCATCTGACAAAAGATTTGAAGCAGTGGGTTACATTTCCAAGAAAAATCTAAATTTTCATGAAGACAAAAAGTCTCCTTAATTCAGGAAAGAAGTTCTCAGTTATGGATATTTCATTTTTGTGGAAATATTAATATGCAATGATGTTCAACAAAATAGTAAGATTACTAAAACACCCTGCAATGTCTCTCAAGCGTTTTTTGTTCTAAAATAAACTAATTTCCTCAGAACTGTGATTGAACAGCAGGAACAAGCTATGCTGTATTTCAAACATCGAGAGCAGCCCTGCTGAGAGGGACTTGGGGGTACTGATAGACCAAAGGCTGGACACGAGCCGGCAATGTGCACTGGCAGCCCAGAGGGCCAACCGTGTCCTGGGCTGCATCAAGAGAAGTGTGGCCAGCAGGTCGAGAGAGGTGATTCTGCCCCTCTACTCTGCTCTGGTGAGACCTCACCTGGAGTACTGCATTCAGCTCTGGAGCCCTCAGCACAAGAAGGATGTGGAACTGTTGGAGCGGGTCCAAAGGAGGGCTACAAAAATGATCCGAGGGCTGGAGCACCTCTCCTATGAGGACAGGCTGAGAGAGTTGGGCTTGTTCAGCCTGGAGAAGAGAAGGCTGCGGGGAGACCCGATTGCAGCATTTCAGTACTTAAAGGAAAGATGGGGACAATCTGTTTAGTAGAGACAACAGTGATAGGACAAGGGGTAATGGTTTTAAACTAAAACAGGGTAGGTTTAGGCTAGTTATAAGGAAGAAATTCTTTACAATGAGGGTGATGAAACACTGGAACGGGTTGCCCAGAGAGGTAGTGGAGGCCCCATTCCTGGAAACACTCAAGACCAGGCTGGGCAGGGCTCTGAGCAACCTGATCTAGTTAGGGGTGTCCCTGCTCGCTGCGGGGGGTTGAACTAGATGACCTCTAGGGGTCCCTTCCAACCCAAAACTGTCTATGATTCTATGATTCTATAAAAAGAGAAAAAAGAGTTTGTTCTAATGTCATTGAGCAGAAAATTTGGTCCTTATGTTATGATTTGAACACACTATGAATTAAATTTTGCGTACAGCAGTAAGCCTGTATAGCAACCAATATGAACAGTTCCTGCGTAATTGTAAAATATTGTATATTGTATATGTAAATTGTATTTACTCTTGGAAGTGGTATATTTTACTGTGCACTCTATGGAGTGTATTCTAGGTTTAATACTCACATTATGCTACTCTATACCTTGGCAACAACACTTTATGAGAGATTTCTGACTTAATGTGACCTTGACCTTAGATCAGAGGAAAATTAGAACCAGCATAAATCCTATATACCTGTTTACATCAATTTACTGGACAGAATTAAAACAAGTATTTACAAACTGAGTACTTCTGAGGTCAAACAATGCCTTAATAGATCAATTAAGTGTTTGCAGCTTATTTTTTCCTTACAAGGTTTCTTCACAAGCTTAGTCCAACATTCTTTTAGATTTCCTAAATCAATGTCTTAATAGATCAATTATGTGTTTGCAGCTTATTTTTTCCTTACAAGGTTTCTTCACAAGCTTAGTCCAACATTCTTTTAGATTTCCTAAACCAGTGCTGTATCCATGAGTCTTTTTTCCCTGTCAATGTTTGACAGATTTCATGAGTTATTACTGCTGTTGTATTTTATCACAAATTGCTGTGCAATGACAAACATCAGTCTAAAATGCAGAGCAGAGATTCATATTTTTACTTTTTTTACAACTAAGCGGAGAAAGAAAATTAAGATTGCTTTTTGTCAGCAAAAGCTCTTCATCGTTTGAACTTTGTACAGTCATCATGAACGTTGGCTTAATAAAATATTTTGCCTGTTGTCCCTTTCTCCAGATAAAACAAGATCATAAAATCTTAAATCTGGCAGTTTTGTCTTTCTGCTAGTAATTCAGCTAAGAACAAAAGAAACACCCTTTATTTTAATCTTCTGCCAAAATTATGAACAGGCCCAAGTTCAGTGCTCATTTCACCTACACTGTAGCTGTAATTTCTTTTTATCTGCTGTGAAATTTGAAAGTATAAATATTTTTCGTCTCTGGAAGGAAAGAGTCTGGATTCACTATTTGCCTAACGTATCCTAGAAAAGTGATCCGTACTTCATTTCTATGGTGACATTTATGATGTTAGTTTTCATCTCACTGCGGTACACCTCATGTGAAAAAACAAAAGAATCAACCCAAAGAAAGAAATCACCCATAAAAATAAAGGAGCAAAGCACTTATTGCATTAATTTAATTACACACAGAAGTAAGTTGAAAATACTTGGGCAGCCTTCTTCAACAGGACCTGGAGCACTTCACAAACAAGTCACAAGTAGAAGTAAATCTAACCTTATTTTAGAACTCAGTGCATTTTTGAGAGCTTTACTGACAGCCTCCCTGAGGCCTCCCTCCAACCTTGCCCATGGCCCAGAATCCCATTTCATCCCAGTGTGGGGCCATCGGTCCCTGGTTGGGGGTGGACAAGGCAGGTCTTCCCTGTCCCACCCCCTCCAGACCCAGGCAAGGAGAATCTGTCTTTGCCCACTTAAGGGCAGCCCCCACCCCGAGTATTCACTGATTATTTCAGCAGTATCTTTAAACATTGAAGACATCCTAATCTAATTAAAAATTTAACTCCCACATAACAGCAATATTCAGCATGTGTATTTCCGCCTGACATATCAATACACTTAAACTGGGGACTTCTGACAGAAGCACAGTTGTATGAGTTAAAAGGGAGCGTGGAGCCCTCTTGTTAAAAGATCTGATGTTTTTATTGTGTAATCCTTTTGTCATAAGAGGACTCGCATTTGGCAGTGCCCAAGGCTATCCAGGCAAAAAGTTCTTGTAAGATTTCCAGCATAAAATACCCTAAGGGTAGAAAGACAGAATACATAAACTGACATGGTAAAATGCTCAATGTGTTCCTTATGGGAAGCAGAATAGCCAGGAGGTTTTTATAAGTTGCTTACTGCCACTGCATCCACACTATTTTCTGTGATTTGTTCGGAGGTTGTTTAACCTGTAGCAGGGTGCTGGAGGTACCATTCTATGAAGTTAAATACAGAAAAGAAGAAAAACAGGGTAAAGACACCCCTTTAGTCTCGCACCAAGCCATGTACAAGTCTGGAAATTGTTTATCTTCTTTCTCTTCATCTCTTTTCATTACAAAGATGTTCTTTGAAGCATGCGTCAGGAATGACCATCAAGAAACATGCATCAGGATTAATGTGAGATTTGAGATGAACACGTATGTACATGAAGCATAGCATCTGTACCTAGGGCATTCAGAAATTTCCCCATTAGGTAAATGAGATGGGTAGGCAAGAATGCATCTTTCTCCAAATCTGGGGTCTGATTCGTGGGTGAAAGAAGAAAAAAAAAAATCACAACTAGCACTTAAAGTACTTCACCTCACTGTAGATGAATCTGTGCATTAGTGACGAAAGGGTGTCCGTCTTGAATATATAACACATAGTTTCCAGCCTGCAAGTTTATTCTCTACACATCTCTCCCCATAATGCTTGGTAAGAGGAAAACAAACGAAAAGTGGACAAATGCAAACCTGCTGCTGCACACTCTATGGCTGGTTCCTGCGTTCACCTGATTACATACTAAGAAAAGCTGTTTGGTCCCACTCTGAAAACATGTTTGAAACAGGTGAAGACCAGAAATATAGCACACCATTTTCATACCACATTGCTAAGTAAAAGGAGAGATAAGTCTAAAGAAGAAAATGAATAAGCCCAAATATTAAGAGGGAGCAACTGATTCAAAACTGGAACTCTGAACTACATTCAGAACTGGGAAACGGTCTCCAGGTTTAATTAAGGATTAATCAAAGAAGAATCTGAACGTTTGCATGACTGTTCAAAATCCAGATACAAATGCCATGGTCAGTCCCAGCTGATTAATACATACAGTGTCTGATCAATCCAGCTTCCTGCAAATTTTATGAACTAAAATATTGGCCAGGACCATAGTCATTGCCAACCCCATCACATGAAAATATCAAGAGCATAAATATCTTTATGGTGTTTTATTTGCAGTCTATAGAACCAAAAGAGCTTTATAACACAAATGAAAATTAATTTCATGATTACCATTCTCCTGGGTAGGCTCCAAAGCAAACAAACAAACAAACAAACGAAAACAACAGAATCCTAATGACATTTAAATGATTTGCTCTCATGTTCTGTATTCTCTTTTTGCTTTCCTCATAGCCAAGTAGGAAAAACCCAAAAGATTTAGCAAAACTTTTTCTCTCCAATTTATGTTGCCAGCTGTCCCTTCTGAATCTTACTGCTGAGATTTCTCTAGCCAACCTTACTTTTCTTGTGACAAAATTTACCTGAAGCCTTCAGCAAACAATACTACTACTAAGGGTGTGGTCTGAAGACTATAGCTGATTCTTTTAAAAGTCAGAAACTTTAAAGGCTTATATTAGCTGTGGTTGTTTCTATCACCTTCAAAAAGTCCGCATGTCTTTCATTTTCTTTACCTATCAAATGAAAATAATAAAAAAAAATCTTATTTGACTGATATTGTGTCAATGAGCAGCAAGGGAAGGCTGCTTTTTACAGACCTTCTCTGAGAGCAAGGCTGGCAGGGGCAATGCCTGCACTGACCAGGGTGCAGTCACACAGCACACAGACCAACAGCGCACAGCCAGCCCAGGAAGAGAGTAACAAATAGGATGGAAAATTATGCAGATAACATTTTAATATGAATGAGTACAGCATTTTAATATATATGAAATATGTAAAATATTATATGATATACATAACATGAATTTCTCCATAAATACTGGAGAAACTCCTAGGGAGATAAACTGAACTTTAAAAAAATTAGGAAGAGTTGTGTTAAAAGTATGCAAAATAATTATATGGAGAAGAAAAATGCTTGCTGTTCACCCCAGCTACTTCAAACAGAAACATGGATAGGAAAATTAGATATGTGTCTTAATAAACCACTTCTTTATATAGTGGATAACATTCATTTGCCTCGTGGAGACATTATGCCGTTTGAATGGCTGAATGCATCCTGCTTGACCTCTAACTCTTTCTCCAGAGGAGTACACCCCTTTTGTGGATCCCAGTCCCATATGTTTGTGTTCAGTATACTAGGGTGTTAGGAATGGCATTAAACACCACAGACCTGTGTGTCACAGGTCACAGAAAGTGGTAACCAGGGCAGAGTCTAAAAAAAAGCATTGAAAGAGCTGAAAATAATGAAAACAATCTCAGTCTAATTTCTTATTTTTAGACACAATGTTATCAAACAGAATTGTAGTCTATTTTTGCTTATAAAAGTGCTTATATATTTGCTTATAAAAGTGATGCTTTTTTTTTATATCTTTCCTTGAGGTGTTCAGTGGTTATCTGCTTCTGTGTTGGAACATACAGCTAGATGGAGCTCAGATCAGATCCGGTGCAAACATTTCCATATTCAGGTCCTGTTTTCTGTTTCCTCTCCTTGAGACGCATTTTATAATTCCTTAGGCTATGATTACCAGCAGAAGATCTTGTTTGCCATCAGGGAGGGAGTTAATAGAAGTAGTTCTTCATCTTTCCGGATGACAGCAGAGAAGACTGGAGAAAAAATCTATGTGTGGGCTTGGAATCTGATAGAGGGAGTACACCCCTACACCGAGTATCCAGCTAAAGAGTGACATTAATCATGTGCGGTCTTATCTAAACTCAGCAAAATCTCTAGAAAGTCTTTCAGGGATGTCAGTAGCTAAAACAAGATTTACTCCAGAGGGAACAGAAAAATGTATAGAATGACTTAGGAAAACCATTTTTTCAGCTCCTTTGTCTGTTACAATTGGTCACATGTTTTGAAATGATAGACCAGCATAAACTTTGTTACATCTGTTGGAGAAAAGCAGAGGTAGATAAAGAATGTAATCATTAATTTTAAAATGCCATATTATGTTGCTCTAAGAATACCCTTTATGCTGAAATGTTCTCAATTCCAAGCACAAAATACCCTGGAATTTGCATCAGACTGATGCTCTAAGATATTTTCTGTTTCGTTGCCCTGCAATATGGATAAATTGGTGTCTCTAAATCATGAGATGCGTTAGGATATTTTGTATCCTTATTTCCTCCAGCAACCTAGGAAGTGGTGATTTCATTGGACTCTGAGTAGACTTCTGCCCCACTGGTGTCATTCTATACATTTTTCTGCTACTCTATATTCAGGTGCTGCTGAATTTTTTTTCCAAGAGGAAGGGTCTCAGGTACCAAGTGACTAGCTGTTTTCAGTTACAGAAATCACTTCATTAGCAGTACAGCATTTCTACATATTCTACTGTAATGCTCTGTAGAAAATCAGAATGTGAAGGGGGGGGGGGTATGTGTTGGTATGTCACTTTTATTAGTTTCTTCCCAAAAATACATGAATAGTGGAAAGGGACGAATGTGTACACATTTAAAGATAACACATTTGATAACACATTTTCTTTAATTCTCAAGTTTCATTATTTTTAATTCTATGCCATTCTGTGAATGGTAACTGTACTCTTAAGAAACTATATATATATATATATTCCGTCTTTCAGGATCATCCATGAGAACACCCTTTACTGTAATGGAGAACAAGAAATTAGCAAGCGCTGGCTTTCAGAGCATGTCTTAATAGTAACATGAGTCATGAAAAAAAAAATTTAGTTACACAGAGTCCTATTTTTATATTGAGAGCTTGATAAAATCAACTACTATTTATTTCAGTTCTATTTTACTGTTTTGGAGCTTACAATCTCTAGTGACGTGCTTATTGTGAATCTCTCACCATATATAAACACTTTCTGTATTTGACTCTTCCAAGCTGTGATCTGTAAAGTCTATATGGATTCCACCGAAGGAAAGCAATAAGGTATTCATTGGCTTTCCTTGAACGCAAGTTTGCACGTTCAAACACTGGTATGAAAGAGCACACAGTGTCAAGGTAAATTACATCAAAATAATTTAAAAGTTATTTGTGTGAAGCCAACATTCAGACGCATAGATATTGGCATGAAATATTTTAATTGTCAGAGAGATGTGAAATATTTTATCTGTCACAGAGATGTTGACTTTTACTTTAGGATACTATCAAAAAGGAATGATATTATTGCACTATGTAAGAAGTTATTCATTATTTCATGACAGAAACTGAAGTTGCCACTTTTGAGTTACTAAATAGCCTTTACTGAGTAGGATTGCATAGATGGAATCTACTGGAACACATGTGTAAATTTGTACATACATTGTACATCTATTTATACATATGTAATACCAGTGTGAGTCTGAACTAGTCATTGAAGGTTTCCTTTAGAAACAGCAGAGATTTATGAACACTTACGGGTACAATACATCTCATTATAAAACTGCAATTTAAAACTCATGAGATGAATTGCCAATACATTTTTATACTTCCTCAGAGACTACAAAAGATGACTAACTCAAATATACATGACTACTGCAGGTCAGTAGTCGGTGGGAGGAATTGCAGTCATGCTGGTTTACTTACTTGGGGCCCTTTGGGGGCAGCTACAGATATTGGCATGAAATAATTGGGTGAAATGAACCCAAAACCCACACCACATACTTGATTTTCCATGTAAGTGCAGTCAGTTTGAGTTATTAAGATCACTCATGTGCATAAAATTGGGGACATGTTGAAGGAGTTAGTAGCCCAGTAGTGTACGATGTAGCATAAGATTCTTATATACAGAGGGAAAGTGTTAAGTTTGTCATATCAGGGTAAACAGTTTATTCCTAGCCAAAATTCTAGTCACAATAAGACAAAGATGTGCTAGATGTTTTGTTTTGGTCTGATTTTATGCACTGCAACACAGGGAAGATAAATCAGATACCACTGTGACAAAAGGTTCAGTACCTTTTTGCACCTCTCCCTATACAAGTCATCCATTCTTAACTCAGTATTAATTCTGTCTTAAAACACATCAGATAAAGTACATTTTCAGTCACATAGCATTAAGCTCACAGATGCTCAAACACAACAGATTCTGAAATCTAAAAATATTATGCTTACAGTTTAAAAGTCTGGTTTCCAGCATCTAAGAAAGTGATGTGTGGTGAGATTCAGTTAGTTTCTGATGCCTAAACTTTCACATCTAGGGTAATTTAGGGGTATGTTAAATGACATCACAATCTAGGAGGTTCCATAATAGTCAGTGGAGATACACTCAATACTGTCAGTGAGGCATAGAAAGATACTGAGTTGACTGGTCACCAGATGTTTTCTTTAGGATGGGGTAATTCTTCTTAGCTGAATTGATTGCATTGACCAAGGAAGCAATTTGGTTGCCTAAGATAAATGTTTAGCGATATTTAAGGTGACGTGATGTATTCTTCCTAGCCTTCAGCTACCACATCAGAAAACCACAAGACTCCTTTTAGTCCTGTTTCCTATCTGCCAGCTCCACACAGATATCTCTGGAGGCCTATATTCATGAAATCAAGAAAAGTTACAGATCTCCACTAATCACAATGGGAATTTAGGCATGTGTTGACACCTACAACACAATGAAGTTTCCTAGATACATATAATTAACATTCTCTGATACTTCTTCAGATATCCGAGACATCTAACCATTGCTGGCAGATACAACAAAAGACCTACTAAAGATCTGTACTCTTCTGTAGTGGTTGACAGAGGCCAGATATGATGCCCTGAAGATGTGACAAGATATTTTTATCCATGCAACTTAGTCGTGTCCTCAGGTTTAGATGTCTTAAATTTGTATCTCACTGTATCTGTATCTCATTGTATCTGTAGAGCAAGTGTATTTCACCTGTAATGTCCAGTAAGTTCACGCAGGCAGTAATTTCAAGATTGAGATGGCATAAAATGGTACAAACTAAAACAGCATTGTTTCAGTTATGAATCTCACAACTCTGGATAACACACTGCCCAAGCACTTGTGACCATGAGCAAACTATAACTGAAAACAGAGCTTCAAATTTTGGAGGTTCGTCAAGCACAAATATGACCAACTAATGACCCTCTCCATCATTTTGGTACATCTTTAACTTAGCAAATATCAGCTGTCATTCCAGCTTGAGAGTTCTGTATGTACACAATGAAATGAAATACCATGTCTAAGAAAACAAGATATCATTATCAAGAGTGATAGGACAGCCACAATCATTGGATATGAAAATATGGTTAATGAGGTATGTAGTTGAGCAAATTAAGGCATTGCATTTTAGGATGGGGACATGGAAGAAGAAGGAAGGAGATGGAACAGAAGAAAACCTACAATAAGCTGACACTGTCATCTACTCCATTCTGATACCATGGGCACCAGCTAAAATGGCAAAGGTACAAGTCTGGCCAGCTTTGTAATAATTATCTATTCACATTGTTCCAACCTATCACCTGTTCACAACAAAACACAGTAACCCAGAATATATGATATGCTATAATATTTTTCTTTGTCAAAAAACAGTGAATGAAGTTTTCCAAAAGTCAAGGCCGTAACAGTCTGAGGGAGCACCAAGAAATACGTTACGTCTTTGGGTATTTGCACCTACAACTTCAACAAACACAAACCTTTCACAAAAAACAGGGCCGAAGTTTGTGGCTTTACTGATCTATGATTCAGAATTCTGAAGTGAAACAGCAAACACCATAGCATTTTAGGTGTCTGTTTACAAGTAAGCTAGTATGTAGGTGGTTGCATAGCTTTCTTACTTTACTGCATAAGAGATCAACTGGTAAAATTCCCACAAGAAATAGATTTTAATGATGTTAAAAACTTCTTCACAGGAAAAAGAACTACAGCCTCTCAGGGAGGTGCCTTCAAGTTACAGTACAAATTGACTGCTTGGTTACTCATACCCCTGGAAATTATCAAGTCAAACGAGAAATTGACACAGAAGCAGACCTAACGGTTGGTCGAAAAACAATATATTAGAAGACTAAAGTTAATTCTCTTTAGAATTCAAGCAGGATAATTTGAAACTTCGGCAGAAAACATTAGAGGTAGATGAATTGTTTGTAAATGCCTTTAAAGTAAAGGAGATTTTCAAAATAAAGTAAGATGCATATGTTGTATAAAAACTATGCCAAACATTCTTGGTTATTCTGGCAATGAAGAGCAAGCCTTTATCCCTAGAGTGAAATTCATTGGCTCACAGAAAAATCAAAGATTTTGTTCCAAAAAATCTTCAAGAATTTATAGAGAAGAGACGAGGGAATACAAACAAACAATAACCAGATGCCAAGCCATATGCCAAACATACTCCCTGGAAGGTCTCAAGCCCATATACACATAATACATGCAAAGTATAACCAATCTGGAAAATGAAGAATTGATACTGCTAAAAAAAAAAGAGGAAAAACCAGTCTTCAGTGATGTTCTTAATATCTATTTACATTGCTGAAAAATAATATTCACAGAAAATCATGATGCTCTTAATATATTGAAATAATTTCTATCCCAAGTGTACTGCCTGCTGTATTCGTCAATTGATACGTTTAACTTATGTTACCTCCTAATTAAAATACAATATCTGTCATTTGATTCCGACAACCAGAAATTACTGACTCTGTTCAGGTTTGCAACTCAAGAGCAGAATGCAGTCCATTGTTCTAATACTGCTGACAATGAAATTGACTTAACTGGTAACAAAAACTGTTACTGATTTTTTGTATTTTCAAAATAAGTTGGGGAAAAAAAAATATGGTGAGATAACAATTTTTTTACTTTTTAAGAGTACATATTTGAATAGTATTATGGCTATCATACATTTGTAACTTTACACCGAACATTTCAAACCTACTTAGGCAAAATTCGCACTGACTTATAATATTTAATTTGTATTTTTGCTGTTCATGTCAGTGGAGCTCAGCTCCTCTCAGGTTTAAATGCATAAGCATTACAGTTCTAATCATGGGAAGCAGCAATTTTTGTTGAATAGTCTAGCTTATGATTAGTAGTACATTCAATGCAGTTTTAGTCAATTCAAAATAATTTGCAAATATGAATGAAATTCAGAAAATTTTTCAACTAAAAAAGATAGTTAAAAATCTGTAGTAAATAGCTTATTTTTTGCCTTATTTTTTCTCCCATTCTTTTATCTCCCCACCCCCAAATCAAGGGAAACAGAGAAAATAAGAAGAGGCATTGCTTCTGCAGCACATGGGTTACAGCATAAGTCACACTTAAGTTGCATGTGAGAGGCTAAAGATCAAACCCTTATGTTTTTAGGAAATAACTAATTATCTCATTTCCCAAGATAATTTCCTATAATTCGAGGTATGTAGAGGTAGTTTTCTTTCCTATCACAACTCTTGGCTTCCTTTTAAAATAGTTCAACATTTTGTGGAGAAGGGATGGAATCAAAATATGCCACTTATCAGCAGATTGCCATAACTACATGGTTATGGAAGAAATGACTACTCTTCTTTGCAGTCTGGTGAAGAAGGATGTATCCTGAATTATTTAGTAGTATTTATTTAGTATTCATATAGCAAGGATTCCTCCCCCCCCCCGCCCTCGTATTTATTAAGTAAGCAAGTACTGAAGTATTTCAGCAGCTCCGACTAGTAATTCTCTTCCCAGAACAGAGCTTGCTTCAGTTCAGTTGTTCCCACTGCAAAGAAAACAGCTTTGGTTTTTTTTGAGGAAGCCAGTGGGAAAAAATCAGTTCTCTGTACCAGTACATTTCAACGCAGAAGAAAAGAGAGGCATTTGCAATCTGCCAATCAATGTTAATTTCTGTATAAGGTATTAGTATCTTGCAGATATTATAGAACCTTTTACTAAATGCTTGACTGACATATGAATGTGGAACCCATTGATAATTGTTGGCATTCATGTTCCAAGACTTTGTGCAACCACATTTGTATAGCATCTTTAGACTGCAAGATTGTATCCACATATTAAAGGTGAGTTCCAAAGAAGAGTTCAAGGCTTTACAAATTATGTTGAGGAAGCTGCATTCTCAAAGATACAACCTAAAATATTTTTAAAAGTCCTGATTTTCAGTAAATGATGAGAATTTTCTTCAAAACTCATCTTCTTGAACATCAGAAATCTCAAGCTGTCTCTTAGGTTTTTCACACACAGTACAGAAAACACAAGTACACTCCTTAAAAGAACTTAAGTTTTCACCATTTTTTAAAATTACAGATGATACTACACTTGTCCAAAAATACTACAAGGAACACAGAAGTGGACAGGATCTCCTGGGCCAGCCAGTCTCTTGCTCTTACATGAAATTACGTCACTTGAATCCCCTGCATCACTTTGTCATGGTCCACTTAAAAGATAGTTTCCTCACTTAAAATTTTTGATTGAAAGGATATTTCAGTATTTCATGCTCTGACAGCTGTTAGGTTTCTTCTAAAGATACTTGCTTTGCTACAGATAAAGAGGCAGCTATTAGTCAAAAGCACTGGATATGGTGAATGACAAGAAAGCAACCCTCATTCAGCTGCTGCTTTTCTTGTCAGCTATGACAACTCTCAGCTTCTCTTACCTTAAACGTTTTTTTTATTATATCCCTTCAAAAGATCTAGAAAACTAATGATTTTCTTTCTATGAATATTTGCAAGCAAATGAAGATAAATTGGGTAACCAAAACTTTTTCGTAAAACTTACTGGGAGGAGGCTTTGTTGCTATTTTTGATAGTGTCTAATGTCATAATATCTGATTAAGAAAATGGGTGACTTTGGAGAAGGTTTTAATTAAAATGTCTGTTTTCTGCATAGAAGGCTGTGATGGTTCTTTTCCTGTTACTACTCTTGTATTTAGATCTCTGTCCTTGACAACAAAATCAGATTATTCCTTGGTGTTTAAGAAAATAAAACCAAAAAAAGCTCTGCAGAACCCGAGTCCAATAAAAATGCAGGGCAGCAACATCTTAACCTATGGCCAAGAAACAAATCCCTTAAAATAACTTTCTTGGAGTTAAAGACGGAGAACTACAGAAAGATTATTTTTAATTAATTATGTAAATTCAAGTTCAATTGTGCTAAGCCTGGACAAATGGAAAATTCATATGATATCAATCTTTTGAGAAAGAGTTATCTTTTACTCTGACAACAGTGAAAAGGAGAAATGCATCAAGGCAAATAAGTGTATACTCCTCTACTGTTGGTTTTACCAGGCAGAGTAACCCTGCCCCTGCACTTCTTCGAGGTGAGTTGCTTTGGCGGATGGCAGCCCAGTGAGACAGGGAAGATTACACCAGGGTAGATCATGTCGCAGTTTCTCAGGCCTGGCGTACTCAGATTTGGCTGCTGAACCATAACCGCATGCAGAGGCACCATAGAAGGAAGCCTACGACCAATAGTATTCCATCTTTTACCAATTTTTTTAAATTTTTAAATATAAAAACCTGTTGTGTATTTTCTTTTTTATGCCATTGAGAACTAGAGGTCGGGTGTTATGGACTTCAGAAATCATAGAAATAAAAATAATGAAATAAAAATTATTTAACTTAGTTTTCAGAACAGCTGTATCAGAGCTAGTGATGTAAAAAGGGAGTGCCTACTCTAACATGTACATATGACAACAAGTATTTCTTTTGCTGTTGTGATATTATGTTGTACTCATATTCGCTAGGGCTAGAAGAGACATATTATGTTGTTATTGCAAATGCTGCCTGAGAAGATGCAAAGGGAAAATATGCCTTTTAATTTCAATAATGGCAGTATAATATGGTCAGCATTGCTTTCTGTTAATTTCCCTATAAATCCTGGTATTGTCTCTTCTTTTTGACTGACGCTGTGCATAAGGCAGACATTTTCATTGTGCTAACAAAATGACACTCATTTCTTTCTCCTCAGAGGTTGTATTACATTTATTGCAGCATTTATTCTATTTATGTATGGTCAGAATTTTTCTGATGAAACCTCGTGTGATCAGAAAATGCCAATTCATTTAGTCAAATTTTAAGCACAGACAGTATCACTGAGGTCCATGAGACGTAAGTAAATGCATAATAAAAATAGTAATATCTATATATTTAAGTTCCCTGCCAAAATAGGACTTCTCTAATGCTTTCTTTCTTTATCAGTTGTATTCCTATGTTTACTATTTGGAAAATGTGGAAGATCATATTAGCTGTCCCAATTAAATATTCAGTCAAAGACGTGACATAGTTTCCCTTAATTGTTTTTGTTCTTCTTAGCTGTTGGGTTTTTTTCATACCTAAGTAGACTGCTGAATATTTCACATATATATGTGTGTGTGTCTGTATGTCTGTTTGTGTATATGTAACAGTTATTCTCTTTTGAGAACAGCTAAATTTATTAGTTTGACCAGCTGACCCACCACCTGAGTAGAAATATCACAGTTACGCCTTTGAAAGCAGACTTATTCCCATGCTTCTGTGCTTTCTTTTTCCTCTTTTGTATTGTACATAATTTATGTTAATTCCTCTTTTTTTCCCGACAAGGCTGAGGCTTTTGTTACATGAAATATAATTCTTTGATTTTTTGCACTACACCTCATGCAGTTCACAGATTCCAAAGCTGCATATGAAGAGGAAAGAAATTGTTATTAATCCAATCAAAATCATAATTAGCCCAATTAAGATGATGATAATGCTGGCAGCCCAAATTATACATTTATGACAGCTAATTCACATCAATAATACAGTTAATTATTGCACATAGACTTCGATATTCACTCCTTTCCCTGGTTTTATTCTCATCCTTCTAGTGTGTTGATAAAGCCAGATGCCAGTGTTCCAAGTCCAAAAAGAGTATCAAAAGTTCAGGAAGTGTGGTCTGGAGGAGTGGTTGGTGAGGTGGATTGAGAACTGGCAGAACTCAGGGTTGTCATCAGCGGCGCTGAGTCTAGTTGGAGGCCAGTAACTAGTGGTGTCCCCCAGGGGTCAATACTGGGCCCAGCCTTGTTTAACTTCTTCAACAACGACCTGGATGAAGAGTTAGAATGTACCCTCAGCAAGTTTGCTGATGACACCAAACTGGGAGGGGTGGCATATATACCAGAAGGCTGTGCTGCCATTCAGCATGACCTGGATAGGCTGGAAACTTGGGCAGAGAGGAACCTGATGAGGTTCACCACGGGCAAATGAAGGGTCCTGCACCTGGGGGGGAACAACCCCATGCACCAGTACAGGCTTGTGGCTGACCTGCTGGAGAGCAGCTCTGCGGAGATGGACCTGGGTGTCCTGGTGGACGACAGGTTAACCATGAGACAGCAGTGTGCCCTGGATGCCAAGAAGGCCAATGACATTCTGGGGTTCATTAGGAGGAGTGTGGCCAACAGGTCGAGGGAGGTTCTCCTTCCCCTCTACACTGCCCTAGTGAGGCCCCATCTGGAGTACTGTGTGAAGTTCTGGGCTCCCCAGTTCGAGAAAGATGAGGAGCTACTGGAGAGAGTCCAGCGGAGGGCTACGAGGGTGGTGAGGGGACTGGAGCATCTCTCCTATGAGGAGAGGCTGAGGAAGCTGGGCTTGTTCAGCCTGAAGAAGAAAAGGATGCCAGGGGACCTAATATATACTTACAAATATCTGAAGGGTGGGTGTCAGGAGGATGGGGCCAAGCTCTTTTCAGTGGTGCCCAGTGACAGGACAAGGGGCAATGGGCACAAACTGAAGCACAGGAAGTTCCGTCTGAACATAAGGAAGAATTTCTTCCCTCTGTGGGTGACGGAGCACTGGCACAGGCTGCCCAGGGAGGTTGTGGAGTCTCCTTCTCTGGAGATATTCAAGACCCGCCTGGACAAGGTCCTGTGCAGCCTGCTGTAGATGACCCTGCTTCGGCAGGGGGGTTGGACTAGATGACCCACAGAGGTCCCTTCCAACCCCTAAGATTCTGTGATTCTGTGATTCTGTGATTCTCCAAGTGGGTCAAGGAAATGCAGAGAAAGCCTGATAGGTACTGAGACTTTTGTTATTCACACAAAGACTGTGGCCTGTTACTAGTAGTTGCAAGACCATGTTTACTGGGTTATGGGGTTAGAAATGTTTCTAGAGCTTTGTGAGGTTATTATTGGTTTCAAAGTTCCTTTTTCTTTGACGTTGGGATATCTTATGGAAATATGTTATGACATTAGTTCAATGAGTAATCTCCTGATTATATAAATTCTGCTTTTAGGATATTATAAAGTAATTTTCTCAGATTTGTCTTTCCAGTTTCTAGAACCTTCATGCATAATTGGCCATAGTCCCTGAGCAGCTAATGCAGTTCTCTATAAAACTCATATTTAATATTTGTTTCTACTTGGATATAGTAGTAAACCCATTACCAGTTCTAAGGCTCTTAAATATTATGCTGATTGCTGCCAATTGTAGTCCTAGGGACATATTTACATAGCAGGTGGAGAGATGCCTGGGTTTATTTTGTGTACCATGGCCAAAAGCAAATTCAAGCTGACTTCTAAGGCTGTAAAAGCAACGGATAGGTCTTATGTCCTCCTTGGACATGATTACACTGTTAAAAGGTTTATAAACCTCTCAGATAAAAGAGAAATTTGAAATGAGCCCAAGACATGCATGGAATCAGAATAAGCCTGTACAATATGTAATTATAAAATGCATTGAGAAAAAAATAATGTATTGTTGAGGTTTAGGGAACACTTCTGAAATAAGTTCCTGAAGAAACATAGAAGTAAAAATATATTTCTGAGAAACCTGTAAGACCGTGTATTTCAATTATAAAAGAATTAAAATTAAAAATACCCAGAAAATTTTAATGGAAGCATATCTTTCTATGAAAACATAAATGATGCAGGTCTTTTTATTACCCAGTATAATTTGGCACATCAGAAACACCAGATTGTCTTATTAGACATTTACTAATGCATCAACTTACATGATTTAATCTTTTGAATATACAAAAAATGTGATAGGAAGAGGACAAGAGTTATTAAAATAGCTAAACATTGCTAAAAGAATCAGAAGCATATTCCTATAACCTATGATGATAAAATGCTGTGCTGCCCTTTAAACAAAAAAGCGCACAGTAACATGCAACTTTTGACCACCATGTCATCTTGACTACTTTCCTAATTAATGTAGAACTTAGTGGAACATGTTCATGTTAAATGTGATTTCTGTTTAATTTTTTTTCATGTTACCATTAACAAAGCCCCTCTTGGTGTTAGTGACCATGAAATGATAGTGTTCTCGGTTCTTGGTGAAGTGAAAATGGGAGTCAGCAAAACCACCACCATGGATTTTCAGAGGGCAGACTTTGGCCTGTTCAGGACAGTATTTGAGAGGGTCGCTCGGGAGAGAGTCCTGAAGGGCAAAGGGGTCCAGGCAGGCTGGACATTCTTCAAGGAGGAAGGCTTAAAGGTACAGGAGCAGGCTGTCCCCATCTGCCGCAAGACGAACTGGCGGTGAAGATGACAGGCCTGGCTGAACAGGGAGATCTTGTTGGGACTCAGGAAAAAAAGGAGGGTCTACCACCTAAGGAATAAAGGGCAGATGACTCAAGAAGAGTACAGGGATCTCATTAGGTCATGCAGAGAGGAAACTGGAAAGGCAAAAGCCCAGCCAGAACAGTCTGGCCACTATTGTGAGGGATAACAAAAAATGTTTTTACAAATACATTAACAACAAAAGGAGGGCCAATGAGGATCTCCATATCTTATTGGATGTAGGGGGGAACATTGCCACCCAGGATGAGGAAAAGGCTGAGGTACTTAATGCCTTCTTTGTCTCAGTCTTTCATAGTCACACTGGTTATTCCCAGGGGATGCAACCCCCAGTGCTGGAAGACAGGGTTGGAGAGCAGAATAAACGACCCATAATCCAGGAGCAAGGAATTAATGGCCTGCTATGCCACCTGGACACTTACAAGTCAATGATGCTGGATGGGATTCACCTAAGAGTGCTGAGGGAACTGTCAAAGCAGCTGACCAAGATAACCTTCATCATTTATCAGCAGTCCTGGTTAACAGGGGAGGTTCCAGATGACTGGAGGCTTGCCAGCATGACACCCATCTACAAGAGAGGCCGGAAGGAGGATCTGGGGAACTACAGGCCTGTCAGCCTGGTCTCGGTACTGGGGAAGATTATGGAATAATTGGTCCTGAGTACGCTCACTGGACATCTGAAGGAAAACCAGGGGAACAGGCCCAGCCAGCACTGGTTCATGAAAGACAGGTCCTGCTTGACCAGTCTGATCTCCTTCTGTAACAAGGTGACCTGCCTAGTGGATGAAGGAAAGGCTGTGGATGTTATCTACCTGGACTTTGGTAAGGCCTTTAACAGTTTCCCACAGATTTCTGTTGGAGAAACTGGCTGCTCATGGTTTGGAAGGGTCTACTCTTTGCTGGGTAAGCAACTGGCTGGATTGAAGAGCGCAGAAGGTGGTGGTGAATGGAGATACATCCAGCTGGCTGTCGGTCACGAGTGGCTTTCCCTAGGGCTCAGCTTTGGGGCCAGTCTTGTTTAATATCTTTATCAATCATTTGGATGAGGGGATTGAGTGCTCCCTCAGTAAGTTTGCAGATGACACCAAGCTGGGTGGGAGTGTTGATGTGCTCGAGGGTAGGAAGGCTCTGCAAAGGGATCTGGACAGGCTGGATCGATGGGCCAAGGACAACTGTGTGAGGTTTAACAGGGCCAAGCACCAGGTCCTGCACTTTGGTCACAACAGCCCCATGCAACATTACAGGCTTGGGGAAGAGTGGCTGGAAAGCTGCCCAGCGGAAAAGGACCTGGCGGTGTTGGTTGACAGCCAGCTGAACATGAGCCAACAGTGTGCCCAGGTGGCCAAGAAGGCAAATGGCATCCTGGTTTGTATCAGGAATAGTGTGGCCAGCAGGAGTAGGGAAGTGATCGTGCCCAGGTACTTGGCATTGGTGAGGCCGCTCCTGGACTACTGTGTTCAGTTTTGGGCCCCTCACTACAAGAAGGACATTGAGGTTCTGGAGCATGTCCAAACTAGAGCAACAACGTTGGTGAAGGGTCTGGAGAATGAATCTTACAAGTGGTGGCTGAGGGAACTGGGGTTGTTTATTCTGGAGAAGAGGAGGCTGAGGGGAGACCTTATCGCTCTCTAAAACTGGCTGAAAGGAGATTGTAGTGAGGCAGGTGTTGGCCTCTTCTCCCAAGTAGCAAGTGATGGGATGAGAGGCAATGGCCTTGAGTTTCATCAGGGAGGTTAGACTGGATAGTAGGAGAAATTTCTTTACTGAGAGAGTTATCATTGGAACAGGCTGCCCAGGGCAGTGGTAGAGTCACCATTGCTGGAGGTGTTCAAAAAATGTGTAGATATGGCACTTTAGGACATGGTTTAGTAGGAATGGTGCTGTTGGGTGAATGGTTGGACTTGATGACACTGAAGATCTTTTCCAGCCTTAATGATTCTAGGATTAGCATTTAATGGATGAACAATAGGGACCATAGCAGGTGTTACACACATTTGGCTGTACTAGGCGAGCAAAATTAATTAACAATGGAAAACATTTCCTTTGTGGATATGATGAAAATAATAGGAAATTTAACACTGTTAAACTTCAAGGACAACACTAATTCCCGCCCCCCAAAAACAGAGGAAAAGGAAAACACAGTAGAAGCTGTTGTTGTGTCTACTTCAGTTCCAGCTTTGAATGATCTAAATTGAGCTGGTTGGACTTCTAAAGTGAAAGATACAAATAAGTAAGAGGAGAAGAGGCTTTAGAGGCCCTAAAAGATCTAATAAGACTCTGAATAGTTGTCAGATCAAGAATTATAGTCCAGAGGTATATTCGGAATTTTTTTTCTTTTTTATTTGGAAGTATACGTGTCAATATTGTCTATGAATAAAGAGGTTTAATTTATAAATTTTCTTCCTTGTATGTAGATATTCCTTAAAACACTTGCCATGAGCAATAGAACTTGAAACTTGGGTAGCCAAAAAAGTGGAATGATGACAACACAAGTTATGCAGCACTCAGTGACACTTTCGAAAGCACAGTTCATGTTTTCCTGCTGTTGGACCTCAGGATACTATTTCGTTCAAGGACTGGTATGCAAGGGGTATGATGTATTTGGCATCATTTCAGAGATCCAAAACACAAGTATGGAAGCTTAAGCTAATTACTTCCACCTCCTATTCTAATCAATCAACAGAAGTAGAAACCTCTAGAGAGTAAGTCATCAAAATTACACAAATATCTCAGAAGTGAAAGTGATCACATTTGTAGGTGTTTCTTTCTCTCTATTTAATAAAAAAAGGGAATCTGGGGATTTCTGGTTGCCTAAACACAGATAAGTAAATTAATTCAATCAGAAGACTCTTCTTTTTGAAATGCCAAATTCTAGATCTGATTTGTCTTGCATTTCAGGTTCAGTTGCACACCTTCAATGTTTGTCTCCAAACACAAGACACTTTCCTTAGTCACTGCTAATTATTAGTTTGTTTCTGGTTCCACACAGAAACTCAATAGTATTTTTCTGCTAACCTTTAGCTATACCAAAATTTAACATTGCTGTCCTTTTTATCCATAACAGTCCTTTTTATCGCCTGGAAGATTAGGAGACTCTCTGGCCACAGCCATAGAGCTGAATTATCTTATCCTCCAAGAAAAGGGTGGTCTACTTCCAGGTTGCTTATTGAAATGAACGCAGTCATAGTCACTCCCAAGCCACAACTGGGAATTTTCTGAAGGGAGCACATTTTCCCCAGTCAATCATGACAGGAAACTTTTTTACAAGTCAGCAGGAGGCCTCTCTCTGTCGTCTCCACGAGTGCTGAGGGAGCTGGCGGATGTCATTGCTGAGCCACTCTCCATCATCTTTGAGAGGTCCTGGAGGACAGAAGAGGTGTCCGAGGACTGGAGAAAGGCCAATGTCACTCCAATCTTCAAAAAGGGCAAGAAGGAGGACCCAGGGAACTACAGGCCGGTCAGCCTCACCTCCATCCCGGGAAAGGTAATGGAGCAGCTTATCCTGGAGGCCATCATGAAGCAAGTGGAAGAAAAGAAGGTTATCGGGAGTAGTCAGCATGGATTCACCAAGGGGAAATCATGCCTGACCAATCTGATAGCTTTCTACGATGACATGACTGGCTGGGTAGACGAAGGGAGAGCCCTGGATGTTATCTACCTTGACTTCAGCAAGGCTTTCGACACAGTCTCCCATGATATCCTCCTAGGGAAGCTGAGGAAGTGTGGGCTGGATGAGTGGTCGGTGAAGTGGATTGAGAACTGGCTGAATGGCAGAACTCAGAGGGTTGTCATCAGCGGCGCTGAGTCTAGTTGGAGGCTGGTGACAAGTGGTGTCCCTCAGGGGTCAGTACTGGGCCCAGTCTTGTTTAACTTCTTCATCAACGACCTGGATGAAGAGTTAGAATGTACCCTCAGCAAGTTTGCTGACGACACCAAACTGGGAGGTGTGGTAGATACACCGGAAGGCTGTGCTGCCATTCAGCGTGACCTGGATAGGCTGGAAAGCTGGGCAGAGAGGAACCTGATGAGATTCAACAAGGGCAAGTGCAGGGTCCTGCACCTGGGGAGGAACAACCTCGTGCACGAGTACAGGCTTGGGGTGGACCTGCTGGAGAGCAGCTCTGCGGAGAGGGACCTGGGTGTCCTGGTGGACGACAGGTTAACCATGAGACAGCAGTGTGCCCTGGCTGCCAAGAAAGCCAATGGGATCCTGGGGTGCATCAAGAAGAGTGTGGCCAGCAGGACGAGGGAGGTTCTCCTTCCCCTCTACACTGCCCTGGTGAGGCCTCATCTGGAGTACTGTGTCCAGTTCTGGGCTCCCCAATTCAAGAAGGATGAAGAGCTACTGGAGAGAGTCCAGCGGAGGGCTACAAGGATGGTGAGGGGACTGGAGCATCTCCCCTACGAGGAGAGGTTGAGGGAACTGGGCTTGTTCAGCCTGAAGAAGAGAAGGCTGCGAGGGGACCTTATAAATGCCTACAAATATCTGAAGGGTGGGTGTCAGGAGGATGGGGCCAAGCTCTTTTCAGTGGTGCCCAGTGACAGGACAAGGGGCAATGGGCACAAACTGAAGCATAGGAAGTTCCGTCTGAACATGAGGAAGAACTTCTTCCCTCTGAGGGTGACGGAGCACTGGCACAGGCTGCCCAGGGAGGTTGTGGAGTCTCCTTCTCTGGAGATATTCAAGACCCGCCTGGACAAGAACCTGTGCAGCCTACTGTAGGTGACCCTGCTTCGGCAGGGGGGTTGGACTAGATGACCCACGGAGGTCCCTTCCAACCCCTACTATTCTGTGATTTTGTGATTCTGTCTCTTCCTTGGACTTCAGATATTGTAGCCTTGTCTCTGATCCTGTCTCAGGCATCATCTGCTTTCTGCTCCTCTGTGGAGTCCCTGAATGGGCCCTGGACTTTGTCTGTTGCTGTGGCTTTGGCTGTTAATGGACTCTATTAGCATCACAGGATTCAGACTGCGCCTTTTGGTGAGGGCACCAGCTATGCTGGGGTCACCCTTGGTTTCTGGCCTGCCACTGCAGGACAAGCAACCCTGTTCTCACTGCTGACTGATGTTTGATAACTGCATCAACCTGACTACTGTGAAAAAGGCTTAGATGAGCTGGGAATGATCCTGAAGTGATGATCAGCTGCTGTTAAGGAACAAGCCTTCTCAGAAGTAAAATTTAGGATTTATTACTTCTCTCCATGTAGCAATTCTCATGTGTGCCTACAGTGATAATTTTCATGTCCTCTTTGTCCACATGACAAAAGCAGAAGACTCAAAGAGTATCAATGATTTGATGAGTATGTAAACTGGTCAGGTTATGGGAATATAGACCACTTTTCCTTTCACTACAAGTGAATTATTTTGTAGATAATAGGGCTGCTTTAGAGCAAACATAAATGACTGAGGAACTGTTATATCCATGATGCTTGTTTATTTTTTCTGCTAAAATTGATTCCAAAGTAAAAATCTGTCCTGTTTTGCATTCCCATATATTTCTTACAATAACAGGAGGATGCTCTGTTTTAAGTCGGAAGAGTGTTACTGCCAGCAATGTCTCAAACAGAAGGACCACCTTATGTTCAAAGTTCCATAGACAATACCAATGTTTGCAGGGTAGGTAGTCTCAAGTGTTCAGTCTACATTCACCTCTTATTGTGAAAAACTTACTTTTACTGTGGCAAATTCTCATCTTGTTTCAACAAGACATCTGTATGAAAACGGAACATGAGTATGATAATTTCATGATCTCTTCAAAGAGTTGTTCCTTCACCCCAAAGACTGGAAGTAAAACTGTTAGAAGTAAATTAAGGAAACAAAATAGAGAAGCCTTCCTATTCTTGTATCATAATGAAACTTTAACCATATGAGTTTTTCTTCCTTTTTGGCATTGTCACTGCCACCAAATAGAACATTTATAAAGATGAAGTTAATCAGAACAGACAGTTTGTGGATGCTTTTAAACATAAGGCATCAATTTGACAGCATTTAGCATGTCTGTCAATCACATTTACTCTGCAAAAGTCAGAATACAATGTTCAAGGGAACAAAAGGTGGTAAGAGCAACTTGACAATTACAGTGTATAGGAAGCTTTGGCTCACCTGAACAATTAATATATATGTATTTGTGTAAGTTTATGTATTGATTAAGGGGCAAAACATTAGAATGTTATTTTTTTAAACTTTTGTGATAGATCCTTTTGTGTTATCTAAATATTTTAAAGGTTAACTTTCTAAAGAACAATCATACTTACCTGCCTAAATTGTAAGATTAGATTTCTGATACTGACCAGTGCTTTCATATGTAAATATCATCAAAAGACAAACTAACAACTTCTCTCTTGCAAAATTCTGCAAATGCCAGAGTTTGTGCTAAAATGTAAGGTAAAAACTTACATGTACAGTCACTGATAGCTTGCTGTGTGTGAGCATCTCAGTTTACAAGAGGAAGAAGTGCAGAAAGTTTACTTTCCATAAGGCTTCTTTGGCTTCCAATGCACACACTTTAGTCTGTCCTACTCCAACAATACAGTTTCATTTTCAGGGGATACACAAAGGCCTTATGTTCATAGGCTTTGAAACTGGACTTGCTGTTCTGCAGTTGGAGGAGTTGTACAATACTCCCAAATAACGAAGGCTGCATTTAAGTTAAGAGTTTATTTCTGACTGGTAAATTTCTGTTGCAGGACTTCTTTTACTTGTGTTTTAGTATTTTTAAACTTCATTCTATATATGAGTCTGATGCCATGGGTTGTTTTTCTCATTTGGGCTATGCCATTTTTCAAATCAGAAGAAATAATGGAAAAATCAGATAATAATTTTACTTTATCTTGAGGGACGTTTTTGTGAAAGCATCATTACTGGGAGAGTCAGATAGAAAAACGTGCAAAGGTCTAGAGGGACAACACAAAACATTTGAAAAATTCTTATCTAAAAAGCGCCTCTGTTTTTTTAAAAGGTTCCCTACCTAAATAAAATAGTGTCACTACATAGTTTGATTTAGCTATTGGTTTGTGTTCCAGGTTCTGAGGGATTTTTGTTTTCAGATTTGTTTTATCTTATGTTTAGAAGCAAAAAAGTAACATAGTCTTGAAAATAATAGGAAATTATGTTTGCAATCATACTTGAAAGACATGCTGATATTGTGAATATATTATTATTAATATTCATTATGAAATTACCATGACTATTAAAGTCACCTGTGAAACACCAGTTCAGGAGTAACTTTATAATTTTAAAATAATATTATTAGTCCTTGTCATGCAGAGAAATGTAATTAATGTAAATCGAATTTACATATTCTCTGCTTAATATCTTCTCTTTCTTTAATCTTGTAATCATCGCAAGTAATTTTTTGAAAAGATGACCTTAATAAGTGATTAACATTTTTCTTAAACTTAACAATTGTTAGCTTATTATGACTAGTGTTACTGTAATCAAACAACAATTCCATTCTAAAAAGAGATGCTCAAAAAACAGAGTACCTTAAGAGAATAGTAAAAGGTGCATTATTTCATTTAGAAGGATTGAGATAATAACAGAAAATTAAATTATACATATGCAAATATAGCCACACAGTTCAAACCTACTATGAATCTCCTTAAATATTGCTCATTGACCGACAATTACTACCGTGCTGCCTCAGATATTTTTTCTAATCAGGCAGAAAACTCTGAGTCTGAGATTAATTATTTTAATAGACATATGGGCTAATTTATCCTCCTTCTTCTGTATGAATTATTCACAATCATATTTCTGAAATAAATATAGTAATTATTCAAAGACTATTTTATGCAGACACTGGTAAATAGCATGCTCACAAAATATTTATTGTGAATGTATTTTAAAAGTAAAATCACAATTCTGTTCTAATTTCCATGGATACTAATCCATGGAAATAAATCTCTTACACCAGTGAGCAGAAGATGAAAGGAACTGATGCAATTGGGACACACTAGGAATCCTCTGAAACAAAGAATTTCCAGGGCCAGAGAAGCCCAGAATTGCCAGTGTAAATATTTAAGTTACTGGATTCATTTTATTTGAATATTCTGTGATTGCTATAGAAAATTATTCTCACTGGCACACCTTCCTTCCAACAACTCTTTTGCTAGAATATTCACAAAAAGGCGAACATAAGCAGTGAGTACAAGTGAAGGAATTCGTTGAAAAGTGAATATTCACAGGAAATTTTTTGCCCAGCTGGCAGAAATAACTGTGGTAGCTAGAAGAAATTACTGGATTTCTAAACCACATATTTTTAACCAAGACTCAAAAGCTTTTCTGTGCAAAAGGCAATCATGGAGCTTGGGATATTTAAAATGAGCTTTTGATATTTATTCCGTTATATTTGAATGTAACATGTGGCTACATTTTTACACTAAAAGAAAAATTCCCTGTCTGGATCTGATTCTTCTCTGAGACCCATGAACATTGAATTTATCAGTTTAGTAGGGTATAATCACAAGTAGGCACGAATGTTGATATCATTACTAGGTATTGTATTTCAATGAGAATTGGGGTCTTTATTAATAAGCCCGAGAAGCCTTGCAATAATTTGCTAATAGGAAGTTAGGTTTAAAACCAAGCTTTATCATATTCGTAAGCAGCATAAATCGGGTGTTATTTTTGACTTTCCAGAGTGTCGTAAAAATTTTCTTATTTGGTTGGTTTTTCCCTGCAAAAGCTCTATGATTTTTCCTGTGATCTTTCATGCTGTGGATTTGGAGTTTATCATTCTAATGTTATATGATCCTGTTATAACGTTTCTCCCAAACCACATAACTATTCTAAGGTTGTTTTAACTTGTTCAGGCAGATTTCAATAAGAGGACATAATTATTCAGAATCATCACATGTTCTGCAACAGGATCGGACTATTTCTTAATGCAGTTAGTTGAAGTGTTAATGAAAAAGAGAACTGAAAATGTTTTCTTCCATGAATTGGCTGAAGTTATATGTAAACATGTAAAGACTTAACCACTGAATTTCCCAGTACTTAGACACTTCTTCTGCCACCTTCAGTGTTTCCCGTATTCTCTGAGTTTTTAAATCAGGGCTTGATGCCTTCTACAAGATAGACTTTAAAATAATGAGACTGCAAAGAGATTAATTCTGGAATTCGGGCATATAGCCTGTGTTATTCAAGAAATCGTAGTCTAGAGAACCAAAACAGTTATATTTAGTCATAGACTAGATAAGTAAAATATTTAATTCTGAACTTGAAATATGCTACTGTGAAACTCTTTCAAGATGGTGAGATATTCCATTTTCAATCCACTAACAGTGCTTCATAGTTGTAACAAAATGCATTGTTTAGTAAAAATACTTGGCACAGCTACCAAGCGCTCTGTATACACATGTTCTTATTCCTGTTTAAATGCAGTGCTGTGCCTTTTGTAGCAGATGTTGTCCGTGGGTACAATGTGTCGTCAGTAATTTTGCAATAAAATCTGTAAGAAGAACTTGTTCTGTAATATGCTTATTTGTAATATCTTGATCAGACATCTCTCTGGGAAATAAAAACGAAAGGCGGTTGCCACCAGGTATGTTATGTATTTCTAGTCAAAACTCTGACAGTGAGAAAGAGATAAGTGAAAGTCAGATAGACATGACGACAAGAGGGTGCTCTAACTCTGGGTGGGATACACCCGAGAGTACGGAGGGAGCTGTCAGAGGAGTTTGCCAAGATACTCTTCATCATTTATCAGCAGTCCTGGTTAACAGGGGAGGTTCCAGATGACTGGAGGCTTGCCAGCATGACACCCATCTACAAGAGAGGCCGGAAGGAGGATCTGGGGAACTACAGGCCTGTCAGCCTGGTCTCTGTGCTGGGGAAGATTATAGAGCAATTGATCCTCTGAGTGGTCAGACATTGGAATAGGCTTCCCAGGGAGGTGGCTAAGTCACAATCCCTGGAGGTGTTTAAAAAATGTGTAGATATGGCAGTTCGGAGTATAGTTTAGTAGGCATGATGTTGTTGGGCAGATGATTGGACTTGATGATCTTAAAGGTCTTTTCCAACCTACGATTCTATGATTCTATGATCCTGAGTGAGCTCACCGAGCATGTGAAGGACAACTAGTGGATCAGGCCCAGCCATCATGGGTTCATGAAAGACGGGTCCTGCTTGACCAATCCAGTCGCCTTCTATGACAGGGTGACCTGCCTAGTGGATGAGGGAAAGGCTGTGGATATTATCTACCTGGACATTAGGAGGGCCTTTGATACTGTTTCCCACAGAATTCTGTTGGAGAAACTGGCTGCTCATGGTTTGGAAGGGTCTACTCTTTGCTGGGTAAGCAACTGGCTGGACGGCCGATCCCAGCAAGTTGCGGTGAAAGGAGATAAAGGAGATAAATCCAGCTGGCTGTCGGTCACGAGTGATTTTCCCTAGGGCTCAGCTTTGGGGCCAGTCTTGTTTAATATCTTTATCAATCATTTGGATGAGGGGATTGAGTGCTCCCTCAGTAAGTTTGCAGATGACACCAAGCTGGGTGGGAGTGTTGATGTGCTCGAGGGTAGGAAGGCTCTGCAAAGGGATCTGGACAGGCTGGATCGATGGGCCAAGGACAACTGTGTGAGGTTTAACAGGGCCAAGCACCAGGTCCTGCACTTTGGTCACAACAGCCCCATGCAACATTACAGGCTTGGGGAAGAGTGGCTGGAAAGCTGCCCAGCGGAAAAGGACCTGGTGGTGTTGGTTGACAGCCAGCTGAACATGAGCCAGCAGTGTGCCCAGGTGGCCAAGAAGGCAAATGGCATCCTGGTTTGTATCAGGAATAGTGTGGCCAGCAGGAGTAGGGAAGTGATCGTGCCCCAGTACTTGGCATTGGTGAGGCCGCTCCTGGACTACTGTGTTCAGTTTTGGGCCCCTCACTACAAGAAGGACATTGAGGTTCTGGAGCATGTCCAAACTAGAGCAACAACGTTGGTGAAGGGTCTGGAGAATGAGTCTTACAAGTGGTGGCTGAGGGAACTGGGGTTGTTTATTCTGGAGAAGAGGAGGCTGAGGGGAGACCTTGTTGCTCTCTACAACTACCTGAAAGCAGGTTGTAGTGAGGTGGGTGTCCATCGCTTTTCCCAAGTAGCAAGTTATAGGACAAGAAGAAAAGGCCTCAAGTTGTTCCAGGGGAGGTTTAGATCGGGTATTAAGAAAAATTTCTTGACTGAAAGAGTGGTCAAGCATAGGATCAGGCTGCCCAGGGCAGTGGTGGAGTCACCATCACTGGAGGTGTTCAAAAAGCACATAGATGTGGCACTTCAGGACGTGTTTTAGTATGTTCGGTAGTGATGGTTTGATGGTTGGACTTGATAGTCTTAGAGGTCTTTTCCAACATTAATGATTCTCTGATTCTCTGATTTTTACTTCTGTACGGAATTTAGTTTTACTGACAAAGACACAAAAAGAAGGAAAAAAATCAGTTTGAAAAGCTTCAGTAGTTCAAATCAGTAAGAGTTTAACGGTTCTTTTCTTTATTACTATATATTTTTTTAAATCTTGTCTACAGTGGAATCTTAATGTCATCCAGAATTTATGTAATGACATCACTGGGTGTCATACATGAAGGCTTCTACAGGCATTTGAGAAATACAGTTTCTAGTAAGTGTATTATCAGAAAAAGTGAGATGAATTACGTTAACCAAGTCAACGCCAGAAAGATGTAAGCTACTGCATGCTCCCTACCTTAATGCTCTGGCTGACGCAAAGCTGCCTACTGTGGAAGTTTCCCTTGAAATTGGAAATGCTGAGACATGCTAGTAACCAAAATAAATAAGATATAAGAGAATATAAGGAAATAACCCAGACAATTTCTAATTAACTCTAAATATTTAAACTGTGGTAGCGTAGAACACGCTTAAGTTAATTTTATTTAAATTTGTGACAGAAAGAAATGTGTATCAAATGTTCTCCCAAACAGTAATACAGCAAAGATAACACAGAACTTTAAAATCTCTAGGTTTTCAGAACAGCAAAACTGCTTCAACACTCCAGATTTTCAGTGAATTATTCCATTTACTTTTACTAACTTGACTCAGTTCACATTGTCTTGAACTCCTGATAGTTGAAGCCAAAGCATCAAATAATGACAAATCCAGTTCTTGCACAACTGATATGCTAGTTTTGCAGCTTAATGTAAAGCGAATAAGTTTTTGCATGCCTCCGTATCCTACCACTTTTGACTGTAGGCTATGGCTTTTAGGATTGAAATGCTGTCCAATTAGTTTTTCAAATATTGATTTGATTTTCTGAAGATTAATTTGGTATTTGAGATACCGAAATCTTTCATTATTCAGTCCCAGGCTTCCCCACCACCTTTACTTCTGTAAGTCTCATCCACCTCTTATACTTTTTGGTGCTTTTAAAGGACCTTGCCTCTCCTGTGTGAAAAGTCAAATGGAAGTCAGAGAGACACTACCATTGTGCTGTGGAGATACTTTTTTGCCTGGTAATCATTACCATTCCTTTGGCTCTGTCAGAATGTGTTTGTCTTCAATAATCCCAGATAATCATTTACATTGCACTACAGCTATCAAACAGGTTGTGAGGGTCATGTCACATTTTAGGATGAGTTGTCTGTGTTCCCAGGAAAGTCAGGAGCCTTTCCTCAGGCACATGTTTGCACCAGAAGTTACAAAAGGAACAGTAGTAGCAACACAGTACATAGGACCCCAAACCATTCCACTCACACAGGATATATTGATTTATTGCCAAAGTGAAAAAACAGACAGTAACCAAACAATATCCATTAGAGATGGAATGAGTAGATTCGTGCCCATTACTTCACTGGCCAGGTTTCCTGCTCCAAGGCCAGGGGGGCTCTGTAGTTTAGAAAAGAATCTAGTTCCCACTTTGCCTGCCCTCCAACTCTGTTTTATCTGTCCGTATTACACTATCATTTACATGGAATTGACTGTGTTTAAATGTCCTGTCATACAATAACCTGAATAAACCTACTACCTGTTGATTTTTTAACATATTACCCACAAAATTTTGCATCTGCCATGCCTTTGCCTCGTTATTCGTGGTAGCAGTTATGCCTTTGTCTTACACCATCTCACACCGACTCGTGCACAGTATCGCATCCGTGGTGATCAAGCATCTGAGCTTAATCCGAGCAATACATCTCTTTGTATTGCTACCACACAGTAAGAAAGAAAGAGAGAAAATGCAATATTTGTCTTAGTCATTTAAGCAAAATGCATACGTAAACAACATGATTTCAGTCACAGTCTGGCCCAAAGAAATTCCTGCTTTCTTACAGTTGTAGAAAGTAGCTTTGTAGTAACATGCCAAATCTCATACTCAATTTCAAATGTCAGCAGATAGAAGTTTGAAGCTGAGGATTCTTGATTGAAAATTGAGGGTTTCCTTCATCACTAGTTGCAGGGAGATTATACTATTCATTTTGTGCTTCCCTTGGAACAAAGTCTGTTAATGTACATACAGGTAAATTATTTTGTCTCCTACATATTACATATGCAGTGATTTGTCACTCCTGATGGTTCATTTTATGGAAATTTTAACAGATTCATTATAAAAACATATTTCCAAGAAACTCAGACATGATGTAGAGGAGCATCATATAAAAGGCTAGAGGGAGTCTACAAAATGTGTATTAAGATATCATTTATCACTTCCCTTGTTCTTCATTTTACATTGTATCTGCTATGCTACAACTGTATTACTATTCCAGGCTGTGGTTATATTCCTGCATTCTTAATGGTATATCAACATTTGTTCACATTTTCAGGTAGTTATTTTTGGGTGATTAATTTGGGTGTCAGAAACCAAACTGCCATCTTCCAGATACTATTCTGATCAGATTAACTGTGTCATTATCCAGAGGTATAAGGTATTTCAATTCTAGCTCATTTCTTGGTCTGGATAATGAAATTTTCACTCTTTTAAGCAGTTTACTACAATATAGTATGCAATTGTTTTATTATACATGAAAGCCTGTAACGGACAGGTTCCCATCAGTGGTTTGCAACTGGATTATATGCATGACTGTCAAAAAAATAAAATAAGATGGATATCACTAAGAAAAAAGAATGGAAAGAAAAAGTTAGAAAACAATGATTTATAACATTTCTAGTAATTTGTTTGATGCCTTCTCAGAATTATGTCTTCAGCTAATCCAGTTTACAGAGATTTTTTAAAGTTATCTCCGAGCAGGTAATTCTACATGGTAATTGTTTAATTAGTGTTAATGTGTATTGACACAATGAGTAACAGAATATTCAAAACCACATCTCTCTGTATTTAGCAAGACCTCCTTCTTTCAGCTAATGACTCATGAGAGAAAAAAGAGACAAAAGGAAAGAAAAGGTTTGCATGATAGAAACCATTGTCTGAACATGCTGAATCCAAGAATTTAAGATTATCTTTTCCAGCAAAAATGTGGGCAAAGAAAACTTTGGATCCTATCACAGGTCCAAATGAACACTCAATTGTGTCTGACTGTCATCTCCCTCAACTTCTTCGGCCAGTAGTATTTTAGTACAATCATGACATTTTTCTAGATGACTTTCTGGAAGACCGTTTTACAGCTGTCTGTTTCAGAGGTTTTTTTCTTCTGTGCAGGTACATCTTGTCGTTGTTGCAGTCAAAATGTTAGCCACCTCAATACTAAACTCTTTATTTCCTAAAGTTACATTAAAGTTGTTTTTTGGTTGGGTGGGTGGGTGAGTGGGTGGGTGTGTTCTTTTGTGCTATACTGCAAGTCATTTTTTATTCCAAGAAACATTAAAGAATGTTTTCTTGTACCTAGAAATTCAGTGAAAATCACAGTTTAACGGATTACGTCAAATCCTGTCACAAAGGCTTGTTTATGTATGTCAGGTTGTTTCCTCTGTTTTCTGGCATTATCATCCACGTAATGGGTGACATGCATTTATATCACTTCAGAGGTTAATCACTATCCTACATAATGGTCTCCAACACCTGCACAGCTTTTCAATAGCAGAAAACATCAAGGATGAAATACTTGAAATGTGCACTACTTCAGTGACCTAAGTACTCCACTACATCTACTGGGAACAGATTCATATGTTTTGAATAAACATTTGCTGCAAAAATATAAATGTGTGTACATATGCCAGTGTGTATATGTATGATATAGATAAACACACACAATATTTGTCATAGCACCCACCTAGAACTTTTCCCTTGGGATGACCTCAAGAATCTCAAAAGGCTTTTAAATCAGTAAGGACTCATACACAAGTGGAGAGAATTAAGGAATACATTAGAAAAGAGTGCAGTCTGAAAAGACAAAATCATAAGAGACTGGGAATGAAAACAAGTTAAAACTACCATGGAACCAAACAAAGATATAAAGTTATTTCCACATCCACGCTAGAACTAAGAGGAAGACTGAGAGAGCTTAGTGCTATTATTTGTTTGAGAGAAAAGTAAATATAATGGATGGTGCAGGGAAAGCAGAAGTAGTCGATGCTGTCTCATTTCACTCTTCCCAAAAAGAAAAGACAAAAAAGATTAATTGTAACCAGACTCCAAGGAAAATTTATTTTACCATGTAGACAGGCATAGGTAGAATATGTGAAAAAATAGCTTTAAAAGTGTGCCTAGACCAGATGCATTCAAATCTACAGGCTCAGATAAAATTCTCTCCAAAGTACTTAAGGAACTGATTAATACAATCTTGTAATCATTGGTCATTCTCTTTGACAAACTACTGAGCATGGGCAAAGTCCTAGGGTACTGAAAAAGGCCAAATATAGTACTTATTCTTAAAGGGGAGTGAAAGGAGAGCCAGGAAACTATAGATATCAGTCTGATTTCAGTGCATGAAAAGATTTTGAATTTTTTTTTTAAAACCTAACATTTTTTAACCTCCTCAGAGATAATAAGATCTTAAACAAACTGACAGCATAATTATGTCAGTAACTATATAATTTCCTTCAACAGAATGGCTGCTCTGGTGGACAATGGGAGATAGGACACGATTTATTGTTTGGCTTTTTACATATCAGTCATATAGGATAATCTCCTAAGAAAATGAGGAAAATACAGTTCAAATCAAGATAAATTATTCCTCAATAAAAAGTCAGGGCTTTTTCTCGATTCTTTACTAAAAGCAAGTTAATCCAAAAGGATTCTTATATTGGACTGTTTCAGTGTTGTTTCATTCCTTACTTACAGTAACTTAGATAGGGGAATAAAGAGTATGTGCATGAAAATTGTGAGTCACCCCAAAAAGGAGAAATCAAAAATACCCTTGGGGTAAGGATCAGACTTCAGGATGATATTTGCATTTTGGAGCTAGAGCAAAAATCATCAGGAGGAAATTCAGTCAAGAAAAGAGTAAAGTGCCATACGTAGGAAGAAAAAAATCAGTCTTCAATGCAGCATAGAGGCAAACTGGCTATAGGCAGTTGTATGGCAGACAAAGGATCTGCAGGACAAAGCTAATTGGAGTCAAGGCTATCATACAGTTTCAGAATGATTCTCTGAGAAGAGTTCTGTACAAAACTCAAGAAATTATACCCCTCAGTGTTAGGAAATCTTCATCTGCAGAAATATATCCTATTTATGGAATGACATCAATGCAGACAGAATGAAGACAGTATAAAGCAGAGAAAAAAATTTTAAAGTTATGGTCTACGATTTGTTTTGCACAGATTTTTTAGTTCTAAAACAGGAGACTATGTGGAGAACTTGATAATTGCCTTTTGTTTTGTTGTGTGTTATGAACAAGATTATAACCAAGGCTTTTCTGAGTGTACCTGGGCGAGGACAAAAGGATAATCTCTTTGATTAACGGTAAAAATATATTGCTGGTTGTGATGAAAAAATTTCTATGACTGTGACAAGCACTAAAATCACCAAACTAAGGGAAATTTTGGAAATGGACTTCCTTGGAGATTTCTAGCAGAGGTTTAATGGATAGAAGAACATAAGAAAGGCTGAAACAGGTTACTCCACAGCTACAGCTATCCAGGACTCCAAAGGGGCAGCACTTTTTAAATGTTTTTCCTGGGGTGAGTGGGGCATTATTTTCATACTGTGAGGGGTGAGGGGAAGCAAGTGTGTGGCAGTGGATAGAAGTGTCTCCCCTACAATATACACTGAACCTCCAGTAATTTTTGACTCAGGGAACCATAAACCAGGAGGATTTTGCTCATGTTTAATACTCTTGGATGGATTTTTCTTCTCTGGATTTTTCTTGTGAACCCATTTAAAGTTGTTAGCTTGCACAACATCTAGTGCAAACGCTATTCTTCTAATGATCACTTTAAGCCTTCCACCTGGCTCCTACATTTAATACATATAGGTTCTTCTCCTGAAAAAGACAGTAAACTATGTTTCGCTATTCACGGTGCCAGTGCCACTCTCAGCTTTCTCTAACATCTCTTAGTCATCTCTTTAGCCTGAAAAGGCCAATCATGTTGGATAAATGTTTGCTAACTATAGCCTAAGTTTCAATGAAACCTCTCATGGGGCAGAGGGTTAGAGTAAATGGATGAGCTGCTTGAAACCCTTTTAAACACCATGAAACAGAGTGATGACCTGTATAATTCTCCCTATTTTTGACTTTTGATGTACGTTCTTGTCCTGGGTTTGGCCAGGACAGGGTTAATTTTCACCGGACTCCAGGAAGGGGCACAGCCAGGGGGTGGGGGCTGACCCTACCTGGCCAAACAGAGCCCGGTATTCCATACCATGTGCCGTCACGCTGGGTTCCGGTGGGGGGGGGGGGGCGGCGCAGGGGGAACTCACTCGCGGCTCGGGAGCGTGCGGCGCCGGTGCAGTCCGAGAGAGCGGGTCTGTTTTTGTCGTGTTTTCTCCTTATCTGTATCGTTGTTGTTACTGTTCCCTCTGTTTGCTCTTCTGTTAAACTGCCCTTATCCCGACCCACCAGTTTCTGCCTGTTTTCTTTCCATTCTCCTCCGCACCCCGGCCGGGGGAGGGGCGGCCACGTGGTGCTTTTGTTGCCGGCGGCAGCCGAAACCAAAACAGTTCTCCTTACTGCTATCCAAACAATCTCTTAACTGGGATGTAAATAATCTGTTTGGGATATGGTTTAGAAAACTAGAGTGTTACAGAGCAGCAAAATGGTGTAAATGACACGCAAATGCCTGTATTTTAATCAAAAGCATAAAATATAACTGAAAATTAGATTTTTTGGACAATCATCCAGTTTTGCATTCTGCAGAAAATAACCTCAATTTAACATACAATTTTATACTAAGTTGGCAAAAAGTCACATATTATTTAAAAAGAATTTTTTGTCAGATATTAAACATTCCCTTCAAACTTTTCCATTGATGTTTTGTAAAAAAAAAATAAAAAACAATGAACTTGAAATAAAGCTTCTGTTTCATTAAGAAAAAATAGTTATTACCAAATTTCAAGAAGTCCTTTAAACTTCCACCTACAAGCTAAGTGGAAGCAAAGGATCAATTTCATGTATAAAAAAAACATATTCAGCCTGTATTTCCTGCATGTGGGTTTGCAATAGCAATTGTTGTGTGTCTGAGGTTGCATAGTGTTAATTGCTTAACAAGATATATGACACTAGAACCTTCTTTTTCTCCATTTTCCATGTTCTTTCAGTGCTAAACTGCACATTTTACACACAGTACATGTAATGAATTCTGACATATATCATTATAATCACCTTTATTCTATTGTATTAATGGATTTTGAACAGACTGTTTGCAATAGTAGAATGATCATACCACTTTTTTGTCTTAGGAAGTGCAAAATATCCTAAAATACTGAAGTATATGAATTATCAGGAAAAACCCTCTGTAAGTAATTTATTGAGGAAAGAATTGGTCTTAGCTGGCATAATGTAGATTTGACAATAACATTTGGAGCGCCCCATTGGTCTTAAAAAAACTGAATACATAACAAGTTATTCTCTTGAAGAAAATAATGTCAATCATGGATCAGCCCAGAGAGTCTTTCCCATGCTCTGTGAGTCTTGTCATTCCGGAAAATGTAACGTCGACTTGTTAGAGGCCCTTGGTTGACAGACATGGAGAGCGGTAGAGAAGCAAAGCCTGTTTGTGCTACGTAATCAAAACTGGACTGTAGTGTTTTTCATATGAGCTTTGAAGCCTTATAACTATCTATGGGCAAAGCTGTGCTTAAAGAGAATGCTAAAGATGAAGTGTTTTGATAATCATAGAAGACACTGGGGAGATTCACGCAATATTGCAGATCGGGTAGTTCATGCTTCCACAGAGAAACAGAAAAAATGAAAGAAATGTTCCCCAACGAACAGAGTTTACAATAGTCACTATCTTCCTAAAAAACAAATCTTAATTTCAGTAAAAACAAGTAATCTTTAAATAGTCTTTAAATATTTTACTGGTCCTTTATGTCCCTAGAAGTAAAACAACAACTTTCATTAACTTTTCAGCAGATCTAGAATATTGCTGCATTGATGCCAATGTGTTATTTATTTGTTAAATTTGCTGTATGGTTTATTGTGCGTACATGAGACATATCATAACGCTTATACACAGGGACTAAACTTCGTTGCTGATAGTCTGAATTTGTTATTACTAAGCCTATCCCTTTATACTTTTCCTTTAGCAGCATCTAGACAGTCTGCTAATAAACAGACTATTTAAAAAAAATTCCTTAATAAGTATTCATGGCTAAACACCTCATACTCATTAGGTTTTTAGTAACACACCTATTGCTAGCATATCAAATGATACTAAAAGTTAATTTACATGAATCTGCAATAAGATCTATTTTTAATACCCTGCTAGGAAAATGTGTGCTATAATTTTAATTCCTTTCATTTCTTTCCTTATTTAAATTACACATATAAACGTTTGTTTTTATTGGACAACTATATTCCTGCAAACTGAGAATCCAATTTCAAACACATTTTTCTCTCAACTATTTTTGTTTTCAGAAATTCTGCTGGTTTGCCATTTATATTTTCACTTAAGAAATTCTGGGGTTTTTTTTGTGTGTGTGAAATTTCAGCTTTGAAACAATGTAAATGTGATCAGTATGTGACCCAGTGAAAACAGTGTGCCATCAAAGGATTCACACTTCAAGCTGTGTTAAGTAGCTTTCCAAAAGTGACATCTGGCCTCTTGGCAGGTTCCTCAGGCAGCTGTGCTGGTGGCTCAGAAATTGCTGATGGGTCTGCCATATGCAGTACCTGCAGTTGGCTGCTTCAGGCTCGCTCAAATTCATTGCCCTACTGAATAAAATTTGCTTTGAATTATCTTCTATCTGAAAGTATTGGCACACTATTCCATTTTTTTTCTTTTTTTTAATTTAATCAGACATGCGGTCAGAAAGAAGGGTTCCAACTTCTGCTACATTGGCTTAGCTGGAGAAAACAGGTCTGTGATCTCAGAATACCCCCATGTTGCAAGCTGATCTTATACAGATCTCCAGAACCTGACCATCAGGTCTGTATAACTCACCTAGGGCTCTTGACTATCCGGATGAATCTGTATAGCTCCGAAGTGGCTTGAAATCAGCTAATTTTGTTTCCTGTGATAGAATTTAGTGTACCTATTAATTATTTCATGAAGCTTTGAAAGTGATGAAATGTCAGTAACACTGACAGTATTTATAAACATGGGTTGCTTTCAGGGAATATTTGGTTGTTTGGTATATTAATAAGATGAAAAATGGGACAAAAGTTCTGAAGTTTGACAGGCATGAGACCACAGCAAGAGCTTTGTGTTCCTTAACAGGATGATTTAATCAAACTGTTTTTCTTTGCATATCTGTCCACAGAAGCATTATTTAACAGCTGTGTTGTTTTAGCAGCTAGAGACCCATACTAACAATAAGGTATCAATTGTGCTAAACTCTGTAAACTCAAGGAAATTAATAATAACCGCAGTGCCTAGCAGCACTTTGCTGTATGTTAAGCTCCTCTCACCTCCTACTCCACTTTGAGAACTAGATACCATGCCCAGATTAGCACAGCAGAGATGCAGGAAGCAATACACAACTTCTTTGCAAGTGTTCTCAAAGTCAATAGTATAAACTCTGAATTACTCTTTCGAATCTTTAATTTCTTGTAAGAGTTTAATCATTATTATATATCCAGCAATAAACATATTAAAACAAAACCATGGAGACAGATTGCTTTCAAAAATTATTTTGAAGTCAACATGTACTAAGATACACACTTATGAATAACCCTAAAGCAGAGTAGCTAAGCACACGATAACCAAGAAACCACAAAATTTAGATCATATATAAAATATAAGCTCTGCCACTCCAAATGAGGATGACACTACAGACTATTAGAAGTAAACCATGAAACATAACGCTTCCTGCGCACCCTGTGTGATGGACGGAGTGTGGTGGGTTGAGCCTGGCTGGTAGCTAAGCCCCGACTCAATCACTCACTCAATGTTCCCTGGTAGGAGGGGGAGCAGAACTGGAGGGACAAAGGCAAGAAAAACTCATGGACTGAGATAAAGACAGTTTAATAAGCAAAAGGTAAAAAAAAGAAAACAAGAGATACAAAGACAATCATTCAAAACCTCACACCGGCAGATTGATGCCCACCCAGTGTCTGAGCAATGGCTACTTTGGAAACACTAACATAAGTTTACAAAGGGCAAATTGCGTCTGACCAACCTGATTGCATTGATTGGATTTGAGGATTGGCAAAGGCAGAGGATATTTGACTCTCTTGATTTTAGCAAGGCTTTTGACATGATCTACTTATATTCTTGCATTCGTGTTGGGGTGCTACAGTATAGATGGGCAGACAAATAGATGACTGAAATACTGGCTAGTGCTTGAGCTCAGAAGTTGCTGATTAATGAAGTCAATGCCACCCAGAGACCAGCAGTGTACCCCAAGAGTATGCGAGGGAATTATTAGCAATAAAATGTTACCTCAGAAAACAGCTATGAAATTGCCTGTGCCAGGAGCATAGTACGAGAGGAGAACACACTGTTTTCCTGAAACTGTGAGTGAAAGGCAGAAGTTTTCTTGTAGTTTCACTGCTTCAATACACACGCCCATTAACTTACTAGTCTTGTCAGGAATGAAACTGTGCATCAGAGCTTGTCATTTTCCTTCACGAACCCAAACAGACCATTTGTCTTACCTTTCACTTTTTGTGTAAGATCCTCTGAGTATTTAAATTAATTTTATCTGCAATGAAGTGTTGTACATATTCTTTTTACTGATAATGCAGCTTTCTTTTAGTACAATAGAGGAGATGAAGAGAAGCTTAGTACATGTATCAGTGGGACTATATAACCTGATTGCTTGTGATTACAGGGGAACTGGACCAAATGAATCTGACAGAAACTGGCAGCATTATGCTCTGTGTTCTTGTTTCCTCCCCCCAATGACATATACACTGCTTGCAAGCCTAAAACATAGTCTTCCTTAAGTCAAGGCAGCCTATAGGACAAAGCTTTCTGCTGGATAAGGTGTGTGTTTGGTGTGGCTGAGATGGAGTTAATTTTCCCTGCAGCAGCCCTCATAGTGCTATTATTTGTATTGATAGCTAGAAAGATGTTGATAACACACTGGTGTTTTGGCTACTGTTGAGCAGTGCTTGCACAGCATCAAGGCTGTCTCTCCAACATTCCCCCCTCACCAGGAGGCTGGGGGTGGGCAAGATCTTGGGAGGGCACATAGCCAGGACAGCTGACCCAACTGGCCAAGAGGATAGTCCATACCATATGAAGTCTGCTCAGTAATAAAAGCTAAGAGAAAGAAGGAGGGGGGGAGGCACTGGTTATTATGATATTTGTCTTCTGGAGAAACTGTTACGTGTACTGAAGCCCTGCTTCCCAGGAAGTGGCTGGACATCATCTTCCTTCTGGTGGGAAGTAGAGAATAAATCTTTTGTTTTCCTCTACTTCTGCAAGAGGCTTTTGCTTTGTTAATTTGCCTTTATTTTGACCCACAAGTTTTTTCCGTCTTATTTTCTCCCCTCACCCGTTTCACTAAGGAATGGAATGATAGCCAAGGTCAATCCACCACAAGGAGGTAATATATTTTTTTCATCTACAAAACTCACCTTTTTATTTTATCGTACTCAGAATTAAAATACAACTGAAGAATTCTTGGTAAAATACATCCATTTTAAATACGTGTAAGTAAAATGCACACTTTGGAAAAACTTTCATATGACCACCTTTTCTGTGTGCTGTTTGCTTTGATATAATGCATCGGTATTGAGCATCTCGATATGTTATGCTTTTATCTAATGATCTGGAAAAATGATGTAATAAATTAATTTGAATTATCGGTTATGCAAAAAATTTGAATCTAAATATGTATGCTTATTATTAATACATACCACAAGTTAGAGAGTTTCCCCTATGTTTAACTGACTCTTGTCCTGTTCAAGATAATAGGTTTAGGTTTTGCTGGAGTTATCCTACGTAGCCTCAGTCATATAATTAGACATTTAGTCTAAGTAGTCAAAAAAGGCTCAATATGCAGTAATCTGGAGAGCAGGAGACAGGAAGAAAATCAATTGGTATTAGTTTAATTATTTATCAGTTTCTATATTGCATGAAATATAAAAAATAAAAATACACAACATCTCATGATTTATATATTCTGTATCTTTCGTTGTACATAATGTGTGTACACAGTTGCATGTCTATGTCTGGATATGCAGCAATATAGACAGGAAGAGACAGTGTGCCCTCTGGGACACCATCATGTTAACTGCCTCTCTGCAGAGAAAATGGTTTGCCTCCTCAAGGGGACAGTCTCACTTGCCGTTGTCTCATTGACAATAGAGAAAGCCTGTAGACCTTACTTGTGCAAGATGAACCTCAATATTAGTTTTCCTCTTACTCACATGCAACATTGGTTTTCTAGGAGGCCTGCGTTAAATGAGTGGAAATTCACACTTCTGATACAAGTCATCATTTGCTTTGCCTCTAACCTGGTGCCAATGCAGAGGCTCAATTGTTTGTCTCAGTGTGAAGTATAACATATGATGGATATACTGATCTGTTCTTTCCTTAAATGATAAATTTCTAGTTAGCAACAACATCTCAGAAGCAAACACGACAGATGGTAATTAATATACGTACCCACTCTGAACCTGGAGTCTTATTATTTTTAAACTAATCTAGCAATGGCGTACTGAGGAGCTGTTTTATGGCAGCTCTTGAGGAGAGCTCTAGAGGAGACAAATGAGTTCTTAAGGCAGAAGAATTCTTTCTTAGCTATGAACTCTGCCTTTGTTACTGAGAGTTTTTAGTTTTCTTTCCTATCTGAAGAAGCTGATTCCTCACTGAGGATCAACTGTGTCAACAGAATTATGCTGACTTGAACTGATCAATGATCCTTCTGTATGCTAGTAAGCATTTATGTTTCAGGAAGAATTTTCAACCACAGTAAACACCTAGATCTTTGGCCCAGAAGTTTATTGCCAAAATTAAACAGTTCTCATGGACAATCCAAACATTTTGCAAAAAGCCCGGTGGATTTTATTGTTTTATTTGGTTCCATGGATCAATTGCAGGCCTTTTAGCATAACCCTGTCTAAAACTTCTAAGAAGAAATTGCTTACATGAAGTTAATATAACTGATAAATACTGACAGCAAATAGAAAGCTGCTCTGGGGTCATATTTTATCAACCATGATCTAACCAGCATGTCCTAACCACACCTATAGCCCCATCAGTAATATATGAAACTTCTCTGTGGGAAATTTTCATTAACTGAGTAGCCTGAGTATAAAAATAGCAATGAATAATCATACACTGGCTTTTTACAGAATAGTCCAAAGAGACAACTGTGTAAATGCTGAAGACAGGCCCATAAACCTGCCCATGAGTGCCACCCCTCATTAACTTTCACTTTCTTGTGAAGTTTGTTCAAGTCTCACCGTAGACTTTAACTTCTTACTTGGCAAAAACAGGATAAAGAAAGATTTACAGAACTCCCAAGGAAGCTACTCGACCCTCCTGAGGCAACTCTATATGAAAGCTTCCAGTTCAAGAGACTAAATGGGAGCATGGGAAGAGAAAGAGAGGGGCTTGGGCTTTAGCCAGTGAGTTGTACCCACGCTATACTCTTGACAGTGCGTAGAATCGTAGAATCGTATAATGATTTGGCTTGGAAGGGACTTTTAAAGCTCATACAGTCCAAACCCCTGCAATGAGCAGGGACATCTTCAACTAGATCAGGTTGTTCAGAGCCCCATCAAATCTGATCTTGAATGTTTCCAGGGATGGGGCACCTACCACCTTGCTGGACAACCTGTTCCAGTGTTTCACCACCCTCATTGTAAAAAATTTGTACCTTATATCTAGTCTAAATCTACCCTCCTTTAGTTTAAAACCATTACCTCTTGTCCTATCACTACAGGCCTTATTAAAAATGTTTCCCTGTCTTTCTTATAAGCCCACTTTAAGTACTGAAAAGCTACAATAAGGTCTCTCCGGAGCTTTCTCTTCTCCAGGCTGAACAATCCCAACTCTCTCAGCCTTTCTTCACAGGAGAGGTGTTCTAGCCCTTGGATCATTTTTGTGGCCCTCCTCTGGACCCGCTCTGACAGGTCTATGTCTTTCTTGTGCTGAGGGTTCCAGAACTGGACTCAGGACTCCAGGTGGGGTCTCACCAGAGCAGAGCAGGGGCGCAGAATCCCCTCCCTCTACCTGCTGGCCACTCTTCTTTTCATGCACCACAGCATACGGTTGCCTTTCTGGGCTGCAAGCACACATCGTCGGCTTACGTCCAGCTTTTCATCCACCAGCACTCCAAGTCCTTCTTGGTATGGCTGCTCTCAATCCCTCCATCCCACAGCCTGTACTGATACTGGGAGCTGCCCCAGCCTGTGTGCAGGACTTTGAACTTGGCCTCGTGAGGTTCACATGGGCCCAGGTCTCGAGGTCGTCCAAGTCCCTCTGGATGACATCCAATCCCTCTAGTGTGTCTACCACGCCACTCAGCGTGGTGTCATCACCCTTACTGAGGGTGCACTTGATCCCACAGTCTATGTTGTTGATGAAGATATTAAACAGTACTGGTCCCAGTACTGACCCCTGAGGGGCACATTTCATCACTGATCTCCATCCACACATTGAGCTCTTGCCCACCAATCTCTGGATATGACCATCCAGCCAATTCCTTATCCACCGAATAGTCCATCCATCAAATCCATATCTCTCTGATTTAGAGAGAAACAGTGGCTTTCACTCAACCCAGAGAGAAATATTTCGTATCAAAGACAGTGTCTTATTCCTTCCTGGAAAAGACTATCAGATATCTGGCTTGTCACCTTAGACGGCTTTGTCTGACCAAGAGCTAGAACTGCCATTCCAATATTAATCAATCATATGCATAATATATTCAGAGTTAACAAAATAGCTAAATGGTATTCAATCTCTTTGAAGATCTCCTATCTGGGATGTCTGAAATAGTTAAGAGGCTAGCCATTTTTTCTAATCTTACCTTAAAAGAGCTGTTTTTTTCTTCAGTGTACTTGTACAGCTGTTGCCAATGCAACAGCGAAGATATATCCTAGCTACAGAGTTCTAAGATATCAAAATGCTATTCTAATCTAATGGGAATTGGACAGATAAATCCTTTACAGTGTGTTATGTATGCCATCCATGTATAAAATTTGCCACTGCTATTAGTCCTCAATATCTGATAATTTGCTACTACTACTTTTCTATTACCTCCCAATATAATTGGGTTCACATTTTTCTGGTTAAGAAAACATGTAAACATTTCAACTCCGCACTCTGTACTAGCACAGTCAACCAAGTCATACTTTTTTGATAAAAGCACTAGACTGGATCTTCAGCCAGTGAAATTCAGTATAATGCAATAAAATTGAAGAGAGCTACAGTGACTGAGACATTTTCAGAATCTGGCCAGCTATTGACGTATTTTCAGACTTTTCTCTGAGAACATGCAATACTGAATGCTGATGTTCTTTTGGCTATAAAGAATCTCAGAAATAATACACCTATAATACAGTTAATTTAAAATGTAAAATTATTGTATAACTTACTGGACATATTAAAGTTTTGGATTCTAGTATAATTCTTTCTGATGACACAAGGAAAATTTAAATGAAAATCATATTGTTTATTTCAACTTTTGTGTGTATACTTCTTTACATTTCCACAAACTAGTAGATTTATTTTCTAAAAAGGGGTAGTTGCCTCAGTATAGACTTACATGGATTGTTGTCAGCTGCTCTGTAGCCGTAAATTTTAAAATACAAGTGTTCATAAACTTATTTATATGTCATTTCCTGTCGCGTTAAAGGGGGGGGTAAGGGGAGTCTGATATTCAACTAGCCTGCCAGAGCCCTTCCAAGGACTTTCACTGAAACAGTTTCGCAAAGTTGAAACAATAGGTAATTTATTCAAGCGACAGTTATCACAGATTCAGAATTGCCATTGATAAATTCACTGTCTACAAAAGTTGAGCTCAAAGTAATAGTTTAGCACTTTAGTTAACAATGTGTTCCCGGGGATACGTCTGACAAAGTCACAGGCGCGACTCTTACCAAAAAGGCGTCCCTTCTTGAGGGGGGAAGAGAGGTTCAGGCCCGTCGACCCATCCGTCAGGTGAAGTTCTCGCTTGGCTCCTCCTCCCAAAGAGAGTTTTCAAGTGCCAATTTTTATATGTTTGGAAATCTTTTTGCGAGGTGGGACTAAGTCAATTATTGTGTATCGATTGGCTCTTGGCATGGAATGTCGTGTCGTCAGAAGCGGGACTCAGCAGTGTGACGCCTTCGGAGCAGGCATCTTGGTATGTGTATTCGGGGGCCATCTGTGCTTTGTCCAAAGCAATCTCTGAAGCAATCTCTGGCTGCGCAGCCTCTGCGGCGCCCCACAGATCACTGAGTTTACAGTGATGGGCTATCCCCCCTTACTTTTGTCTGATAAGATAAGCAGCAGTTAATTACTTCCTTTGTTAGCTCTTCGGCTCTTGATGCCTCAGTCCCTTTGTCTTTTGTCTTGCATTCGACAAGTCCAGCAAGGCCATCAATTACATTTCCCTTCTCCTTAGAAAAAAACCGCAATGTTCGTTATTTATACATGATTCACAGTATCATAGTATCACAGTTCTCTTAAAATATTTGAAAATGCGAAATATTTAAAATATCACTCTTTTCACAAATCAGAAAATAAGCATAGCAATACCTCATTCCTTCCTACAGAAGAGAAATGTGAGTGAATCAGAAATGTTAAGCAAATACTAGAAAATTTATGATCTAGGTATCAGATAACACACAATTTACGAATGCTTAATGTGAACAAAATGGAAAAAAGAGACTGGGAATGGCAATAGGAATGAGAAATTAAAAAAAAAAGACAATTAATAAACCAAACCAAACCACTACAAAGAGCCCCAAACCTGACTTAATTAGTATTGGGAAGTGCAGGATAGATGCTGATGCCATCAGACCTACAAGATGGGGACACCAAGACGCTCAATCCATCAGTCTAGGGTCCCTCTATCCCACCACCCCTGTCTTCTTGACTACAAAGTGAGTTCATCTCCTGTGGTATTATCAGAACAAGCACCTGTTTCTTCGCCCTGGTTTAGGCTTCAGTGATCAAGGTCAGGGCTGTCCAGCCGTTCCCCAAAGAGCATCAGACACATGATTTAGATACCTTACTATCTCTTTTGAAGTTTCTTGACTGCTTTCCACCCTTCTTTTCTTCTCCCTATTGGTCTCCATTTTCACATCTGTTCCAAAATTTGGCATTTCTGTTCCCGTTATCTTCTGTAATGTGAGATGACATCACTGATACTGTTATCCAGGTTAAGCTGGTCTTGCAAGATTTTACTCTTCAAAAAGCAGCCAGTATTCCCTTTTCCCTTTCACCATCCATGAAGTTCAGGCATTTGTCATACAACTTCTTCTTAATCACCCCAGTAGTATTTCACATCATTTGCAGTGAGCTTAACCTCTGGCCAGGTCCTAGTCATTGGCCTGGACATTTTCTTGCAACCCTGACAGTTACTACGATAACAGAAAATAGTTTTTTGATACATATTGAGGATGTTTAAATTCAACTATGATACGGCAAGTAATTTGAACAAGTTATGTTCCCTACAAAGCATTGTCTTGGAAGAATCCAACAGTGGGTTGATTACAGTCATCAAACTTGGACGTGAAAGTGAAGTAGTATGAGTAATGCTCAGACAGAGTCTGATATTACATATCGTAAGTCACACCCAGAGCTGAAGAGGCATTGATTCTTCAGATTAGGTCTTACCTTTTGTAGGACTACCTTAAATGAGGAAAGAAGACCTTATGATCCAGAAACTGTAAACTACAAATTCTTGGAGTGTATGGATGTAGAAAACCCACTTTTCCAAATATCTCCTGTTCGTATCACTAACACACCCATTATCCAAAGTAAATCTTAGTCGGGATGTGCATGCATACGTAGTGACTTTAATTTCTGTAGCAGTTGAGTGCCCCTGTTCAGCCCAATTTCAGGAAAAGAAAAATACTACGAAGTTTAGGTTCAGTGTAAAGGAGATAGTAAAAAACTAATGACACATTAGATCAAAAAGGATGTTTCTGATTTCTATGAATGGATATAAAGAAACAGTGATATGACGAGAAAGATTAATTTCGGTAGCTTCCAATAACTTCTGAGAAATTAACATTCCTAAATATAGAAACATGAACATCAGAGAAGAATCTTTCATGCTTTGAATTGTGAGGAAAAAAAAAAGATTTAAAAATAGATGTCTGAGTGTCAGGAAATGAAATTAAAAATCCAGTACTTACTGTGTATGTACCCACCCCCACGTTTGGTATACAAGTGTTTTCAGATAGGTGCAAAATTCAGTTTTTAATAAATATGTTAATAATTACATTAATTGGGAGATTGCTTTACAAGAGTTGTAAAGCTATTGCAGCAACTATCTACAAACTAAGCTCTGTTTGAAAACATTGTTGTGGAAGCCACTTTTAGCTTGATTTAAGGCTCTTTAATATAAGACTAGTAGTAGTATCTTCTACTGATCTGAACAAATATTTTCAAACAAGTAGTCCAGTCACTGAATAACTTCAAATTACTAATTCTAGCAAGAACTAGAACACAGAGTTTATCATACATATGATGAAAAAAAATTATATGCATGTGAACATCTGAAATCTTGGTTGGCAGTCAAAAAAGGTAATAATTGAGCTCCGTTGAGCACTTACTGCAGGCAGTGCAGAGAAATCTACAGCAATAAAATATTATATTGCCAGATTGCTTATTGTGTTTACCCAGTGGTTGTTCCAGCTGCTACAACCAGGAGACAGAGAGGATGCTCAAGCTGTGCAGTAGGCATGTCCCCCTCAGGAACAGTAAATGGGATCTACTCCTACAATCTTGCCCTCACAGCTGCATCACCAGAAAGCCTTTAACTCTGAAAAGATCTTGCAGTTCTTCCCCAACCTCATGCTTCTTCCCTTCTCCTTTGCTTCTCACTGCACCAACAGGAGAAAGATTTAGTCTCTGTGGGTGATTCTGGGTCCCAGGATGGCAAATGGCATAGCTGAATTGGAGAAGATGAGGGGCAGTAGGCACCCAAGAAAGTTGTCAGAAATCAGTCTTTCCCCTGATCTCCAAATGCCCTGATCACAAGCCAGCAGAGAAAACCCTCCACAGATTTCAGTCTGCAGTCAAGAGAAGTATTTGAATTCAACTCTCATCTTTTAGGCAGGTGCACCAATCATGACTTTTTACTCAGAAACGTGTAACAGTAAAACAATTTCTTTTTCTTCTCTAGACAGTGGAACACTCTATACCGGCTATCACCATTTGCGGTTATTCTTCATAGGCAGAATTTCTAACGTGTAGTTCTGAATCAGGCATGTCAATCCCAGAGAAGCATGCTACTGTTCTTTCTCAGTCATTCCCAAAGCACATCTAATATGTGTTTTTTTCTGCATTGCTCTTCAGAGGTATCTTTCTCTCTGCATTGACTGCAGTCAGAAGTATTTAAAATATTTTTATATTTTCAGCCTTTAGCAAGCTATTCTTCAAATATTTTTTTTTTTCTGGACTTGCACTATTTTTCTGATTATCTTGCCAGAATATCTGCTCTATCACGTTTTCTTCATTTGAGCACAATTTCCATTTGTTGAAGGAAGTGTTTTTGCCTCTATCAACCTCTTTTACAGAGCCATTTAATCTTTCTGACTGTTTAACTGTCCCTTTTGGAGCCTTTCTTGTTTGATGATTTCTGTTTGCCGATGTTGCTGTTATTTTAAACAGGCTCCTGTGCACTAACGTTGCCAGTTGAACTTACCCTTTACATTTCCTTTTAACTAGCCTCCTCGTTTTTGTCTAGTTCCCATTTTCTATAGTTCAAAGATATAGTAAGGGTTATTCCCTCTTATAAGGATTTTGAGATTGAACAAAACTGCATTAGGACTAACTTCATTGTTGATTCTCTTTTGGTCCTCAGAAATGTTCACTGTGGAAATATACTGTATTGGAGAAATGCAGGCAAATGATTCAAAGCCCTTTAAAATGCAAGGGTTTAGCAGCAAGCCTTTCCATATTATTTTAGACTTTTATCATTCCACTATTCCTGTTTAAACACAGGCATTTGACTGTGGTGTCTAGAGTAGAGTATGGTCTCCTCTGCAAGCTACATTTTCCTCTGTGATCAATAGAAACCAAGGGCCAACTTGTGAGAAAATTAATGTCTTAAGTGGGCTGAATAGTCTTATGAAGATGGTAATCCTTTTTTGTTGACTGTAAGGACTCTAGAGAGAGTATATTCTTAATATCGTCGATGTGGTTAAGTACGAATGCTTATGTGGCATGAATGCAGGCCTAAGACCACAGGTTTTAGATAGACAAAAAGCAAATACAGAAAGTGACTCCAGCTTCCTAAAGTGTTTTATTCATTTTAGCCATTTTAAAGTATTAGTTTGAACATATAACCAGCCCAAAATGCAAATAAGCTGGAATTATGTGTAAACCAGATTTTTGTATCATCGATGTTAGCACTTTTACAGTCAGATGATCAATGTTTGAAAGATGCATATGAAATTTATCTAGTTACATTTAATATCACTATCCTTTGTTGTATTTATTTAAGATATACCATGACACAGTCCAAGTAACGTTCCAAATACAGCAAGAATAACACCTTCTGAAACAACCCTGTGTACAGGTTTTATAGATTTGTGGAACACTCTGCTCAGAAAGAAATAGTTTTACATTAAACAATATTGAACTAGTCAGACATAAATATTATTTAAAGTGTAGGAGTTGTGATGCAATGGCAGAATGAAAAATGAAGATTCTTTGTGCCCAAGGAAAGTTGCTGAAGGAAGTAGGTATTGTTGCACAAGCCCTACCTGTCTGTAATTACTACCTTTATTGCGGTACTACTTGCAGTCTGTTTGGAATCGGTAACATAGTGTTTCCAGATACTGAGTTTTCTTTGGATTTATTTTCACATCTCTTTAGAGAAGCACAGATTAAAAAAAGTTACTAAAAATTTGCTATGGAAAGTGTAACTCACTAAACTTTTTAACACAGGACAAAACACTTCAGGATATTCAGATCCTATTTTGCAAAATATAAAGAAGAAAGATTATGTTCAGGATGGCTTGATGTTCGGAAAGATAGATGGAGAGCAAGCTGGATGAATTTTCACTAAAAGGAAGACCAGCTAGAAGACTGCAGTTTTAAACTGTTTTGAGCTTCTATAGTTCGTTTATGGTTTGTCCTCGTCAATCCAGAATGGAATAGCAGTACACATACAGGGTCAGCACTGGTGCTCTCAAAATGCATTCACTCCTGGCAGGTCCATGCTGGAAGTTACACGCTGAGAAGCCATCAAGACAGCCCCAGACACAACTCCCATGTCAACCTCTCAGCAGTTACACCCCAATGCATGTGCAGTGCAGGCTTAGTGTCAACAACAGATGTGAGCTTGCTTGCTAGCAAATATGCAATGTACATCAATGGTCCTGTGACCACAAAAGAGCAGAGAAATTAAACCCCAGTTCTTTCTTTACAACCAGACAGATAACTAACACAGATGTACACACTGAGTCAACCACAAGACTTGCATAATTAAACGTTAAGGGCTTTGTCTTAATATTTAACGTCGGTTTCTCTGTTTCTTAACATTTTCTTTTTCTTTCATTGTTGGAGCAAGTGGAAATTTCCAAAAAGAAAAAGGTTTTTGTTTAGTCCTCAGTAGTTCATTCTTACTAATAGTCACTTTATAATGAAGTAATCGCTGTGCAAATGTCAACAGAGAGATTGTTTAAACTTTTCAAGATGGAGGACACATTTCAAGTTAGAGGACAAGGACAAAGATGTACAATTACACAAAAATTTGCAAAGGTTCAACAAAAAAACCTACAGAGTCAGAAAAAAAGAGTAAAACATGCAAATACTGGTTAAAAAACCCTTGAAAACCATTTCCCATTCAAATGAGCTAAATATAAATTGCCATGCAAACTATGGCAACTGAAATACTAAAGTATGTCAAAAATTCCTTGAGAAAAAACTAAAAGCAGAAGGTTACCCAGTACACTTTTAAAACAAAATACACTTTTAAAATTAAAAGATTAAGGGATAAAAGGAGATCCTAAGGAAAAGTCTTCTATATGTCCTTTATTTCTTCTTTTCTTGTCTGAAATATGTGTATATGGCCATTCTTGTATACAGGAAAATCAGACTAAATGGACCTTTAGTCAGGCCCATTGTGGCAGTTGCTGAATCTTAGAGCTGAATTAGATCAATATGTGGCAAAGTTCCTAACACAGCCTTAAAAAAATCTGCACTAGAAGAAATGCTACGTCTTCATTTCAAAGCAAGTGGACAGAAACCTCAGAATAGAGTATCTCAATATTAATAAACTTAGTTAAAAAAATATATTCTAATCAGAGTGAGAAGCAGCCATATTTGAGTGCTGTTCATCCCAGCACCAGCTGTGGAACCCAACAAACCAAAGAAAAACACCTTAACTCAGAGACATAGCTCTGGCCTTGTAACATCTTAATAACTTTACTGAGAGCACAACAAATTGCGTCTACAGTATAACACAACCAGCAAAACATTTTCTGGAATTCCTGAGTGAGGAACTAGTCTTTATCATCATAGAACTGTTAGATTGATCTCCAAGTCAGTAAGTGCATTTGTTTGAGAAATCAGTTTGCGGGCATTACCATAAAAACAATGCTTTTGCTCCTAGAATATGCTCATTTTAAATGAGTAGTTGGATGGCTCAGAGAATTTTGAATACTTAATTAAATGAATATTTCATACAAATTCCCTGTAGTAGAATAGTTTTCCCTGGTAGTTACTAAATCTCAAAGCAAATGCTCAGATTTCACAAATGTGCAGAACAGGTAAAATATGCTATTGACAAGTTTTAAAAAATGTTTAGCTAATGCCTTTTTCAGAACTTCTTTGAATTATTTTTTCATATAAAATGCTTTTAAATAATCCAATTAAACACAATGTTTTGCATATTGGTTATTGTTTCCACTAAAACATATCTTTTTGTGTAAGAATTCTGTTTTAGAATAATCATTAAAAATTTACAGATGTTGGAATTGTTTAGATATTCAATATGTTAAGTTCACCACAATTGTTATGATAATCTGTTTTTTTAAGGAAGCGGTAAGTATAGTACTCTTTGGGCATTATGTACATTAAATTGTTAAAGAGCACCGAGGTGAGTTCCTTTTTTTAGGTTGCAGAAAACTCGATCTTATGCTATCTTCTATTATTTTGGTTCCAGTTCTTATTGCAACAGTTAGCTAACCGTGTTCAACATTTCTCCTTTAGCAAAAATATATGTAAAGTTTTCTTTTAGGCCCTTTGTGCTCAAATATGTACACATACACATGTTTGTGCATTCACTGAAGCTATCACTTTGCACTTCTTCTGCCAGATAGGGACAATATAGAACATTGGTAAACCACCATCATCTTCTCAATAAATTGTAACACCCACTACACTGTTTCCAACTCTTCTTGTGGAAAGTTAAATGCAACATTTCAATTTTATTCCTTAATCTGTTCTTGAAACTGCTAATGGCAACACAATCCATTGCTACAGATAATGTATTAACATTCGCATTAATGGAGACAAAATTGTTGAGATTTACTTATATTGCATGAAGATACCAGTATCCAGCTTATGTTCAGAAATCTTTTTCATGTGGATATTGTGTTGCGAAAAGCTCAGGTGTTAGAAAGGTGTAGTGGAAGCTAAGTTCAGGAACTCGGAAACAAATTAGGTGCTACTTAGTCATGGTATTCATATCTCATTTTCAGTGAAATTGTTTGGGGTTGTGCAATATTTATAAGGAGAGTGCTCATTCTTGGAGTGAGCATAGATACCAAATGCTTTGATCACAAGATGTGTCTGTAGTATAGTTAGTGCAGTCAAAGAAAACCATGGATTGACACAGATAATGTAGCTATAGAAAACCAAGACCAAGAGCCTTCCAGCACCAGCTTTTTGACATCCTTGGCTCTTCTATTTGAAGCAATGGAATGCTGTATGTCAACTGTTTTCTTCATCAGCATTTTTTTTTTCTGGACATTTCTGTCCACCAGGGTGGGAAATGTGTCTGGGATTTACAACAAATCTGTGCTCTAACAATTCAGATAAGATGTGTTAGCACACTTTTCTGTCTTTGAAATACTGGTGAATTCAAACCCTTACCCTAGTAATAGACTATGAATGTGGAGAAATTTGCATCTCTATTTTCACTGTATTTTCTACTATATACAAGAAATCCTGGGAAAAGTGGAGAGACAGATGAAGTTCATGCATGTATTTGCATTCTTGTATATATGTGTGTTTCTTTGTGTAACTTGCTTATACAAATCAAAGTTACCTATTTTCTCACTTGAACATTAATTTAATGGGCATTCTATCTTCTAAACTTACAAATGTTCTTACATGATATTAAGACACTTGAATTGTAAAAAAACAAGAAATTAAAGTAATCACCATTTTCATGCATCAGACTTCAGTTTTAATCTGCTGGTTTAAGCTTTAAAATTTAAAGGGAATACAAAATAAAAATTCTGATCAGGTCAGAGTGTTTCACAGGGAGTTCAATACACTTAAACTGAAGATGTAAGTTGAAGCAAGACGTAAGCCAAACACTTTCAATTAGGAAGTTGAAGAAATGGAAGTGTATATTAAATAGGTAAACAGTTCAAAAAGAAATCGAAATCTGCAGTCCAGCCAACCACTGAGTTCAAATTGTTAATGACATTATGTAGAGGCTGAAAACAGTGACAATGCTATAGAGTTTCCCTGAATTCTTGTCACAGAAGGATTGCCTGATAAGACTGGAGCAGGGAGATAGGTGCATAAAGCTGAATAAGACATGGTAGTGACAGAAAAGCAAAAACTAGAACTTAATAGTTCATGTCTGAGGGACAGTACAATGCTTATTTGGAAGATTAATTGTTTGAAAAGAAAGACTGAATGAGTGTACAGACACCCCAAAGCAGGCAGTAACAGAGAAGAAAGCAAAAGAAGGTAGTGACGCATTGGCCAGCTTTGTAGAAGAGGGTTCTCTGTATAAACAAGTTTCAAGAGAGTAAACAAATTTAATGTGTATGGAATACTGCTGTGCATTTTTTACTCCCCCTCTTCACGACTGTTTTACAGAATCACATTTAAGTGCCTAGCAATGGTTTTTTCACTGCATTCATTGTGCAGTACTAAGCCATTCTTTGTGCGGTACTAAGTGGCAGTAGGTATCACCACAAGCCTCTATGTGGCAGAAGCAAGCAGCTGGGTGTTAATAGCAGCATATCAGCAGCTGATCTGTAATGAGAAGTTCCCTAGAGTATACACTTCCCAGCACTGCAAGTGCAGTAATTTGCATCTTGCTCAATTAATATGTCACTCCTTATTTGTGTTTGCAGTCTTTACATATTTTACATCCATGACTGATGATGTAGATACAACAGTACAATAAACGTATTAGAAATACCAGATGGGTGGGTGGATGAGATTAGATTATCTTTGCTGTCATCACCATCACAGATCAACCAGATACAGTCTGATCAAACAAGAAATCCACTTCCACTTAATTAGTATAGCCTCACTGTTCTGTAGTTTATTGGGAGGTACTGTCCCCTGGCAAAATTTACTAAGATGAAATACTATGATGAAACATTATGAGTGCAGGCTTCATCTGCTCTTCTCTTAGTCAGTTTTCTAGGACAGTCAGCCAGACACCATCAGTATTTTTCGTTTGTCCCCTGACAGTCTGTGTCAGAATCAAAATCCATCAAACTCCTGATCTGTCTCAGTGATGGCTTCCACCAATAGAACCACATCCCCAAAAAAACAATCCAAAAAACCCCACCAATCCAAACATTAAATAAGCAAAATACCTGTAGCTTCATCCAAGACACTTAGGGACATGAAAGACCTCTCCTGGCCCATCAGAAGGTAGACTTCAACATTGAAGTTGTATAGTGTCTTTCAGGCAGAGATAATGACTCAAGCCTTGCACGATTGTTCTAGGTAGCATGTTTAACCCTTCTTTGAGTCCTACAAAGAAACCAATAATTTCAGTACCTGTGTTTCTTGTTATAAATTAAATGCCTTCTGCTAGCTTCCTGCTGTCTGACTAACCAGACCAAAGAAGAGCATGGTATTAACATGCAATGCTATGTATGACAGCCTTAACAAAATTATAGAAAGTTCTAGCACTAGGGTATGCCATACTTGCTAGTGTAAATCTTGGCAAGCATTGGCTAGAACATGCAATCATTTCTTACAATATGTCATAATTTTTTCCTGGTGCAACCTGTTTTTAAAGGCTATTTTCATTTGCTACTGGTATAAGGTAAGCATAGAAGGTTTTTTAATAGAGATTTATGCGGTTTCTCTAATGCCTTAATCCATGGTTTCCTCTCTATCGCATCTTCCTGTTAGAAACCGGTCAACCCAGCTCATTAATTTCATTCTCACATTGCCTATGATGTGCTATAATCCTGTGTATGTTTAATAAATTGGATGTATGGGAGTGAGACATCTCCTCAGAAGGGGTTGAAGAAAGCTTTCATATCAGGCAGAAGGTTATTTCTGTGTGTCTCTGTGTTTACAAATATATACCCTCCCTTTTCTACTAATACATCTAGGTACTATATCTGGTTCATCCTAAATGATGCAGCAAATTTTTCTCAGATATTCCAGGAAACTTCCAATTTTACTCCTTTCCCTTTCTATCATGAATACCAATATATCAACTTGTCTGAACCACAGATCTACCTTGAGCTAAAATTGTCAAGCCACATGAGATCATTTAATTGAGGATTTCTGCATTAAAAGCTATAATCTTTGCTTTGTACTGGTTCTGTGTGTATTAGAATGCATTTGATACTGTGTGTGTATTTGTGTAAATACGTTATTTAGATGTGTTTCAGAACTGTCTACCTATTCACCACACATGACCCATTTTTCTGTTAGAAAATGATGAGAAGGTGAGGATTAGATACTTTGAATACAGAGCATATGCCAAGCTAGCAACTTAATGGTAGATGCACTGGACACAATCAGCGCATCAGCGGTACACCAGTCAAATGATTAAGCAGGAGTTGCACCCATCTCACCAGAAATCAATAGAGAGAACAGTGTGTGGAGAAAGGTAGTACTACTATGTCCATAGCAAAGTGAAACCATCACCAGAAAAAGGAATAATATTTTTAACACGCTAAGGAAAATACTTTCTTTTTGCTATAGCTCTAGAGGTGTTGAGGCTCTAATAAAAAAGTAGGGCTTTCAGGTTTTCTAGGGAAGATGTAGTGCCAAAACATTTTCTATATTTACATCAGCAAATTCAACAAGAGAGCTCTACTGTAAAACTGCTCCAGGCAACATTTCCACTGTGAACACAACTTTTCACAGGCTTAAAGAGATAATGTGTAAACACCATGTGTTAAAGCTGCTTCAGGTGGGTATTAATAAAATAAATAACAGCTCCTACAAAGAAAGGTATGTTCATAATATGCCTTGGCTTCACTAAGTGCAGAAGCATCGTAAGGTTGTTTAGTGAAGTGATAAGACACTCCTTAGTAGTGCTGAAAGGGAACCTGTGGGGTAATTTGCAGTTCCACCTACACACTATGTTGATGGCCCTTGCCTAATCCAGGATAGGTGTTCATTCCCCTAACTGGATGCCCAAATATCAAAAACTCAATGCAATGAGACCTGATTTTTCTTCCTGTGAAGTGTGAATACCTAAGAGTTTGAGAAAATGTGAGGATGAGAGCTAGAAAACTAGGTCTTCTGTCTCTCCGTAATGCATTTTCAGCCATACTTGGGTGTCCAGTCCTCTTTATACTCATAGCAATTTGTAACTGTTGTGATACTGCTCATATTTTTGTTAAGTTAGTAGGAGGACCTCAGGTTTTTTCAATATAAAGATCGATTAGAAGCTGAGATAACCACATATGATAAGCTTTGGAGCCTTTCTAGAACCTCTTCATTACCGAGAAAAAAAGAATTAAAATACCAGCTACCATTCCAGACAATAAAAAATAGTTTTTCTTTGCCTCTGCCTTTCCACGTTAATGGTTCTGCTTCACAGCATCTTTTGGTCAGCCGTGCAAATCAGTCTTTTTCTTAGATTTTTCCATGGTAGTTTTTATGACAAATATGTGAAACTACCACAGTGAAGTCCTCTTTTTCTCACTCTCTTTTCAAGATACATTTTTTTTTTCCCCAAAAGCAGACAATAAACAGAGGAAAACTGATGCACTGAATTTGTGGTCCCTCTTTTCTCATTCCAATATTCAAAAAGTATGGAATAGCATTAGACTATGAATTCTCTTCCTTTCATGCTCTTTTTCAATTGTACACCTCCTTCAGAGAAACATTTTTCTCTATGTCAATTATATACATGTGTATGAATTTTTTAACAGATTTGATAGGGACCTTAATTTCAATAACACAAATAAATATATTAATGATAAGGCAGTAGACACTATCCTACCTCTTGCTAACTCAGCATAGAAAAATGCTGTCATAGATAAGAAACCAAGCTTTATCCTATTCGCAGCAGCACACCACGCAAATGTTCATTAAATAAATAAATAACCTGTCTAACAAATAAGAATAGAAATAAGCTCTCTGAACTCCAAAAATGCTTTGCTGGAGTTATTAGAAGGTAATTTATTAGAAGGTAATATACTCTGCATGAAGATAATGCACTTACCATCTCCCCAAACTCCTGCTTTTTGAGTAAATCCTTCAGCTACATGATACAAGCTTGGCTTCAAACAGGAAACTCCTAGGTATTGCTGGGAATAAAATCTACTAATTTTGAGCATAAGGTGATGAGAGCAATATGTCTAATTTCATTTACTTTGAGCATTACAAATGGGCTGTTAGAGCAGTACTGAAGTTCAAATCCATCAATCTGTCATAAGCATTAGTAAGAGTGGTTATGGGGGTTATATTGCTTTTTTTACACACAATGTCCTGAATTGTAGGGAGTATTAAATTAATTTCTTCAGTTCTACCTCTCTCATCCTCGTTTCATACTGGATTTATATGCTTTCACCTTACAAAAATGTGAGTTGCTAACAGCTCCTGCCCTTATTTGTTAGTTGCAGTCCAGAAAGATCCAAAACTTTTTGAATTCTTATAGTTTCTTTTCAGATAAATGCCTTTAAACCATCTTCAACATCACAACAAAAGAAGGGTTTAAGGAAATACCTCAGACGACTTCTGCACTTTGTGCCCAGTTCCTAGAGGCAGTGCACTAAGTCAGAAGATGAAGAACAAGGCTGTTCAATATGGGTAATGGCATTGGACCCAGGCAATGTTTTTGCTATCCTGACCCCCAAAGGAAGTAAGTGATCATGGAACACATTTAGAAGTGGCAAGATTAGGCTTTTAATGTCTGTAAAGCTCTCTGAAGATAAGTGTTCACCATTGCTGTGTTCTACTGATTGCAAAAGTCCTATTAAAGTACAACCAGTGATTGAAAACTGTTCGAGTGTTAATGCCACTGGTCAAATAGAGCCAAAATACTGAGAAGACAAATGTCTAACATCTTTCAAATATTAGCCTGGACGTAATAGCACTCCTGTTAATTTTATTTTCATTTTTACTAATTAGGTGTGGGCTTTCCTCAACTCAACAGATTTTTTGCATAGCATTTAAAATAAAGATCTGACCACAACTCCTTATGTAAAGAATTGATTTTTCAAGTTGAAATTCTCCCCAATAGTCTGCAAGTACATGCCTCTCAACCTCCCGCTTTCCCAGCTCTTTCATCTGCATGTAGAAGTCCATGATTCCCAGCAGCAGTATTTGGACAGCAAGCTGATTTCACAGCTTTCCTCTACCTAAACCAGAAGATTTTACTCATTCTCCTCCCTTTTCTCCTACCTTTTCTTCTCTTTGTTCCACACCCCTGCTCTGATTTTGTGAGTGTGGTGCTTGTCAGACTCCCCTAAGAGCCAATCTATTGAAAAATGGAAGAAGGGCAGGGGAGGGGCCAGAGAGTAATAAGGTCATGCAGGCTTCTAATACTTTTCAAAGTTGATTTCAGGGAGCTGACAGGACAGCAATAATGCGACTTGTTGGCATGCAGGAAGGTAAGGATTACGAAGGGAAAAGATGCAATATTTTCTTCTGGGTGACAGTGCCATTATGTTGTTTTGGCTGCTCATGAAAACATAGATTTTGATTTCCATGACCCATTTCTGTGACGTGCCACAATTCCCTTCCTGTGAATGAGGGAATTTCTGAATATCTCTGTAACAGGCACGTATTCAGTGAGACGTTGAACTATAGTAAAAGTATGATTATTACAGCTTTCTAAGTATGATAGAATAAACATGCTGTCTTTCATAGAAACATATAGGCAACTAGGTATACGTCATTTTATGCCAATATAAACACTTTGGCAATCCACTGTTCTGGCTCTTTGGACCAAAAAAAGAAAAATTCTTCTTTTACCATATAGTTAGTTGTCTTCTGGAACCTACAAGTCATTGAAGTCAATTAGAAGACTAAATCAAAACCATGTTCTCCATTTGGGCGTCTAGATATTAAATGTGTCATGACAGCTAGATGATTTATTGTCCTTCTGTATAAAATTGGAATAAGTATTGTCAGACTATGATTTGTTCTCTCTTTATTTGGGAAAAAATGCTCTGTGAAGAAGTTTATCACTTCCTGATCAACACAGAAGTATTCCACATGCTTAGGTAAGATGCCTAGTTTTTACAAAACTGGGGTTATTGTATATGACTTCCTCAAATTCTTCCTGTCTGTCTCAGATTCTCTGTGTGATATTCAGTTGACTTCGATAACCATCAGTATTTTCGTAATATCAGCTGGAAGCCATAAGCAGAAAGCTGACATTTCCTCAAATTTCCACACCTTACTCCAGTTCTCCAACAAAACTTTCACACACTCACTAACGACTATAGACTTTGGATCAGGCCCAGAAAAAAAGACATGGTTGAAGTAAACACGAATGAGTCTTTAATGGTGAAACAGAAAAATCTCTTACTTGAAAAAGACTTTTATTAAAGGTTTATACATGTGCCAAAAATTTCAATAACAATTATTTTCTTTTATTTATTTTCCATTTTTTGGCTTTGTTTTGTTTCAGATACTATATAAAAATAGATCATTTGGCACTGAGTATCTTCATTGTGTGTGTATCCTTTCTTTCAGTTTAAGAATTTATGGCAAGCTGAGTGTTCACATTGAAGAGTATGTGTCACAAACCTCAAACATGACTGCATATCAATTCATACTAAATACAAACATTCAAAAAATGTTTTGAATGATACTGTCAAAGTTTTTAGCTGAAAATGGGCTACAAGGCATGTTTAAAGAATACAAGATGCTGGCAAATACAGTGGAAACCTGGAAGTTCCCAGTGATTACAGATTGAAACAAAGCTCTACTGTGCACTTCAGGACAATTAATATTATACAGTAGTAGAAACAAATATAACTGAAACATTAAAAAAAAAAGTCATTTATGCTCTAATATGTATTTATAAGTCATCTACACATGGTTTCTTGACTCAATTTCTGGATATCTGAAAAGGTAAATAACTAATTAAGCATACTGGTAAGCAAGACCAATAAATGACATTATCATGTAGTGGTTAGTAAGGTATGATAAAAATCTAGATTGCAAGTGTCTGTTCCTTGCCAGGTCACTGACTTTGTAAGAGATGTTGATTGTTTTGGTTTAGCTTATTTAATCCTAAGGCAGGATAATAATATTTCCCAGGGCATAGTGCTTCAGAGCATAGTTCAGGGACTTAATTAATTGACATGTGTGGTGTGTTACATTCCTTGAAAGTGTAAAATATACAATTAATAAGATATATTATTATTATTCTACTGAGGGATTCCATTGACTGAAGGCAGGATGCACAGCCAGGAAGAGCTCTTCAAATCAATGTCTCTCCTGAGCAATTAAGTGGCAGCAGAGATCATAAAGATCTTTTTTTAATCTCCATTTGGCAAAATAGTTATGTATTTTCCTTTTGCATGTAGATCAAATCATTGTGATTGAGATCTTTATTATTTTTAGAGTAGATAACTCCGACAGTCATTGGCTTAGGCTGACATGCACAAGCCAAAGGCATGGTATAATAGGCAAAATCCACTCTGTAGTGTTCAGCAGTCAGGAGAGCAGAGACTGATTATGAGAAGGTTCAGCTTTTCCCCTGAGCTACAGTCAAGAATATTGAGATCCAGTGAAAAAATGCAGATACCAGAATAGGTCAGATCGTAGGAAGTAATCCTGATTTCTCTTTGCTTGGAACAGTGGTAGTTTACTAGTGCAGCTTTTTAGACATAAAATTCTGCCTATTTGATGTTTTGTAAAAGAGAGCTGTTGACATAGGTCTTTTTCAAAGCCACATACTGATCTGGCCAATGAATGCTGTAACACTCCAAATAAACAAGAACACTGTAAATAAGCATCTTTGTAAAATAGTGTATTTGAAATGTATCTAAACTGCATAGTGCTGGGGAATGTCTCAATATGCCAGAGGTTACCAGGTGCTTTGACTCAGGTACAGAACTAGTTTCAGACAGATTTATTTGTGGAACAGAGACTTTGAAGCTAAAACCCTACAAATAGCTCCTTATTGCCCACAGAATGATTGTGATACTTAAGCCGTCTTTAATGAGGGAGTTTAGGTGGCTCCATGAGGTAGCAATATGTGGTATTAACAGGCTTCCGGTCGAAACTGATATCTGAGGTCTTATATTTTGGAGGTGTATGAGGATGTATGATCTAGTAACACATATGTAGATATTACAATATCTACATATTGTGAGATGAAGTTGAGTGAATTTTCACAGTGTCCCCTATTGAAATTTTAGGCACTTAGACAGTCTGCCACTTTAAAAAATATGGTTAATACAGTGCTATAAAGCCTATTAATACAATCCTAGTATTACCATTCAATAGCTGTTTGCTTATAATTTTCAACATTATGATGTTATGCCAAATGTTGCCTTTCCTATTCTAATCAGGTAGATCACCTCATTTTTTCAACATAGGTGCAATTTTATTAGTTCATCTCTTACTTCACTTAAAGACAAGAAATGAAAAAGAGGACAGAATCTCTATTATTCATTTTCTATGTAAACACAGCTTTGCACAGACTAGTCTGAAACCACATTGGCCAGCGCAAAAAGAAAAACTTTTGGGATAAAGATGAGACTCCTACAAAACCCAGATAATTCCATTCATGCTATGAGTCTGAGAACCTCCCAGCTGCTGTGTGCCTCCAGATTGTGTAGTATTACATCCCGAGGGGATTCAGTCATCATCTTGTCTTTACCATTGTTGCTCTACTTTAAGGACTGTAGGCTATTCTTTCTCTCCTTCCAGTGCCTTGTTTTTTGAAAATGTCTGAGACTACCAGAGAGTAATGCATTTTTTTCTAAGGTAGCAAGTGATGGACTCAGATTTGCTACCTACACACATTCTCTCTTCTTTGTCAAGCGGAATACAGATTATTTTCAACACACCAGCTAGAGAGGGAAGGACAAAGTGGGGGCTCCCTGCCTTGCCCAGAAAAGCCTGGAATAGGAGGTATGGCAGAACTTCTGTGCAGATGCACAGAAGTGGGGGTGCCGAAAGGGGTCAGTACCTGAGTGCTCCTCAGCCGGTGACTGTCCCACCAATGGGTGCACGATTAACCTAAGCATTTCAAGGAGAGTTATGGAGAGGGTGTGTTTTTCAGTCCTTTTAAATACAGCAAGTGTGCAGAGGCTGAGAAAAGGATGTTTGGTCCTTTCAAAAGACAAGGATTACGGAGGATTTTACTCATTCATAATTATTGTACCTCTAGAAGAAAAAGGTAGAAAAAAATGAAAACTTGTGTTTTCCTGTTACACTTGAAATTTATCTAATTCAGAAACAAGACAACATCATACATACTTCTTACTTCTGTATCATTGTTGCAGTTACTTTACTTAACAGGATTTTACTGAAATAGGAGCTAATGTGAACAGAATATATCAGCAGAGTATAAGATGAGGTCCACAGACTAAGCTAAGATCTTTTTTCTGAACAAAACACCTTCTGTGTCAACAAGGATTTTGTAGTTTGTTTATACTAAGGGTAGAGGGGCAAAAGAAAGCATTTGAAAAAAAGCTTAAAAAAAAGACGTGTTTATACATAGGAAAAAATTTTTGGCATTTTTTTATCAAAAAAATCTATTAAGATGGCAGGGATCTTCTCATAGATTTCCCTGGTCATTGGTTCGGGCCCCGGTTGAACAAATAACAGAATTTAAAAAGTAGAGAGAAAGAAATTTAAATGACAAGACACAGACTTACAGTTCTAACAATGTGATATGGCTACTGTTTCTTACAGTCATATATTTGTCTGTAACACTGGTGTGAAATATAATTAAAAGAATGCTTTGATCTCTACAGACAAACATAAAAATAAGCTTACCACTTATTCAACTACTTACTAAAACTAACTGAGAGAAGGGTTTTTAGACAATTCATCACTAGAAAATTAGCTGTCAGTGAATACAATAATCTCTTTCAACAAGAACAATGTACTTATTAAAAAGTGTAAATTGCTTCTACATGACACAATTTTATCCTTGCTGGTTGGAAAATACTAATCTTTCATGAGCACTTTTCCAACAACTACAAAATTACCTTTACACAGTATGTGCAAGACTACAAAAACTTTTAAAAGAAACATTTTAAAAATTTGTTTTTAATTGAAAATATATATTGCACTTATAGAAGACAGTATTTCATCCAACATGTAGAACTGACAACATATGTTAATCCTTTCTGCCTGTGGTCCCTGCATTCTGAATTGCAAGATCTTTATTTAATTATTCAAAATCTATTTTAGAACAATTAACATGACCTATATAAAATGGTAATCTCTTCCAGTGTAAATTGATTTCCAGGAGGAAAACAAGATTCCTCTTCAAAAGGCAGAAAGATGCAAAATACTAAAAATTCCCTCTTCACGTTTTCCTCCAGCCCCATGGGGTAGGAGAGGCAGAATCCAGCACAGGTGAAGCCAGCACTTAGGACTGGGAGATGGTCTCCAACAGTAGCTGAAACTAGCAGGAGCATCTGGAACGATCCAGACTCATCTGGGATCCTACACTCCCTCCACAGCTGTCACCCACAAATGAAAGTAGTAGTTTGCTGTTGGCAAGTGAATCTGCAAATTAGTTTCTTTCCATTGCTTTCTTACCGTATACCACTTCCTTCTTCACCTCCTTTATTATTCTCTCCCTTCCTTAGGATGGCCTTTGTGTTGCTCCCTACTGCATACATATTTAGTTGTGATTCGCAATGAATTCATAAGATACTTCACTCTTACCCAAGAGATAAAACCACTTCTGAACTGGAGGTACAGTCCTGTTATGCATCTCTTTGTAAAGAAAAAAATAGCATTTAGTTGCAGCTGTAGTTAAGACTGATTTTGTTCATAGCCCTTGGACCTGTTCAGGAGTAATGCACAGATCTGGGATGATGCTGAGATGCACACTCCATGGTATCTCCTTTCTTTGGGGAAGTCTAATCTTTCCAGCAGTGATACATCTAGTAAAACCATATTAGTTATAGCTCTGGATAGTACCTGTTCCTAGAGTAGATCTGCACTTGCCTGAGCAGACTACTATGCGTCCTTGCAATTTCTGCTCTTGTCAGCGAAACTCCTAGCACCCACACACATAAGCTAAGGTTTGATCACTATTTATTCATCACATTATCTTGTCTTCCATCTTTTGGATTGTTTCTTATCATGCTAAATTTGAACTTTTAATATTATGTTTATATGCTTAGTAGCCAGCACAGTAGGTTTTTAAGCACTACAAGAATAAAAAAGAAAGTGAAAGGAATATTCTGAAACCTTCAAGTTCTTTAAGATTCATGACCATTTGAAGACAGATATCTGGTTCCCTTAGGCACATCTGGAAATTCTTGTCTTAAAAGACCTGTACTTAAAGAGTACAGGTGAAACAAAATGATTATGTAAAACATTTAGTGGTTCATCAGACTTCAAACTAATGTGCATAATTTGCATTAAACCCCACACTTCTAATAGTTTTAGCTTCAAGTTCCAAGTTCATTTCACCTTAAAAGATTTGCTGGCAATGTTCCTGCTATGGTTTTAAGCTAATGTGCTTGAAGGAATTAAAAAAAAAAAAAAAAAAGAGAAAAGGAATTTGACAGCACTTTACAGACTAGTTTTACACAGGAATTTAGCAAAGGACTGGACTGTGGTGCTCCTTCCTTAGAATTGCTATGTAACTTCCTCTTTTGGGGAGTATTTTTGTGTGATGGTTGAGGTAATGCAATAATTTTAATGGAAAAGATACCCACACCTCTCAGTCCTCGTGTTGGCTGCTTCCCAGCATGGTTCATTCAGACACCTTTGTAGTAATTTCTTGATGACATCTGAAGCTCTTTGTGACTGAAATCTTAAATTTTGCATCTAAATTACAGGAGCATTTAGACTGAAGAAGCCTCCTATTGCTCTTTGCTGAACATACATATGTGATCAAGAAGTTGATCTTTTAGAGCAGAAAGACTGGAACCCCTTCTTTTGTTAAGATTATAGGCACACAAACCCTGGTGAATAGTATAGTAACATCAAATGAAAGAAGCAGATATAATCTGCTTTAGCAGGAAAGGACTGAAGTGTGTCTAAAATCTGTAATTAGAGAAGAGAAAGCCAAGACAAATATTGCTACTCTTTCTCAGGGTTCTGCCGAAAGCTATAGAAAGGCTGGAGTCATAATTTGATTTGTTTTAAATCCTATGAATTGTCAGTGTCACAACTCCATTACAAAGTGCAAAAATGAGGCCTTTGCTTGTAGTGCTACTTTTCTAAAAGGTTGAACTTGAAGCAGGTCCTGCTACTGCAAACACCATAACAGGGACAGGTATTCCAGAAGACTTTTTCCACATCAGCTCCCTGAACTGCGTGAAAGACTTTGTGCAGAGCCCATATTGCCATTTTGCTGCTTTGCACATCCAAATGGCCTCAAAGAAGGTGAGAAGAGGGACTGGACTAACTAGTTAAATGCACGGAGATAAGTCTTGCAGACAACTGCCCCTCTTTTCCCTCTAGCACTACCAGAGAATTTAGACGGGTAGTATTTGGAGGGAGTCTGAGTCTCCCTCTTTTTGCATTCCTTTCTGATGTCTGTTCTGCGATCCCACGGCTACCCCTGTGCGTCAGCTAAGGGATGCCAGCTGCCTCAGTGAAAGCTATGTAAAATTCTGGTCAACCAGGATGAGAAATCCAAACTAGAAGAGACATAAAGTAGAGTTATTAGGATGATCAAGGGACCAAAAAGCACTCTGAGGGAAGACAAAATAATGGTTTTTTTAGCTTAGCCAAATATGGGGAGACATAAAGTGTGTTATGCACGTTAGAGTGTAACCACCATGTAAATTAAACAACAGTGTGGAACGCTGGGAACAGAATGACCATATGCAATTTAAAAGAAAGGTTCTAAACCTCAGAGGAAACAGGTTTTCTTCTGAAATAACCTGACAGTAGTAGCAACGGGAACAAAAAAATCCAACCCTGCTGGATTTTAAGGTTAGTGTATGACTACGTCATTAAAATGCCTCTGACACTAGAGGACTGCTTTTGCCAATCCTGATCTAATCCTCTGCCTCATGTTCCATTGATCCAAAGGAAAAAGCATTTCACAGAGACTGGAGGAGACTGCGATGAAAACAGCTGATCTCGCTGTAGTCAAAAAGTCTACCTGGCACTGCCACTGCTATGGAGAAGAAAAGTGCTGGTGGCACTGGTAGACAGCTCAGCCACCAGGTCAGGTGAGGTGAGCACAAAGGCTCAGATAATGTGCAATAATAGATACAGCAAAAGCACCTCTCCCCTCGCTTGGCCAGTAAATCTGCCTGGCAGATTATAAGCTTCATGGCATTAAGAAGCATCAAGCAATTATGGTCACTTAACATTTCATCAAATGAAGAGAGATGTTTTTTTAAGAGATATACTTTTAAAGTGCTGGCTGTGTATAATTGTCCATACGTCAGAGGTAGCAACTTGTTAGCACAGCCAATGGTAGACTAATTATTTTCCAGTAGTAAGGAAAAGCAAAAGCCCTTCAGACAGACATTTCCTGAGAAGATTTACTACAGCAATCAGTAAAGATGGAGGAAAATATAGCAAATCACACAAGAACTTTAAAGTGTAAGCATGTGCAAACTGGAAGTCTTTTGCTCTGCTCTAAAATATCCCAGTAAATGTACATTTCTACTGTCTAGGAGGGATGAGACTTAAGAGATAATAAGGTTTATATGACATTCAGATTCCCAGTAAAGCAGGCGATGCAGACTTCTGATTATTGTAAAGCAAAAGGGTACAAGGGGAAGGATCCTTTTGTGGAAATCATGAATCTTTCTCTTCATAATCTTTCATTACTAGTCACTCTCAGCATTAGGTAATTAGACAAAGTGGTACCAGTGTCATCCTATATGGATCAATTATGTGAATTATTAAATCAAAGGTTATATAATTAATACTTTTTATAATTATGGACAATTTTTCAAAATCCATTTCCTGAAGCATCCTGGAAATTCCAAAGTGTACTTTTCTATGTTCTTGTTTCTGTTGTATTGCGAATACAAGTGATACAGATTTTCAGTCCCAGGTGGAGGCAATTCCAGCTTCTATATCAACATTTGCCTAGGCTTCCCAGTCTTTACTCATTGTCACCTTACTGTTCTCTATTTTATACTTATAACTCTGTTTTGAAACTTCTCTTTGTCTGCATTTAATATGCCTACACTGCAGGGAGTACTTATCATATTTATCATACAACTGGAATCAAAGATTATAAGGGTAAATGCCTGTAAGGGACATGCTAGAATTTAAATGTTGACTGTCCTTAATGATTGCTGTTCTAACAATGTGAAACTGCCTCCTAAACAGGCATAAAATGTTCCCACTTGGAGGCCTCTCTTTACAATCATTCCAATCAGTGCCAAAGTCTAATAGATTCGGTGGAATACAAATACATCCTTGAATTGTTTTTATGAAGACTGAAACTGAAAATAAAAAACATGCATCAATTAAACCAGAAGAAAATACTGGCACTTCTCAGAAAGATAACAGAAACCTAGACTCAATCTTATATTAGGGAAGGACTGTGCAGCTTTAGACTTTGCCCTACAGCTGGGAGATATAAGACGTCCTTTGACTAAGTCTGATGACTGACTGGTTCTTGTGGAATAATTTTCAATTAGGATTTTTCATCCTCATCCTAATAAGACCACTTACCCTACTGTGTACTTTTACTGAAATATGAAAACTAACATTTGTTTTGAAAAGTAATGTAACATTTTGAAAATTTTTTTCTCTGAATACAAAAAGAGATTAAGTCAATGTTTCTAAAAACATACTCAGGGTGGCCCATGACATACTGTACAAAAAATTAAAACCAAAAGATTTTCAAGTTTCAGTTTTCCTCACAATGCAACATAATTAAGTCCTGCAGGACTTTCCAGGCAGTAGTCTATTGGGTGTTGCCATCTGCCACTTGCTGAAGTATTTCAATGGAAGTACTTCAGGAAAGATTTTTCAATAAATATTTCATTAAATTGTAACATGAAGGCACCTGGACACATTCACATCAGCAAAATTTTTTTTGGTTTATTAAAAAATATAATGGGTTGCACACAGAAGATATTTCAGTGATGCCTTTAATTCTGGGTTTTCCTGTTATGGACTCCCATGCTTCCATGAGCCTTCACTGAAAGTAATGTCTAGATTTTTGTCTCAGAGATGCAGCAGTAGCTCACATTCATAAGTCAGACCACCAGAAAAACAGTGGGAATATTGATGATTTTCTTTGTTAAAAACCACAAAACTGACAAAAATGGGATCACATTAATGCATTAGAAACCATACTGCTTTTTTTAAAAATGAATTTCTTTTCTATGTCTCAGATTTAAAAAGAAAATGCTAGAGTGCAGCTTTGTTCTTCTAAATGTGAAAAAAACTATCTGAAGTTTACAGGAAGGACACCTAAAGGAACACATGAAAAAGAAATATTTTGCTGCTGAAAAATGACAGCAATTTCTTTTACATGTGCAAAAGGCTCTGCATGTTTGATTTGTCATCCTGCACTGCCAGTGCATGCATATGCACCAGCTCCAGGAGGATGTTAGACCATAACCTTGCACAGGAGGGAATTTCTGCAGAGTAGACACTTGTCAATATGAGGAAAATGTCATCTTAGCCTTTCTCACCTTGTGTACAACATTTCCACCTCATTTTGGGTCCCACACTGTGCCAGTCCTTTGGGCACTGTCCCTTGCTCCAGCAATCATCAACTCATTCCTGTTTCTGCTATCACTACCACTTCTGCTGGCAGATCATCACAGTTAGCAGAATTCCAGCAGATTCCCAGACATCTAGGAAAACCAGGCAAATGGCCAGGACACACATTCCTGCCAATGTGGCAGCTGTATGTACCACTTCCCTGCACTGCCCAGGCTCCCAGGGGCTGGAGTCCAAAAGATTTTGTTGCTATGAGAAAGCCATTCCTTCCTTTTAGGCATGAGACCACACCTTCTCTTATTTTTACGGACTTTTTTACTTTTTCTGTGTTCCCCTCTCTCTTCCTCCTTCCATCTCCCCAGGCACACTGTAAATTAATAAAGTGAACTGGAGGTGTTCCCACCTTCCGTTTTCATTCTCCTTGCAGTCTGAGCATAACTGATCAGGGAGCAGAAATGCTGATGCAGCCTATGCTCGGAAAGGGAGAAAGCAGTCAGGTGTTTCAGTCCATACTAGTTGCTAAGAGGCACTGGAACTACTCAGCAGCCAAAATTTGAGGGGACAGATAGCCACAAGGGGAAAAACAAGTTAACGAAGCATGTGTGCCCATGCCCACCACCCCCCAAAAAAAAAGAACAAAGAAACAACCTCTCTGATGGCAAACTAGAGACATTACTCACTCAGTCCACCAGGCCTATGCATTTTTCTAGCTATTCCAAATTACAAAGCAACTCTAGGAAAACAAAGGGGAATTTCTTCTTCTTTCAACAAAAATAACCTGCTTTTTCTTTTTTTTCTTACCTTTATTCTTTGTGTTAACCTGCAACTATATCTTTGCAGTCTATTCCATTCCTTTTTTCTATTCCTTCATTTTATGTTCTGACAACCCCAGGTGTCCAAAGAGATCTTAGTATTGTAATGCTCAGAATCAAGCCCCTAAGTTTCAGGCACCTTATGCTGCAGTGGAGAATACAGGGTCCATATATGAGTTGTGTATCTCAGAACATGGTTAAAAAAAAACTATATCTTTGATACAGAGGGGCCTAAATTAACACATCACAATGCTGAAAACATTGACATGGCTTAAATCCTACCCATCTCTAAAGCTTAGGTAGTGAAAGTCATTTCTCTTCCCCTCAAGATTTTCCATCCCAAAACCTCTAGAAAAGAAAACTCTGCTCCACATGACCCTGTTTTTTCAAAACATGAGCAGAACTTGGTTCTGACTTTCAAAAGGACAGAAAAGATGTCCCTGGTGCCTGATGCACTATTTTAAGTAATTGGTCTGAGTTTAGAGCAGTCCTTCAGGAAAATCGTGTTTACGCTTTCTTTTAGGACAGAGGATATTTCAGTCTTCAGTGTTTCCATGTGAATGCTTGCAAGTGTGCTTGGGGTATTCTCAGTCACCACTACAGGTGGTTACTCCTGCTGGTGAGAGTAGGCAAAACATGGGGCAGAGGAAAATAGAAGATGGATGTATCTAGGGAAGAAAGAGTAGTGTTTCAGGTGCAGAACAACTTTTCTGCAGCCCTGCTGCCAAGGCAAACTATCCATTGGAACAAGACTATTTCCTTGTAGATAAGTAGGACACTTACTTTGGCATAGATAAACCTGTAGTTTAGCCTCAGTTCAGTGATTCAGTGGTGATGTCTGCATTTCACATGAATTAGATGAAATGCAAGATAAGCATCATGGACATTTTAGAGCCAGAGGAGAATATACATTACATAATTCTTATGTGTTGTGGGAAAAAGGTGACATGTCTTTGCTTGGGTGATTCTGAGCAAACCAAATGCATATCTTCAGATAAACAGCAAAAAAGGTGTTTCTATGGAATTTAGATTCTTCACGGAACATGTAGCAGAATTTTTGAGAATCATGTTTTCAAACTAGATGCCTAATGCAGAAGCTAGGTAGAGCCTAACTTTGTCTCCACTCATGGACCACACTTTTTCTCACCCCTTCCCATTGGCATACCTGTTTTTTTCCTTTCTCTTGTGGCTGTTTTTCTACTGTAGCTGGTTTAGAAGGAGAAACCAGATAAAGCCTCCACTCCCACCAGAAACTGCAGAGAATGGCTGCTGTAAAAACCACTGACTAGGGCTGTTCTGTCCTTATTTTTGATGTTTGTGAGAGATCCTTATTATCCATAGATAATCTGGTTTTCTGTCAAGAAACCATGAATCATGAATTATTCAGCACTACATGAGCAATTAGGCTCCCACTGTATGACAGGAATCTCTGTTCTAAACCTAGATCTCTTACAAAGTGTGTGAGAAACCATAGTTTTCTCACTAAGCCAATCTTCCATTAAGAAAATACCCTAAGCTATTATTATTCGTTACTATTCTATAGTAATAAATTACATTCCTGGAAAAAACAAAAAGCTACCTGAAATGAAGCTGGACAAAAATAAATCTATTAATATATAGTGTGTGCAGGGAGGTGCAAGAAATAAATGTTATATTGTTTCACTTGTGATAGGCAAATAAAACTAAGGTAAAATCAAACTGTCAAGTATTAAAATTAACCCTCCTAAAGGATGCTTGTATGCATCCTTTGTACTGTCAACATCTAAGTGGGATTTCACCTCCTCTGTAAGAAGAAAAAGAGTGGAACAAATCAGCAAACCACTGATTTAATGATTGCTTTTGTGCAAACATATCAACATGTGAACTCATGCACAAGAACATACACACACCAAGCGATAACAACTTCTATGCCTGTTATGTGGACAAAGATAATGTCATTATCATCCATCTGAACTTAAAATGCATTTTCCATTAACACACAAAAGATCCCCCAGGACTGACAGTTAGAGTACAACCCTTCCAACCACTCTCTGATTGTTTCTAAAGTTTATAAGAAGCCAATCCTTCCAGGGAATTGTATTCACAACTTCCAATTTCTGAAAATTCTTCCTGCATTTAAGGTTATCTTATGAACTTAAAACTGAAGATGTGTTTGGTTAAAGTATCATTATTTACACTCTTGTGTAAGTTTTATTTCTGAGTATCACCTTGTATAGATCTGATAGGAGCCTTTTTTTTAATCGTCAGTGGTGTTAGGGAGTTCAGTGAGGATTCGAGAAAATATTGCCTAAATCCCAATGAATTTCACAGTAGCAAGCTGTGACTTCCTACTGCTTCTTGATACTCAACACTTTGCCTTTCTATATTTCTAACCAAAAGTAGTAGCTGGCAAAAAAAATATTGTAAACCAAAGTCAGGAGAGTTATTGTAAATGTAAATGTTATACCATATTGTGCCAATTTTCACGGCAAAAAGGAATACAGGAACTATTACAAAGTCAGGAGTAGGACTCTAAGTATTGCTAATTGCTATCTCTGAATATTAATTTATTTTTAAAATTAATCCATACAGTTTCATAGCCTTTTAAGTATTCTTCCCATTAATATTCTAGCAATGACTTTTGCTGCAGGTTAGAAATTTTTGTAAATCTATGTATGTTTCCTATTCAAGGTCTGATAAAATAAAGTGTGCTGGGTGAAATATTCATGGGAAGACTTTCAGGATTCTATTATAAAAATCAAAGTTTGTAATTCTGAACACTTACAGAGGAAATCTAGATCTCAATCTTTTATTGTTGTGCCAACCACTCTATACCATTCACTCCATATAAATGTAGTGAAAAGACAACACTGAACTGCAAAAGCGTAACATCCTGGAAAGTCATTAATGACACATTCACCTACAATTTTTTTTTTCCTCAGCTGGGGAACTACAGTCATCACACAGGCTCTGAGTGAACCCCCATGACAGTACCCAAAAGCCTAACCACTTGGACAAAGGAGGCCTCACTGCATGTCCCCAGCTGGAAATGACTACCTGAATCCGTTAGGACCTAGAAAATAAGGTAACACCTAGTTCAGAAAGCAATAAATAGCTTCCTTCAGGAAGAACATGGTGCTCAGACCTCGAACACCACGTAGAATCTGCAGTCTGAGGAGAGGAAGTGCCTCATGTAGGATCTGAGCTGTCAGCCACAGTCATGGTGAGCCTCCCATTCCCAGGGGCCACCTGGGTTGGCTGGTCTAAACTGCATGAGCAGGGCTGAGCTGTGGTGTGTGTGAGGTCTGTGTTTGCAGGGCAAGCATCGCTGTCCACCTGCTGTGTTTACCCTGCCAAGCAAATTAATGTTAGGTTGTATGCCAGCGACTGCTGTGACTCTGTTTGAGCAAGCACCATACCAACCTCTCCAAGATATCCAGAAAAGTATTTCACGACTGAAGAGCAGGTAAAACACAAATGAGATTGCAATTTCTGGAGTCAGTGAATCAGACTACAAAAGACTAAGGAGAGTTTTTTGCCCCTAAGTCAACAGAGATCCAGAGCCAAGACACTGGAAGTAAATCCCAGTGTATTGCTCATAGGAAAGTGAAACCAAGGCTAAGGAGTCACAGAGGGCCTAATCCAACACTACAACGGATTACATGTTTCTTAACTGATAGTGTCTTCCTTAATTATTGTAGAAAATATGTAGCCTCATACTTGCCATTTAGCGCGAGGACTCAGGAAATCTAGTCTTAAAATCTTGCTCAGCTACATGCTCTGCAAAGGTTTAGGCATTTCAGTTGAGGTAAATGCACAAAATAATGTGGGTGCCCAAACCCTGCCTATCTTCCCCTGTAGGCCCGTCAGTTCAAATCCTGATATCCCTAACAGCCCAGGTGAACTGGTGTAGATTTTGGCAGACTAACCTAGACGTTTACACATTAGTTGGCCACATCTGAGCTAGTCATTCTCAGGCCCCTTTACAGTCACTGGAGAGAAACAAAATGAAGTAGGTATCTGCTTTTCATCCAGTGAAATATGTTTTGGAAGTGTTTATTTCAGTGATTACCATAGGATATCTAACTAACTAGGGTAAAAAAGCCCTGGTAAACAGCTAACTTACAAACACTGAAATCTCTCAGTGTTTTACAGGTCAGTTTAAGCAGGTTTCTGTTCAACATGCATTTGTTGAAGGCATGATTCTTTAGTGCCAATCTAGCTGCAAAGACAGGCAGCGAAGATGCTGAATGTAGGGCTGAGGATGACAAATTAGCTCTGTATCATGAAGGCAACTATTAAAACATTGCTGCTAAAATGCTTAGATCTGCCTCTGTCTCGATACTATACTCCTCAGTTTCTGATCTGTAAAATAGTGACAATGTACTTTACCTTTCAAAAAACTTGAGAGTATAAATACTGTAAAAAGAGCAAAATAAAATATTGTAAAGAGAACAAAAAAGCAAGAAAAACTCCACGGCTAAGTAGAGACAGAGAGATAGTAACAAGCCATTCTCTACTGATAAGTGTGTCTGCTTTTCCTGAACTAAAATTAAAAGTCCTTTCAATCTTCAGTAATTAGAATGGTCTTCAAGAGGATAATGAGGCAAATAATTTTCTTTTTTGCTATGTTTTCATTATAATGAGTTCAACCTGAAAAAAACATTAAAGACCAGCTCCTCAGAGATATGAAGATGGATAATTCATCCTGAAATCAGACAGAACTTCCTCTGTAGATCCAGGTCCAAGCTATTTTTTAGACAAATTCAGCAGAAAACCAGCTTAATAATTAGTAATATCTTGCCTATCTAATTGAAATGTATTGAAAACAAGAAAATGTTAACTATTTTGCAGTTTACCATTTTCCTGTACATGATTAGATTCACTGATATGTTTGCATTAAATGATACAAAGTATTCACATTTACAAAGTGCAGGTATAGCTGTACTTTCAGGGATTGCTGCACCATCAGTGGTGTAATGCTCCTAATATCTTCTCCAATGTCTGTAATGGAGATGGAAAGACAGAGTGATTTGCCCATGGCACAGTTTTCTTGAAATATGTATTATTTTCCCAGATGGGTAGCAATGTGTCAGAAATCACAGTCAAATGAACTAATTTTCCTAATTTAAGAAACAGGCTAAAGGAAATGAAGTTTAAATACTACCTAGGAACTAAGTAGCTGCATGGCACTATGGACACAGGAAGGGAGAAGACTCCCAGGCCACAGAGATCAGGCCAGTAGCTACTGCTGGGGAGAGAGAAGAGAAGAGAAGAACTTAGGAAAAAGGCGAGAGCATGGTCCCACCAAAGAGCATCTCAGGGAACAGGAGGAGAAGACCTACATCTGTATATGAGTCTAATCTCAAGGGAAAGAAAAACAGGAAACACTGTTTTTTCCCCCTTAAATTTCCAACATCCTTCCAGCAAAAGCATCTCAGATTCTTAGATCTACAGGTTTTTGAGATATGGTATTCCTGCCTACTCTCAATTGCCCTATCTGTTTGCAAAGTTCAAGTTCCAGGGGTAATTTCATTATCTGACATTAATGTTTACTTTTCAGAAGACTTCTGGAATATATCCTCTCTGGAGCTGCCAGGGCAGCAGGCTTCAAGGGAAAAGGTGAGTGTCCCTGACACATTCCAGAATAAGAAAAAAGACAGCTTGTCTTAGAAAAAAGCAAAGTGAAAACTTCAAAAGAGAAAGAAATAATGCAAAGTAAATTCATAACATGATTTGCATATGTTATAAAACTTCACAAATCATTCAGAAGTTTGCGATGTCACAAAGAGCTCTGATTCATATGAAGAATTTTGGCAAGTTCTCTTAAATTTCTGGTTTTTAATTTTGCACCAATTTTCTTCAGGATTCTAGTAATTACACTGCCTCACAGAATTGTAAACAAAAAGGACTTTCTGTGCTTTTGAGGCCTTTCCCTCTTTTGTATCTCAAAGAGAATCAGGAATACCAATATTTTTCAACTTTTTCGCAGAAGTTTCCTTGTCTTGACAGGGGTAATGGATTGGCTTCGCAGGTTAAGTTCATTCTCACCCACAGTTTAGGAACCTTCAAGACTGGAGATAATAAGAAAAACAGCACTATCTAATCCTGTGGTATCACACAGAAATCAGTTTCATGTTCAGACATAACTAGGTCATTTTCTTCCAGAAGAAAGATAGATTTGGCATACTGTACTTTCCAAAATAAGTCCACTGCTTTATTCCCTAGTAATGGCCCTTTCTGTTTTATTATTGGCAGTCACAAGGCCAAACGATTTCAAAAGCGACCAAGCACTGATGTGTTAGGAGAAAACACAGGATGGCCTCTTCATTTGGTCCAAATGCAAAAGGTCTGCTCTGAAATGGCATTACTTTTACATCTTCTTCAATAAAGGAAATTGAAACCAGCTTGTAATGTATCCATTACACTTACCAGTAATTCCTGTCCTGAATTACTTCCTTTCAATCTCAGTGAAGTCAGTTACATTCTAACTCACAACATTAAGTCAGTTATAATGCTAACCCGAGACTTTTGCTTTCAATAGTGCAATTGATTCTGCAAAGCGTTGGAAAGCTCTCCAAAAACTCCTAAAATCTTTTCTGGCAGCTGTACCTACTGCAGCAAATGACTCTTGACCCTTTTATACATACATTGTGTGTGTGTGTGTGTGTTTGTGTTGTAAATTCTCCTTTTCTTGGTAGGAAAATGAGTTGGGATGAGATACAAATCACAGTAATATTTATTGGAATACAAGTTATCAGGATATTATTATTAATAGAATCAAGCCAGTATTATTAAGAGCAGGTAATTATTCTCATGACACATCTACTCATTCCTCCCCAGCGCTGTCACCCCCAGGTGCACACTACGGCACAGACAGAGTGACAGTCACTGTCACTCCAGGGGAGGCCAGCCAGGCTGTTGGCTGACAGGGCAGAGCTGCACCAGCATAGCGGTGGTGGTTTCCAGGCAGGGGTGCAGGGAGTCCCTCCCGGGGTCCCTCGGCTCCTCAGCAGCCCTGGTGTCTCCGACGGCGTGTGGCTGCCTCTGGCACCCCGGGTGTGCTCTGGGCTGCACGGCCCGCCCTTGGTGTCAGTGTGTCTGGGTGGCCTTACACGTGCTCGGCAGCCTCTGGGTCTGCTTTTGTTTCTTGCAAATGCAACAGGACCTCAAGTCTCCAGAGCTTGTCAGAGTTTGGAAGGCTTTCACATATTTCCTCCCAGTATATACTTTACTTCTCTTCAGCCTGCTCTGTTTTCACCCATGGGTGTAGGTAGGACCCATTTGCACTCATTTGTGCAGAAGGAGCCTTTGCAACACATGAATGTGTGTTTGAGTCCTGACTTCAATCTACTCTCCTCCCTCTAGCAGAACTGTCCTATAAAAGAAGCTGCATCTCTGGTGGACCCTGTTAATATGTTAAAACAGATAGCACACCTCACAAGGGTTAAGTGTACTTTGGGGGCTAGGGGGTGGCAGGGCAGGACTGTCAGACACCTTAATTTATCATTATTCACACCTGAAAGAAGTGTCAGTAAATAAACCCCCAAATGTTGATGGCATGTGTTGTGTTGTAGCAGACACAAAAATGTCCCCTGTGCTACTTACAGAGCCAAGTACACTGTGATTAAGAAAAACTGAGCCCAAGCCCCAGCTGGTGTTTGACACAGTTGCCAAAGTGGAGTATCTGGTCCACTGAAAAATAAATATTACCGATAGGTCCCTATACAGTAATCTGAAATTATTGCCCTGAGAATTGTAGAGTTGATAATGTGAAATGAGCAAAAAATGCTTGGCTGAAACCAAAGCACAGTGGATTTTCTAGGGAGAGGATGTTAAAAAGGGGGCCACGGCTCCATTCGTTAATCTGACTACACCTAGCCACTCGGTACAGTAAGAGCCAAGCTGAGTCCTCACTCTTTTCCTTCTCTCTCCCCTTCCCATCCATGTAACTCATAGAGTTTCATATCCAGGGAAGTAGATTGGAGAATGCGCAATGAAATGAGTAATGTAATTTGGTGCTTATTGTCGCAGAAGAGACAGCATGGTGTTGGCTTCTTCCATGTCAACAGCAAACAAAATTCAATTATTGTTTGGATATGATCAATTATTGCCAAACTACCTGCCAAGTCTATTTGCTCTGTTGGCATGAGAAGAGCTCCTCCAAAGCTCCAGAAACTCCTCCAGAAAGGATGTCAAGTGCTCCTGTGGTAAAGAGAGAAGGCAAGGAGATGAGAAGCAGAACATTAAGAAGAGGTACTGAATGACAAGAAGAGCTTTTTGGGCTGTAGTTTTGCTGTGTAAAGCCCTAAAGTGTGACAAGGAAAGTAGTGTCAGAACAGACCCCAGATGGAACCGAAAAGGCTGTCAGCTGTGCTTCACAGGCGCTCCACAGTGCCCAGAGAAAAAAAATGCCTTGCAGCTGGTCAGCGGAAAAATCACTGTGATGCACAGCGTAAAAATGTCACCAATATTCTATCATTACCACCACAATTTACACGTACAACAAACACTCTCTGAGACTTTTCAATTAAACCAGAAAAGAAAAGCCAACTGTCTGTGCAAAAAGGCATTCATGTGTATTGATGCTTCTTAGAATCTGACTATTTCTCTATTCAGTAGCGCAGGGCTGTGAGCCTACGCTGCTTAACTATGCAGACATCTTTAAATTTTATATGTTAATTGACATAAAGTAGCAGATATCCGGTAGAGATACGGTTCTATATGGTTATATTTTAGTAATCTTGCAAGTGGTGATTGGCAGGTAGCTTCTGAACTCTGCAAGCTTGAGGTAACAATTTTGTTATGGGGATGATGAATCAAGAAAATGGTGACAGTCCAGACAACGACGGGAAAATACAGGTGCTTGTCACTTTCTTACTTGTAGAACAGGGAAGGGATTAGATTGTAAATAATTTTAAGGTAATAAAACCTGGAATACATAGGCATATCTATATTCAGTCACATCACTATATGCAAGTGCATCATACTAGAAGGTCTCAATTTTTAGAACTTTTTTTGAAAGCTACTGCAGTTGATACTCACCTGTGTTTTGTGTGCATACTGAGGAGGGGCGCATATGAAAATTGCAGGTGTGTGAGCATACTACTTTATCTGACTTCAACCTATATGATGTGAATTTTAGAAAGTGACAAGGGTTATAACTTAGAACCCATAAAAAATATTATTTACTGTAAAGAAATTCTGCAGAGAGTAATGCCAGAAAAATGAGTTGAAGGCATCATCAAGAAAGTGGCAAACAAAACGGCAATTTAGTAAGATCACTTTTCTTAGCAAGTGGAAGTAGACCTACTGTTGTGTCCACCGGTCTCAAAGAGGTTTTTCCTGAATACTTAACCAATTACTTCTACTAGGCAATTATTGGGAAGATATTGATGCTGCCATACCTCCAACAGGCACTGATGAAGTGATATGAGGTTGCATGGTCCATCAAGTCCAGGTTTTCTCCTGCAAGCCAAGGACACCCTTCCCACCCTCCTGACTGCAGAAACAGGTTTGACACTCATGGTGTGGCCATAACAGTGGGTTGATTATTTTTTCTAATTTAAGCTGCAATGGTCAAGTGCAGGGCTGCTCAGCAAGTACCCTCAAACAGCACCAGTAGTGTGATGTGCAAACCTTATTCTATCTTTTCCTGTTTTTTGACCATCCTTTTCAACACCTTTATACTTCCCTTTTTCCGCTCCCAGTCCCAAAGAAACCACTCACTGATGAGCAGTTCACGTTTGTTCCGGTATCAGTATGCCTGCTACCTAGGCAATCTCTGCCTTATGTGGTTATCACTGATACCTTTGCACTAAACACTTCTGGCCTTTGAGGATTTTAATCTCCAAAAGACCACTGGACCCCCATTATCTACAAAATTTGACCATCTGTCCCATAACTGCCCCTTAAAGACCTGGGGATTCAAACAGCCTCCTGGCACTACCTGTATTTTTTTCAACTCTTCGCCCTGTTACTGCCATATTCAGCAGTTTCTCATATTGCATCCAGTGATTTTCTACATCCCATTCAGATACCTCAGCCCTTTGGCCCTGTCACTGGCCTAATCATTTATTCGCCACCCTAATGTCTTTAAGCAGTAGGTATAGAATTACCTGTGAATACATACAGTCTATACTTTGTTGTGTACATATATATACACTGCATAATGCATTTCTGTTTGCAGAGGATCTCAAACTCTTCCACTGTGTGGAGCAATGAACTCCAGTTTGTATTCTTGTTTTATGTTTTATTGCCATTAAACTTCTGGGTTGGGCTTTACATCAACTAAAAGAAAAGCCAGGATAAATCAGAGTATAGGGTCTATTGAGGGTTTATTCAGTTGTACTGAAGTCCATGCTTTTGCCAAGAAATGCTGGGCCAGATGACCCTTGAAGTCCCTTCCAACCTGGTATTTATTTTGTGATTCTATGAAATCTTTTTCCACTGATATTACTGTCATTATGGTACATTAGATAATTGCATTCATATACGGTAACAAAGAAAACAACTTAATGTTCTAACAAAACAATTGCTTCTAAGGAAACATGTTTCAGAGAACCAGACTACACTGTAAATCTTGTAAGAGTGAAATAATTCCATTTCTATTGCATTGCCTTGCAAAAGAAAATGACAGTATACGACAATATAATGCACTTACCAAAATAACAGAACAGCCATGCTGGGCCAGACTAAAAGATCTGTTCAGCCCAGTTTGTTAATAATAGACAAAAGATGGCTGCTTTTTGCAAAATAAGTATGAAAACAGCTCACACAAATCACAGTTGCAGTACTCTGCCCTCATTTTCATCAATTTAAAGCTTAGGGACTTCCTGGGCCCAAGCTTGTATCTTTGTTGCTGTGTATGTTTATATCAACAGGCATTGATGGATTTTTTTCACCCCACGAACTAGGTCTTTAGGAGGTGGAATCAAATACTATCACCATTCCAGGCTATGAGTAACATGATAATGCCAAGTTTCCAAACTTCTGCAGAGAGTAAAGTGATCCTGAAATGATGATGTTTAGTAAATGAATTAGAGTAAAAAAAGAAGAGTCTTCTGCATATAGTAAGTAATTTGAAAAGAAAGGGCCGTAAAGTAATACCACCAGGAATGGGGAATTTTTTCAATAGCCTTTTTTTGTTCCCAGATTTTTGTTTGTTGAATTTTCAATTGTATAACTCATTATGCACAATGTAATCTATCATTTTATGCTACTTGCACACTATAATATAACACTTTTTATTGTCTTTATTAATAGAATATATTGTGACAGAAGGAAAAAATTGATTAATTTTAAGCTATTTTTAGAATTATTGCAGTGATAATAGTAATTTGCCCCCCAACCGAAGAATGTATTGAGCATAATCACAAAATGAAAAATTCTTATCCCAGAGATTTTAGATTCTAAAATAAATGTGCACATCAATTATACAGAAAAAGAAAACAGGTCCTTGGATAACATGGAAAAAAGCAACAGAAAACAAGTGAACAGGAAGTATGGATTCCATCTTGATGACAGAGATATAATGCCATGACTTATGGGTCAAAAGTCATTATATACACCCATCCTCCCACCCCCATGACCATGTAAAGATACAGAGAGAGAAAGATGCTGAAATAGTGTTACTAAGGTTACAAAGGCAATCACTCAGCTATGAAGATATGTAGAACAATACGGCAAGTATTACTTTATTTGCACATCTGTTTTTTCTGAAATAATGGAGAAAAAAATCTCTAGAGATGAACCAGATCTAATCAAGGAGATGAATGTTTAACTGTAGGAACCTTACCTGTTTATCACAAAACAATAACTGTGCAGTTAGAGAGGCAGGGACCTCTAACGTAGTGATGGGAAGGATGTCTCCCCAATTAGGGCAGCTGAACAATCCTTGCTAAAATTTTAAGAGGTAGATAGTAATTATCAAGTCCTCTTTTCAGCAGGTTTGAACTGAAAATCTGATTGTCCTGGGTTCGGCCAGGACAGGGTTAATTTTCACCAGAATCCAGGAAGGGACACAGCCGGGGGGCTGACCCCACCTGGCCAAACACAGCCGGGCATTCCATACCATGTGCCGTCATGCTGCGTTCTGGTGGGGGGGAGCTGGGCGGAGGGAACTCACTCGTGGCTCGGGAGCGCGCGGCGCCAGTGCAGGAGATCGATTCTCTGGGTTGTGCGGTTTGTGTTCTGTTTTCCCCTTATCTGTATCGTTGTTGTTGCTGTTCCCTTTGTTTGCTGTTCTGTTAAGCTGCCCTTATCCCGACCCACCAGTTTCTGCCTGTTTCTTTCCATTCTCCTCCGCACCCCAGCGGGGGGAGGGGCGGCCACGTGGCGCTTTTGTTGCGGGCTGCAGCCGAACCAGAACACTGATCCAAAGTGCTTAGCTCTCACAACTATTACAAAGTCAAAGGTAGCCCTGCTTTGCACGAAGAGCTCTGACGAGTTAGGTCTAATTTGGTATCTGAGATGACTTGCTTAGAGAAGAGCTTGATATTGCCCTGTGTGCATTAGCAAAGCTATTTAATTGAGGTCCCTGACCTACCCTCTCTCTGACTGTTTGAAACCTCCTCCATAACACATTTTACTACCCACTCAGTTAAGCCGATTCAGCTGTGTATGTGGATTCATGCTGTGAGCCAGATCAATGAAATCATCAGTATTAAAAAATAATAATACCTTTTTGGTAATATTTCAGCATTTTCTGTTTGTTTCTCCGCCTCCTAATTCCCATCAGCTGTTTTGCAGCACAGCTTCACAAGCAGCTGAGGGTGTGACAAATTCAGTCAGAGGCTGGGAACAACCGATTATATCGGTTAGGGAGGCAAACTAGTGTAAGAATAGTTTAGCAACTAGAGAAGCTGTACAGCATGGTGACATCTCACAGCCTGGCTCTGGCGGGGCTGGTTTGGTGTGTTGACACTTGCCCATCAAAGCCACTCTATCACTCCTGTCCTCAGCTGGGCAGGGAGAGAAAATATAACAAAAGGCTCATGGGTCACGATAAGGACAGGGAGAGGTCGTTCATCAGTTACTGGCAAAACAGACTCAGTGCGAAGAAATTATTTTAATTTATTACCAATCAAATCAGAGCAGGATAATGAGAAATAAAACCAAATCTTAAAAACACCTTCCCCCAACCCTCCCTTCTTCCCAGGCTTAACTTGACTCCTCTCTCTCTACTGCCATTTCACCGCAGTTTTTTTCCTTACCCTTCTTAAGTATGTTACCCCAGAGGCGCAACCACCATTGCTGATTGGCTTGGCCTTGGCCAGCGTCAGGTCCGTCTTGGAGCCAGCTGACAGTGGCTTGATCAGAATGGGGGAAGCTTCTCGCAGCTTCTCACAGAAGCCACCCATATAGTCCCCCCAGCTACAAAAACCTTGCCACATAAACCCATAACCACTACCATTTCTTTCAATCAGTGTTTACTGAGAGAAAAAACTTTCCACCTTCTTTTGGTGGAAGCTTGTGCTGGTGGCTTGGTGCGGTGCAAGCTACCGTGATCACAGCTCGGTCCAGTGAATAATCAAAGGATGATTAGTTTAGCGTCAGAGGTCCAGAAAATGGCTAAGGCTTGTGAATTCTGATCAAAGCAATTTTTTTTCCCAGTAGTCTGAAGTAAGATCTGTACATTATCCTTAGCCTCCTCCTTTCTATCTCACATAGATCCTTATTTCGGCTACTGGCGTTTGCAGATGCGCTCCTGGGTACCATAGTTTACCTGTGGATGACTGGTTATTGTCAAGGATTTTGGGGTCTTCCTCAGATTTACACACACTTGTTCCTAAGCTTCATTCGTGTTTGCTTGGAGAAAATTATCTCGTTTATGACCGATTCTGCTATGCAATAGGCAGCCAGCCTTCTCTCTTCCGTAACTATTTTCTGTACAATATTTGTATTTATGATTTCTATAGCTGTAATAATAAGTTCATCAGCTTTTATGCCAGATATTAAAAGTTATGGGTTAGCATTAGCATGAGATTTGTTATTCTTGCACTTAAGTAATCCATCAACCAAGAAATGTAAAACATAAAAGCAGTGGCACCAAGGCATATCTTGCTAGATATCAATAGGATTTTGCTTACAATCGTGTCTATTCATGGCCAACACCATGTGGCTCAGTTTATTAACAGTAGGGATATTTTTTCTTTGATATCTGTTTTAAACCTTCTTGAAGTTAATTTGGTATTTTGCTTTGAAAAATGATACAAGTTGCTGAATGTGAAAATAGAATCATATGGTACTGTTGTATGAAATAATGAAGTATTGTACTAAGTACTTCAGAAAGGCCCCATGATATATTCTAGGCCCATGTACATTCACCCTACCATCACTGACACAAAAAGTCATCATATATGATAAGTCATTATAGCTCTATGATCACAGAGAACATTTTCTACAGATATTCAATAACCTTCCAAATTGCATATTTCACAGAAGTAGGTCAAATTAAGCCGTGATTGAAGACTAACATTTCTGCAAGTACCCAGCTATTCAGATTTTATCAAGATAATACCATAGAGAGATGCTATGCATACTAAGAATGGGTTATCCTTTTGTAATAGAGATCTAAAACTGCTGTGGGTAATGCAAAGGTCTTTTCTTTTGTGACCTCTTTTCAAGTTTCTGCTCTTGCTCTCTTCAGGTGCTACTAACTCATGTTGTACAAGCTCAGGGTAAGATCAGAGTCGCTGAAGATTTTAATCAGTTGCACATTAGGTTGAGAGGAAAACAGCGGAAAGACTGAACTCAGAGATTCCTCTGCGTGTGGAATCCTCTGCACATGTCGCAGAAGTGCAGTGACATTACACAAGTAGGCCATATCAAAGGGTCTACTAGTGCACCTCTCTGGATAGCAGATTGTCATCAGTTCTTTATTTCTTAGTTTTCTTAAGGAACTTAATTGCAGACTTTTGTTCCCACTGAACTCGATCACAGGAACATATACTGTAGAGTTGTGTCTGCCTTTAATATTGCCCTTTACATCATTTCTTAGCAATTTCATCCCCCACTCACCCTTCCTTCTAGAGCTAAACCAGTCAATAGTCACCACCTGGACTACAGTGCTTATGCCAGTAGAAGCCTGCACAGTAAATACAATTAACAATAGCCTTGACTGGATGCACCCACCTTGGGAAGATGATGGTCCTGGCCCCAAAGAGATGTCACTGACCAGCAGTGGCATCTCAGGTCAGAAAAGGAATTTGGTGTCCCAAGAAGATACAGTTGTGGCTGCCATTACTTGACTCAAACACAGTAGCTGTGCATAAATGCTCTAGCTTGGAAGGTTATACACCAAAAAAACAAACAAAATTCCCTGTGAACTTTCCATAAGAATGCAACACAAGGAGAAAGAGAGGGTTTAAAAGAAGGTACAGCAGAATGATCACAAAGTAACAATATGGCACTGTGGCTCAGCAAAAGAAGTAGAAATTACAGAATATTAGACACTGAACCATTACCAGATATTTTGTGGGCATATTAGAGGTGGTCAAAAAGAGAATTCCCATTCTGTAGGAAATTCTGACATTTTGGAATCTTATGTTCTTATTCTGATTACAATGAAAAATCCAAAAGTCAACATTTTCTAAGGTACAGTTCCAGGGAAATGTTTATTTGGAAATGTCAGAATTTCAGCACAAGTTTCTTGTTAACTGTGTTGAATCATTAAACTATAAGATATTATATGCATGTGAATATATCTGTTATTGCTTATGATAAATGAAATAGTAAAACATTATTCAGAACAGTCAAAATGAAAATGTGATTCACGGTATAAATGAAAGATGATGAAGTCATAATGAAATAGTCTTATCATACTGAAGTAAGAAGTCTTCCTGCAACAGTCCTTCAGATAGTTTCAGTAATTATGTAGGAGTAATGTTGCGTTTAATGATATTGTCATATCAGTATGATAGCTAAAATTTGTAAGTCCATTTTAATCAAACAAGGCCACAAACACAGTGATTGCCTGACGTTATTTATTTATTGTTAACTCTAAGACATTCAGACAGTTTCATAACCCGTGTTTCATAAGGTACCTAGATATGTCTTGAATTAAAAAAGCCAGCAATGTGTCTATTGGTGGGTACCCTCTTTGCAATGAAAATTAGTTTTACTTCTAGTACAATAACCTTAGAATTTCAATGGAATTGCTATTAAACTAATTACAATTTTACTAAGAAAGTAATTAAATTCTTGTTTTTATATGTTCTTGCAGTTATATTTTCACAGTGGTCCTTATGGGAATTTAGCTATACAACTCCATAACTGCACTGAAAATGTATTCCTTGGTGTATTATTTTGTAGTCTTCAGTAAATAACAACCTTGAGGTTTATGGGCTAAGTGTACTATTTTTTTTGTCAGCTTTGTATCTAGTTGTTTTGGCTACTGGGAATTAATTTATAAAAGAAACACTTCACAGACAATACTTCTTGTGCCCTGTAGCATGCTTAGATGTTGAAAGAGTCTTTTACTGTGGATATCATTGCTTCAGTGGGTTTTAAAAAGCATTTATTAAATTCAGTGTTTTGTTGAAGGAAAATCACAAGATACAAGAGACAGAAATCTTGCTCTCCTAAAATCTTAAGCAGTACTGTTTGTTAAGGTCTCCCAGTGCCCTCACCAGGGCTTATCCCTGATCTGATAAAGTGGTGAGGATCCATCAGAATCCCAGAGGAATTGGTTTAGAGCAGTGGGTGTGTGTGAGTATGTGTAAGTGCATGTGGGGTGATATTATTTATTCTTTTGCTGGGTGCTGAGCAGTGCCCTCACTGGGTCTGTGCGTGGTTCACATCCCACAGGCAAACCGTAGTGCAGTCTGGGAGACCTGAATGTGAGGACTTGGGCATGGTCGTTGGACATTACGGCTTCATGTAGACAGTCTGTATTTTGTTCAAAAAAGATAAAATTATACTCAAGGACTCAGTTAAGATAGATATGAAAATTAATAAAATTGGCAACACAGCAGCCTGTGCAGTATTTGTTTTGTTAACAAATTTCTTTTATTTTATTCTATTCCTCTCATTTTTAGCTACAGTGTAGAACTGAATGCCATGTGTTACGTTACACTTGTGACCTCACTCACTGAATTTCCTGAATAAGCCACCAAATGACATGCCTCGGGCCACGCACCCCATCAGAGTTATTTTTACCAGCCTGTCTAGATATGTGTGTGTCCATGCGCACACACACACAGAGCACCTCCCATGTTATGTTTCAGTGGCAATTTCAGAATATTTTTCTGAACCATAAAGGCCACATGTATAATTCCATTTTAAAAAGAGTTCTGGACACCAATCTTGTTATGAGCGTTGAAGATGCAGACAAGAGTCTGTTGTAACTACATCATGAACCAGCTGTTCTTCCTTTGTACCTGTCTCACCTGCATTTTCCTTGTAGTGCCTCTTTGGATCTCTGAATAGGAACTCTGCTGTAAATCTGTCACCGAATCCTCCTCTTCTTCTCCATGCCAAATGAAGGGGAGAAGCAGCCAGGCTATGCCTACACTTACTTGGGGCCTTTTCTCTCTCCCTTCTCTGACCTCCTTACCACCTGTATGTATTTCAGCACCGACAGTCTCATTTACATGCATGTTTCACAGCAGCTCAGTATAACCCTCATGTTTCTCCCAGTTCCAGGGCTCTAACACGTTCTTCCTCCAAGAGCAAAGCAGAGACATTTATGTTGAGGCTCTTGTCCTTCACAAAAGTTCAGGTATTCCTCATTAGAGATAGGCAGATAATAAAGGTCCCTCTGGTTCCTTGTCTTGACAAATACATGCATACCTTCCTACTGTCCTATGCCATTTGATGCAGTAAATTTTCTTCACAGTTCTCTTGAATACCTATTTCCATTGATTTATTTTAGCCAGTTATTAGACTCATTTTTACAGATTTTCTCAGCCAGGTCTAACTTGTGTGTAGAAATCCTGTTCTGACTCTTTTTACTACTAGTCGTGGCTGTTTTATGATAAATTAACAACATAGTACTAAAATAATCTTTCAGATCAGTGTCTCCATTTTCCATAGATCTTACTCTCTGCAGTCTGGGTGATAAAATCAGTTTATGCTACTTCACAATTCAGAACGACAACATTTAATAAGCCCAAATAGTAATTTGACTATTATAATACTAGATATCAGCATCCTAAGTAATTACACCTGAATTTTTAAACCATTGTTTTTTCAGACAACATAATTATTTTCAGGTTATTACATAGCACAGAGGATTTGCCTTTGTCAAACACATTTTTTATTTGCTAACTTTAACCACTCACAATAGATCTGATTGCTACCATGCAGAAAAGTAGAAAAAGTAGATAAATGAATGAATTTCCATTTCAACCTAAGCTTGAAAATTCTTCAGGCAAAGCTATTCAAAGTATAGCTAAATTAAAATATAACTTGATGTTTTCTTCCACTTCAGAAATTAACGCCTGTGTTCTTTGTTTTGCCCCTATTATTCATATAATGGCACGTTCTAGATCACTGCATACAGGCAGCTGGTATTTAGCAACTGATCTTAGTGGGGCTTAATTGGTTGTCTTGTGAAAATTGTATATTTCCTAAATAAAAATCAAAATGCATTTCTACTAGAAAGTCCTTGTTTTCCAGAAAATCATCTATGAGGGAGCACTTCAGATAAATACAATGAACACTGGTATTTTTTCTCAGTTTAGTTTTTCTTCAGACATAATTCAATTTTTATTAAAATTTATGGAAATGGCTGACATGGACTTCAGGGATAAGTGCATAAAATCTTGTTCCTTTTTTAGGAATTTATTTATCAGAATTCTTTCTGCAGGGTTTAGGTTCTCTATTGTAATGTGGTCACTTGAAGATTCCAATCTAAAACTGGTACGACAAAACAAAAAGTAAAATTCTATACAAAGCATAGGGGTGGATTAACTGCAAAAAGTCAGCATAAAAATCTTTAAACATTATTCTATCCTGCCACCATCTTCTGGAATGCATCTGGATAGTGGCTCTATAAGGTAGCTTTTTTGGAAGGTTCAGAGGGGTGTTATTAATTCCTCCACCTTCTCTTTTTTTGTCCAAACCAAAATATTAGAAAATTCTTCAACTTTATTTCAGAAATCTCTAATCGTTATAGCTAAATTGACTTCTTTTGTACCTCTTGAAAAAATTTTCTTGTTAGCTCTTTGGCTGAGAAGTGCAGGTCAGGATCCTCACCCTGTGTATCCTGTTTGGCTGCAAGCATTCTCTCATTTTGTATAAAGGATTTTCTTAAAATATAAAGCCTGAGTGACAGATCTAAGAGACAGCCTGCCCTTTTCATTCACAGAGCTAAAATTCTCACTACCTTGCATCCCAACATCTGAAAGGATTTTTTTTTTATTCCAAATTAGAGAAGACAGTCCTCTCCACTAATAACCATAGAGAAGTTAGTACAATGGTTTTGTTTCTACGCCATCAGATGTTAATATTATCCATCTCTTCCTCTGTTTCCCTTCTGTCATCCCATTCTGTACTGTGTTAAATGTATTTCCCTTCTCTGTATCTAGTCTGTATCCAGTCTTGCCAGTAATTTTTCCTTGACTGGACCACAATAATATTCCCTGTCACCCACCTGGGAAAACTTTCAAGCAAACACTTCTGTGCTTATCTCAACACTCCCCTTTGCCACTTGGGAGGAGCTTCTTGTACACAATTGTATTTGTCTTTATCCTTTTTTGGTAAACTCTTTGTTTATTAAATTACCTGGGGAAAAAAAATGGCAAAAGGCAGGCAACAGTCATGCAACATACATGGTAGCAAGACTGCACGGTCTTTTTTGGTGTTTGTACCTATCTGATGTTTCATCCTTTGCATTTAGAATATTGATTCTTTGGAGAAGAGACCTTTTGTTATTTTTATTATGAATTTCTAATACTAGCCTGTGAGCAGGACTGATGCTAGTATAGATAATGACCATAACAACATCAGCAACTTACTCTGGGAAATGATTGTGCAAGGAATGATCTTATGACTGGAGAACTGCAAAAAATTAACTCTTTGCTCCCTTTTCCTTTACAGTGAACTCCAACCTGTCCCCAGTTTGCAACGTATGCACCACAAAATTAGTTCAGATTCTGGTCCAGTGCAAGGTATTTCATGTTGCCTATAGTCGCTTTATGAAAAATTTATCATTTAACTTTCTGCCATTTACATTAATGCAATGAAACCAGTATGAGTTACATACAGTCTTCAGGCAATCTCTTCTGACTCACAGTGATCTTGTGTACAGTAATGAGACACTGCAACCAGTCACCTGTGCTGTGACTGAATGATTAACTGGAAAGCCTTTACACTACAAAGTAAAATTGAGCAAGGAATACATAGCTCCAGTGGACCAGTACGCCACAAGGAGCAGCCATTGAACTCTTCTAGTGTATGCCTGGAATTATTTCAGATGACTAAAGTAATGTGAAATGTGTCAGCTGTCGCATAACAAGATGCAAGCATTATAGTGAAGTGTTTCTTTACAGTGTGTTACCACTTTTATTTATTCCTTTGACATTGGTGTATCTGACTGTAAATGAAGTAATACGAATGAGGGAAATATGTAGTCTTGGTCACTTTCTGCCATTGTTAAACCCAGGACAGGAAGAAGGCGCTAGATTCACGAGGTGGACCACAACTGCATCAACTTGAGGATAATACAGTAACTTAAGCATTGTGGTGCTTAAGGCAGGCAAATATTTAGAAATATAGATGGCATCTAACTTCTAGAAGTACAATGAGCATTTTGCCATCTCAAGCTTCCTTTGAATATGGGGAAAATTAAAATTTTTAAACAGCTAATTTTAACCAGAAAGACCACCTTCAAGAAGCTACTCCTATTTCATGTTTAAACTATGCTGAAGAATGCAAGCAGTGAGATACACAGGCTGTTTAAGGATTAGATTTTACTTTTAGTGAGATTTGCAACATATATTTTTTTACATGTTCAAGAGAATATACTCCAATTCCTTCTTTCAGTATAATGAGGAAAGTGAAACTTAATCAAGGTACAGGAGGGATTCCAAAACCCATTCTCTCACAGTGTCACAGGTCTCCATCGCTTAATATAAGGTTTCTCAGTAGCAATTCCACTATAGTCTTTAGAAGCAAGCTAGAAAATAGCGTTTCAATGTCTGCAGTACATTTTAAGTGGAATTTACAAACTTAAATCCAAAGGAGAGATCTGTAAGAACATTGATTAACCTAGGAACTACTTAAATGTCCGGAAGCCTGTATGGAATTCGTGATCTAGACACCTAGATATCTGCAGTGTTCATAACGGTTTTATCTCCCATAATTTGGATCTACAGTGTCAGCATTTGAGTCTGAGTTGGTCATTCAAACCACTTTACAATCAGTGACCAAAAATGCACAGGATACTCTTCAGTTCTACTATTTTAGGTATTAAAATTAGAATGAGATCTATTATGCCATAGAAGTGCTCACTTCACTGACCATAAGAATAGTCTACATTGTATGAATACATATTTGCTCAGATGACTGATAGTTCAATGGGACTACATTTTTATTGGGAAACTTAATTTGATGCCTATTACATATGCCCAGATTCACCTTCATGGACTGGTTCAGCAGCTTTTAAGTGCCTCAGCTGTACATAAGGCTGTTTCTAATTTAGCACTAGGCCTAGATCTCCTGAGGTGAGGAATCTAATAGGCACAGTCTGAAACCATCTACGCTAGAGTGACAACAAAGACTAGATTGCTTGGAATAGATATCTATGTTGGATCAGGCAAATTCCAGGACATGAATGAGGTACATAAGAAAACTGCTTGAGACTCTGAAGTTTTGTGAAACATATGAAAAAACATTTCCTGCTGGATCAGTGAATTGCTTCTTCTCATGAGGACCGACATAAACACCCTCCGGACTACTGCATTGGTTCTGGATAATCGTGTATTTTGTGCTGAATTGTGACTTCCATACCCAGAGCCTGACATGAAGGAATGGTAATATTCAAACCAATATCTGTTGTAGATTTTGCTGCTTAACTCTCAGTGTTTTGTGAAGCGAGGATTCATCTATTACAAACAAACTCACTCATGTTCAGGATTTCAGAACAGATTAATTTTTTCAAGAGAGGAGACAGGCCCTCATGAAACTAACGTAAGGCAGTACACTTTATGGACCTATTAGAAAAAGAAAAATCTGTGGTGCCGTGTGCCCATATGCCTATAAATATATTTTACATCTGTGTAGAGTTATCTTTATTTTGAAAGCATTTATCTGACAGAATGGTTTCTAGTCTGGTAAGCCCACCTTCTCTCTGTGGAGTCCCATAGTAGTAGTACTTGTCTGGCACAATGTTTTGAAACTACAGATGCTCTAATAGCAAAAATATTCTTCTGGGACACCAGATACAAAAAAATGTATACAAAGCCAAACATGAAGGGATATGTTTCCTTTTAAAACTGAAATTGTCTCCTGTGAAAATTACCAGAATTTTAATGAATTTGAAATTATTTTTTTTGATACCTCAAAAATCAAGAGATAATAGGGCACAGACTACAACCATAAAGCAAACAATATGTATCTTAACTCTAGGAGTATAAATGTATGTAGTATTTACATTCACATTTTCTGAGGCAGCTTTTACCTGAGGGAGGCTCTTAATTACTCTAGCTGTATCAGCTCCAAGGATCTAAACTAAAGCCAGAGAAGGGGTTATCATGAGAAAGAAGTATGTACCACATCTTCCTGTGCTCAACAAGGGTAGTATAGTAATACTGTTAATATGGTTGAATCTAAACACTTGCTTGGCATCACTATCTGATTTACTATGAAATGACCATGTAGTTGAAGGATGCATTTCCCTTTATCTTCATATTTCATCAATACAAAGCAGTATCAACATATAATTCTGCCTAGGAAAATACTCTATCGCTATCATTCACTTGCCTAAATCTATTTTTGCATCTGGAAGAAAGGGAAACAACCTGTTTATGTTAACTTTTTCAAAAAAGGGTCAAACATTTGGAGATGTACAGAGTATGTTGTTCACAGAATTAATGTATTATATCTCATCTGTTGTTTTAGGATCCGATCATTCCCCTAGTGAATTAATGTTACTTTACAGAGGGGAATCTCAAAGAAAACATTCAGTATTCCCCTGAGAAACTTCTACTCTAAAAATGATACTTCATCTTGTGCAGTTGAAAGAAAAATTCCAGTGGGAAAAGGGCATCACAAGTTAAGCCTCTTCATTACTCATACAAAATATCAGACTGTTGTTAAGCTATGTGGGAAAAGAACCCCTAAAAAAAAAAACTTTGGAATCAAAAGTAAAGAATGGGGACTAGGAACAAGGGCTGACCAAATCATCTAAGACACTGCTTCCTTCACTGTGCTTTGCAAACACAAAGTGGTCCATGACATCCAAATGTACTCATGAAGTTGCTCAGCAAATGTGTAGGTTTGACAAAAGTCCACAGTCCAAAATTTCTGAGGAGGATATTCCATGCTGTGGAGGTTTTGAATCATGATACGACAGTAAAACAGAGAAAAAGAAAGAAAAACAGACAAGGAGAAATATAAAATTAAGCAGAAGATTGACTGTGGAGGCATGCTGATTTCAGAGGAAGTGAAAATGAAAAAATTGTTAGATATTCCGCACTACAGCAAACTTGCAAGTGTCTTTAATCTACTACAAAACTCCTGAGAAAAACAGCTTATTATAGCATATACCCATTGAGTTTCCCCTCCACATGGGATTATCAGTCTAAACCAGACCAAATTCTTAGTGGTGCAGTGAACTGACTAATGAAGGAAGAATCACATTAATCACTAGGGAAATGCTCTTTGGTGAGGTGACTTTCTAAGTCATTCATTTAGGTGAAAGTACTGAAAACTTTAGATTGAAAGCCTGTCAGGGAACAATCATGGTTTATCTGGGAATCCTACTAAAAAGTTTTCTACAAAAAGTATATGTGTGTGGGGTGAAAGGGGATTAACAGGATTTGTGCCTTTTTTCATTGGGAATTTCAATAGATCTGAATATTTATTAATATTATCATCTCAGAGCAGTGTGCGTTAAGGAACTTGATCTTCTCTGGTTTTGACAGAAGAGACATTGATGCCCATGTCTCTGATCCTTGCCATTTGTTCTTATAGCCAGAAGAGCTATTTTCTGGTTGGATTTTTTTCATATTGTGTTTAAATCACTTGGTACATGCATACAAATGGTCTCGGACATGGAGGTGGGCTGGGTGGTCCCTGTCATTAGTTTCCAACTGAAAGAAACTAATGAACTAGAGCAATGAATTCCGTAACAGTCTCCCTGACAGCTATAATCTAATTTCAGCAGCTGATAGCCTTTGCATTTTACTCACAAGGTCCTATTTGAATTTCATAGTGAACAGCCATGCATTCAAGTATAATTTGTTGTCTAAGGCATATAATTTCTTTAAGCTCCCACTGAGATCATTTTCTGTTCCGGTAGAGCTCAGAGGGTATAACCTCTGGATGGGAAGCTTGCCTTAAGAATGACGTTGTGCTTATGCCCACAGGAAACAAATCTTGCAAGTTGTTCTCGGAACTAAATAGCCAGGTTACAGTCCTGGTTCTCTGTACAAAATCTTGACCTTTAATGTTTAAAAATTTGTATTTTCTGTGCATCTGTTCACTATATGCAAAGATTCAGCCATAGAGTCATCTTGTCCTTCAAGAGCCATTTTCAAATAAGCTCAGCAACAACAACAGGCAGGAAATATTTGAAAAACTTTATTTTATTAAAAAGACTGGATTTAGTTCAGACTGGGAAGAGCTGGGTGATGCACAATTTTAAATGTTTAACATCCTGAATCCTATAATAAGTCTTGTATTTTATATGTGCCTGGAGCATATATGAATATGAACCTCTTGGATCACTCATCTCAGTAATGTACTACTGCAGGCAATTATGTCTTGTTATATACTATAGTTATCTAAATGCAACATGACATTTCTGCATCCATTAAGGATGCAAAATCCAGGGGTTATTTTAGATTTGCCCATTAGGAAGTTATCCCGGAATGGTAAATTGCAGCTTTACTGTCCTTTGCTCAGAGGCCACTTGAAGCTGATCCACTGATGCCCTGCAGTAAATGAGAGGCAGCTAACCCTTCTTCCACTAAATGCCTCACTGTATCTTGATTCTGCTGAGAGACCAAGACTACATGTGGGCAGACACCATGAGTGAATGAGTGACTGACCCTTTGTATACGTTCAGTGATAAAAGCCCAGTTACCTCCTGTTGAAGTAGAGCAAGTTAGCTTACATTTACCACTGGAAAGGAGAAGTTTCTTATCACAGTGAGAGTATCCATGCTTTTATACCTCATTAACTTGGGATGATTCAAAGTAGCTTATTCTGAACTTTTTAAAAAGACTTTTTCTAACATGAGCTTGTGAATTTTAGATTAAGGTCCTTTTCAGTTGGTTTAAACAGTGATATGAGATCTACCTTAAAATAATGACTTGTGTTCCTTTATAGGAAAACCTTTTCAGAAACCAGCTCTCTGATGGTTAGACATTTGTTTCGGAATTTCCACTTAAATTTATTCCTGATGATCTATCCTTATTTGCTCTTGTACTGACATTTCCTTTCAGTTTATGTAACATTAATTCCCCAGTGCATTTACAGGTAGCAGTCTTGTCCCTTCACAGATTCTGATTTGCTAGACAAGATGAAACTCATTTAATGTCACCCTGTGTGTTAGATTCCTTTCTCTGATACAGATCCTAGCCTTTCTTCTCATCTGCATTCCAAATTTATCTCTCTTGAACATGTTTACAATTACGTTACTACCAGTAAAGTTTCAATAGGGTCTTCTAAAAAGGAATTATGATCTTCATGGGTGCTAGAATAGCCTTCCTAAAGCAACTTGAGATAAATGAACTTTTTCAGTATCAAAGTGTAGCAGTTGTTCAAAAGTATCTTGTAACTATATAATACACTTAGGTGATTGCCTCCCTGTGTTGCTTCTGCTTACTGATGTCACAGATAAATGCAAAAAGTCATGGGTTTTAATTTTTCATGTTGAATTTCTTCTCATTTCTGTTAGCTCAGGAACATTTAACTTTTCTCATGTAGTACCCCAGTCTTGCTATATTGACAACATCCTTGCACTTGTGTTGTCTAATGTCAGTGACGCAAACCAGTTTTCATGCCAACATGATGAGCTGAGGAATGCACTACTCACATCTCCCCACTTTACGTCCTCTTAGGTGCTTTATCAAAGAAATATAGAAGACTAGTTTGGCACTCCTACCTTGGGAATCTAATTGCTCTTGACCCATTTTCTATTATGCAGTGGCTTTAGTAAATTTCTCCTTAAATACTTGTTCTGTAGCCTGGCACACTCTGACATAAAACCAGTGAAGTCATGCTCTTCATGGACATATCTGATGACAATAAGTTTATTATTTTCCTGAAGACATAATTCCTGTCTTTTTCCTACATATAAATGTTAAGAAATAGAGTTCAGTCTTCCTGGGCTTTGCAAGAATATCATATTAAATGTCTCAAAAATGTTTAAGATCATTCCTTAACTGAAGAGGCTCTATTGTTGATATTTTAAAAAAGATTTTATGTCAGACAAGGCTGTGTAGACTACTAGAACTAAACAGATGTTAACTAAACTCCAAACAGTTTAGTCAATAGGACTTTTCCTTTCTCAGTCATGCAGGACCCTTCTGTCTTGTGATTAGAAAGATAACTCCAAGACTTGAAAGATCTGAATATATAACAAGAAAATATCAAATACAATTGACTATATTTGGGATAAAGATCCATTTACAGTGCACCAAAAAAAATCAACTGTTTCTTTTTCATATCACCTGTACCAATAAATCTGAACAATACATAAGGAGATAATATGAGGTATCAACAAAAAGATTCCCTCATAAATGTCCTATATGATCAGGTAACACTGTGACAACATTCCTTCCAAATACTCTATAATTCAGTAAATTTTTACACTTTGGAGAGACATTTGGGTTCACAGGTATATTTTCAATTAATAAACTGTGTTTTTAAAATGAGGTAAATAGTTGCAAAGAGCTTAGATGGCATGACTTCTTATCTAACAGAAATCAGATACTGGCAGTGGTCTAACTCCATTAGTTATATTTGGATATATATTATATCTACACTCACAAACAGAATCAAATTCAGACTCATGCAAGACCTCTCCATTAGTGCTGGATGGCCTAGCTGGTTTTAAGGATTAAATGAAATCACAAGAGGTCAAGCAATCACTCAGTGAAAAGAAAAATGTAGAAGAGCCTGGAAAAAAGCTAAAGATGAAGATCTGCATTTTATCTTTTTACTGATTGGACATATTAAACATGAATGTAGTGTCTATGGTATAGACCGGTAGACTCAGAAAAGGCAATTTTAAAGAGTGTTTCTAAAGAATAGGCTGAGTTTAAACTGTGCTACAATTCAAAGAAATGAAGGCACTTTGCAACTAGTACAGAAAAACTTCTTATGGCGTCACTGCAGCAAACCCGTAATTTCTTTTGTCATATGAATCCCACAGAGTGTCACAAGAGATATTGGCCCAAATCATCCTCTTCATTTAACTTGGTTTGCATCAGGTCAGTAAAGCAAAAGATTCTAGTGCTAATCTCCTTGGCACAATCTATTCAGCCACAAGTAGAGGCTGTTCATTGCTTGTACACAGACACTTTAGTATTATTGACATAGTATATATAAACAGGAAAGAAGATGGGCCAGGAAAGCTGATGCAGGAAAGTGAGCAATACTTCAGTATCAGTCAGAGATGCCCTGTAAAGTGCAGAGCAGCCATGGTCTTCTTCAATCTACATTAGCAAGCTGATGTCCTGTCTTTTCTCTGTCTTGCCATGTGGCATGTCCTGGTTTCACTCTGTACCCCTTGGCTACAGCATGTCAGAGAAAACCTTTGGGGCATATTCATACATCAAAAAAAAGGATATTTACGAACTTCTGTTAGGTCATTTCCCTTCATAAATAAATGTCTACAGCATTTTTTAGGCCAAATAGCAGATTTTATACGGTTCTCAGCAGCAACCCAGGAAAAGCTTTTGTCAGCTAAAGGAGTCTAATGTCAAAGTCTTGAAAGTGATATATTAGAAGTCTATATATCAGAATATATTTTCCAGAAGAATAAAAACATCATTCACAAGGCAGATAGAAAAGAAATCAGATAATTTCCTTTCCATCAAATAATAAGAGTATAAAAATGCATTTAAGTATTTATGTCTGGAAAGACATTTCAATGTAAAAAATTTACCCATTTTGGAAAATCTATAGACATGGAATATATGAAACAGAAAAGAATTACACTGTCTTGAACATCAAATTTAACTTTCCATTAGCTTATGTTGATGATTAAATTATGCTGATGTGAGGGTTATTGTGCCCTTGAGCCAAAGTCTAACAGTCCACTTACAGTCTAGTAACAGAGATTTTAAGGAATGATGATTCTGTCATACTGCTGGTGTTATAATAGATATATTTGGATGGCTGTTCACACACAAATGTGTTTAAATGAAATGAGCATCATACCAGTCATGATCTGCAACACATCTCAGATTTCTTCTGGCACTTCATCTAGTTAAATTAGATCTGAATTATAAATACTGTGAATATCAGTAGCTAAAGTAATATTAGCCTAGCAACAAAGGAGGTGGATAGCAGAAATATTTTGTTGCTTCACTGTGACCTACAACACCATTACATTTTGTGGTATTATTGCCAGAACTTGTCTGCCATTTTCACTTTGTAGAGATTTCTGCATCATTCTTAAAATTCAGTATACCACAGAAGCACAGACCTGTGTTGAGAGGTGACACATCATGTACCTCAAAATGTATACATACTGACTGCATGATCTAAGCTTCTGGAAAATCTGTCAGACTAAATATAAGTGTTTCTGCATAAGAATAACAAAGTTTTTGGAGTGTGCCTAGCTATTTCTCTTAATTGCAACACGGTCTGTGCAATTCTGGACGTAAAAACAGGTCAATGCCATATTCTAGATGTGCTGAAAGGCAAAGAATACACATGGAAAAACAGTATATACAGGTGTCACTTGCACATCTCCCTGTTCTGAGAATAAATAAATGTATGGGAGAGTAGCTGTGGGCTCCAAAGCCTTGCAATTAGTTAGAACAACCGTAGGAGCATAAGAGCAAAATATCAGTCTGTCTCAATATTCTCCCTCTGCCAGTGGCTAAAAGAGGAACTCTGGGCAAAAGTACAGGAATCATCACCTGCACAAATGATCATTTCTATAAAAGATTAATTTAGTACCTTGAGCCAGAGGTTGTGGTTGAACCATAATGTTAAATGTTCTCCAATAGAGCTCAACTTTATGAATTTCTTTTTCAACCCATTCATACTTTGACCTCCACGAGACCTGTGGCAATGAGATCCACAGTTTGACAATGGAGATATAGTGACAAACTGTTCCCAGTTTACTTTCTCCACACAGTGTATGCTTTTATGAACTTTCATCACCTTTCTGTTCAGCTGTCTCTTTACAATCTGGAGACTCATAGACTGCTTTGTCTGTCTTTACACTTCTGCATTTACAGCACTCTGTGGCAATGAGTTCCACAGTTAAATAAACGAGGGAACAAAATAAAATAATTCCCATCTTTCTTCTCCACACAATTTACAATGACATAAGCCCTTATGTTATCTCTCTTCTTATTGTCTTTTCTAATCTGAAGAGTTCTGGTCCATTTTATAAGTAAGCTTAACTTTTTAATAGGAGGTTGCTTCACACTTCTCGTATTCTTTACTACACATCTCTATGCTTTTCTTAGTTCTTTGCGTCTTTTCAGTAAAGGAAGACTGGAACTTGCAGACGTTTTTAAGTTAAACATACGCTACAGACTCTTAGTGGCATGATTACTCTGTTTGCTTTTCCTTACTTTTCAAATAATCCTGAATAATCTATTTGCATTTCTGACCGTTGTGGAGCATTCAATGAGCTTTTCAGAGAACTATCTAATAAGCCCTTTTTTTCTTAGAGATTTTAAGCAATTTAAAGTCTATCATTATGCATATATTTTTCGCCATGTGTATTGCTTCTCACTTACCCACACCGGATTTCAGTTTCCATTTTTTCAGCTAATCATTCAGTATTGTAAGACTGTCCTGTTTCTCTAGGCAACCAGTTGTAGTTTCTACTATAAGAATATTGTTTCAGAGGCAGATAACAAGGGTCAATCATGCAGACCTGTTGTTATGTGAAAGAACGTATTTATTGTCTTTTCTGACCTGTATTCAAGAACCAATGATAAGGTACATACAGTTACCCATTTTAGGTCTTTATATGTATCTTTATGGCCAGAATGATATAAACTACAGATTGATATAAAACATACATTTATATTTGAATTACACTTTATAATGAAACGTTCACGGTTAACAAAGCCGAGTTGAGGAGGGAGAATTTACTTCCCACTAAGGCAGAAGTTGCTTATTAGCTAGCAAAGTAGACAAAAAGACATCTGATTCAACAAAGACACATTAGCATTTCCAATGATGTGGATTAATCCACTTTTTTGGATTAAGAGACATGATAAGCTGTCTGTCTCTTGCAGAAGGAAGACATAAAAAAAGTTTTGGGAAAGAGATTATATGTCTGGAAACTTGGAGGATTTCAAAGGAAAGATTGGGTATAAAAGCTAACATGCATCACCAAGACAGGGTGCTCTCTAATAATGCAACATGAGGAGCATGATAAGAAAAACCAGAAAACCCCTGACAATCACCTTGTCTGGACAACATATAACATATCACCTAAATATGAGAAAAAGGGAGAGAAGAAAAAGATAGCTGATTCTCACCTTAACTCTAAAACAAGTAGGTTAAGCATAGCTTTTTTTTCTCCCCTCCTCACCCGCCGCTCTTTCTTTTGTAAACTGTTGTAGCTGTTTTGTGTCTTTTGCACATTGTAAACAAAATCATTTATTCTGCTTTTTACTTAGCAAAGTTTGAGTTAGATGTATGGTAGAGAGTAATACAACTGGTAAGTGAATAGCAATAAGGCATTCCTCACAAAAAAGTGAAATAAATCTCTTATCAATCTTCCTAAGATGCCCATGACAGAACTCAGACTCCCAGGATATTATTCCGAATATCCAAAGCATAAAAGGTTGTGCCCTTTTGCATCTACCTAAAGCAGACAGAGGAGTGGTGACTAGGGTGGGGTGGGGCAAGGGCTATGGGGAGAGTCATTAATGTTTCCTGTAACTATTGGGAATCGGGCTGGTTATCTATATGGGGGATTCTGACTGGACCCTGTAAACGCCTCATGAGTTTTCTTCTGCTTTTTATGATTAGGTATCAGAATTCTTCATTTAATTATTCTTCACTCTTGTGATTTTTTTTAATGACATACTGAACAACAGAGATTGCAGAGTTCTAAGCACGAAGTCTTGGGTATAAATTTTCTACCACTGAGAAAGCTGTTAACCTATGCCCACTTTATGTCTCTTCTTCTTTAGTCATCTTCTAATCTTTACAAGAGGACCTTACTTCCCTCTTGTGCTTTTTGAGGTTTTTTTAAACCCAAGTTGAGCATCTCATGCATCAATTGCCCACACGCTCACTGATTCCTTCTGGTACACTTGTGTAATGCATCTTACTTCCAAGTCTCCTGTTCCACAGTGTGGAACATTTTTCCATGTGTTTATTCATCCTGTTCTTTACATTTTTTAAGAAGCTTCCTGATATGGAAATATGGTCTTTAATCCTAAACTAATTCTCCAAACACTTTGCAGTTATACGTTTTCCTCCCTCCATTGCTTGAATCAGGTTTGCTAAAAGCAGTAGGTTATACCCATTTAGAAATGTATCAGTGTCATTTTTGAGTGTCTCATGAACTTCTAGGTAAATGTCACAGAATCACAGAATGTTCGGGGTTGGAAGGGACCTCTGTGGGTCATCTAGTCCAACCCCCCTGCCGAAGCAGGGTTACCTACAGCAGGCTGCACAGGACCTTGTCCAGGCGCGTCTTGAATATCTCCAGAGAAGGAGACTCCACAACCTCCCTGGGCAGCCTGTTCCAGTGCTCCGTCACCCTCAGAGGGAAGTTCTTCCTCATGTTCAGATGGAACTCCCTATGTTTCAATTTGTGCCCGTTGCCCTTTGTCCTGTCACTGGGCACCACTGAAAAGAGTTTGGCCCTATCCTCCTGACACCCACCCTTCAGATATTTATAGGCATATATTAGGTCCCCTTGCAGCCTTCTCTTCTTCAGGCTGAACAAGCCCAGCTCCCTCAGCCTTTAGTCATAGGAGAGATGCTCCAGTCCCCTCATCATCTTTGTAGCCCTCCGCTGGACTTTCTCCAGTAGCTCCTCATCTTTCTTGAACTGGGGAGCCCAGAACTGGACACAGTACTCCAAATGGGGCCTCGCTAGGGCAGTGTAGAGGGGAAGGAGAACCTCCCTCAGCCTGCCGGCCACACTCCTCCTAATGCACCCCAGGATGCCATTGGCCTTCTTGGCAGCCAGGGCACACTGCTGTCTCATGGTTAACCTGTCATCTACCAGGACACCCAGGTCCCTCTCCGCAGAGCTGCTCTCCAGCAGGTCCACCCCAAGCCTGTACTGGTGCATGGGGTTGTTCCTCCCCAGGTGCGGGACCATGCTCTTGCGCTTGTTGAAACTCAACATGTTCCTCTCTGCCCAACTTTCCAGCCTGTCCAGGTCACGCTGAATGGCAGCACAGCCTGCTGATGTATCCACCACTCCTCCCAGTTTGGTGTCATCAGCAAACTTGCTGAGGCTACACTCTAACTCTTCATCCAGATCATTGATGAAGTTAAACAAGACTGCGCCCAGTACTGACCCCTGGGGGACATCACTAGTTACAGGCCTCCAACTAGACTCAGTGCCGCTGATGAGAACCCTCTGAGTTCTGCCATTCAGCCAGTTCTCAATCCACCTCATAACTCCATTAACTCCATGTCATTAACTCCATCTTTCTCTCTTCTTGTTTTCAGCAACTTCACGGAGTCTTAAATATCCAAGGTAACAGTCACAATTCTGGTTAGAGTAGAGATCTAATGACCCTTCCTTTTGACTACATCTTTCAGGCTACTTCCTGACAAGATATATTCAGTGAGTAGAATATTTCTGTGCTGAACTATGATATCTATGTCTAACTATACTGTTATATTTGACATCATCTGAATAAACCAAAATATTTTCTAGTGAATTAAAAGGCTATCTTAATATAGATTCTAGGAACCTCCTTTTCAAGATAAGTGGGAGAGTAAAAAGTAAAGCTAAATATTATTATCAATGAGCAGAGATTAATTAAATTCTTCACTAACTCTTTCTATATAAGCATCTTTCAAAATCATTGAATCAAACACCAGTCACCTCTGTAACAAGCTTAGAATACCATTCTCTTGCATGTTTTAAAGCATCACCAAAAGATGATCAGTCAGAAATCTGAATTCACAAAAATGTCAGCCTTCATTACGAAAGCCTAGCATGTTCTATCTGTCGCTATAGAAAGATATAGATGCTTTTGTAAGGTGAGTCATTCTTTTTCTTGCTGTAGTAGGACTGTGTACTGTGAAAGGATATAGTCCTCCGATTTCTGCATCTTTTTGTTGTCATCCTGAGGTTAGAATGTGGGGTTGTTTAGGAAATTGGTGGAAGGGGTTAATTTTGCTCCCAGCCCGAACACTCAAGAATATTTTTGTTTCACCATGTCTCAGCCTTCTTATACAGCAGAGAAGACTTTGAAAATCTTTTACTTCAGTCACAATGACACAGTTACCAAAAAAATGTGGTTTGGAAATGAGTACTTAAGGGTGAATCACCTTTCCTAAAATGGGTGTCTCTGATGAATCAGGCTTTGGAGGTCTATATCTTTCCAGTAAGAGCTTCATTCTCTTGAAGAATTCCTCAGCTGGCTTTGTCTAGTCACTGAATTTCCGAATGAAGTAAGATGAATGGAGTTCTACCCACACGGTGCTGATGGATAATAGGACACTTTTTCACTTCAACTGAAGTATGCAGCAAGAGCATTCTCTTCTGGCCATATTTCTTCTCTTAACACCAAATAAATAATTTAAAGCCAGATTATGTGAACTGTAGATTGCATAGATGTCTCTCCATTGACTCAGGAAAAAAAAAGCTTAACATATTGATGAAGATTTGATGACATTTTTACAAAATTAATTCAAACAACGCTTCTTTCACTGTTTGCTAACCATGGATAGTGGCATAAACTGGAAGAGATTTTAGAATTAACATAAAGAGAATATTTGTATATCAGCTTCTTGCCAGGTAAATGGGGAGAAGTTAAATGGCATGACAAATTGGCAGAGAAACAGACAGATTAACTGTGAAAATTAAAGCTTTGTAGAACAGTCCTGAGAAGAGATGTTGTTTTCTCTTTCCTTTTAATGAGAAATGATAATGAATTTCTAAGCATTTGAGAAATATACCAATACAATGATTAAATATACAAAGCTACCCCTCAGATTAAAAGCATTTTAGTAGCCAGATGAGACAGTTATAAACAGACACATTATAACCACTGGCATACTGAAAAGTATTTCGCTTCCACTTTTAAGAAGGTTATATAATGGCATACAACAATGATCGAAGTCGTGCACAGGAAGCAACATAACATATTTCTTAGCAGAAGGAATTTTAAGCATGTTCGTGTGTTATTTTACAACACAATCCATCCAGAGCCATTGCAATACTCAATCCTGTATGAATTTTTACTATAAGGCCTCATGCAGTTTTCTGGAAATCCGAAGTTCTGTAAATAACTTATTTCTAACTGATCTTCCTCTTTTCTTGAAATTCAAAGTGCAATTACTATGCAAGTGGTGTTCTTTTTCTTATGCAAAATAAATACATAACATAAATCAAATAGGAACCAATATAGACATGAGGTAGGATTCATTGCTCTAATGTCGGTATGTAAAGATATCAGTGGATCCAAGCTAGTAACATGTGGTCAAGGAGGGAAACAGGAATTATCAGGGAGCAATTCTCTTGTCTGAGGTGGGTATCTGGCAAAGGGGAGCTCAGTCTCACTTTTGAGGTATCCATTTCTCTCCAGCAATTACACTGGTAGCCTAAGGAAATTACCTGCATCTAGCCTTTAGGTATCTGAATTTGGGTGAGATGAAGCATGGCTTTATTGAATGTTACACAAAGACATTGTAGTTAAATGAAGCAAACAAATGAAAGTGGGTCAATGGGGACAGAGAAGATAACAAGAGTCCCTAATTCCTTCTAAGGTCATTTTAGAAATAAAAGCAAACCAAATGAAAAAGCCCCAATGACTACACCCCTCTCAGGGGATCGTGTTACCCTCTACACATTTTGCACCCACATGATGCCTGGTCTGCTTTGGTTTTACTGGAGTTGCACTACTACAAAGATGTGATGCTCTTCCCTTTTCCCCATCAGCAGGTGAACAGTAACCCTCTTCATGCAGAGATTACGTACTGCACCTATCGCACTGGGTATGTGCTGTTAGTACGGGCGCACTGACTCTGCTGCTGGGTCACAAGCAGAGAAGCAACAGTGCTTGCCTAAGGCAAAACATCTTCGCTGCTTTGCTTCTTGGGGGAGAAAGCTATTTGTCATTGCATCCTCATAACAACTTTCTGTAACATGGGGAATATTACAAAGCAATTTCTTTATAAAATAACCTTCCTGTCACTTCTTATGTAATTGCATACTTCCCCACTCTAAAGAAGTAATTGTGCATAAACAGACTCTACTGGTTTAGCCACCGATCTTCATTTTATCCAACACTGTGCAGATCTCATTCTTCCAGCTGCAAAGCTACCCGCTTCTGTTCATCCTTGCACTTAGTCTTTGGTCACTTATCTCTAGAACCTTGACCCCTCTGCCCTCCCAGCTTCCCTTTTTGCTATTACAGCTACAAAGAGATAGAGACTGCAGCTGGAGAGGGGATAAGAACAGAGATTGATACTAAACATTCAGTACAACGGGTATTTTGACAAAGAATTTGCCTGCAGCCAGTAGGAGAATGAGGTAGATTAAATTGGTTTGATGTTGTAACAAAGGGAGTGATGTTTGTATATTTTAATTGAGTGAGACTAACAACTAGGAGAGGATAGGAATGCAAAAGCAGGGAGGAGAGAAAAAGAAAGGAAATTAAACATGCTGGAAAATATGAATAAATAAGATTACTTTTTAGATTCTGTATTGTAAAGCAGGGGAATATGACAGGATTAATATGTGAATTTGAAACTAACAGGAAACTTAGGCAGGACTTCAATTATAATAAGTTTGAAATGACCCTTTATCCTAGAGTCTGCAACTGTCAATCAACAAAGCTAATTTTAAAAGGACATTCTGGGTATTACTGTCATTTAATGTACCTTGTTTAATATCCTGGTTTTTCAACAGAAGTGGTATATCTTTAGTCAGGTTCCATTTCACTGCACATGCTGAGTAATCATTCTTTACTCATTGAGAAGCCACACTGATTTCAAGGAGACAAGTAAGATGCTACTCAATGAAGCTCAGACCTGATCAAATCGTTTTTGTCTGTCCATCCAATCAAGGTGCTAAATGTAATAGCGGAAAATATTTATGAGTTATGCCCCAAAACCTGTCATTACTCTATTTGGCTGTTTTATACAAAGAGGTACTGGTGTACTTTGGGGATAAATCATGGACCAGAGTATTTCTATCCAAATTTTGGCACGTACAGGAGACCACTGAGCAAAAAGCTCTAACTAACCAGAGATTCTACATTACCCTTGGAGGGGCAAAGTTTTTGAAAGGGTCTAATTCAGATCCGGTGAGCTGAACCTCTCTGTTTCTTCAGCATGATAGTACAAGGTGCCAACTATGCCAAAAGGTGTCTGTTAAATGCTTGCAAAGGTACATTCTTTCTTTTTATTATATAATTGTTCTGTGTTGCTTTTAATATAGACTTCTCTCAAATATCTTTGACAATTTTAATATCATAAGATAATGCTAAGCTTTATCCTATAAGTATCCATAATATTAATGCCAGAATATTCTAGTTGCCCAACTAGTTTGTTATAAGAAGAGCCACTATATTTAACTGATGTTATCAGAATATTATCCACCCAGAAAGTACAAAAGAAAAAATTGCCTGCTAGAGGTGACTATCACTCTCACCACATGAAGAATAAACTTAGATGACCCATGTAAATTAAGCACCTAACCTGCTGAAGTTTATGTGTGCATCAAGTCTTGCATTATGAGCGTTTTGAAGAATTCAACTCAGCTGTATAGAAGAAGTAACTGTATATAACATTTAAGAGTATCTGACAGATTTGTCAATGGACTTTCCTATGACACAGAAGCTTTGGCACTTGTGTAATGCACTTCTTGCAAGAGTGGCCAGATTCTAGTCTTCTTTTCATCCCTTATTATCGCTGTCAAGGCAAAGACAAATTCATTGATTAACACTCTGACCAAAGAGGTACTGAAAGTGCCAACCTTGCATTTTAATTGATCTGGCTTTTGTCACTCCTTCCTCTTCTCTAAAATGTATTCACATTCTGTAATTCTTATTGCAGTCATATCTCCAAATGATTTCTTATGTTCGGAATCTTAAATTCAGATATTCTGCTTCAGCTGGAACATGTCTTAACTTTGACTTAGGTTAAAGTGAAATTATCATCATGTTCTCAATGTAAGGGCCACTAGCTAGACTGTAAACACTACAAACTTTTCTTTGTACCTTTCTTTGTATGTTAGGTACAGAGACAGAAAGTAATTTTTTTTTTTTCCAATACTCAGATATTTCAGGGACTTTTTATCTGAATACTTTCTGCAGCCAGAATACCTGCATTTATTAACCTGATTATCAGTCTTTTCTTTTCAAATGATCTTTAATATTAGCGTCTGAAGGTAGAAGGAAAGGCGAATATGCAGATGCAACTATTTATCACACTCTACCACTACGTGTTTGAGAATTTCTTAGTTACAAAATCAACATAGATTCAACTACAGAAAGCAAAGTGTACTTATGAAGAAGATTTGACCTCGATGAATTGCTTCCAGAGTTTTTATGGCAGTGGAACATAATACTTTTTTAATAGACTTAAACAAAATCTTATAGTGGAGGTTCATATGTATTAAATGATTTGTGACAAGAGACTAGTGGTAGGAATGTTTTTCAAGTTAACATGGTTTATTTACCCAGCTGGAGTATTTTTATTATTGTAATCTCCGCAGTCATGCGTTGTGTCTATGTGCCTGTCTTGTCCTCGCAAGAAGATTTCTGTAGAAATCAGTGTCAAGCACTGTCCCAATCCAATGTCGGGGAGGTTTTGATACAATCCCAAGAACGAGATTAAGATGCAAACGGAGTCAGATGCCATGCTACCTAGTAAACTTGATTTCAGTGAACTAGGAACCAGAGGTCAGGCTGGGATGCAGCAGGTGGAGGACAGGGAGGAAAAAGAAGAAAAAGAGAGAGAAATAAAGGAGTAAAGTCAGAAAACCCGAGCAGGCAAGGAAAGGAATGCAGGGGAGATCGACTACCACCACTATGGATCCAGCGATATCCAGTTGGCTCAGTCTCTATGCAGGTGCAGAGGTTCCAGCAAGGACAGATTCTGGGAGAAAAATGGCAAGAAGGAAAAGGCAGCGAGAAGGAAAAGGGTCCTCAGAGAGCATGTGCTGTCCTTTTATAAGGGTGTTCACCCACCCACAGAGCGTGTTTGTGTATGTGCAGTTCATGCCATATATGCTGCCCACTTAGGCAGCCATCTCTTGCTGGTTAGCGCCCTGGTCTGCACACAAGCGCAATGTGGTTCTTTCCTGCAGATTGCTGTGGTAGTTTCTTCAGAGGCCAAGAAGAGGTAATACTGGCAATGCCAACACAAAACCAGTTCATAGCGGTCTTCTGCAAGCGCTAATTTCTTTCCAATTGACAAGACCTGTTTGAAACTAATTATTGAAGCAATATTGGAATTCAAAATTCTTCCTTCTCTGTAAGGTAGCATTAGCACTTTTTGCTGGGTCACAAGCATGTAAGTATCTCAATACGTCTCTGTTAATTTGTAAGCTCTTTGGGGCAGAATTGTTCTTGCTTTGTGCATATCCGCCCAAACAAGCAAATCATCATAGCCTTTTGTTATGGAGGGTTTTTCCCCTCCCACTTTTTTCTAAGTATAAAGTGATGGCAATTGCTTTTGATGTGGTGAAACGTATTAGTTCAAGTAACAGCAATAACAAAGGTGTTAAAAGTATTCTTCTGCATGCTCAAATGGGGTTAAGGCATAATGTTTTACTACTCTGTGGGGAGTTATAACAAGTGTTTTAAAAGTAAAGCTGCAGCGAGCAGTTTAGCAACTATCTGAACTCTGGAGAACAATAAAGTGCTTGTACACTCACTTGAACAGGTTCACCACCTAAAAGGAAACATCGAAAGTGAGGAAAAATTTTGAAACATCACGCCAGTTACTACAATGCCTAAATGCTCACAGATGTTACTGGAGTTTAGAAAGTCAATTCACCTTTCTCATGCCACCTAATATACTTTCTAGCCTTTTCCTTCTAGAATCTAATGAATGCAGACAAATGTTTGCAAATGCACAATTTGCAATGTAATTTGGTACATCATGTTATAATCCTCTAGGAGAATTCAATGATAAAAAAGTCCTACTACAGTGCATAGTCTGACTGTTTTTACCCTTTAGATCAATGTGTTTTCATCTGTGTTCACACATAGGACAGGAAATTATTGTGTAGCACAGGCACACAGAGAGTTTGTTAAAAGCTAAAAGCCTAAACGTTGTGGGTTAACTCCAGTAGGCAAGTATACACCATAGTCTGCCATGTCTTTTGTGAATTGTGGGGACCAGAACCGGAAACAGTACTCCAGGTGTAACCTGAAAAGCACTGAGTAGAGTGGGATAAGCACATCTCTCTCTCTGCTAGTAATGCCCCTGTGGATGCAGCCCAGGATCTAATTTGCCTTTGTTGCTGTAGCAACACTCTGCTGACTCATGTTCAGCTTGTTGCTCACCAGGACCCCCAGGTCCATTTCTGCAAGGCTGCTCCTCAGCCACACAAATCCCAGCCTGTACTGTGATCTTTGGTTATGTTGTCCCGGGTACAGGCTCTTGCACTTGTCTTTGTTCATTCTCTTTTGTCAAGAAGTCTGAACTTTTCTGGGAGTTCAGTTTTTTGGGGAGTCTTGTGAAACCCTTAAAAATTCGTGAGTTTGGCATTCCATGATCACTGCATGGGGACCGGCTGCAGATTGATCACTGGGTGGTGAGAACAATTGTCTTGCATATACTTTGTTTTGCGCATTCATTATCTTTGGTATTATCAGTAGCAGTAGTATTTCCTTTGTTGCCTGTATTCGTCTCAACCCACAAGTTTCCTCTTTTGTTCATTCCTCCTCCCCATCCCCCTGGGGGGGAAGGGGAAATGTGAGCAAGCAGCTGTCTAATGCTTAGTTACTGGCTGCTGGCTTAAACTACAACAATGGGACTCATTCCAATATGTCAGGTCTTTCTTATACTGAGAAACCCAAAACTGGATGAAGTACTACAGATGCAATTGCAAAAGTGTCAGAGCGATAGGAATAATCACTGCCTTTCCTCTGCTGGCTACTCTCCTGCCAATACAATCCATGCAGCTGGCCTTCTTCACCTCAGGGACACACTGCTGACTAATGTTTTTTGCTGCCTGCCAACACTCCACAGTGATTTCCTACATCCTGTCAACTCCCAGCTGCTAACAGGTTTATACCTCTCCAGGTGTAGGACTTGTCATTTGCCTTTGTTGAACATTCTGAGATACCTGCCAGCCCATTTCTCCAGCCTGTATAGCTCTCTCCACACATAGTAGACCTGCCCTCCAGTGGTATCATCTACAAACTTGCTAACATCCCATCCCATTGTCCAGGCTACTAACAAACATGTTAAATATCACAAACCACAGTATCAGTCCCTGAGGGATGCCTCTCATCATGACGAGACACCAGCTGGTCTTTGGTTCCCCTGTGTCAATTTTCTGATCCCAGAAGTCCAACCAGTTTTCCACCCAGTTATCAAGTCAATATTTCATCATTATGGCTTTAAGGATACTGTTGGAAGAACATGGTGAATGCCTTGCTAAAAACAAGGTAAACAACATCTGCTGCTCTCCCCATGTCCACAAAGTCACCTATCTCATCACAGAAAACTGTTCACTTCATAAGGCTTGTTCTGTCCTTTTAAAAGCCACAGATACAGAAAGACAAGAAAACAAGTCTTCCATTTATATATTAGAACTCCTTTTTTTTGGTGTTCTCCAAAATGATAGACAAAATTTCATGAAAAAAACACACTCATTTTCTTCGGTTTCCAGTCACTTTCTTTTAGCTTATTGCCTCTTTGTGCGTTGGCTTGTGATATTGGCAATTATGTCATTTAAAAGATGTAAGTAAATTACAATACATGAACTATTTATTTAAAGCTCCTAATTGAAAAATATTACCATTATTTCTACTAATTATAAAACATGCAGTTAGTCCTTAAAACTGATTAGTAATATGTCAAGAAAGATTAATGAGTTTCAGTATCTTGCAGTATTGAAACAGATGTGACATTACTATATTCAGCAAATTTAGTTAAATGCTTGCTACCATCTTGGAAATAATTCACGTCAACCATTACTGTGTTATTAAATTTCAATCAATAAAACAATTTTAGTTTTTCTGTCTCTGTGTTTGCAATAGCATAGTCTCATATTTTTGTGAAGTTTTTAATTAATAGTATTAAGCTAATTTTGGAAGTCTGGAGTATTATTCACCCAATAGGATTAAAATTCAAAAGCTTCCACTCTATCTCCATTAAGAGAAAAAGTTTTTTTTGTAAGTCGTCATCGTTCTAAAACTTTGTGTTGTTTGGACAGCCCAATGTCTTATGATTTACACTACCTAGTGTAAGAAAAAATGTCTAGGCGTGTCTTGGAAAGATAGCCAACCATCCAGCTGACATAGTCAGTGAGTAATTATGGCTGAGCTGAATTCATTGATCTTTAAAATTTGGCTTTTGTTAATTATTCAAAGCAGCTATAACCCTAAAGGTCTAAGTTTCAAGTGGAAACAGAAGCCCTTTGCTGGATAAGAGTAACTGGAAAAAATCTGTTTGGGCTAGGATAAAGAAGTCTGTTTCTAAAAAGATTGTAAGCCAGTGTTCTTCATCTTAACCAAGATGCAGCCAAAGGTGAAGACTAAGAAAATCTAAATATGGAAGACATATTGGTGCTTTCGGTTATAATGAAAAATATTATCTACTATTATGATGAAAAGTATGAAATAATAGACCTTTTTATTCAAACTACTGTTTTGTATGAACATTTTGCTACTAAATATTTCACATCGAAATTTCCACATACCCAGATACTCTTTTGGCACAAACTAAAGGACATAGATGTTGGCATACCCTTGATAATTACCTTGTCTTTAAACACGTAATGGCTTGATTTGCTTTGCGATAAAGAGCAACTTTTCTGTCATCCATTCAACTAAAAAAGGTAGAAAATTTTAACAAACGGCCAATGGCTGCCTCTATTCATTTCCTGTAATTTGTTTGAATATCTGCAGTAATGTTTTCTGATAACTTCTGTAATGTCACCAACCACTGTAACAGTTATCCTTACATATATTTTATACAGCTTACATTAAAAAATATCTCAATATCAGTTATATGAAACTCTGAAGATACATTCAACTACTGTTTCTGTTTTCCATTAACTCCTGTTGGCGTAGGAATTTGTCCAGTTTTTCTGGCTCATAAATCACATCAAATGTATAAGATTTATATTGCTTATGACATCTCTAAAAACATAGAAAACTTTTTTGTTTGAAAATGTAGCCGCTTTCTGAAAATTTTATTTTGGTAACAGTTCACTGTAGTGTGTAAATGCTTAGCAAGCTTACTATAGAGTTATAGAATCTCTTTCACAGCAGATACATTTCCTGTTACTGTTCTTTCCCTCCTTCAGAGAATGAAAGTTGTATTCCTTTGCAGCCACACAGATTTTTGTATCTTTATATACAGGACACCTGTTCTTTGATATAGAAGCTGATTTTACACAGCTATTTAATCTGCTGCTCTTTATAAAGCTCTTTAAAAACGTGCTTCCAACCCATGTTACACATTTTCATGTGAAATGATTTTTCACCTACCAGCTATGTGAATTTGTAAGAGAGAGAGGGTTTCTTAGTGCCAGAAATACATAAACACGTGTACATGATTTAGCTGTTCAGATTGCTTGAAAGGAACAGACAAAAGCTATTGTTTGCTGTGCAAAGGTTGAAGAGGTTAAAGTACATCATGTTTCATTGAGGAACCAGATGTGCTTGCAAACATATTTGCACTAATGACGGAAACAGGTTTTGAGAATTTTTGTGTACACTTGAACTTTATGAGCTTCAGGCTTCCTAAAGGAGTTGAACAACAAAGGCCTGGAATATACTAACAGCGGTTTCCATTTAGCTCTGCTGTGGTACTCAATGAACACCAGAGGGGAAGAAGAGCAAGAGCAAAAAAGGGAAATCTTGTAAAGGGTAAATTTCTCTTCTTACATATTTTTTCAAGATAGTGCTATATTTTTACGTGGAAAAACTATTTATGAGGTGGACACTGGTAATCTCTTTTAAAATTTTCCTTCTCTTTCAGAATATTTTTTGTAATATTTCTGCCTCAAATGTTTTTCTACATTCTTATAAGTGAAAATATGCTCACTCTTTCTCTATAAATGCACACACAGATGCACACAATCACTCACAAATAGATGGAATATATACACACACACACACAAGTGTGTGTGTGCAGAGATATAATCTGTGAGTCGGACAAAAATTATATTGAATTATAAATGGAGTTAGTAAACCCACCTATTATCAGAATTGCTCATCTTTCCGCAATATGATCTGAAAGCAATGTACGGCTTTCAGCAGAACCAAACTTTAATCCTCAAGGTGAATTTTTACAATGTTTCAGGGATTTTGCTTATTTTTTAATTTTGTTTTTCATCATGAAACTGGACTTTTCAAAGAATCTAGGGAAAAATATGCATTTTTATTCTGTAAAAACCCTCCAACTTCAGAGTTTTACTCCAAACATTATCTTCTACCCAGTTTGAATCAACAGTTTGAAGGTGAAAGTGTAGTTCAATTCAGGTGGTCCATGTATTTCTTTTACTGGGGAAGCCAGAGCTGGACACAGCACTCCAGATATGGCCAGCAGAGACACATTTCAGAGAGGTACCCAAGCATGCTGATTTGCCAGAATAGACTTGAAAGTTTTCCCCATATGATTTCCCATAAGCCTTTGTGTAATTTTTGCCAACCCTGGATACGTTCGGGCATAGAATCATAGAATCTTTTGCAATGGAGAAGATCCTTAAGATCATCAAGTCCAGCTGTTAACATATTGCTACCAGGTCCATGTAGTATGGTAAACCATGTCCCTAAGCACTACATCTACACTTCTTTTAAACACCTCCAGGGATGGTGGCTCAACCACTGCCCTGGGCAGCGTGTTGCATTGTTTGACAACCCTTTCAATGAACAATTTTTTCCTAATGTCCAGTCTAAACTTTTCCTGGTGCAACTTTAATGACATTTCCTCTCATCCTATCTTTTTTTACTTGGGAATAAAGACCAACACCCATCACTCTACAACCTCCTTTCAGGTAGTTATAGAGAATGATGAGGTCTCCCCTCAGCCTCCCATTCTTCAGACAAAACAATGCCATTTTTCTCAGCCACTCCTCATAAGAATTGTTCTCTGGACCCCTCACCAGCATTTTTGGTTTTCTCTGGGGTTCTTCAGTAGCAAATGCAGAATTTCTCCTAGTTATGTGTCTGGAAAGCACGGTCGAAACATTGATATTGCAGGCTGATTTCTAAGTAGCCATTACCGCAGGAGAAATACTACAGGAGAAATACCCTGGAGGTACTAGTCCCATCCTCATTACTATCTGTTTTGGTGATGTGGAAATACTTACAGCTAAATTAAAACTCTTTTTTCTACCATTATTTGTCTCCCTCAACAATCAACAGCATAAATAAACTCAGAAAACCTGAAGTGATAAAACCTTCATATTAACTAACCAATGTTTCAGATCAGTCATGTCACTTCTCAGTCTTGCTGCAACTGAGATAATAGTCAGGGGTCTACTTTATATCAAATTTCATATTATTTGATATCTAGAGTTGTATAATAATCCATAGGCATAGATCAGCCATGGCTACTGCAAGATTTTGTCATCTGGATTTTTTCTTTCTCTATTTTGTTCCTTCTTGTCTTATTCCATCATTTACTCTATGATATGTGGTTTGTTGAGCTGATAGTGTTACTGATGGTTTGCTGCAAAGCCACAATAATCAATAAAAAGATATGAGGAGACAACTGAGACTTTGCCAAAGTCAGAAAATCTAGAGGGCAAAAGAAGTATTATATAGGAAGGATAAATTCTTTGAAAAGATCATACACATACTGGAATTTTGTACATGAAAGATGACGCTCCAAAGAAAAGTGAAATTATGCTAACAACATAGCTTTAAGGTAATCTAAGAGTTATTTGGGAAAAAAAAGAGGCCATAAAAATATAGATTGATTTTCTACATGCAGTTTGTTATGGATCCTGTTCAGTCTGCTTTATATTCAGTTGTAGCACTTCAGAAAGATGGGAAGACACATGAAGAAATGCAATGCCATTGAAACTGAGCATCAGCAGAATTAGAACACTGCTCGAGGACTTAAGTTATCAACTATGGGACTAATAGAGTCACTGACTGTAGAATCATTAAGTGTAGGTTGTGCTTCTAGAAGCACTAAAAATCCCCTCGTGCTGCCTGTTGAAGAGACTTAGGAGTCTAGCAGTCACACCTGGCAATGTAATCTAAACATAAGTTGGTGGACAAAAAGAAAGATATTGTTTTGAAAGGCTGAAATGTAATATAATACTAGGTACAGTGCACTAGCAGGCACATTTGCATGAGTTCTGTGGTGCTCCTGAGATGTAGACTGAAAATGCATTCAAGGAATGTATCAAGTATGTAGAAAAAATATTAAAGGAACATTACTTAACTTCTGCTCAAGGTCATTCAAAGTATATCCTGAGATACTCGACTGTCTCAAAGACTTCTTTCAACCCAGACCTTTGATTATGCTATAAACACTTCTTTTACTGTCAAAATTATGTTAGAAAGTAGAAAATCTAAAGAAGAAATTTGTTTCTTCATTTAGAATATTCATCCCAGAGGATATGAGGTTAAAGACAAATTGTGCACTCTTTCATCTCTACGATACACTTTCCACAAGAATGATACACACAGTACGTTCTTCAGTATCATTTGTAGGGTGTTTATGTGTAATATATTATATTGTTGCCAAATAATGCCTTAACTTTTGAAAAGAGTGTTTTTCAAGTTCTTTGAGTTGCTGAATGTGTCTGAAGGACTGCTTGGGAAAATAGTCCCTCCTTCTCGTGCCATGCAGCAATAAAATTCAAGAAAAGCAAATACATTGATGTTCTATTGAAATGAGAATGTCATGTGATCCACATGAGGAAGTAAACTTGAAAATGCATTCTGAGTTATCTTGTGTAACACTCATACAGTTGCACAGCCCATCATCAGACTTTATCTGGGAAAGACAGGAGCTGAAGATATTAAAATTTAAAAGGCACATTTGCAGAGAATATATAATGAGTTCAAGAAAGATGATTGCAGTCAACTTTTCTACCGAATACATGTAATGACAAAATCAGAACATATTTCAGGAAGAGATAGAAAGAGTAAAATCTTTATTAATACTCATAAAATCTAAGTGTCAGGAGTATAGAAATCAATGAGATTAAGCAAAAGGCAGATGTCAGGGATTTCAAATGCAGATACTATAGCATAAATGGAAGAATGTGCAGATTTTTAAAGCAAGCAGAGCAAGTGAAGCAAAAAGGTGTATAGTGCGAATAGTTGGCAGTTGTAAGTTCACAAGGATAGGGAGAACAGAAATAAAGACCCTTAATCCCACACATAAAATAAATAAGAATGTCTTATTTGGATTAACTTTGGAATAAGGAGAAGGGAGAACATGGAGGTAATTAATAAGAAGACATTTAAATAGAAAAAAATATTAAACAAATTTCTAAAATGAGTAGCATATTTCTACTGTAGACTGAACTAAATGTATTAAACTAGATCCTTAGTATGTCAGTGTAATTCCATTACCTACATTGGACTTAGGTTCTGATATGGAAACAATCAACTTTCCTGACCAAGTGATGTACAACATCTGCAATCCTGGCAGTACAGTTCCCTTTGCCTCCCTTGTAAATTCGTTATCTGTAAAGACATATTTCTTATATCTAAGAAACTATTCAAAAGAGATGCATGTATCTTGAAAATAACATGGTAGCATTAAAAGGAAGGTCATTTCCTTCGCATATGCAAAAAGATTTCAGGCAGAACATTAAAAAATAAAACCCTTAGTAAAAAAATGTCTGAATGGTAATGTCAGGAAAATCAAATTCTTCCTTTTCCAGAATTGACAAGAACAGACTAAATAACACCACCTTTAAATTTCCTTACATAGTGTAAAGCACAGATAAATACAGGATTTTCCCCCCAAAGAGCAAAGATTTGACAAATGGAAGAATTTTAGATGGCAAATGTTAATATATGTAAATATAAATTTAATATAAAGAATGATCTATTAAAAAAGAAAATAGCAAACTCATGAAAAGAATAAATAAAATGTTATAAAGCAATATCACTGAATAATGCTTCTTTTGACCAGGAAAATATTCCAAGGACTCTGCCTAGTCATAAATACTTCAGCTGCATTCATTTTTGTATGATACCTGATATGGTAGAATGAGCGCACTGGCTGTATGCTGTTCAACAGTAACAACACAGGCAATCCATACTGTTCATTTGGGTGACCTGGCAGACCATATACTCAAGTGTAAATTTTAAACATGGACAGGCAAGCTGGCCCCTCCATTTTACTATGGATCTTTGTGCAAGTGGAAGACTGGGTCAGACCCTATTCTAAAGAAAATCAAAGGATAAAAGTCCCTAGTGTCTAATCGACATGAGATCAGGTTTGCTGACCAGAAAAGCCACAAAGATCACAGAATCACAGAATCACAGAATAGTAGGGGTTGGAAGGGACCTCTGTGGGTCATCTAGTCCAACCCCCCCGCCGAAGCAGGGTCACCTACAGCAGGCTGCACAGGACCTTGTCCAGGCGGGTCTTGAATATCTCCAGAGAAGGAGACTCCACAACCTCCCTGGGCAGCCTGTTCCAGTGCTCCGTCACCCTCAGAGAGAAGAAGTTCCTCCTCATGTTCAGACGGAACTTCCTCTGCCTCAGTTTGTGCCCATTACCCCTTGTCCTGTCACTGGGCACCACTGAAAAGAGCTTGGCCCCATCCTCCTGACACCCACCCTTCAGATATTTGTAGGCATTTATAAGGTCCCCTCGCAGCCTTCTCTTCTTCAGGCTGAACAAGCCCAGTTCCCTCAACCTCTCCTCGTAGTGGAGATGCTCCAGTCCCCTCACCATCCTTGTAGCCCTCCGCTGGACTCTCTCCAGTAGCTCTTCATCCTTCTTGAAGTGGGGAGCCCAGAACTGGACATAGTACTCCAGATGAGGCCTCACCAGGGCAGTGTAGAGGGGAAGGAGAACCTCCCTTGTCCTGCTGGCCACACTCTTCTTGATGCACCCCAGGATGCCATTGGCCTTCTTGGCAGCCAGGGCACACTGCTGGCTCATAGTTAACCTGTCGTCCACCAGGACACCCAGGTCCCTCTCCGCAGAGCTGCTCTCCAGCAGGTCCACCCCAAGCCTGTACTGGTGCATGAGGTTGTTCCTCCCCAGGTGCAGGACCCAGCATACGAGTCTTTTCTGTAGAAACAATAGACAGGTGCTGTTTCCTGTACTGATGGAAAATGGTGTCATACCAAATTCTCAAGTTCACGGCTCCACCACCAAAGACTGTTCTATGTCTGTATTATACTGGAGATATAATGCCAAGGAAAGAATTACATGACTCCTTCTTTCGAAAACATATTTCCAAAAATATCAAGACAGACGGGTAATGATGGCCTTCAGATTTGCTTAGGAAGGGCACTGGAAAGTGAAGATCAGCTTGAATTTAATCCAGTATCATATAAGCAGCATTATAGGGAATGCTACTCAGTACATAGGCAGAAATAATATATACTGCAAGTATGTGTACACAGTAAATTCACAATTATAAATCACTTCAGGATCTAACATTGTAAGACCAAGTGACAAAGTAAAATGTCAGGTTTCACTAAGTTCAGAGCTGCAGATGAGGGCAGTTAAAAGAGGTGTGACCTGTCCCAAATGGTATTTTGATTTTAACATATTCTCAGTTTCTTGTTTCAGTGGGAGGTAAGCTCCCTAATATCATAACAAACTGAAATCTTGGGAAATAAGTTGAACACAGAGCTTGAATTGGTTTGAATGAAATACAATTCATATAGCCATTTTTGGAGAGTTAAAGGCTCATTTCCAAAATCTTTGCTCACAAAGATAATCTTTAATATAATTTCATTCTATTAGCTCCGAAACATCTGCTCACGATAGTAACAGGTTACCATCAGCTTTCTCTCCGAGATTAAAACCAATGTAAGTTCAGGCTTCAGTGCACAGCCTATAGGGGTGAAGATTGCAAGCCTTCTCCACTTTTTTTTTTTTATGAATCTAATTTATAATTGGAAGGTAAATTCACTGGTAAGTTTTGGTTCTTTCATGCTTCTGCAGTGACATAAAGCATCCTTGAAACCAGTTGCAATGATGAACAGCCATAAACTTAGTTTAAATGGCAAGTTGTGGCAGGCTTGTAGCTGCTTCTGTACTGCTGAAGAACAGAGATAAACCTGACCCTGTGTTTCTAGTCATTGTGTCAGCCCCAGGAACTGTGTAACAGAGGCTGAAGAGTATATATTCAACTATACCACAACCTCTGAGATTGTAGTAATTGTCAGAAATAAAAGAATATGAAAATTTAAAAGTAATTTAATTGTTTCTGTAAAGCATAAATAATTATTCTGTCCATTTATTATGAAACATACACAGGCTTTTCTCCTTATTTCTCCAGTTTTATAAGCACTGCTAACTGAAGAGTTTTTGTTTCTTCAGAAGAATGCAAGCTAACTGGTACAAAAATACGCCCCATGAAACTTGCAATGGAGCTGATTCTTATCTCGATGTCTTTGACAGGAAAACTTATCAAGAACTTTAGAAAATTTTCCTATGAATCAGTGCTACTTCAATAAATGAAGAAGATGCTACTCAATAGCAATTTGTAATGTACCTTTTTCTTTATGATTCCTTAAACTAAGATAACATTTATAAGCTTTGAATTAATAATCATTCCTAGAAGAAGACTTCTGAATAAATTATATCTGTTATAACATGTTGCAGAGAAAATATCCTTGAAATGCTCAATAAATTATTTAGTGGCAACCTTTAACAATGCGGTTGAAGTGATGACTTCCAAACAGCTTTCAATCAGGAAAATTTCCTTTGCAGGAGGAAATGCTATCTTCTGCAACGATCCAGCCTTTGCATATAGGTTTTGGTGTATATTGTGGGTCTGCACAACTAACATTTGCAACACACTCAAAGCTGGGAAAAAATTGGCCTGCCTGGGATAACATGGCACCTTGCCTGCACCAGCTGAGGTTGGATGCAGTGCCGCACTACTGCTGGATGAACAAGTTGTTTCTACCCTAAGTGCTGTCAGGTCAAACTAATATGTGTCTGCTATATAGAGCAAAAATACAATTTTTGTTAGACAGAAACCATACAAGATAGGCAACTACATAACCCTACTACATTTTTCTAAATTTAAAGCCATACCCATTGATTACTTTATTATCTAAATTCAGTTAAAAACTTGGGGCCTTTTAAGAATTTTAGCATCTGTGTTGGCATTTATTTTGTCCCAAATGATGGCAGAAATGGAATAAAACAGATGCTTAGACTTCGTGTCATTAACATTCATTGAAATTTTGCACATAAACTATATTTGAGGAAATTAAGTTGCAATTTAGCTTCTCTCTAATTGTTATGATTACGTGAACTATAGATAGGTCAGGCTAACAGCACATGTAACTCATCAGTGTGCCTACTGTGATGACAGAGGTAGTAGCTAGCCACTCTCACCCTCTTTTAAAACTAACCTGCATGCAGTAATTCAAGTTGCTTCAATGAATGAGTGCTATTAATGTGCCAAGAATTCTGACTTGTAGGTTTTTCATTCAACTGTTGCTGCTTTTTTAAGGTTCTGTGGCCAATTGGTTTTTGGGCACTTGGGCATGAATAACACTTTGCAGCACTGCTGCCTTGTCAATACTGCTTAAATTACTCAAAGTCAGGGAAGGAACTGAAACAGAAGCACAGGGCAAATCCTTTGATGCAAGAGACAATAAACCTGTCTGCAAAGTCATTAGAACTGTCTTTGCCTTTTCTTTAGATTATAGACCACCCTAAAAGCCTGAACAAGTAGTATGAGGACAACAAAAATGAATAAATTAGATTAATCACTTGGGACTGTAAACAGTAAAATAAATTTGTGGCCTTTTTGCCAGAACCGCAAGAATTAGTTAAATGAGCATTTCCAGGTTATTACATGCTTGATTTCCTCTAAAGGTCACTAGGTTTGGCATAAGTATAACAGATCCTCATAAATTAGTGATGAGCATTTCCATTTTAAAACAAATACTCATGCAGTTTTGTTTCTTGAATGAATGGTATAGAGTAACAGTGTGTGAGATTCATCATGTTACACTATTTCATATTATTTAATTTTTTCACTAAATATTTATTTTATATACACACTTATGCATTATATATAGCCATTTATATTATGTATGTGTGAATCCATATACAATATTTATACACGACGTGATTTCAAGCAACAGCCAAAGAAACAGTTTAAGATTTTTTCTTCTATTCAATTTGTATATTGTCTTTGATGAAATTTTTACATTTCATTACATTTTGAAAACTTAGAGTTAATAAAATAGCTATCTGGGAGACTCAGATGAAAAGACTGACGATTATATAGTTGTTGCTGTTTGATAGTCCAGATGGTACTATTCATTATTATTAATCATCTGTATAGTACTATGAACATAAGTGCCTATGTAGGAAAGATGAATTCTCTGTGCTGTGGAGATCATACTAACAAGCCATACAAAAGAAGCAAAGATAAAGCATGGGACACATGGGAAACTAGAGAGAGAATAGTGATGAGGAATACAGGGAAGATTGCCTAGAAAACCGAGTTCTCCAAAAGGGTTTGAAGGAAGAGATGAAGGTGTATGGTCTGTTCACAGGACTGCCAGACACCTCTTAGGTCAGCACCCTGCAGACAAATCAAACATGAAATCACTTTCATAAACTCTCCAAGTTCTATCTTTCAAGCATTTGGAGGTGAATTGCCCTCAGTTCTTGTGCCTGGAAGGCTGACCCAGAACTATGCTCTGAGAGTTAGAACCCATCTTCTCATTCCACCTTGAACTTACTCATAGCCAGTGGAGAGCCACCTGTTCCCGTGCCAGCTTGATATTTTATCTTAAAAAATAGTTCTCTCTCACATGCTTGCCCCCATGACATACTCATACACAGTAACAATATCTTCCTTCATGTTTCATTTTGCTGGATTAATCTCTTTTCCTGAGAGATATGCTCTTCATTCCACTGAAAAACCCTACATCCCTTCTCTGCAGCTGTTGTGTTTTCAGTTCATCTTTCCTCAAAATGTTGACTGAAATAGAACATGATACTAGAGCTGAAATTTCATCAGGGCCTTTAGAATGACAGAGAGGTTTCACCCTGTCAGTTCAGCTCCTGGGAGCACCTCTCCAGATACTATAAAATCACTACTGGATTTTCATGGTCATTTCTCTGTGATAGGGGATAGCCATTCTGTAATCCTGTCACTACCTAGTACAACCAGAGGAGGTATCTCCTAGCAGAAATTCTTGTTACTCCATACATTAGAATGCTTAACCAAGTTGACAAACTCAGCCTACAAGAATGCTGTCGGACACCGGTGATGCTATAGTCCCCAAAAAAGCCCTAAGATCTGGCTGACTCCTCTACATACTGCACATAAATGCAAGATGGCTGATTCTGTTACCTCATTCAAAAGCATCATAGAATCACAGAATGGCTTGGGTGGGAAAGGACCTTAAAGATCACCTAGTTGCAACTCCCCTGCCATGGGCAAGGACAGCTTGCACTAGACCAGGTTGCTCAGAGCCCCAGCCGACCTGGCCTTGAACAACTCCAGGGAGTGGGCATCCACAACTTCTCTGGGCAACCTGTACCAGTGTCTCACCACCCTCATAGTGAAGAATTTCTTTCTTACACAGAATCTAAATCTACCCTCTTTCACCTTCAAGCCATTGCCACTTTTCCTGTCACTCCATGCCCTTGTCAAAAGTCCATCTCCAGCTTTCTTGCAGGCCCCCTTCAGGTACTGTGGTCTCCCTTGAGCTTTCTCTTCTCCAGGCTTAACAATCCCAACTCTCCCAGCCTTTCCTCACAGGAGAGGTGCTCCAGATCCTCTGATCGTTTTTGTGGCCCTCCTCTGGACTCACCGCAACAGCTCTATGACTTTTCTGTGTTGAGGGCTCCAGAGCTGGATGCAGGACTCCAGGTTGGGTCAAACCAGAGTGGAGTACGGCAGTAGAATCACCTCCCTCGACCTGCCACGCTTCTTTTGATGCAGCCCAGAATATGTTTGGCTTTCTGGACTGCGAGCGCACACTGCCGGGTCATGTTGAGTTTCTCATGAACCAGCACCTCCAAGTCCTTCTCCTTAAGGTTGCTCTTAAATCATTCTCCACCCAGCCTATATTTATGCCTATCATGGTCAAAGGCCAGTAGGATCTCAGAACTAAACAGAAGAACCATCATATGCAAATTTCTGTTAGCACAATACTATACTGATCTGGTTTTCCTGACTTTTTAGTGTTGAGATTTCATTGTTTGCGAGAGTCTAAGCATTGCTTTCACGAACGTGAATCCTCCCTTTCCACTGCAGGACTCTATTTCCTCTCTTCTTTCTTAAGGAAATTTGTATTTCCTCCACTGGGTCTGCATCTCTTATTTACAAAGATTTTGTTCCTATTCCTTAAAGCAACAGGCACTCACTTCCCTTATCCAGTTCACAGCAATAACCACTTTCCCTCAGTGCATCTAATCATCCCGGCTTAATATTGAATCTTAGCTACTGGCATGATCCTCTGAGTCTTTCATTTGATTTGCACTCAAATCCAAAACTCAATGTAGGTGCTTTTAGCAGTCCTGTCTTGATCACTGTAAAATTTCTATTAAATTTTTCCACTGTTTTTTTCCACTGCTGGTTTCTCAGGTTTGAAGCCTGTTACCTAAATCAGCTCTGCTGCCATATTCAAGGGTAGAAGTTAACTACTTCCTGCACACCCTCACACACTTAACAGCTTCTGTGCTACTTACAACATGGGGTCCCTAACAGTGTCGGTAAGCTATGAGCTACAGCCAAACTACCCTTACTAAATACAGTCAGGTCCTTGGGTCTCACCCTTAAAATGGTAGACACAGAAACAGACCAAGAGAGAGAAAAGGAGTGTACAAATTTCACCACGGTTCCATATCCATACATAGTTGTCAATGATATTGTCACCTATAAGAAAAAAAGAAATGAAATGATTGGAAGGGAAGATTCCGTGTGGCTGTAAAAGATGTATCTAAGAGAATACCTAGAGAAAGGAAATTGGAAACAATTTGAAGATCCCACACAGAATGTGGTTCTTGCACATAAAAGTATAATTCAAATTGTCGTAAGAAGTAAAACTATGTGGACTATATCTGTTTATGACTATCAGTGATGATTAATTTATCATCTTATTTAGGTTGTCAGTATGTACATATCTAAGAGTTGCTTACATGTGCAAATATGGAATCCATCCATAAATAAATTGTTAACCCTCTAACAAGGTCTCGATTTAGACAGAATGATGCAAGAAGTCATTCCAACCTACTTCAGAGTTGTAAGCCACATTTACACCTGTTTATACAGCTGCATCTTTGGTGTATCAGAGCATTTCTCAAACGTTAATAAACTAACCTTTTGCTACTTCACTGTAAAGAGTCTCAGGTCTCAGCCCAGTGCCTTAACCACAAAGCTTCCCAAAAGTCAGGTTCGACTACGAGCAGTTCTCTCAAGCCTTTGATTACAATACTAACTAAAAGAGTCATTTAAAAAGCGTAAAAAATATCTGTTAATTTAAATGCTTGATTCTTTGCTTTCTTGTTTCAGTCAAGGTCAAAACTAGAAGCACTAACTTCCTGAAAGAAACTTTGAGATTTTATTCATCATTTTACTAAAGAAGTTCCTGCCATACTACGTAGACGGTGTTCTGTGTTTCCTATCAGAAATGTTAGTGCTATATGCACATACTGTTACTGATTTTAAAGATTAGCCCTTGCCATTAGATTTATCTGTGGCTTCAACTATGCCATCCAAGGTTATATTATATCTTTCAGAGATTTCTAACGGCTATCTTTGAGACCTGTGCAGTAAGATGCGGTAAATTTCTTCTTTACAAACAGAAAGTACTAAATATTGGCAAAACAAAACCTGGATTTGTTTTAAAACTGTGAAACTTATACGGAAGTGTGTTGCTTTTCCTTACCAAGCATGAACATATGTATATATCCATACACCTACTTTCACACTTAGATTGTACTGTCACCACTCTAGACAGTGGAGAAATTCAGTTAGGTCTCTTTCTATGGACCATTCAAGGGACATCTACTAGAGAACCTGCTCTCTGCAGAATGCCTTAGTGTGTTAGTTCTTGATTATCTTTAAGGGAAGAAATTTATGCTTCCAGGAGATTTTGGAAGACTACAAGCTGATGGTTTAGGCCACTGTATGTAGAAAATTTGGCTTCTTTTCATTGTTTTTTTTATTTTACCCTGTCGTGTGTACTTCTTTAATAAGTAGCTTATGTTTGATCCTTACTAAGACAAGCAGTGGCTAAAATACAACCACTTCTATCAAGATTGTGCTTTCATTCATTCATGAAGATCAGGCTTTGTTTGATTATGCATCCATGGTTGTCCTGCGTTTGGTCAGGACAGGGTTAATTTTCACCAGAATCCGGGAAGGGATAAGCCAGGCGGGCTGACCCAAACTGGCCAAACAGATGAAGTATTTGATACCATATGCGTTGTGCTGCCATGAGACAGTGCTGTTCTGTCTCAAGTTGTACAGTTTCCCACACCACTCCAGTGGGGGGAGGGGCAATAGAGTGACCATGTGGTCCTTTGTTGCCTGACATGGCCAAACTGCAACAGTGGTACTAAGATAAATGTAAAGATTATGTTATCTCTGCTTCCTTCATGGAGTAAAAGGTCAGGTATTAGGATGCATCACCAGCAATAATCCTTCTGTACCTAATATTAGCTGTTATGCCGAGTAGTCACAGGAATTAGCAATACAACTGTTAATCAACATGCTTGTCATTTTATGGACCAGGAATTTACAAATGTCTAAACTTTTTGTGTGTTTTAGATTTGTGAAACCATTAAGATATTTTTCCTGTGTTATTTGTTATGGAAGAGAAATATCATAGATTGTACAGTGAAAACGTCACCAATAATGACCCAAGAGCTTGATTCAGTTTGGCCCTTATGTTTAAGGGCCTTCCTGGTCTAGCAGCTAATGAGCTGTGTTGTCTATGGAAAGCAGAGGAAATGTTGCCACTGTGAAGAACCCGGCTGTGAATGAAGGCCAGTAAAATCTTTATCACTTCAGCTTATATTTTCTTTCTCTTTGTTTGAAAAGAAATAATTGTATTCGGGTGGGTGCATGCAGTCATGCCATTTTAAAACCTTATAAGAAATGTTTACACTCTCAATAAAGGCAAAAATTGTAATATTTATTAAATTTCTTGTTACTATGTGACAAAAAAATGACTGACTTTTTATCATGGTGCTAGTATATAATGTTGCAGGATTACAATCGCTTGCATACAGTTATCGGGTATTAATTGCCATCTGTGAAAAAGTATTTTTATTTTGTAGAAAAAACCAGTCAGGTTAGCATGTCAGACTTTGTTTTCATGTCTGAAGTACATTGCTGCCACCAACTTCCAAGCTGACATAGAAGTTCAGCAGGAATTTTCTGTACCTTAGAGGAAATGATGACGTTGCATGTTCAACATCGAGTTATTCAAGTGTCCAAGTGATGAACTGGAGATTTCAGTTTGGCGACATGTTCAGGAGCAGTCATAGAAAATATACTGGTATTACAAGAAGCTAACATCAGTACGACTCTGTAACTCAAAAATGAATGCAACAGTCCATGAACTTCACAGCCAGGCAAGGTGCTATACGATCATAATAAAAAAGTAATTGCTTCATCTAGAAATGGTGTGCTGCTGTACATTTTTATAGTAGGATTTTAAGGAAAAAAAATACTGTATCTATTATGCAGTACCATTCAGTATGAAAATGACTCTTAAAATTTACAGTTATATTTAATCATTAATAGTTAAACATGAAACAAATGAATATTTTTTTCTCTGTAGATATAGAACACAGTGTTTTCCTCCACTTGCTCTTTTCTCACCATCATTTTTCATGTAAGAGCTGCCATTTTTAAATCAAGCTCTATAATAGAATGCCTTTACTTTTGAGATAAAACTTTCACCTACTTTGCACATCCTTTTTTTTTTTTTGAGAAAAGGAGAAAGCAGGTTAAAGCTCGACTGTCATGAATTTATTTTGCATCGTAAAGTAAACAAAAAATAATCTTCAGATGTTACCAAAATTTTGATGTACGAACTTTACTGGCGGGGATAAATTGGCAAAGATGAAGCTGTGAGACAGATTAGCAGGTTCATTGACTTAAAACCATTTTTGATTTTTGATTATACGTTTGTACTTTGGTAAGGTTCCTTGACATTATGCCCTAGATATGGAAATTCAGCTCATATGGGTTAAACATCTGACTTTTTTACAGGCTTCCTGTGCAAATCATTGAATTTGAGTCATCTTCTGCCAAAACTTTAGTATATGTATTCGAACATTGGGACATTATGCTTGCACATTTTTACACAGGCAGATACTAGATATTGCAGATATAAATGTAGGAACCTAACATAAAACTAACATTTTATGCTTATTGCTATTTTCTATTACCTGTGACAGTTATTTTTCACTAAAGACATGTGTTGATTCAAAATTCCTATCTTTCTCTAAATCATTTTTTCTGTAGGAGATGCCTATTTTCAATCACATGCTTCCATCATCCCAAACAAAAATAATACAAGTCTGGGGAGCAAACTAACCAAGAATTCTTTGAACCACAGCCCTTCCAAGGAACACCAGAGAGAGACCAATGATTTTTTGACAAGATTTTGTTCCAGGGTGCTTGATCCCCCAATTCAAACAAATAAAATGGGCCATTTCCAAACAAAACTGTAGCCCAATTTTTTTCACCTCCTTTTAGGACTGCCCTGTGGACCTATTTGTGTGGAGGGGTGCTGCCTGATTCAAGATAGCCTCGTAAACTGCCCATGAAACTGCTACATGGAAAGGTCCATGTCTGCTGGACCTGAGCCAGCTCAGGCTCACAGTACTGCAGGTACGAGGCACGCCACAGCCAACAAGCCCTCCTCAGAACAGTGTTTTCCTCATTGACATAAAAGACTTCTCAAGAAGAACAGATCTTTCTTAATCTTTCCAATAACCATGTGTATTCACATTTATTTTTGGAGTAATATTTTTACTTTTGAAAATCCATTTTACAGTAATGTCATTACTGGTGCAATTTCCAAGTTGGCAAGAAGAGAAGACATTCCTTCTCTAGGAATTATTGCTCATCTGATGCGAATGGTATTAATTCACTAAGTCAAAGAAACTGCATCAGAGCATTACAAAAGTACAATGCTCTACCTGGTATGATAAGCCACTTCTGTCCATTTCATTTTTACATTATTTGCATGCTTTTAAATGCAAATAATCAATGTGTCTTCATTATTTCTCCAGCTAGTTCAAACTGCAAATTCCACTGGTCCTGAAGCCTTTCTTTTAACTACAACTTGGTTGTATTCCTCTTTATTTTTAACCTATGCCTTTCAGTCTGATCATAATTATTCTTAAAATTAAATTTATTATTTTTATACCATGATATTTTGTATAACTTTGTGGTTCAGTCTGATTTTGAGAAAACAGAGTTTCCAGGCAATGAAAAATACCTTTGTTGGCGCCCGTTGTGTTAAAGTATTTAAGGAAGTTTTTCATAATATCTTGTAAGAATTATTCTTATTTTTTCTTGTGTCCCTGCAAGAGTTTGTACAAACAAGACCCTGAATAGACTGCAACATTTTTTGGAGCAGACAATGGTTAACATGATGCTTTTTTACCTCATTTCCACTAAGAAATATCTTTAATCCCCCCAAAACAATTTATAGATCATTAACCATAAAACTGACTCTGCAAAAAAGCCATGTACTTTCAAAGTCAAGCTGCTAAAACATTTTATCAGACAATACAACTCCTGTCCAAATCGTCTGACTGATAATTGTGCCAAGTACATTGCTGCTCCTCCTCCTTCCATGAACTCTGGTGGGTGCAGTGTGGATGTTTTTCTGGTGGGTACCAAAGAACAAGGCCCTGTTGCCTAATTCCTTGTGGGACAGAAACAGAACACTGTAATTCCTCAATTCATTAGATATGAATTTAATACAAAGGGAACTGAACAAATCAATGGACATGACACTATCTAAAAATCAAATTAATTTTAATGTGGTCTGAGCTTTCCTCCAATGTGTCCTGATCCTCTTAGAGATCAGTGATGGGTACAGCCTACTTCCCTAAACAATACAAACTTTTCATCCCCACCATCTCGTGCAAAGTAAAGCAGCTTGCAATACAATTAGAAAGATGAAGCCCATTATATAAGATAGCAAAGATGGACAAACTTATCAAATTGACGCTATTTCTACTTAGTCTCAGTACAATAGTTATGCATCTGTTCCTTGTTTGTATGATGAAAAAACGACTATGTTTTCTTGAATGCTTTTCTCTAAAGAGATCCGTAATGCTCAGACCACACTTTTGTTTGGAGTAGTTTCCATCAAATCAGTTCCATCTTCATCATAAGTGATTTTCTTGTTGCATCTTCAGATCAAATTAAACCAATCATGCCTTTTCAATTAACTACAATTATCTTAATTAGATGAGAATAACAACAAGAAAAAAAAGGAAAACAACTTCCAAAGTCAATCAAGTTAGTGTATTCTTATTTACAGACTGCAATCAAGCCTCTGCATGTTTCAATCCAGTTTCCTACTTCAGCACAAACCGAACTCAAAGAGCTTTAAAAGAACAGTAGCAACAGCCAGTCAGCTCAAGTCAGAGAGGGAAATCATGTGGGTTTTGTTAAACTTAGAGATGAAACAGTATTCCCCGACAGCTAATTGTGAAGCAGGTAACTTTCCCTACCTAGCCAATGGCAAGAACTTAACCCTAAAGCTATGGTCTAGTAGATGAATGGCATATCCAGGAGGAAGTCTCGTACCATTTTAGACTCAGGTTAAGGTTATTAAAATCCTTTGCAACTGTGAGAATAAAACTTGCTTTAAATGAAAGCCAAGGAGTCAGTCATACTCCAACCCTCTCAAATCTTGGCTGTTTACTCGAAGATTAGAGCTTGCATCCTGCAACTCTTCTGTCAAATCCACTCTGTGAACCTGCCAGTTCCTGACCACTTTTTTATTTTCTTTTTACAGCGTGTATGTCTCTCTCATTCACGTCGCAGTACTTTTTCATGTAAACTACTGCAATCTTCTCAGCTGTCTTTTCTTTCTGCTTGTTAAACACCCAAAGCACTGTTTTGGTTTCTCTTCACAGCAGCTTCCCATGGAATACATAATCTATCTTCTACTGAGTTGCCCAGATCATGTTCCCTGGAGCAAAAATTACTTCTTAAATCTCTTCCAGGAATTCTATTGACGACTTACACGTTTTGTCACAATAAAAAAATATTAACACAGAGAAAATATCCCACAGTAGAAGACAGATTATTTCTTAAGGACCAACTCAAAACCTGTTGAACATGGTCCAAAATTAACACATTATCCAAAACTTTGTTTTTCTTCCCATGGCAAGGTTTCCTTCTTCACAGATCGAAAAAACAAGTAAATTTGAAGAAACATAAAAAAAGCAAATGAAATTTTAATAAAACAGCTTTTCCTTAAAAAAAAAAAAAGTCCCATGTTAACCAATGGTAATTACCAATGATAATTACAAAATATATTGTGGTTGCATAGAGAGTACGCCAATTCATACAGATAAAAAAATGCAGGCTTTCCAGTCTGCCTGTTAGTAGATCTATGTAGAAACTCTGAGATGTCAAGATAAAATTCTGTATGTGAACTTTTACCACTAAGACACTTCTTTGCAATTTGAGACACCAGTAAGATGGTTGTAAATTTATATGAAAATTGAGAAGTTCTTAGACGTTGATTAAAATGATTCAGAAGAAATAAACTGTAACAAAGATAGCAGAGACCAATGAGAGTGCAGCTAATATAAAGGAAAACATTCACTGTTTTTCTTTAAAAGATAGGAAGTATATTTTAAATGAGAAATCCGGACTCTCTGAAAGGGTCAAATATTTAGAACATTTAATCTAGCGTGTTAAAAAAAGATTAAGTAAGCACAAACTGAGGGTCTTGTATAGAATTTGAGATTTCCGTGTGTTGCTATAAATTGGTATTCTAGGATTTTAATCTTTATTTTAAATATATAATTGGACTCTTTTTTCCCTTTACTGGCTTCACATTACTGTAATCTCACTGAGACAATGGAAAATAATGAGTAGTCAGTAATTTTGGAAAACGTGATAGTTCTTTATTTAACAAATTTAGATAACTAGATGAGGAATTGGACAGAATTTTTACATTATCACATATTTTTATTTAGTTTTTAGGAGTAGTTTCCATAGAATGAAGATAATGTTATTTATACTCAGTACTAAAGCGAGTTTTTTTCAGGTTCTGCACCCAACATTATGTATGTTGTTTGCTGTTTGCTACTTATAAGTCAATTTACAAGAAAAGAAAGCACAGCTTATATTTTCTTAAATGGTCACCAATATCTGTGGTATATTTTTAATGCAACAGGAGTTAATAAAGCCTGAGTCTTCATCGTTGTCTTGCAGCACTAGTAATTCTTGCAAATAAACTCTGCATTCAGTGACAGTGAGTTGATTCATTTTGAAAGGCAGTTCTGAAGTGCACAGACTAGGTTCCTTTTCAGTAGATGCTAAACTGGAAGCTCTGTTCCTGAAATACATTAAATACTTTCAAACTCCCAATGGAAACATAACTATCCAAAATGACATATGATTGCCTTCAAACGGCTTTGGTTGAGAGGGAAGGTGTGCAGATCTTGGCTGGGATAGAGTTAATTTTCTTCGTAGTACCTAGTATGGAGCTACATTTTAGATCTATGCTGAAAACTGTGTTGATACTACAGATGTTTTCGTAACTGCTAAGCAGTGCTTACACAGGGCCAAGGCATTTTCTGCTTCTCACCCCACCCTGCCAGAGAGTAGACTGGGGGTGCACAAGATGTTAGGAGGGGACACAGCTGGTACAGCTGACCCCAACTGAGCAAAGAGATATTCCATACCTTATGACTTAGTGGTCAGCACGTAAAGCTGGAGGAAGAAGAAGGAACAGAGGGACTTTTGGAGTTATAGCATTTGCCTTCCCCAAGTAACTGCTCTGCACGGTGGAGCCCTGATATTCTGGAGATCGCTGAGCACCTGTCTGCCTATGGGAAGTAGTGAAGGAATTCCTTGTTTTGCTTTCCTTGCATACGCAGCTTTTGCTTTACTTATTAAACCATCTTTATCTCAACCCATGAGTTTTCTCACTTTTACCCTTCTAACTCTTACCCCCATCCCACCAGGGAGGAGTAAGAGAGTAGCTGTGTAGTGTTTAGTTGCCGACAGGGGTTAAATAATGACACAAGGTGAGAAAAAACACAACATACATGAAGTGGGGATGTTCAGTTCATGAGATCAACCTAAAGTTAGGCTGGAGCACAACCCCCAGATCATGTATGAAGCAGATGTAAGAAGCAGGTCTCAACAACGACAAATTTATTATAGGGATCCGCTGAACTGCACTGAACCAATAGCTAACAGAGACACAGCCCAAGTTTTGGAGTGTTTGGATTGATGAATTGGATATCAGATTGTATCTTTCCCCCAGTAAGGTGAATAAAGAATGCGAAGTAACACGAAATGAAATCCATACTAATACACTAATCCTGTAAAGCACATTGCTGTGACAATGAGGTGTACTGACAGTTGTGCATATCCATCTTTTTTTATACTGTCCATTTCTTATGTGTGGCCTTTGTCTCCTTTCTTTCCTGGAGAACATAAGAAATTTTCCTGGCCAGCACTGAAGCTATCTGAAGTCAAACTGACAAAAAAAGTTTCTCCACCTCTTTTCACCCAGGATCATGTCCTTACAGCATGTTCCTTTATCGAGTATTGGGCAGAGTTTGTAGGACTGCTGGTAGGATAATAAAGCTGCAGAATTTTCAGAAGATTAATTTGTTGCAGTTAAGATTAAAACAATTAGCTTCATACTACCACCAGCCCAACTAGTATGCTGCAAGCATGTAATTTCCCTCCATTAAACATAATTCTTGACAAAAAATGGATGCAAGATTGAAAACATGTGGATGCCTTTATGAACACCAGTAAGTGGGGATAAAGCCTGTGAAAAAAGCGTTCTGTGTTCCAAAATACTTCCTTCATTCACATGTGTAGAGAATTTTGCCTGCCTTTCATTTTAAACATTTATAGTTCACTACCGTTTTATAGCAATTTATAGCCCAATACAAAGTACCATTCTTTTTAATAACTGAAGTTAAATATAGTTATGTTCAGGAATTTCTTCCATGTTAGTGTATGTAGATATTGCTTGTAGAATAGGAGGAGGAGGATGAAAATCAGTCCATAGCCTGATTTCAAGTATTTTGAAGCAATTTCAAGAAGCTGATTATTTGTAACTTTCTTAGAGCTAACTTATAGGAGTTACATTTATGCATTTATACTTCACTGAAGGAAAATATTTCATTAGTTTTCAGCCAATTTTTGCTTTTCTATGTAGCTAGGCTCCTTACAAGAATGGTTAGGAGCTGATTTAGCAACTCAGTACTCCCACAATGTAAATATAGGTAAAAAGAAGATCTGGGGAAAAAAAAATGAAAAAATTATTTAGATACCTGCATGCTAGTGAATGGAAGGAAAGGATTTCTAGAGAACTTCTGACCTACAAGGATGGATGATAAAAACAATTTATTTTGCAAATGTAAATTTTTATTAGGTTTTCCTCAGCTCAGATTATTTTGTTAACCTTTAACTGGTTAAAGGCACCATAAAATTTATGCCCAAATCTCTGCTGGTGGCATTCAGCTCTGAATTGTTCTTAATTTTTCTTTTAGTTCTTGGCTTCATGTAAGAAAAGATGAGTAAAATCTGTCAAATTTTATGCTGATATTCAGTGGAAGGCAGATGTTCATGGGAAACTAAGCTGAAGCTTCCAGATTTATTTCAATGGAGAATAAATTTCATTTTCATTTTTTCCTCAGAGTAATGGCACACTGCAAGAGTTCAATCTATAATGTTCCCCATTCCATTTTATAAAATATAGCTCTTGATGGTGATACTTCAATATAGAAGTGCAAAATACACCCTAGTGATTACTTGCACCATCACAAACTGGGTAAAGAAATTTCAGCTAAGATACATAATCAAGTACGTATGCCTGTTTATCTGACAGCATAGCTTGTCACAGAGCTGTAGAAGTGAACTTGCTTTTCCAAGTTTCTTTACAGCCTCTGAGAAAAGGGAATGTACTATGTTTGTTGGTTGGTTGGTTGGCTGGTTTTCTCCAAATACACTGCTTCCACAGAAATATTTTGTGATATTGCATGACTTACACTGCACTAGTGGAACATATTTCAAATCTACCGAATGAGCTCAGAATCAAACTCTTTCTTCTGTTACCCAATGAGTGAAAGAATAGAATCTTCTGACCTAGGAATGCTAGTTTTATAGCATCTATCTATATTCTCAGACTAGCACACACCATGAAACAAATACTCACTCCCCAGGTGCCCAATCAGCCCAAGCTGACTCCAAAGGTAAAGGTCAAAAAATCTTCATAATTTTTTTTTAACTATCAAAGTAGAGGAACCCATATGGTGAGGCAAATATTCAAGAAAAAAAAACCAAGAAAAAATATTCAAAGAAGCCCAAGGCTAGGTAAAAGACTTATCTACCCTTTGTGTAGTGTAGGTGTACTTTAGCTACCATCATTATATTAGCTAATATAGCTATATCAGCTATTGTACTATTCTTTGTGAAGATTTACATTTCCATGTCCATTTAAACTGGCAGGAACAGACAGCCTAAAAAAGAGGGAGGTACCTTGATTTCAGATTAGAACATACATACATAAATACAAACACACATCTCTCAAAGCTAATTAGCAGTGTGACTTCTCACCCACATCACAGAAATCACAGGAGTATGTCCCTAATGTGTATGTGCTTGAAAAGACCACAAGGCCTCCCAGGTGCATAGAAGAGTCTAGGCAGAAAGAATCGGCAGCTCAGCGATTTGGTAGAACTAGCTCCCCAAATCTGTAAAGCAATGAGCTATTGATCACTCAAAATTAATATCCTTCTTTCCACTTCTCCTGAGTTACATATGAAACAGATAAATCCAGTAAGTAACTCAGTGAAAGAAAAGGGCCAATGAGATAGCTAATTCTAGTTTTTGCCTCAGACACGCTCTCTAAAAAATGTCCCTGTCTCTAGGTAGGTTTAATAATTCTAGCTACTACATTTTTCTTCCTCTTTTCTTTCCCTATGTTGATGAAATGCATGGACAGTTTTCCTCCAAGGACATGCATATCATAGTTTCCATGGCACTGTTTGTTCAAAATACAAAATGCATTTGGCCACACTTCAAACAGCATGTCATGTATTTCATCTTTCAGTCATTCTGAAAAAAGAAGTGCATGAGGTCTGGTAATGATGAGGATGTTTTTGTATATCACTCATTCAGGTGAAAACTGAAAAGGTGAAATCAAGTGTACAGCGATTATGAAATGCTGCAGTGAGTAGATGTAATCAGACTGACAAAATGTCACACCTCAGATCCTTTTTTGGGTCATTTAGAGATCAAAGAATGGCCCAGTGCAAGACATGACAGATAATATACTAAAGCACTTTGATTACTTTTGACTGGTTTGCAATAGCTAAAGATTAGAAATATTTTTTTTCATTGTATTCTCTTTTCTTTGGATTCCAACATTTTTTTTCTCACTGTCTGCTGTTTAATGCAGGCTGTGTGCCAAAACAGTCATGGAAAGTCTGCTATGCCAGATGTCACCCTTTTGCCCTTTCGCTCTGACTGCAGATTTTCTTTTAACAGCATTTGAAACTAAGTTAGTGAGCATACATTTTCCCGTAAAAGAGGAATTATGAATAACACCTTTTGTGTTTCTGAATAACACCCACGAAGTGCAGAACACATTATACATGAACTACACCAACTATATCTTTAATAAAGGTTATTCTTAACTCTTAGCTATGTGGAGTGTATCTTACCGCTGTCATCCTTTTAAATATATGTAAAAGCTAAGATGGAAACTAATAAGAAGTGTTCATAAACCCCCACAGAGATGGATTTTACAACATTAATTTGACCTGTGAATACTAAAGAAGAGCTATTTTATTTTACAAACTTCTTGTCAGTTTTTGAGCTTCTTGTACGCAAGAGGTAAATTCTACTATTTCCAAAGCAGAATACTGTTCCTGTTTGAATTCTATATGTAGGAGTAGGACTGAATATCCAAAGTTTTGTTCCTTAAACTGAATTTCTAGAAAGTAGAAGTGCCCATTTCTTGTCAAGTTATAGGTATGAATAAAAACATTTTAGTTTCATTAAAAGAAATTAAGACACATATAAACTCTATTTTTCTCAGACCTCTCTCGTTCTTCAAACACCAGGCATTAATCAAACAATTAAAGACTGTTTTAAAATGGGGGGTGGGGCAGTGGGAGACGGAGTCCCTCTTTGTAGAAGACAGATTTTTTAAATTTTATTTGGATTTTTAAAAAAATCTCTAAATATTATTGTGTACCTTGTTACAGCATAGACTCAGACTGACTTGATCTGGCCATTGCAGATGGCCATTATGCATCCTCATGAAGAAATGTGTGGGGTGTTTTTGTTATCTGGGGTTTTTTTTCAGTAAAGCCTGGAAATATGATTGACCTCTGTGGGTCACTTCTTTAGGATTAACCATGTTACAAAAGAAAATGAAACAAAATAAAACAAAAAAAAAGGCAACCCCCCCCCAGCAATCATATCCACTGGCTGGTTTATTGAGGTGAAGGGACAGTAACTGGAAAATATCCTCATGATACATACAAATTATTGGACAAGAGGCTGGAGAGCTGCCCTGTTGAAAGAGAGCTGAGGCTTTGGGTTGATGGCAAGTTGAACATGAGTCAACGGTGTGCCCTGGCAGCCAAAAGGGCCAACCATGTCTTGGGGTACACCAAGCACAGCATAGCTAGCCAGTTGAGGCAGGTGATTGTCCCACTCTGCACTGCACTGGTGCAGCCCCACCTCAAGGACTGTGTGCAGTTTTAGGTGCCTCAATATAAGAACATCAAATGATTAGAGTGTCCAGAGGAGGGTGACCAAGACGGTGAAAGGCCTTAAGGGCAAGACTTGCAAGGAGTGGCTGAGGTGGCTCGATTTGTTCAGCCTGGAGAAGAGAAGGCTGTGGAACGACCTCATCTCAGGGAGTCAGTGGATCAGTGCAGATCTCTTTTCTCTGGTGACCAGCAACAGGACACAAGGAAATGGAATGAAGCTTCCTCAAGTTCTGATTGGACATTAGGAAAAGTTTTTTCACTGAGAGGGTCATTGGTCACTGGAACAGGCTCCCCAGGGAACTGGTCATGTCACTATGCCTGTCAGAGTTCAAGGAGTGTCTGGATGATGCTCTTAGTCATATGATTCAATTTTAGGTAGTCCTGCAAGGAGCAGGGGGTTGGACTCAGTGATCGTTATGGGTCCCTTCCAACTTCAGATATTCTATGATGTTATAAAAATACTGAAATACTCAGATAAATTAAAGTCGCTGAACCTTAACTATGATATTGATCATAACAAGTCAAGGAACCAGTGCTCTGAGCTTGCTGTCCAGACTCCTTCACACTCAGTGGAGAGAAGTAGGCACTTTAAGGGCATGTTTTATCTTAGCTTAAAATCTCATTACAAAACTGAACAGAAAAATTATTCATACACCTGCTTATGCCTGAAATGAAACCTCCACTGGCTAGTTCAGATGTAGCAGTCTACACAGTAAGGTCCACAGCTATGTGTGAAGACATGCATTCCTGCCCTGGGAATCCCATCAGCAAAGGAGCACAAGTCAGCACCACCTGTGACACATTCTCCAATATCAGAATTGAGGTGCTAGGAAAACTTGACTGCCACACATATATTTACCTGGGATATTTAGGATACCATAGCGCTAAGAATGGTTTTGCTCGTGTAAATTTCTGAGTAAGTGCTCAAAAAACCCAAACTAACTAATATGAGATAGAAACATCTATACTTCTGCTGTCTATAGATGAAATGAATCCAATTCTTGATGTTCAAGTTAAACACAACGAACTACCTCAGCAAATATTTCTGTATTGACATAAGCAGCAATCCTATTTTACTGAATAACAAAGTGTGTGCTGTTCATCCTCTGTTAATGAAAGAAGAACTGATAAGGAATGATGTTCAGCATAAGGCCATCCAGATTGTACCTGTAATGGTTCTATACAGGCATGTGCAACTCTCATTTTGTTATTTCTGTTATTTTGTTTGTATTTTTTTTATATATTACATTTTGGCTGATTTGAGAGAGTAGTGATATACAGAATAGACATGAGAAAATATGTAATTTACATCATGTTTCAAAACTGAGCTTGCTTCAGGGAAATAAAGCCAAATTTAAGTTCTAAACAGATAGAATATCGATATTTTTATGTAAAGTAAAAGGACATTTTATTAATGAAATCTTCTGTAAAACAGTCTCCTTTCTACAACCACTTATGATAAAAATTATCCTTAAGTAAATGTGTAGAATTGCTGACTTATGTAAATTCATATTTATCTATATATCAGCACTCTTTTCATAGCCACATGTACCCTTCCTCATCTTTAAATTTTTAGAAGTGTTTGTGACAAGCCTTTGAAAGTTTCCAGTGAACTCTGCTTTGAAAATAGATGTGATAATTAGCTCTTGGATTCATGTTCTGAGTCATGAAAAGCAGTTTAATAGAGCAACAAATAGTTGGAAATATTTTTTGAAAGGTCAGATCACTTCTGTGTCTGCTTTGTCTTTCTTTTTGTATGGATACGCTAAAATATGAAAGACATTAGAACATTATTTACCTTGCAAAGAATAAATGTCAAAGTCATATCTAAAGGAAGAACACTAAAGTTTTTACTGAAGGCCAGCTGCCAAAATACAAATTGACATCTACAAAGAAATATTGGACAATTCCCTTTAACAGTAACAAGACAAATATGAACTTAAAAGTTGATGTCACACTGAATGTTCATTAATTTAAACTGATATACGTTGCATGGTAAGGCACAGAATTTTGATTTTGATCTTCACAAATGGGAAAATTGTCCCTTTTCGACTTCTGGTGTTATTTATTTCTTGTAATACTTTGCTAAGCTTGAAAACCAGTACTTTGTTTTCTGTAAACCTGTCATATTTAAGACATCAAATGCTGGCCAGCTGCCAGGATGCAAACTAACTCCTACAAAGAAATATTGGGCATTTTCTCCTTACCTTGTAATTTTGCATTATCACTACTGAACAATGTTGAATTTTCTTCTGTCCGTTAAATTTCAAGTCATTATTCTAAAAAGAGATTGTTTTCAACATAGTCCTTCCCACACCATCTTCTCCTTCAGGATTTTTTTCTGCATCAGTTGTAAGTGAAAACGTATTCTTACATTAGTTTAAGGATTAAGACTTCCACACATCTATAAAAATCGTGTTCTCTTACAAGCTCAGTAACAGCTTTATAAATATTACCCTTTAATTAATAACTAAAAAGAATTAAATCTGAACCAATAATCTTTGTTGAAAAATGTCATTTCTGAAGTTGAGACTTCCTCTAGCAGGACATTATAAAAATAGCCCTCTGCTTTACAACCACAGTAGTTTAATTCGTGGTTTCTTGTATGGATAACAGCTAGTGAAGGAGGATATCTTTAAAAAGCTGTCAGGTTGTGGTTCCAGTGTGTGCCTGTGTGACATGCTGTACTGCAGAGTGGAAGATGGTTGCCTTTGATAACCAAATCTCTTCAGTATATTATCGCATTATTAGAAAGACAGCAAAAAGAGAAAAGTGAAGAGTAACGTTCAACTGCGATTCAGCAGAGACATACTCATGTGAAGTCACTCAGCTAATAATTTTCCATCTTCCTGGGATGTGTCTGAGGAGAAATTCAGTGATTCTTTTGTGGGATAATTTAATTGTTTTGAGACTGTTTTCTTTTCAGTCACTAAAATTTCACAGCAAGCATTGCATTACCTAAACTTGTATATTTGTCCTATAATAAGTAAATCTAACACAGGTCTTCTTTGGGATTTTTTTTTTTCTTTGTTGTTGTTTTAAAGCACTTGTGATGTGAAATTCCTGGTAATAGGGAAGATAGCTCTAAATTTCCAAATACAGTGTAGCATCTTTATGAGGCCTACTTTGTGTCTTTTTAAAATCATTATTAGTCTCAGTCAGTAATTGGGAATTTGGCAGTCAATCAGAAGTTCTTTCTATCCTGTTTATACAGAAGAAAAAATATCTGAGTATTTCAATCTTTTTTTCTTTTTTGGTGGTGACAGAGGTGGTAGTTGTGGTGGATAGATGCTACATTTTTAAAATTAATTATTTTCATTACTTAAAAGCTTTAATTCTGAATTATTCTTTTAGACCCCTGAAGTCTAGATGCATTTCAAAGGAGGTGTCTGAAGTTGGCTCACTTCAGACTATTTCAACAGCATACTCATATTGTACCTATCAAAATAAAGGTGTATGCTCACACTCTTCTTTATTCGTCATTATAGTATCACCTTTTTTATAACATTAATAATTCTCAGCTGAAAATATTATTCCAATTTTGGTAAACCGTAGCTGAAGTTTGGTTAAGCTTTTTCCTCCCCTATAGTAAGACACAAATAAAAAATAAAACACACATGCAAAAAGACCTGCTATAGCATTTCTGAAGAAGTGGGTATCTTGGGAGATTTAAGGATAAGAAACTACAGCACATTAAATTTGTAGTGTTTGTTTCACAGTAGAATGTGTTCAGTTATACACAATTTAAAAAAACCAATAAACCAACTCTCAAAATTGACTAGAGGCAAGAGGCTCAATTGGAAGACCAGAAATGGCTAGTATGTAATGTAATAAAGCATTGGTTTACCAGGGAAAGGTAAAGGAGTTACTTTAACACTACACGTATACACAAATACATATTCAGCCACAAAGTTGAAAGATATCAGAAATGCTCTGATCCAGCTAAAAAAACCAGCTGAAATTAAAGAATTTTCCTCATATTTTGTCGGGATTTTTTGCCAAAGTTACATTTGCAGCATTTAGGCTGAAGCTTGTCAGTGATCCACCTTCAGTATACGAGTTTTTTAAGCATAATCTGTATGAGATGTCTTACAGTGTTGCAGAAGCAATCTAAATTTGAACACAAACCATCAGGACATTGACTCACTGGCAGTCTACAAGTATGATAATTTTGATCCAAACAAAAAAGTTCTGAATCTTCAACAATGTTAGTAAAAAATTCGCACTGTGAAACAGCGTTTAAAGCCAACTGCATTTCTTTTGCCTTCAGAGACACAATTTGTTCTGTAGATCCTTTTGTTTTCCTTATGGCTTTCTTTTTCTATGATTTTTCCTCTTCTTTTCTTTTCTTTTCTTTTCTTTTCTTTTCTTTTCTTTTCTTTTCTTTTCTTTTCTTTTCTTTTCTTTTCTTTTCTTTTCTTTTCTTTTCTTTTCTTTTCTTTTCTTTTCTTTTCTTTTCTCTTCTTTTCTTTTCTCTTCTTTTCTTTTCTTTTCTCTTCTTTTCTCTTCTTTTCTCTTCTTTTCTTTTCTTTTCTTTTCTTTTCTTTTCTTTTCTTTTCTTTTCTTTTCTTTTCTTTTCTTTTCTTTTCTTTTCTTTTCTTTTCTTTTCTTTTCTTTTCTTTTCTTTTCTTTTCTTTTCTTTTCTTTTCTTTTCTTCTCTTTTCTTCTCTTTTCTTCTCTTTTCTTCTCTTTTCTTCTCTTTTCTTTTCTTTTCTTTTCTTTTCTTTTCTTTTCTTTTCTTTTCTTTTCTTTTCTTTTCTTTTCTTTTCTTTTCTTTTCTTTTCTTTTCTTTTCTTTTCTTTTCTTTTCTTTTCTTTTCTTTTCTTTTCTTTTCTTTTCTTTTCTTTTCTTTTCTTTTCTTTTCTTTTTTTCTTTTCTTTTCTTGCCTTGCCTTGCCTTGCCTCGCCTCGCCTCGCCTCGCCTCGCCTTGCCTCGCCTTGCCTTGCCTTGCCTTGCCTTGCCTCTCCTTGCCTTGCCTCTCCTTGCCTTGCCTTGCCTTGCCTTGCCTTGCCTTGCCTTGTTTTTTTTCGTATCAAAAACTGATGAAATGCCAGACATCTCATTGGATAATAAATACAAATAGCAAAAAGATATCTCTTCTAGAGTCTCAACTAATATGTTTAAGCTAGGTTTAATCACATTTCCTACATTTTTTCGGATACAGTGACTAGCAGAATGCTAAAAAAGAGATTAATTATTTAACATCTCAGTGTGAGCTATTCATTAGCTAAGTTCAGAACATCTACCAAAGTCTTAATTTTCAACATATACTCCCATAACACATAGGTTTCTTTGCATAAAATACTGCAAAGAAACAAAAGGTACCTCAAAACACAGAATCACAGAATGGTAGGGGTTGGAAGGGACCTCTGTGGGTCATCTAGTCCAACCCTCCTGCCGAAGCAGGGTCACCTACAGTAGGTTGTAGAGGACCTTGTCCAGGTGGGTCTTGAATATCTCCAGAGAAGGAGACTCTACCATCTCCCTGGTTTGTTACTCATGTCGTTATTGGTGAAATCATGTTATGGAAATTTATAAACACATCAGTGACTTGGCATCAGTGATATTCTCAAACTCCCCACACAATTCTGTGGATACCTACTCTTCCATTTGAAAATTCCCACAGAATTTATAGATATCACAAATGAACTCTATACCATCATCCCAAGAGCACTCACCTGCTCAGTGCTTGTCTTCTGCCTAATCATGTATAGTGTAACAAAGAGGTTCATTAACTTGTATCACCTCATGATAGAAATCACTAGAAAACATAGCTGGAAAAAATGGAGCTGGCAGTGGCGTTTATGATGCTCCAGCTTCACTTAATCCATTAATTTGAAGTTTAGAGCATTCATCAGGAATGTGTCCAAATCATCCCTGTCGAAAGGAATTTGAACCCCCATTCCATGGAATGGCCTCATCAGCAGCTGTGTAATCCGCTCAAGCAGGACTCTGTCTGTCCTTCCTGTTGTGGATGTTCCACTTTACGAGGAGGTTACGTCAGAATGCAAGCAGAAATCATGAAAGAAAGATTTCATAGCCTGGTGGTAATAGCACTGCTGGAAAGAGCAGACCTAAGTCAAAGTCACTGCTTTGGTGAATATGGTGTATGATATGCCAAATGGCCAGCTGGCTGCATTTCCCTATGTGCTGAAAGTATCTTGGCCTGAGTTACACACTTTTCCTTGTCACTTCCAACTAGTTAATATAACAGTCGTTGAGAATTTTCTACACTCCCTGTAGACCTAAAGTCCTAATTTTTCTATGCTCACTGTAAAGGAAATTCAAATACTTAACACTGATGTTTTGGAAGGAGGAATAGCAACCATGTTTAGCATTATGAATGTCAACATTGCTGGCCTAATCTCCACTTAGTGAATCAGTCCTGAAGAGATTAGTGAGATAAAAATGGGGAACAAGATGCATCCTAGCAGACCCAGAAGGCACTGCCTCTTTACATCTTTGATAATGATCCTGGAGATGAAAAAAGTGGTGCAAAGCTACACAGACTGCAGGGAGGGAAATGTTGGAGGCTTTAAAGTACAAAAGGTCCCAAAATGTAGTAAATAAAATTATTAAATGTATCTCACAGCTAATCTGAATGCCAGTTGTGGCTGTTGTTCTTCTCCTACCCTGCATACGCATTCCACCAGAGAAAAAAACTACTTCATGTTTCAAATGCTTTTTCTTCTCCATGGCAGTTTTATGGGAAACTGGGGTAAACCTGGAATCTGACTTACGAGCCTTTTGAAATCTGACAGTTGTTGTGCACAAAATTCCACCACATGAGCAATGCTATTCTTCCTTTTCAAGTTTTATTGGACCTCACGAAATTATTCAAGACAAAATGTTCCATAGATCAAGAAACATTAAAAAGTTTATAGTATGATTTTTCAGTATGTCTCTTTAGAACACACTGAAAACTGGAAAACATAGTATACAATTTTTCAAATTTTATAGTAGAATATAAAGAATATTTTAAAATTTTCATTGACATCCTCCCTGAAACTCCAGGAATGGAAGAAAATGAAGAATTAAAACCTTATTATCTCAATTTTATTGTATGTGACACCAACTTTTTTTCAAGAGAGTCTTTTGTTTTGAGTTAATTTTCTTTTCCAAAATTAATTAATTAATTTTAAAACAGGCTATTTCCAAAAAATTGCATTTTAACAAATCACTTCGTATGTTTGGCACTTATGATATTATAATATTAAAATGTAATATTTTGGCAGCGTATTTTTACAATTATACTTCTTTGGGATAAAAATGGCAAAACGAGTTCAAAATATTTTCATTCATATCTTTTTATATTGTTTAAATACACCACACTAAACAGAGTTTTACCTGGCAAAGTGTCTAAATAAAATACTGGTGTAATCTATTCGTAGTATAAAGATAAATATTTCTGATATAATTTGACTTTTAAAAATATTTTAATTTTTACATTTTATGTTAAATATCATTACTGTGATAGAGGTTTAATTGTTAATTACTAGTATTCCTATACTCTTTTGGCAATTATTAACGATAATTATGGGAGATAAGAACAGAAATTTAAATAGATACTACAATATTTATTGTATGCCTACCAGTCAATAAATCTGACTGTCCCACTCTGAGCTCTGGGAAGCCTACCTTGTCATTTATCCTGCCTTAGAACTGCCAAGGTCACCAAGTTTTGTGCTAGAGCTGGCAGCTGGCTGGCAACTCCCTGGGAGCAGAGCGGGCTGCAAATGAGAGGTGTCTTATTAAACTCCAGAGGCATGCAAGCTTCCATGTTATAGACTAGCCAGTTTTTTGTGACAAATTCTTGAGAAAAAAAAAAATTTAGCCGTAGAAAAAGATTTCCAATTTAGAAGGATTGTTAAAGCATCCAGTGACAAGAGCAAACCCACTAATGTGTACAGGAAGTACTTCAGCTCATTCTAGATCAAACCATGGACCAAAAAAAATGACAGACAATACAGAATGACATCTTGGTATAAGTACACTAGAAAACAACTTTGGCTATCTCTTCATAATAAACATCGATCTATACAATCACAATGCTCCTGTCAGTAATCTGAACTCAGATTGATTTCAGGCTGCCTGAAAGTCCTGTCCAGAAACTAAGGTCAGGGAATTTTTTAGGAAAGAGCTAATAAAGTTGGGAATCCTCTGAAAAGAGTTACAGCTGGCTTTCCTGTCTGACTTCGACTTTGTTGTTTGGTGAAACGAGCTTCACAGAAGCAGATAAGACAGGCTCAAAGTGATTAATGCAATCTTCAATTGCAGATTACATGTCATGCTAGAAAGTGTTGCTCCTCTCCTCTGGCATTACCAGCAAATTCATCTTCAGACCAGCTCTGAAGGTTCACCAACATGGTGTGTGGCTGGAATAATTTATCACTAAGCATCGTCTGAAAGCAGTTCTTGTACTGTGTTGCAGCTAAAAGATGAAAAAGCAGCAGCATCTGTCATCACTGGAGATTCTGAACAAATGAATGTAAGAAGTCAGCTAAGAAAATTCAAGATTTCCCGTGAGATACACTGCAGAAGACTTCAAGCTATTCAACTATAACTGTAACATGAGATCAAAGGTGACTGGACTCTAGCTGCGATGTATTTTTAACTACTTACTAACAACAACCAAAGAAATCAAATTTATTCAGAGCAAATGCACTAACGACTTCAAATTCCAAGAACCTGTTAAATGGTAGAGTTCAATAAATTTGTGGCCAAAACCAGGACGGTTATATCCAGACAGTAAGGATCTCCCAGGGATTAAAATTGTTGATGACATTTTTGTTGTAATAGAAACAGAGGTCAAAGAAGAAGCAATCCAGAACCACAGTAATAAACTGAAATGACTACTAAGCATGTTCCAGTAACAGCCTGCATGCTGACAAGCTGAAACTGAGGACACCTGAACTTTTCTCTTTTGGCGATTTTGACACCTAAAGGAACTGAAAGACTGAAAGCTGACACACATCATAATAAATAAATAAAATTCAATAACTTATGTGAAAGTTAAATTGCTTTTCCATAGTCTACCCCATCATATTAAAAAGCATCAGGTAAAACCCACTGCTGAATTCTCTAACTCAGCCTAGAGTAATACAAAGAAAACGTCAAAGAAAAGCGCTGTGAGCAGGCGGCACCTTGCAGACCAAAACACAGATGCCTTCCAGACAGCAGTTATGTAGCACGGGACACAAGCTTTATCCATGTTGTACAGCTGCTGTGCAGCTCTCCAAAAGGCCACAAACAACCCATAAAAAGACTTTGATGTGAAGTTGTTCCATCCATTAAAACAATGCAGACTCTACAATGCAGGATCCAATGCTGAAGGCAGTTATCACCTACTGCCAGCTCATTTGTGGATGATCTGTGAATGCATGATAGCCCTAACCAGTAATGTAGGAGCTGACACTGAGACAATCAAACATTTCACATTTAATGTAAAACAATATGCATGGAGCAAGCCAAAAGTCATGACTACAGGCCATGAATTTGTTGAGCATGTATATTGAACAGCATGAAATGCACACCTGTTCAGACATCATAAACCTCTCTAACCTCATTAAATCACAACCAGTTGCTGAAATGACTAAAGCACACGTAATTTTTAAAGGCAGGAGTTCCACTCTATGTTTAGTAAACACTCTCATTCCTGAAAGGTTCTTGTGTTCGCAGAGTTGGGAACTGATTGACAAAATTCAGGCACATTTTTTCAAGTGTTTGGCATAGACATCAACAACAGAAAAAAAAAAGAAATTGGTAGCCACTATGTGTACTTCAAGATAGTTAAATGAGCAGTCATATAAATCAATGATGAAAGATAAATCCTGGGCATATAGTACAGCTAGAACTCAGGGCAGCAGAAATGAAAATAAGTATGCCTGCAGAGCAAAGACAGGTCAAAAGCTGGAGCAAAGTCAGTGGTGGTAACTCAAACAGTAAGTTGTAGGAAATAACAATAAGTTGTTTAGAAAATATGAAGAACTGGTAGGCATGCCAAAATGGTCTGCTGATAAAGGCCATATCTATAGACACCATATTTACTAATCACTTCATGCCCCATGAAGCCAAGCAAGACTCACAGAAGATAAAAGATAACTACAGACATTGCTAAAATTAGGAGTAGCTAACTCAATGTAACTTGGAAGAAGGAATCCAGGATGAAAGGCAGCATGAAGAAATCTGTTTTATATGCACACAGCCTGAGTCCTGCCTGCAGTTTCTACCTCTCTGTAGAAGATTCTTTTAAAACGGGCATATTCAACTCTAAAAACAGTGTAGAAACATGAGGCGGAACACAGGTTAGTACTGGCTGTCTGTTAAAAAGTAAACAAAGAAACAAAAAAACAAAAATAAACCACAAACCTTAAAGGAATTGTGAATATATTACTATTACTATGAATGATATGAACATAACATATCATGAAGCAAGCTTAACTCGGTTTGTAGGTAAGTTATTATTGCAGCATAACAATCGTTGCTATTTATTATTATACCACAAAGATACTTACTGGTTCCTGTGGAGATCAGAGAAAGGAATAGCATAATTCCAGAATGTTGACATTTACTCGGTCTCACAGCAAAGTATTTTAATATGTAATTTAGGTAAAGCCAGCAAACAATCGCCCCCTTTATATTTCTATATTAGGAACAGTCATAGGGGAGAATTACATCATCTGTGAACAAAACTGTTACTGTAATCGATGAGGATTTGGATATTCCCTGGCACCTGCACTGTGCAAGTCTCAAGACACTCCCATCTGTTTAAAATAATGTGTGTGAAATTACAGTGAGGAGATAGTCATGCTTAAATTTTCCTTTTTAAGCAAGGTTCATTAGGAATGGGTAGAAGGATGTGAAAGTATAAACTTGTGGGTGTTACACAATAAAAATCATTTGCAGTCTCTTGGCAGCAGCTTGGAAATAACAATTTCTGCAATACGAAGTCACGTCAAATAATCTACCATCCATAAAAGACATAGCACTGAATGCAAACTAATGAGGAATGCTGAATCTGGGAACAGTTAAACCTGTCAACTAAACCTCACACTGCAGACACGAAAGGTACAGTGCTCCCCAACACAAAGCAAATGCACTGTAGCTTTTAATATGTTCCGTCCAGATGGATTTGGTCAATTAAGCAGAAGAAATGGTCAAAGGCAGCTCTGCGGAGCGGGACCTGGGTGTCCTAGTGGACGACAGGTTGAGCATGAGCCAGCAGTGTGCCCTGGCTGCCAAGAAGGCCAATGGCATCCTGGGGTGCATTAGGAGGAGTGTGGCCAGCAGGCTGAGGGAGGTTCTCCTTCCCCTCTACACTGCCCTGGTGAGGCCTCATCTGGAGTACTGTGTCCAGTTCTGGGCTCCCCACTTCAAGAAAGATGAGGAACTACTGGCAAGAGTCCAGCGGAGGGCTACAAAGATGATGAGGAGACTGGAGCATCTCTCCTATGACTAAAGGCTGAGGGAGCTGGGCTTGTTCAGCCTGAAGAAGAGAAGGCTGAGAGGGGACATTATAAATGCTTACAAATATCTGAAGGGTGGGTGTCAGGAGGATGGGGCCAAGCTCTTTTCAGTGGTGTCCAGTGACAGGACAAGGGGCAACAGGCACAAACTGAAGCACAGGAAGTTCCTTGTGAACATGAGGAAGAACTTCTTCACTCTGAGGGTGACGGAGCACTGGAACAGGCTGCCCAGGGAGGTTGTGGAGTCTCCTTCTCTGGAGATATTCAAGACGCGCCTGGACAAGGTCCTGTGCAGCCTGCTGTAAGTGACCCTGCTTCGGCAGGGGGGTTGGACTAGATGACCCACGGATGTACCTTCCAACCCCTACCATCCTGTGATTCTGTGATTCTGTGAAAATATGCTTCAAGCTGGCAGCAGTCCCTGGGTCTAGGAAATGGAAGTGAAGAAAAAGCCAGGTCTGAGTGACCATTTTTAGATGCCATGCCTCAGGATGTGGAGAGGATGGCCACCAAAAGGACAGGAAAGATTCACAAGGATTTAGCAAGCCTTGGTTAAAACCCTATGTAAAGTCCTAATGAATCTCCTAAGGATTTCTATAAAGGCACAGTGAAAAAGTTCTTTTTGAAGAAGTTGTTATTTTTGCTGTGTTGCCAGGTTAAATGGATGGCTTACCAGCTCTAATTTTCTTTTTGACAGGTAAAAATAATTACAATGTTGTAAACTACAAAGAAAGGTCCTATTGAAAATAATGCTTGTGAAATGGTGTACCTGTAGCTTACAAAACTTAATATGTCACTTGCGAGTTTATAATAAGAGGAGTCTAGAAATGACAACCCAGACAAAACTTCCCATGCCTAAAGTCTGATTTTGTGTTTTCCCTGACCCTATGCAATGCTCCACACGGGAACAAATGTTATTTGAAGACACAGAAGCAGCTGAGAGCAAGCAAAGAATCTATTCTCTCTGGCTTTGTCTCTTTACAGGAAGAATTCACTCCTAAAGAATTGTATGAGGGAGTATAGAATGATGCCCTGCATTTTCAGAATATACCATAGCACAATTTAAAATGAAATCTATAAAGTGGAAAAATAAAAGCAGTATAACCTACCTTGGTGCTGTTTCCTTCCTAAAAAAATTCCTATATGCATGAAAATAGAAGATTTTTGGAATATTGTCATCTGCTCCTCCTTTGCCTTGGTGAGAATATTGAGAAGATGAATAATCAAAGCCTGTCCTTATCTAAGCCTATGAGTGTCATTGATACAACTTGAGACTTTCTAACTACATTACATAGAAGAGACACCTGAGGCAAGTAGACCTGGATCTCCCAGCTTGTGCTGAGGGGAAGTTGCTGTACTGAAAAAGCCTGATACACCAGCAGAAAGATGTGACCTTATTGGTTTGGAGGTTCGTTGAATGTCCCTGTTAAGGCTGTTGAAAGACATTTCCAATTACAATGTTTTAACCACATTGCACAACGAAGGAAATAACAAACATTTCTGCCTAGTCTTCAGATTGAATTTAGCCATCCTTCTGTCAGGCATTCAGATCTACAGAAGAACTTCACCTCATACACAAGAATATTGTTAAAATTGCTTTCACGTAGTCCTTTCATTTCTAGGAGTGGAGAATAGGATGGGAAAACACCATGAGAAAGTCTGTGTGTGAGGTCTGTCTTTTTGATCTGACCAGAGGAAGAAAGTATTCAAGAACAGGCAAAAAACAGATTTCTGTTCAGTTTTCCTTGTTTTGTATATTACCTTGGAACTCAGATTATTATGTCTTGTGATACAAAAGATACAAAATTCAATGAAATAAGCATGAACAGGATTAACTAGTTTGAATCCTGTATGCATACTGCAACGATTTCTGTCTACCTGGATTCCAAGTTGAGGAACAGTCAGCTGTCTGATGCCCTCAAGCAGACTTGGTAATCATGGATCATATATTAGGCTATGTTATGTAGATGAGAGTGGCAGGTTTCTAAGAAATGTCTGTGTGCTTAACTGCTACTCAGAATAGCATGAAAGGTTTGTAATACAAATGAAGTCACTAAACCTTTGGAGTTCCTTAAGGAAGGGCATGACCTGTAGAAAACTTATTTATTGTTTATAATTTTAAATGAACTTAGAACATTTCATTTTGCTCCATTGACAACCTTTGGTATTTCTAGTTTTACAACATTCTGCTAAAAAGCTGGATAGTATCTGACTGAGGTGACCTTCAAAATTTTCCTTCCACTTAAATAAGAGCACCTAAAGGATGTGAGCTGGTATGGGAGAATATTCATACCAGGAAATAGTAATATAAGCCCTTAGGAGACAAAACTGCTGACTACCTTCCTGCTCAATACCATCATCAGCCTGAAATGGTGCTTTGAAGTTAATGCATCAGTCATGGTAAGATGTAGTGAGATTTATGAAATTCAAGATTTCTTTATTCCGAAAGATTAAATTCCCTTTTCTCAACATTTTAGATACAGAATTATTGTACTAGCTCTAAAACTTTGTTCTATTTAGGAGAACCATGATAGCATTAAACATGGCATGAAAACATCACTTATAGTAGACTCAAAGATATTAGATTACAGATGCCTTAGTGCCAATGAAACAACATAATAGAGCTTGGCAAAATGAAGACTGTCATAAGACACATCTTCCAGAACAGTTTCCAGGTAACAGAGAAAATAAATCTACTTTAAGGGTCTTACTAAAGATTTATAATAAATAGGTAAATAAAGTATGCAAGAGTATATTTTTTCAGGAGGCAACCTGTCCTTGCACTCAAAGGGAATGCTGCATAGGATGCTACAGTGAAGAAAGAGAAATACGACATCTGGGGAAACAAGCCCTGAGAACTTCACAATATTAACATTAACGGCCAGTAAAAACATTTCTAAAAGACAGCTTTACTTAATCAGCTACCTGTGTATCTTTTCATGCTGCACATAAAACTTCATCAGAAAGATGCATCAGTACAAGTCAAGAAAACATCCTGAGAGTCCTCACAGATAACATTACCTGACCAGCTCTACTCCGTTAAGTTCAATGCAGAATGAGTTCTCAGCACTCAGCACAACTGCAAGCATTGTACTGGGTACGATGGAAACAGTCAATATGCAAGGGATCTGTTTCAATTACAGTTTAAGTACTATCAGGAATAAATATTTCTTTAAATTATTCTCTTATTTGCATTTATCTAATGAAGTGCCCTCTGTTGATTTTGTCTTAACACTTCATACATTTACTTTATCCAAAGTATCCATGACTATCCTGTGAAAAAAGGAACCCTGCAAAGTGATCTTATTGATACTTCATGGTTAATATTATTATTTTTACTACCCGTACAAACTCTAATGACCCTCCATTTTCAACTGACACCTAAGTCAAGGCTGTACTCATGCTCACCAGTCGCCATTCAAGAAACATAGAAAGGTTTGGATCGGAAGGCGCCTTAAAGACCATATAGTTCCAACCTCTCTGCCACGGACAGGGACATTTTCCACTACACAAGGTTGCTCAAAGCACCATCCTACCGAACCTTGAACAACTCCAGGGTGGGGGCATCCACAATTTCTCTAGACAACCTGTTCCAGTGTCTCACCAGCCTCATAGTAGATAATTTCTTCCTTATATCCAGTCTAAACCTACCATCCCTCAGTTTTTCCTTAAATCAGCTGCAAAATCACTTTATAAAATATAAAAACATCTTGTGAGTTTTGCAATTTAGGTTGTATTTTTTATAATTTTGATGACTTATTTCAGTGTGTTTGTATGACTCACCCTATAGTTGATGTAGTTCACATACAATTTCAAAATAAAAGGACTTGGAAAACTTTGGAGAAAATGAACTACAAAGGATATTTTGACAAGGACTTTGGGAATTACTGCCCTTGGCACAGAATAAAAGAAGTTCCTTGGGATACTAACACTGGAATTGACAGTACCACTCAGCAATGTGGAAGTTATTAATCAATCTTTTGAAAGCCTGTTATTTTTCACTGGAAGCTGTGTGAAAATCCAGAAACTAAGCTTAGCGAAGAGCAAGAAGAGAGTAAAATCTGAGTGGATAGATCTCAGTGAAAGCTGAAAGAAATTAGCACCGATTAAATGACTGTTAACATTGAATATTAATGTCACCTTGACTTTCAAAATGAACTCTGGGGTAGGTTATATACTCACAAGGTATTTTCTTTACATCTTTGTGTTTCTAAACTGTCTACATACTTTAAGAGGAAAAGGCAAACAAAAGACTATCTGATTCTAGGGAAAGACTAGACTGTGTGCATGTAGTTTCTATAAAATAGTATCCCACTGGATCGTGAAAATGCTTCAGGAGGTCTTATTAGGACAACACAACTGGTTTTATATCAGCAAACAAGATATTGAGTAAAACCAAGAAGTTCACTCTCTTGTGTTGCATTAATTTGGCAGAAAATAAACCTCCTTGCGTTCTAACTCTCTTCAACGGAGTGCGAGGCTAGGTGCGGCTAGGTTTACATTCTGAGTGATATCCAATTTACCACTACCAGTCCAGTCGCATTTAATATGTATATTAAACTACCACGATTCTGGATACACTAACAGCAGTCTGCACCTTCAGTCCAGTCGTGCTCATGAACTAGCACAGCCGCATTTTGTCGCTTTCAGTGAGAAACTGTGACAACTGGCTACTGAAACAGTGCAGTTTTATTCGTGCAACAGGTATAGAAGTTTTTTGAATTGCCGGTGACAGTGACTGTCTGCAAGAAAACACGTGCAAATATGCTGTTATTAAGTATCAAAAGCGTGAAAAGTTTATAAATAATACAGCCTCACTATAAACATTAGGGAGTAACTCTCTAGAGAGATTTCTAAGATTCCGAAGAGAAGCGCTTAGTTTAAGTCTCACCCAAGGCGTCCCAAGGGGCGGAGCAGCAAGGCTCAGCCCGTCAGCCAATCCCAGTTGTCAGAGGCAGTCTGAGGTGGAGTATCCCTTGACTTGCTCATGGTGTTATCTTCTTTTCTGAAAATCCCCTATTTCCCTGGCTATTGTTATATCCTTTCTACATTTAAGGTGGAGTTTGAGTGACTCTAGTCATACATACCTTTTATCATGATTGGTGTAAAATTCTCTTGCTTCATGTTTAAAGGTATAGTTTACGAAAAATCAAGGGTGCAGACTTGAAAAGGAGTGGTTGCACCTTGGAGGCCGGTAGCCTTCGGGATGGAGGTGTGTTTTGGTATTAAAATGATATTAAAACGAGCAAAGTTCACGAAAGGATAACATTTTGGCAAGGTTTTGAAAACCTGTTGGCTTAGGGGGCCAGATGAGCTGCTAATCAGTTCTGGAGGACCGTTTCTTCCCACTTTATCATCACGGAGCATGGCCACTGAATCTCCACTCCGCTCCATCCTCTATGGTATGTTGCAGAGAGTTGCTGTGTTAGTGGATTCCTCGCATGCCTGCTGCAGTTGTGTCCCATCCTCAGAGCTCTTTTTGATTTTATGCTTTTCCTCAGTGGGTGAACAATGCTACATTTTTCATATAAATCTTAATTTTCAGATGTAAAACCTTGATTTTACTAATAATTCCACATCTTGCTAACATAATTCATATGTAAATTTTGCAAGAGTAGAGTAATGAACATTGTTGAAACAATATAACCAGGACATCTTGAACAATAATCCATCAGCATTTTTTCACGAATCTATACAGTAACAGCACCCTCAGGCAATGTATTTTAACAGACTGACTTCATACTCGGGAAACGTCACCAATTTCAAAGGTTAGCCAGAAAGAAGTAAAGATTAAAAGAGGGAAGCAATCTAAGGCGCATCTAATTTTAGAGATTATAAATCACAGCAAATGGAGTTCTCTTTGTTCTTTGCTTATAAGATGTCAATCCACTACCAGGTCAGACTGCATAAATGTGTACTGAATGATAAGAAAAAGGCTAGAAATACTTCTCTTCAAATAAGGTAGCTATTGCAAGAAAAGGACAATGTGAATCTTCTTATATCATGTTCAATAACACCTGTGAACTAAGAAAGGACTTCAAAAACTGTATTTCCTTTAGAATCAGGTCCCATGGACTTGTGCATGTCCAGTTTTTTTAAATGTTCCGCAGCCTGAGCGTTCCTCTACCATGGGTTACACTTCCTTTCTCCAGACTTTCCCTCTAGTCTCAGAGGCCTGGGATTCCTAAAAACAAATCATGCTAGTAAAGACTGAGTAGAAGAAAGCACTGAGTACCCCAGCCATTTCCATGTCCTTTGTTACCAGATCCTATTCAGCACCATGATCCCATTTCCCCTAGTCTTCATTTTCTGCTTATACACCTGGAGAAGCCCTTCTTCTTTCTCTTTATGTCCCTCACCATATTCAACTCTAGATGAGCTTTGACTTTCCTACCTCCATCCCTTCTCTCTTCGACAGTATCTCTATACACCTGAGTTACCTGACACTACTTCCACTTCTCCTATGCTGCTGATTGATAGTAGGAGATACCAAGGAAAAAGCTGTGTCTAGGATTTCTAACTCCAAGGCAAAGATTGAAATATTCCCTCTAATACAGATTAACAACCCTGAGTCAGGAATCCAATGGGGTATTTATTCCATGAAACAAAACATGATGTAGAGGCCCTTGAGCTGGTTCTATTCAGACTGACATGAACGTTGGTGGAGTGCAATGCCATGCAGAGATAAGAGCTTGAGTCCAAAGAGCATCATAAACAATTAAAGCAGCAGCAAATGAAAGCTTGAAAACGCTGCTTCTGAATACAATTAAGTAGCTCAGGTGCCACATTACCTTCACATGCATATATTGTTTCAACTTTGGGAGCCAGCTTCATTGGCACCAGCTTTGCACAGATGTTATGTTTTGGTATAAATATACTACAAGGAAATTGCGCTTTTTTTCTTGTTTTCCTTACACAAAACAAAAGCAGAAGAAAGACAAATTTTCATACATACACTTCCATTTACCCAATGCTTAGAGAACTCATTTGGGAAAAACTCAAGCTCAAAATTTCTAATTTATGTGATTTGGAAGGAGAATTTGATCCCACTCCTTTTAGCATGCCCTAAATGCTAAACTAAAACAAACTACAAGGTTGAGTTTTTTCTGCTTTTCAGGTATTGCTATGTCAGAAGAAAAAGAAGTAGCTCAAGCGTGGTTTTGAGGGTCTGCTAATAGAACATCAGGTCACTTCAACCAGCTTGAAATCTGGCTGCTGAACGAGTAGTCCCATCCTAAAAACTCATGTTAATTTCTTTTTCCTGATGCCTCTGTTCTCCCAACATTTGTTGCCTTACTCCTGTGTGAGTGTCTGATCAAGAAAAAATAGAATATTTCTTTTAGGGACAGCCGGTTCTTTCATTAAGCTCGATGTCACTGCAATCTGGCAGAGGACTACAGACTAGAATGTATCCTGTCTCACAGTGAATGGAAAAGAAAGCCACAGTTTCACCCATTGGAAGGGAATGGGAACCCAGGGAAACCAATATGGGCAGCTGCTCCTTAACTGACAGCAAATCCCACGTACTTAGAAAACTCAAGCCTAAGTGCTTCTTGTTGTGCCCAAGACCAACATTCAAGGCCTCAGCAAAATATCCTTTGCATATAATAATTTGATGGTTGCCCACATTCCTGTGTTGTATTGCCTCTACGTCATTTCTGCTGCTGCCCGTTCACCTATGCATCATTACCCAGCTAGACATTTGGCTTACTTGAAATGTCCATCCGTGAGCTTGTATTTTTTTCACCTTTCCTCTTTGAAGTCTTTAGGGTCTAATCTGGTAACTACATAAAATAAGTTATGGGAGAAAGGAAACTCGTTCACGCACAAAGTAAACACCATTGAGGGATCCCTCTGAGAGAAAGGCTTCCAGCCTCCTGCAACAGATATTTAGTACTCACGTGTGAAAAAGAACTTCAACAGACAGCATCCGTACAAATATGCTGCATCTACACAATACTCACTAGTTAGATGGAAAAGCTGGAGTCTAACCAGTGCTACAGACACAACAGTGCAGGGATTTGCACTGGGTCTTTTGCATTTCATTGCACTCTAACTACAAGGAAGAAAATATGCTCTGCAAATATATGCAGGTGCTAGTACTGTGTGTGAAAGATAAAATGTAACTTTCAAAAATAGTTTTGTAAGCAATTCTAATGCAAACACTCTCACTGGAATTTCTACTGCTTTGCTCTCTGCGAACATTTGTTGGAGCACACATTTACCTCCCTAAATGATTGCAAATAAAAGTGGTGGTGAACACCACTTCCAGCAAAGTAAATTACCAGCTTGCATGTGGAGGAATCACTTTGCTGCTGCATTTCCCAGCCCTCTTCCACTTCTGATTTTAAAGACATCACTGTTCTCACTCTTCTAATAGTAACAAATTATTATAGACTGTACAACATAGTGCAGCAGGACTGAGTGAGTAGAACTGCTGGAGAGCAGAACTTATCAACAGGAAGCTGTGACTGTACCATTTACCTGTCCGCTTTTGAAGTCTGTTAATCTTTAAATCTAATGGGAAAAAATGTTAGCAAAATACTGCTAGTGCATGCACACAATTTCCTTCTCTTTCTCAGTCTCAGTCAAATACACGTGTGAACACGCATGCACACGCACACAGATCGTTTTGTTCATTGTTCAGCTTTGATTATGACAGTTCACAGCAAAAAGTTCTCCACAGTGTCTTTCCAGTTAAAGGCTTTTCAGGAGGAATTTCATTTGTACAGACTGAAAACTGGAAGAAACTCTTGTCTGTTGACATCCACAGAATCTCCTGATCTTACATTATTCATTTTTAAATCATTATTGTGAAACCATTTGAAAGGCTTTGAAATGGAAAATCCCAGTCTTTACAGTTCTTCACTGCTTTTTATCTAGTCATTGGTCTCATTGGCATTTTCTACTTAGAAATAAGTGCTGTCATTAAGAGTGAATAGATTTTTTTAACTAATGAGAACCTTTCAGACAGTAACTTTAATGTACACCTTTATTCTAAGAAGTGGGTTTTTTAAATAACATCTATTTGCTCTCTGAAAGCATGCTAACAGTATTATACAACACACTCCATTAGCATGGAAATGGATTTTTTGTGTGTAATTTACTTTTCTGCCACTGTATTACATTATAGCTACAGTTATCAAAAACAGACTGGAAAACTCTTGTACTTTAAAGTGTGTAAGATTTCAGCTGTTTTTTTATTGTACTTCTAATGTGTATTCTGTCTAACAACACCCTTTGTAATAAATATAAGTGGATATCTATATCAATACACCAAGATATTTAATTTTTTCACATTTTAGAAACATTTTAAGAAAGAAAGATTCAAAATATTTCAAGAGCATGTGAATATATGAGTATATCTTACTGATTCATTAGCATAACATGTAAACATTAAGCATTAATGCTCCAGGAATGATGATAGAGTAAAACAAGAGTAGGTAGGAATGAGACTATTATTGTGTTCACCTGGAGTTGTTTATTGATAATACTAGTCTTAAAGATATACATCATGGGAAACAATTGGCAGTAAGAATATACGTACATGACTAAAGGAGGTTATTTCTTCAGTTAGGTCCCTGAAAATACTTCCTAAAGCAAATGTAGCTTCATATAGCACAAGACTTAGTTCCAACCTTGGCAAAGAATCACACTAAACTGGAAAAAAAACATGTGTTGAGAAAAAGTACTGAGCAAATGAACTTTTCTAGCACTAATCCTTGATACTATGGTAAAATCGTGAATACCAAAGCTGACTCAGAGGCCGTTTTGAACACTCTAGAGCTTTCAGAACAGAGCAGTATGCCAATTTAGCCCTTTTTTGTGGCTATTTTTCTGTGTCACAGACATCAGATAAGTCTACCACGGCTTGACCACATCAAAGGAATTGCTACCTAGCAAGTTATTCCATTTCAAGAATAATAAAATCAGGCTTGCTGGGATCTTCTTGAGACCCGGAAGTCATGGAGATAAACTGGAAGCCAGGCAGATAATAAATTTCAGTTCGTACGTAGAACATGCGTGACACCTTTAGAAAAAAGAAAACATGTTGTTGTACTATTATATGCAAAAATAAAGAAAGGGTTTGAGCCATCTAAGGAACCTGAAGGTATACAAATTCATGAGACCTGATGAAATACACTCACGGGACCTGAGGATACCGGTGGATGAAGTTGCTAAGCCACTATTCATCATATTTGAGAAGTCATGGCAGTTTGGTGAAGTTCACACTGATTAGAAAAAGGGGAAACATAAAGCCCATTTTTAAAAAGGGAAGAGCAGGGGATTGACAGGCCAGTCAGTCTCACCTCTGCACCCAGCAAGATCACGGAGCAGATCCTCCTGGAAACATTTCTAGGGAAAATGGAAAAAAAGGAGGTGATTGACAACAGCTGACATGGCTTCATTAAGGGCAAATCATGCCTGAAAAATTTGGTGGCCTTCTACGATGGGGTTGTTGTGTTGGTGGATAAGAGAAGAGCAACTGATGTCATCTAGCTGGACTTGAGCAAAGCATCTAACACTGACCCGCACAACACCCTTCTCTCTGAATTGGAGAGATATGGATTTGCTGGATGGACCACTCGATGGATAAGGAATTGGCTGGACGTTCACACTCAAGGAGTTGTAGTCAATGGCTTGATGTCCAAGCAGAGACCAGAGATGAGCGGTGTTCCTAGGGGTCAATATTGGGACCAGCACTGTTCAGCATCTTTATCGGTGACATTGACAGTAGGATTGAGTGCACCCTCAGCAAGTTTGCTGACGAGACCAAGTTGTGTGGCGTGGTCAGCACGCTGGATGGAAGGGATGCCATTCAGAGGGACCTTGATAGGCTTGAGAGGTGCGCCTGTGCGAACCTCATGAAGTGCAACATGGCCAAGTGCAAGGTCCTGCACATGGGCTAGGGCAATGCCAAGCACATACATAAGCAGGGTTGGGGAATGGATTGAAAGTAGCGCTGAGGAGAAGGACTTGGGGATGCTGGTTCATGAGAAGCTCAACATGACCCAGCAATGTGCGCCTGCAGCCCAGAAAGCCAAACATATTCTGGGCTGCATGAAGAGTGACCAACAGGTCAAGGGAGGTGATTCTGCCCCTCTACTCCACTCTGCTGTGTCCTCACCTGGAGTACTGCATCCTGCTCTGGAACCCTCAGCACAGGAAAGATATAGACCTGTTGCAGAGAGTCCAGAGGAGGGCCACAAAAACGGTCAGAGGATCTGGAGCACCTCTCCTGTGAGGAAAGGCTGAGAGAGTTGGGATTGTTCAGCCTGGAGAAGAGAAGGCTCAAGGGAGACCATATAGGAACCCTCCAGTACCTGAAGGGGGCCTGCAAGAAATCTGGAGAGGGACTTATATAAGGAGGAAAATCTTTACTATGAGGGTGGTGAGACACTGGAACAGGTTGCTCAGAGAAATTGTGGATGTCCCCTCCCTAGAATTGTTCAGGGTTAGGTTGGATGGTGCTTTGAGCAACCTTGTGTAATGGAAGATGTCCTGGGCCATGGCAGGGAGGTTGGAACTAGGTGATCTTTAAGGTGCTTTCCAATCCAAACTGTTCTATAATTCTACAATTTTTTTTTCCCCACAATAATGTTTAAATCAGGTTAGTACTCTCTGCACATGAAGTTGGTTAACTGCACTAGGCACTCAATAGACAAAATATGTGACTACACTAGGGTTCATGAGCAAAAAACACCTGGGTTTCAGGTGTCCCATGATATCAGAACATCCAGGTGCTGGAAGTTGCAAGTGATGGTCAGTCACTTGCTTCTGAGTATTGCTGCATGGTGCAGGCTCTGCTCCAGGTGCTGAGTTCTACACCTCTCCTCACTGACTTTTCTGTCACTACTGTCAGCTTTCCTCAGATTTACAAATGCACGTCCAAATGGGAGCTATTCACTATGTCAATGGCTCTCTCTAGTTTAGAACCACCTACAAATTTGCTGATGTTGCACCGTTTGTCATCAACCTCTTCATCAGTGAAGATGTTCAATGACTTGGGGTCCAGGACTGACCTCAAGGTACAATGCCTTTTTGAGCCCATGTACAACTTTCAAGCCACATACTGGTTTATTCTTCTAGTCCAGTACGTTCCAGTCCAGTTTCCATGCCATCCTTATATCACTCTGTTAGATTTAGACATCTAAATTTCACACCTACATGTGTAATTATTATTTTAGACTTTACTACCTGAGTCAGCTTGCTGTTTAGGGCTTTCAAATTCCTATGCTACTTTTGTCTGACTCATAGTCATCTCTGATCCTTCAAATTGTGACAGAAGACTGATCTTATGGAACTTCCATGTGAAATGCTGTTGAAATACCTGTAGAAATGCCAAGTACTTATCCATATTCCAAGAGATTACCCTCACTGAAGAGCCACAGATATAAACAGTTCACTGCTTTAACCTGCCTTGTACTGAGGGGGGCATACCTACCACACTTCATGCAGCAATTATGATAAATGATACTGCTTCCGATTTTTCCAGTATCTAAGGCATTAGTTAGACATATGAGGATTAAAATTTATGTCATACAGCTAGTACCTGCAGGCGTATGAAATAAATGCCTAAGACAGAAGAGACTTCCAAATAACTGTAAATAAACATTTCAGTATTGGGGTTTCTTACAATAAGCAAGGCTTCAAGAATTTCCCCACTCTTCACCTTTAGCAAGGACAAGCTACTGCACAATATCTGCTCAGAGCTTTGCACAGGGTTTAATAAAAGCAGAGTCAGGCTCTGTCTATGTGAAATGTTCAGCAGCTGGTAGGAAGAAAGTGTTCCAGAATGGTCTGCTTTTGTTGACTTTCCTGATATGTCTATTTCTGATACGCATAAAGTTGCTGTGTATACATCATGTCCGTGCCACAAGCACTCTAAGGAGATGGAGCCAGAAGCGCACTCTCGAGCTTCATATGCCAACATGAGAAAAATCAAGTCAATTGCCAACACCTTGTAAAGCTGCCAAGGTCGGGAAGGCCCGGAGTTATATGCTGCTGTAAGTGACAGTTGCATACGTTAAAAGTATTTGTTATTGCAATACATATTTTTTCTTTTCTATTCGTTGACTGTTCATATAAACAGAAGGTGATAAAATATCAAGCTAGCATTCCTACTGGTCGATATTTTTCTTTTCTCCTTCTTCACTTTTAAGATTTAATTACCCTTGAGCTTGTTCACTTTCAACCTTATGCAAATTAATAAGACACAGAGGCAAATGTAACAACTCTTTATTGTTCTCTAACCAGTATAGAGCTCTGTACATGCCATGGCACACATCTTTTCGGTTCAATTCTCTATGCAGCTGCAAACTCCTCAGTGCATTGTGTTTTGAGACTTAGAAGAAGAGTAAATATTAGTTCCAGTGGAGCATACCCTTTAGCAACTTCAGAAGGTGGGGTCCGTGTTACAAAGGCGAATGTGTATTTTCTTCTGACACAGATGCAAAGCAGGAACATCATCAGAATAAAAATCAGAAGTGGGGGCTTGGGTGGGATGGAGTCATCTTTATCAATCAGGTCCAAAAAGAAAGAAGACTGAGAATGTCTCAAGTTTCTCTGGATCCAACTGCCTCATTCCTGTTTCCTCTGCTTCCAGCTCTAAGATGGCTAGCTCTTCCCCTGTGTCTCTGTCATTGCTGAGACAGTCTGCAAGGGTTCAGTAGCTTGGGTTCAGCTTTTCATGTGTTCTGCTTTCTCTCACTGTGTAGTTCACCAGGAACCTCCACGCTAGGCACCAGCAATTCACTCCTGGAATTACGTACTGCTGCACCACCAGCACAGTCCCAGTCAGAATCCAGAGCAGACTCATGTCTGTGCCTCCACACAGGGGTGGGTTCATGAGTGAGAAGCTCAGTAAGAGCTCTGGGAAGAGCCACATGTTGTCCACTGCTTTTGTCTGGAGGCCATACACTGCAGTAAAGAGTACCTGAAGGAGGAATTAAAACCAATCTTTTGATTGCAAAATCAAAAGACAGAATCTCTTTATCCTTTTGGCATACTCTCCACACCATGTCCCAAAGATGGAGCTGCTCAGCTTGTTCAGAAAAGGGCTGTAAGCAGCCCCATGAAGTTGAGGCATTTCACAACCCAACCTAAAGATACTGGGTCTTTCCTTGAATACATCCTTGCAGGTTAACTAACACTGCCTTAGGCAGACTGTGGTGATTAAAACACATATTTACTGTTTCAGTGTAAGGCACTGTAGTAGTCTGCAAGTTCTAATATGGCTTCAAATACTTTTTGCCATGTCTCCAGGGCTCCATTGGCTGTGAACCCCGTGCTATGTCTGACAAAGGCAAAAGGCCTCACCTTGCAGTTCGTGCCAGAACTGGGCTTGTGTTTACAGCAGTCTTGCCCGGTGACTGAGGAGACAGGCGGTGCTGACAGCAGCCCTCTGGCAACGGCAGTAAGTGTTCACAGGAAGCAATGGAAGAAACCTCCAGCCTGGAAGTCAGTGACCTCAGCAATGCTGTAGTGGTGACGGTCAGAGAGGGTGGAGAGTCTCACTCTTTGGAAGTGCTACTGCAGAAAGACATATAGCAAAGAGAGAGAAACTAATTTGTAGTATAAGGACTTCATGAGTAGATGAAGACAATATCAGCAAAAAGACCACATTTGTGAAAGGCTTGAGGGCCAGGTCTTTTTCTTTAAATCAGCATGTCTACATACATTTCAATGAAACTACACTGATTTACCTCTGTTGGATACCTAGTTATTTCTACTGTAGAAGAAAGGCTTAATAAATATTATGGATTTTATTTTCATGCTGTATAAATTGTTACGGTTCCCTTGTTATCAGTGAAACTACATTAGATTACAACAGACAAAGGTCAGGCTCAACTATATCAAAGAACATTCACTGAGTGCTTATTGAGCTTTTGTGGTTCAGCTTCCCTGCACTTTTACTGTGAAAAGTGCTTTGAGGAGCTGGGCTCCCTACATGAAAAGGGGCTAAGGCAGTCTGCAAAGGCATTTTAGGATCTTTATGTAAGTTTGGTGCAGAATAGATGTTGTCATTTACTCATGCAAATGTAAATGTATTTGTTCCAAGTAGAACACCCTGATGACCGAAAAAGATATTACTTCCATTTAGTTCATTGTGCCTGAAGTAGAATTAAAGAAAAAAAGTAACAGCCTGTTTGTCAAAGTGATATTTGGTTATAGCTGTCAAAGTTTGTAAGTTACATCAGCTGCTCAGTTTGAAAAAGCAGCAAAAGGCTATTCACAGAGGTGCCTCAGCGAAATTTTCATCCCTGGTGACCTTATGTGAGCTTGAACTGTACTGACACAATCACATTTCTCCATCCCACTTCACAGATACATCTGCAAGAATTAGTATCATTTCTGTAAACATATGAAAACTGTGCGTTCCACCTTGAGATATTACTTGAGGAAATCACTCATATATCGATTCCTGATGTTGCTGGTTTTAGCAAGATAAGACTTCTAATCCATCTGCTGAACGTTGCCCTGCCAAAGATTAAACAGCTTTCATGCCTACCCACCCCCAGTTAAAGGAAAGAAAAGAAAGAAAAGGTTAGTGTGTTGATGGGTTAAGGCAGGTCTGTTTTCAGAAATGAGCAAAAACCAACAAGAAGTGCTGTTTTCTATGTCAGTGCCAGTTTCTGAAGCTTTAAATAGCACTTCTGTCTGCAAAGAACAGAATGGAGAAATCGCAAGTGTGTGGCATCACTACATAAAAAACCAGTAAAATTTCACTCAAAGCTAATGGAGAGCTTTATGCCTCCTGCTCAGAGGTGCAGGCTGTTAGTCTACTGCCCTTATCCTCCTATGTTCTGAAAATAAGAATGCTGCTGAGAATTTGAAAGTCCAATTTGCTCTAACAACTGTGAAATTCCGGAATGCTCCTTTAAAAGTCCAGTTTGCTCTAACAACGGTGAAATTCCAGAATGCTCTCTGATAACAGTGAGGTTGGGTCAACTTGAAACTAGTATAAGGAAGCACAGTTTTGTATGTTATTTCACAAGGTACTGAAAAAAATAAATGCATTTCAGAACGAATAGTAGGATCTGAGGAGCCAGAAGGAAGGAAGAAAGGTGTTACTAGAGAGCCTGGGAAGGGTAAGAAAACATCCTTAGCAATGAATGTAAGAAGTTTAAAGTATCCAAGGTAGGGAAGAATGCTCATTATCTTTGTTACATTTGTTAGTTTCCCCAGTGATTATGGAACGGAAAGTAATGTTATCATATTTCTCTCTCTAATGAAGTAAGCAGCTGAAATGACCTTGCATAATGAAACTATAGTAACAGATATTTATACACATAATACACTGATTTGTGCTTTATACACATAGGTGTCCTATTTGCTGATACTAGCTAGAAATAAGTGAAATAAGAAACTTGCACGACTGATGAAAATGAGATTTATACATGATATATATGAAAAAATAATTACAAAATAGCTGGAGTTTCACATCTGTTCTAAAACATTAAAGACCTTGGTCACAAGTACTTGCAACTATTAATATTCAGAGATATATAGTTTGCCATTTAAATGTAATTAGCATCATTTATAACAAAAATACCTGTGTCCAGAAATACACACACACGCACACTCTTACACACACAAACACAAGCACACTGACAAATCAGGGCACTAAAAATTAAAAAAAAACCCAAACCGTACCCCTGAGAATATTGCCTTGAGTCACTGGTGATGAAGGCCGCACATGCATGGAAACAGGTGAATGACCAGACAAGTTGATCAGAGCAATAAGTATTAAATCAGTAGAAGATTTCTTATCGACCACAAAGGTGTGGGATGGATCCATACTGTGTGCACATGAGAAGCCTAGCAAGGTCTTCTGAAACTTAAAATTGGGTATTGCTAACCCATTCTAGCCTTTCCCTGGCTTTGGATTTTGACTTGTTAAGAGATTCCTTTTTCAGCGTATCCATGTCAAGACACGATAGTTTTGAAAGAAACTGGTCTTTTCCTGATATCAAAGTCTGATCCATCATACAAATTCTGATCTAAACAAAGATACCACTGTGGATTCAGAGGAAGAACGAGCATTTCTGTTGTTTCTGAGGACCTCTCAATTATTAATAGGCTTTGACATCCTTATTTTGCCCTGGAGCAGTAAGGAAATGTTTCACAAACATTGGTACTGAGAAAATAAACTGAGCAGCTTGTTCAAAAAAAGGTCTGAGTGAAATGAATACAAGCATCCTGATCATAGAATCATAGAATCATAGAATCATAGAAAATTTTGGGTCAGAAGGGACCCCTAGAGGTCATCTAGTCCAACACCCCCGCAGCGAGCAGGGACACCGCTAACTAGGTCAGGTTGCTCAGAGCCCTGTCCAACCTGGTCTTGAATGTTTCCAGGGATGGGGCCTCCACTACCTCTCTGGGCAACCCGTTCCAGTGTTTCACAGTCCTCATTGTAAAGAATTTCTTCCTCATATCCAGTCTAAACCTACCCTGTTTTACTTTAAAACCATTACCCCTCGTCCTGTCACTGCTGTCTCTACTAAAAAGATTGTCCCCATCTTTCCTATAGGCTCCCTTTAAGTACTGCAAGGCTGCAGTCAGGTCTCCCCACAGCCTTCTCTTCTCCAGGCTGAACAAGCCCAACTCTCTCAGCCTGTCCTCATAGGAGAGGTGCTCCAGCCCTCGAATCATTTTTGTAGCCCTCCTTTGGACCCGCTCCAACAGTTCCACGGCCTTCTTGTGCTGAGGGCTCCAGAGCTGAACGCAGTACTCCAGGTGAGGTCTCACCAGAGCAGAGTAGAGGAGCAAAATCACCTCTCTCGACCTGCTGGCCACGTTTCTTCTGGACGCATCTGTCCAGTGTCCAGTGTATTATTTGCGTGCCATAGCCTAGATTTCAGAATTAGATTTGGCATTTAAATACTGACCAAAACTTACGGAATTTCAGACTGAGATGGAACTTCAATGTATTTTCAAGACTGAAGTCCAAGAAATAGCACATGTAGCCTCCAGGACCAGACACTGAAGAAATACATTTATTATATCTGTGCTTCATTTCAAAGATATGTGTCCCATTGCCTACAAGTTCTTCTGGGTATAAAAGAAATAGTTAATGGGATACATAAGCATAAGTAACTATGCTATTATACATTCATGCTTTAGAAAGATTTTATGTGAAATCATTGCATTAATATCATCGCTTAACTTGAATATGTTTCATTCTCCTACTTTAACCTTCGGACGTGTAGATTTAATATATCCTGCTTTATCAACTATCTCTGAGGTCCTACTATAGGTTTCTTATAGACACTGGGGAAATTCTTATGAACCCTTTAAGTCATAAGATAATTTTTTTCAGACCAGATTATGCTGAACAATTTATTCTCTGTTTTAACATGAATAAGTTTAATATTTTCAGTGGTACTGCACTGAAATGAGAGTGTAGCTTTCATAATTTAAAATACAATTACAATTTCATTAATATAAACTGAGATAAAAATCCAAAGAAAGATGAAATCTTTACGTCTTTAGATTTTAATTTTTTTCCCTGTCGGTTCAAGCCTAGGGGAACACCTCAGGCTGTAATTATTTTGTATGACACTTGAAAATTTCTATTGCTTGAAAAGACAATTTCCTAACTTTAGAAAGCAATGTTGCAATATGCATTAATTAAAGTCTGCTCTAGTTATGCATTTTATAATTAGTCTTATTATGGTTCATAGAGTTTAAATTTCCAGGTTTTATTCTGCATCCAAATGTAACAAGCTCCCAAATAACACAATACTGTAGTAAATTTTCTTTATGTAACAAGCTCCCAAATAACACAATACTGTAGTAAATTTTCTTTAGATACTAGTACCCGCTTGCTAAAATTCACTAATACGAATTCTGCTTCAGGACAAGATCTGACCTTTCCCACACTCATTTTCAAAGCAAGTAGACAATAAACAAACAACAAGCAGTAAACCCTCTGGAGTAGTCAAGAGTGATCCAAGACGGACTTGTTGCATGCATCCCATTTCATATTATTACAGAGGAAACAAACTTTCCCTTGTCATCAACAGACAAAAATCTGCACCAGCCTTCCAAAGTTTACTCATGGATTCTAGGACAAGAGTGAGTCCATTTGGAAGGCACAGTAGCCTGTGGATGTGTCACAGGCAAAACAGGGGAATGTATATGTGATTATGTGCTTTCTGATCTTACATTTTTGTGTTCTTGTTTTCTTCTGCTCCACACTGAAGATTTTTCTGCTCGGTGTAAGAGCAGTAACATGCATGTTCATCTAGGCTATTAGAATTACAGAAAATGTTGTCATCAAAGTTTGCATTGAAATATAAGTTTACTTTACATGCTTCAAGATTAGCTTTGAGACCGTCTTCCTAGTGTTTCAGCGCTGCACCTTTGTCTTTCTATCAAAAAAATGGGATGCTCCCCTCAGGCACATGAACTATATGACTTGGCCATCTCATCTGAGATATGATACTTACAGTGTTAATGTCGGTGCTTTCACAGACCTGAAAAGCTTCAGTACTAGTTATCATACTTTACCACTTGACACTAGGTATTTGCTGAAAACAGCATAGGTGGAAATGAATGAGGCAGTTACATAGCAATCTGTCCAAATCTTGAAGCCGTAAAACTATTACAATAGCAGCATAAGATTCCCATTCAAAAACTAACCTTGAGTTCAGACAGCGGCTGGCACTGTAATTTACCAAAGTATTGCTAGCCATGCTGCTATACTTTGTGATATCTTCAGCAATCACTGCATGTCATTACCAAGATAACAAAACTTGTTGGCAGCCGGAGTCACACATTATCAGTGGACACTAAGGGGACCATTACAAAGCTACCCTGTCCTGTGGGAAGCATAAATTCTGGGCCTTGGGGTTTTTTTGATAGTCTGTAAGATCACTGTGCTTTGTAGCAAAGCAATCAGTGGTCAACACGATGTCTGCAGGATACGAGCCGTTTATTTTGCATTTACAGGTTTTAAGAATATGCTGATAGCTGTCCTTAAATTTGTCCGTCAGCACTGCATTACACACAGTGCCAACATGTCGTCAATATATCTTATTTGAAAAAGAAATAAAGATTTCAAAAAAACATCTTTGCTTAAAAAGATGAAACCTTCTATAACAGAACCAGATACTGGTGATCTACAGATTAGAGCAGCCAAATGGACTGTCCACAATCAGAACAATGTATAGCACCAAAAGGCTTTGGAAGGATTACGAAAATCACTGAAAAGTATTAGTGTTCTTCAGGGTGCTTCACTTTAAAGAGCCATGTAGCAAAAACGCCTGTCATGGCACTGTCTGAATGGAATCCTTGCTGATTTCTACACATATTTCAACTTCTCTACAATTCAGTAGGCGAACCATTTAACAGAATTGGCATGCATCATTCCAGCAGCTGCTGAATTCTACCACTCATCTGAGACTGATAATCTCCCTCATTCATAAGCCAACCAGCTGGATAGACCCTTTTTTGGAAAACGTCAAGGAAGGCACAGAGTGGATATCTGTTTTTTCGTTCTGAACTAGTCCAGTTTAATTTCTGTCAAAACAGTGACTTTGTTTTGCTACCAGTGTTCCAAAATGTGCCATGAACTGGTGTATATACAGGGCCTAGATCCTTTGTTTAGAGTCACACTGCCCTTAGGCTTGAGTCATCTATTCTGTGGTGTGAGATGCCATTAATTTATCATATTTGCATACGGCATAAGAATGAATTCAGGTACAGATTAAAAGCTACAAGATCAATACTTTCAGATCCCCTCTAAAGCAAAGGGATATTTGCAAAAGCTATTGTTTTCAAGCATTCTTTTTAATTAATAGATTTGGGGTCAGAAAATGTAGTAGTAGACGTTGAGCCTACAGAGTCATCTGACCTGGTTGGACTCTCTTCTAATGAATTGTAAGCAAGCTACGACTTTATGACCACTTGCAGGGCACTGATAAATGAGACTTCTGTGGGAAGCCAACTATATATACTCATTATTGATGCTCAGAACTACTATTTCTACAAAGAACAGGGAGAAGACAGGATCCCAGGTTGGGGTTTACAACAGCTAGAATACTTGATGGGAAACACACAACACAGTAAACAGAAACCCCAGATCTTTTGTGAGGAGCTTTGTCTCTTAGGCTTTTACTTCTGAATTGTGTAAAACTGGGGTACAGAGTCCAATACTCTCTTCATGGCTAAGGCAAGAAAGAAAAAATGAGAGAAGAATTTGGATTAATTTTACATAATTTTACATCAAATGTTCACTAGATAAGAAACTGAAAAAGTTTACAGGGCGTATAACTAGGACCCCTGCTTTGAAATTGAGTCTCAAAAATTTGCCTTCCTTTTGGTCCTGTCCAAAATTCTGATCATGTGAATTTTGTGTTCTTGGCTGAACAGTAGGTTAAACAAAAGAATTGTGCTCTTACATCTAATATCTTATAGTCTAGTACCAGTGCAACATCTGACACAGAAAGAAGTCGGGTCATCCACTGCCATTTCCACTGAGTTTTCTGAGCTTTTCAGCTTTCTGAACTAGGACTTATATTTGTCATAATAAGTAACACAGATTTAGTTAACTAGGAAAATTATTGCACGAAATATGAGGTAATGAAGATGTCTCAAAAACCTAGGCATTTTAGGCATGGTTTGCCTGCATTGCTCTCTTGAGCTCAGTTTCCCAATTTCCATCTAAATGTCAACTCCAAGATCCTTGGTATTTTCTTGAACGAGCCTTCTGAGCTCCCAGTTTTGTTTAGAAAAGATATCAGTAAGCACCTTTAAAAGATAGCTAAACTTACGGTGATTGTATTTATCTAGAAATTAAGATATAAGTATCTTAAAATTAAAAGTTGTTGATCTGCTCACTGGAAAATCAAGACTTATCTAAAAAGTCTCTGCAGTCTCATTTGAAAAGCTTTCAAATTCAATCCCATTAATTCCTTAACCTTAGTATGAAAAATAAACTGGAGAATTACAGACTTGTTAAGCCTACAGAAGAGAAGACTCCAAAGAGACCTTATCTTGGCCTTTCAGTACTTAAAGGGGGCTTACAAGAAAGACGGAGAGAGACTTTTTACCAGAGCCCGTAGCAGTCAGACAAAGGGTAATGGCTTTAAACTAAAAAAAAAGGGTATATTTAGGTTATGTATAAGGAAGATATTCTTTACTATGAGGGTGGTGAGACACAGGAACAGGTTGCTCAGAGAAGTCGTAGCTGCCCCATCCGTGGAAGTGTTCAACGTCAAGCTGGATGATGCTCTGAGCAATTTGATCTAGTGGAAGATGTCCCTGCTCATTGCAGGGAGGTTGGACTAGGTGATTCTTAAGGATGCCTTGCAACCCAAACCATTCTATGATTCTATGATTCAGCTTTATCCTATAGGATTCAACCACTAGAACTAAAGGAAACATTCCCTGTTCTGTTGAAAAAGTGTAAAACAATGTTCACAGGGAGATCACCATGCCTTAATCACATTCTGAACATGATGGTTTTTCTCCCTGTGTATGAATGTCAGTGGGAGTGCGGGCTTCTAATTTCCTGTGTGCTAAGTAAATTTCCATTGTATAATCGCGTGCTTTCAGAAAGCTACTTCATTTAAAACAATTTCACTTCAAAACAAATAGGTCATTAATAACCTGTTTTGCCTTTTAATCTCACAGTGAGGCAAACATTTTAACTCAATTAATGTAAAAATGTGGAAAGTTACAGGCTCACAGTTCTGTTTCTAAAAGCAGTGCTGTAGGGCAGTGACACTTCAATTTAAGGAGACAGCTACAGTGACACACCGTAGGAGGAAATAGGAGCTCTAGCACACTTACTTGATGAGAAAAAATTATGGTTGTAATTATATCTATCACTTCTCTTTTACCTGACCAATGACAGGCAACATGCTCTAGAGCAAGAGAGGTTCAGTAAACTAAAAATAACAAGTGCTTTGTTTATAATTCTCAATCTTCCCTACATTCTATTTTTAATTCTGCTTGTCTATGCTTATATTTGCTCACCATCCAACTCTGTAAATCCCAGATAAGCACTAGTAGCAGATGTCTAACATCTTGGAGGTCAAATTCCCAGTACCAGAAGAAATATTGACGGGGTTTCAGTATTTTTTCATGTGTAACCATTTTAAACAAGACCTGGAATAGAGGTGGAAAGAAACAGCACTCAAGTAATCTTCTTATACAAATCAAAGCAAACACTTCTAGCTGGCTTGGCCTCAGTAGATAAATTATGATATGGAAACAGACTCTAGCTAGCAATCAGAGGACAGTGCAAATTCTTATACTGATCATAGGGTTTTCTCTATTCAGAAATGTTTATAATTTACTAACAAGAACATAGCTTGTCTATACAGCTTGTCTATCTAGGTTATACACCTGCAAATACCAACTCACACACCTTCTTATAACATCTCCCAGAACATGTATTTTCACACAGTTTCCTAAGAATGAATTGTATGAAGTGTAATTTCTTGGGAAAATAAATATGGATACACATTCTGAATACGTTACACCCTGTTGAGTTGTAATACAAGCACCCTGACAAAATTTGAATATGGACATTTAGCTGGTAGTAGCAAAATGAGCTCTGGAATAAACAGATTCACTGATGTTTGCGAATAGTTTGCTTATTTTGCCTAATTTCTCTGTGTCTGAGCTATTAGACTTCATACAGTCTAAATGGAAAAAAATTCCTGCAGCATTGCAAGGGAAAAGAAAAAGACATGTATATTTTCTGTACTAGTGTCCTTCCAGATAAACCTAAATATGAGCAGTCCCTTTACTCATACAGAGAAAAGAATCATTTAATCAATTACTGGTTAGTAGAGTCTGACTGTGAAGGAGGAAATATGTATTGATAAAAATTTGTTTCAAAATGCGGTTAATCAAGAGGTATATCCATTTGTTTACGCAGATATATTCCCCATTCATTAACCTCCAGCTCTACTTTTCTAACTTTAGCCTGCAGGGTGTCCACACAAAAATCATTCTTGACATTGTGTTTGTAAGAAGTTCCCGTATAGAGTGGCCTCATAGGCACAACTCCTTTTATGCATTTTTTATGTGCAGATAGTTGCATATCCTTAACTTAGCGAGGCCTTTTTTTTTTCTGAATGTTTATTTCATGACACAATCATGAGCAATAAGATATTTTGGGTTTTATTTCAATAATTATTTTTTATTAGAATTCTTAACTGATAAAATAGTTATTTCATATGTGAAGAGTTCCTTTGGTATTGCTTTCTTTAAATACACTAATACATACAGGAATGTCATTGTTCAATACACCAGATATCATTTCTCCGCAGAGAGATTTTTAAACTAAATACATAAGTTTTCAGCTATTCATTTTGACAATCCAGTGATATTTCTGTGACAAAGGAAGTTAACACCACGAATATTTTTTGTATGCCTCGCAATATTGTCCACCGTCCATAATAGAGCACTGAGCATTGATTGTAGCCCAGGGATACATATTTTTCAAAGAAACTACTTGGTCATGTTGAATAATTTCCATTCTACCTACAATATCTGATTTGCTTTAGAGGCACTTACAGCTCTGTCAGTAAAACTGAGATTGATTAAGACCACAGCATAGGAATACATAAGGCATGAAACCATGTAATATACTGAGGCTTAACCCTTTTATCCTTTAGATTGTTTTCTTTCACTTAATTTGTTTTCATCTAGATAAAAAACTAACCAATCCATACAAAACCTCTCTTAATCCCAAAGCCTCATGCTGCCCTCCAATTTGTTCCTTCTTAAAAAAATTATCCTCAGTTAATTCAAACTTCTTTCTAGAGTTCAAATCTTAAACATGTTCCTTATTTCAACAATGTATTTATAGACTGACTTACAGCTCGATGTCCGATTTACCACATTCTATGACTTTTTGGTTCTGACTACTGATTCATACTCTGCTTTTCTGACCAGCCTGTTCTCTTACTCTCAGAATTGAAACCACTTTATGACATCCCAATTACTGACAGTTTAATTCCAAACATTAAAAGCAAAATCTGTCAAAGAAGATAATTTACTTCTTAAAAAAAAACCCAAACTTGTTGCAGGTTTTGCACTTTTCTTGAACCATTTTGAAGGTGAGGGCAAAAAATGGTGACATTTTCAAAAAACCAAAGAATCTGAAGTAGAAACAGTAAACACACTTAAAGGCACATTTTATCTTGTCTACCTAAGGTATTCATTGATTTTTTTCCCACCATCATGTTCCAACTGTTCTTTAAATCTCAGCTTACTTTGCTGCAAGTACCATATGGCTTATAACTTCGCAGAATTTTATGATACACTGAGAGGAACAATGTCAGGTTAGGTCCATTATGTAACTAGATAATTGCATTTTCTGACATGGATACACAAGAATTAAATTTTAAAATGCAGTATATTCAAAGGTACCAAAATTGTGAGAGAAAAAAAGGAAAACAATGGTTTACATTGTTATTTTGTTAAGCATGATTATTATTATTATATTTGTGAAGTTGAATAGTGTAATAACATTCTTGGAAAACTCAAAAAAATGTTTTGAAGACTAAGAAAAGAACGAGCACTCATGTAAAACAAAATAATCTGGGTGAGTAGCTAAGCACACAGTGAAAACTAGGAACTGTGAGAAAAATATTTAAAAAAGGAGAGAGCATTATTCACTAGTGCCATTGAGAGGGAAAGTTTATCATGCTCAAACTGATCAGTAGGGTGAAAACAAGAATTATGGACTCTGATTAACAAAGAAAAATAGCAGAAAGATTACTAAAATAAAACAAGTAGAAGTTAAATATGGGTGTAAGGAGTTCAAAAGCTTTAAGCTGTTGAAAAGCATTTGCCAACTGAATCGCCATATTGTTTTGTTTCCAAACAGGTGACTGAATTATTTAAAGCATGTATTCCAAATAATAGGCTTCTTGGCACATTTCCACAAACTCTTTCCTTACCATTTTTCACAGTATTAACTTGTTCTGTCTGAAAAAAAAGAAACATTCCCACCTGAATTGAGAACCACTTCCAACCCTAACTGCTGCCCCAGCTCTGGTTCCCTGAGCTTAGTGAAGGTGTCAGGTACTATTACCAGTTTAAATTTTTTTTGTGCAATGTCAGCTTTGCTCTTTTGCGTTTTCGGTTTCCATTCTCCGGGAAACCACAGCTCTCTAACAACCTGTTCTCAGTCAAGCATGCATCCAGTGGAGCAAGAGCAGGTGAAGTCCTGCTTGGCTGAAGAGTTACCTTCAGACTGAGCCCAAAGGCCAAAAGAAATAGAAGTGAGATTAGGCTATCTAGAAAAATATGAATGATTCTCCCTCTTATTCCTTGGGTTTGGTGGCCTGTTTTTTGGTCCTGCTACTTATTAGTTGTATCAGTATTCATTAACTGTGTTCTTCAGAAATTTCCCCATTCCTGATTTATATGGGCGTTGCATAGTGCAGCCTTTCCTTTTTCTTTTGCCTGGATAATCTCACACACAAATGACTATTCACTACAGTCTCTAGAAAGACAATTTACAGACTTACCTCTGTACCCCAGATCTGTCTGCTTCTGCCCATATTAAATTTCTGTCCTCTTCCTCTAGTTTTCTTTTGTGGAAGGCTGTCTAAAATTTAATAAACATGCAACATTTAGCTGTTTTCCCTCCAAGATAACTGTCGTCTGCCTTCCTGTGAAAATCCGCAGCATTTTTGTCTATGTTGTCAAATTCAGGCTATCTTTAAGTCTTTTTTTTTTTTTTTATTAATGTCATACCACTCTCTACTGGACCCTGAACTGGATCCTAAGCTCTTGACCAGTCTAATTCAAATCAAATTTTGCTAAATGCAGATGGGACATGTGCTCTGTTAAATACAATTTCTCACATGCCATAATTAAATTAACTCTTCTAATCATTGTTAACTGGAATTTTACCTGAAATTAGCAAAAGCTGCTTCCCTGTAAATTGTCAACATGATAATCTTTGGAAAATCAGAGAACAGACCAAAAAAATTCCATCAAAACTAATGAACTTGTTTAAATCAAATTGTAAACAACCATTCATCTATTTTTTTTTCTTTTTGAATGATCCAAATCTTAAAATTATAAAACCTGTGTTTTCCCCTAAAAAATATTTTTGTCTGAATTTCTCAATAAAAAAATAACACCAGAATGGTTTCTTTGTCAACTGCTTTAATGTCTGGGTTTATCTGACCTGAGCAGAGGAAAGGCTTACAGACTGTTCTCTAAGCTTCGGTATTAACTTATTCTTATTGGTTTCATGCACAAGAAAAGGTACTTCAGATCTGCAGGCCAAATACAAAAATCTTGCTGCTTAATTTAGTAGCTGCTCTGCACTGTGAGGTACACTACATTTGGCATTATAGTCATGCATGTTAGTAATATAACTTGATCAAGATATTTATCTAAATACTTTTCTCTCAGATTCTACGTCAGTATCCAAAATTTGCTTTTCCTTTACATGACAATCCTCTTGAAATGTTACATATCACAATGTAAAAGCTTAAATTCAGAACGATAAAATGAATATAAAGAAAATAATCTTAAAAACACCAGCAATATTGTCTAATACATTAGTCAAGATCAATACTATAATACTGTGTCTGCTATTACAGACAGACAGTCCTTCAGTTTTATGTAATCCACTCTCTATTCTTACATCTTTTTTTTTTTTTTGGTAAGCTATTGGCATGACAAAATTCCAGAAAGTCCATTTCTTATTCCAGATGCTTCATGTCACTTTGTCTTCATACTTGATTTACAATACCGTCATCTGCTGTACAGGTTATTTCTGTTAATATTGTAAGTTGATACACCAATTGCCATTTCTTTCTATTATAACAGAGTTATCAAGGTAGAATTTTATGTGAAATAAATTTTCCTCTCCAACTTTCCTCAGTAATTTTCTCCTGGCTCATCCACTTCCTAAAACTAGCCTTTAGTATACATGGAATATTTCGTCTCCTTCCAGTTAATATGTCCAGGTGTTTACCTTTCTCAAGATTATAAAGTTTTCTGACTTCCTCTGAAACAAGAGATAAATTCAATCATGAACTATTGAAAAATATGCCCAAATCAAAAGTAGATGAGAAATTCAGGTATCTCTTCATTATTCTCTTCCTTTTCTTTTTTCCTGCTCGTTTCTCACATACATCTTTTTCACAGTTGTGGGATTTAAAGTTGCTTTTCTTTTATACATGAGGTATGCTTCTGTCTTGAAGAGTGATGGCCACAGTAGGAATATAAAAAATATGAAAAATGAAGTGAAAGATAAGGAGTCTAATACCAAACAATATATTTGATATGTTGATATACCACAGTCCACTACATAGCAAAGACAGAGACAGCATACTAGAAAGTTAATGAGCTAGCAAGTGCATCTTGTATTGGCATGTCAAACAAAAGCATTAGTCTGAATCAAAGTTTTCTCCTAAGGTTTTAAGTGAATAAATTTTAAATGAAATATTCTGTGAAAGCATTCATTGTTTCACAATGAACTATCTTTTTTTCCACAGCTTTCAGCAAGGGCTGGGCTCTGGCCAACAAAATATTAAGACTGTTTTACAAGAAATAAAAAGACTGTCTTACAAGAAACTAAAACTAATAATTACATATAATTTCTCTAAATATGTTTCAATGGAATATGCTAGATTTGATATGTGGAACAGAACAGAAGACTATAATGCGAGTAGAGATACATTGGTGTTCTGGTTCAGCTGCAGCCGGGAAGAAAAGTGCCACGCGGCCGCCCCTCCCCCCACCACAGTGTGGAGGGAAAAGGAAAGAAACAGGCAGAAACTGGTGGGTCGGGATAAGGGCAGTTTAACAGAACAGCAAACAGAGGGAACAGGAACAACAACGATACAGAAAAGGGGAATACACAGAACAAACCAGCACAACAGAGCCCGCAGAACAGAATCACTTTCTCGGACCCCCCAGCTGTACCCCTTCCTGGAGACCGGTGAAAACTAACCCTGTCCTGGCCAAACCCAGGACATTATCCACCCCTTATTCCATACCATCTACGTCATGCCCAGGTACCCCATTGTCCAGTTGATCACCACCACTTCTCTTGTCTCCAGATATCATTCCCTTAGTCTATGGATCATCACTCTAAAGTGTCCGTTGAGTTCATTTAATCCATGACATCGGGCTCCATCTGTTGTAATGGTCTTCCGTGGCAGGAGAGGTGATGTGCGGTGATGGGCGGTCACTTGCTGCATTCGGGGCTCATGGCTGATATATCTGGTGCGGCCCATGTCCACAGTCTGCAGGAGATGTTGATCTTGATGAAGTTGTTGGGTGACAGTTGTTGAAAACCAGGTCCAGTTCCATCATCACTGTGCTCTGCTACGTTTTCATCAAAAAGTCCATCCTTCGTTAATCTGGACGATTCTTACTACGATACTACTGGTACAACACATAATAATTATAACAGTGATAACAGACAGTGACAGGGTGATTTTAACAATTAACTTTATACAATTGATTTATGGACTATTCTCATCCAAAATCAAATCCCCATGAGGTACACATCGGACTTCCCCATCCTTCCGCATTACCCACCAGGTACACCCAGGTCCTTGAGCAAAAGCAATCCCGCGGACGGGCTTGCCTTTGCCTGAGGCAGGCACTAACCCAAACCATCTTCCCTAACATGTTCGGCATGTGCACGACGGGGACTTTATCCCCTTCTACGGGGCGCTGAGGTTTTGACTGGGCAGGACCAGCCCGGTTGGTGGACCCTCTGGTGTTAACCAACCAGGTGGCCTTTGCTAAATGGGTATCCCAATTTTTGAAAGTCCCACCCGCCATTGCTCTCAAAGTGGTTTTTAGCAGCCCATTGTACCGCTCAGTCTTTCCAGAGGCTGGTGCATGGTAGGGGATGTGATACACCCACTCAATACCGTGTTCTTTGGCCCAGGTGTCTATGAGGCTGTTGCGAAAGTGAGTTCCATTGTCCGACTCAATTCTTTCGGGAGTGCCATGTTGCCACAGGACTTGTTTTTCCAGGCCCAGGATGGTATTCCGGGCGGTGGCATGGGGCACAGGGTAGGTTTCCAGCCATCCGGTGGTGGCCTCCACCATTGTGAGCACATAGCGCTTGCCTTGGTGGGTTTGTGGCAGTGTGATGCAGTCAATCTGCCAAGCCTCCCCATATTTATATTTTAGCCATCATCCTCCATACCACTGAGGCTTTACCCGCTTGGCTTGCTTGATTGCAGCGCATGTTTCACATTCATGGATAACCTGTGCAATGGTGTCCATGGTCAAGTCCACCCCTCGGTCACGAGCCCATCTGTATGTCGAGTCTCTTCCTTGGTGACCCGAGGTGTCATGGGCCCACCGAGCTATAAAGAGTTCACCCTTATGTTGCCAGTCCAGATCCACCTGAGCCACTTCAATCTTAGCAGCCTGATCTACCTGGTGGTTGTTTTGATGTTCCTCAGTGGCCCGACTCTTAGGGACGTGGGCGTCCACGTGACGCACTTTTACAACCAACTGCTCCAGATGGGCAGCAATATCTTGCCACAATGGGGCAGCCCAGATAGGTTTGCCTCTGCGCTGCCAGTTGTTCTTCTTCCATTGCTGCAGCCACCCCCACAAGGCATTGGCCACTATCCAAGAGTCGGTGTAAAGGTAGAGCACTGGCCACTTCTCTCAACTGGCAATGTCTAAAGCCAGCTGGATGGCTTTCACCTCTGCAAACTGGCTTGACTCACCTTCTCCTTCCGCAGTTTCCATGACTTGTCGTCTAGGGCTCCATACAGCAGCCTTCCACCTCCGCTTCTTCCCCACAATGCGACAGGACCCATCTGTGAACAGGGCATACTGTTTCTTATCTTCTGGCAGCTGGTTATACAGTGGGGCCTCTTCAGCACGTGTCACCTCCTCCTCTGGCAATGCTCCAAAATCTTTGCCTTCTGGCCAGTCCATGATTACCTCCAGAATTCCTGGGCGACTGGGGTTTCCCATTCGGGCGCGACCCACTTACTCCACATAGCATTGGTGGCATGATGCGTAGAGGGGACCCTCTCTTTCAACATCCAGCCCAGGACTGACAATTGTGGTGCTAGGAGGAGCTGTGCTTCAGTGCCGACCACTTCTGAAGCAGCTCGAACGCCTTCATATGCTGTCAGAATCTCTTTTTCAGTGGGAATATAGTGGGCCTTGGATCCTTTGTATCCCCGGCTCCAAAACCCCAGGGGTCGACCTCGAGTCTCCCCTGGTGCTTTCTGCCAGAGACTCCAGGTTGGGCCATTCTCTCCAGCTGCGGTGTAGAGCATGTTTTTAATATCTTGCCCTGACCAGACTTGACCAAGGGCTACGGCATGAACTATTTCCCGTTTAACTTGTTCAAATGCCTGTCGTTGCTCAGGGTCCCATTCAAAATAATTCTTATTCTGGGTCACGTGGTACAGAGGACTTAAAATCTGGCTGTAATTTGGGATGTGCATCCTCCAAAAACCCACAACACCTAAGAAGGCCTGTGCTTCCTTTTTGCTGGTTGGTGGAGACATAGCTGCTGTTTTGTTGATGACATCCATTGGGATTTGACGGCGCCCATCCTGCCATTTTATTCCCAAAACCTGGATCTCTTTCACAAGTCCCTTGACTTTACTTCACTTAATGGCGAAACCGGCTTTCAGAAGTATCTGAACTATTTTCTCCCCTTTCTCAAAAACTTCCTTCGTGGTGTCACCCCATACAATGTTGTCATCAATGTACTGCAGATGTTCTGGAGCTCCACCCTTTTCCAATGCAGTCTGGATTAGTCCATGGCAAATGGTGGGACTGTGTTTCCACCCCTGGGGCGGTCAATTCCAGGTGTACTGAATGCCCCTCCAGGTGAAAGCAAACTGTGGCCTGCACTCTGCTGCCAAAGGGATGGAGAAGAAGAATGCATTAGCGATGTCAATTGTAGCGTACCACTTGGCTGCCTTTGACTCAGCTGATATTGAAGTTCTAGCATGTCTGGCATGGCAGCACTCAGTGGTGGTGTGACTTCATTCAGGCCACGGTAGTCTATTGTCAGTCTCCACTCCCCAGTAGATTTTCTCACTGGCCATATGGGACTATTAAAGGGTGAGCGAGTTTTGCTGATCACTCCTTGACTCTCCAGCTGGCGGATCAGCTGATGAATGGGGATAAGGGAGTCTCGATTGGTACGATACTGTTGCCCGTGCACCGTTGTGGTCGCGATTGGCACCTGTTGTTCTTCAGCCCTCAGCAACCCCACAACGGAAGGATCCTCCGAGAGACCAGGCAAAAAGGACAGCTGTTTAACTTCTTCCGTCTCCAAAGCAGCTATGCCAAAAGCCCACCGATACCCCTTTGGGCCCTTGAAATACCCTCTCCTAAGATAGTCTATCCCAAGGATGCTTGGAGCCTCAGGGCCAGTCACAATGGGGTGCTTCTGCCACTCCTTCCCAGTGAGGCTCACTTCAGCCTCCAATACACTCAGCTCTTGGGACCCCCCTGTCACTCCGGATATACAAATGGACTCTGACCCTTTGAAATCTGATGGCATTAAAGTACGCTGCGCACCAGTGTCCACTAGAGCTTTATACTCTTGTGGATCTGACGTGCCAGGCCACTGAATCCACACCGTCCAATAAACCCGTTTGTCCCTTTCCTCCACCTGGCTGGAGGCAGGGCCCCTCTAATCCTCGTCAGAGAATTTGCTGCTCACCTGCTGTAAAAATGACTTGGAGGTCCCCTCCAGAGGATCAGAATCAAGATAAAACTGCCTACCTAGTCTGGAGAGCTGACTGCTGGAAACTGAAGCAGCATTTTTCCTAACAGAATCCCCTTTTGTGATTGTTTTACCTCGTAACTCACGCACTCGTGCCTCTAGACTTGAGGTGGGTTTTCCATCCCACTTCCTCATGTCCTTTCCATGGTCACGCAGGTAAAACCACAGGGTCCCCCGGGGTGTATAGCCTCTGTATTCCCTCTCGTGAGCAGAGAAACGCTTGCCCCTAATAGCTGAGACACTGGCCTGTACAGGTGGGGAGTAGGACATACTCTGTTCGAGTCGCTGGACCTTCTGGGACAATTTATTTACAGCTGAGACAAGGGAGGAAGAGAGACTTTCCTCATATTGCCGGAGTCTGATAGCCACCTCATCCACTGTTGGTGCCTCCTTACCTTTCCAGTTTACTACTGCCAGTGAATTGGCATATGAGGATGGTGCGCTCTGCACAAAATTCCTCCACATAGATGGTGTGCACTGGACTTCATCTGGGTCTTTGGGTAGCTGGTCATCTTCTGGTTCATTATAAACCAGCTCCCGCACAGCTAATTCCCTCAAGTACTGAATACCCCTCTCCATATTGGTCCACTTGCCAGGGTAGCATACAAAATCGTCACTGAAGGGGTACCTTTCCCTTACGCCTGACAGAAGTCTCCTCCAGAGGCTGAGGACTTGTTCCTTTTTCCCAATGGCTTTGTCAATGCTCCCGTCCCTGGCCAGGGATCCCAGCTGCTTGGCTTCCTTGCCCTCTAATTCCAAGCTGCTGGCCCCATTATCCCAGAACCGCAGCAGCCAGATGACAATGTGCTCGCCTGGGTGGCGGCTGAAATCTTTCCGCATGTCTCACAGATCACCCAGGGACAGGGACCAGGTGATGATCTCTGTCTCTATCTCCTGCGATGACCCTGGCTCATTGTCATCCCTCCCGGAGCGATCTGCTCTCTTTGCGTCTTTCTTTAGTTTTATGGGGGCGACTGCTACTGGCACAGGTTGGTCACTGGGCTCAGCCGTGATGCCTGCAGCTGGAGCTGGGGCTGCAGCAGCTGCTGTGCCTGCCGGGGAAACCGAGGCAGACCCTGCAGCTGTGGCAGCAGCAGCCGTGGTGCTGGTCGGTGGGGCTGTAACTGCGTGCTGGGCTGGAGGGGCTGCACGGCCGGCTGGGGGGGCAGCGCCAGTCGCAGTGCCTGCCGCTTCGCTTTCCCCTCTTTCCCCTTTAAGGCACTGAACAGTGTTGAACAGGGCTCATTAGGCGTGGGCCAGACCCCAGCACATTGCGGTGATTTGTGTCTCTCTCGAGTTCCCGGGGTGGCAGCACACTTTTTGCAGATATTTTACCAGATTGTCCGGATTCTGTATTTGTTCAGGGGTGAGTTTAAAACACACCGGGGGTGCCCATTGCTCTAGACACCTGCCCATGCTGTCCCACACACCCAGCCACTCACAGCTATCTGGCCCAGGGGCAGGTCTCTGCATGATGTTCTTGACGACCTGTTTAACCCTAAACAAAACCTGCAACCCATTCAGGAAGCAGAACAATAGAAACCCGTTGGCCTGAACATCCCACTGGTACTCGAAATTCTCAAAAGCCGTTAGGACCAGCCTGAAGGAGAGAGGGGGGGAGAAAGAGTGGGGGAAGGTATCCCCTTCGGTTTTTCCCCCAGGCCGGGTTCGATTATTAACAAATTCTAAGACATAGGATCCGAGGTATGGAAATGACTGCAGTGCCGCATGCAAATACAAGCCTAATTTCATGCACATTGATGTTATCATGTCATAAGTCGACATCGTACAGTACAGTAAAATCACAATCCTGATCCTTTTCCCCGCAATGATGAACAGCACCACAGGGAACAAGTACAGCAAGTACGGATTCAAAAACCACAACCATCTGATCAAAGACAGAAACATTTTTACCGGCAACTGTTTAAATAACACAGTAAATATGTACAACAAATTATAACAAAATCTAAGAAAGTTGTTTTAACACCCTCTGCTCAGCCCTGCCGTTATCCCCGCCCCACGCTTGGGAGCCAAATTAATGTTCTGGTTCAGCTGCAGCTGGGAACAAAAGCGCCACGCGGCCGCCCCTCCCCCTACCATGGTGCGGAGGAAAAAGGAAAGAAACAGGCAGAAACCAGTGGGTCGGGATGAGGGCAGTTTAACAGAACAGAAAACAAAGGGAACAGTAACAACAACGATACAGAAAAGGGGAATACACAGATCAAACCAGCACAACAGAGCCCGCAGAACAGAACCTCTCTCTTGGATGAACCGCCGCTGTGCCCTCCCGAGCCGCAAGTCAGTTCCCGCCGCGCCGCCCCCCCCACCGGAACCCAGCATGACTGCACATGGTATGGAATACCCTGCTCTGTTTGGCCAGGCTGGGTTAGCCCGCCCGACTCTGCCCCTTCCTGGAGTCCTGTGAAAATTAACCCTGTCCTGGCCAAACCCAGGACAATTGGTTAGCCAGGGACTTGCCTGAACTTCAGAAAATTGCTGGCTTCAATGATACGCAATTGTATGCTTGCCAGTGGTGAAAACTGACAGCACATATCCAGTCCAAAAATGCAGAAAAGAGCTCAGTTGAAAAACTTGATATGAAAATATCAGAAACAAGAGCTATGAAATGTTGATTGAGTATTAAAGACTCAGACATTAATGTTTCACAGACTTCAGAGCTTCTCTTTCCCACTAGGCACCCTGCAGACCCGATTGTAGATGATGTCTTAATTTCTAATTTTTAATCATATATTTAATTGGAACAAAACCCTGCAATCTTTTGAGAAGAAAAAATTTCAAGTATTTGTATATTATTACATTTATTTTCTAGAATTTTGTGTCTACTGTATTAATTACTTGATTAAGAACTAAGGTAGGTTTCAGTGGACAAAAATAAACACTTTTTGTTGAATGACCCACATCATTTTCTCAGCTAAATGATACACATAGAAATTAGGGATTTTGTAACATTGCATGTATTTAGACTCTCATAACTCATTTTAAACAGAATTTTTCTAAACATGTAGTTCTATATATTCCGGCACAAATCCTTGGGGAATATTTAATTGCTCAAAGTCATTAAGGATTTGAAAATGTGACTCAAATTAAGTAATAACCCAGAAGAATCCAAACAAATAGCAAACTTTTAATAAGAAATACGTGTCTAAAGTATTCAGAAAATTCATACTTAAAATACATTTTGCTAGGTAATATCCCAATGCTATCCTGAACAAAGGAACTTTTTATACATAAATCTTATTACATTAGATTCATGAGCTATGTGGCAGTCAGCCTCTTTACACAACTGATCAGGTGAGTTGTTCTTGGATTCCCAGTGACTGTCTGCGAAGTCTTTTCCTTCAACACTGCGATGCGGAGAGTTAAAAATGACAGTAGACAACACAGTTGCTTTAGGGTGAAAGATTTGACAATATCAGGATAAATATTTCTTGAAGTTAGAGACAGAGCATATAGAGCATATAGAAGACTACCTTTTCTTACATTAAAATTGTACTACATAATTTGCAATTCACTGATTCCTTATATAGGAACTATGAACTAATATGTCGATAGAGTTAAAATATTTAGAACTGAGCTTGGGAAATGGCTCATATTTTTGAAAATGTACTTTAGAAGATTTCATTACAATCTCACAACTACAATTTAAAGTGCTTATCAGACTTCTTTCACATGAGCAGACCATGATAACACTAATTTGTTTAAATGGTTTGTGCTTGTTGTTTCTTCGGCTGGAATGATGAGACTAGGGCAGAGGGAAATACTATCATCCACCTGATTGCACAACTCTTTCAGTTGCTATTGCATTGACATTGAGATTCTCTTGCCACCAAGGCTGCAATATCTAAATTTAAAATCATACCTAATGCAGATTTTTAGGCTGTTTTTCCAAATATGTGTATTCAACCAAGGTGGGACTAATGTAACTATGGGATCTGTCCTCTCATTCACAAACTGCCACAGCAAAGTTTAAATCAAGACTTAGCACTGATGTTAGGCTTTCTGTGCCCAGTGAACCCCTGTGAACACACAGATTCAGTAGTGAAGAAGGTAGCCAACACATAATTTCCAAAATCACTGTTAAATGCAAAAAAGGAATACTTGGAGGGAGCACATGGAAAAAGCATAAAATTTCAACATTTTGTCTCTATTTTATGTACTAGATATAGATAATTGCCAGAAGTTACAGACTTGTAAAATTGCAGAAGAGATACGGTAAATGGAAAAGACAAAATGAGAAGTTGTACATGGTTAATGAAGACACAGCGGTAAGCCAAGGCAAGGGATGAAGCAGTGAAATAGCTCCCCTACTACACACAGCCTTCAACTACTCTGGGAGGTAAGTTATTCTTCTTCTGACATTTTGTAATTTTTGCCAACAAGCAAAAAAAGATTTTTGTGTATATCAACCCTCCACGCCCTTCATATGTTGCCCTTACATTGCCAGGGCTTGGCGAGGGGGTGCTGCTGGAGGAGGACAGGGTGCACAGGGCCTCATGAGTCACAGGCAACCGGGCAGTCCCTCGCCCCCCTTTAAGGGCCATGAACAATCTTCAAGCAGAAACAGTGAGGATTTTTATTTATTTATGTTTTTTTGCAAGCATCCATAACTCCCCTTCTGATTCCAAGAATTTTAAAAGGTTTTTACATTTTCGAGATATTTCTGTTCGACAGGGTGCATTATTCACTAATCCATGCTTCCAATATCGCAATTAACCAGCCCAGGAACATTTCAATGTAACAGCACAAGGCAGGCATCATGTTCAGTAAGTAAGTAGAAAGTATTTAAAAGATTTACCTAAATACTGCTGCGCTTATACTACCATTGTGTGGACAGTTAGGGCTTGGTGGTCGGAAGATGTCGCGCTGTACGGAAAGGTAGGCCCCCCCTCCTCTCCTGATAGCCAATAGCGTTTAGCCAATGACGTAAGCAGATGGAAGTGACGCTGTAAACCTAAGCTATATAATGCTGTGCTACTTATCAATAAACGCCATTTGCTGTCCACCAGATTGGTGTCTGCAAGCTGATGGCCCGAGCGGCCAGGGGGTAGGTTGCCGTGCCATTCCTGAACCAGGTCACCACACCAACAAAGGCAACAAGTGGTGCCGAAACCCGGGAAAGACTCGCCTGGAATCGGGTGAACAGCAGCCGAAGCAGCAGGACCAGCCTGGCGGGGAGGAGGCTCCCGGACCAACAAGGAGGATGGAAGCCCTTGTGAAGGTCGTATCGCAACTACATAAGCAGTGGGATATTGATTGTAAGCCTAAAGATTTTACGCTCGCAGTTGCGAGGCTTTTGCAAATTGGGGTCATTGACCAGCCGGTGGATATTCTCCACCCTGAAGTGTGGGATAATTGTACTAAAGCGTTAGCTGAGGAGACGATGTCCTCGGGTTGTGGGAAAAACCTTAAGTCGTGGGGGAAAGTCGTGCAGGCACTGCAGAAAGCCATACAAGAACAGGAGACCTGGAAGGCGGCAAAGAACTGTTTATTAGCTACCCCAAAATTGGGAATCGGGGCAGCCACACAGACTTTGCACCCCCCAGACGATAACGGCTCTGCTGAGCCTAAAGATCAGCAAGAGGGCAACACATCCCCTCAACTCCCGAACCCCGACCCGCTTACAGAGGGAGAGAAACAAGCTAAATCCTTCTGGGGCGGGTTAGCCGAGGAGGCTAGGGGCGCCGCAAAAGAAACAGAGTCTGAGGAAGTCTGGTCCACACCACCACCCTATGCGCCCCAAGATGACACCGAGCACAAAGGGGAAGGGCGGGGCGAAAATGCCTTTCGCGGGAACAGGGAGGAAGCACTAAAGTTATCAAGCGCACACAGACGGGAGGCGGAGGAGAACAGGGGGGAGAGGGGCGGTAAGAGCGACCAAGAAGGGGAAAGGGGGGTGAGCGGGGGGCAGAGAGCCAATCAGAGCGTGCATTTCAAAAGATGCGCCTGTGGGGTGGGCACCCCGCCTAGCGGAGGGCGGGGCGGGTCCGGAGGGGAGGAGCGGCCCGCCCATAGGGGAGGGGGCCGGAGCTCGGCAAAAAGGTACTGGAGACCGGAAGTAACCAGTCAGTCGAGTTCCGACTCCGATTCAAACACTAGCGGGGACGAGTGGCTCGCAACTGATTTAAACTTAGAAGAGAAGGAAACAGAGATAAATAAAGTCAAGAGCCAAAATATCCCCATCCAAATTAAAGAGGAACCGCGAGGGGGAGAAATCCCTCTCACGAACTGGAGGAAAATAAAGATTGCGTGCGCCGACTGGGCCCCATCGGCCGCGTTAGCGTTCCCGGTCCGGGTGACGGACGGGGGACAGAGGGTCCACACACTGATAAACCCTAAGGATATACAAGCTATTGTTAAGGCAATCGCAGATAAAGGCCTTAATTCTGCCATGGTCTCCACCCTCATAGATGGTATATTCGGGGAAGACGATATGCTCCCCTTTGATATAAAACAAACTTGTAGATTGATCTTTGATGGGGCAGGGATGATCGTTTTTAAACAAGAATGGGAGGACAACTGCGCGAAGCAACTGGCCCAAGTAACTAGGGCGGATCATCCACTGCATGGCTCCAGCCTGCAGCGGTTAATGGGCACAGATCCCACAATGGTTACTCCCCAGGTGCAAGCACAGGGCCTGCGGGCCCATGAAGTTATGGCAACCACTCATGTGGCCAGAGAAGCTATTCGCATAGCCTCTAGAGTCATTGCCAAACCATCACCATGGTCCACAATAAAGCAAAGTGAAAGTGAGAGCTTCACAAAATTTGTGGATGGTCTCCAAGCAGCGGTCGATACTTTGGCCTTGCCTGCGGAGGCAAAAGGCCCAGTCGTAGCAGAATGTTTACGCCAACAGTGTAATTCGACAACCAAAAAAATCCTGCGATCACTATCAGTGGGGTCGAGTATCGCGGACATGATTAAACATGTCGCGAAGGAAGAGCATCTAACCCCGATCCAGGTGGCTGTTCGCACCATACTAGCCAGAATAAAACTAATGAAAACTGTGAGTTTTTGTTCACAGGACCGGATCATCGGACACCCCCGTAACCCGTACACCCCAGCGACAAGAAAAGATGACAAGTCAGCAAGCATCCTGTCCGAGCCTGGGAGTTCCGCACTGGCAGAACCCAAACAACAGCAGAATAGCCTCCGCAAAGAGGGGCTACGATGCCTTTGTGTGATCTTGATTTTGGAGCTTGTCACTATAGGACAAGCAGAATTAGATTACCATCACCATCAGCCATACAGGTGGATCCTACGGGACCTTGCAAGTGATCGAGTGATAAGAGAAAACATAACAGTAGGGCCGATTGCGATGACCGCGATGACACTAATTTTTGGACCCTGTATACTGAACAAAATCGTGTCGTTTGTCAAGAGTCGGCCAGAGAAAGTTAACATTATGTTCGTAGAACACCATCAACTGTTTTAAAAACGTACCTACCCAGTGTTATCCTCAATTGTCCCTAAAAGTTACCTCAACTTCTACCCGTTTACTATGCCTTATGTTTTTATTCAGGTTTATAGCATATACTTTTTAAGACTACTGTAAAATATAGAATAAGAATAAGAATAGCGATAGAATTTTTAAGATTGTCATATTTTAGCTAACTTACAAATGCATTTGTTTAAGGTACCTTATCTTTGTAATCGTAAGATTTTAATATTTACATTTTTAAATTGAAGTTAAGGTTGATTAAGGTTAAGTCTTATAGTCGTATCTTAGAGATAAACCTCATGGCTAAATATTAAGCTTAAGTCTTAAGGTTAAGTATTAAAATTTTTATATTTTATATTAGCCTATTTAGTTAAGCATAAGGAGGGGGGAAATGTGGATAGTTAGGGCTTGGCGGTCGGAAGATGTCGCGCTGTACGGAAAGGTAGGCCCCCCCTCCTCTCCTGATAGCCAATAGCGTTTAGCCAATGACGTAAGCAGATGGAAGTGACGCTGTAAACCTAAGCTATATAATGCTGTGCTACTTATCAATAAACGCCATTTGCTGTCCACCAGATTGGTGTCTGCGAGCTGATGGCCCGAGCAGCCAGGGGGTAGGTTGCCGTGCCATTCCTGAACCAGGTCGCCACGCCAACAAAGGCAACACCATTGCTTTCTGACAATGTTAAACATTAGCTAAATATATGAAATTTTTATTGTGCATCTCCCTGGGGGACATAGACATAGGAGTTTCTAAATAAAACTCAAATAAATAATGAATTCTTACCTGGTTTATATTTTGTGGCTATGAAATAATGATTCCTTGAATATGCAGAACAGAATTACTAACAATTCTGTAACACTGAAATCTTCTAAAACTAAACACTGAAAGTTGATCAAAAGACCCGTCTGTGACTTGTCATAAATCTCTATATTTTCCTTAGAAGAAAAATAAATCTTCTCTTTTCTATCATTGCAGGTTTTTATCTCTAAATAGAATACTATCTGCGTTAATTAAGGGAATCATCCTATTCCTGTTCAAGCATTGGCAGCTCTTGTCATATGCTAAACCTTCGATGAGGCCCATCAATTTCGATTGCAATGTAACAGTGTAGATTTTCCCTTTGTAACTAATTAGTTTTATTTGTATAGACACCTTTCATCCATGCAGATAGAAATGTGTAAAACGTGTATTTGCACCCTCTCATAGGCTTAAGGCAGGTTATTGTAAATAAACTCTGCTCATCAGTTCAGTTTCTTCAATTTCCTTAATCGGCTGATGTTTAAAGAGCTGGAGCAGCATCAGTGTTGAACACTTGCTTTCTTAATTAATTATCTACAATTTTGAACTTTGCAGTGTATAATTAAAGAGTTTGAATCTATATGCTAATTTAAATTACATATATTTTTGTATTTCCATTCTGAAAGGATGTGTTTATGTTTCAGACTTCAACTAGGCAGTACACGATTAGTTTTAAAAAACGTTATAGAAAAAATTAGGAATCCCAAGTGACTGACATATTTCATATTGCATTTACTGCAGGGAAATGCCCCCAGCAACCACAGTAAGCCCTCCACCAGCACTAAGGGGGAAAGAGGGACCCTGATCTGTTTACTCACGTACAGGCAATTCACCATTCCGTGGGACAAATAGGCACTGTGTTTCAGCAGAATCCATTGGAAAAATGCAGAATTGCTCCCTTGTCCAAAACTCTCTTCCATCTCTACCTTGTATGAGTGCATGATTTGATATATAGTGTATCTTTGTCCAATATAGTTACTGATTTTTTAAAACTATATTACAAAGGCTTCCAAGCCATTACAGCTTTTACTTCAAGGTTGTTGCTGGCACTGCTGATGAGGGAAACTACAGAGCCACTCACTGTTCATGGGAATGGGCAACAGAGGTCAGAGGACCTGAGGCAGTAGTGGCAGACGCTGTCTTTTCTTAAAAACATTTTCTTTCCTCCTCTGCAGATAGGTCCAGGCTACAACAACAAGTTTGGGGATTTATGGGGGGGAAGTGTTGATTGGTTGAATTATTGTTTCGGTTCAGTTTGGTTTATTTTTGTCCTAAAAAAGAGAAAAGAGAAAAAAAATCCCAAAAGAGGGAGGATAAAACTCTCGGAACAGGTTAGCAAAACCTGCAAACACATAGTTCAGAGAGAAGAAATTGTTTTGTATTTGTAAACCCGAGGAAGGACTTTTTCAAAGGAAGATGTGAAGGAAAAGTAAAGACAATATCATTGAATCTCTGAGGAAATACTCATGGGAAAATATTCCATATTGATTTGTAAAAGTACAGAGATTAAGAAAAATCTCAGAAAAAAACACCTTTTATAAAATAATATCTCAGAGGCGCATGACATTGCAAGGAGAAAAAAATGTGGTGCGAAGACAGGATCATAGAATCATCATAGAATCATAGAATGGTTTGGGTTGGAAGGGACCTTAAAGTTCCAGCCTCCTTGCCGTGGACAGGGATGCATTCCCCTAGATCAGACTGCTCAAAGTATCATCCAACCTGACCTTGAACACTTCCACAGATGGGGCAGCTACAACTTCTCTGAGCAATGTGTTCCAGTGCATCACCACCGTCATAGTAAAGAATTTCTTTCTTCTAATCTAAATCTACCCACTTTCAGCTTGAAGACATTACCCCTTGTCCTGTCACTACGTACCCTTATACAAAGTCCCTCTCCAGCTTTCTTATAGGCCCCCTTCAGGTGCTGGAAGTCTGCTATAAGGTCTCCCTGAAGCCTCCTCTTCTCCAGGCTGAACAGCCCCAGTCCTCTCAGCCTTTCCTCATAGGAGAGGTTGTCCAGCTCTCTGATCACTTTTGTGTCCCTCCTGATGATCAAATGCTTAGATCATCTAGATCAAGATCCAAGTGCCCTGTGAAAGCCACGAACAAAGTTTCTGATAAAATGCAAAAGATAACATTGGGTTTTTTTGGAAGATACAGATTCACATCCTTTCTGTGGAGTAGATACTGGCTTTTCTGGAAACTAGACAAAGAGTCTAACAAAGGAAAACTGGAGTCTAAGTAGGAAGCAAGGAAAATAGCTGTGTCTAGCAACTAATTCCAGCAGATGGTGCAAAGACTAGAGAGGTGTCTACATCACAGAAGAGCAATGGCTAACAACAGTCTTATGTTATAGCCATATAGGTAAATGCAGGGTTTGTAGGACCATTCATTCTCTGGCACTGATACCAATAGCCTGCATTCACACTGTTAAATAAGTTATTATTCTCCAAAGTAGAGTCACTGCATTCAAACTGTCTATAAGAGTGGTCAGAGGCCTGTGTAAACTCCTGAACTCTGGGTGTTGCTTGAATAGGTACTAATTTTCCTGAGGCAAATCTGTGCCTGAGACTCTTCCTAGGCACTTCTAATTTACTAGGATTGATACAATCTTACACAATAACTTTCCTGCCTTTGGACAATTTGGACATTTCCTTGTTTAGTGCACTTCAGAAATCTCATTCTTCCACAGTCAATTCTTCTTCCTTTATTTGTTAGATAGGGAGCTTAGGCATTCAGATTGAGGATGTTAATTCACTAAAGAAGTAGTGCAGCAACTGAAACCTTTTGTGAATATAGCTTTTTATACCTTATATATCTATAGGATTAAGTAACATCTCTGTGTGTGTGTCAGAAAGTGAGAGAGAAAGAGACAGAAACAAATACACAGCAGAAATTAGACTCACTGTGCCTAAATGACAGGCTAAAGAACTTGTGCTGACTGCTAGATGCCTAGATCATTCTTGGATTTATCCCCAAATGATTTAGGGTAAAAAGTTCCAGTGCCTTTTAATTAAGGTAATGCATTTAATTGTGTATTTAAGTATTTTTAGAAAATCCCATCAGAAGTTATTACTGTTTTTAAAAAATTTTCATCTGCCCACCTCTGAGAAGCATTTGTTTCAAATACAGCTTATTAACAGAGCAAAGGTAGAGGAAATATATTTTTTTATCGTGTTAGTAAAAGAGTAAATGTGTTCAAACTTAGTATCACACCCTTACACTGATTTTTGCTAATGGCTAGTGATTCGGCGAGTCAAGCATATTATTTCAGATGCCTTAAAAGGAGAAAGTCCTGATTTTTACTTATTAAAAAGTCAACCCCTGAAGAACAAACCCTTTCATGCTTGGCTTTCAGTTTTTCAGGACTCAGATTTGGAATTATGCCGTAAGGCAATCCAAATGTTTAACCAACTGCAGAATGAGAACAGAAACTTTTATTTTTGTTAAACTTGCTAGTAACCATTGTGTTTAGCAAGGATTAAAAAAGACGTCACCTACTTACATAATTAATTTTGGATCTAATTGCTAAGATCTAGAAAAAATCATTAGAAATTTCTTCTGTGAACATTTAAAAAATGAGAAAAGTACTTATTGTTCCTTTTGCTCACATAAAACTCATACTAATTTCAAGAGTAGGCAACATGAATGGAATCTATTAGTGATAAGCTAACAGTAATACACAACACAGCTAACACAAAGCACAAGTTCCCTGGAACATGAAATTTTAAAATCACCTGTAGAGTGATGTTATTCATATGTGAGTTAAAGCAAAATCTCTAAATCTTCTTTTCAACATTTCTGTGAAAAATAAACATTAGGTTTTTTGGCAATTATTTGTAAAAATCTGAAAGGTTTGTCATCAGCGGCGCTGAGTCTAGTTGGAGGCTGGTAACTAGTGTAGGGTCAGTACTGGGCCCAGTCTTCTTTAACTTCTTCATCAATGACCTGGATGAAGAGTTAGAATGTACCCTCAGCAAGTTGGCTGATGACACCAAACTGGGAGGGGTGGTAGATAGACCAGAAGGCTGTGCTGTCATTCAGCGTGACCTGGACAGGCTGGAAAGTAGGGCAGAGAGGAACCTGATGAGGTACAACAAGGGCAAATGCAGGGTCCTGCACCTGGGGAGGAACAACCCCATGCATCAGTACAGGCTTGGGGTGGACCTGCTGGAGAGCAGCTCTGCGGAGAGGGACCTGGGCGTCCTGGTGGACGACAGGTTAACCATGAGCCAGCAGTGTGCCCTGGCTGCCAAGAAGGCCAATGGCATTCTGGGGTGCATTAGGAGGAGTGTGGCCAGCAGGTCGAGGGAGGTTCTCCTTCCCCTCTACACTGCCCTGGTGAGGCCTCATCTGGAGTACTGTGTCCAGTTCTGGACTCCCCACTTCAAGAAAGATGAAGAGCTACTGGAGAGAGTCCAGCGAAGGGCTACGAGGACGGTGAGGGGACTGGAGCATCTTTCCTACGAGGAGAGGCTGAGGGAGCTGGGCTTGTTCAGCCTGAAGAAGAGAAGGCTGCAAGGGGACCTAATATATGCTTATGAATATCTCAGGGGTGGGTGTCAGGAGTATGGGGCCAAACTCTTTTCAGTGGTGTCCAGCAACAGGACAAGAGGCAATGGGCACAAACTGAAGCACAGGAAGTCCCATCTGAACATGAGGAAGAATTTCTTCCCTCTGAGGGTGACGGAGCACTGGAACAGGCTGCCCAAGGAAGTTGTGGAGTCTCCTTCTCTGGAGATATTCAAGACCCGCCTGGACAAGGTCCTGTGCAGCCTGCTGTAGGTGACCCTGCTTCAGCAGGGGGGTTGGACTAGATGACCCACAGAGGTCCCTTCCAACCCCTACCATTCTATGATTCTATGATTCTATGAAAGTCATTGTCAGCCTGAGTATTCTCCAACTGTGAACAATCCATCAAGAAAGAAGACAATGCTTGTGGAAACCTGCAGCTGCATATTTTTGTGGGATGAAAGGGAGATTCAAGATTAATCTGTGTAATAAAATTCAAGCAGAACTAGAGGATAATTTGGCCTTGATTTTAACTTCTCTAAATTTGGTGATGGCAATCTGCTGTGCAAAGTACTAAATCATATAAAAAAATTCAGCCTCAAATTCATGGAACCTAATTGAGGCATCCAAAGGCTCTTTTTAGAGACACTGAAAAGAGACTGGCACCTTCAGAGAGTGACTCAGTCCTCTTAAGTCCTGCAGCATGCTCTGAAGAGACCTGTCTTCAAAAATCAGTTAAGCAGGGCCCTCCATAGGAGTACAACCTCAGTTAAATATTTGAAGTTTGTGAAGCATGTCTGAGCTTAGAAGTTCTGTGGAGGACTTGGTGTTCCTTCTTCATGCAGCAGCCCTAAAAAGTCTATTTAAATTCTGGATCCTACTGTAAGACCTGAGGTCTTTTCTGCTCATAGGGCAGAACCATCTCCCAGGGATTATTGTTATCATTCAGGACAGAAAACACAGAGTTTTATAGTCAGAGAGCGTTAGTCTGTTGTTTACTCAAAGCTTTATGTCAGCTAACACCTGATACGGATGATTAATAAAAAGCAAAGAAAAGAATAAGACATTAGAAATCAATATTATCCTCATAGTTCTCCAAACTTCAGGCACAGGATATAATTTTATTGCTATTACAACAGTGTAAGAAGATATTACCCTTAGCACACATGGTTTTCATTAAGAAGTACTTGAAAGGTCAAGGTATGGTTTTTCCATTTACACTCTGTCACATTGGCAGGAGGAAAAAATGTCTTGATAATTGCTGAAATAAAGTCCAAGGCATTTTGTTTAAGGCCTAGAAGTGGAGGTTTCCATCTTCGTCATAATTTTTCTCAGTATTTGTGAGTTTCTCTATTTCAAGTTTCACCTTTCTTCTATTTTTAGAGATAATTGTTCTTTCCCTTTGGAGACTTAACAACCTTCTTTTCACTGAAAATAAAGCCTTCAAAATCAGCTGACCTCACTACTAGGCATTAGGTAATACTATTATAGATTCTGCCAGGCATTTACAGAAAATTATTTCCCATTGCGGATATTCTTTAAAAAGGTTTGTATCTGATCTTGGTCACAAGTTTAAAGATCCTATATTTGAGAGCTCTGTGGCAAAAGATATTTCAGCTTTCCTCTAGCATTTTGTTCCTCACATTTTTATGTATTTCCTGGAATATTATTACTATGTACAATATCCACTGCTTTCCCTTCATCTACCAAATCAATCATTTCTTTGTAGAAGGTTTTCTAGTTTATGTCGGCTCTTCAGGCAGAGGAAAGCCTTGAGCCTGAATGTTGCTGTTCTGTAAGTGAACACACTAACCATTCAGCTCTCAGGCAGAAGTTAGTCTCAGTACGTTTCTCTCAGGATGTATTTTAAAATAAAACACACTCTTGGACGTGGTCCCAGGTGATGGATTCCAGTAAGCAGCCGTTCCTGGAACTGTTATAGCCCTGCAGAAGGTTGAAGGTCTCGTTTCGATTTTGTCTCCATCAGCTTAAGCACAATGATTAAATGTTGCCCTCCTCAACTTGCCTGTTTTGACTGGCACGCCAGAACAGGAGTCTTCCCATGCACCCTTCAGGGACTCTGGGTGGCATAGGTGAGGGAGTCTATTTCAGGGCCCAAGCATCCTGACGTTAGGGCTTTGTGTATGTCAACAATAGTCACTAACTTCACACACATATAGCAATCTGCCACCTGAACCTTTCTAATCTTTAACAGTGACACTCATAAAGTATAAAACATGATAATAGTCCTTAACATTGATATCAGTCTTAATAGGTATTTCTTACAACAGTTTGTGAGGGTAAGGTTTTTCCTCCTTAGAGCAAGAGAACTGAAAGAAAAACATTCCCATTTACCAGATTTTTCAGACAGGTACTGTGGCCCAAGTATCCCACAGACAGAAGCAGTCAACAAAGAAATAATTGCTCGCAACTTAACATAGGAGATAGTACAAGCGAACAGAAGTTAAGGCTGAAAATTTCAGGCTTTACTCAGCTGTTTGCTAATGACAAACAGATTTTTCAGGTATTGATGTTGAAGACAACACTAAATATTTGTGTAAATATTGAGATAATTCATTTACTTTTGAAAGAATGTAAGATAAATAAGGTATTTAAACTTTCATGCCTCAGGGCATAACACTAATATTAACAGCCTGGGGTTGGAAAGTAATTTCCCTTATGGCAGGTTATTCCAAACTCTTCATTACAGGAAATATAACTTACTGATCTCTGTCAGGAACAGGTTACTGGACAAATGGACTACTTATCTGAACCCTTAAGATATTTCATGTCAGATTCAGAAACCATCCATTCATAATAAGGGGAGAACGCAGGATAATAAAGGAAATGCATATCTTCAATTACAGGCTTATCAAAAGCAGGTTAAAAATTTAATCTTAGATCCCAAAGCCTCACAGACCTACAGAAAACTCAGGACCATTTGTGTGATTAACCCCTGTAATGAAGTGGATAAAACTACAGGGAGTGCTAAAAAAATGCGGGTTTATGTTTCATTTATTACTTGAAATATGTATAAGAAAAAAATATGAGGGTGGTACATTTTAGCTCCCAAAGGGTATAAATTTCAATTTTGACATTTAGTAGAAGGATATGAGAAAAGGTTAGATGTTAAATAAAATGCTGAGATATTTGTGAGTGGGACGAGGAAGATGGTACATGATGTAATGGGTTAATATAGTTCCAACAAGTTATCACAAATTAAACATTTTTTTAAATTAGTGTTTTTGTCACTGTATGCTCAGGATAAGCTGATATTCAGATACAGCTGCTGTATTTTTTTTAAATATTCTGTACCTTCAGGCTTTTAGTTATTAAATCATCCAAAGGCAAGCCACTCATCTAAAAGCACTCGATAAATTCAATCAAGAAGATATTTGAATGGTGATATAGTTTGAATATTAGCAATATTTTCTGTGTAATGTTCTGCTTAAAAGTCTCTTGAGGTGCAGTTACGTAAACCAGCTTCTGGCTTATCTCTTATTTCACAACTTAAAAAACAAACAAATAAACCTACAGCTTTCAGGGGCAAAACAGATAATGCTAGAATTTCCACAATAGGCTACGCTTTTTTTTTTTTTTTTTAATTAAGAACATTGGAAAACACTAGATGAAATTAACTTTGTAGTTGTGGCACCAGATTTAATAATCTGCACATTTATTTGACACAGAGGAATTACTGGAAAGGTGTAAAGATGCAGGGATGCGGATTCTAGCTCTGCTATCTCTTGGATTCCCGGTCTGTCCCCTATGACACTGCCATGTGGTTTTCTTGCAGCCTTTGTCCTCTAGTTTTCTTCTAGAACTTTAATTTATTTCTGCATAAAAGTACAGCTTCAATAGGATGGTTATAAAGTGCTGTTGCATATTATTTACACAAACCCAGTCTTTTTGGGTGAAATTGGCTATTTGTGGAAGAAGGATATTTTCTATGGTATTTGTCATTAGTAAAGCCTCATTCTCCTATCTCAAAGTACAAACAGTCCTGATAAAATATTTTTTAAAACTTGCAATGAAAAATAATCTATTCTAATGATTTATTATTTTGAAAATTATAATGTTTCTTTCTCCATGTCTAACCTAAAAGTCTTCCTATTGCGTTGTAAGTCTGTTAGTTCTCCTTCTGTACATGATGGACTTGGCAAACCAATGATTCTCTTTCAATTCGCAGCAACCTCTTTTGATTTTGAAGACCATGCCTTGGACTCTCCAGAGTAAATGAGAAAACCAGGTTCTTCCAACGCTTGCCATAGGTCATATTTCTCTGATTTCTCTTTATTCTTGTTGTTTCTCTCTAAAGACTCCAGTTGTCCTTCATTTTTTTCTGAATCTATTGCCTAAAATCGTACTGTAGATTAAAGAAGCAGAAATATTGTTTCCTGTGTTTACACTCTGTACTGCTGTTTACAACGTGTCTTATTTTCCTTATTCACAACAGTATATCGTTGATTCATGCTCAACTGCAACCTACTATAATCGCCAAATTTTCTTTTAACTTAATGCAGCTTGTGTATGGGTAATCATTCCACCGGACTCTCTGCTCATCGTTATGGAATTTGGATCACTGTAGTCTAATGCCATTCTCCAAAATGATGGCAGTCTTTACAACCATAGCAACATCTCCAAACTTAATAGGCGTATTCTCTATTCCATCATTCCATCATGTATATCTTATATATTCATATAAAACCATAAATTTTATAAATATATATATGCAAATATAGATGAATAAGGATTCCTTGAGGCATGTCACAGTTGAATACTTGGGACATTTAAACTTTCATAGCTTGTATAAGGTTATGTGATAAAGAGCTGGTCTCCACACAGACAAAGGAGCCCAGAGGAGTAATAGCAGCTGAGGGAAGCCAGATAATACAATGACTTGGCTCCTCTGTGGCTATTAAAGGAGTCAGAAGACTGTGAAAGTCTCCTCCTCACAACCATAAAGGAGCACAGAAGCATGATGGGAGGGTGTACACACACCTCAATAACCCGATCAGAGGCATGAGCCCTTGCACCAGCCCCTCAAGGGACAGCCAACACCACAAGTCAGTGGGGAGGCTCTCCGGGTTGCCCCACAGACTGGTGACACTGCCCAGGGGTATGGGGTTTGCTGTGGGGTGCAAGGAAGAGCATTTCAGTGTTGTGCAACTCTTGTGGGATGTTTAGGGGACAAAAGTCAGGGAAACGAGGGTGGTTTGAGGAGGATCGTGTGTGGAAAAATAGAGAGAGAGAAGGGTATGTAAGGAGCCAATTACACATAAACAGGTGCTGGTCTGTCGATGCCTGAGCCTGGTCAGTGCAGTCTATCTCATCTTCTCATTAAACTCCATTTCTAACTGTTTCCCTGGGTGCAGAGGTCCCTGGGCTGTGTGCTTGTGTGGGGAGGGTCTGAGTGCCAGTGGTGGGAGTGGACCAGGGGCGGGAGGCCCATGTGTCTGCTGTGCCAGCATGGGGTGGAAGGTGGGTGCGTTGTCAGTGAATGACCGTGGCCAGCACCAAGCTGGACGAGCTGGCAAGGGGGACATATGGCCTGGAGGGTGGTATGAGGGTGTCCCTAGAATTAAGACCACAGATGGCTTTGGCTAACAGAGGCACCAGCTGCCGAAACTGCAGTTTGACTGGGAGACCCATCTGTGAGTGTATGTGCATGCATCGGGAGAGTGAGGAACCAAGTCCAGCTACAGGATAGACCTCGATGGACGGGGTCTCTAAGCCCAGTTGCTGGAGGGATGCACTGGAGGTTGTATGGGGGCTTGTTTGTCCAGGGGCCAGCAAATAGGGACTCCAGGATTGTGTATACTGGGCAAAATGGGCATCTGATTCTGAAGGCATCCATGCTGTATATATTTTGTATATATTTTCCACTTAAGTATTTTCATCCTGATGCCAGCAAGAGGAACAGATGAGTCACTGTTGCCATTATTGTTTACACAAGTACCAAGTGGGTTTGTCTGTGTTGATGTGTGTCGCTGGTCACATGTATACGGATGTAACGTACTGAGTGTGCGTGTGTGCCCACGGGGAATGCATGCTTGGCCTTGCTGCTGGATGGACCTGGGGACATGCAGCTGCAGCAGCCTCGCCTCTGTTGGGCTGCAAGATCTGGCACACCCTAAGATCTTGCATGCTGTCCTTGGTTCTATCTCCTCTGTAATTTAATTCTTACGTATCTGTTGATCCTCGCTCTCCACTGGAAAATAAGGCCTGCAATCGTAAGGAACTTCAAAGAATCCTTTTGGAAATGTAGCTGATGCAGACACATTTGGCTGTATCTTTAGACAGTATGAATAGAAATATATGATTAAGATAACAACTGAGGAACAAATGCCTTTGGTTTTGTTGATAACTCTCTGGCACTGATTTTGCAGAATATGTACCAATGAATCAGAACGGCCAACAAAACTTTCCAGCTTGTCAATATATGTAAGAACTTCTGCCCAGTTGATATGCAAGAGGAGGAGTAGGGAGGGAGAGAACTACTGGAAAGAAGTGAACTGAAGACCTGAACAATGGAAAGAAATAAAGCTGATCTAATCTGGTTTTTTTCCATTTCATTGTATGTTTGTCTCTTTCTCCTTTCATGGATATGTGTTTGTATCTTTGTCACTAAAATCAATTATCAGTCTAGTAAATTTCTTTAGCTCATTTCAGTTTCCTAAATTAATCTGAAAAAAAAAAGATTGTAAATTACTGTTTTCAATCACTCTATGCCAATCAAAATAATTGTGAATTTACTGCAATTAACACCCAAACAAACTGCATTAGTTTTAACTAAGCTGAGTTCAGAGTCCTCTGAAACAGCTTTTTGGAACAAAGAAAGATAATAGACAGTAAAATGTTTCAGAGAGTCTACAGAGCTGGAGCATTTAAAAAGAAGGTTAGACAGTAATAGAGAGTTTTCATGGTGATTGAACCTATCCTCTAACCAATATGCAGATGTGTGTCTTCAAAGAGCTATAGACATAGTCATCTTATCTGAAGTTCTGATAATTGCATGAGTTTAGCTGAAATGTTTAACGATTTTTTGTGTGATTTGCTAAATTTTTAAAGTACTATCTTATCAAAGGCAAAATTTAATAAATAGGAAAATAAAATGGCTCTTATTAATCTGCAGCTGAAAATGTGCTCTTTTCAAGTTCTTTTTAACTTATAAACTGTGCAGAATCTTTACCGCATATTCAGAGTGTACTTATAATAGTAATTATATATTTATAGTATTAATTGTATAGTGTTTATAAACTAATTACATAGTTTCAAAGAAATGCAGCGATCAATACTAACAATGATTTACTATACTTGAGAAATGAATGAAACATTGCCTTCAGATACTGTAACATAACTTGTATATTTTGACTGAATATCTACTTCAGCAAGGTATACAAGGAATTTTTATATAAAACACTCCTGAAAGAGAAATTCAACATAAGTAACATGTATTCAGTTTAATAATAAACACAAGCTGCATTAAAAGAAAAAAAATCTCATTAGCTTTTTGAAAAAAATTTATGATGTATGTGACTAACTTTTCGGCTACAAAAGTACCAATTCTTCAGTATTAGAAATCACAGGATAATCCAAAGCATATTACATGTTTGGGTTTTTTTTTTTCATATGCGATCAATGTTAATAATAAAGGTTTCATTCAGTTACTAAAGAAACAAGCTGAATGTAAAAGATTAAAACATTTTATTGAAGGTTTTAGTAAATTCCTATACAGGGAAGCACAAGAAAAGACATAACAAGTCAAGCATTTTACTACTCCCAGAAAAACTGAACATTCAAAGCTTCTGCAATCAATTACTTCAAACCAAAATAACACACAATGCACTACTGTTTGAGATTTAAAAAAAAAAAACACACCACACAACAAAACAAACAAACAAACAAAAAAAACTTTACACATAAGTTGGTGTTTTAACTTGAAGATGTCACAGGTATTTGCTGATAGATGCCTGATGTTAAAGCAAACTTGGCAAAGCTTGTATGGGTGCTAGTACAACCACTGCAACTCTTCCTGGTTAAGCTTCACTACAGTGTTTTTCCATCTGAACATTTAGATCACTCTTGCTCTCTCTGGAGTGGTTTGCGCTCCGGAGGTAGCATTGGCTGTAACTTCTGCCAGCGGTGTGGAGGCCAGAGGATATGAGTAGCTCGAGCATGCAGAAGTCCAAGAGAAACCTGTAACCAAAATATAAATCAGAGAGATTATTAAATACTGCAAATAAAATGTGGAAAATACAAAACATGTAATGATTTGTTAGAGGAATGAGAGAATACAAAGCAGAGAACTTTCCAGGCATGAGGGTTGTCTCATTCATGTAGTGAGAGGAAAAGAGAAACTGCTTCAGTGACAATTTCTTTCTTTTTTGATAAAACATTTCATGGAACTCAAAACAGCTTGCTGAAATGCACTGGCTGTAACAAACATGAACTAGGAATGTTTTTTCAGATTCAAGAAAAACAGCTGGTAAAAACAGGTGAGGCATTCTATAATCTATTGAAAGCTTTTATTTATTGGTTATTCTGGGTACAGCAGAACAAGGTTCAAGTATCTATTCCAAATAAGTTAAACAGAACCTGTGTCTTGGATTTGAGCTATGTGCACTAACCACACTAGGATAGTGGCTTTTCTAAACATGCTGTGCTTTCTATTTATCACTGTCCTTCAAAACTCCATATTATCTCCAGACAAAAATGGGAATTACTGTGAATCATACATATTTTCCAGAGGATGAAAATGTATTTCTGATAGAATTATTTGAAACACATCTACAGATCAAATATTTTTGAAGTTCTAGGATGACTTACACTTTATTCATGTGTTTTGTAAACGTTTTATCATCTTATTGTTCATTACTGTTTTACTTCAATAATTTTTCTTCACAAATGTTTCACTTCAAAAAATCAAAATAAAAATCAATACTGATATTGCTTTCAAATAAATCACTTGTAGGTGGCATAGTTTAAAAACCTGCATTGCTCTGAAAATCTTAAGAAAATTATTAACAAGTCTGTTTTCAAATATGGTATGAAACGGCTAGATGAAGAATAACTGATGGTAGAACAGTCACATTTTCAGACTGAGATAATAAGACAGGCCTTCAATGTTCATATTTAACATTGAAATTAGGTAATTTGGTACGGAGTTAATCTCACTTCATTTGAAAAGACTGCAGGATAAATTATTTGTTTATACTTCTTCTGGAGAGAATAGCAAGTAACAATCTTTCCACCAAATATAAAGTATCCAATCTCAATAGAAAAGTTACAAACAGGACAAAACCAAGATTAGAAGTACTGGAATGTCTCTATATGTGATAAAATGAAGTAATTCAGACTCTTAAAGACAAAAAAGGGTCAGAAGTCTACCAAATTGTGCATGGCATGGGTAAAGAATGCATAGGCTTTATTTGCTATTAAGTCATCATTTCCTGTAAGAATAAGGAAATGTGAGAAGACTTTATCTTAAAGAATTAAAGCCAACAAAAAGGAAATGATTCTTCAGAGTAAGCATGATTACATCATACTTGCACACAATATACAGGGTACTGAAGATACCAGAAAATAGTACCAAACTGGTTCAGACAATAATAATGGAGGAAAAGTCCATCACACATAATTGAACATAAATGAAGTAACAGTGTAGTCTTTATACTCCACATCAGGAAGCACTGAGGGAAAAATTATATACTTGTTTTGTTCTTATGCTCTAATGATATGGTGTTGGCTGTTGTCAGAGCCAGGAGTTAAATGGACTTCAGGGTTGAACCCGTACACTCTTGTTTAACTTTTTACAGAAACTCAGTTCTTCAGTTCCATTCCATTACTCATCACAAAAAAAAGTTATTGCAGTAAGCAGGTAATTCAGCATTTTATGCAAACAGACACCAAATAGGCCCCTAGGAATATCTTCAGCTCATTTTCTTGATTTAATTTCATAGGATTAATGTATACTCACCAGTCTCTCTCTACTACATAATCAAATCAGTGAAGCTGAAGTGGTCTATATCTAATTCCATATTCTGTAGCTTGATAAAGCAGGTGCTGAATTACTTGAATATAATTTGATTACTTAATAACCCACAATATCTAAAAGAATCTGAAGTAGATCATTAAAATTGCAGTCTAGCATCATATCTCACTTGCTTGATCCCTTGCAGCAATCAGTTGTTTCCCTGATCCATTGCCAATTTTTTCCTATATTTAAGCAAAGGACAGGCTGCTAAGGGACAACTCCATTTTGATCGGATTTAGTTACATTTTTTTAAGTCTTGACATACTTCTGTGTAGTTTGTTGCATATTTATGGAATGCACAATTTACTATATCGTAATTATCCCATAAAGTGGTCTGCAAATTATTTGTTCCCTGAGTATACAGCATGATGGCACACTCATTACAGGCTGGTGCCAAAACATAAAACCACAGCAACCCTCACCACTGCATGTAAAATGTGACGGCATTAACACAGAGAAAAATGTTAAAATACTCTTCTCAAACACAAATAACATCCCATTTTCAAAGATCTCTGTTTTTCCAAGTACATTGCTTGTTACTGATGTCAGTATGAGGTCTGCACACAGACTGAGAATGTAATAAATGAATAAAAACTTGTTTCAAGCTGAGTTTTGCCCAGAGGATTACTTCTACTGACCATCATCTGACTTGAAACTAATAAAGAAATATTCTTCCTATAAACCTGATTTACAGGACAACATGACTAGTGTTAAAAAGGAAAAACAGGTATTGTCGGGTGATAGAAGTCTTTACTAAACAACAAATGACACTGATGATATAGAGCTTCTTTTATAACAACTTAAAGGCTCACTTTAAAAGAACCTTGATGTTTGACTTCTGCAAACAACCTTAATAACCTTTGTCCATTACCTATTATTATTCTGTAGTTACCACAGCAGCCATGTATTTCACTGAGGAAGAACAGTATTGTTCGCAGAGAATAACCTTCCCTTGTTAATGGATTTACCCTCATCAAGGTTAGGTATGGACAAAGGGTGAACTGAGAGGCTAGACTTTCTGTTGCAACAGTGAAATGCTGAAATCACAGAATCACAGAATCACAGAATCACAGAATCACAGAATCACAGAATGGTAGGGGTTGGAAGGGACCTCTGTGGGTCATCTAGTCCAACCCCCCTGCTGAAGCAGGGTTGCCTACAGCAGGTTGCACAGGACCTTGTCCAGGAGGGTCTTGAATATCTCCAAAAATAGACTAATCAATTCCCTTGCAGATATTATTTAATCTCTTTACTTAAGAAAAGTATTTTTTTTTAGATTTACTTAAGAAACTTTACCCCTTTGAAACACTGTCCTAACAATAAGAAAAATCAGTACTTCAAAGGCACAAATTCTTTGAGGAACATATTTCTTTTACAGACATGAGTAAGAGAAGCCAGCAATCTAAATAGCTGATTTCTATTTCTACATTATGATCTGTTTATTATTCTTGCTGTGGCAACAACAGATGCTATTTTGAATTGAATCCACATTATTCTCCCTGACATGAGCTGTTTAGGCATTAATTCTATTTTTTTTTGGTCTTTGAACATTTATTTGAATAACTGAGAAGTCTTTCTGTTAACATAGCAATTTTATCTGCAAAATAAGTTTTGAATGAGTAATACTGTTTTGACACTGTTACTGTGATAAAAGCATATTTCCTCAGAGTCTGCTTGTTGTTAGTATGTTAGCTGTGTGGGGATTTATTAGTTTTGGCACTGCATTAGGGAAAGATAAGCCTAAGTTTGATAGTGCTATTTGCAGAGGTATTTACAACTGTCTTTCTCTTTCTGTCCTGACCATTTGGAATAAATGCACCTTTATTAGTACAGAGACTTTTATTACTATCACTTCTCCCGGTTCCAAAATACGTCATTTTAAGATGCTCATTGACTGTACTGTCACCTCTTCCTGTCTCTTTGCCATTTGACACCTTCACTGTCTTTTGCCATGATGCCTTTTCTAATCCCAAATCACAGTGGTAAAAGCAGCATTCAGACTGCGCAAGAATCTTGTACAGATGTAGCACGCAGTGGTGCACACCAAAATTTCTATGGAAATCCAGGTCTTCGTTTCAGGTTTCAAAGGAAATGAAAAGTCTAGGTAAGGATGCGACCCTATCAAGGCTATTCTCAGCTTTCTCGGGGTCTGTGAAGTCTATCCAACCTGCTAAATTCAGATGCAACTGTTCCTAGTTGTGAGCTCACTCTACATTAGGTGCATTCCCCACATATGCTTCTTTTTTCCTTAAACAGCTGGTGATTTTGCTCTAGCTTAAACAGACAAGATTTCAAATTCTGTAACAACATTAAAACAAGAAAGTACAGCACCACTGAATATAACCTGAGAAACAGAAATGCAGAACCAAAAAAACCCAAGCCTTTACAGCATATTGTACAGTTAGACTTCCTAATTAGTCAGTTTGCAAGAATGTTTGTTCAGCTGTTATTGTAGCCCCGTAAGCCAGTATTACCATTGCTAGTAACATGCTGTAGAACTTGTACCAGCTCTGCAAGGCCTCAGGATTAACTTCTTAGGCTTAGTCTGAACTTTCCTTGCCTGCCTTGAGTTTTGATTTAGCTTGTTTAGCTGCAACAATTTTTCTAATGATCAAGTGACTATTGTCTAATTTGTTAGTTTTGCTTATATGGCTTATATTAGTTTATATTTGCATAATCTTGTGGTATAATCAAAATTTTTACATGTACAGTGAAAAGCAATTATTCTGTGTAGAATGAAATATTTATGACTTTAACATAATAACATGGTTTACAGGACTATAGGCATGGGATAATAAAGACAGGCTTATAAACAGCTTAGCAATAGTCATTAAGAAACCAAGTGACTGGGGAGCTGAACAAAAAGGTTTTAAGGCTAGGAAAGAAAAAGAAAGTGCAGAAGAACAAAGAATGTACTAACATATGTAAAATAAAATATATAATAAATACAGATAAGAAGTGATATTGCTAATCAATAAAAAGGCAAAAAGGCAAAAACATGTTAGAAAATGTGCTAAACTAGCCCCAAGTGGAAGTGTGACTGAGGAAGAAGAAACCATTAACACCACAGTCCTAGTGAAGACTTCAGGATGCCAAGAACTCACTAAAATACACTTTTATTTTTGAGGAGGATGACTGCTGCCAACCTTAGGACCTAAAGGGGCAGCATAAACACTGAGAAAAGAGTAGATGCTTGAAAGTGTTTGTGTGACATTTTTAAATTGTGTTTTAATGAGACTTATTGCGCATCATTGATCTGATAATTTGGAGTGCGAATGGTAATAGCATTGTAACTGGACTAACCATATTAACAGTCTAAGTAAAATACTGTAGTTACGATCTTAATGCAGCTGTGAATTGGCAGCTTCCCCTATCAGGTAAGTTCATCTTTTTGCTCACAATAAAGATTTGACTGTAACATTATGTTACTGCTGGTTTTCTAATTGAGACTACATAAACTCACATTAAGTGGTGCAAAATAGAGAAAGTCCATCTTTCCTTTCCTCACTTGATATTTCTTTCCTCATTTTTCCTAAACAAAAATGGTGATTTTGATGAAATCTTAATAAACACATTTTGTCTTCACTGTTTCTTCAGATTCCACAAAAAATTACATTCAAAACCAGAAAAAAGAAAATTAAGTAGATTATTTTATTATTTCCTTACAGTACTTTGATATGGGGGGGATTGTGACTGAAATTTAACTCAGTTGTTTCAATAAATACATGAAATATACATGAAGCATTTACAACTTTGTGACAGAAGGTCCTGTAATAAGCATATTACAAAGTATATAATAATAGAAGACATCTGGGAATATCTAGATCAGTCACAGAGACAATAACCAAATGTACTAGGAAGTTAATAATAAAGCACAGCAGTAATCCTGAACATTGGATCAACACAACAATCCTCTCTGAAGGTGTACTTGCATAAGTACTTGAACACAAATATACTTCTTCTGAAGAAGAAATATTAAAAAATGCTACCTGAAAAATGGTCTTGTTTCATCATGTTTAAGCCTAGAAAAATTGCAATATAAATTTGTGTTTTGTCTCCTGGTCTCATTAATAAATGTTTAATTGTGCAAATCCTCTAAAATACCACTGGAAGAGAACCATAATAGCTACCCAAAAAACTAGAAACAGAACTACATTACAAGAGGCACAGATTATAACTTGTATACCTGCAAAATTTCATCAACAGCCAGAAAATCACAAATTTAGTATTTACCAGCCTCTGGTTTTGAAGTCACTTTTGCTCCAGTTCCTAAGCTGAGTTCTATGCTAGAAATATTGCACAGGCCTTCCAAATGTCATAGCCAATGATAAGCATGCAAACACAAAAAATTAAAGTTCTCTCAAACCAAAAAGAGATAAAATAATAAGAACAATCACAGTGTATCAAATTACACCTTCTATTCTCTGAAGTAATATATTCTCATTACATTTTTTTTTTGTTCATATGCAGGTTAGTAAAGAAGCTTTATGTACAGTCTTTCACACGCTCAGCTATATCCAAAATTGTCTTCTCAAATTTTCTGTTTTATAACACAAAGTCATTGGGGATGGAGGGGAGGAATTCTGCAGCAACAGTCTTACAGCAGACTGTATTTTGCTGGTTGGATACTTCCTACTCTCCACAGAGGTTCTGAAAGGTATCAATACACATGAGGTGAAAAATCTTCTAATACAGAGAAATCCTGGGTGATTTATAGATGGCACCATTTGAGCAGATATATAGCTTTAACAATTTTTTTCCACATCAGTAGTTCACAGCCCTGCTACCTATATCCTATTAGCCAATCAGCTATAGTTTGACCATACTGAAATTCTGGAAGATTGGGAGTGCCAAATTTGAGTGGAGATTGAAAACTGTGTGTAAAGGGACCAGGCTAATGAGAAAGGGGAGAAAAAGTTCTAGAATATTTCAGTCCCCAAAATCTCAAACAAAACCTCAGGACAGAAACACTTAGACAACTATGTAGTGTTTCACCTATAATAATAACAAAAATATATAGCTATAATACTAACAAAAACATATAGTGTGGGAGAGCTATCTGTGTCAAATTAGATTGCCTGTCTTTAAGAACGGTCCTTGCACTGGCTTTTGATATTAGATTGTAGGTGTAAAACGGTCTCACAGAGAATTCTCCCAGTAAATTAGTCTCTTCAAAAAATCCATACTTTAACAGGAAGTAAACATGATTGCTATTACATTTCATTTTCTGTACATGCTTGAACTTTGAAACAACTACTATCAACTGTAGTAGCAGGAAAAAGGCTCAATAAAAATAAAATCCCAAGGATTACAGTAAAACCCCAGAGAAAGCACTTCTTCTAGTAGAAGTATCTAGGATAATGAACAATGGCAGAAGAAACAAATATCTTTGACCTCCTTCTTTTATGATGTAAGAATAACACAAAGATCAGAATCAATAAATTATTTTGTAAATAAAACCATAACAAAACAGATGTTCTTTAACTTAGCTCACTGCAGGTTGGCATAACAAGATGCTAACTAGCTCAAGAATCAAAAAAAGTGATTGATTCCTTTCAACTACATAGCAGAATACTAGTGTCTTCATAATTCTTTCCTCTCATCCCTGAACAAATCAGAACTAATAGAGCCATACAGATCTAGTGACAAAGAAAAGAATGCAGCCCATTAATTTTGTTAGTAAGTGTCCATTACAATTCTATTAGTCTGATCGCTGAAGCAGCAGCTCCAGCTGCAGATAAAACATTCCATATGTGTTTTCTTTCACAGAGCTACTGTGTTATCAAATTAAGAAGTGTTCGTTTAGATAGAAAATATATTATTAAAATTCTGAAAATATAAAAATGACAATTATTTTAAGAAAGTTTTAAATGGTGAAAATAGACATTCAAAAGAAATGGACATATGCAGACATAATCACAAAATAAGATGTAGAGAAAGAAAAATATTTCAAATGCAATGGATGATTCCCAGAGTGAATAAAATTTGCATATTAGCACAGAGTAGCTGTTTGAAATTAGTATAACAATTGTGACTTCTCCAATCCAAGTGGTTTTGCAATTTAAACTATCCTTCTCAGAAAAGGTGAGCACAGTCATTGTGTTGTAATAAAAGCTCAGGTTATTGACTGAACTGAAAAAAATAATGTACTAAATATCAAAATAACTGGGTTGTATTCAATTTTATTCTATCAGGTCTGTATGCCTATATTAAACCTAAAGTTAAAAAAGAGGTAAAGGAAGGAAATTGTCACTGAAAATAGAATATATTTCTCATATGAGATTTTTCTACATTTGCATGTGCAGACAGATACTAGTTAACATTGAATCATAATATACACTCATAGAAGTAGTGCAGATTTAAAAGAATTCAGTATAAGGTAGTGTATTTTTCATTCAGTTAATGAAGAAATCAGCTGTCAATACAATTGACTAAATTAAACATTGTAACAGGTTTGATACAAGTATTCTGTGAGCTGAATTCTATCTCACTGCATTTTACTGAAATTGTCAAGGATATATTATTAAAAGGGACACTATAGTTAATTAACTTCACTCCCTCCAAGTGTCTTCTTCTGTGATTTCTAAAGACTTCTTTTTAAAATAGATTAGCATATAACACAGCACTGCTACACTTTTATCTTCAGTAAGTATAGCATTTTTAGAAATTATTATTTCTTGCTCATGATTAACAGAACCATTATGCTAAACAGGTCTATGAAAAGATTTACAAACCAATCTATTATTTATTTTAGTTTTTGAGTAATCAAAATGGTGAAAGAATTTGCTTAGTGCACAGTATGGTGTGCTTTGCATGTTGCATATACATAAATATATTTTAATAGTTAAAACCTTTTTAATATTTCACTGGGTGATGCACAAAATTCCTGAAATAAATAGGATTGTCACTAAGTCATGTGGCTCAACAGGAGAACAAAATGTACTAATAGCTTTCATGAAAGATCCCTACATTAAAAAGCAGTAATATATTTGCAAATCCATATTTTAAGAATTGTTGAATCAAGTAGCAGGAAACAATTATTAAAACACATTTATTATCTTCACCTAGAAAGCATTAGCTAGTTCCCAAATCTATGCATATTAATTATTCAGGAATACATAAAAGCCTTCAGTGTGAATTCCTGTTCCGCAGTGTATTGTGTCAGTGCCAAGAGAGTCAGAAGAATGTCAGCCTTTGTGATATTTCTCAGCTTACTACACTGACATTGGTTATGTGCATTGTCTTTCTTGGCTGAATACTTAGAACACCCCGTAGAAATGCTGTACATTACAAATTAAGTTGATCTAAATTTTTGTTCCACTGCATTTCATTAACTCATAGTTTCACTCTAAAGCTTTGACACACCCAGCAGTACAGCGCAATGAATACAAGGCAAGGAGTCGCAGAGTAGTTCTGAGAGCTCGCACACTGCCCAGGGACTGCAGTCGTTCGCTCACTCTGCTGCTCCAATGCAGACCCAAATCATCCCCATGAGCTGGTGCTCGAGCAGATGGAACCATGCCCTCTGCTCTGTCATCCCTTCTCTGCGGTGCTGGGTGCTTCCAGGAGAGCCAGACAGCAGCATCCCGGCACCACTCTGGCCGTGAAGATTTACTGTGACGCTCTGTGCAAGACAGAGGAGAGCCCTGGCATATTCCTGCTCTGCTTCCTCCACACGCTCACAGCTAAAGCAGGCCCTAATGATGAGTGGCTGGTATTGCAAAGTTGAGAAAACAAGCAAAGAAGACAGATCAAATTTCACCAAATTTCTGGAAGTATGACTGTGTTGGGGAGCATGCAAGCTGAGAGAGATGACATTTCAGACTCATTCATTATAAATAAAAGGAAAGGAAGGAGTTCTACGTTGAGAAGGAAACAGTAGGCTTCAATTTCTAGATACACTCAAATTCTTCAAGACAAGGGATGTGAAAAAACCCCACAGGCTAGTTACCTCTTGCATCTGATTTATACTCTTCATACTTCTTCCAGAAGCTTAGAAAAGTGCCTGATCTCATAAGCGAAAAATGTAGAGCAGTGTCAACACTAAGGGATGTCATGGGGAACACTCCATCCCACTGCTGCCTTGTCTGCTGTTAGGAGGAGCTCCAGCCTGAGTGGCTCCATCAGTGAGCACTGTGACGGGACAGCATTGGGAGCAGCAGACCCCAGGCATTTGGGAAAGTTCATTAACTTAAATTTTACTTAGCAGATACCTGGCAGTCAGGCAAGATCATTTTACAGCAATTATCAAATGCTGAGGTAATTTAAAAAAAAAAAAAAAGTAAAGGCTGCCAGCAGTAGCCAGAAAAGTTAATTCAAGGGAATAGGTGAGAAAATATCGCATAATTAAATCAAAATGGTGCAACACCTTATGATATTACAACTGTTATTGGGCAAAGCAAGCCTTTTCTAAAGCTAAGAAAACTTCAGAAATTTTCAGTGACAAGAGCTTGTGTGTTCAGCACATAGATCTGTCAACCTACTCACAGCTTCTTCACTTTTTTATCACAAATTTCAACTGTTTTAATCTGATACAAATGAGGTTATTGCAATACTGTTAATAAAATAATTTTTATTTTCTCTTACCTTAAAAAGAGGAACATTCAATAGACTATTCCATGTAACTAAGTGTTTCAAAAAATCCTACTGTGAGGCTTGCTTATATTTTCTTCTAAAATGGCATACTGAAACAGTTTGACTTACAGAAAACATGCTGTTGGCAATATGAGCTATGAAAAGCAATGGGGAGTAAATATTCAATGAGCAGCTAGGATATCAAAATGTCATTAAATAGCTGCATGATAGGTTATTAAAATTATAAAAGACTTTTTAATAGAGGTCTTTGTGTGAGGATGGCTAGAGCTCATCTAAAATGGTAAATTTCATCAAGATAATCGTGTATACGTAATCTCCCCAAGCTGATTTACCAAAAAAATCCCACATAAATACTATAAATATATACAAAGATTTTTCTCCCCCTTATGGCTATAATAGCTATGAATTTAAGAATGCTTAACTACTTCTACTCTTATCTTTATCTGATTTCTTCTGTGTTTTTGATAAAACTATGGAGAAAAGATTAATCGTACTGAGCCCACCACTCTACTTAGAAAAAAATATCTCCAAAACATTCTTTTTTCCTTAAACCATCTTACTATTACTTCGCATTCTGTGTTTTTATGGTACTGTAACATTTGTTAAAATACAAGTTTCTTAGTACAATTCAAATCATATAGCTATCCTTTCACTTGGCAACAGAAATTATGATTTAAAAATTGACACTATATACTTATGAATATAATTTCCACATCCTACATAACTAATCCTCCTCATATTCATATTTTTTTTCTTTAGTTCATTCCTGATCCACTTAAGATAATGGCATAACAGGTTTTGCTGAGGAAAAAAGCTTCACAAAAATAAATCAGACATATAAGATTCATACCCTTAGCCAAATGCTGGTGCAGGTCTATGCAATCCTGAGTCTACAAGGCCTCTCTACAAGTGAGATGATTATTTAATTCTCCACAGAAAACTCCCTCAGTGAGGAACAGTACTTGCTTATGGATAAGGTAATTTTACAGAGAAATGACATGATGGAACAATTCTCCAGGCCTGACCCATGTACCTGGCAGCCCAGGTAGAGCTGACTGATCCAGAGGCGGGGCAAGAGACCAGAAGTCAGGGTGATGGAGCTCCCCATCATTAAGGGGACATCAGGAAAGCTAGGAAGGACAGGAGGAGCCCACATATGATCTGCCTGACCATTACATTAGAGGTCCAATTAACTGGCCTAAACAGAGCTACCTTCTGCTATTTGAGATGTCCCAGGAAATTTCTACTGGCCACTGTGTCTCCTCACTCAGAAGGGCACGGACTTCTTCTAAGTCCTGTGCTATATCTTCCAACGGCACATAAATGTCTCAGATTCACGCGGACACAGGAAAAGCAGTTTGTAGACAGCCAGTTCTCCCATTGCTTTCTTCAAGATGTTTGTTTTTCTTCTTGGCATATACTCACAATTTTTTTTGCTTTCCCCTTGCTCTCTAGCCTTATTTAATGTGTCCTTCCATAACAAGACAGGATACTGTAAACCAAATAACTAAGTCACAGATTGCATACTTTCGAAATAAAAAGTTACCTCCCTCATTAGACAAATACAGTAACCAGGTTTAATCCACTACTTTACCCTCAAGAGCTATATTTATCTCAAGGAATATTAAGACTTGCTCTTAAGCTGTACAGCATGAGCAAGAAGGTAGTGGAAGACTAATGAATTCAGTTGCCTGCATATTTAATAAAATATTCTCTCATAGTCGTAATCAAGCCATAGTTCAGCAAAGCATGTGCTGAACTTTAAATATTCAAGTAAAACACTTGGGTACATCATTAAAATTAAGTAAAATAAAATAAAATGAATGCAATTTCTAGTGATCTTATGATCCAGATTTATTAACTCTTTAAATTACTCAATTTTTCAGATTATATGTAGCTATTAGGCTATTTTAGCAAGATATAACCACACAGGACTGCCAGGTCACCAGTACAGGAAAAGGTTTAGCACATATAAGATGTTAAAATTCTAAATGTTAAAACTTAACACCACTAAAACATTTTCATCAGTCTGCTCTGGAGAATATATAGTTCTGTATGTTTACTGAGGTTTTTTTACTGATTCAGGATCTTAGCACTCAAAGCAGATGAAAAAAGTGATCCATATTTTAATGAGATCATTATGAGCAGTTCATCTTCTAGCTTGCTTTAGAGTAACAAATCTCTGTCAGTAATAGGTAAAGGCTATGGAAAGATGGCCATTGCAATTGCTTTGAAATGGACGTGTGGAAATCTCCCTGTAGCATGTTTGCTCTACCACTGTCACACAGCTTAAGCAACCCAGTTGAGCTTGGTAAGGACTATACATTCTTGTTTCCAAAATGATATTTTGTGTACTTTCTTGTGCAATGAGTCTAATGTTTATTATTCTTGAATAAACAAAGTCACCCCCAAAACTGCAAAGAAAGTTTTCCATGCTTTGGCCCAAATTTCCCACAGTAACCTAAGTCCCCATGCTGTCCGGAGTCACATAGAGCCAGAGTTGAATCTGAAGATGCCTTGTCCTCAGAAGTCTCACCATTTGGTGGTATGCACCATTTACCCATTTGAAGAGTGAACCAATCTCAAACTGGAGGCTGCCACACTGTGTATTTGTAGGCAGGAGGATGTGATTTTAACTATGAGTCAAAAATACCTCATGAGTCAAAATCAAGATACTCAGACACAGATTCTCAAGAGGACTGGGATGAAAAAAAAAGAAGATATAAATATCACCAAAACTTGAACAACCTACATCCTGAAATTAGAAGAAAGGCTTCCTCCATAAGCCTCCATGATGATATTAATTCAATGAGCATTATCTGAAACTGGAAAACATTCCCAGTCGGTACCAATACATTAAATAAGAGGGCAAGAGCTTCAAACTTCTACTGAGAAAGAATAACTCCACTGCAACAGGAGAGTCCTATGCAGCACCTTTTATGTTCTACAGCGAGGAAGCTCTTTTTGCAATCTTAGAATACTTTTACATCACATTTCTTCATAGTGTCTGCAGAAATTAACCCACAGCTATTGCATAGCTCTCTAGTACACATTTGTGTAAGGAACTTTTTATATACAGATCGTATCTAGATAGGATCCTGATGCTTTCTTCCCTGGTAAGTCTGGCTACAACTCGCTGAGTGACTTCTCTGATGCTATCCTGGCAGTCCTGTTCCCCTTCCCATGTGCATGCCAAGAAATGGGGGAACCTCCAGCTGGCCTCAATTATTCATCTGCAAAGCTGTCTAGTTGCTTGCTGGTAGAATTCCCCAGGTAGAAGATCCCACGAACCTTTCTCCACTGCTGGGCAGACCAGCACCCAGCTCCGGTTCCCAGACTCACTGCTGCCTGGCTCCATTACACAGTGGGAGTGAGCAGGATCCACTATAAATCCCCAAACATTCTATTATGAGGAAGTCTGGAGAGCATGGCACAATTGCAAGCAGAATCTGGATGACAAGGGATATAGAAATAATTTCCAAGACATACTAATTTCCAAGTTCAGCCAAATGGTGAATTCTCCAAAACAAAAGCTAAATTCTGTGGCGTCTGAACAAATATTTAATTCTCTAGTCACAGAACATCACCCTAGATTAGACCTTGATTGAGATTAATTGGGCATGTCCTGTCTCCCTTGTTGCTTTTTTAAATCTCAACTAGATTCAGGAAAGCCACCTCACCTGTCTGAGGGCAATGAAAGCAAATTTCCATGGTCATCTTTTCAATCACAAAGAGTAAGATTCTTTCCTTTTAAAGAAAACTCAAGACTCTCCTCAAAAGAGACATGAAATAAACACTAAATTTGTAGAATATGTATAGTATATGCTACAGCAACTATGCAAAAAATATATCAGAAAATAGAAAATATTACATAAGTACAAAACACATGTAAAATGTTTCTTTTGTGGAGCGTCATAGACATGAAACTAACAAGAAAAAGATATCAGGATCTCTATTGTGTCAAATTGCATCTTACTTTAACTACATTTATGGCTGCTACACAAAAAAGGTTAGCCTATTTGATGATTATCATTCAAGATTTCTTACTTAGAACCATGTCAAAATTAATCCCTATTTCATGAGGCTTTTTGAAAAGGGGTTAAAATATCAACATTCTTAAACATGCTCATTAGAACTATTTGTAAGTAATTAAAAATAATAGCTTATAAACAAGTTGTGATTGGATCCTAAAGCCATGTCAGAAATAGGGCTCAGATGACAGCCCATCAGATAATTTTATGCTTGATACATCAGCTCTGTTGATCACTAAAGAGTGACATTTGTATTATTCTCTTGAAAAAAGAAGTTAAAATTTCTGCCATCACAAGTACTTTTCCTTTCCTTTTCCCTCCTAGTTCATGACACATTGACATCATCCACCCGAACACCAGAAAATCATGAATTACTGTTTGTGTCCTCCAGCTTCTCCATTATCAAACGCTACTGTTACAATGTAAGAGAGCCATAGACTGAACAGAAAAGGTAACTAACATGCTCATGAAGCCTTTTCTCTCTTTGACAGAGACAGTAACATGATGAGCTATGGCATTTCTGTGCAAAATCCTTTTTGCATTTGGAGAGTGTCACATTGTATCAGTCAAGAGTCAACAAGTTTCTCATGACATCTCACCCACAGGGAAAGCTGGGGTGTGAGTTTTTGTTTTATTTTGCTATTTTAAGAGTGCAGCGAGGACTACAGTAAAGGTTCTGAAAACTCCTCAGCCTTCAGATTATAGTATAAGAACTGTCTTTAAAACAGATGTTCAGAAATATGAAGTGCCCTTTATTTTTCATAAATAAGCCATTTGAAGTGTGAAGTGTTTAAAAATGTGCGTGCTAACAAAAACATCAAAATTATTTTTGTTGATAATATGCACTTGTTATTCTACCAAAAGTTAGTTTGATGACAATAAAATAAATAAATAATAAATGTCAAAATAAAAATAAGAGTATCTTTGTTAAACAAACAAGGGATTGTGATAGAAAATTAAAAAATAAAAATTAAAACCTGGTATTTTTTTCATAATTTCTGGATTATGAATATAATGTTATAGGTATTTTAAGAGACTAATTCTTGCTATTGGTGTTTCCTAGAGAAAAAAAATCTAACCAGAGCTAATAATTTAGATCTCTGTTTTTTTTAAATAATGACACACATCGCATACAAAAAGCTATACTGAGCTGTGGATTTCTTAATGTCTTAGTTTCAAATGTAATTTGAACATTGACTGGAGTCTGGAACCTTTCCTCAAATGGATTAGTAACTTATTTGAAAGCTAGTTGCAGTAAATTTGAGAGGACTGTTCCTGTAAACCAGTGCCTTTTTCATGTATAAGGACAGCTGAATCTGAACCTAAGATTTATTTCATTTCCTCTGAGGGATTAAAAAACAAAAACAGATTCATAGAAGACTGTAAAATATGTATATGTCAAACTTTACCTCTTGAATCTTACTTGTTTCAACTATAAATTTATAAAGCAGTGTGAGCAGCAAGGCTTAACAGTATTATTACTCTGACATAAGTAGAAGACAGTCTAGTATTGCTCTGCATTTTGTTTTTGATGAGGACTATAATTTCCAATAGGCATGATATGTAACAATAACACAGCTTGTCATGATTTATCTGAGAAACATGAAAGCTTGCAGCAAATACCTGAGATTTTTGAATGTCTCTAGTACACAGGCAATGTTTTTCACGGTACTTACTGAAGTGCTAGGTAAACATACTCCTATTCACAGGAAAAAAAGATAGGAGGAAAATATTAGTGGATTTCTAGGTTTTCCAAGTAAAAAAAAAAAAATCCCCCTTCAAATATTTTTATTTCTATTACAGAAATATGAACACTACTAGAAATTCTTTTCAGTGATAAAAAGTGTTGATGACCTGAGGGACTTGTTTAGAGAACTTGTTTATCTACCAGAACAAAGCCTTACGCAAACAAGGAGGAACACTTGTTCACTCTGAAATTTCTGAATCTCCTGTCCATTTATATAAGACGAGATATGAGTAGTGAGCAGCCAATTGCCTCACAGGCATTAGACTCAGACAGCTATTAGAATATAGTGCAGACTACTGTAAAATCTACAAGCCTGACATAGAGCTTATTAGATTTAAGGGACATAATTGCATTTGTTTGAATGGACACTGGATTAAACCCTATTGGTACGATCCAATGTCTACTGAAGCATATGGAAAAATACCCACAAAAGGAATCACATGCAGGCCCTATTCAGAACTCCCTGGGTGAATGAAGAGAGAGATTCAAAGATTCTTATTACTATTATACTTGGCTTATACTGTTGTATATTTTATTAATTCAAGGATACTTGGTTTTACATAGGAAAAGTTCCCTGTCAATCACTGGAGAACAATTTCAAGTAATTTCTCTGTATTTGGAATACATGCTGCAGTCTCAACTTCTTTAGAGAGACTGCCTAAAAGAACATCTCTCTGACCCAAAAAAGAGGTGCTTGCCTGCTGGAGTGACAACAAATCAAATATCTTAGGGTTCTTGATAGCCCCAAATTAAAGTAATTCAAGTCCTGAGGTGAGACCTGAGAAAAAGACTGATTTAACTTCGCAGTTAACACTTTGTGCTGAAGTGCTCTGATGTCTAAAACACAAATGTGAGCGATCAGTGATTACTGATCAAGGTATCAACATTACTTGGAGAATTTTAAAATACATATTAAATTTAGAAATTAAAGGTAGAAACTTGAGTCTTGAGTTTGAGAAAACATCTAGGTGTAAGACCTGAGGTTAAATGAAGACTGAATTATTTGTTTACTAGACCCTCTCTCAAAATACTCTTAAAATCCTGTGAGAAATTCATCAAGCTTGGATTCTCCCACAGAACTCAATAGCCTAAACTGAAAATCATGCCCAGCTCTGTAGATAGCCAGTGCAAAGAGAGGACCTTGAGACAGTGATTTAGACCTGTAGTAAGCTGTATCAGTCTTCTCTGACTGTAGAGGGAGGCTAGACAACTGTGCTATTAATATGGGTGTCTCTGTTCAAGGCTAAAATTAGATTAAAAGAACCGGAGCTTATATACTGACTTAAAAAACACATAATGTTCCCCATTAAAATCCATCTGTTCAAAAGAAATGCTCCGAATAAATGCAAGATATCATCTGACATTAAATTATCTTCCAAAATTACTTGATACTAAATTTAGAGAGGACAATGGCAAAGCTCCCTTTGGACTTCACTGGCCCGGGACAAGTATTCAGTAACTAATATTGCTTTTCTCAGTTTCATGAATGATTTGTGGGGTTTTTTTCTTGGAAAATTATCAGAAGCCCTTCTTTTTATACTGCAATGCCAAAGAAGAGCCGTAATAACTGCAGGTGGATTACTCATTGTAGGTTACGGGGTTTGAAATTTTAGCGACCTTGAGTAGAATCAGTTTCCAAATGCAATTCATTAAATACGATTATATTACGTGACAGCTCTGGGAGTGAGGGAATATGAGAACAGTAAAGCCAAAGTCCCTTGGGGTAGTCAGATAAAACGTGGCAGAACCTGTCTAAATAACACATTTGTTATATCTGGTCTTGTTGCTTTAAAATACTTTGCTCAGGAAGCTGCTAAGCTCAGTGGAAGAAATCACCTCATCTCAGCCATCACAAAGGCATTGTTGTATACTGCCTCTGTTCTAACCATGGCAACATACTGCCACTGAAAAATAATTTTTTAAAAAAATAATAGTCAGTGATGCAAGGCTGGATTAAAAATATTAATTTCAGAATGACAACATAACACATGAAAAACAAAGACTTTTTGGCTATCATGAAATCACACATTTTTCTTTTCTTAAAAACCGTCATTTTAACCTCAATTCCCAGGTTTTCTTCTTTAGATTTCACTGCCAGTGCAGTAGATACCTAGTTTTTTCTCTATGGGACCACACCTGAAATGAGTCAGTCACTCTATACTACTCACAGTCAAAAGAACTTCAGGTAAAAGTACTTAAAGATTGGATCTTTTGTGTGAAGCCCGAGCAATCTGCAGCCAGTGAAGAATAAAAATATACTGAGTATTCCCTTCCAGAGATGCAATCGTGAGATGAAGAAATAATTGCTGCAAAAATATCAGAAGCTTGTGGGCCAGGGAAAGTTTGGGTTTCATCTGCTTTTAGAGGATTCTATGTGTCGAGCCTACACACTAGCTTTATATGCCAGGGTGCACAGATAGTAAAAAAGTATCATACACAAAATTCATTAAGAACTGTTCCAACGTAAGAAATGTCTGATTTTTTATGAAAAAAAGCATGGCTAATAAAGATACGTTCTTGTTTCATTTTTAGGTATGTGATTAAGTCACTGTCAACTTCCTAGTTGACAATGTAGCCTAGTTTTACTCCAGGTTAATTAACATGCAGTGCTTGTAGTCATTTATAGTTACAATTGTTGTGTATGTTTATATTAAGCTAATAGGGGCTATAACTTTCATTTTTCACAATATTTGCTAGGTTTAAGTAAACAAGAGGTTTCTATTTTCAGTTTGAAATGGAAAAAAACAAGAAAAACTGAGAAAAAAGAAGTGGTTATACTTCAAGATTTATGCTGGAACTCTGTTTCTGAAGGTAGTGCATGAATATTTTCTCTGAAATGAAGTGTCCTTGATATACTTTTCTTGCACTTTACACTGTTCTATGAATTATAGAAGAATCCACACTGGCTGTGTGTTATTTCTGAAAAGTCACTACTCTCCTTAGAAGCAGACTGAAGCAAGGAAAACTGAATCGTTCAATTAGTAGTTACTTGGTATGATCATTGACTTGCCCAAGGGAAAAATGAATGTTCAGCTTGAAAATTATCTTGAGAAATAAGCTTCAGGAAGAGATGTAAAGCCAAGTTAAAAAGGATCAGGACACTATTTCTATGAAAACAACAACAATGATCACGCAGGCCAACAGCTGATACTTTTCCTGCTAATCAGAACAAATGAGGAAGATACCATTCCTAGAATACTGTAGTCTTTCCAACTGAATATCAAAGGAAGGCTTGTAGCAGAATGTACTAAATGTAGATATTAAAGACTGTAGACAGGCTGGCATTGTCCGGAGGATCCAGTGCAGATCCTCAGAGTTCCTCAGCTGGGGAGGCCTCAAGTTTTTCCAAATAAGAGGCTGCACAGCAATGCAGTTATTATATCTCATGCATCAGGGAGTTCTCTGTTTAACGGTCCTACTCATCTCTTCAAGGACGCATTAATTTTAGAATAATTTGGAAATGCCTTTCTATCGTGAAATAAAAATGCACTTCCAATTTCACAAATATCAAGAACTAAGTAGAAGTCACCTTCACTTTTTCTATTTGTTACTTTTGCTGAAACAGGCGTGTATTCCACAGCTTATTGTTGTGCCTGAGCACTTTTTCTTATCCTTTATAATACACTGTAATAATCAGTCTATAAAGATTAATTTCTTAGAGTAAAGATGACTGGCTTCTCTAGACTCAACAAACCTCAGCCTAAAAAGCTGGATGACTGCAAACTCTATCATTTCCTGTGTACCTCCTTGTCACCCAGTTTCATGTTGTCCCAGCTTGTGTCTTCATTGGGAACACAGCTTTGCTCTTATGCAGAGGAAAATGTAACAATAAATTCGGGAGCACATGAATGCATGAATCATTGCATGCATAGTAAACCAGAAATGGATGTAATCTACTGTCCAGGGAAAAATATGATTAATTATCTCTAGCTATCATTTCTCCTAGAACAATCTTGGGAAATTCTGTGCCTCTGGACTAAACAAACTTTCAGTTTCACAGAAATTCTGAATGTCCCTGAAGACCCCACTAAAATAAGAATATCTATCAGGCAATGATATAAACTAAAGCTAGGGTTAAAAAAAAAATAGACTGGATTCTCCTTTTATCTAGTCTACTGGTTTTATATGAGTCACTGAACTATGCACCCTTCTAAACCAATTCTAAGTTTTAAAAATAAAGCACTGTTTGAGTAGAGTTCTAGATTCAGATTCAACACTTTTATGGGAAGGTGATGAAGAAGGTCTATGTGTAAAAAGAGGTTCCACTAGAAATGTTTTCTTACAAACATTTAGAATATTACATTGTGCATGTCTACACCTAGAGGCAAGAAACAGCAGCTATTACATTGGATAAGTCATAAAGTATTATGAAATGCACTACACTAATCACTATGGGAAACATTAATATTTTTTATTTTAAACTATCATTTAAAGTTAAAAGCTCTTTTTTTTTTCTAAACAGCAAGAGAGAATCCTTTCCCTTGTGAAAGCAAAGCTCCTTTAAATAGTAATGTAATATTGAAATCCTAATGCCAGTGCTGCTGGTTTCTACACTACTGATCGCCATCTGACTACTGATATGAAGCTAGCTGTAATATGCCTAATGAGGACTGATCAAATTTTACTACAGTTTCCCGAATTATATTTATAGAAACTGCAGAAAAAAAGTATTAAAGATCAATTTCCAGAATATCTGCAAACATTGAGAATATGTTTTAAAAAAAAATGTCACAAAGCCATTCAGTAGGTCCAGTACATCCAGTGTCCTCTCATTTCACAATTAGAGCAGAGAGAGATCCAATTAAACTTGGTGGTCGGGAAGGGATTTTGCAACCATATGGCGATCATACGGAATCATGGAATCATATGACTCTCAAGTGGCTGCCATAACAGCTGGTAAATGCCAAGGTGGGATTTAATTAAATATCTCAGGATTTTTCACAGACAGAAGCAAGCCACTATAAATCAAGACCAGATAATCAAAGTCAGCAAGACAATAAGAAACTGATATTGTCCCCACTTAGTGGCCTCTAATACGTCTTGAAGTTTCTACTCTCTGATAGTATAAAAATAACATCCTTTTCTTTGCTGAAACACTGAAAATTATAAACTAGAGCAAGTAATACATGAAAGAAGATAGTTTCCTAAATAACAATATGTAATCTTGTGCCTTTGACAACTCATATAATTTTGAACAATGAGTAATTTATGGCCATGCAAGGGCAAGCACTTTCCTTCATTCATTTGTTTTTTTTTTAATGCCCTTAGGATACAGAAAATAAACAAAATTACTTCTAAAAAGCCATTTTCCATTGTTATAATTTACGCCTTGAGGAAAAGAATCTTAAAATCCTTTAGCTTATGAGCAAACCCACTTACTGTGATACATTCCTCCCTTTTCTCATTCTTTATCATAAATTAAACAAATTTCTGCAATGTCACAGGAGTCCTAAAGTAAAGCAGTATTAGCAGGCTTATTGTGACACAGATTTAGATTTTTAAGATTCTTTAATTCATTAAAGCTGGGGTATTTGGACAGCAGCAGAGTAATTTTTTCTCCTAGTTGGGGAAACACTTTCTTGTCCTGTTCGATTTGGAAATAAGTCCTGTATATCCTGGAAAGCAGGATCAATTCAAAACATACAAAAAAAAAAAAATCATTAAAGTTATTAAAAATGTAAACAATTAGCAACTTGTATATAATTCAAATTATATAAGGTTAATCATCAGAATCCACATGTAGACCTATTTCCACAGTGATTTACTGCACTTTAATTAACAAGGTTGAATATTTGGTATTTTATTTTAGCAGCATCACAACAAAGCATAAGCAGTGCAACCTGGAACAACAGTCTAAACTCAGTTAAAGCATTCAGGAATATAGTTTCATAATTTGACCAAAGTAAATACAAGAAAGAATGTGTACGTTGTAGCTAACTCTAGGCAATAACTACTTCGTTTTGACTCCCTTTACTCAATGGTGGTGGAGGTTAGAACCCTGCTGAATTACTGTCTACAGAATTCCTTTATCTTTCCTTTTTTCATCCACCATAGATGCTCCCGAAATAGATTATGCTAAAGTTGCCCTTTGGGAATACCCACCAATGCCTTTTTTAGCCAATTTTCCTAGCAGGTGATTACAGCCAGAGGTTCAGGTGTTCCTATACATTGCTATGCGAATGTAGAAAATATAAAAATATACGTTGTTGAAAGATAAGGTAGACAACTGCCTAAAAAATATACTATTCCTAAACATTGGCTGTGGTCATAAGGGTCCAGATATCCAGTAGTAAGTAAATTGGACCTGCTCATTTTGCAGCAAATGATGTTACTTCTTGATGAATGCAGGTATTCAGGAATTAAATTGTTGGTTTTAATCTACTTATGGTTGATACACAGCCCCACAAACCCCCTGTGCAGGTTCTGTTACATTCAATAGTTGTGCTGTATCAGTTTTCCCTAAATCTGATTATTTTCCAAATATTGTTCACCTACTCTTCAATGATAGGCTATTATAATTTACCATGTGTAGGTCAGTTCTTAAAGATCATTCAGAAGCTAAAACGTGCAGAAAGCATACATACATGAAATGTGCAGAAAGCATACATAATTCCTATATATATCAGTAGATTAATTCTGTGTTATCCTTGAGATCCTGTTTATCTATCAGCACAGTTAAAAGTGTGGGTTAGCATTCATAAACCTAGAAACGATCTTGGGATGCAGCAATTTCACCTGCCGCCTCTCCCTACACTTCTCACAACCGTTGCAATTCATTGATGATTTTGCCATCTGCCTCAAAAGCTAAAATACTTGGTTTAAATATATAAAAGCCAGACAGGCAACTCCATTATTACATGCAAAGGCATCTCTAGCACCACAAACACAAGTTTAAAACTTCCCACTGCCTTTGCTGTTCTACCGGTGTTAACAATCATGAGACTAGAACAGGCTTGCCACCAGCATGGCTTAATCTAGGCTTTGTCTTGACAGTGCAAATTATTACAAATTGCCTCCTGGATTTTGTTAAGCTTCTTTCCGAAGGAACTGGCCTACTAGTTGGTACATCTCATCAAGACATTTCAATGAAAATCTGGGAATTAAATCATCAGTTTCTGTCCACCTTACTGCTGATTAATCTTAGGCTGAAGTACAGAAGATTCTGTATATGTGAGCCCCTTTGCTGCTGTCCTGTCTATGAAGTGACTTATCTTGTTAACACAGTCCTATAGGTCTTTTAAGTTATATTAACACTTAACGTTACATTCTTATTTCTATATGTTGTAGATAACATTTGGTCAATGCAATATCTTACAGTCAATCTATATACTGAATTTCCTTGCTTTTGGATACATGAAATAAAGTCAGTTTCTTCTTTGTTCCTCCTTTTCTTTTTAGATGGTGTAACATACCTTTTCATTTTGTGCTATAATATCCTTCATTCCCACGTTATCCCTAATTACTTTTATTCATTTAGTTATAAATATTAAGGAATAGGCATATTTGAATTTGATTTTATTAGCACATTTTACTGTATTGTGTGGACTGTCTTACTCTAATATATTTAATTCTTCTCTATTATCTAAAACATGATAGTCATGCTTTAAGTCAGGTAAGTATAATCAGAAAAGAAATCAAAGGCATGTGCTAAGCTGTAAGACCTTTGAAGTGTCATTTCTCTTAACATTTCTTTTTTAGTACAATTTTTCAGTGTAATACTGGGCATTAAAGCATACGCAACTTTTACACATCATATTACCACATGATGAGCAGTTGTGATGCAGTGTGCCAAAAAAAAGAGGGTAACACTGTGTAGAAAATATCTGTAGCATTTTTTCAGTTATCTAGTTCTGGCAGCACAGAAACACAATCTGAACTCCTACATCACAACTTGACAAAAATATACTGAATGCAATTTTAGAATAAATTGTTCCTGGAATAAGCTTATCTGCCACATTTCAGCTCAGAAACATTTCTTGATATACAAATTCCATCTTTTCACAAACAGGCATTCTGAGTAAGTTTGGCAGGCTTTTAATTACAGAAGCACAGATATGCCTCTAAAGTAAAAGTTTTCAGTATTCAAACCTTTCAGGGACCACTTCATTTAAGAATCTGAGGGTGATATGAAATCTGAAATGACAGTTATGATTTTAAGACATATTTCCCTCTATAACACATACATTCTTCACACTAAAAAAATGAAGGCACAGTTACAGCTGCTGCCTACTGATCTGTGTGCACTGAGCAGCACATCAACATATTCAGCTTATCGGAACCGTTTGCAAGAGCATGTTTGTCAAGCAAAACTATCTCAGAGCATTAGGGAACTGATGTCTCGGATTACTTCGCTAACTCTTCTATAAGAGCGTAGAAGGGTCATTTTAACTGAGACTATGCAAACAAAACCAAAAATTCTCACAGACTGTTAAGTGACTCAAAAACCTCAACACTGTGAAATCTAAAATCATTTCAGGCTTGAGGTTCAATATGCAAATAAAATCTAGAGCTAGTCAGAATACAAGGGCAGGAAGAAAATTATAAGCTCTGATACTGGCCTGTTTCGAAAGTGCAGGCCATATCTCAAACTTCAAACGGGCATTTTAATGGAGAATAAATACAATAAATTATTAATCATTCCTATATTTCTATGGTGATATTCCTTGGAGAGTCACAGCAAACTTCATAAGATAGTATCATTATGCTCATATTGTAGGTGTGGAAATGGGCACAACAGGACTCTCCTGAGCTTTAAGCAAGTACATTCTATAATCAGAAAACACTGCTTGTCATGTAGAGACCAGGTCTGTTCAGTTGTCCCACTAGCCTGACTTCAGACAAAATTGTCTCCTCATATACGACTTTCAGCTTGAGGGCAGCTGTAGAACAAACTCATTATAAGAATGATTTCTCTGTTGGTCAACCTTTTAGACCTCTAATGCCGGAATCTAAAATCCAGTGCGCTAAGGGCTGTACTTGCTTAAGGAAAAGACAGCTTTTCCTGAATAGCTTTGAAATGTCATATAAGCACAGGCAAAAACAATAGACTGGTAATTTCACTTTTTCCTATGCATTGATAAAAGAACTTACAGCACTCCCACAGTCTGCACAAGAACAGAACAAGTGATATATCTATGAAATGTTTTATATTAGGCTTGTCTAGCCCTTCCCGACTAAGCTGTCTAGCAGACCAACTTCTTTCCTCAAATTCAGTACTCAGGCAAGATTCAGTGACCTTGAGGAAACAAGATGAGACATCCAGAAAAATAAAAATAGATTATTGGAAGTAGAGAATCTAATAGTCTTAGCAATTATATGCTTATGAAATCCATTTTTGTACACTAGAATATTCCTAACACATTACAATGCATTATAAATATATTTGTATACAATGCATTATAGTCTTATATTTATATAAAAAATATATAGAAGTAATATACAATCAGATCTTTATCATAAAGCAAATCAATGACAGGAAGCTTCTCAGAATGTTTTATAAAAAGCACAAAAGTGTGAATCCTTTTTCCTGTGGAAAAACTGAGCAATTTCAGCAAAGCCAGAGTTTCACTAGTGTTCAAAAAAAGCATTTGTTTTGACCGGACAGTGATAAAGAGTCTTGCTAACTTGTATGGCACCAGCCAATTTTACAAGAGTAAAGCAATTGACATTACCCATTTAAGGAGTATAAATTGTGAAGATGAGGACCCATATGTGTTCACCTTTTTCCATGACTGCCAAGTTCTTCTGATCAAAAAGTATCTCAGCAAAACCTTCTGCACTTTTTTAAGTATTTGAAGCCCCTCAGCTGTGGTTCCTGTTGGCCTTTACTTAGCACAAATTACTCCAAATGTTGTACTGCCATGTAGAGAAGATTGGTTCCAAATTAGTGTCTTCTGATACGAGATATCAGCAAAATCGTTTGCTCAGTGCATTCATAACTACCTCCAAGTCTGTTGAGCTTTAGAATTCCAAGCTGCCATGCATACCTGAAGGGTTTTTACACACAGAAGGAATGCATTCAACTACGCTATGACACACATACATAATTTCCAGTCAAATTGGAGGATTTTATCATGCACGTTAGTAAGAAAATAATCTCACGAATATTTCAAAGAGCCAGATTCCCTTTTCAGAGTAGGCAGCAAGTAAAGATAGCCATCAAAAAATACTATACCCAGGAGCACCTGTACTCCTGTTGTAATTAGAGACCTACATATATGGGGACAAACTTCGACAGTTGATGTCATAAATAAAGATACCTAGAAAGAGATTAAGAGATCCGAACAGACATGCCTTGTACATAACCCCTGTATGGGATAAGAGCACCAGCCTGGGAAGCAAGAAGCTTGCACGCAGTCAGAGAAGATTCAAGTTGTATTCAGCACTTCTGGAGGCATTCATTCTCCAATGCAATACAACTGCACTGTGTTAGCACGCTGAAAGTGATCATTGCTGTAGAAAGACACAAAGACTCCCACGGTCACAGGAACCTGCCTCTGAAGAAGAGACATTAACCTGAGGATTGGCCACACAAAGTAGAAATATTGCAGAAAGCAGGGAGCAGTAACCAGTGTTATGCAAGACACCTGTGGGAGTTCTGAGTCACCAGGCGATGTACAAGCACGCAGATGGGAACAGCCACATGTCCCACCACCAGAAGTTTTTGGAATGAGTCTGCCATGGCTGTCTCTTGTGTGGAGTCTGACCCCATGGAACATGCTCAATAACAAGAAGGGCTTCTACAGGTATGTCAGCCGGAAAAAGATGGTCAAAGAAAGCGTACCCCAGCTCATGAGCGAGACCGGCAAACTGGCAACAGCAGATGAAGAGAAAGCTGAGGTACTCAACAACATTTTTGCCTCAGTCTTCACTGGCAACCTCTCTCCTCACCCCTCCCGAGTCGACGGATGGCATGAAGGAGACCAGGAGGGTAAAATCCCTCCAGCTGTAAGTGAAGACCAGGTTCAGGACCTCCTGAGGAACCTAAACGTACAGAAGTCCATGGGACCTGATGAGATGCATCCCAGAGTCCTGAGGGAACTGGCTGACGTAGTTGCCAAGCCACTCTCCATTGTATTTGAAAAGTCATGGCAGTCAGGGGAAGTCCCCAGTGACTGGAAAAAGGGAAACATTGTGCCCCTTTTCAAAAAGAAAGGAAGACCCTGTCAGCTACCGACCTGTCAGCCTCACCTCTGTGCCTGGGAAGATCATGGAACAGATCCTCCTAGAAGATATGCTAAGGCACATGGAGGCCGGGGAGGTCATTCGAGACAGCCAGCATGGCTTCACCAAGGGCAAGTCCTGTCTCACCAACCTAGTGGCTTTCTATGATGGTGTAACAACAAGGGTGGACAAGGGAAAACCTATGGACGTCATCTATCTGGATTTTTGTAAAGCCTTTGACACGGTCCCCCACAACATCCTTCTCTCTAAATTTCAGAGCCATGGATTTGATGAATGGACCATTTGGTGGATAAGGAATTGGTTGGATGGTCGCAGCCAAAGGGTAGTGGTCAACGGCTCAATGTCCGGATGGAGACCAGTGACGAGTGGAGTCCCTCAGGGGTCCGTACTGGGACCGGTGCTGTTCAATATATTTATCAATGACATGGAGAGCGACATCGAGTGTACCCTCAGCAAGTTTGCAGAGGACACCAAGCTGAGTGGTATGGGTGAGACACCAGAAGGATGGAAGGCCATCCAGAGGGACCTGAACAAGCTGGAGAGGTGGGCCTGTGTGAACCTCATGAGGTTTAACAAGGCCAAGTGCAAGGTCCTACACCTGGGTCGGGGTAATCCCCGCTATCAATACAGGCTGGGGGATGAAAGGATCGAGAGCAGCTCTGCTGAGAGGGACTTGGGGGTACTGATAGACGAAAGGCTTGACATGAGCTGACAATGTGCGCTGGTAGCCCAGAGGGCCAACCGTGTCCTGGGCTGCATCAAGAGAAGCGTGGCCAGCACGTCGAGAGAGGTGATTCTGCCCCTCTACTCTGCTCTGGTGAGACCTCACCTGGAGTACTGCGTTCAGCTCTGGAGCCCTCAGCACAAGAAGGACATGGAACTGTTGGAGCAGGTCCAAAGGAGGGCTACAAAAATGATCCGAGGGCTGGAGCACCTCTCCTATGAGGACAGGCTGAGAGAGTTGGGCTTGTTCAGCCTGGAGAAGAGAAGGCTGCGGGGAGACCTGATTGCAGCCTTGAAGTACTTAAAGGGAGCCTATAGGAAAGATGGGGACAATCTTTTTAGCAGAGACAGCAGTGACAGGACGAAGGGTAATGGTTTTAAACTAAAACAGGGTAGGTTTAGGCTGGATATAAGGAAGAAATTCTTTACAGTGAGGGTTGTGAAACACTGGAACGGGTTGCCCAGAGAGGTAGTGGAGGCCCCATCCCTGGAAACATTCAAGACCAGGTTGGACAGGGCTCTGAGCAACCTGATCTAGTTAGCGGTGTCCCTGCTCGCTGCGGGGGTGTTGGACTAGATGACCTCTAGGGCCTCTAGGGGTCCCTTCCGACCCAAAACTTTCTATGATTCTATGGTTCTATGCCTACCAGGTCATATTCTTCATCCATTTTCTGGATTCCAAGAAGACTTACCCTGGGAGGTGGCACTGAACATCCCAAAGCATAGTACTCTTGTAAGACCTCTTGTATATAGCACTACAGGAAACCAGGGATTTTTGGTGTCAGGAGGGGACACTCCTCGAAAGCTTAGGGACTTTGAGAGTTAGGTTAGCACTAGCCAGTTGTTTTTATAATAAAATTTGAGTTTTAGATGCCTGAAGGCCATTTAATTTCTGCCTTGGGGATCCTTTGTAGGATCTGTACCACAATGAGTAAATATATTTTGTGCTTGTTATGAACCTGATAAATACACAGTAATTTCATTTTCTCAAAAAAATTATCACCTGGGGAAAAAAAAAATAATATTTTTTTAACTAAAACCAGGACACAACACTATGATTTGTGCAAATCCCCACCAATTTCAGTAGGGCTTCCCACAGTGGTATTTATCTTCCTGCTCGGAGTATAACACTGGGCCAAGATGTAACATTCTGAACAGCTTCACTGATTGCGCATGCACTGCAAGTATAAGCACAAACAAAAAAGCAGGAGAAAATAAGCTACCTATTTTTTTTCCTGCTAATCATAAGCACAGACTAGGACTAGCATTTTCAGGGAGAGATTTTATTTCCAGACTACAGTAAGATATTAATGAAGTTTCCATAATGATTTTAGGCAGCTCTTCTCCAATACACACCATAATACAACGTGGACAATAAATGCTTTTATTAACAAGTAGATGAGCCTGTCATTCCTATGCCAAGTAAGGATTCTCTCATAATTAGAAACTGCACATTCCCTAGAAGCAAAATTCTTATTCAGTACACAGCTGCAGGGAGCTTCTGTTGCGGCTGCATCCTGCTTCCCTCAGAAGAGTTCCCTGTGGTGAGGAAATTACTTCCAGCAGTGTTATAGAAGTAAATGCAGAGTAGATTTTAAATATATTTCTAGCTTTTATTTTGAAACAAGTTATGTACTGATAGTGCAGTTATAAACACGTTCCACCCATCCCTTCTTCTTTGGCCCTAAGTTTCACATCAGTATGTGAGATTGAAACTTACAGGGGCAATTGATGGAAAAAAACAAACACACCATAAACCAATGAAAACATGTTTGAATTAAAATGGATGCAAAGCACTTTCAAAGGTCAGGATAAGTTTTGTAAAAGATAGATCAGCATACAGCAATGGCATTATAACTAATGGAAGGACCTCAGGCAAAAGCAACCTTCCCTTCAGGAGGGTTCTCCTGAACATTCTGTCCTCCCACTCTACCAAACCTAGCAAGAAGTCTCTCATATGTCTGCTTAAACAAATTCCCTCATATCTATCTCATCTAACAAGAGCTACAACAGCTTCTTTTTTTTTTTTCACTTTTATTTAATAAAAATTTTCTCCCAAGCTGATATGTAAAGGGGGCTTAATTGCCCACAACCGCTGCAACAACTTTTGAGGCAAATTGCCTAAACTCTTCTAATGCCCTTCAGGCCAGACAGACCACCCTGGCTTTTAGCTAGATATTTCTGATTTTGTAGCCTATCATGTTTGCAGCTCTCTAACACCTCACCCAACTCCCACTCAGCCAAGTGGCAACAAAATGCTCAATGTTGAGACAATCTGGAGATTTTTCCTTGCTTGTCACAAAGTTTTTTGAATTTTCAAGTGTAAATCCTTCTTTTCAAACACTTGGGAAACTCATCTGATTTGCTGCCCACTAGGGTCTATCTTATTATACACAAAATTTTATTTCCAGAATCTAATGTGAACACATTTGCAAGGTAACATGTGAATCACAGAGAATCCACAGCTATATTTATTCACAATGCTGCTGACTTTTATTTTATATCAAGGAAGCACACCGTAAATATGATCAAGAAGGTCATCTGAGGGCTGTTCTAAGACTTATTTTAAAGCTATCAGAATTTGGGGTAGTGTGCAAGGAAAAAGATAAAGACAGACAAAGCTAGTAGCTTAAAGCTAGTAGTTATTTACCTAAATATTTAGGTTCCAAGTGCTTTTTTCAGAGTGCATAGCATTGTTTCATAATGTATGTTACAAATAGTGTGGTCTTCTATATTACCTTCTCCAGAACTTGTAACTCTGAAGTAATCCCGTTAGTATGAGTAGACCAGGGTAGGCAAATGAAAAATTCTAAACTATCAGGTACTCAACGTCATCTCAATAATTGCTTATCATTTTACACCCAAACCGATTTTCCTGTAACAAGTAACGCTGGCCCAGATATCGAGGTTGTCATTTGCCTTCTGAATCTGTCACAGCAACAACCACTTCTACCTCTACTGTCATCAGTGACTGCAAAAGAAAATTGCTCACATAAGTCTTCAGAAATGCTCCTTTAGAGTTCAATTACATAAAGGAAATATTTTCTTCTGAAAATGCTAAGACACAGTTCTCAATTTTTTGGCACACACAGATGGTCATTGAGTAGAAATATCTGGTTGTAATATCACTGCATTTACTTTAATATTTAAAGCAGATGTGTCATTCTAAACACTAATAATATCTGTATTCTTTACTGAATGTCATAATGAATGCCTATGATCATATTACACATACAAAGTTAGTTTATGAATATTATTTTTATTGACTGGGTTAAGATATCTGATTAAAATTTATAATTTCATTCAGACAGGTTATATGGACCTTCTTCTCTAGAACTATACAGAAATTAAAAAAAAAAATCTGTTAACTCATAGCATCCCACACTTTTGCAGACTCCAGTGGGTACACTTCCTTTTCCAGTGCAGACAGATACATATTCAGGAGTAAGAAAGAAAATTTAAGAAGTGACTGAAAATTAAAACCTCTCTTTTTCAGCAGTATTAAAAAACAAACTACTACTAAGGAAGGAAATTTGATTTACAAATAGAACACAAACACACAGCAGTTGTAGTTTTTTACTCTAAGCAAACAAAAGGCTGAAAAGCTATCCACAAGATAATTAATGGAGCTTAGTGGCAGGTGAGAATTCCTGCCTCCCTTTTGTGTTTATTGGTATTCTTGTCAGCATGTTAGTTAGACATGTACAGTTTTGTTGTGATATGCTGACAGATTTGGACTGTATATATTGCTCCCAGTGGTTGTGGGCTCAGTTTGCAGAACATATGCTTTCACAAACTGGGTTTCCTCTAAGGAATAAATGAAGGGCATCCAGTATACACTATTGCCATTATCTGATTACTTTTCCTGCAGTCCTAGTACTCGTAACAGTTACTCAAATGTTATTACTGTAAAGACCTAAAGCAAAAGAAGGAGAACTCCTGGTAAAAGGGATTCTTTTTTTTTTCAGGACATCTGAAGGATTCAAGTAGTAAGTATTCAATCAATAACAGATTCAATTATAAGGACTGTCTACATATAACCACTATCATTCCAGCAACCTTATATCATGTCTTTCTTTTGGTTTCTATCCAGGACATCCATGTGTCCTCCTCTCAGTGACAATTCTGCACTTTCTGAACCTTTCCCAACTTTGCTTTCTTTTAGAGGGCTCACAACAGCTGACCCACAGGCCTGAGAAGTCTAGGACATACCAACATTACATGAAAGGTGAAAGAATTCTAAGAAACTACAGGAAACACTCAAAAGCATTTAATCTTTATTTATGTAGCAAGATCAATTCAGCCCTTTCAAGACTCTTTGTTTACATTGCCTGTCTTTTACACTGAGAGACAGTCAAAGCAGGGAATATTTTATGACCTGATTCAAGAAGATATTTAAGAATGTGAATTGTCACACTTGAATGAGGGGGCTTTTTTCAGGATTTAATACTTTCTGAATCACAGGATATTGGAGTGTTTTCTACAGTGGTGGGAAAGCCATTGGAGTTTTCTGCGATAATAACAACAACTATGGAAAATGATAAAAAATCAGTCCTATAGAACTAGACACAGATTTATAACATATATATATAACATATAACATGTGTCCTTGAAAATATAGACTTAAGGCCACTATACAGTACTAAAAACAAAATAAAAATTACATACTATCAGAACTAATTACCAGCTAAACTGAATGAAACATTCTGAAAAGTGTGTTTAAAAACACACAAAATACATGTCAAATTTTGTAAGTAAAATAATTCTGAAAAATAAATTTTTTTTCTCCTATCTGAAATATGAAGCAAAATCACTTTGAGTCTCATACTTTCCAGGCCCATTTGCCATGGTGTTACACAATGGCAGTATAACATTCCCTTAAGTATAGTCTGATAGTCAGACTGCTATTAATCTGTGTTCGATCATTACTTATTTAGCTACTTAATTAAGATTTTTTCATTGTAAATTCAAGTAAAAAGTATGTCTTTCCTACAATAAAGAATAACATAACAGAAGGAATCTAAAGCAGAAAAATTGAACAATTTCATGATCAAAGACAATTTCTTTTATTAGCTAAATCATACTTGACTTTCTTGTATTTTTCCCTTTCAATTATTGGATATGGAGAGTTTTTGCAACCATTATCAACACTCTTATCCTACTTGATTGTATGCAATGGAGCAACCATCCTGTGTGTATGGTAATATCTCCATGGTAACAGATTATAAAACATAAGCACAAGATTGTGATCACTGTTTAGAAAAGAAGGTGGTTGAACATCAGGACATTACACTCTCAAGTCATTTCATTTCCTTGGAATTTCAGCAATGACATTTCAGGACTCCAATGCGCCATCAATCCCCTAGTTTCAATTAAAAAAATACAAACTAGGCAATTTATGTAAATTTATACTAAAGAAATAAACCATAAAATAAATTAATATCCTGTTTTATCATATTCATTATTCTGTCATTCAGGTAAGGACAACCCTACGTATGGTTCACTGTGAACAAAACCATGCAAATAATTTAGTATTCCCATTGAAGTTAACTTGTCTGTGGGACCATTTATGCTCTTAAGGCGAAGCACCTGTTTCACAGGATGTGTACCTTAAAAGTGTGCTGCATATTGTATTTTTGATCTAACATATAGTCACAAAAAAGAAAGCAGCAGAGGTACCTGAATCCACTTAGCTTTTTGAGAATGCACAAGCAAGGAAAAGGATCTGATCAGACATTCGTTTAGTTACAGTTATGGGCTATTAATAGAAGGAGACCAAGCACAATATGACTTCAGCGGACTTTTAGGAAAATTGCCTTTATGTATGTTACTTAGCTCTTTGGAGCATATTTAAGCAGGAAGAAAGAAAGGTGTCAAAGCTTTCCCTTCAATTCACTGCCTCTCATCTTCTCCTGTGATGAAAGGACACACCATCTTTTCCTAACTCTGCACTAAAAAACTGCTGCTGTTTTGATCAGTGATACCTAGTCTTGTTGATCCTGAAGACGACAGATTACAAGAATTACAAAAGGAATTATTTAGAAAAATTCACAGGAGGAACCTATGCATAATGCCAGTTCAGTTGACTTTTAGGAAAAATGTATTTAGATATATTATTTACGTTGCATTAAATAGTCTGAGTGAGAAGTTTAGACTAAATACCTAACTTTTAGATGCATACAGCAAGATGAGAGACTGCCATCAGAAGACAATTCATACCATTCTAGGACGTATCCAAGATAAGGAGGTTAATTTACCTTCAGGAGTGACTATTTCTCTCCACTGGCGGTAAGGGGAGCTGACACAACCAGCTCATTTTATAAAGCTTTGAGTCACATGACATAAATTTGAACCCCCAATTGCACTCCAGTGTTTTATGTACTTACAAATAAAAGGGACCAGCTTACAGAAGACACATTCCTTTCCTGGCACTTGGTGACTGAACGAGTTTATGTCTAAATATCTGCTATTTCCTTCTTGCTCTATCTGTTTCCCCACAGACCCAGAAGTATATGATCATTGACCAAAAAGCAGACAGCCTACCCACATTACATTTTTCTTGCTGTAGCCTAGTTGAATTAGAAGCAGTTTGAAAGATGCACAGTTTCAAACAGTAGTTTATTTGCATTACTCGTGAAATTCCTCCAGCTAAATTTCCACACAGCACGCTGATCATGTCCATGCAACGGTGGCTGTGGAGCTTTTAAACTTATTGAGACAAATAGTGAAAGTAACAGACAGTGAGACCTTCCTGTACTGTGTATAACTAGATTTCCTTCTTAGCTTATTCTGAGCTCCCTCAGCCAATGATCCTTTTAGCCATTTTCATATCGTCCTAAACTACATGCGTCAAAGGTTGGAGGGTATCACTGAACTGATTTAAAATCTCCAGTTACCAAAAACATATAATATTTTAATTAAATTTCTTGTAAAATTATAGGTATATTATCAGTTGTAATCTTAGAATGAGGAATGCTTTGAGCTAAAAAGCAGTAGAAACATTACCACAGACTGCACTGTGTACATGTCACATTTTCCATATAATGAAATAATTTTTCTTCTCTCTAAAAACCATTTCTGATCTAGGAAATAAACTACCTGAAAGAAAAAATGTTCCTTGGGCAAAATTCTATAGACATTATTCTTGAGATCAGACTAAATGATCCAATGACCCCTTCTAGCCTCCATGGAACTTACAGCAACTACATGACCATAATGAGTAAAAGTGTACATATTTAGTATTCTTTAATAGATTCACAGGTTTTAAAAATCACTAGGATAATCTGCTATGACCTTCTACAGTAACCACTTATCAAAATATTAATGATCTATAATCATTTTCTCTTATCAAAATATTAATGATCTATAATCATTTTCTATGAGGCATAGAAAAATTCCTTAGTAAAAGACAATATTGATTTTAAGACTGCAAATTGTAAGAATCTAGTACCTCCAGGCAAGTTGTGCTGGGGATTACTGCCCTTCATCACCATTCATTTTCTTTAGTTTTTATTTTAATTTTACCAAATTCAGCTTCCATTCACTTGATCTTGTTAAAGCCATGTTTGTTAAATCCTCCATTTTATCAAAAGTCTGCAAATAAAAATCTATTTTAAATAAAAACCTACCTCACTCCTACTGTTCAATGACATCACACACTAACATTTTGTTATCAGACAGTAATTCCTCAATCTCCCACTACAAACGAAACCCAAATCATGCCTAGTATTTCTCCAAAAAAATCCAAGTTAATATCACTGTTCTTAAACATGAAGTTAAAAATTCACCTGATTCTTCAACAGGTCATTCTCTGGTGTTTCTATTTACAATAATTTATTCATTGACATAGGTGGGTTTTCTTCAACTTTGTTCTATACACTGTGAACATGCATACAGACATATATATATATGTGCATGCATACTTATATATAACTGTATATATTCTGCTTGCAGGGTCTCTTTACATCCATTTAAAGATGTGCAAAAGGTTTCTGCCCTTTTACTCCGCTCTGGTGAGACCCCACCTGGAGTCCTGCATCCAGCTCTGGAGCCCCCAACATAGGAAGGACATGGATGTGTTGGAGCGGGTCCAGAGAAGGGCCACGAAGATGATCAGAGGGCTGGAACACCTCTCCTACGAGGACAGGCTAAAAGAGTTGGGGCTGTTCAGCCTGGAGAAGAGAAGGCTCTGGGGTGACTTTACAGCAGCCTGCCAGTACCTGAAGGGGGCCTACAGGAAGGATGGAGAGGGACTTTTTACAAGGGTGTTTATTGATAGGACAAGGGGGAATGGCTGTAAACTAAAAGAGGGCAGATTTAGATTAGATATCAGGAAGAAATTCTTCACCATGAGGGTGGTGAGGCACTGGAACAGGTTGCCCAGAGAAGCTGTGGATGCCCACTGCCTGGAAGTGTTCAAGGCCAGGTTGGATGGAGCTCTGAGCAACCTGGTCTAGTGGAAGATGTCCCTGCTCATGGCAGGGAGTTGGAACCAGATGATCTTCAAGGTCCCTTCCAACCCTTACCATTCTATGATTCTATGACTAAAAAAGTAAACCCTAAAAGGGGCCATAAAATTACTTTCAGATGAAACTAAACTGCAAGATGTATCTAAAGTTCTCCAGCTGCAAATGGTCTGTGGGATCAGACTAGAGACAATTCCAAGATAAAAAGCACTGCAGTATGCATCATGTGAGTAACAGGCCAGTCAGGGCTTTCTGTATCCCTGTTCAGATCAGCTTCTGTTGGTCCACTTTACTTAAGTAAACATAGTCACTAATTCCATCGTAACTGATATTATTCATAAACCTTCCAAAAATTACCTGCAGACCCTTTGGTTTCCAAAATTATATGCATGTTTTTTTCAGACACGTTGGGAGGCTTATTATGTTCAATTGTTATGTTGGCGGTCTTAACTCTTCCATTTCTTACAGAAGAAAATTACCTTTGAAATTATATTGATATCCTATGGATCTAACCTATATTTCTTTTTGCAAGATCCATTAAAATACTTTTCATTAATATACAATTTGTCAGCACACATTGTAGCTTAATCCATCCTCTTCATCCTTTGCCTCTACCACTAGGAGTACAATTTCACAGGCTGGCTGACGGGAAGATGGAGCCAAACGACCTCAGCAACTCAGCATGGTTCTAGTACTAGGTAAGATTTTGAAGCTGTAACAAATAATTCTTTCACTTTCAGGTTTTGTAAAGCTAAGTACATAAAAGCATATCTTTTCTGGAGGCTGTTGATTATTTCAGATATTTCAAAGTCCTTTACTTCTATATTTTATCATTCACAATAGAAAACTATCCCACTTGTTTGACACATTATGTCAATACCACCTAAAGGTGAGTTATGGCTCATATTTGGGAATGAGAGTACAAATATGGAAAAGTCACCTCACCGCTGATCAGGAAGAAACCAAAACTGTTGTTTCTTTACTAGGCTTTTGAGGTCTGAAGTAACAGCAGTTTAAAGTCAGGCTTACTTGTAAGGAAGCTTTATTTTAGTTTTCCTTTTTATTTCTCTTTGTAAAAACTACTTCCCACCTTTACATTATTATCAAAGCTGTCCACACTTAAGGAAAGCCATTGCTTGTCTGTTTCAAATTCAGACATCCATCTGGACTGAACAGTGCACTGTAAAAAGAATCTGGCTTTGCTCCCTTACTTTTTTGCTTTGTTTTTTAAATAAAAAGCTTCATAGAACTGAAGTTTCAAAGCTGGGTGATATACTTTTTAAGTAAAACTTTATGCTTTGCTTTTGAAGCAAAAGCTATGCAGACTCTTAAGTGCAGAGGATCACATCACTAAAAAGTCTCATTGTACTGTCACCATCTGCAGCCGTGCAAGAAATAGGTAATGCATCCAGATTAGCAACAAGAGACAAAGAAGAAAGAGAGACCAACAATGAAGAGAAAAGAATTGATGATAAAATAAGAGCTTTTCATTGTCAGGAAAGTGGGAATCTTTATTAGCTGTACTCATTTTCAAATATGGTATGTGTAAGTGCAGAAAGCTTCTGACTATTGCTAATCAGCAAAGACAGGAAACAAAATGTAATTTGCATCTGTAAACACAGGAATGTAGAAATTGCCATGCGAAGTCAGTCTTGAGGTCTGTTTAGGTTCAACTGTCTGTGAGGGCCTCTTACATACTTCATGGAAGGAGGATGCTTACTGTGTACTGATCGGTAGCTGTACTGACTGTGCGCCTCTGAGACCAGTATGGATAAAGAAAAATCTATAATTAATATCTTTGTGTAGGTTGCTGTAATACAGGGAGTCAAACCCTTTATTATGTGGCCTCACTTCCTAGCAGGAGCATTGGACAGATACTTTTCCAGCATCTGTGAGTGCAGCAGCTAACATGAGTTAGGCCTGGTTAGGATAGCTATTAGCATAACCCCGTGAACTTTAGCCAGTTTTTAGTTTCAATAAATGTTGAAAAATTTAGGAAATATTTTGAGTAAGTAGAAGCAGATAAAATATGATCAATCACCTGTGTGCTCAAGTAAGTAGATAGCCAAACTATGCCAAAAATCTGCTAACCATCAAGAAGGGCAAAAGCACTAAAGAAATGTCCAGACTGTGGACACCACCAGCAGTGACAGCAAATGAAAAAACATCCGCATGATTTGAACAGATAAATCACCAAGTTATTCTCTACTCAATCCTACAACTAAGAACACTTGGTCGGAGAAAGCTGAGGTTAGACAAGGGCTTCTCCAAAGACTCCAGGGAGGGAAACCGCATGACCTTGCTCCAGCATCTGGGACCACCAGGGAACAAGGAAGAGCCCAGAGGACCCCACAGCCAGGATCCAGGACTGTGCTGGCCTGACTGTAAACAGAACACCCGACTGTTCTACAGGACTGTAGCATCTTTCCAGTGGAACAGGGAAGTCGTATAAAAAACCACTACTCAAACGTAGCCAACTTTTTTGCCTCACTGCTCCACCCGCCTCATAGCACAGGGAAGTTGTGCGATGTGTAAAACTGCATGTATCTGTAAATAAAGTGCTGTGGTACCCAAATTCATTTAGCCTCCACATTTTCATTGGGTCTTTAACCATGACACCAAGATGGCTGATCAAGATATTTTCCTCCTAAGCCTCCAAAACTCTTCTTTATTTTGCAGAATTCTAGTAATAATGTATTAACAGGTGCATATTGCCCTGACTTTCAAAGGCATGCATGCTCCTATATTGTACAAATCTAAAGTCCTTGTTATCACATATATACATACACATTGATAAGAATCAGTGTTATCTTTTCTGATTTCGTTAATACTTCATTGGGGGGCACTTGCATTTATGTAAATTCATTGCTGAATGAACACATTCCTTCAATTGCAGTATGTCCCTCAAAGTAGTGCCAATTATTACTGCATATGCAAATACTCCTGTGAATGTTAATGTCATTGAGGATAATTAGGGGGTTTTGTAATTGAAAACAACAGTCATAAAACATTTAAGAGGTGAATTAAGTCAATAATTTTTTCAAAAACAATCTGGTGTTATCATAATTCTCTGCTGCTTACAGAATAGAGAGAATCAAAAATCCAAGTGAAGGACTGCATTAAAAAAGGGAAAGAAAAACTACCCAGTCTTGTCTAAAAATTGGCAATATTTATTATTTTATGTTACATAGGTGATAAAAATTTTTCCAATTTGTATAATCTTTTGAAAAATCCAGTTGCATCAACTTCGACCAACCCTTCACATTAATAAAAAACCTAATACAATACTCATTAAAACCAAATTCTGTCTATTTCAGATAAACAGGTATACATCCCTATATACATCTAACTATGTAGAATGAACTTGATTTCCATCAGGTGAAATCAATGCTGTCTTGAAAAAACCAATTAATTTTTAAGTAAGATGATGTAGTCTATGACTGTTACTGGACCCAAAAATGCATCCCAGTTTCATTTCAGGTCTGGATGTACATATGGTCGTCTCCCGACTTCTTTGTAAGGTAGGATCTAACCTTCATCACCTTCCTCCAGCCCTAGGAGACCTTGCCAAGGTAATCTTGGTGCAGCAGTAAATGGTTCCGAAAGTTTCTGGTAGTACACCTGTACCATTTTAGAGTATACTCAGCTCCAATTTTAACATCTTCTATAACAAAATGTTTCCATAGTTATGGGGGTTTGTTTTTCTTCTTTCCTGAAGGATTGTTTTCAGCAGAGTGGGTTGAGATTTCTTTGTTGATCAATCAGAATGGATAAGAACCAGGACCCATGCTGCTGGAGGGCAACACAACAGTGATTCAGAACACCTCACTGACCTCAGCCTACAAAAAGTCGTTTGGCAGCACAGGTTGATAGAGAGTATTCTGAACATGAGGAGCTAACCCGCAGCACTGCAACACTTCGTAAAAATACATGCTTCGGGGTTCTGTATGTCCCAAATCAAAAGTTTAGTTTCTTATTGAAATAAATATTTTGTGTTATATTAAAGTACATTTCAGTATCTTTAGTATAATAATAACAAATATTAAAAAAACCAAACTAGGTTCCCTTTTCCTGCATAATTTTCTGGCTCCTCAGCTGAACTAAAAATCAGTTATTCACACAGTCCTACTTGCAAGTTCATTAAAAAAATTGGATTCCATAAAATCCATTCTATTTTCTATAATCCCCCTCTGATTGTCATTATTCTAGGCAGTCTAGTTTAAGTCTTCATTTATCAGGCTTTGAACAGCTATTCCATTATTTTGACTGGGGCCAAAGTTAGGCTGATGGGACTAGGGTTAATGGAAGTAGCAAGGTACATTGAGTAGTGCTGTATTTGTTTTTTTAATCAAGTTTATTTTTTACTTCATTTGGTGCTAAAATAAATAAAAATAGATTAATATAGCATTTTTCAGTGAAACCAAGGATAAAATTGTAGACAATTCAGATGTATCTGGAATAAAAAGAACAACATTTTTATGCAAGATTTTGTAGCCTACCATTGGGAATTTGGTAAAACTGTTCGCAAGTCTGAGGACTTTATCAAACTGAGTTGGAAGCTTCGAGTTATGCTTAATGATTCTATTCATCCAACCCACCTTTTAGTGTTTAAAAGTTGGACTTGAAGGACTGATACATATATTCCTGGCTTCCTTTCTAGCTACTCAGCCCAACCAAAAGCTATTTTATCCTGAGATATGTCATTTCATGCCCAGTATGAATTTTCACATGGCATGCCTCTTCTTCCTTACTGATTGTACAGAGAGCCTTGAGTCACTGACTCAGACATACATGTCTAATTTTTAGATGAGATGAAACCTAACCTAGGAGGTTACTTTTTCTTTTTTTTTCCTAAACTACTGTATAACTTTAATTATTCAGGTCTAGATAAAAAGAAGTACATCCATACCAGTATGCCTACAGTAGCCATGCATGATGATGGTGTCCAAAATTTTATCAGTTTACGTATAATATCATTTGTGCAATAATGTTTTTGAAAATACAGTATGTATGTGTGTGTAGCATATGTGCATTAAAGGTAGTTTATAAGTAATACTACTCTTTCAAAGAGAACTTGCAAACATCCTACTTATACATATTTATTTAAGGAAAACTCTGGTCTTTTTGAAGGAAAAGTGAAAAACATAGTTGATAGAGCAGATTGATTTGCTGTATTGGAAATCAGGGTTCAAAACTGATTTGCCTGTATATGACTGCTTTTTTCTTAATAACTTATGCTTAAAAATAATTTAAAAAGGAGAAGACTTAAAACAGCGGCTTTTACTTCAAGAGCAATACTGTGGTACATATTACACCACCAAAGCGTGGGAGCAAGCGGGAGTAACAATGTTCCTTACACCACTCAGTTCATTTAACCTTGTATATGGGTGGAGAAGGGTGTGTAATCAGTGTCACTGGAGGCCCATTTTCACATTAATGACAAGTAGTAACAGGAATTTTGTAGCTCTGTACATGCAATCTCACAACAACGAACTGTGCAGGCAAAGCCGAATGCTGCCAGTAAACAGACCCATTTGTGAGGCACGTAAAAACTGGTCAGTATGCACTTATTTCCATAAGAATAATTCTTTTACATTTGATTCAAATGTTGCTTTCAGTTCTTCTATCTTTTTCCTTCCTTGCTTCTCTGTCTCCTCCTGGCATTTTTTTTTCCTAAAATTGTTCTGTTTCTACATTCCACCTTCCTTTCATCTGACCTCTGCTTCTTTGCATCTCAAATAAACAAAACAGAAGAAGATCAAAGAAATCAACAACATTTTTAGTGAAGCTGGAAAAATTAATTTATAAGAGAGAGATTCAGTTTAAATAGCATGCAACTAGCAGGATGAGGAGATGAGTTAACTCTGTATAAATTTCTAAACAGGAAAGAGTAAGGAATTCCGGAGTAAGATCCAGCAAGTAAATGCATATGTGAAGCATGACTACAACCAGCACAGAGCTTAGGAAGACAATCTTGCTGGAGAACAGAATAAAGGGGATCTGGAAATTCAAAGCGTACTGAGTGGGAAGCATGTTGGATTCAGACTGGTGAGTTAGAAGCAAGCACATGCAGGTGTTTCAGGCATCCACAGGTGTTCTCGTATCATGTAGAACAGAGTAATATCTCTTAATTTAAAAATTTGGCTAGAACAAAAGTAAATTGCACAACTCTATGGCAATTTTTTGTAAATTTACTATAAATTATGACACAAAATAGTTCACCAAGTATCTTTTATTTTATACACCTTTGACTACCATTTTTTCTTAGCTATTTTTCATAGCTACTGAATACAGTTATTCACCTTTTCAGTTATATGTCTTCTAATCTTTTTATCACGTTTTTCATTCCAGTCTAACTGTTCCTCCCCTTGAACTCACAGACTATTCCAGTTCTTAACTGCACTTACTTCATGCTTCCTCTCAGGCCACACTGTGTGAGCCACTATTCCATCTTTCTGTCAATTTACTATCTGCCAACAGCAGGAATCTCTCTGCCATCCCTTCCTCCTAAGACTCACTTTTTCTCACTCAGAGTTAAAAGAATGGAGAAGGTAGCTCTGAACAAAATTCTGGAAAACTTTGGCACTGCTGTCTTTTTTGGATGTAGTGCAAAAAGGATGGCATGTATAAGGGAAAAAAATGGGCCATGATAATGGGAAATGCTTCATGACAGTGAAACAGCTGGGTTTGAAAAGGTAAGAAAAGAGACCATAGACAACTTTGAATCAAATTATTTCACAGGTTTCTTACTTGAAAAGAAGTGTGTCAAATCATTTTCAAACTATATAGCTTGAGTATCATTGAAAAGACAGTAGGAGTCAGCCTACATTCATAAACATGACAATGATTTTAGGTGCTTCAGTTCTGAACTGCTCAACAATGTACCCTAAAGGGAACTGCATTCAAGTAAACATTTAATATCCAGCCATGGAGCTACAATTCCTTTATATTCTTCAGCTGGGTTTTCAAAAACAGAAATACCAAAACTTCCTGGAGTTCTGTCTAAAGTTTATGTAAAAATATAAGATCTAATGTCCTATATGTATATATGAGCTTTAGTTGTCAAAGTGTATTTCATCTCTATTATTATGTGTCAATATAACTTCTCTGAAAAAAAGCCAATAAATAAATAAAGCATGTAATCAATTTTTCTTAAACTTTGTTAGGTTGTTTAGTGTATTTAACTATAAAGCTGATGAGTTATAATGAAACTGTAGGGTTGGTTTCAGTTCAATATTAATTGCCTGGCATGTTTCTCGTAAGTTAAATTAGATTTCAGTATTGGCTGATAATGAAAAAATGGATCGCAATAATAACAACAAGAAAGGCATTATGATAACATTAATTATGATAATCTTCATGTCTGCCAGTATTAAAATCTAATGATAACATTAATTATTATAATCTTCATGTCTGCCAGTATTAAAATCATGCAATGGTATCAAAGTGCTACCATATTAAGGTCAGCTTTATTCTCTTCCAGTAGTCTTTGTAACATTAAATTTAAAGCAGTGGAAAGTAACAGTGAAAGAGCATGTCTCATGCACATAGAATGTTTTTCAACTAACAGGTAGGTGGAGATGAAAAAGTGACTAATACATATTTCCTGAGCATTTTAATACTTAATGAATTACTCTGCAAAAGAAAATGTAAGAGAGAAACTCTTCCAAGCTGCAGTTCTCCTGTCCATAGCCTCTGAGTTACTCAGACTAATTTAAGTCTCATTGTGCAGCATATTTGTTTAGGAAATAAGAGTACTAAGGTGCTCTTTAAACTAATTGCTTTTACAGAACACAGAAATTTTATCTGAGTAACATAATGAAGCTTTATGAGGTAAATCAAACTGAGACTGCAACAGAGGAAAAAAAATCTAGTCACAAGAAATGCCATAGGGAACTGGCTGAAGTGCTAGACATGATCTAAACTACTACAAATGGAACTGTTGCAGCACTATCTGAATGTCTAGAACAAGATAAACAGAGGAGAGCATATAACTTGACTCTCACTATGGCTTTTGAGCCAAACTACCTTCTATCTGTTGTTGATCCTATTTCTTTTCTTAAATGGCTCTCTAACACGTGAATTTTGCTTCAAGCTACTCTACAGAGAGCACAAAAACAAGGAGTCGTCAAACGTGGAAATAAAATTTCTTCTTTTTTTGGATGCTGGGTGCCTTCGTGGAATCAGTACCAGAATTCTTTCTAATTCTGGGTCCTTCATTTTGTGGGCAAAGGAATCCATCCATTACTCAAGTTTAGTAGACCCATAGGTGACAGAGATATAACACTGGTATGTGTCTTTTTCCCTTTGATATTAATGGAGCTGATGGGTACCAGCAGAAAGCATACTATGTCCTTCCTCGGGCTCCTCAGGTACAACTGCAAAGTGGAGCTCCACCGGTAAGGCACAAGTGAGCCCCTGTTGAGGATATTTAGCATATTTAGAGTAAAAGTTTTTTTAAAAAACAGGTTTCTTGCCACAATACCATCCAGTAACCATTAGATACCCACAGTGCAATACTGGATTCAACTTTAACATATAAATGTAGTATAATTACAATTTATGCAATATTATAAAACACAAATACATCATATATGAGCAAGGTATACTCATTTTCATGTTTCACATAGGTTAACTGTATGACAAAAGCAAATTGGTTGTAAAATAATACTACAATTTAGCAAGCTATGAAGATCTCTCCTTTAAATATCAGCTTAAAGAAAAAGAAGATACTGCTTTCTTATTTCAGTAAAAAAGGACACAGTACTGCTCTAAGATCTTTTGTTCTGAAACGGTTCTGGTCCTTTATTGCTTTTAGTTAAACTCACTGTTAAGTGCAATTTAAATGTATGATGTTCCATTGTACTTGTATTTACAGTACACAAATACAAATAAAATTACCACAAATTGGTGAACAATCAATTAGATTAATTTCAGGGACATTTCACCACTAAATGCTGTTTTCCTGCCAACATCGACATGAAGTATTTAATTCTAAATGACACCACCTGCTCCTACCTATAAGTGAAATGAAAAAGCTGCCACCAAGCATGTTGGGAACTAACTTGCATCCTTCCCTTTAACCAAGCATTCCGCCATAACATTGGAAGCCTGCAATCTCATGGGATGAAAAATATCATTGTAGTATATGTCTGCAATTCAATTTCGAACCCTCATTGTTACGTGACTTAACACATTTTATCTTTACTATTTTTCTTTAGCTGCCAGGTGAGTCACCAACTACTTGAAGCAACAACATACTAGATAAATGCCAGCACTCCATTCTGAGAAGGACAGTACAGTTAAACAAACAGTTATAAATGAAGGCTCCCCTGATTTTAGTTGGTTTTAATTTCAAGGCCTATACTCAAACTTTCCTTCTCAGAAATATGAGACTGCAAGGACACTAATGCAAGAGAAAAGACATTTTAAGAGTTAAAAAAACATACTGTTCAAAAAACACACAGGAACTTGCTCATACAAATGACTTCTTCTTTGCATAGCAAATGTAGCATTGGGCAACAATGTGTAAAGCTAGTTTCAGGAGACACTTTCTCTACCCCTGTGGTTGGATGTTCCCTTTTCCCCTAACAAACTGCTAATAAAACAGTAAAATCCACTCCACTGCTGTACATATTGTTTTATGTCCTTAATGTCACATTTGATAGCCAGACTAAGTTTTATCATCACATATAGAACTGCCTTAGCAAAAGAAAAAGTCATCATACAACATGATAGAAAATAGCAAGATAACAACCCTTTCACCTTATGATTACTGGCAAGAAAAGTCATAGTGATGTTTTGCAACAAGCCTTCAAAGCCTGTTTATATCTGGCACTCCTTGATGAAGTGGCTACAAATACTTTACCAACTACAGCAGTCATTCGCACTGCTAAAGTTCCTCATCCAAACAACTGCAACAAATTTAGCAGGTATGCTGCATGTTTAAACATCACACGTCCCAGGTTTTATGCCCACTATTTGTTCATGTACACAGTATGTGTTTCTGATAAACTCCTAGCCCTTTGTGTCATATACATCATGCTGTTCTGCACTGAAGTGAATGGGAAGAAGGGCAAAAAGTATCACCCGCTGAGGAATCAGAAGAGCAGGAATACCACCTTCTGCTTTTCCTGAAACAAATCACAGTCTCCTCTGTGAAGGCTGGGTTCGCTCCCTACATGTGCTGCATTTTCAAATTCGTGCCATTAAAGGTGTTATCTGCTGTCTCAGTACAGTCTCCTGTTAAAATATTTGTAAAATCAACAGTTGTTTTCCCCAAGACAATTAGTACCAGACAGAGTCAAAGAGTCTTAAACCTGACCATTTATATGCTGCACAGTATTATCCTATGTGAATATTTCCATAGACATACTGCTTTGTTGGGTATATAGCAATGACCCTGTCTTTTGCTGCTGTGTAACCAAAAACTAACAAAAGACCAAATTTTCGTTGCCTCAGCACTTCTTCAGAAAAACTTATTCACGAATAAAGTAATAGCAAAAGCAGGACAAAAAATTTCACTTAGCAAGTTGACTCCGAAATCATAGGGTTTTTTTTTTTTAATGTATAAGCAGGCTTTCATAAATATGACTTAAATGCATAGGGTTCTCCCAGCAGAAATCACAGTACTAGCTCACTCACTAAAAGTTCTTCCTAAAGGTACAGAAGACATCTATGTTCCTAGACTGTGATTCCCAATGGTCAATGTGCTGAGCACAAAAAATCTAAATCACAGGCAGGAAAAGGCAAAGAAGGTATGGTGGGAGTTCTGCCTCCTGCATGAAACAGAGCAGCCTTTCCATGTCACACATCTGAGACTCCATGCCTGAATTCCTGTGTTTTAAAGCTCAGTTTTAATCCACTTCTCCTATTTCCATGCAAGCTTTTATTTTTCTGGCTGTGCAGAGGCCCAGCTTCAGCAGGAGGGACAGACAGTGAGCGCCTTTGCCCAGAGTAGCTCATAGCTCAGCAGTTAAGACACTCACAAGACGTAGAACCAAAGTATTCAAATCTAGTCAGGCTGAAGAGAGCCTTGAAACCATTGATAGGTGTCTATCCTAAGTAAGACATGCTCTGACCTTTTGAAAAATCAGGAAAATCAGAAATTCTTGAAGCCCTAGACAAAAGGAAGCATAGCTTTATGTCTCCAAGGAAGTTTTTGAACAAAGAAACAGGCACCTGTAGAGTCTTAAGCATCCAAGCTGTTTAAAGGAGTCTCTTAAATCTTTCTCCTCCACTCTTACAGCATCTAAACACATTGAATATCTGGCAGTGGCCAGAAAATACCCTCAGGAAAAGCCTAATGTTCACCATTGTGCCATAAAAACTGTAAATTATTTTATCATTCAGTTTGTCAAGAGGACAGATGCTGCTATAAACAAATACGCACTGAAGCACCACCAAACTTGTAGAACATTTGGGATTAGGAATAATTCAGGAATTTGTACCATTAAAGACATTTTATCATTAAGCAGAAGTTGCACAGTCTCTTGAGACCGTGCGTATGCACTGCCTGTATCTCTCCCTTAACAATCACTGACAAAGTACTAGAGTGCTGGTGCATTACATAGAGTTCATCTACAGTTGCAAGAGGCAAAAAAAAGCTCAGGGAAGTCAAATACTGAAATCACAGAAACATGGTATTAGGTTTGAAGAGGTGGGGGACTTGAAAACTGATAGCTCATAATTCAGGGTCAGGCACTTCTTATTTTTAACCTACGGGCTGAAATTCTACTTCATGTCATGGAAAAGATGAATAGTTCCTTCAGGGGGTACCTAAAAGTTGTTTACTGTTCTTATCACTTTTCCACAGTTAATACTCACAGCACATAATATATTACCTAGCAGTCTAGAATTATTGCTTTGCAGCAATTTTATAGTGCTGACTTCAAAAGAAAACATGATACATGCCACATAGAGGATGAATGATGACAATGACAAGTATAAGATATAATAGTGGTATTTTGAACTACAAAAAGTTGTAATCTATTCTCTTTTGTCCTGCACTTGTCAATAATATATGAAGGCCTCTTTAGTAACAGCTGGTTCTCACTATAGAAGGTATTTTAATGGACCCCCCCCCCCCCCATACTTTAAAGCACTTCATTGTTTTAAATATACTTATGCCGAAGACATGCAAAAAATGGGCATATAGACCCATTAATTGACCTTTTAAGGTCCAATCGAAAATCTATATCAGACCAGGACAATGAGTGCAGTTTTTTCAATTCCTATTTTGGAGCTTTCTTTCATCTGCCTTTACTGTTTGATACTTGTCTCATTTTCCCACTTCTTACTTTTCAGCTTAGAATTTGTCTTTCTCTGAAAGCAATTACAAAAAGATGCAATTATGTGAAATGATTGCAACCAGCTTCACAACTTAGAAATTCAAATGCTGAAGTTGTTCTCCCAGTGAATTTCACCTACTGAGGTACCTCCAACACTAAAGACTAAAACTCTGTTTAAAAGAGCCGAAGTCTTTCACCTCTCCAAACTCTTTTTTTGAAAGAGCAGTCAAAAGGCAGCCAAAATTCAATGTCTTACCTAATTTGAATCTTCATCAACATTCTATGCCATGCATTGTGCCAAATAACACTGCATGGAAAGAATTTCATGTTGATAGTAAGAAAAGAAAAGCAATTAATCATCCCCTGTATGAAATGTTTTGCAGTCACTGTCATGTGCAATTTCATCAGCTGTACTGAAGCCAAAGTACATTCTGAATTTCACACTCCAGGGCAGGAAATGAAGAACCTATACGGCTGTCTGGATTATGATGAGCTGTATTCTGATCCTTTGTGTTCCAGTAAAGGTTTTAAAACTATTACACTAATATAAACCAACCATTCCTGATTATCAGTTTCATAGTTTGCAGCAATTTCAAACGTGTGTTGATAAAGCACTGGAGAATCTGGGAGGGGATTTTCTGATGGCAGGTGTAGTCAGATTGCCATGTTTCTGATATCTCTGGTTTATAGGCTTGTTTTCCATTAGGAACAACATCTAGTAACTTGAGTAAGTAGGGTAGGATATTTTCAGACTTGACAGAAAAATCCATACAAAGTCAGATAAACTACAGGCTGTGTTAACCAATATCACTGATCACCACTATTTACATGTCTTCTGCCTTATGTGTGTTATAAAAGAATAAACCTAAATAACATTTGAACAAGTAAAAATAACACTGATAAGTATAGCTAAAGTACGTGTACAGGTGTCCTGTTAAGACTAATTTTTTCTAAGCAGAACAGATCATTGTATTATCTTTTTTTTTCTCTCCTCTGAAAGACTTATACAGACCTATGAACAGAAATGGGCAGCTTTTTAAAATATCTATCAATTCATGAGCCTAAATGAAATATCAGTATCTAAGGTAACTGCATTGTTATGTGTATATTAAGTTCACTAACTAATTCACAGTTAGCAAACTCTTATAGAAAGCTGTACTTGAAAATTGGGAGTTTAGAATTTACAGAAAAATTTCCGATTTTTTAGGAACAAAAGGCTTAATTTAGGGATATGATATTCAGGCAAATAAGGAGTCAAACCTTACCTCCATTCCAGTAATTTACACAAACTTAATGTATGACACTGCCTGTCCTAAATGCGTATTGAAAACATACAAGAGAAGAAGGCAAAATACCCCTGAAACAGAAGTCATGGAGCTGAGAGTGAGAGGACACACTGGTTTGACAGCACCAAAAGGAGATTTTGACTAGAGCCGCAATAAGATAGGCAGGTGGAAAAGACACCACAATTGGGACAGGTCTCTCAGGACTGTAATTACATCAAGAACCTCAAAGTAATTTGGGACTGGGGAATATGAAATGTGTTAGAACTTGTCGTTTCATAAAGCCACTTCTTATTTTCCTATTATTTCTAATTTCTGTCATTTTCTATTTTCTGTTGTGCCTTCTAGTTCTGGACTACAAATTTCTACCTGCCTGTTTCATGCAGGCGTTTATACCTGCATATGAAAAAAGAAAATATTTCTCCAGAGATGCACAATCCATATGCATGTATTTCACAGAGGCAACTTTACACAAATGCCTGATCATGAACTAAAACCCTTTTTGAACTATGCTGGGAATATATGCATATCAAAACTGTATTCACAGATGAGAGGTTTTTCCCCAAAATATTGTTGATCCTTGTTAACTAGCTTGCTGTCACTTTCCTGGTAGCCACAGTACAATCACTGGTTCTTACAAAACACTAAAGACACTTCGTGAATGTGGGCATTGTGGACTCTTGGAAGTCAGCGGCAGAGCAGATCAGGGGACTGGACTTGGAGAAGACCATGACTTCTTTCTAGCCCTTTTGCCATGCTTTTTGTTAACTGAAGACAGGGTAGGAGGGCTGAGGATGATGTACATGCACGTGTGATCCAAACATCCTGTTGGGATGTGACTGGGCATGCACCCAACCCTATGATCTGGAAATAGCTGGCATCCCACGTTCATTAAGTGGCTGCCAGCATTCAGCCCTTCTGTTGTCTAAACCTGTCCAGATTATATCTGTCTCACATGGTGCTTAAAATGCCAGTGGCATCAGGAGTGAGGCTATGCTGGTGTTAATCCTAGTAAGCTGTTTCAGAACTATGGATGATATGAAACTGATAATGACTAAAAAAAAAAATAAATTCAGAGGAACTTAATATAGGTAGGTGAAGGAGAAGCATGATGAGAGATAAAATTCAGTTTTGACACAGGCACAATATTGCCCATCGGAAGGAACGATGTAAAGTACTCATACACAGTGCCTAGTTCTAGCAACTGTAATTACTCACAGAAAATACAAATGCAATGTAATAAAAAGTAAAAAAACGGCCTGCTGAACTCCTACTACTGACAAGAACATAGAAACAAACAAGCCTGTATGTCCTCAGAGAATAGTTTAAGTCACTGTACTAAGAAACAGACTACATTTTTAATGCACTAGGCGAATGTATTTGATTTCAAAATTGCTATACAGCCACAAGGACAAAAAGACACAATTTTACAGGTCTATACACCACAACAAAATGTCTCCTTAGCTCAAGTAGTAGCTAATCAATGTTGAAATGTTACTGGTGTAGTGTATAAAAATAATTGCATTATGAAAGGGTGAATCCTGCCTTGTTTATAATGGTGTCATCTCCTGTCTGGTCTCCTTATCAAGTAGCCACCATTTCCATTTAAGTACAATGATGTTATGAAAGACAGCGAAAGGGCCTATTGATTTCCAAATAGTAGCACAGCAATAATCCACTGTGAGGTCTATGGTTTTATTTGCTAATTCAAGTTAAAATGAAGATACATACATAATGGCATACCTGCTGAGAATGAAAAATTGCTCATAGGATTAGAAAAATCAACTTTCAATTGTAAAGAAAAAAAAAAACAACACAAGAAGACAGGAAATCAGTAACATATAATTTTCATAATGCTTTCAAAATCTATTTCCTTTGTCTCACAGCTACTTCAGACTGCAACATTTTAAAAAAAAGTCTGCATGTCCTAAGTAAAACATTCTGAATACACATTACATGTTTTCGAGATGCCTTTTATCAAATCTTATCTAAGCATCTTTTCTGTCTCTGGGCTAGATCTGCAATAAAGCAATGTTAAAGGACCTTTTTCTCATACAATTTTTTCAACTTGCTATAATTTTTTTTGTTTTCTAATGGAGCAAAAAAATATAGGTAAAGTCCACAGGGCACTTCCCACATCCAACCTACTCACTCCCAAATCCCCAGTGAAATTATACAGCTTCTGTGGATTGTAGAGCGAGACATATTTCTCATCTAACAAATGCAAGCTTGCCAAAAGTGCAGTCATAATATCTGCAGACTTGCAGAGTTTCTGTGTGTTACCATGGACTACCTATAAATTTCATCATTTTTGTGAAGCTTAATCCCACTTCTAGACTTGTGACTCTGTATGCATTTTTTCAAACTTTATTTTCCTTTTAAACTCTTCAGTTGGGACATTTGATTATTTCATACTCTTCCATACAGCTAACTAGTACTCATCCAGGCAAAAATATTTCCTCCATGTGTTTCCCATGAGCTATTAAAGAAGCATAAGATGCCATGTCACTGTAATTACTATTAAAACATAGAGTTTTCTTTTAGTTACCTATCAAGTGGAGTGCACTGTAAAAGAAAACAATGACAACAACAACAACAATAACAACAAAGGTTTCTTAACTTAAGTACAACTTCTTGCTCAGTGTTGCAGGAGCATTTGTGTGTAGTGTTTTCCTACAGCCATATAAATGTAAGCAAAGAATCCTCAGCTGTGCCTGGACAACACAACTACGGCAGAAAAATCTATTCCACTGTGTTCAGCATGGTGTATTATGAGAAGGAATTTGAGATAAGCAAAATTTCCAGTTGTAGAGATTTGGATTGTCTCGGATGTGTGTACAAGTACAGAGCTTCCCTGAAACTTAACTAAATAAACCAGTCCATGGAATCTAATTCTGCAGAGGAAATCTCACAAGGATACGTAGCTTTTCAAAGCTGTATGACTTGACTTCTTGCAGTACAGCCATAAAAGCTGAGAATAGCCTTACAAGCAGGACCCTTCAGAACTTTTGGTACTAGTTAGAATCGAGACTGTGAATCAGAAAATGTAAAAAAATAACATGAATGCATCTGAACTTTTTTGAACTACACAGAAGATTCCTTGCAATTTTATTTTGCATCTGGGGAAATATTCATGTAGTTTCTGTTCTCACCATATTGGTATACACTCACACTTACACAACTAAATCCCAGTTTTGGAATAAATTCTGACAAACAAACCTGAGTTTGTAGATCTATTGTACATTAGTAGTAGTGTTAGTCTAAAAACAGTTAGTCTAAAAACCAAATCTCTTTCTGTCTTGGCGATTTCTATGTCTCTCTTCATGTAAAAAGAATGCTATATTGACAAAAGTATGAAATGTCCTTATGAAATGGAAAGATTACAGCAAGACCAGTCTGAATATGACAGTATTGTTAATATTATGCCAAAAAGTCATGATTCAGATAATGAAAATCAATTATTAGTTCCTATATAACAGTACATTGTATTCGCCTTCTGGTTTTTGAACTGTATTTCCAACTCCTTCACTAATTATGAGTGCTGTAGCTTTCCTCTTGATATATTTTATTGCAGATCTGTGAATTCCCTCTTCTTTGTCTATATTTCTGTGGTAATATATATATAATGAAGTAAAGAAAATAGTACTAAAGTAATACAGATCAGGTTCTACAATGTTGCATATACTATATGTAGCCTCAAAATGAAAATTAGTCTGTGGTCGTAAATTAGACACTATATTCAACTAAACATGCAGACTGATTTTATCACAGAATCACAGAATCACAGAATAGTAGGGGTTGGAAGGGACCTCTGTGGGTCATCTAGTCCAACCCTCCTGCCGAAGCAGGGTCACCTACAGCAGGCTGCACAGGAACTTGTCCAGGCGGCTCTTGAATATCTCCAGAGAAGGAGACTCCACAACCTCCCTGGGCAGCCTGTTCCAGTGCTCCATCACCCTCAGAGGGAAGAAGTTCTTCCTCATGTTCAGACGGAACTTCCTGTGCTTCACTTTGTGCCCATTGCCCTTTGTCCTGTCACTGGGCACCACTGAAAAGAGCTTGGCCCCATCCTCCTGACACCCACCCTTCAGATATTTGTAAGCATTTATTAGGTCCCCTCGCAGCCTTCTCTTCTTCAGGCTGAACAAGCCCAGCTCCCTCAACCTCTCCTCGTAGGAGAGATGTTCCAGTCCCCTCATCATCCTTGTAGCCCTCTGCTGGACTCTCTCCAGTAGCTCTTCATCTTTCTTGAACTGGGGAGCCCAGAACTGGACATAGTACTCCAGATGAGGCCTCACCAGGGCAGTGTAGAGGGGAAGGAGAACCTCCCTCGTCCTGCTGGCCACACTCTTCTTGATGCACCCCAGGATTCCATTGGATTTCTTGGCAGCCAGGGCACACTGCTGGCTCATGGTTAACCTGTCGTCCACCAGGACACCCAGGTCCCTCTCCGCAGAACTGCTCTCCAGCAGGTCCACCCCAAGCCTGTACTGGTGCATGGGGTTGTTCCTCCCCAGGTGCAGGACCCTGTATTTGCCTTTGTTGAACCTCATCAGGTTCCTCTCTGCCCAGCTTTCCAGCCTATCCAGGTCACGCTGAATGGCAGCACAGCCTTCCGGTGTGTCTACCACCCCTCCCAGTTTGGTGTCATCAGCAAACTTGCTGAGGGTACATTCTAACTCTTCATCCAGGTCGTTGATGAAGAAGTTAAACAAGGCTGGGCCCAGTACTGACCCCTGAGGGACACCACTTGTTACCAGCCTCCAATTAGACTCAGCGCCGGTGATGACAACCCTCTGAGTTCTGCCATTCAGCCCAGTTCTCAATCCACCTCACCGACCACTCATCCAGCCCATACTTCCTGAGCTTCCCTAGGAGGATATAATGGGAGACTGTGTTGAAAGCCTTGCTGAAGTCAAGGTAGACAACATCTACGGCTCTCCCTTCGTCTACCCAGCCAGTCATGTCATCGTAGAAAGCTATCAGATTGGTCAGGCATGATTTCCCCTTGGTGAAGCCATGCTGACTACTCCTGATAACCTTTTCTTCCACTATCAGCTCCTTCGAATTCTTTTCCTATAAATTCTATTTGACATATTTAACTCTAACAATGTATATTTAGTCATTGGTTATATATCCTCTTCTGCTTCCATTTTAAAGCTGAGTTTAATTTTTTATTTTCTTACTATTCTGCATCTGCCTTTGCAGTTTGTCTTTGGTGATGCAACTTTGGGGAATCAAGTATCATCTGAGGTGTAATTGATACACTGTAATTTCTCTCTCATACAGTTAATGAAGAAAACAGAAATAGGCTGGGGGGGATCAAATCTTGTTTTCTTCAAAGTCTTGTTACCTTTTAGAAATGTGATAAAGTTATATGTGACAGCATCAAAACCAGTTTTTAAATGAAAAGTTTGATAAAATTATGCATTTGGTACTTCTCCTCTTGATATATGTGTAATACATACTACTTCATTCCTTCGTAAGTGAATCTGAACATGAATCAACATCAATCACAACCTAGATTTACCAAAACACTTCTCCACTGTGAACATTAACAGAGTTGCATTTATGGGCAGATAACAGAAATAACACACTCGTGATCGAGACCTTACATTACCATTATCTCTACATAAACATATTTGAACTATTTGCAAACAAAACTGAATTAATGCAAGCTTATATTTCCTTTTCAATTTCCATTTAATCCATTTCTATTTACCATTCACCTAGTACTTTTATGCTGAATCTACATAGTACAGTGGCATCAGTGACACAGACCGTTTCAATGAATCTTTCTAAACACCTTCTAACCATGGACCATTACCAGTTTTAAATTGCAATGCATTCTCAGGATGTACTCGTTATTATATTCATGTACAGGTATCTTTAGCAACCACTTCAAAGGTCAGTTCTCATGCCTATGGAAACAAATTAAATGAAAATATTAAAATTAATTAACATGTATTAATTTTAGTGTGTCAGCCTACTGTTAAAAAACAGAATTGCTACATTGTCATGCTTTTTGAAAGATATTATAGAATCATAGAATCATAGAAAGTTTTGGGTCGGAAGGGACCCCTAGAGGTCATCTAGTCCAACCCCCCTGCAGTGAGCAGGGACACCGCTAACTAGATCAGGTTGCTCAGAGCCCTGTCCAACCTGGTCTTGAATGTTTCCAGGGATGGGGCCTCCACTACCTCTCTGGGCAACCCGTTCCAGTGTTTCACAACCCTCACTGTAAAGAATTTCTTCCTTATATCCAGCCTAAACCTACCCTGTTTTAGCTTAAAACCATTACCCCTCGTCCTGTCACTGCTGTCTCTACTAAAAAGATTGTCCCCATCTTTCCTATAGGCTGCCTTTAAGTACTTCAAGGCTGCAATCAGGTCTCCCCGCAGCCTTCTCCAGGCTGAACAAGCCCAACTCTCTCAGCCTGTCCTCATAGGAGAGGTGCTTTTTGTAGCCCTCCTTTGGACCCGCTCCAACAGTTCCACGGCCTTCTTGTGCTGAGGGCTCCAGAGCTGAACGCAGTACTCCAGGTGAGGTCTCACCAGAGCAGAGTAGAGGGGCAGAATCCCCTCCCTCGACCTGCTGGCCACGCTTCTCTTGATGCAGCTCAGGACACGGTTGGCCCTCTGGGCTGCCAGCGCACATTGCCGGCTCGTGTCCAGCCTTTTGTCTATCAGTACCCCCAAGTGCCTCTCAACAGGGCTGCTCTCAATCCTTTCATCCCCCAGCCTGTACTGATAGCAGGGATTACCCCGACCCAGGTGTAGGACCTTGCACTTGGCCTTGTTAAACCTCATGAGGTTCACACAGGCCCACCTCTCCATCTGTGAACCATATTTCTTTATGGGATTTCCCTTCATGATGCTGATACTTTTTTCCATTTGTTGATATAATTCACTGTTTTCTGTCAGCTAGTACTTTGACGTAACCAGCAAAAATTAATGGGAATAAAATACCTGGAACATGAGGAGCTGTGTCACAGTGGGATGCATTGATCAATAACGAAGCTTGTAAGCACAATATTCTTAATAGCTGTTCTAAATTTCTGAACCTCACTCTCTGAGATATTTACATAGAATTAACCTGCAGAATGTTAAAAACATGTGAATGGTCCATATTCTGTTTCAGATCTCATTTGAACAATGAAATCCAGGATTGTGACTAGTCAGATAATAAAGCTTGTCTCTTAGGTATGGATAGTAGGAAAGATGCAGACTTTGCTCCCAAAACTAAACAAACATTTCCACTTATTGTAAAAATGGAGTTGTAATGAATGAAACATAAGTAACATGCCCAGTAGATCAAAGTCTGACATTTGGATGATTGTGCAGCACACTATCACTCTATCTTAGCCTGCTAACTTTACTCATACAGTTTCACAGACAAGTACCTTGAACAGCTTGGCTTGCAGACAGACAGAAGAAATATGAACAGTGCAGAAATAGACAGCATCCCAGAGGGCGGAAAACAGACATGCAGAAAAGGACTCTTTAAAGGATGTCTGAACCAACCTGTTTTTCACTTGCACAGGGTAAAATACTAGTCATTTCCTTTGTCTGTGCTAGGGGTGGAGAAAATCGCAACTTCATGAATCACACGATTAAAAAAAACAACTCTGACTATACCATAAATAACACTGCTGGATTAAAAATATTAACTCAAGACCATTAGTAAATTTTTGTGTCAAGACTGCAATTAATGAAATATACACTATTTAGCCATCAAAGAAAAGTGATATAAATTTTATTTTAAAATAGCCACATTTTTTTCTGAGAATATCTTGGACAATTTCAATCTTTGGAAAATTGTATTGCTAACCTTGGACAGACTTTTCCTTTAAAACATAGGCACTATTCTCTTCTGGACATAAATAGAACTATCATTGTCAGGCTAAAACATCTATGATCAGGTCAAGTGGGATGTGGAAGAGTTTCACTGAACTGAAATATTTAAGACAAAGTGAATTTTTAATTTTCTAGTTTGTCCTCAGTATAAGTAGATATTTTTTCTTTCAAAATTCTTTTAATTTTTGGTAGACTAATACCAATGACAAAATGAAAGCAGAATAATGTGGGAAACAGAAGTTTAAGAAACATGAGGGTAAATATGGGCTTTATGCTACCATCTTCATACTTTAAAGGGACATAAGAGGGGAGGTGGCTACATATTTTGAACCCCACAGAATGAAAAGCAGTAATAAAGAGGGGACAATGATCCAGGCTACATTATAAGAAAGAATTACAGTTAGCCTAGATTAATATAGCATTCTATCTTTAAGAAATGTGCCGATATCAATCCCCAGTGAACAACTAAGAATATCCTAGATTAAAGAATATAATTCCTGGACAACAGGAATAAGAAAAAAAATCATTAAAAGACAAAATGGAACACATCTAGGCAATGACCCCCGACCCTCTGTGGAATAACAAATTCAGGCCTTCAGTATTTTCTTTTGTGATAAACGAGTTTTATCATTTGCCGACATAGACTCTGTTGGCTCTATATGAAATTACTTTGCCAATAATAAATCACAGGTTGTTGCTAACATTTGAATAGAAATGTTCTGGGTTGCTAGGCAGTGTTCAGTAACACACAGTGAAAAGTATAAAATTTCTTTGATATGTCATATTAGTTGTCTTAATAAGTCCCTGCCTACAGGGAGTATATGATTGATTGCCCCCTTGCAAGTTTATGAGAAGTATCTGGAGCACCTACAATGTGGAGTTCAGCAAAAGCATTAGGATTACAACACAAGTTAGACACCTGACACTTTCAAGATGTGTATATATGGCTGCATGTCATCTTGAATCAGACTGTCCTCCTGGCATCTGCGGCTCATTCAAGCATTCTTGGCTTGTTTCAGAAATATCTATCAAAAAAAATCCTTATTGATGCAGTGGTTGAGAAGATACTCTCTTTCAGTGTCCTGACTGGGATGGATATATCAGGCTCAAGTCCTCACACAGAGCACATGCTATAAGAAGCACACAGATTTCAAACACATTTGTTTGCATCTCAGATAACTTTAGGGTAGAATGCAAGTCCTGCAAGTCAGGAGCCACAAAACTCCTGAGAAGATTGTTGACAGATACAACATTGAAGAAAATTGCCATCATTTTGTATCTGAAACAGATCTTTATTAAGACTCTTTCAGGGCTCCCCTTTTTCTTAAAAATAAAGAAATCACTGAGACTAAAGAAACTTCTTCCCCTGAAGTTTAATAAAATCTCTTCTATCAAACCTAAAGTAAAAACAACTTTCAAATCTAAAAGGCTTTCATGAAAACAAAGATATGAGATGTTGTGAGATAAAAAAGTATTGCTGGGTTGCTACCATACATAACTTTGGCTATTGCAACTCAGCACCGACTGAAATGTACTCGGCTCCTTTGACCCCTATTTCACTGCCTCAGTAAAGCCTCTTAAGCTCTACTTTGCTCAAGAAAAGGTGTTATAAGCTTCAATACAAAGAAGGTCTGGAGGACTGTCTCATTGCGACATGGACAGAGCTTAATACATGCAGAACACAGCAGTGAGATCCACATTGAAAGAAGACTTTTAAATAAAAATTAATTTCAAAGAGCTGGAACATTTAATTGTGACTGACACATAAAAAAGAAGTTGTGATTATTTTTCTTTGATGCGTTAAGGCTAAGCTTAAATGAACATTCTTAGCATGTGCAGAGCAATTAACATTACACTGCCACATACACAAATAAGAAAGTAATGCTTCCATTAATATATTGATAAATAGACCCAGTTTTAGAAGATCCTAACACCAGCTCTCAGACAAAGTTAAAACTTTAATTTTCTTGAAATCAAAATAATTTTAATGTGATTTCTTTTGAAATTTTACTTTTCAAGAAAAGTTGCAGGATCTGACCATAAAATTACATTGCAATAAATCCAGGAAGAAACATATGACAGATTTAAAAACACTCAAACAAGCACAGCTACTACATATTTAACTATACTCCCCCGGATCATTTTAACAGAAGCACCTATTCCGTATGTAAGATTTGTTTTCTAAAATGCAAACAACCCTCCCTGTACTACACATAGCTGTCTAACAGTCTAATTTTCAAATTGCGATTTGATAAGATGCAGTTGTACATTTTCACTTTAACTATTCACAACCTTTTGGAACTATTTACAACCTTTTGGAGGTTAAACCAAAGGCAGTATAAAATGTTCTATTTCAGTTAAACATCAAGTAATACTATGCTCGTTCAATTAGTAAGATATTCAGCAGAGCCTTCTATGTCTCTGGATCTTTAGTATGCTGCACTGCAATAATACAGATTCAAAGGGTATTCATAAATTCAGGTGGAACTGGGCAGTCACATAGAGGGGCTGATGGAAGGGAATCCTGCTTTATATTACTCAGTGTATCTGTCTTAAAAGTTTTAACCAGTTGCAGTATTGAATATACACAGAATTCTTTTCCTTGAGAGAGAAAGCAAATAATGTGTATTGATATTCTGAAACACTTCGTGACACAGAGCCTGTTCAGACAACTGAGAAGATCAGGTTTGCACTGGGCATGCTCCCAGTCTTCCAGAAACCAGTCACTCCAGTATAGTTCTTGTTTCTCTCAAAAACAATAAATGCATGTGTTTTTATATTAGTAAAGTTATACTGCAGTAAATGATGTCTTTTAAAACTATTGGCTTTTACCTTAAAGGTTATGCTCACCTGTTTGCTAGATATCTTTTATATTAATAGTTCCACGCAGTCAGCACAGGATAGCTGAAATCCCAATAAACAAGGGTGGTGACCTTTCGTTACTTGTAAACATAAGGCAAACTCTATCTATTATTCAACAAATTCTCTTACAATAACACCTGTGTTCTAAGCCCAAGAAGGAATATAAGAGCAAGCAGATGGATGAGCTACTCATATCAAAATACAGTCCCAAGAAAGAGATCAGTGCAGAAATGCCAACTGAGATTTTATTTACTGTTCACTCAGTGAGATGCACAAAGAATAGGAAATTGAAAATATAGATGTGATGGGAATTATACACGAAAACATCCAATAAAATGCAATATGCAATGTACTCAATTCCACTTCTGTGTATGCTTATAATATACTGTGGTACCAGCAACCTCAGCTTTCCTGAGATACTCTGCCTACCAAGGATAGCTTCTACATTGGTTTCATCCTCAAACCTCCTCTTTGAAAATGTCTGCTTTCCAACAAAACAAGGCAGAATTGGTATAGCTACTTCTGCAACAAATAGCGTTTTCATTCTCTCTTGGTCTCCTGTCGTGCTAAACCATTGTAAATCAAGAGAAGAAACTTCCTCTAAGGTTCCTTTTGAAGTTCCTGAATTTCAGTGGGGGCATTCTGAAATAAAATGGGTATGGCTGCTTTTTGGGTAGAATATTTATAGCCCTTTATCAACACCAGAACTAAAAAAAAGCAGCCTTTTAAAATACACTGTTTTACTGAAAAACCTCATCTGACTTTGCGCTTCAAGTCTTGTTCTAGATAGCTCTTACCTGGTAGAAGTCTCAGCATTTTTTTAAAGACAGTTGCAGAACATTGTGAATCCAGCCACCATCAGTGCTACAAGCAGCCTCACCAGATTCAATTTCAATCAGAGTTTGTGTATTCAAATATTAAGATTCAGGTTGTGCCCTCAGACTTTAACTATATTAAAAAAATGTACTTTGTGCTAAGGAAAAAAAAAGAACAAATGTCTTCAAAGAACAAGGGCAGGTAAAAAAGGTTTCATAAGAAATTTCAAAAGAAGTTTGCAAACATAAATTTCAAAACATTAGAATGGCAGCTTTGATGTGTTTTAACTTTCTTATATCAATTAAAAAAAAATTCATTTTCTTCTGAAGCATTATGGGCAAACTCACTTTTAGAACTTCAAGCTCAAGAGACTACATGTGTTCCTGGCCTAACTCCAGTGATTGTGATGAACCTTGTAACAGGAAAAATTTTTATATGAGTAATTTTGGTGTTTGTGTTTCTCTAGACAGTCCTTAGAAAATGTTTTGATGAACTAGGACGCTTCTTCTATCTTAATATAAATGAGAGGTTGAAGCCTTGTGGGGAAAAGCTCATAATAATTTATATAGTGCATATAAATAAATACTTTCTTAAAACAGGATCAAGGAAATCATGCAACGTTCTGTCTATTTTTTTCACTTAATGTGATGAAGAACCTCTCTGAATTGGCAATTCTTAATTAACAGCTCATTCCTAAAGAGATTTTCTGCTTTGAGAGCCCTCACTGAAGACAGTAGAAACACCTAATTTCAATACTTGTCCCATAGATAAATACTTGTCGAAGAAATACCAAGTAACTAAAAAAAAACCCCGAAACGTGCTTTCTCACAACAACTCAAACTTTTCTGATAAAACTTACTTATAATACCTCATTAGAATTAACACAGCATAAAGTGAAGTATCTTTATCATATTTGGGGCTGATAAACACTCCTCAGTGCTTTTGTAATGTGTAACTGATCTTTCAATTATTAGCACGATGCACTCAAGCAGGCAGAAGATTAAGAGCATTAAAGCCAGCATAGCACTTGCATTCTTGAGCTGTTTCACTTAAATAAGGTGCAAATTTTATAATTTTTGCTTTTCTTAGCACTCCTCAAACCCTAAACCTTTACAAAAAAGGAAAAAAGATAAATACACATGATTTCCTGCTGAAGAGCAAATGTAAAGGTAGTGTCACTGTCGCTGCAGTACAGATGCTTTTTCTTACACTATTTCACTGAATACTAAACAGATACTCAAAATGTTTGAAAGCAGAGTCTAAAATCCCTCTGCATTTATCAAATAGACACATTCAGATTATCTGTAGGCCTACCAGATTTTAAAAGATGAAAACCAATAAAGTTAAACTCAGGAAAACACTGAAAATAATGATTTTGAAATTACACATAATTACATATTTACATTCTCCCTATGATTAATAAAAAAGGCAAGAGTCTGATGGAAACCACTGGGGGAAAAAAATGGAAAGAACACAATCACTTGTGTGTAGTAGTAAAAGAATTTCCTAGACTGTGCAGCACAAAATGAAAGAGAGAACCTACCTTTAAAAATGTGCAAGACTTCTATTTAGCAATGGGTCAGAAAGAAGATAATTTACATTGAAATTCACACTAGAATGAAAAGGTTTAATTTTTGTGAATAGTAATATTGAGCTAGGACTGTGGTATCTCCTTCCTCCAGTTAGCGTGAATGCTTCCAAAATACAAGTGGAAAGTGTGCCATCATCTGCACAACAGTTAGGTGTTGCATCAGACTTACTCAGTTACAGACATTTAACATGGCATGATACCGTGACACAAAGGCGGCACATGGAGGCATCTGAAGGTGCAGTGGGGTGCCACATGTTCTTTTGACTTCTCATGACCTTTTAAAGCTTTTAAAGTACAACTACACCACATTAGAAGCATTCACTTATAACAAAAACCTGATCCAAAGTCCACCCAGCCCACTGTGGCTGTCGGAAAGAATGTACTACAAAACCACAAGTTACTCAGTATTTCTCTTTTGAACTCAGCACATATGACATGACAGAAACTCAGCAACAAAGTGTGTACAAACAAATGTGGTTCTATGCTTCTGGCATACGAGCATCTACAACATTACACATGGTAGCTCAGGCACAACCGTTAGTTATCTTGCAATGCTTTTCAACATTTTAAATGTAACTCTTCACTTTTCAACGTTCAGAATCAGTCAAATCATACAGTATCTTAACAAATGTAAATTATTTCTCTTGAAGGAAAAAATCTTCTCTCTTAACAAATTAGTGGATTGTTAGTTATCAATGTAAATAGTTCTGGTTTTCCTTAATGCTACCTTGGTATAATTTCTTCAAGTAATCCTTGTATTTACTATGTTTGTGAACAATCTTCTGATGTATTCTTGTTTTGCCAGAGAAATTATACATCTTATGCACGCAGACTATCTTAAAGTATTTAGAGTCTTTTAGTCACTGAAGTAAAGAAGCTTTAATTCATTTGGGGTACTAACTCTCACAAGGAGTTACAACTCCACAGCAGGTTGAATGGGGATAGTTTCTTGTCAGGGGAATGAATGAGCCTCCCGTTCTTGAACAGTGCTGATATTTTGCTTGTGCTTCAACAGAAGACAGATTGCTTTTTGCTACTACTTGTTCTTAAATGCTTTGCACAGATAACAGCCTTTCATTTACAGCCAGTGTTTGAGGCACAGGAAAGTCTGAAGATTATTATTACATCCCTGTTCCATACTATGTAAACAACTGCTTGAAAACTTACAGTGACTTTGCTGTCTTCTTAAAAATAGGGCTTTGAGCCTGCAGAGTGGGGTAGAAGATTTTTCCATGTGTATGCATTCACAGGGAAAAGTGTAAAATTTGTCAGATAAACTTGTAAATTATTTTCTGTTCTGAAAAATGTTTATTTTGAGCCATATTGATAAAATACATAAGACTCTAAGGACAAGGAGCCAGCCTAAGTAGAAATGAGAAGCTCAGAGTAAAAGGGAGTGTGCAGCCACTCTGTCCCAGCGCAGATTAGGAATCAAACATTGACAAAGAGAAATCCTTTAACACCTCTTACCCCCAGCATCAGGGCAGATTTAACCTACTTCAACCCTATACTAAACAGAATTTATTTCCCTCTCTGTTCTACCGCAGTTATACTCGTGGTTGCCCTGAACAAAGTTAAACCAGCTTTACACACGCTCTACACATCTGTGCAAGAAGATTACCTGATACCAGAGGGACTCCTGAACTACCACAGACTATGAATGAAGCATTCTGTACAGCAAAGTTAAAAGGCCCTAATCAACACTGACTTTCCTGCATGGGCAGAAAATGGCCTTCAAATGTACCCAAGGTCATGGGTGAAGTTGCAGAGGCCTTTCTGTCTGAAACGTCTTTCCAAAAGCAGTGCTCTGACAGATACCAGGTGTGCTCATGATATATATTCCATCTGATAATAATACATGTAGCCCTTTAGCTCCTACTACTTCCATTCATACTGTATAAATGACTAGAAAATATGCTCTAGGAAATAATTGTATAATAAAAAGAGAAAGAATATCTGCAGATGCTCTTTTTCCAATCCCTTTTTTTTTTTAAATTATCAAGACCTTTACATTCTATCCACATATTTCCCTTTCACATTTCTGTTCAAACAATACTTTACTTTTCTTGAACAAGGAATATCCTTATAAACTGTTAACCACTAGGAAGAGGTTAAAAATGAGCTTCACAGCATGACATAATAACTAAAATTACTCACTCCAGATATGTGAATTGCACAGTCTTTTTAAAATAGAGAGGAAAATACTAGAAATTCTTCCTTGACCTTCGACAAGTGCAGCAAGACTCTATAAATACTAGTTGCCATTTTGCAAATATTGGTGTGGCTCTAATGGCTATTAAAGAAAGTGTCATAGAAAAACCTGGAACCTGAATCTACAGGGGTTTATTGCAAAGTATTATTTTTTGTGAGAAATGTGGTAGAGGGCATTATATTCACAAATTAATCTAAAAGGCAACAAATTATAAGAAACAGCTTTTTGCGATTTCAACAGAGTTCTAGCATGAACAGAAATTTTTCAGCAGAGTTTTCACTGTGTACTACAACACTTCACGTTGTTCGCCTACTTGTGTATAACCACAATGTATGCAGCTACTATTGGCTGTGGTATTCTTACTTGATTTTACTACTTTTAAAAATTTACAAGAATACAATTTATCTATAAGCCATCTGAGCATTCAAATATGATTTGAGAGTAGTCTTGGCATTAACATTACTTTGAATCCCTACAAAGTGGCTGAACGGTGTAACAGTCCTTCATATACTCAGACTCAAAACAGTTGAAGAATTTCTTTGCATTACCCTTTATTTACAAAAAGCAATCTTCAAACAGAAGATTTGCATTAATCATCTCACAGAAGTTATGTAAAGACAGAAAGAAGTAACAAAAATTATAGCATTAAAAATGAATAATTTATTTTTTCATTATTTCACTTTTTAGAACATTTAAGGAGACTTTAAGCAAAGCTCATATAATAATTCAGTTAAGATCCTCAAAAGGTCCCTTCTCCTCTCCAAGAAAACATAAAGAAGCACATTAAGTGGAATCATAGAGTCATAGAATGGTAAGAGTTGGAAGGGACCTTGAAGATCATCTCGTTCCAACCCCCCTGTCATGAGCAGGGACATCTTCCACTAGATTAGAATGGTCAGAGCTCCATCCACCCTGGCCTTGAAGACTGCCAGGGAGGGGGCATCCACAACTTCTCTGGGCAACCTGTTCCAGTGTTTCGCCACCCTCATGGTGAAGAATTTCTTCCTGATATCTAATCTAAATCTGCCCTCTTTTAGTTTACAGCCATTCCCCCTTGTCCTATCCCTAACACACCCTTGTGAAGTGTCCCTCTCCTTCAGTCATCCTTCCTGTAGGCCCCCTTCAGGTACTGCAAGGCTGCTATAAGGTCACCCCCGAGCCTGCTCTTCTCCAGGCTGAACAGCCCCAACTCTTTTAGCCTGTCCTCGTAGGAGAGGTGTTCCAGCCCTCTGATCATCTTCATGGCCCTTCTCTGGACCCGCTGAGACAGCTCCATGTGCTTCTTGTGCCGGGGGCTCCAGAGCTGGATGCAGGACTCCAGATGGGGTCTCACAAGAGTGGAGTAAAGGGGCAGAATCCCCTCCCTCGACCTGCTGGCCATGCTTCTCTTGATGCAGCCCAGGATATGGTTGGCCCTCTGGGCTGCAAGCACACATTGCCGGCTCATGTTGAGCTTCTCATCCACCAGTACCCCCAAGCCCTTCTCCTTAGGGCTGCTCTCGAGCAACCCTCTGCCCAGCCTGTACTTGTGTTTGGGATTACCCCAACCCACATGCAGGACCTTGCACTTGACCTTGTTGAACTTCATGCGGTTGACACAGGCCCACCTCTCCAGCCTGTCAAGGTCCCTTTGAATGGCATGCCTTCCCTCCAGTGTATCAACCACACCACACAGCTTGGTGTCATTGACAAACTTGCTGAGGGTGCACTCAGTCCCACTGTCCATGTCACCGACAAAGATATTGCACAGCACCGGCCCCAGTACCGACCCCTGAGGCACACCACTCGTCACCGGTCTCCACCTGGTCATCGAGCCATTGACTGTAACTCTTTGAGTGCATCCGCCGAGCCAGTTCCTTATCCAGCGAGTGGTCCATCTGTCAAATCCATGTCCTTCCAATTTAGAGACATGGACATCATGCGGGACAGCGTCGAATGCCTTGCAAAAATCCAGGTAGACGATGTCAGTTGCCTGTCCTTTGTCCACCACGTTATAACCCCATCATAGAAGGATACCAAGTTGGCCAGGCATGATTTGCCCTTGGTGAAACCATGTTGGCTGTCCCCAGTCACCTCCTTGTTATCCATGTGCCTTAGCATGGTTTTGAGGAGGATCTGCTCCATCATCTTGCCAGGCACAGAGATGAGGCTGACTGGACTGTAGTTCCCCGGGTCTTCTTTTTCTCCCTTTTTAAAAATGGGGGTGATGTTGCCCCTTCTCCAGTCAGTGGCAACTTCCCCAGACCGCCACGACCTCTCAAATATGATGGAGAGTGATTTGGCAACTTTGTCCGCCAGTTCCCTCAGGACCCGCGGGTGCATCTCATCAGGCCCCATGGACTTGTGCACTTTCAGGTTGCTTAGTCGGTCTCGAACTTGGTCTTCTCCTACAGTGGACGGTTCTTCACTCTCCCAGTCCCCACCTTTGCCTTCGGCAACTTGGGCGGTGTGGCTAGAGCACTTGCTGTTGAAGACTGAGGCAAAAAAGTCGTTCAGCACCTCAGCTTTCTCCACATCTCGGGTAACCAGGTCTCCAGCTTCCTTCTGGAGAGGGCCCACATTTTCCCTAGTCTTCCTTCTATCACTGACATACCTATAGAAGGCCTTCTTGTTCCCTTTGACATCCCTGGCCAGATTTAATTCTGTCAGTGCTTTAGCTTTCCTAACTTGCTCCCTGGCTACTGGGATGATTTCTCTGTATTCCTCCCAAGCTACCTGTCCTTGTTTCCATCTGTAGGATGGCCTCCTTTTTCTGCTTCAGTTTGGCCAGGAGCTCCTTGTTCATGCATGCAGGCCTCCTGGTGCTTCTGCCTGACTTCCTCTTGGCCAGGATGCATCGCTCCTGAGCTTGGAGGAGGTGATCCTTGAATACTGACCAGCTTTCTTGGGCCCCTCCTCCCTCTAGAGCTTTATCCCATGGTATTCTACCAAGCAGATCCCTGAGGAGGCCAAAGTCTGCTCTCCTGAAGTCCAGGGTAGCGAGCTTGCTGCGCACCCTCCTCGCTGTCCTAAGGATCTTAAACACCACGATTTCATGGTCACTGCAGCCAAGGCTGCCTGTGACTTTCACACTCCCCACCAGCCGCTCCTTGTTGGTAAGAACAAGTAGGTTACATCCTTACTAGCTATTACGAGTTGCATTACACCAGACCTGAACTGAAGGCACCCACACTGAGCAATCATTTCCTCTCTATGCCCCAAAAACAAGTGACACCTGCAAGTTAGTCCCGAGGTTTCAAATCCCAAACACGCACATAAAATTATGTCACTTTAAACTAATATTCAATGTTTTTCTCTCTATATTCAGCTTAATAAATCTCTTACCAGCTCTAACAGAATAAAAAAAAAATATGGGGAGATTTCCATGAAGTAAATTATTTCAAAATTCTCCCAATATTTCATATCTGTCCATGTTTTCCAGGCAATTGCACTACAAGAGAAATATATACAATCAAAGACCATTTGGGGTAACGACAGACTTGTGCAGAAACTGAAGTAGCTTTTGAAAAATGAGCCCTTGACAATGTGATCAGGACCATTTGTATTGCGTTAGCAATTCACCTCTACCTGCATAGATAATCTGTGGCCTGGTTAGATACTCCAATCATTCAGATCATGCAGTTAAATCATGGGGAGCAGCACAAATCCTATTTTGTGTGTATGGTTTTGGTGGGTATTTTTCTGTGGAAGATATGGGGGGAAGAAATCTGAACGTCATCTTCATGTAAAGCAAGGTGCAAGGTACAAGGTATACGCCTGGACCTAAGAACTGGAAATTAGTCCAGGGCTCCATCATTTACTGTGACTGAAAGAATTATTCAGGACATTATGTCATCTACTTTCAAACAATGGGTAAAGGCTACAGCAATGACATTATCACCTTGTATAAAACCTCAGACTCTGAAGTCTTTCAGAATATCAGTGCTGAATGCATTTGCAGTTGCCTGCCTTTCTCATAAAATGCACTAGTAAATGGAAGTCCTAGTCATTTTGAAATAGCTTGTCTTGAACTTTACGTCCACACACTTATAAAGCCTGTCAGGTTTGCATATACTGCTAGGGAAGAAAAGGAAGGAAAATTCAATGATGAGAAATGATTTATTTTATGTAATTCTGAAAGAAGAACATCTACAGGATAAACATGAAGTCCAGCATCAACCATGGTATAGGAGTAAGTTAGCAATTACAATATTCTGTTCCCTTTCAATTTTGATCACTAACTAACTAAAATTCAAGATAATTGTACTTCTTGTGAATTCCTTCTAAGAGGTGATTTTCAGTTAAAGTATAGGACAGGATTTCCTAAAATCTAAATAGTAGTCAGACAAGACCCATATGTAGGTCACAGCATCTCCAAGTTTCAAAATAAGAGAGTAACAAAGCTTTCCTGTTCCAAAACACTACTGTGAATGTACATCCTTATTTGAAAGTCATGGTAAAGAGGATAACGCCCTACGAGTATTTATAATACATTATTCAATATATCATCAAATATTTTTCTTTCCAGTTAAGTTTACTTTATAAATGCATATATAAGAATCCTAGTATTCCCTGGAATTTTAGCAAGTTACAAATCGTGAATTGTTTCTACAACTGGAAAAGATATTTTAAAGAATTCTAGTTAAAAATGTTCGTGCAAATGTCTGTACTCTCAAACTATTGTGTGAACTCTGGTAAACATTTCCTCTTGTAGTTTAAAAAGGCAAGACACTGAGAGAAAGTTTTGCCATTATTTTTACACACAAAGAATCAAACTCAATCCAACAAGGTTCAAGAAAGACAAGCCTGATAATCCTGTCACCTTGAACTAATTTGACATTTATCTAAAGTTTTTTTAATACATATACAGGAACAGTATCTTACTTTTATTTTTTTTAAATTTTTTTCAATTACGGATTTCCTTACTGTTGTTTTGACTGACAATAAAAGATCACTGCACTATGCCAAGACTGCTGTGTATTTGTAACCCCTTCCCCAAAAAACAGAATAACAAGAGAAATAAGATGTTCTGTTCTTCCTTTTAGTAGTCATCACACAAAGATAAGCCCATATACTCGTACTGAATTTCATAAATACCTGTAAGTAGAACTTTCTGAACATAACTATTGTTTCAATCATGCTTTCTATTTCACAGGGAGATGGGTTCAGTGCCTTCTCTTCCATAACATATCTTACAGATCTTTTCCTTCCCTCTTGTATTTTCTCTGCTAATTGGACACGAGTATGAATGACCCAGTGAGGGACTATAATAATTAGGGTACAGTCTAAAAAGGTAAGCAGAACTCAGAGACACTTCACACATGCTACTGCAAGAATACAAGTAGCTTCTGATGCAGCGCAGTATCATCAGTCTTCCAGTCACTGTAACGACTGATTGTTTCTCTTTGGCCACTAGATTAATCATTTGTCCAAATATTATCAATTAATTTCATGTCATCCTCCGTTACTTGTCTTTCCCTTCTGCATGCACTTATTTTGTCTTCTCGCTTGTGACTTGCTTTTCAGGTGCCCAGTACTCAACATTCTTCTATGTTATCTATTTTCCTCCTTCTGACATCTTGTATTTCTTTTTTCTGTCTTGAATTTCCACTTCAAAAATGTATCCACATAGTACAAACAAAAGACCTGACAACAGGGTAAAAGCTATATTTTTATAGGAAGACTTTAAAAAATAGAATGATTAAAAAAGTTGAAATAGCCAAACCATGGAATTGCAAGGCGCTATTGTTGTATATCTCATTCTCCTACCAACCCTGCATGAACTTATGCTGTCACAGGTATAATCAGACTGTCAGCTGTCTGGTTTTTGTCTGAGAAGTGCTCAGTGACTATATCAAGTGCTGTATAAATGCAAACAATTAAAAAGATAGGATTTCTGCCTTGAAGATTATACAGTGAGGAATAGAAAAGAACAGAAAAGAAAGCAAGACAAGGGGGAAGAGAAAGCAAAACAAGCATTAAACACACATGGAAGATATGAGACATATTTCAGTGGCAGCTGAATAGAACTGATAGTACTTTGAAAAGAGAACAAATGGGGGAGTAAATAAGACCGATCTGGAAGTCTGCACTGGAAAGAGAGAGCAAGAGTGGATTTTGCAGGAAGAGACTGATGATGTTCTAAGTGTTTTATGAGTATGGACTATGAAGTTTAAAGAGGATTTTCTACAACACCATAACTCCCAGCTGGGCCACTTTTCTAAATTCATGAAGGACATTCCTGTCAGTTTGACTGTGTTGGTTTTGATGAAAGCTTTTTTCATCAAAGCATCCCTCACTTTACTGCCCTCCCCACCACAAACTATGACCACTAAAAAAAGGCTATGAATATTTCAAAGAAAGGAATGGCATGAATGGATTAATATTTTAATTCAAGTTATGCTTGCTTTTTATTGAGATGTAACTTTGAACATAATAAATTCTGTTTAAAGAACCAAAGGCTTTCATATTCTGTATTTTGCATCCTCTTTAATTATTTATTTTAAGTTCTTTCTAAACACTGTAATGCTTATGGACATAGCCAATGGCATACCAAAAGCAGCGAACAAAACTAAGATTGTATCCACCCTACTCCTCTGATGAATTTTCAGTCTAAACCAAAGAAATCTGTTTCCATTGCCTACTGTAAACATTTGTGCCATAACTTTTTCTGCTTCAGTTGACAGACCCATAAAAAGACCACTGTACAGTATTTACCAGAAAAAATGTGAAGAAACATGTTCTGAGACTGGTTGCAGGTGACAGCTGAATTATAGCAGCCTGGCCAGTGAATGCTACTGGGAGTGTTCACAAGACCTGAATTCAACAGGACTGAGTGATTCGCTCACCTCCTTCTGTGACATAATCACATTTATTTCAAGGAATTCATTGATAATAAAGTGCAAGCATGTCATCATATTAAAATGAAAGAAACTGAAGAGGCTACTAGCCAACAAAGACTTTGCACTTCAAATTAATTTGGACACACAGCTAAAATCTCCTAAATTTAACAAATGCAAAATCGAAATATAGCGGTACGGATTTTGCATTTCTATCATGGAAAGGTAATATCTCAGATAATAACCTCCAGAGAATTTCTCAATACTTTTTTCACTTAGTAACAGTTTTTATTGGGTTCACTTCATTACACCATATTGGGTACAGTTCATTCAATTCATTCATTGGTAACCTGGGCTGCATTTGACAAAGTATTGTCAGCATGTTGAGGGAGGTGACCCTTTCCCTCTACTCAGCACTGGTGAGACATGTCTGGAGTGCTGGGCCCAGTGCTGGGCTCCTCCGTGCAAGAGAAACATGGACATACTGGAGAAAGTTCAGTGAAGGGCCATGAAGATGATTAAGGGACTGGAGCATCCCTCCTGTGAGGAAAGCCTGAGAAAGCTGGGGCTGTTTTGCCTGGAGAAGAGAAGGCTCTGGGAGGATCGCATCAACGTATACAAATACCTGAAGGGAGGGTGCAGAGGGTGCAGAGAGGACAGAGCCAGGCTCTTTTCAGTGGTGCCCAGAACCAGAGGCAATGAGCGCAAACGGAAAGACAGGATGTTACTTCTGAACATCAGGAAACATTTTTTAACTGTGAGGGTGACCGAGCACTGGCACAGGTTGCCCAGGAATGCTGTGGAGTCTCTACCCTTGGAGACACTCAGCACATATCTGGTCGTGATCCTGTGAAACTGGCTGCAGGTGGCCCTGCTATCTGGACCAGATCACCTGCAGAGGTTCCTTCCAACCTCAGTCATTCTGTGATTCTGGGATCACTTCCTTTACCGGTGGTACCAACCTAATCTCACTTATCCAAAAATCGTTTTGTATTTCCTACATATTTCCACCTATGCCTCTCTATGTTCTTTACACGGTTACACACACTCTTTTATCAAATGTCCTTTTATAATGCAATGGCCATAATGTAACATGTGCAGAAAACTGAGTGCTGGCATTCAGAAGTTAACAAAGGTTAGTGCTCAAGCAAGAAAAGACTTTATCTTTTGTTTCTTCAAGGAAAAAAAAGAAATTAAGTCTTCTCCTTCACCTTTTATTATTCTTGTACTGTGAATCTGCAAGCTCCTCAAGGTACAAAGGATGTACCTTGAGGGTACATCTTTATTTGATTTGAGCAATAGTTAGTATTTTGGTGATCTCGCATAATTTAGACACTACTATGCTAAAAAGTTTACAATGAGGAAAATTTCAGCATACACTAGAGAAAAGCTATTAGCAGTTAAGTTGGGTTTTGGTTTGTTGTTTTGGGGTTTTTTTTAATTACTTTATGCTAGCAATATGAAATACATATTGTCTCATGCTAGTGAGAGCTATAGTGAAATTGAGGCCTTGCTGGTTGTAACTTGGAAAGTATAGCAAAGCAAAACAGTTCAGTTAACAACAGAATCTGTCCCAAACTCTTGGCCCAACTCTGAACCTGAAACAATAATAAGCTTATAATAAAACAGCAACATTCTTGCAGTATTCAGGATTGCTATTGAGGCAGGATATTCTAAAGTGGCTATGGTAAATATCACATCTCTGCCAGCCATTGATGCTCCAAAGATTTTCCCTTTGGATGTCACAGAATTACAGAATGGCTGTGGTTGGAAGGAACCTCTAGAGGTCACCTGGTCCAACACCCCTGCTCACGCAGGGGTACCTAGACCTGATTGCCCGGGACTGACTGGATGATTTTTGGATATCTCCAGGGATGAAGACTCCACAGCCTCCCTGGGCAACCTCTTGCTCCCTTTGGAAGCACACAAACAGAGTCAGTAAATTCCAAGACTTACTTTTCTCTCTCCCACATTATTTACCTCCTCCTCCGTTAAGTTGCATTATTCTATAAAAAATGGATATTTTTCTGTCTTTCAAACCAAATTCTTACTTCAGGTAGAGGTAATGACAAGATAAATGTAAAGCACCACAGATCTCAATAGGACCGTGAAGATTTGTCAGTTTCTGACTGCACTTTTAAGACGAAGTATTATATTAGCATTCCATTGTACTTCATCTACTTAACCTTTTAAAACTGTGAACTCTGTGCTAGACATTCTGCTTTTGGGTTTTTTTTAAATGTATTTCCAAGCCACTTTGACACATAAAATCTCCTGTATTGAAGAACATATAGCACTGACATCTTGTTTGCAACAGTGAATAACAGACATTCTCGCAGCAAAAAGTACTTTAGAATAAAAATAAAAAAAGATAGCTTATTTTACATTGGTAGAATTCCAAACAGTCATCTATGTCTGTACACACTTAGAAACCTAAATTGTAATTGATTCATTAATCCTTTGTCTTTTCATACTTCTTTGCATAGTAACAGAAACTTATAGATATTCGGGGTTTGCTAGTTGTGACTGTTCTGTTTCACGAAGCACAAAAAATTCCATTTAAGACACCACTGTGGATTGACAGTCTGATAAACTGCGTGTTAGAACCCACTACATCATACAAATCAGTGCAGTAAGGTGGGTCGCAATTTGGTTATAATTTCTTCTGTCTTGTTTTTGTTTTGCTCAGGCCTTACAAACCATCAGAGTCACTGAATAAGATGTCTTGTATATATGGGCCCATGATAGACACATATGCACATCGGCATTCGCAGCAATATGCCCCAGTTATGCCAAAATGTATGACAGAAAAGAGTTTAAGGCATTTGAGGCTGTCAGAGAATGCTATCACAAGACATATTCTCCAGCTTCAGTGCATCATTGCTGCCTTCCTTGTACTCTGGCATAGTCCTCTGATGAAAACTCCAGGTAAGTCTTACAGTAGGAGAAAAAGTATGCATCTCACACTTCAATTGACTTTAGAAATCAGGAAGACCTTAAGATCCTGTGTAATTATTAGTAAAATTAAGGTTTTACATCTGAAAATTAAAGTTTATATGAAAAAATGTAGCATTGTTCACCCACTGAGGAAAAGCATAAAGTCAAAAAGAGCTCTGAGGATGGGACAGAGCTGTAGCAGGCATGCGAGGAATCCACTAACACAGCAACTCCCTGCAACATACCATCGAGGATGGAGCGGAGTGAAGATTCCATGGCCATGCTCCGTGATGGTGAAGCAGGAAGAAATGGTCCTCTAAAACTGATAAGCAGCTCATCTGGCCCCCTAAGCCAACAGGTTTTCAAAACCTTGCCAAAATGTTATCCTTTCGTGAACTTTGCTCGTTTTAATATCATTTTAATACCAAAACACACCTGCATCCCAAAGGCTATCCGCCTCCAAGGTGCAACCACTCCTTTTCAAGTCTGCGCCCTTGATTTTTCGTAAACTATACCTTTAAACGTGAAGCAAGAGAATTTTACACCAATCATGATAAAAGGTATGTATGACTAGAGTCACTCAAACTCCACCTTAAATGCAGAAAGAATATAACAATAGCCAGGGAAATAGGGGATTTTGGGAGAAGAAGAAGATAACATTGTGAGCAAGTCAAGGGAAACTCCGCCTCAGACTGCCTCTGACAACTGGGATTGGCTGACGGGCTGAGCCTTGATGCTCCCTCCCCTTGGGACGCCTTGGGTGAGACTTAAACTAAGCACTTCTCTTCGGAATCTTAGAAATCTTTCTAGAGAGTTACTCCCTAATGTTTATAGTGAGGCTGTATTATTTATAACCTTTTCACGCGTTTTATTTGCACATGTTTTCTTGCAGACAGTCACTATCACCGGCAATTCAAAAAACCTATATACCTGTTTATACCCGTATAATGCAGTACGTTCTCGCATTAGAATTTATTCAAGCTGATTGTAAATTCCAGTGTCATCTTTCTAAATATGAAGTTGCAATATAACCATTAATATCTGCTATTTCTGTGGAATCCCTTGCAACTGGACTGTTCACAAAGTACAGTGCCGACTACCTGTTCTATCAGAGCTCTTAATCATAAAATGCTGTCTGAAGGTCAGACTACAAAAAATACAATTATGTTCTCATTGCTTCCCATTCTATTACAGTTCTTCCTGCAATAATCAGATATTTACTGTGCTACCAAATACTGAAAAGTTATTTAGAATTAGTCCTGTACTTTGAAGTAACTCCTCAGCTACTTCAGCTTATGCAGAACTGGACATGCTCTCAAGCAGTCATGGCCAGACTCCTGCAAGACCTGTTTTCTCCCCCATCAACTGCCCAATGCAAAGGACCTTTCCACACCCTTTGATGTGGAATCCCTGCATGAGTATTGCTTAGATGCCAAAAGAAGGAGAGTAGAAGGCTTAGCCTAAATATCAATTGGTCACAGCTGTTATATGTTTATTTCAACAATCTTAATGAAATCATTAATATTGTTTGCTACTTGTATACAAATCTTTCTCACCTTTTTTAAAACAAAAACTGGGTGCATTAGCTTCTCCCACAGTCATCTGAAAACAAGTGAGGAACAACTGCACATGAAAGTGCTCTGACAGTGGAAATAAGTTTGAGAAGCACAAAGTTTAACACTAGGTTATCAGGTTTATCTTAAATAAACAGTTAAACTGCATTTAAAGTTAAAAACATAATGTAGAGAACATTTCAGTTTTTCTTGTGCTTTGCTAATTTAAAATAAATAAAAGACCACAATAAATTTTCAATATAATTGGAGTACGGCCCTCTCATTCATTTTTCAGATGCAGCACATGAAAATATCAGGTAAAATGGGAAAACTCTATATTTTCATCTGCATTACAAGTATTTCCTCCATTTTCTTCAGAAACCTTTCCTTCATTGTCTGAATGTAAATGATAGACAAGTGTTTAATGTACATGAGACAAGAACATCAACATTGACTGTGCAAAAGAAAATCATTAAAATCCCCAGGAAAGGATCTGAGGGTGGCAGTCAATGACAAGTTGACACTGTTACACTTGCAAAACAGCCAAACTCATTCTGGTTTGTTTTAAAAACAGAATTGTCTGTGACACATAGAAGCCATCAATTTTTCTCTGTGCAGCACTCATGAGGCCTCCCCTGAAGAAGTGTGCGTGGTTACATGTGATACTAAGAGAGGAGAACATCTGTTGGGAAGGAATTATTGAGTAGATGACCACAAATGATAATTTCTTCAGAGCTTGTGAGAGTCTTGAACGAATTGTGTTTGTTTAATTTAGAAAAAAAGATATCTGAGGGAAATACAGTAACTGTCTTTTAGTAAGTAAAATCGCACACAAAAAGACAATGATTAACTGTCCTCCATCTCCACTAGAAGAAGGACTAGAAGAAATCAGATGACTGCATTGAAGAAGATCTTCGTTTGTGAAGAAAATCTGACTCTAAAAATAGTGAAGAACTTGAAACAACAAGGAAATTGTTAGCTCTCCTTCACAGAACAGGTTAAACAGGCGTTCAAGGGGGTCTGGGTATACCTGGTCCTGTCTCCAAGCAGGCAGTGGTCTAGGTTATCACTGAGCTTTCAAACAGCCCTTCATTTCTGTGCTTCTTTGATAGCACAAATTTGAAGTAGAAATATATACCTACATTTCAACTTTCTAAAGAGAACTACGTAATGGTTGGGAAGAAAAAAAGGAACTTACTAGAAACAAAATGCTATAAATGGTAACACAGACAGGGCAGCTGAAAGAAGTAATAAACTTTAACTCACAAATAAAAGTTCTATTTTGCAGTATGCAATTTTGTCTGTGGTATTTTCTAAAAGAACACATTAGCGTTGTGTAGTTTTGTATGAAAAGAAAGAAAAATAAAAATTTATAGACCAAACAAGCATTGTGTAGAGTATTTACAAAAATAGAAAATGAACTGGTTTGCCTAGGAAACTCACTATGAAACCTCACAGCCAAAGCTGAAACACTTCCACTACGGGACTATGTTAAAGCACTTGTTGTGAAACCCTCTGTAAATGAACCATACCCAGGATATTATGAGTACTTGCCCATCTATAATCCCAAAAAGAATTTAATTCAGGAAATACTGAGAAATCATTTATGCTGGATGTGCTGAACAGTCTTTTCAATGCTTTTCAGACCACTCTTTATGAACATATTGCCCTATATGTTTGAATCAGTTGAATAGGGACTTGCTGGAGAAAACATTTCCACAATTAATTTCTTGTTTGTTTGGGTATAACAGCATGTCATGAAACACTCACTGAACATAATTAGCTCCTTTACACTACAAATCCAAACCTTTTTGGATGAAAGTACTCACTTGCCAGATGGTGAGAAACAGCATGATATCTCATAAACTGGGAAATCTGAGTTCAGGTTCACAGGCCACAGGACAGGGATGGCTGTGTATGACGGAAAGGACAGAGGAAGCCCCCAAGGGTGGGGAGTGAAGACTGCCAGTTAGATGGCTTTTGCTGAACAAGAGACACAGTTCTCGCCTCTCTCACAGTAAAGAGTTACACAACATGAGGAATGCAGTCCCGTAGGAGACAAAAGCAAAGGCACTGAGTAAAAGAAGAGGGTCAGGTTAAACCATGAGCTTACAGAGGCAGTAATTAGGAGACTATCACAGGTTGCTTATTCTTGTCCTTCTCCTTTTCCCCCCTCTTGCTTCCCTCCCTTCGCGCCCCCCCCCGCCGTCCTCTGCCTGCCCAGTCTACCTCTCTGGTGCTACTATGGAAAACCAAGAGAAAACCACTACATGAAGAACTGTTTGCCTAGATGTACACACAAAAAAACCAAAACAAAACACAAAAAAATAGAAAGACATGCAAAATTTCTGCTAGAATAAATTAGCAGAGATCAAGAGAAGAGAATATATTGTACAGTACATTTGTTCATTTACAATTCTGCACTATGCCTTTTAAACAAAGGAAAAACTTTCTGTCAGCCATTTCATTGTCATGTAGCCTTGTAGCTGAGGTTCTGTGCAGTGCTTAAGGGAAGGCAATTTTAACTGAGGCAGGTGGGGGAACGAAACCATAATTGAAAATCAGTATGTTTCTCCTGCAAATTAAAACTCCTAGCCAAAGCAGGACACTGAGCTTAAGATGTCTTAACTGGATCCTGAAGCCAGAAATTAGAAAATCTAAAACAGAAGCACTGAGTCATGTTGAAATTTTCTCTGAAAATCCTTCTACCAATGTTTTCTGTTTCTGTAAGTTGCATGTTATTTTTTAAGGCAGGTAGCAATAAAACTGGTTCTTTAAGAAAGGTAAGACAGCTCGATGAGGGAACGTAGAGGCTGGCTGCTTCCCAAGGGCAGGTGAGCTGGAGGCCAAGGAAAGCAGTGCCGTGGGTGGGGGGTGCTGGTGAGGGTGCTATGGGTCAGAAAGTGCACTCAGGGAACTGGCAAACCCAGAAATATAAAAGCCAGCATAAGACCTACATATGCCGCCTCACTTCAACATAACTTTTATCACAGATGGAAACTAGCAAACATATTGTTCCAAGTCACTGCGAGTCCTTTCAGACAACTAGAAAAAGAGATCTCAAAGAGTTTATTTTTATCAGTATAATCTAAAAAACTAAGTTCAGAAAAACATGTGGTGCAATGAGCTGCCAAAATTCTGAATGGAAAGTCAGCATGGCTCCTGGCCCAGGCCTAATTCTGGTGTCCCCTACAAGTTGGTGACATCCAGGTCTACAGTCTACACAGTCGCGCCTTTGCATCCTCGCCTACAGGTCCACTGCTCGCCACTATAATGATGGGGCACCTGTCATAAACCTCGACCAAATCATGGCCTTACTATGTCTGCCTGTGAAGGGCTTATTACACCTGTGGTGCTATAATCATAAGAACAATAACTACAATAATAATAATAATAATAATAGAAACATCATTTTGGACAAGGCCAATCTTCATTTTGTCTATCATAAAACTCCAAAACTCTTTCTAGACTATTGCATTTTTGGTAGTAGACAGCAGTATTTCATCTGTTTTCCACACAGCGACACCGTTTAACTCAGTTGCTTTATCTCTTCCTACTATTTTGTATTCTGTCACTGAAAATGTTTTTTCTCCAGCAAACCTGTGGTGAAGAAGATTGTAAATTCTGCAGAAGCAGTAGTAGCGGCAAGTAAATTAAAACATGGAAAGTTTTATGATTTAAATATGAAGCCAGCTAATGCAATCAGTTCTGTACTATGTGCATTATTTATTTTCTTAAATGAATTTGACTCTGGCGCAGTTTCCAGGGTGCTAAGGTTTTCATATCAAAGACACAGTAGGGCACTGTAAGAGAAATGGAAGACGAGCTGATGGCTTTGGAGCTGAGCAGAGTGCATTTTGGGATCTGGTAAAGAAGACTGCTTGGGATTTTGGGATACAAACATTTTGGAAATTTTGGCTACTTTGATAAGCAGGATGATACCTTACACTGTTGACATTTAATCTGTGAGCTTTGGGCTACAAAACTAACATGTTAGAGAAGAGAAGGAGCAATTTACACCTTCTCATGTCATGATTTCAGTCTGTCTGTGAACTAAGACATCACTGCAATGGTTACATAGCATTTCCATTTTGAAATTTCCTTTTGGTGTATTATCCCCAAGGGATACTGTAACAGATGGCTATTCAACAAACATGCAGTCTTCCAACCCATATGTCTTTGGCCCCAACTACACTTCAGAAACCAGTAAAGTGTAAAAAATTACTCATTCCTACACCAGCAAGGGTTGTAAAATTCTGCTCCTAAATTAATACAAAACCCCTTCAAATTATTTTTAAAAGCATTCTACTCAGTATATACTCACCACTTTTTCAAGATTATCTTTGAGCTGATATTTTTCTGTTGTTTGAGACTGGCTATTTCTAAATGAGCTACTTATACAATTAACCTGCTGACTGTCTATCCATCCTCCTCCCCCAACCGTAAACTTTTCAAAATGTATTACATAGAAAATATAAAAGTTCCATTTCATATTAAATAATTGTTGCTAACACATTGCTCATATTTCTTATGATGACTAATGGGACTATCACAGCATTTCTCCTTCCAAACAGAGAGGTCAGCTTCTTTAAGCAATTTCCAAGGAATTGTAATCAGAATAAAAGGTTTCCCAGCAGGAAACAGACTGGCACAGAAATATCTGAAAAAAAAGTCTGCTGTGGGGAATAGAAGCTAAAGAATAGATGACCACAAGGTAGTACATCTTTAATGTGTAATACATATGAATGTGCCTATTTCTAAAGAATAAAGATCATTCTCAGTGACCACAGCATGTGGAGTAGTTGAACACTCTTCCGAGGAACGCGTCAGTGATGCAAGGTTTCTGTCATTCTGGACAGTTATTTATGGACATTTGGTTAAATTTATCCCAATATATGATACAGAAGTGTATTTTTTTTATGGTCAATTGAAAAGAAAATCTCTTGAATAGAACAATGGTTTTCTTTATATTTTTACAGCACATAGTAATGACATAAACATATGTTGCTCAATGTGACAGAATTAAAAGTGAGTATATAAAGTGAAAGCACTAGCCATAAGATGTTTGTAAAGCACAAGAACAGCATCACACTAAAACTATTTCAGATTGTCTTGAAAACATGACTTGAAAGCTGTCTGAAAAATCACAGACAAACTGTATTACTGGATGGCAGCACGTCCCAGTAGGGGAGGGTGCTAATGGAACCAGGAGAGGCTTCTGCAGGATGGTCCTTCAGCTCCTGCTGCTGGGAACTTCGATGAAATTCTTGTGGAGAATGGAAGACCTGTCCCTTGTACAAACATTGACTGCTATTCTATCTAATTTTATAATACTTTATTTGTAATAAGATCATCCATAATTGCTTGTTTCTATATAATTTATTCCTTAATAAACAGTGATAAGATAAATTATCCAGCAAAAATATATCATGTCCCAAATTAGAACATTAGTCCAAAATAATAGCTAAGATTCTAACCAAGGAGGAGCCCCTCAGCTGACTGCTGAGAATGTGGAAAATTATCAACTTGAGATCAAAGAACATCTGATCTTTTAAAAGGTCTGCCCTTCAAAGAGAAAAGGGAAGCTGTCAGCTGCAACTGGCAGGCATAGGCTGAAAAAAGCATCTGCATACAGTGGAGAAATGGAGAGGACTTAAAAATTACTGAGAAATTCTAAGCACAGTTAGAGCAGGATTCATGCATGTCTCTGTCTTTTGGCTCCTATCACACTAATAGTAACAACTGACAAATTGTTACTAATAAATCCTAGTTAGTTAAGAAGCAGCTGCTTCTCTGTCCCCACACTACTATCAATCCTGTGCCAAATGACAGGGGTGAACTCCAGGGACTGAAAGATAATTTAAAGTCAATGTCTCAGCTGGGAGATCTGGGCACTTTCCAACCTGCTATTCCAAGGCAAGTCAAAGATACACAAAAAGCCCATTCTTATGCCCATATAGAGCTCGAGGAAACTGCAATACTTCCCACACTGGATGATCAGGACACCAGGAGTGCTGGGATGCCGTACATTCCAGCTGCAAGCTCAGGTCACAGCACATTAAAAAGCCTGAAGACTCATGATTAAAATCAGCTCTCAAACTACTTTGTGCTTCATTGATTATACAGAATTCCCAAGTGTGGTCACTGCTTATAAAAGATGGCAGAGGCCTTGAACCAAAGTGTTCTGATCCAAACTACACATTGGTATTAGAATTCATGCCTAATATCAGTTATTATAGATGCACAGAGTTTATAAAAGATGCCATAATCTTAATTTTTTGTCTTCTATTTCATTCTTTCCTAGTTAAAAAAACAGATGCTGTTTCTGTAAGGCTGAGCATAAAATAATATAATTTGATTAGCAGTTGAGCAGACAAGGCAAAGATTTTGCAAAAGTGAAAGAGATCCCAAGGCAGAAGAGAAGGCATAGCAGTACAGAGGCAGGAATGAAATCACACACTGGGGCTGCACAACCGTGAAAAGCAGAGACAGCTTAAGCTCAGCAGCATGCAGCATGCAACAAGAGCAGAGATGGTACAGAGAGTTTTACACTGAAAGATGAGGAGCTCTGACTTGACAAAGGGAAAAAACACAGACAAGGGGAGATCAAGAGTATTCATTCCATATGATGTAGGCTTCAGTTATTATTTTGTAATATTTGTTAAATCACAGCAGTGGTTTAACCTCACTCAGGATAAGATATTTGTTCCTGACCTTTGATGTCTGCAATTATAGAAAAGATTAACCACGACTGAGACTGCAAACAATATTGACTGAATGAGTGCAGTTAAGTTTTGCAAGGGCAAACGGATAGTTCAGAGACCTGCATAATCTACGTAAATGGGCCAAATACAAGAAAATGTGAATCCAGCCTTAAAAGTGCATCACGTTTCATGTGAAAAAAAGAAAAAAATACTTCCTGAGAACAACCAGGAAAGCTATATAGAAGGGAATCTAGAATTTTTTTCTGTTAGCAAATTATACTGAGTTTACCTGAAATGCAACAATGCCAATACTATTTTGCAATTTTGTGTGTACATAAATAACCACCTTTGCAGTATTTTACACGGAGGAATGTTCCCCACTTAGCTTTAGTTTAATAATTACTAGAAAACTGGCTGCAGGGCTAAACAGCTTGACAATGGAATGGCTGACAGTGCCACAGAGACGGGATTCCTCTCATCTGATGGGAGCTTGTTTAACCTGCATTAGTCACTGAGTGTCCTTCATTGTTCACAGCACTTCTGGAGGATGATTCATCTATCCATCTAAAATCCCTGTTTTTTGATGAGGTGAAGCACCTTCTACAGGTGTCATAGGTGAAAAGGGGATCCTAGATGACTAGTTGAAATTAGCGCTTAACCTCTAAACAGACAAAGTAATGTAATGTAGCCAAAGCAGAAGCCTGTGAAACCTATAAATTACAAATTATAAAAAATAAATCAGGATACAATTAATATCCTTTGCTTTGGACCCAAAAGTAATCCAGCTAAAGCAGTGTAACCAGCAACAGTATAGAAGTCTTTTGTGACCCTGTGAATGCATAGCCATACACAATGTACATGCATTTCACATATGTATGTGAGTAATGTGACTACCGAAGGGGCAAACAGTGACCATAGGACATAGGAAACACCCAAGTGATGCTGAACAGAACAAAATAAGAGCAAAGGACTGCAAACAGGCATCCTGCTGAATACACGAGAAAGGTAAATGGCAAAATCAAAAATAAGACAAGCATGATGGAATCTCCTTTTCAGGAGCAGGACAAATGTTTCATGCAGGGACAAAGACAAAAAATGATTAAAACTCGTGTCAATTCTTGGACTAATAGAATGTTGTGCCACATCACCTTAATTAAAACCAAGACTGCAATTAGAATAGAACAGAAAAAATAGAATAGACTATTTCAGTTAGAAGGGACCTACAACGATCATCCAGTCCAACTAACTGACCACTTCAGGGCTGACCAAGAGCTAAAGCATGTTGTTAAGGGCATTACCCAAATGCCTCTGAAACACTGACAGCCTTGGGGCATTGACCATCTCTCTAGGAAGCCTGTTCCAGTGTTTGACCAGCCTCTCCATAAAGAAATGCTTCCTAATGTCCAGTCTAAACCTCCTCTGGGGCAGTTTTGAACCATTCCCACGTGTTCTATCGCTGGGTACCAGGCAGAGGAGATCAACACGTCCCTCTTCACTTCCCCTCCTAAGGAAGCTGTAGAGACCAATGAGGTCATCCCTCAGCCTCCTTTTCTCCAAACTAGACAAGCACAAAGTCCTTAGCTGCTCCTCATAGGACATTCCCTCCAGCCCTTTCACCAGCTTTGTTGTGCTCTTCTGGACACATCCAAGGACCTTCACAAACTTCTTAAATGATGGGACCCAGAACTGAACACAGTACTCAAGGTGAGGCCACACGAATGCTGAATATAGTGCATTAATCAGCTCTTTTGACTAGCCAATTATTCTGTATTTAATACACCCTAGAATGCAGTTTGCCCTCTTGTCTGCCAGGGCACTCTGCTGAGTTATACTAAGCCTGCTGTCAACCAGCACCCCCAGGTCCCTTTCTGAGGGCTGTTCTCCAGCCGCTCCTCATACAATTTTTACTTGTGCCTAGCATTACTCCATTCTAGGTGCAGAATCTGGCATTTGGTCTTGTTAAATTTCATCCCATTAATCATAGCCCAATGCTCCAATCTATCTAGATCCCTTTGAAAGCCATCTTGTCACTCAAGAGAGTCAACAGCACCTCCCAGTTTGGTATCATCAGTGAACTTGCTAATGGTGTATCCAACTCCTGCCTCCAAATCATTGGTAAATTGATTTATTGAACAGAACTGGCTTCAGAATTGAACCCTGAGGAACACTGCTGGTGACCAGTCGCCAGCCAGATGTAGCCCCAAAATAGCAGAGAAACATCAAGCACAAGGAGGAAAGATGGAGAAGAAGGAAGACAAGCCCACTAAGTATGTGTAAGTATAAATACTAACAGTTTTGTATACTTAGTGGTGATGAGGCATAGTGTGTAAAAACGAACCATAAGCTTGAAGTGTGCTGTTAATGAATGAGATTAGCAAAGTTTTGTTTTAAAGTTTAAAAGTCCCTGATGTGTTAGTCTTAAAAATACTCACATCACAGCAATTTCTAATTTCCTGAAAAATACAGACATACATACACGTATTTGAATCTGGACACATATTCAGTTGCAGCAGTAATGTGCATTGTGCTAGACGATTAACTAAAACAAATACTCAAGTTCTTACCAGAAAAAGTTGTATACAGGCTTACCTTACTGAAGAACTTGATATTTTTAAAAATGTCAATAAATAACTATAAATATTCAAAACACTTTCAAACTCACAGTCTAATGTATCACCCCTTCCTTACCTTTGTAATTTTTATACAGTAGGAGTGGTAGCAGTCAGATTAGATTGGTGTACAAAATTTCACTCCATGTCAAAAGTAACCATAGAATCATATAACATTCTCAGTAGGAAGGGACCCACATGGATCATTGAGTCCAGCTCCTGACTCCACACAGGGCAACCCCAAAGTTACACCATGTATCTATGAGCATTGTCCAAACACTTCTTGAACACCAGCGGGCTTTTTGGGGACAGTGCTCCAGTGCTTGACCACCCTCCCAGTGAAGAGCATTTTCCTAATACCCAATCTGAACTTCACCTAATGCAGTTTTAAGCCATTCCCTCATATCCTATCACTGAACACGAGAGACATATCAGCACGTCCCTCTGCTCCCTATCATGAGGAAGTTGCAGGCAGCAATGAGGTCACCCTTCAGTCTCCTTTTCTGTGAGCTGAACAAAGCACATATCCTCAGCTGCAACTTGTAAGTCATGTCCTCGGGTCCTTTACCATCTTTGTTGCTCTTCCTTGGACACATTCCAGTATTTTATATCCTTCTTTTGTTGTGGAGCCCAAAACTGCACACAGTACTCAAGGTGATGTCATACCAATGCTGCATAAATTAACATTGTTGTCATTTTGCAAATATAAGAAAATGTTAAGATTTTAAAAACATGACCAAAATTATTCCTAAAGGTAAATAATTTTTACAAGACTGTATGTCCCATAACCACTTTTTCCAATGCATGCTATTGGGTCTTTTCATTTGTGCAAGAGGAGGAAGAAGAAGAAGAAGAGCAACAAGACTGGTGAAGGGTCTAGAGAACAAGTCTTATGAGGAACAGTTGAGGGAACTGGGGCTGTCTAGTCTGGAGAAGAGAAGGCTGAGGGCAGACCTTATTGCTCTCTATAGCTACCTGACAGGAGGTTGTAGTGGGTGTTGGTCTCTTCTCCCAAGTAACTAGCAACATGATTGGAGGCAATGGACTCAAGTTGCATCAGGGGAGGTTTAGATTGGATATTAGCAAAAATTTCTTTCCTGAAAGAGTGGTCAGGCATTGGAACAGGTTGCCCAGGGAGGTGGTGGAGTCCCCATCCCTGGAGGTGTTCAAAAAACATGTAGACATGGCACTTCAGGACATGGTTTAGTAGGCATGGTGATGTTGGGTTGACAGTTGAACTTCATGATCTTAGCAGTCTTTTCCAACATTAATGATTCTATGCTTTGATGGATGTTTGGAAGCTCGATGAATATAATGGAAAAAAAATATTGTAAGGTATACTTCTCCTTTGAAACCTCATCTTACTCGAAGGTGTAAACAAATCTGGACAAAATTGGTTATCTGCAAAGATCTGCAAACTTAATTGAGTTTGGACAAATCTCAAAAAAATCTCATAAGGGATTCACATGGTCCTGGATAAAATGTCTTTTCTATCAGAACCTACTCATTCAGATCTTCATAGCTAAAATGTATGTAAATTAACAATATTGTAATAAAATTTAAAACACTGTTACAAGATCTTTCTTTTAAAACTTTTAGAAGACAAAAAAAAAGCAAAAATTTGAAAATTCAACATTTGATAATTTACTAAAATGTTACTACTACTTATTTCTAAATAGCAGAATTTTTGAAAAGCTTCTTAATATTTATATTAAGCAACATTGCCTCTCTTTTGTTTTCATTCTCCTAGGAAACACACTTTTTAATTCTGAACTGAATTTAAAGATATGCAAATCCAGCATTATCACACTGTGCATTGTTAAATAATGTTTCAGTAGATCTTGTAAAACTGAAGCAATGGCAGCATAAACCTCTTCTATATAAGTAAGATAAATAAATCTCTGGAGAAGGCAAAATATTATTTTCTATTGCTGTAAATATGGAAGTGTATTAAACTTCTGAACTGAGGTTTGGTGTAGGAAAGTTCTAAGTGCCTACTTTCACTCTCAGCTAAGATAAAGGTTTAGTATGAATCATGTGCACTTTAAACAGTACTGACAAGAACAATGTATTATTAAGCATTGAACTCTGCCATGGCAAATAATATTTATCTGACAAAATGTAACCAGTGACTGACATTTTCTATATTAATGTCATGTTTTGTCATTTTAGAAAATGTATTTTCTTAATTCCTACAGAGTGCCCAAGGTGTATGAAGCTTTAGCAGATGGATGAACATACCCCCTCTGTTCTGAATATCTCACAGACTGATTCACGTTGGAGAATACAACACTCGAGGAGTCAAACGTAAGTGATACAAAAAAGGGAAAAAAAGAGAAAGTTGTACAAATATCTGAAATGCAAAGTCACGATGTAAAGCCAAAAAAGTGACTCTTCAGAGAGAATTCAGTGGAACAAACTGAGAACTGTGGAGTCCTGGCTGGATGAGAGGGGACATAGCTTGGTGCCGTTGAGCAACCCAAGTTCTGATCCGGAGGTGAGCCTTGAGAGCGGCGGACATGGAACCCTGTTGGGAAGGTAGAGCGACGAGCTCGGGACACTGGAGCAGGGGGACCGTCACATCGCCGTTTCCTGCTGCACTGTCACTTCCTGCCATGCTGTCGTTTCCTGCGACAGCGCTGCTTCCGCATCGAGATGCAGCTCTGCACCAATCACAGCGAGTTGCAGCAGTTTTGCCTATATATGATTAGGGGTCTAACCAATCAGATGCTGTAATTGCTTTGCTATATAAACCTTGTTTTGCTGACTAATAAAGGTTGAATGATCAATACTCACATTGGGGTGACATCGTTACAATGAATCCGTAACCCACGCCAACAGAGAACCATAAGCAATATTTGAAAGTTAGCCCACAAGCCCCCTGAACCTCTAACAGCCCAGCCTAATCTCAAGGTCTGAGAATTACTGCTTCCATTAGGAAGAATGAGAAGTGTTCCTCAAGGGACAGTTAGGCAACTGAGTTCTCTTTCTTCCTGCAGTTCAAGACATGTGACTGCAAACTGGCTGTGCTTCCATTTCAGCAATTCAAAGCACTGAAAAGAAAAAAAGGAAAAAAATGCCTGGTGGATTCAGAAAGCTGCTTACAAATAAAAAACTAAACTAATGCAATTCATATCATTTAACATAAAACCTAAGATCGATCTTTGTTAAGAATACAAGAAATACATGAAATTCCTTGTAAAAAATATATTTTCTTTTGTTCTTTGAAAAAAACGAAGGGAGAGAAAAGTGAAGGGAAGGAGACAGAAACATAGGGGAAAAAGTAGAAAGTGGGTTAGGTTTTTTTATAAATGCAGGACTTGAGAGTGGGTCTGAAGTTGAGAGTTCACCAGGCTTCAATAAATGTCCTGATTTTTTTTGGAAGATTCAGAGATGGAAAGAATCAGGTATGTAGCATTACTGAATGTCACACCTCTTATTAAGTGCCTTCTTACAAATAGAGATTTAAATGCACAGCTTACCTTACCTCTCCATTATTTATAAAATCTTTTTGCACTATAGCTTTTTGAAATGGTATTTCTGAGCTTTTGGGTAAGCTTTCTCAAGCATTTTTCATTTATGAAGATTTCCATCCCTACTACAAAAATAGTACATATACATTGCAGATGCACTGCTGACCACAGTGCTTACCTTTGGACAGTCTATTAGCCTGCACTTGAAAATGAACACTAGGAATTTGACAAATGTGTCAGAAAAACAAGAGTGAAATCATTAAATATATAGATATCCATATATTTAATGCAAGATTAGTGCAGAGGAAAGGTGCTAATTTGACAGTTGTCAAGTGTCAGCTCCACAAAAATGTAGAGAACACGCACTAGCAAAGCCAAATCAGTATGGCATTTATACTCTGTAGAGCATAGAGAAATCGCCACATTCAGTAATGAAAAATAATTCCATATCTGCACTTCTTCACTTTTTTGTCTTCTTTGTTGAGATGGCTAAGAGCACAACATGATGCTAGTTTTATATTCTCGGCGTTGTTGAAAGTTTTACGCAAACTAAGCTGAGAGAGCAGGGGTTATTTAAACAAGCAAATTTCTTCAGCGTGAAACTTCTTGCAATCATACAATGTTTTATGTCTTTTATACATGAGGAAAATGATTTAAAACATGATATGCCTCTCACATACTTTTTGATGGTTTTGTCTGCTTGCTTGTTTTCCCACAGTGAAATCCCTTGCACACACTTTCATAATGCTTTTAACATACCTTCTGTCATTATACTAGCTGAAATGTCTTTGTGCTGTTACTAAATATGCAGTCCTGAAGGGCTGCTGCAACTGCCTAGTCACACACTGCAGTAGCATTGAACTCAGTCAGGATGTTTTTTCAAGTGCTTTGAAATGCCTTGAAATAGAGAAGGTATTACAGACCAGCAAACTCTTTTCTATTTCATCCATGTAAACAGAAATCTATAGTGTTTTCTGCTGTGAACTAACAAAGGCTGCTGGGTGTGACAGATGAAATGCCTTTCAGGAGAGCCATCATGAGAGTGAACCATTTCAAATGTATCTAGGGCTGCTCAGATGCTCAGGAAAAAAAGTGGCCATGATTATTCATACAGCTTACTTCAAAAAAAGAAGACAGTTAGGATGAGTGAGACATCAAACTTGGTGATGTTGCACATGGCCTGAAAGACACTTTTGTACTTAATATCAAACAATTCCGTAATCCTTATCTCAGTCTGTGACTACGTGTGAAAGAGTATATACCGATAGGACTGAAATAGGAGTGAAAATACAACAAAAAGCCATAATCAAACTGCAAAATTTTATACTGGATTTTTTTTAAATAAAGACAAATAAACTTTTTAAAATGAAAAAAAAACATTTATCCTAGGAGGCTCTCAGTGAGTTTTATTCACGTAGCCTAATATAAGTTGTTACTATTAGCAAATATTTTTTCCCTTTATATACCTGGATTAGCAATGCCACACTAAGTGTATTTCTGATTAATTACCCAGAACCCTAAGGGATTTTCAGTTTACTGTTTAATGCTTGATATTGCACCTATAATCAACTAAAACAACTGCAAATGCATTTGCAGTTTGCCAGCAGTTTTCATTTTTAGCTTGTGATGCACAGAGGCTGTGAATTATAACAAACAGTTCAGAAACAATAAGCATTTGTGACGTACACAACTGAAAGGAAGTTAGGGAATGTATTCTGCTTGTAGTATGTCATCCTTCTTCTAAATATAGAAACTTGTGCAATCAATTGTGAGTTTTAGAATTAGCCCTAAGTACTGGGAGATGTTCCTCACTGGCAAACTGTTACCTCTGACTACAATACTTTGAAGGACACGTTCTTACTTTGCAAACAGGAAGATTAGTTCTTCATCTGTGTATTTAACATTTATGTGCCACAAATCAACATCAGAATAACAGAGGAAACCTTTAAATAGCAAGTAAGAACAAGATTCTCTTGGTGCATGATTGTGTGACAAAGACAGACTTCTCTTTCTTGGAAGACTCTGCCAGCCCTGTGCAGATGGAGCATGGCAGGGGCTGGCGAAAGGCATGGCAGGGTGAGCTGCCTGCCACCCCTTGCTGGGGAGAGGCTGTGGTGCTTTCAGCCTGCAGCCTGGCGTCAGCAGGAAAAACCTGCTGGGGGATGAAGTCCTGATCTCACTGAACTCTCTGGCACATCTCCCGGTTAGTCCCACAGAGACAAGATTTTCCCCAGGTTTTTACTACTTTAACATGCTGTACAAACCAGACGTAAGATCAACCCAGTCTAGCTTACAAAAGGACTTTTTTTTTTTCCTGACTCTGGTAGTAAAACTATCGTAAATGTCCCAGACCTCAACAGAGGTAATAAATTATTTTTAAAAGTGGAATATGTCTTTATACAGCTATAGAGGATAGAAAAATGCAATGCAAAATTCTCCAAGAGTTTGCTCAATGTCATTAGTACATTGTCACTGAAACTCCACTTGAAGCTGGAGCTTAATTTGCACTTTCACTAAAACTTCAAGACAATGAGAATACCATGAAAAAGAGGTATTTTCTCTCCAGTTCCAAATTTAATGGAAAACAAATCCTGAGTTTTCCTTTGGTTGCAGATTAAGACACAAAATCAAAAGCTACCAGTGATTAATGCTATGTAACACTTACTCTATGAAAAGTTTAAATTAGTCTCCAGAAAGCTAGCATCATTCCATTTTAAAGACATTATTTATTTTTTTATTTCAAAACATATAAGTAGTGTCTCTGTATTCTTTTTTCATATGAAGCTTTGATAGTTTTAGTCCCTGATGAATCTCATTTTAAAATACATGCATTTAAATGCTGATTGGTACTTTCTCTAGAGAGCTAGGAGGAAAGGCTTTCAAGTGGAATTCTGACAGAAGAATAAACTTAATATTTTTATTCCCAAGATATCTGAATCTTTTCCAGATATCACTGGTATCTGCTACTGTCTCTACTGGTAGACAGAACTATTTCTCCTTAGATTATATAGTTTTATTTTCAGAAAAAGCATCTAGCTGTTCTGACAAAAAAGTCTCTGAAGAATAATCAAAACCCATTTTTATCAAAGGTATCAATGCTGTGTTTCACCTAAAGGTGTTATATTATTGTTAGTTTTGTATCATTAGTGTTTGTTTCCGCAGCAAGACACTATGAAGAGCACAAGATCATAATGATCATAGTGAAACTATTATGTGCTACAGAAGGTGGCATATTGTTAAGTCCTGTTGAAAAAGAATATAATTTGCATTGCATACAGATCTGTACTGTTGGTGTTTACTAATTTTATTTTACTTAGATACTTGTCACTGAGTTGGAAGAATATCTTCACTGTTTTTTTTTAGATAGTAAGTGTACTAGGTCTTTAATTATGTATAATAAAATCAAGTCAGATTTTCAACTGATCAATTATCCCCTTTAAATCTTAGATTTTGTTAAAATAATATGCCTGCTCTGACTTCACATATTTTGACAAGAAAGGCAAAAATTCAGATTTGAAAAACTAGAAGAGACTGTACTTCTTTCTTTCTGAGCTTATAAACAAGAGATACTTACCCGGAGGTAACAGTACTCAAGAAGCATTTGCTATTTCTTTAACAATTACTTTATAATGTATCATCTGTCCAGTGTATCTCAACTTTTCTGTCTCTGTACAACTTATCACAGGAATAGGTTCAAAATTCCTATTATTTTCCGGTTTTTTGTTTATATTTTTGTGTTTCTTTTATCAAAATCTTTGTGCAAAAATTCATTGGATAAGGTGGATGCACTGTTTTCTTGCATAACCCTGGGAATATGTTAGATTTCTTCACAGTACCAAGAAGATATTCTCTTAAGAAACACAGACATCTGCTAGTAGGATAAAATCTAGCTGTAGAGGTTAAGTTTGGTTTCTCAGGATTTGTCTCTCAGGTTATAATTTCAAAGGCCCAGTGTGCTGTTTGGGCCACAGCTCTTTTTGATGGATAAACCCCTAATAACTTGAGAGACAGCAACAAGCGTAAAGCTAAGGTTATTGTGCTCTTCTAGCTCAGGTAGCATGAGATTCACTAAAAAATCTCAATTCAGGGAGAATGTGAAGGCTCAGCTGGTGTTCAATAATTTCTTTCTTCTCTGTGAAGTGTGCAGCTTTTTTTGTATATATAAGCAATCCATTGCAATGTGATGAAGAACTAAGATTTCACACACAGACAACAAGTGATAAATTGAAATGACATGGTTCTGTTGCTAGTTTACTGCTAAAATAATTCAAATACCTTTATAGTTTTTATTACTGTCAAATTAATTTGTGTAAAATGTGCCAGGAGAGAAGTCTGAAAGCAAACCAGGGAACAAAGATATCCTATTATATTTTTTCTGTGTTAGTGCATGACTTGCTTCAGGCTGCTGCATCTCCTAAAACTTCAAACTAAATCACAGATGTGAAATAAGACCTTCCATGCAACCCACAATGCATGTAAATGTAAATATAAAAGATCAAGACAATATCTTTATTATTTTCTTTTTTAAAGAAATAGTTCAAACATGGGATGAATGCTACAACAGAAATGAAAGGTTTGCTTCTGCTGTTATGTGAACCTTATTCTACTTGATGAATTTATCCTAAAAATAATTTTTGATTTGGCATTTTTTCTTTGGTACAATCAGAAAAGGAATTATAATTACTTCTGCATTTATGAGTGCGTGAGAACTTCAGTTTACCAGTTCAGTACCATCCTGGATGATTTACTTGTCCTAACTCAAACAGAAGAAAACAGAGAATGACACTGTGATAAAGATAATGAGAATTATTCAGGAAAGTGAACATAACCTCAAAAACTTAGTAAAGATGTCTGGGATATCAAAGGAACACTTTCCAGGTGCTAGTTTTCCAGAAAAAAAACAGCCGTAGAGGTCATAAGGCCTGCGCAAAGTTAAAGATACCTTTGGCAACAGCATCCCTGAGAGAGAAAGGTGGCCTAAAAGCATACTGATACAGCACAGTCTGCTTTAGCCCATGTGCAGTGGAAAGTAGACAAAGTTTACTTTTGAATTAATTTTCAAGGGAAGACTGAATACTAGATAAGGAAATCAACATAAGCTCTTCGGTACAAACTTACCTGTTTGGTTCCTACAGATCCACTGAAAATGGGAATAACGCTTTGCTTTGAAGACACTTTTTTTCAAACATTTGAATAAGTCCACCCCTAAACTGTTTAAAGACTGTCAGCCTGCTGGCTATCATATGCTAAAAAGAGTAACTGCAGCCAGAGATCCCATCCAAGAGCATTTAGACCACCAAGTTTTTGAAGGCTACATATGGATATATCAAGTTCTTTGTGACTGACATAGAAGGGTCATGAATACATATTAATATTCAGAAATATGTATATGCACAACAGAATGATAAAGATGGAGCTTTAAATTAATGCAGCAGGGTAACAGCTTTTGGAAATCTTGCTGGAATATTGAACAGATTATGAGGACATGAATCCTAGCTCTGAGAGCGGAGACTTCAAACGTCACAGGCACAAAGCTGCTACGGCCCAGCCTGGGCGAGAGCTGAGTACCGTTTCTCCTGAGGCTAATAGGCTTGGACTGTGGTCAGCACGACGAGGAAGGTGACTTTGCACCTGGCAGGGAAGATGTGCATTGTTCAAGACCATAAAAAAAAGGCTTTAATTTAAAGTTAGGCTTGTTTATGATTAGACACTTACAGAACTTTGTTTCTAACTTACATACAAAAATTCATTTCTTGGACAAGAATGTTCTGTTGTACAAATGTACCTGGTTTGCACTGGTATGTCTACAACATAATGGGGCCAATAGTGTTGCTGACTTCAATGATACCAGTAATTCCTAGAACTCAGCAGTATAAGGAAAGACTGAACTATAGATTTTAAAGAAACACATTTACCACTGCAGCTGCTTGAAATTGAGATACTGTGACCTATGAAATACTCACAAGAACACTCTCTCTAAGAGTATCTATCAGTAGGTGGTATAGAGAAAGATGCAAGTGGGATTCAAAGTGAGTAAAAGACATTTCTTCCTGACTTACATCATTCAATGTAAGCATGAAGACTGCATTCTTCATTAGCATTTTTTGTCTCGTTTATTCTAAGTATTTGTCATTTAACAGTTAATTGTTTTGTAATACCACCAAACTTCTGACCTTAATCCAAAATGCAATGGATATTTTGAAAATTGATGTGAACAAAAATTCACTCTGATACTAGAAACACACTAATAGATATCAATGACTAGGAAGAGTAGACTTACTTTCTACATGACTCCATTCACTTAGTACAATTAGATCTTATGTTAACGAGGGAATTTTTTCAGTTGTGACCTTACGTCTTCATTGAAACAAGTAAAATTGTGAGGGCCTCCAAAATTAACCAACAATAAGTAACAGCTGAACATGTTTAAGAGTTAACAGCACATTTGAGTACAGATCTTGTGTTTATGAAGCAGTTTCTCAAGTCCTGTATTACAGGACTTATCAGAAAACAATAGATATCTGAGTGACAACAACATATTGAGCTTGGCAAAGGGGAATGTTGCATCTGTTAGCAGCTTGAGGATACAGAGAATACAGTATCTGCAGCAACACCAGGCACCTTTGGGGAAGCATGTATACTTTCATTTCAAAGTGCGTGTCCATTTTCATACTACTCAGTCAGGAAGAGTAATGCAAGAGTTTCTGGTTTATCCTATATATGGAAACCTACATTAGCAACATTTTGAAGAACAGGTTTGAATTAGTAGCCCATGGTTGCAACACCACTATAAGAGTCTTTAGAAAAAAATGATTCTGGAATGCCTCTATCTAATGAATAAAACAATAAAAAACATCCTCTGGTGTGTTCTTTCTTCTTGCCAAAATCTCTGAAATGTGAAGGTAGCTATTACAATAGGTGGAGCCGTAACCTGCCAAGCAGCAGTCATGAAGAATTTTGTAGGCAGTTACTTCTTCTGATTCCTCTCCTTTCTCAGTGTATTACACCTTGTTTTGGTCATAGGCTTCCCTTGGCTTTCATTAGATATAGCACGTATATGGCCAAAATTCAACGCTGGATACTGGTTTCACATCTGTTACGCAGTACTCCAAAAGTCTGTTATTTTGACATCTAAATTATACAAATCCTGGTTTTTAAGAAGTTGCAAATTAAACCTGAATTTTAGTTTGTGTATTAGGAAAATATGTGAATATAATCATGCATAACACAGAATTAAAAATATTAAACTGCTAGCAAGTTAGGATTTTTAGACTTGCTGTTATTTCTTTCGTGCATTTTTAGTGGGAGGAAGCTGAGCTTTTGGCTTTAAAACTTCTGTCTGGCTTAATCACAAAACAAATGAGTTCCACTAAGGTAATCCAAAAATAAAATTGGGAAGGATTGTAGCTCTTTAGTTTCCTCTCTCAGCTGCATACCAAGTCAAACCTATATTCTACAAACAATAACTCTGGCAACATTGACTATAGGTTTTAATAATCCCTAACAATGTGCAATATTGCATAAGTACCACTTAACATACATTAATCCAACGGCTGTAAAGCAGTGATTGCAAGGACCATTTACTATGCTCTTAAGAAACACAACGGAGTGACTCTTTAATAAAATACCTGATAACTCATTTTACCATCATAAAATACCAAAACACTTTTTTTTCTTCTTTCTTTGACTGATGCTGCACAGATTTTCATTATTAAAATTGCATGACTTCCACCAGAACTGGAAATGTTCTTTCGTGGAACAGCTGATTTTTCCTCCTTTCTTCCTCTTTCTTTCTGATTATTGATCCACTATTGATCCAAGATCCATGCTTGTAAAGTGCAAATTATTAATCATCTTCAGATTTCTAGCTTTAATAGGAAAGAAATATCAGACCTTACTATCACATCATGTTAACTACTACCTTGGTTCCCTACCACCCTCATATCAGCAACTGATATCTCACAAATATTAGACTTACTAGCTAATATTTCCTAAAATCTGTAATCTAGTCTCCCAATTTCAAGATATATTTCAAAGAAGAAGAGACAGCATTGGTATAAGTTCTAATACACATATATTTCAGAACCATATTCATTGAAATCGTATTGGGATAGATGCATTGGGTGAAAAAAAGGAATTTTGCGATCAGAAGATGTGATATAGAGTTATACAATTTGCAGCTCGCAGGCATCGTTATGTATCAGTGATGTTCAAAGGTTTACATAGGACTGCTGGTCACCTGACGGGAGATTTCTGTTCTGCATCAAATGCAGTTAAACATATTTTCAATAATTACATAAGAACAAATCTTATAGTTACATAAATGGTACACAAGTGGAAGAGGAAGCAGTATATATTAACTAACTACACAGAAAGTACCATGGAGTTATTGTTATTTCATGCTGTTACTAATTTCAGTTTTCATAGTACATGCAATTGTTTTCTAAATCTCAGGTTTACAAGAGAAGAATTAAAACAATTGTGCTGGTTCCTAGATCTGATGCTGAGTTGCAGTAGCTCTTAATTGAAACCAACATAAAACTTCAAACCCCAATAAAAGCTAATCTACAGTGCCCAAATGCTCGGAGTAAGTAAATTAAAATAATTATACCCAACTTTAATTAAGTGACATTGCCTCAAATAACAGTCAAGTGAAAAGGAATATATTCTACAAGTTATTCTGTAAACATCTTTACTCTTCTGTTAGTAGGCATTATTCCTCTCAGCAAATGTAACATTCTGTGGGATTTACCTCTCAAGAATTATTCTGAATTGTCTCTCCTGCAGTGATATGGAGAACAAATAACTTTAAAATTCTGCTATCAATCTGAAAATCCCTCTACGCAACACTAAGATTATGTTAATCAGAAAACTATTTCTACACAACTATAGTTTGATTTCTTTAAAAAACCATAAATAAATCTGTCCATTCTGTACTATTCTTATAAGAAAACATAGAGTTTGGAAAATCTTTTGATGGTTTTGATAACAATCAGGAGTTGCCACAAAAAAGTTATGACTATTTAAAAAATTAAGATATTACTGAAATACCTGTCATCGTAATGAAACACTACAATCAGTAAAATATTTCAGTTTAAACTGGGGTGTTTAATTCATCAAGTCTTACAAAATGAGAGAAAGAGAGACAGAAAAGAAACAAAGCAAACAAAAAGGAGCAATATTAATCGTGCATTCCCTTCATTTTAGTAAGAAGTACTTGTAGACTTATGACCATATATACACAGATATTTGCAAGATCAGGATACTAGTTATTTATCTTCAATTAAACACTTCTATTAGTCCCATAACACACCTCTAGAATTTGAAGTGTTGCTTCAAAAAAAAAGTATAAGCTGTTAATACAAGTATTTGAGGAAAATCTTTCTTCTCTGCCCAGGCTGAATTTAAACACAGCAAAGTTAGGAAGATTCATGCTACCTATTATACTGTCCAAACCCTTCCTTTTAGAACAGAGAGAATACAGATAAAGCTTTGCAATAAATGCTTACACAGTCTGAAATGAAATTTTATACACTTTGTAATCCTCTGAGAGAATGCAACTATAGAACAGTAGTACTATAGTAGATAAATTTACCATTTTTCCACTCTTGATAAATGAGACTCTGTCAGTGTTAATACATAGGACAGTAAGCTGGTAAAAGGTTGTTGTCCTATGTCCTAAATAGGACAGTTTACTGACAAAATAAAAATTGCTTTCATAGACGCACAGAAACATATAGGTAGGAAGGGACATCTGGAGGTCATCCAGTCCACCCTCCTATTTGGAGCAGGGCCACCTCAGGTTGCTCTGGGCCTTGTCCAGTCAGATTTTGTTACTGTCTCCAAGAATGGAGATCTTACTAACTTTCTGGGTAATCAATGCATGGGTTCCTTCATAATGAAAAAAAAAATTAAAATGTCTTAATATCTATTCAGAATTTCCCACAACAGACACAATAGACTTGTGTCTATTGTCTCCTGTCCTCCTACTCCGCATCGCCGAGAAGAGCCTGGCCCAGCCTTGCCTGTACGCTGCACTGTAGCTGAGCAGAGTTGTGAGCTCTTCTTGTCGCTTTCTCTGCTCAAGGCTGAACCAGCCCCCATTCTCGAAGCCTCTCCTCTGCATGGTGTGCTACAGCTCCATCGCGGGGCCCTTTCATGGGTCTCATTCCCCTATGTGACTGCGACTCTTGTGCAGGGAAGCCCCAAAGTGCAGCATTCCTGACCACACAGGCACCAGGCAGATGGAAAAAATCACCTCCTTCAAATAATTTCTAGAAGTAATGGTAGTTCTATTAATATTACTCATCATATTTCAATAATGTTTTACTGCTAAAATAAATAAATGTACACTTGCAAATAAATAAATACGCATGGGTTTGCACAGTCACTACCATATACAGATATATTTCTAAACTCCCAATAGGATGTGGAATCATGCAAACAAGGTGCTACAGTCAAATACTTTTATTTTAGGATTGGGAGATATAAGAGACAAGTACTTATGACACCAAAGCATTTATCTTATCTGAAAATTGAATCAGGTAGATAATAATTTCCTGTAATTCTGAAAACTAAAATCTAGAAATTTATTTTAGCAATCAGTGACTCAGCTTTGACAATGTTCCATGTCCAAGGAAGTAAAAATAAAAAGAAACAAAAACATTCAGTGGATTTTTAAATGACATTCTGGCAAATCTTAATATGAATGACAGCATGAATCTAAATTCCCTATACAGTTAAATCATAGAAAAGTCAGCAAATATTCCTTTATGCCTCATTTCCATTAAAACAGCTAATCTATGAGAACCTACATGGACAATATAATACTGTAAATTCTGCAGCGTGGTTATCGAATATAAGGGTATTTCAAGCTATAACCTGAGAGAAATAGAATTGTAAGGAAACTGATGAAGAGGTATACAGGGTTCAGCAAATGATTGTATTTCAATGCAGAACTGCTCAAATTAATTAATTAGAAATGATGGTATGAATCTGACGGCTCTGCAATCTCTTCTAATATTTCATTAAACCAGTCTAAAATGTTTCAGTATTTTTTTTCTGGTTTATTTCAATGTAAGTAACTTCAACAACAGGTGTAGGCTGTTCAGCCCGCCATTCTTTCATATGTGGCTGGAAAATCCTTTAAAGGGACTTCCATTCAGAAATATTCATTAAATATTTGGATTCATAATTCATTGTGCTTGGGGTTATTACATAAATCTTGTTCCATAAGCAGGATGACTGAAGCGTTTTTGAATTGTACAATGCTAAATAACACTAACACTTCCAAGTACAGTAATAAAGAAAATTAGCCAGAATGCATAAAATGTTTAAGACTTGTCATGACTAAGACAAAAAAAAAAACTCTCTGCTGCTTTATAAGTTCTCATAAGCATTGTATTGCTAAGAAATACAGTAGAGTTAATTGAGAGCTTTTAGTCACAAACATTCAAAAAACTTTCTATTACGGATGCCCTTACAGAATATATCATATTTAGCATCCTATTCACATTAATTGAATAACAAAAAGAAGGAAAAGCTTTCTGAGCATATTGTCAGGAATGCTTCAGGTGGGTAGAGACAGTACAGAGAGAAAGTCCTGACTGGATTGTTGATAGGTGGGCTGCTTGAAAGATTAAATTTTATGAGTTGATTTACACTACAGTCAGGCTAAAATTTTTACTTTCCAAGAGAATTAGAACAGCCATAGAGGACTCTTTATTCCCTACACTGCAAATTTAGTTAGTGATGATAATTTAATGGACAGTGAGGCCACACAATCTTGTTATCAAGGCTCCTTTTCAGCAGCTCCTGGAGTGAATTGTCATTCTTTCTAAATAGACAAGCCACCACCCCAATTTGTATCTCACATACTTTATTCTCTCAAAAGGGACAAACATATTTACCCTTCAAGGTTTATGAATCATCAGTCATAACACATAATGTCCCATCCGTTTTATTCATCATAGACTTTTACAAGTTCAAGCACTGCATGCATGCTATTTACTACCGGGAACTTCATGCTCCATATGTAAAGTCTTTTTTCTGATTGTAAACTATTTTACCTATTTCATTTTTGCCAGTGGCCAAGGATAAATATTATGGAATGTAATTGATTGCATATTTGCATTACACATACTGTTTAAATGAAGTTTCATTTCTTCTTTAATACCCAAGAGAAAAAATAGAAGTGTCACAGATCCCGTAAGATGCAAGTACTGGTCAGAGCGGTAACAAAACAACAGCAGAAGCAGCTGCAACAGCAGCTAGCACATTGATGCAGAGAAGTCCCCAGCAGATCATTCTCAGCTCCACTGACTACTTTGCCATCACTATTATCCTCACCTACGCTAACCTTTTGAGTGTAAGCACAGGTAGGTGTTATCTTGCGAAAATCATACTTTTGTTTCACAATACTTGACCATGTCCCCTTGACTTCAGTCTAAACTAATAAAAACAGGTTTTAGGACCCTGTATTGAAACTACTAGTCTTCAGCCTCTTTGAATGTCTGGTTAGAGTATGGGGACACAAACACGGTTATCGCGTATTTCGAGACCTGGCAGAATTCTCTGTGGGAAGTGTGCACTGTGTACCTACACATCTTACTGTGCAATTTTAACACTGTGCTGTTCAGCATACTGCTGTGAGCTGTTAAATTCTTCCCAACTTTTGCCTTAGAGACTGCTCCATTTCAGGGGGATATGAGATACTTGCACTAGTTTATAGCTCATAAATGAAAGCTTCAGCAGATGGCAAGATCATCACCAAGATGCTGTGCACTTGTAGGACACATGGCATTCTTTGTTTGCTATTCTGTAAGTAATCCAGAACTGTGGAAAGATATCTGCTTTTTCCTTCAACTATCCTCTGAACCTCTCTTATAAAGAAGACAGAGCACATGAAGCAGTGATACTCTCACAGGCTGCAGACCTCTTGGTTCAAATGTTCCCTCTACCACCAGTCACACACTGCACTTCACTACCAGTGCCTTATTTCAGTTCACCTTACTGCCTAAAGAATTTCTCATATTTTCTGGTTTTGACTACTTGTATTCACTAACAGTAGTTTCAGAGAGAAATACTGCATCAGTTTAAGCAAATAATTATAATAGGCCACACTCCAGTACTGTTATTAATTGAATTTGCCCATTGAGGGTTAACAGGTAAACCATTTCTATGTTATATCTGAAAGAGATGATGATAGCCTTTGAAAAGCAAATTAACAAAACTGACAAAGTCGGCATATTCACTTATTTTGAATGTCATTCTAGTCTGTGGAGTTTTCTAGTCACAGTCTAGAACATGGGTTTGTACTACTAAAAGAAAAGTTAGAGACAAGAACGTTTTTCAGTTAGCTTATTGCATGAACTTACAGCACAGAATTGCTTATATGGACAGTCATAAATAAGGCCTCTACAGTAATGCTACTCATTCGAAGCTCATGAATGTATAACTTCTGCTAAAAAGAAAAAGCCAGAATCAGGTTCAATAGAATTTCGTTTTGAGAGTAAACACTTTAAAAGACAGATGTATTTTTAGTAAGAGAACTAGGATAGAGACCTGGCTGAGCCAAAGAGATGTTTTATGACAAGGTACTCAGCCTACCTGTGTCTCAGGTTTCCCAGGAAGATAAGGAGAATAACAGCCTTTTTGCTCTTACACTGGATTGTGAAGCTTAATTCATAAAGAGTCTTATCCAAAGCCATTAAAGCCAATAGAAATCTCTCACTGCCTTTTATGTGCTTTTGTTCAGGTCCTTTACAAGACAGCTGAAAGACTGCCATTGACTTCAAGCCTAATTTTATAAAGCTCTTTCATATCCTCAGCTTGGAGGCATTTGGAAACATACAAATGTAGTAATAAGGCTATTACATTTACAAAACAAATCCCTATAAGATAAAACTGAACTTTTTTTTTTTTTTAATTCTGAGAATGCTATTCACTGCATGTGAGTCCATCTAGGAATAAATACATTTCAGTTTTCATATGCACTTATTAATAACTGTTTCGCAGATACCCTTACATGTTGGTTGCAAATCATCTCTGCACGGCTGGATGCCAACTCTACACATTTGATCTGGATGAAGTACAGTTTATAATGACTTTTCCCTTGATTTAGCCAGAGTGTCAGATCCAGAATAGATCTTTGTCACTTTGTTTTTATGCTGGTATTACCCTGGCTGTGCAAGCAAAGAAAATAAGTGGTCTGGCATAAATTTAGCCATAAAGTTAACCCTTGAAAATCTTTAAGAAATTTGAAGCAGCAGAGGAGTTTAATACTTGATCATTTCTTTACAATATGTCTCCTGCATTTCTGATCTAAGAAATCAGAAGCATTGCCAGCAACAGTAATGTTAGATTTCCTATGCTGTCAAACTACAACCTCATAGTAGAAAAGCCCCTCAAAACAGGAGAATTTCCAGAACTGAATAGAAAAAGGAGAAACTTTAAAAAGTGTTATCATAATTATATAAGCTACACATGATTACCTCCCTGTAGTAAGCCTGTTAAGGAATGCTAAGCTAATACCATAAAAGCTTGACTTCATTCTGTAAGAATCTGAAAACAGTAGCAGATAATTGAGTAGACATTGAAATAAATTTCCAGTGATATGTAATTCTTTATCCTGTTAAATAATAGTGAAAAGATGCAAGTTCTCTGAATATTTACTGGCTTCAATTCAAAACAGATATTTTCTGCATTATGAATGGCTGACATGACATATTTCCAAACCTGAAACACAGCAGTATCAAAGCAACAGTATTATATAACACCTGCCATTCTGTATTGCACAAAGCATATTATTTTTAAAGACAACATACAATAACCATGCACTATTTAATGGAGTCCAATACTCTGGAAAGGAAATTAATGTTTAAATTTTGATCACAGAGAGAGTTAACAGCATTTCTAGTTCAGCACTACCCTCAGATGTCCTGTTATTTCTGTAATAACTGTTAAGGTATTAATTTTATGCAGAGACACGACTAAGCAGAAAGGAAATATTAAACATTTACAAATCTTAGTTAAAACATTTTCATTTTATTTACACACTTCAGGAAAATGTCTCTCTATGCTTTAATGTTCCAATTTTAGTCCTATAAAGACCATGTAATAACTAGAGATAATATAATTTATTTTATAAAATTTTTATGAACTAAGTAAAGATAATTTAATCTGCCAAGGTTTTACGCTTTAGAAATTCCTATCTCTACAAAGATGCACCTAATTTAGAACTTCGTTGGTATCAGGGTTTTTGCTTTATCAACCTAACCCATTAGGCCATTACACATATTGATATTCTCCAAAAGAAAAAATTATTCTAACATCTGTTCTCAACCTGTTTTTCCATAATTTCCTTTTATGCCCTGTGTATCTCATTTAGCTCATCTGCAAAACACTACTGTGTCTGTCTACACTATATATGCCTTTCTACTGTAAGATTGAGTGAAAATTGAAAAAAATGGTAGCCTACAACATAATTCACTTTAAAAATACACTATTTTTACTAAATCTTTTGATCCAAGAAAAGATATCTGGCTTTGCAAGTCAGAACTGTGACACACGTAACGTTTAACCTAATCTCTAAGTGACCTATATTCTAACAAAATGAGAAAAATGAGTTCATGTCTTACAATTGTGCAGTCTGTTCCTTATGACTGCTGCAGTCTTATGAGAGAAAGAAGTGTTGAAGTTAAGAACAATATACCTTCTGAATGCCTTGAAGAGAGTGATTTTAATATTTTACTGCACTTGTGCAAGTAATTTCAAGAGTACAGCAGAGGGGTAGAAAATGTCCCAGTAACATAAAATCTAAGACGTGTGTAGAGGGAAAAGAACCTGAAGTCCAGGGTGTCCTACTAAATACACTTCCCATTTTCTTCTACAGATGAAAATTTTTGATATTTTATTATTCTCAAACTAGTTTCCAGCCCTGTGATCTCTTCTGTCCCCTTTTGCTGGTATTCAGCAATTGCTGATCTAATTTAATTTCAGAGGAAAACACTTATTTACAGCTGATTTGTCCATAAGGTATTCATCAACACAATACAAAGGTCATTCTTCCTGCATAAAGCTAAAGAATTCACTGTCAAAAACTGTCTTACTAGCTCTTGAAAGGTACCACTGCTGTAACAAAAGTGACATACTATCCAATGTTAGCTAGCAGGTGATGACTCAGGTCAAAGCCAGTGAAGGTGATTTTCTAATATTTATAAATATCAGTGAATGGATCAAAAATTTGAAGGTATTTAGATCTACCCCAACCTGCTATCTTCTATGAAAGCTACATGGTGTCCATCTTGAGGATTTTACCTTGTATAAATTTCTGTGTGAACTGGTGTAAATCCAAAACCAGTGCCCAACTGCTAAAGTTTCCTTATGCTCTGAGTCTACACTGGCAATATATTTGTAAGTGAAAAGAAGATTAGGGGCTTTATGACTAAGATTTATCTTGGGAACAGAGAGTGAGACAGAAAATGAAAAGCCTACTACGGGAGGAAAGAGATACCTGCATGGGATAGACTGAATTAAAACCTACTGGTAAGAACCTCCAAAACTAGATGTTAGAAATCCTGGAATATAGTAGCAGGAAAATAATAGTGAAAAATAGGAAGAAAACAAGCACAAAAAAAAGTGAGACAAAGCAAAAGAGAGGCAATGGCATCACATACTCCAAACCAAATAGCAGGCCTTTTTTGCATTTTATCCTGAGAACAAATTATTTCAAGTCAATACTTCGGCTAGACTTCCAGAAGCCAGACAAACTCGTAAGGTGCTTGCTATTGTTAATTCAATTAGAGTCTGTATGAAATCGCTATGAAATGCATAAGGGTCAAAAAATCCAGCCTTGACAACTTCCTTGTGACAACCAGTGCTTTTTTTTATATGAGAAGAGATTTCTCTCTTAAAGACATATGCCAAAAAATTGCATCTGGAATAGGGCAAAAAGGATTTGTACTTCTACAGCAGAATGCACAGTTTATGCAACTATTTCCTGCATGATAGATTACGTTAAAACAAGAACAGGAATCTACACAAAGTATAACAAAACCAAAACCAAACCAAAACTGGAGTGCAGAGAAGGCATTTACTGTCTTCCTGACAAACAGATGCACTTTGGCCAGTCAAGAAACAGATTTTTCAGGTTATGTTTTGTCTTTATTCAATATGAAAATGGTCTTATACAAAGAATACTTAAATATTTGTTTTTGGGAAAGTTTTGAAATATCTCTACTATCGCCCACAGACCAATTTAACTGTTAACACTTATTAAGCACAGTTACAGTTTCGTAATTCTTGATCTCAGCACTGGCGCTAAAGCAAGACCAAGCTCCAAGGAGGGAACCATTCCAAATTACACGAGCTGGCAAAGTGTCCTCAGGGAGCATCTGCCAGCTACAGGGAGATGGCTCGCTTTCTGGCTACTCCTCCAGTACTTCCCTCCAAATTTAAAATCTCCACCAACTCTTCTTCCATGTGGGAGAACTAAAAGGAGTCTTTATTCTTTTTATAATACTAAAAGCAAACTCATTCTCCGTTGACCAAGACAATAATTCTCATTAAAACAGTAAGAATACAACCGCAATCAATTCATACTTGCTGTGTTGTACAAATGACCCAGGAGACATGCGCAGCTTTTCAGTTGCAAAGTGTAAATGATATAGAAAACTGACTTACCGGCCCAAAAGCATTGCTGTCAAAACTGTGTCCATGGTGATCACCTTCCACCCAAATATGCCCATGTGGAACTCTCACATACTTCTTTTTGTATCCAATGGTTCTAAAAAAAATTTTTAAAAAGGGCTCATTATTTAAAAAAAATAATATTTTGTTTAGAAAACTCACATATTGATTGACTTGGAATTTGACCTTGCCTATCATCCAATGTTTGCTGTAAAAAAAAAGTGCTGAAGTACTTTAGACTTCAAGAGTGCTACTCAATTGAAAATATACGTAACAATTTTGTATAAGCTAGTTGCACTATCAGGGCCTGTTTACTACGTTGTTTCGGCAGAAATCACATCACGACAGGGAACAAGAGACTTCGCAGTTAAATATAATTAAGGGATTCTTACTTCCGTATCTGTCATAACAATTCTTTGAACCACCACATTTTATCTCGGGCAAATGCCAGTGGACACACGTTGCAGTCACATAAAGATACTGCATTGATAATGCTTTTCTTTCAGTATTGTGTTAGGTACTCATCAAAACTAGTCTGGCATATGTGAACTGAACTCGGATTCAGAGTTCGGATTCTTGTAACACTTATGTCCTGGAGGTAGGATTTCTTCAGCTGTAACAAACTAAACAGGATAAACTTAAAGGAAACTCCTAAGAGAAGGCCAAGTGCTGCAAAAAATTACATTGATGATTCAAGTGATTCTCCACAGACCACAGAAATTCATACTGAAGCAGTACCTCAGCATGCCCTGACATTACAAAAATTACAAACTACAGATGAGTCCCAAAGCTGAGGTGCAGAGTGTGCAAAATTCCTGTAGTTAATTCCCGAGGAGCTGTTATTGTCACAGTTCCAGTCTGACATCTGCCATACACTTTTGCTTTCTTTCAGGTGGGTCCTGTTATTCTGCAATCATTCACACAGGAAGGTGATTTTATCATGCACACCAAATTACTGCCATGCTGAAGCATTCACAAATGGGACTCTTATTTTGTTTTGGATAACCAAATCTGTCCACAGACAGAAGCAGACTTTTGATCTAGCTTGTTGCCTCCAGCTGCTCATCTCTTCTGACCGTCTGGAAGATATGGCCCAAAGCAGGAGGCAGAAGGAGCACACCCTAAAACTAAAGAAGATCAACTGAAGAGAGAAAATCACCTTCACCAGGAGATTCAGCTAAACTGTGCAACAGCACTGATCAGGGATGCTCACGAGTCGAAATGGGAACTGGTTCTGGTGAGGTTTGTTTGGCTTAAGGGAGAGGATGTTATAAGGACAAGATAAATAACAACCTGGAGACCATGAAATATTAAATGAATAAAGAATCCTCAAACGTGCATTTTATTAACTGAATTTGACTTTATCAGCCAAATAAAAATAAAAATTATATACTTTGCAAGCCACAAAATCCAATCAGTGCTTTTTCAAACAGCTTTTTCTGGCAGCTAAAAGGAAGAGTGTGCCAGAGCAATATTCTGATGGAAGTTCTACCTGTGATTTCATTGGAAGCTGAAAAAATAGTAGCCTGTTTGCAGAAAGAAAAGACACTGCTTTTCATCTTTCTTTAGAACACTTTCATATTACACAGCACTGAAGACTGAGTTCCTAAACCATTCAAAACAAAATTGCTAAGCTGTCCTGAGTTGATAAATGTATGATTTCTTAAACACAAAGAGTAGTTCTGTAACAATTTAATATGCTAAAAGAGTAATTTACTACTATACAGTTCCTTCCTTTTTTTTTTTTTTTTACAGAAATATGGCATACGGTCTGGACAATGACATTATTTATGTTTTGAGTTTCCATAATGCTTTGTCTCACAGATAATTTCTTTTATAAATCATAGTATCATAGAATCATAGGTTGGAAAAGACCTCTAAGATCATCAAGCCCCACCATCCACCCAACGCCACCATGTCTACTAAACTATATCCTGAAGTGCCACAGCTACACATTTTTTAAACACCTCCAGGGATGGGGACTCAACCACCTCCCTGGGCAGCCTGTTCCAATATCTGACCAGTCTTTCAGGAAAGAAATTTTTCCTAATACCCGATCTAAACCTCCCTGATGCAACTTGAGGCCATTGCTTCTCGTCCTATCGCTAGTTACTTGGGACAAGAGACCAACACCTGCCTCACTACAACCTCTTTCAGGTAGTTGTAGAGCGCGATAAGGTCTGCCCTCAGCCTCCTCTTCTCCAGACTAAACAATCCCAGAGCCGTCAGCCGCTCCTCATACGACTTGTTCTCTAGACCCTTCACCAGCCTCACTGCCCTTCTCTGGACACCCTCCAGAACCTCAATGCCTTTCTTGTAATGAGGGGCCCAAAACTGAACACAGTACTCCAGGCACGGCCTCACCAGTGTCGAGTACAGGGGCACGATCACCTCCCTCCTCCTGCTGGCCACACGATTCCTGATACAAGCCAGGATGCCCTTGGCCTTCTTGGCCACCTGGGAATACTGCTGGCTCATGTTCAGCTGGCTGTCAACCAAAACCCAAGATCTTTTTTCCACTCTTCCCCAAGCCTGTAGTGTTGCATGGGGTTGTTGTAACCCAAGTGCAGGACCCGGCACTTGGCCTTGTTGAAATTCATACAGCTGGCCTTGGCCTATCGATCCAGTCTGTCCAGATCCCTCTACAGAGCCTTCCTACCCTCAAGCAGATCGACACTCCTGCCCAGCTTGGTGTCATCTGCAAGTTTACTGAGGGAGCACTCAATCCCCTCATCCAGATCATTGATAAAGATGTTAAACAAGACCGGACCCAAAACAGAGCCCTGGGGAATGCCACTTGTGACTGGCTGCCAGCTGAACTTAACTCCATTCACTACCATTCTCTGGGTTCAGCCGTTCAGCCAGTTCTTTATCCAGTGAAGCGTACACCCATCCAAACCATGGGCAGCTAGTTTCTCCAGGAGGATGCTGTAGAGAACAGTGTCAAAGGCCTTACTACAGTCCAGGTAGACAACATCCACAGCCTTTCCCTCATCCACTAGGCAGGTCACCTGGTAATAGAAGGAGATCAGGTTGGTCAAGAAGGACCTGCCTTTCATGAACCAGTGCTGTCTGGCCCTGATCACCTGGTTGTCCTTCACATGCCTGGTGAGTGCACTCAGGATCAATCGCTCCATAATCTTCCCCAGCACCACGCTGAAAGGCCTGTAGTTCCCCAGATCCTCCTTCCGGCCCTTCATTGTAGATGGGTGTTACATTCACTATCCTCCAGCCATCTGGGACCTCCTCTTTTAGCCAGGACTGCTGATAGATGATGGAGAGTGGCTTGGCCAGCTCCCCCACCAGTTCCATCAGCACACTTGAGTGGATCCCATCTGGCCCCACAGACCTGTAAGCATCCAGGTGGCATAGCAGGTCGTTAACTGCTTCTGCCTGGATTATGGAGGTTTGCTCCACTCTCCTTCCCTGTCTTCCAGAACTAGGGGCTGACTACCCTGGAAATAACTGGTCTGGCTATTAAAGACTGAGGCAAGCAGGCATTAAATACATCATCCTTTTCGTCATCCTTGGTGGAATATTCCCCCTTGCATCCAATAAGGGATGGAGACTCGCATTGGCCCTCTTCTTGTTGTTGATCTATTTGTAAAAACATTTGTCCCTCACAACAGTGGCCAGTCTGAGTTCTAGCTGGGCTTTTGCTTTTCTAATTTCCTCTCTGCATGACCTAACGAGACCCCTGCACTCCTCTTGAGTCGCCTGTCCCTTATTCCTCAGGTGGCAGACCCTCCTTTTTTTCTTCCTGAGTCCCAGCAAGAGCTCCCTGAGCAGCCAGGTCAGTCATCTTCCCCAGTGGTTCATTCTGCAGCACATGGGGACAGCCTGCTCCTGTGCCTTAAGATTTCCTCCTTGAAGAATGTCCAATCTTCCAGGTCCCCTTTGCCCTTCAGGACTCTCTCCCAAGGGACCCTGTCAACCAGCATCCTGAACAGGCCATAAAGTTCCATATGAGACTATATTCTACTAGAAACATGTTTTAAGATATAGGTTGAGAGAAGCTGGCCATTAATTCTGTTCTGTCTGATTAGACACTCTGAAAATTATGAAATAATTATCTTCAATTACTGATAAAGGCAAACAATAGCAAAAAAACATTTAATTTTCTCTTCCATTCATCTTCCTGTATATAGAAGAGTAGATTGTGATAAAGTTTTGTACCTTTAAAGACTTCATGCACAAGACTGAATTTCACCGAGAAGGGTGAAAGAATTTGAAACTTAATTCTGCTGACATGTTTATGTTTACCTCATAAATGTCAGGAAAATAATATGGCAAATGCCAGTCAGTGACTTCATCTCAGACCAGACACAATCTCCTACCACCAAATAATCTCCTTTATTATGATTAGGAAATCACTAACACGAAGGGGAAAAAAAAGAAAAAAAAAAAAGCTTTTGCAATAAGCACTTGGAAACAAACTGGAAAGAATTTGGTCTGGATGTATAGGTCTTGCAGGTTCAAAGAGCCTGTGAAAATACGAAGGTTTAACAGAGGTATATAGTGTGTTCTTTAAGGCCTAAGGCAAAAAGAAAAATATTACAGAGTGCAGTAATTATCATTGGGTTTTTTTCTTATTTCTTTAACACAGGAAAATACATATCTCTTCTCTACTCTTGAAATAATCATCATAAGCCAGAAAAAAATTGCTACAATTATGCAAAAAAAAAAGTCTCTTACTGTGATTAAAGAGGAATTATGTACAAATTCTCATACTGCAAAAAAAGCAGATGATTGTACACAGGAGGTTTTGACTTAAAGGAAACAGAATTAAAATGGATGATGTTAATAAATGTATTAAGAGAATAAGGGAGAGAAAAAGAAATGGAAAAGAAAGAGAAGCAGCAGTTCTAATTATCTGCTTTAGTATATTGGACTGATACTGCTTGGATAAATCCCTCCGTAAGCTCAGCAGACAAATGTAAAACCTTCTGCCATTTCCTGTATGGAGTACATAATGCATCAGATTTTTCCCACAAGTAGGTCCAATAGAAAGAAATTCAAGATATATCATAAACAATAAGTACCTGTATACCTGTGATCAAGAGACGCAAGAAAATCTATTTTCCTAAGACAATTCCTTCAAACTCTTAGTGTCACATTTGCACAGGGCAGTTATCTAGGGACTCTGCATCCACTTCAGCAATTCTCCTGCAAGAACTGTCCCACGGAACACAGGTTGAAATTTGAAAACAAAGTTTTACTTGAGTTTTTCACCGCACGGATTAGTAAAAAACTGCAGTAATAAGCTCATGTTACAGTAAATTGGATCATCCATTACTTAATATTGGTTTTAATTTTCAAGATATTTTCATTGTTGAATTACTCCACAACAGATCAATAAATCACTCATGGAAGCAAACCAGGTTACAGGCCCCAGAAAGCCATATTCAGTTAATCATAGAATTGTAGAATCATATAATGCTCTGGGTTGGAAGGGACCTTTAGAGGTCATCTAGCTCAAACCCCCTGCAGTGAGCAGGGACATCTTCATCTAGACCAGGTTGTTCAGAGCCCCATCCAACCTGGCCTTGAATGTTTCCAGGGACGGGGCCTCCACTACCTCTCTGGGCAATCTGTTCCAGTGTTTCACCACCCTCCTTGTAAAAAATTTCTTCCTTATATCCTGTCTACATCTACCCTCCCTTAGTTTAAAGCCATTACTCCTTGTCCTGTCACAATAGGCCCTGCTGAAAAGATTTTCCCCCTCTTTCGTACAGGCCCCCTTCAGGTGCTGGAAGGCTGCTATAAGGTCTCCCTACAGCCTTCTCTTCTCCAGGCTGAACCGCTTCAACTCTCTTAGCCTTTTCTCGCAGGAGAGGTGTTCCAGCACTCAGATCATCTTTGTGGCCCTTCTCTGGACCCGCTGAGACAGCTCCATGTGTTTCTTGTGCCGGGGGCTCCAGAGCTGGACGCGGGACTCCAGGTGAGGTCTCACCAGAGCAGAGTAGAGGGGCAGAATCCCCTCCCTTGACCTGCTGGCCATGCTTCTCTTGATGCAGCCCAGGATATGGCTGGCCTTCTTAATGACTGTCTTAATGAAACCAGGTTATTTTTGATTACTTTTGTAAAGACTATGTTGACTTTTTTTAAAAAAAAAAAAATTCAAACTTCTTGCTTCCTTTCCTGTGAAGAGAGCACAAATTGTTTCTTAATCAAAATTAGTCAGTTAGCAACACTGCCCCTCTCTCACATGAATCTTGCAGAAATTAAAGACTTTAATCTCTGCCCCAAATTGCAGGGAGGAGACCCCGTGTTTGTGCTACATTGGCTACACGACTCTTGCTCTAAATGTACAAACCACTATTCATTCATTTCACTACCTAACCATTTTAGCTAGACATGCTGAGAAAAAACTATTACCCACCTTTTTGTGCAATCCTACAAAGACTAATTACTATCTCATCGTTTCTGAGAAGAAGGAGAAGTGGTCACTCAAACCCTTTTCTTAAGGATAGCTTTGCAGACAACTGGCATCCACTTTTCAGACTCAGGCCCCCGTAAATAAATAATAAGTGTAAGCATCACGATTAATAGTTCTTTGAAAAATTAATATAATACAAAGTAAAAAATGACTTCATAATGCTTCTAGCACTCTTCAACAACAACAACAAAACCTAAAATTCTCAAGCCAAGTATCATTTAAAAGCACTATTAGCTCACCAGGAATTCTAGACCAGCTCCTTGCGAGAAGCCTTTGCCACCAAAGAAATGCAGTCAATAATATACTGTGTATGTTGAAAGTAATGTAAAAAACTATTTTGTTTTCATAGTTGAGTATTCTTAGACTCATTTCTCTGAGTTTGCCTGTAATCTTGACCTCTGTTAGCTCTCATACATGAAGTTTTTAATTAAATGTAGAAGATACATGAATGAATTCTTAGGAGAACAATTGGTGTAAGTAATAATTAACTTAGTATTTGTTAATTTCATATCTAGTTCATTAAAACGAGTTATAATTACTGAACAGTCTTTTAAATTTCAGAAAGCCTGTACTAATAAAGGGTAGTCTTTCACTTTCTGAAGCCTACTATTTTTGAAGTGAAAATAAATAAAGACTGTTCAACTCCTATTACCCTTCCCCTTTTAAAGGTTCGCTTTAGGAACAGCAGAGGCAAAAACATTAAAATACACAGATTCTGATACATAGTATTCAAATACCTGTTAAAAAACATACTGCTGTATGCAAAAAGAATTTCAGTTTTTACCAAAATCTTTAACAGGATAGTAATAACTCCCTATGTTACTGTTGCTCAAATTGTAGTTAAACTCTCACTGGCTTAAGAACACTCTATGAGAGTTGCAGTAATTTTCTTGATCAGAATGTAGCAGAATTACATTTATCTTTTTAATAATTTTTACAGAAATTGGTCTGAAATTCTGATTTTTTTTTTCTTACATCTGAGGTACATTCTGAACCTTTGCAAAGGTGGTTGGTTTTTTTTCCATGATTTAATAGTTAACAGATGTACTTATGTCTATCCTTGGCTGAGAAATAATTTCAATCCTGACAGTCAAAAATGAGCTCTATATGGTATTCCAACCACCTGCCCACAAGCAAGAAAAATCTGCTTTTTTAGGATGTGGTATCAGTGCCAAAGCAAGCAACTTGGCTCAGCTAAGTTGGATGAGGAATGATTGCCTTGAGTTTGATTTGACTTTGACAAATCAGGTGTCAGCAATCTGCATACCTCTGGGTGTCTTCAGGAAGCAGACATCATAGATAATTTCCTCTGTTTGCACAGGAGATGATAAAAAAATACAAACTTTTTTTGTAAAATAGGTAGTCTCTATCATACTAAAGAGCAACTTTTTTCCAAACAGTATAAATTGCTGCACATGAAATTTTTCCACATACATCCCCCTTTATCAAATCCACAGAATGAAACAATAGTAAGGTATTCAATTTCAGATGACACCCAGATCCCAAGACATGAATCTTATTGTACTATATTATGTAAATTGTATTAGATGTAGTATCACCACAGGGAATCTTCCACACAATCCTAAACACCTTCCAGCCCCTAAGAAATCGCCTTCCAACACACACACAGAGCCATCTGTATCTTTTCACTTTAACCCTTCCCTGACATCTACTATATTCTTTTGACCACAAGCTGTTCTTTAAAGCAGCTGCTTTTAGAAGACAGAGATATGTATGTGAAGCAACTACATTTTTTTTTTCTGCAGGCCAGGTTAACAGACTATGCACGAGAGTATGTGAATAGGTTAGGAAATATTCTCTGGTTGTGTGCAGCTATTAACTTTTGCCTCAGAGCTGAAATGTGTTTTCCTTAAAGGCTGCAGATCAGTCAATTTGTGAGAGGCCTGACTTTAAAACATGCATCCAAGCTGAGAACTGGGAAAATGCTGGAGGAGACTTCATGCTTGGGATATTGCTTCTGTAACATTGCTAGATCTGATATCTTGAGAAGGGAACCCCCCAAAAGAAGACACTCCAAAATGACAGAAATGACAGAATGAAACAAGATACTCCTATTCGGTGAGATTAGGAGCAGCCATTAAGGAGGCAGAGACTTCCTTTGCCTATACTTATGCAAATCTTTGAGCATCTAAACCCTGTAGGTTTCCCCTTTTGCAATGAAAGATTTTGAAGTTTCATGAAAAATGAAGACTAATTTACTGGTTTCCTCATTTGGAACAGAAGCATGATAAAACCACAACTTTTTGTAATAAATAAGCTAGGCAGTTCAAGAAAACATGATGCTGATCTGCAAATGGTATCTTTTTCCCAGCTAAAGCATTTCTAGCAAAGTGATGCACCAGTGCAGTTTCCTATGAGTCAGCAGTGCTAAGAATAAGTAGAAATCTGATATGGAAAGTACGGGAGATGATTGTTGCTCTGTTTCATTAATTAGAGAATTTCTCAAAAAGCATGTCATTCTAAACACAATCATTATTTAGCCATTACTTTCTTCAACAGCTTCTTGTAAATAGCAGTTAATCACTTTTAAAACACACAGTATTGAGGAAAGTTACTGGATTTCAACTTAAATTCAAAAGCAGTCTAATCAGATACTGATATTTACACTTTTTGCCAATTACCTGCTGTGTGAAAGTTAGTTAAATTTTCAAGTGCATGCATCATATATTGCATCAGATAGCTTTTAAACTATATTTCTACCAGATGCCTACATCACACAGTGAGATATACAAACACCATTGTATCACTATTTTGCCAGACAATGCAATGCAGCGAATTACAGCATAACACAGAAAAGATGTAGTCATGCAAAATTTTTTATTATTAATGCAACTGTCCTATATAGGGGTTAATAGAACCTAGACCTCATTTTCACTAGGGCTTTTTTTATACAACATTCGCAAAGCAATGAGAACTGGGAATATTAATTCTAAGGCCAGAAGATACTGATGACCCAGTTTGAAATATGGATAAGTACAACCTTCAATTTTTCAGGCAGTAATTCATGCAGTGATTATTAAATAATTCACTAGTAATTGATATCTTAAGCATACACTGTTAAGTGAATTTAAAATTTCCATTATTTTATGTCAAGATGTGCTTTATAATTGAGACTTGCATTACAAAATACTTGATATTTTTAATATGTATTATAATTAGTACATATTGCTAGTCTCACAGACATATGACTAGGTGAAAAGAAGTCAATCTGAGTAAACATATAAGACTAAGATAAGTGTTCTAGAACACTGCCATCCAAAAATCACTCTGCTTTTATAAAAATAGGAATGAAGATAACTTCAATGCATACATGTCAGTGGTAGGGAGAAATTATTTTTAGTGCCACATTACAAACAGGTACAGAAGCTACTCTTTAAAGTTTAACATAATAAATTTATCTTGGCAAAGATTTATCTCCCCTCATCAAAAAAGGATGTTAGGAAAATATGAAAATATATTCTGTACATCCACTCATATATTAATAATTTTTTTGTCTTACCAGATGAACCACTTATTCTCTGAAACCTTTACTCTGACCTATCTTCTTTACCTATCTATTTAATATATACTGTTAAATAGATAAACGAATATACATATGACCCACATCACATATACATCAAAATAAAATCAAGTTGCTTAAGCCATATCATTTTAATTTCTGACCCCTAACCCCATATATTTAAAAGGTGTATAGATGTGGCGCTCACGGACACTGTTTAGTGGTGGACTTGGCGGTGTTACATTTATGGTTGGACTCAATGGTCTTAAAGTTCTTTTCAAACCTAAATAATTCTATGAATATATATTCTTCCTCAGTGCACTTCTCTACTACCTTTAAATCTGTCTGATTATTATGAACACCAGTTTGGTCATCTCACTATTTCTTAAGGCACGCAAAATTATCACCCAATTAAACTATAAGAAATAGATTAAACATGTTTGTCTGAATACCAACTAGGCATAGAAACAAAAATTGAATTAGAAAAACTTTTAAATGCTTTATATAATAGAGCTGATAGTCTGTATAACAATATTTCTAAGTTGACACTATTTACAGCTAATCAGGTCTAGACAACTTCATATTATTTATAATTGTTTCATTTCTCAGTACACGGCAGCATTGTTGTTACCATATTTGGATAAAAGGACTGCAAATAATACAGATTAATATACAAGATTCCCTACAAAGCCTTCCATTTTATTAAAAAAATTTGTCAGATTTTGCCTTCAAGTCTATCTGCAACTGAGGCTTTTTTTCTTTTGTAAAATAACAAGTCTTTTATTATTCCTAAAGCTATAAATGAAAATATGCCAACAACGTTAAAGGCCTTTCTACAAAATTTGTTCCACTTATTCTACCAGTATAATGAAAAAAATGTACGACACTATCATGCATATTTATCTAAAATGATAAAATGATTGAAAGGACTAAGAACAAGTCAGCTCATCTGCTACAGATCTTAGTCCCATTTTAAGCCTGAAGTTCTCTTGACAACACCTCATTTTTCAGCAGACAGGACACTGTAACAGAGAAGACACTACAAATAAATATATGACAGAAAAGATTAGAAATCACTGCTTATGAGAATCACAGATATGGGATCATTGCTATTAGCAACAGTATTCTTTACAGATCAGTTTCCCAGCAAAAAATGTTAATCATATCTCTGAATCCAGATATATATGATGAAAACATACCACAAAAAGAAGAAATCATGGCCTCTGTCTTAATATCACATAATTTCCCAGATAATTGCTCAAATTTCTGTTCAACACTAATTTCAACACAATTCATTCTTATAATCTGTTTCATTCTTCCTTTTTTTCCTGAATTTTCAAAATATCCTGAAATCACACAAGCTTTGTAATGAGTAAGCAGCTACAGAGCTGTTGTTGCTTTACATGATCAGTGTACATGATACAATATGCTCTTTATCTCAATATGCTTCTCCTTCACATATCTCCTTCTGAAGAAGTTTCTCCTTATTTCTGCCATTCAGTAAGAATTTTTCCCAAAGCTACATTTTCTTTCAATCTTTGATGATAACGATATGAGGTGATAATATTTCTAGATTGTATTTTATTCTCTTTACATATTCTACTCTGTGCTTTAAAGGTATGTTGCATATCTAGGGCCTGGGTTTTTCCCCTCTTTTGATACTTTTACCCATGTGTATATACATTCACATCACTGGATGTGAATATACATACACATCGGGACTCGATGATCTTAAAGGTCTATTCCAGCCTAAACGAATCTATGATCACAAAGCTCTGTTACACAGGTGCTGGCAGCACTCTGTGAGTTGAGTTAAAAAAGCTACAGCTACCAGAACTGATTTTCTAGGTCTTGTGAACTGTAGAGCTGCAGCAGCACTATCAAACAGCAATGCCATAGGACCTGTATTTTAAGCAAATAATTTCTCCTCAGGTAAAATTTCTTTGTATTCATTTGCAGTCACTTTTTATGATTCCCATTTCCACTTCACATTGTCTTTCTGTATTTTTTTCAACCCATCCTACCTTCCTTCAGAAACTACGTAAAAGACCCCTGCAGAACACCATGCACATAACACTCAGCAGGACAGGAATTTCCCTCTATTCCTGAGAGTTTTGCTTACACAGTCAGGAGGCATGTGGTTACCTCAAGCATTTAATATTGCTCATCCCTGCAAGGCAGAACTCATTTTGGCCCTGCTGCTAAGAATGACCAACTAACAGTAGCTTCCCTCCTACAGATAACTTTATCCCTTTTTCCTGTGACATCTGTGTGTGGCTTTGTTCTTGGCTCTTCTACACTATTCCCTTCGTATTGTGTGCCACTTTCTTTTCCCTGCGTGTTTCATTTGTTCTAGCACTAACAGCATTCTCATTTTACGATCCTTTCCACGGCAGCTCTCCTCAACCCCCTGAGGAAAATGTCATTTTGGTCATTTTTTAATGAAACTATGGATTATTTCTGCTAATCTGTATTTGAAGTCACACAGATAAGTTCAGAATCTGGTCTTTCTCTTTGTTTTTCCAAATTGATTAAACCTATAGCAAAATACTGCTGAGGTCATACTGTGGAATACATGATCAAGGAGCATATTCCTTTCAAGATCCACACTGCCTCTAACTGTATGGAGAATATTTTTATTTAAAACAAGTATATATAATTCTAAATTTAATATCAACATGTATTTTGTAATTTGTTCAACATTTGATACTATCTAAAGAGAACTGCACATACTATATGCACAAGAATATAAATATTCCTACACACTTTTACACAAATCTGTCACTCCCATTTGAGATACTGAAACTACTTCATTCTTTTGATCAGCATATTCTCTTAATCGGAAGAACCATAATTATATTCAGGCTAAATTGAAACAAAAACAAAACAGTGATTTTGTGTCGCAAAAAAGAGCATTATTTAATCTGTTTCATCCACTTCATTTAAATGGCTAACCAGCTTACTGATTCAGCAAAAAAAACCCCACAAAATCTCATTTTTCTCTAGTGTCATCTTTCACTTGTGAATCTATCTGATTCCAACTGCCAACATTGTACTATTTCAAGTTAAGATTATGAAAATTATTCAATTTGCTTCATTTGATAAAAGTCCCATTAACCAAATAGGTGTATCCTTTCATTACCTACCTTCTCACATTACTAAATCATATTGATAATTAACATTACAGGTTTTTGCTAATATCATTAACAGCTATTAAAAATTTCATATTATATCATATATTAGATGAGAATTATTTGTTATATTCATTATCATTTCCTTCATAATTTTACCAAGGTAAAAACTTACTAATTATTCTAGGTCATCTAAGTAAAATTACCTAACCATCATTATCAAATTGGAAATATCATTTTAAGAACTGGAGGATAGAGACCAGAAAGGTACTGCTATTGAAAGTTTAAGTCTTGCACCCCAGACCCTCTATTTATTAAGACGGTATCAAGCAGGAAAATTGCTGTGTCAAATTTTAGCTTCAGACACATTTGAAGGAACTGAAGGCAACTGTTTTGAAGTGAACAGTTAAGATTTACAGTACTGTAAACAAGGCCAAGATTTCACCTAATACATACCTAATGGTTTGGGCTTCACTACATACTGTAGCCATACTTTTTTCCCCCCTTTCAGTAAAAGATGTAGAAATTTTCATCTTAGTAATGTCTATGTCAACCTAAGAAAAGAGATGGTTCAACTTTTTTCAAGATTAAAAGTTGAGTAACTCCAAAGTTGACTCAGCCACTAATCTCCAGCCTGAAGACTCAGAAACTATTAAATAAACTTCTCTATAAAGCTCTTCTTGCTTGAGCTCACTTTCTCTCCTCACCCCACTCCTCTCTCTCTGCAGTTCTGCCATTTCTTCTGCCATAGAAACTGTCAAGAGAGAGGCTGTAGCCTGACCTTTGGTTACCTGCCCTGTGTGTTTTCTCAGCCTCAGGCTGGATGTTGCTGGCCATGCCAGCCTTCCAACAAACGTGCTCTGTGCTTGTAAATGTGACAGGAGCAGGAGGGGAGGAGAGAAAAAAGTTTGAAATTTCTTTGTATAACAGAGGGGAAAATCATGGTATCTATCACCACGGAGAACCTTGTTGGCCTAAAACTCTTCTGATGAAATGCTGAATGAAAAATAGCTCTCTTCATTTTTCAAAAAGTGGTGACAGAGGCGGTCACAGCAGCAGTGCCTCTTCATCACTGCTAGAGGTTACTGGGCTAGAGGTTAAAGTTCCTGTGTTCTGATTTCTGGATCCTCCTCAGCTTAAGGCTGGTTGAATCCCAAATATGAGGCATAGGCAGAGTATGAAGAGAAACATCAAGCCCAGCTTTTGAGGCCAGATCACTGTGCAGCCAGGGAAAACTATTCAATCAAGGAGACTTGCTTGCATAGAGGTGTCCGTCCAGACTTCATAGAATCATAGAATCACAGAATCATAGAATGCCTTGGATTGGAAAGGACCTTTAGAGCTCATCTTGCCCAACCTCCCTGCAGTGAGCAGGGACATCTTCATCTAGACCAGGGTGCTCAGAGCCACATCCAACCCGACCTTCAATGTTTCCAGGGATGGGACTTCCACTACCTCTCTGGGCAATCTGTACCAGTGCTTCACCACCCTCATGGTAAAAAATTTCTTCCTTTTAATCAGTCTAAATATACCTTCCCTTAGATTAAAGCCATTACTCCTTGTCCCGTCACAGCAGGCCTTGCTAAAAAGGTTGTCCCCATCTTTCTTATAAGCCCCCTTCAGATACTGAAAGGCCACAATAAGGTCTCCCCAGAGCCTTCTCTTCTCTAGGCTGAACTGCCCCAACTCTCTCAGCTTCTCCTCATAGGAGAGGTGCACCAGCCCTCAGATATTACTGCATTAAAACACATACAAACCCTTCTGGGTAATCATAAATCAGGCCTTTTCTCCTCCCAGGAAGGGTGCACTAACAACAGGATGAGAACTGGTCTCTCTTTGCTGCCTACTCATCTTTCTGAGTCTCTTCTAATTACATTTCAGCCAGTTCTTTCAATTCTTGACTCACCTTCTGGAGGAACAGTAGGGCACAGTCACCATGAGCATGCTTACAGTTTGGTAATTGTGGCACTATCCAGCAATAAGAAAGAGGTGGGTCAAACCTCACTCAGACTTTACAAGATGTTAGTTGTGGTCTTGATTGCATCTCGTGGTGTCTAGGCATTGTCTGCTAAACTACCTGGCTCTTCTGTCCACGTGTAGCTGCTTGCAATAAAGTACCAAGGAACTGTTGGAGAACCAGATCTCTGTCTGGCACAGAAGGGGGACTGATGGCAACAACTTGGCATTTAGCTGAGGTTCACATAATCTGGATTGTACTGAGCCCATGGAGCCTGAAATAGGGCATTGTGCTATACAAACGAAATTACTGTTGAAGCACTATATACAGAGAGTAACTTTCAGCACAATCTAACCAGTTCTTCCAAGACTGACAACATATTTGGTCGCTGATGTAAAAGGGACTTTAAAAAACAAATTTTTTTTTAAGTTATCTACTCCAGAAAGACTCCAGAACAACTTACTCAGGACTGAAAATAAAATCCGTGACTCTGTAGAGCTTGTTTTAGTAAATAGTGAAGAGAGATTGTGCAGTTTTGCATGTCAGAATAGCATTTGTAACTGCTAAAAGAAGTTTTAACACATCACAAAGAGCAATACCACATCTGTTTTTTTTTGAATCTTGTAAGAAAATCAGCATTGTGAATAGCTGTCTCAGTTAAAATCAGATTCTTGTAAACCTGTGACTGCTAAAAGAGTCTAGCAATATCTCTGCCTAGCTCCATCTGTAAGAAATAATTCCCCACCCACCCACCTCTCACACAGAAGCTAATTGCTATACCTACTTTATTGCTTAGCACTAACTAAAGATATTGAAATTTCCTAATCTGCTTTAGACAGAAGATACAAAATGTGGAGCCTTAACTTAATAAATGCTTTCAAGCTGTGTTGTGGATTTTTCTTTTTCATTTATGGAATGGGGAGAGTTGTTGTTCTCTGTACAATGGAAGCCTGAAACTTTACATGTTTCCTTCTATTTATGTTTGTTAGGAAAAAATATTAAAAAGATGCCTTTTATTGCTTTTCTTTTAAAAATGCGTTTTCTTCTTTAAAGGATGATACTGTCAAACAGATAATTGAGAAGCTTGCAAGTAAGCCATAAAAATATTAACTCTGTATTATTAAATACATGTATACTTTTGATACAAGTTATGGTTATGAGTTTTAAAACTCCCAAACATCTCAACTGTTTTATCTCAAATATGTAAGAAAATTTGTTTAATAGCAACAAAGATGTGTTGGAAAACAGAATGATACTTTCTGCTGAGAAAAAAATCCAAAGTAACTGACGTAAAATCAAGGAAAAAGAGTTATACAGTCAGAATAGACTTTATAAATGCAAGGTGACACTTGTTATAATTTGGGAAATATAATGTAAACTAAAAATAATATGAAATTTCACATAACACTCATCGCAAGCTTTCCTGAAATTTCAAAAATAGACTAAATGCAAGAAAGAAGTGTGTTTGATTATTTATTTATTCATTTTCAATGTTTGTCTCCTGCAACAATAGCTGTTGCCATAAAATCTTTGTTTGGATTTGGACTTGCCTGATTTTAACCTGAAATATTTGCTCAAAAGAATCTAAAAAACAACAGGTTTCATATTGCTTCTGTTAAAAGATATGAAAGATACATAGATCAGACTGCAGAGGACACCTGCTTTTGAACTGGTGATGCTCTTTCAGAATGAACTTTCAAATTTCAGTTTTGCAAGTCTCTTCATCCTTAGAGGTTTCTCATCTCTTGCACAGATACAATGAAATTCAACCTTAGAAGCACAGAATAGTTGGGGTCAGAAGGGACATTTAAAGGTGATCTAGTTCTACCTCCCGGCAATAAGCAGGGACATCTTCAGTTAGATCAGGTTGCTCAGAGCCCCATCCAACCTGACCTTGATTGTTTCCAGGGATCGGGCATCTACCACCACTCTGACTACCCTGTTCCAGTGTTTCACCACCCTCATTGAAAAAAATTTCTTCCTTACATCTAGTCTAAATATAAGCTCCCTCAGTTTATAACCATTATCCCTTGTCCTGAAGCAACAGACCCTACTAAAAAATCTGTCCCCATCTTTCTTATAAGCCGCCTTTAAGCACTGAAAGACTTCAATAAGGTCTCCCCAGTTCCTTCTCTTCTCCAGTCTGAACAACCCCAAGTCTCTCAGCCTTTACTCACAGGAGAGGTGTTCCAGCCCTCTGCTCATTTTTGTGGCCCTCCTCTGGACCCACTCCAACAGCTCCATGTCCTTCTTATGCTGGTGGCCTTAGAGCTGAACACAGTACTGTAGGTGGGGTCTCACCAGAGCGGAATAGAGGGGCAGAATCACCTCCCTTGACCTGCTGGCCACACTGCTTTTGATGCAGCCCAGGATACATTTGGCTTTCTGAGATGCAAGCATAAAAAAAACCCTTTTAAAAAAAAGACTTGGTTTATTGTTATGAGTTTGTGTGGCAAGGTTTTGGCAGCTGGGGGGGCTATAGGGGTGGCTTCTGTGAGAAGCTGCGAGAAGCTTCCCCCGTGTCTGATAAAGCCAGTGCCAGATGGCTCTAAGATGGACCTGCCGCTGCCCAAGGCCAAGCCAATCAGCGCCTCTGGGACAACATATTTAAGAAAGGGAAGAAAAAAAAACCCTGGGTGAGACGGCAGTTAGGAGTGAGAGACAATGTGAAAGAAACAACTCTGCACACACCAAGGTCAGTGAAGAAGGAGGGGAAACGAGGTGCCTGAAATGCCAGAGCAGACAGTCTTCCCTTGCAACTCATGATGAAGACCATGGTGAGGCAAGTTGTTCCCCTGCAGTCCATGGAGGTCCACAGTGGAGCAAATATCCACCCGTAGCCCATGGAAGGGAACCCATGCCAGAGCAGGTGGATGCCTGAAGGAGGCTGTGACCCCGTGGGGAGCCCGCACTGGAGCGGGCTCCTGCCCAGGACCTGTGGACCCATGAACAGAGGAGCCCACACCAGAGGAGGTTTACTGGCAGGGCTTGTGACCCCGTGGAGGACCCACGCTGGAACAGCCTGTTCCTGGAGTACTGCACCCCGTGGGAGGGACCCACGCTGGGGTGGTTTGTGAAGAGCTGCAGCCCGTGGGAAGGACTCTCACTTTGGAGAAGTTTGTGGAGAACTGCCATGAGAGGAACCTTCACGCTGGAGCAGGGGAAGAGTGTGAAGAGTCCTCCCCCTGAGGAACATGGAGCAGCAGAGACAATGTGTGATGAACTGACTGCAACCCCCATTCCCCGTCCCCCTTCACTGCCTGAGGGAAGAAGGGAGAGAAACGGGAGTGAAGTTGAGCCCAGAATGAAGGGAGGGGTGGGGGGAAGGTGTGTTAAGATCTGGATTTATTTCTCACTATCCTACTCTGATTTGATTGGTGATGAATTAAACTCCCTTTTCTCCCCAAGTTCAGCCTGTTTTGTCCATGACGGTAATTGGTGAGTGATCTCTCCCTGTCCTTGTCTCGACCCTCGAGCCTTTCATCTTATTTCCTCTCCCCTGTCCACTTGAGGAGGGGAGTGATAGAGTGGTTTTGGTGGGCACCTGGCATTTATTCAGGCTAAACCAAAACATTTATATATCTACCTTACTTTAAAGGATACTTATACTCATGGAAATTTAAAGTGACCTATAATCCAATCTGCAATTGCCAACAAATATTTTTTAAAATAAATTCCCAGGTGTTAATTTTTTCAGCATCTTTAATGTGTAACATAGCATAAATTAGTACTACTGAAATGCATTGAAACAAAATGAAAGTAGTGCCAATCAATATGGAAATAAAAACCAAAATAATAATAAAATAGTTGTAATACAGACTTTTCTGAAGCAGCATTCAAATAATTTCAAAACAAACTTTCAAGAGAAAAAATTTGTCACTTTCAGGAGCCTTCATCATAGAACACTATGATTCTACAATTCTACGATTCTATGATTCTAACACTTTTCAAAAATGGCATTTCAGTTTGTAAAATATTTCAGTTATGTTTTTCCTGACCAGGCCTATAAAATCACGTGACTGGAGAGAGGTTTCATTTTTATTTTTATTGGGAAACGTCCAGTGAAAGTTATAGATTACTTTTATAAAATATTAAGTCTTTAGCATCTTCTCCATCACAGCTATGTTAACCGAATTTAATAAAAAAAAATCCTGACCTATGTGTTACGAGAAAATTTAAGTAACCAGAAAGGGGTTACTATCTGTCCATAATAAACTTGTGCTGATAATGTGTAATTGTTGCTGAACTAAATGTTGTAAAGCAATGAGCTTCATTCTTCTTCACTGGCTAGGTCCATTCTGTCTTCAGCTGACCATGCTATCTGACGTGAACCCCTGTGTCCCTATGGAAAACTGATGGTGCCTCAGGTTCTCACTAAAAATGCCCACAGAGCACATGGCAGGCTAACCTTGGTTAGGGAGTGTCCAAATCTCCCAAGAAGTATCCCACTACCACATGTCAATCAGCCAAAGTTAGATAGTAACAACTGCCTAGGTCCTTGTATGCCCACCTTGCTCACAGTGCACGTAGGTGTGTACCTGGGTCCACCTAGGGAACAGTGAGGCATCATATTTTCTTTCCCTGTTGTCCCCAAACCTCACTGCAGTGTCACACCCCAGGTAATTTTGGTCTAAAATAAAAGCCTACGGCCTTCCACAAATTGGGGCATTGAAGGATTCATGTATTCAAGAATTATCCCAGTTACATTCAAAGTGTGCCTATTCAAGACATTTTGTTCAAAAGTTCAAGCAAGGCAAGGTGGATAAAAGAGAAGGAATATTGCTTGAAATGAAAGTCTGCCAATTTATATGTGTCTGATCCACACTGTTCCAGAGACCCCTGAAATAATGTCACATAGCAGACATAAAGTCATGAATAAAAAGACTGAACTAATACCAGTAATTTTAGTTTTCAAATTTTAAAAAGAGGTATCTATAAGCACTTTTTTACAACGAAAGTGTCACAGGTACCTAATTCCATGATTTCTTCACAATTCTAATGAAACTCATTAAGTAAATCATGTTGGTGCCTTCATCCCTGACAGTTAGTACAAGCAAAGAACGTAGAGATCATAGCACACAACATCTGGTTTTAATTCCTAGCCAACTGTCTAAACATTAATGCAGCATGCAGGTTCTTCCTCCTATTTTTAATCTTAGCTAAAACAGAAAAACGAGAGAGAAAAAAATCTTTTTTCATATTTCAAGACATTGTAACTTAAATACAGGTGTGTGCATGAACATCTGAACATATACATGTTTATTCAGAGGGCTAGAATAGCCACCCTGAGCAATCTATGTGCTGAATAATTTTTCTAATTTTATCTTCCACTGAAGAATATTTTTGTCTTGTACTACAATCCTATAAAACACTGAGCAAGTGAGTAATCAGCCAGAGTGACTGGTGATTTCTGTCCCTTACTGCAACTGTATGGTTACTTGAAGGGAAAAAAAGTGATAAGCATGAATGAAACAAATATTCCACTATTTCAGTTCTTAAAAGGAGACCTTTTCTAGGAGGTTTCTACAAAGAATTATTATTACCAAAATAAATTATAATTTGAAGGAGACATCATGCAAACTCTTTTGTTGATATTATATTCATATCTAAACATAAATACTAATATTTCGTAGTGTTTAAGATAACATTACAGTATATCCAAAAATCACAGTCATCATTAATCTTTTATGAAGAGTATGAAAATTGCCTTATTTCTAGGTCTGAGCAGAAGTCCATGTGGCCCTACAGTCTGTCTCCAAAGAACTGCAAAAGCAGACAATGCCCAGGAAAAGCACGTTAGCCTGACTACTCTCCGTGAGCATTGAGATCTACTGTATCAGAGGTGTTTGATCATACATTGTTGTATACTTCTTTTAGTATCCATTCATTGATCTGTTATCCATGCATTTATCTAAGCCATTTTTGAACCTGCTAATACTGTCTGCCTCCACAGTCTCCTGGGCAATGAATTCCAGAAGTTCACTATCTGCTGTGTAAAGTACTTTCTTTTGTCTGTTATAGACCAATCTCCCACCAGTCTCATCAAGCACCCCCAGCTTCTGTACTGTGGGATTTGCTGAACAATTTAGCTAATGCATTGCCTTCAGTTTTGTAAACCTTCAGTATTTCTCCCCTCTGCCTCTGAAAACTGAAGATTTCTTGTGTTTTCAATTGCCAGTGTCAGGCAACTGCACCATAAACATTGCTTTTGTTGTCTGTCTTTAAAATCATGTCTCAAGAAGCAAGAATAGGTAGTATCCTTCAGGGGTTTTATATTCCTAGCCTGTGAAGGCAAACCTATATTTGTTGAACATTTTGTTAGTTTTTCAGCCTTGGTATTACAGTTTAGATCAAAAGTGGAAGCCTAATAAACACAAATGCTTAATTTAGGAATAGTCTAATAGTTTTCAGTGCAGCCTACTACTTGCCACTTGAGCCTGTCTTCGAACAGTTTTTTCTGAAAGACCTCAATTACACACAGTCCAGTATTGGACAATAGTAAAGAAGTGCTTCATGGAGCCTAAAAAGGTTTAGAAAGCTGATCTTTGCCCTTAGGAGTAGACATCAATAATAGCTTCTTTTTTTCTCACAACACTGGAATTTCATGTTGCTTTGTTAACATGAAAACCCTGCAAAGCAGTAAAAATTTCAAACCAAAGATCCTCAAAGGAATAATCTGAATCACCCAGAAAAGGAAAGGGCATTGTCCTCATTAATACTTCCTCAGCATTCAGTAACCTCACAGCATTGAGTCAATTGATGTCTCATTAAACTGGTGTATTTCTGACATCCTCCTACTCCCCAAGTATGTTTTTCCATTTAATGTTACTAAACCAAGAAAATGTTCATTCAATATTAATTATTGAAAAAGTCTTCAGAATTATTCTTTGACCATTTTAAATACAAAGAACATAATCCGCTCACAGCAGCAACTTCCTTGCCATTGCGTTGTATGTTAGCAGGAATAGAAGTATGCTGAACACTTTATTGAGTCTTGTATCACTAAGAAACACTTGGCAAGTAGGAGAATTTTTGTATTCCTTTCTTGAGCCACAAAGTGCTACACAGGAAGTACTTGTGATTTTGCTTTACATAATCTTGCAATATGAGAGTAGGAAAAAATAGATTTATTTTTGTATAACAATGGAGAATCCCATCATGCTGGTATTTCTGGAAAGAAAAGTGCTATCAACACTATCAGATGGCTCCAAAGAAGTAAGCATACAGTGAATGGAAGCCACAGAAAAAACTTCTAATAATAATTGCCTGAGACAGACACAAATCTCCAAATTCTTACTTGCAAACCACAGAAAAGAAGAAAAAAAATCAATCAAAACCAAAACTGTTTCTACTTATGTTGGCCAGAAGAAATGTATAATTTAGGATCAAAACACAACAAAGTATATGTTCCTAAATATATTTTGAAATTATGGATGTCAGGCTCTGCCTGCTTTAGCAATGTGTAAACAGTCAGTGATCACCAAAAGCTGAATCTGAGGTGCATGAAAGAAGAAAAAAGTATCAACATGGAACGTATCACTCTTTGAACATTGACATTACCTTTTGCCAATATACATTTTAAAACTGAAATTTTATAGGTATCATGAAAAGGATCAAGAATAAGACTTCCAGTCTAATGACTTGTAGAATTAATCTGTTTAAAGATTACAAGTTTTAATTTGCAATTATTAATGTGAGATTCCATAGGTGGGTGACTCAACCCAGTGGAAAATGTTTTCATGTCTCCACAGAAAGTCTACTATTTCCATTGCCATCCCATTTGCATAAGGATGAAAGAGATGTCTTTCACCACTCTGAGAACGTTAGCCAAGAATAACATCCATAATTAAAATTTCACCAAAACCAATAACAGCAAATCATGTAGAAATTCTAGATTTTGTGACTTAAAAAAAAATAAAATCTGAAAATAGCCTGACTGCCCCCAGTGATTTCAGAGGGAAATAAAATGGAGACCCATTCAGTCTGAATAGTCTGTACATCAAATGGACCTTTTGTTGAATAAAAAAATTCTCTGGGACAAGAAAATATATTTCCCCTGATAGGTTTCTAGGATCATTCAGGGAGAGACTCTGAACCCCTTATTTTGGGCTAGAAACCATGGTTGAGTAGAAAGAAGTGACATTATAAAAATGACTCAGATGACCTGAACCAGTTCTTGGGTTCAGAGAAAATGTCCATCAGCCACAAACACCTACTGGGTAAAGGTGATAGACCAAAATTAAATTATATAAATTGTATAAAAACACATTAAATATAACAAGAGATGGCTAAAACTAATACTGATAAAGCAGTGAATTCAGTAAGTCACAGCTGCCCGGCATGCTATGGTATGTATTTCCCCTGGCACTCTTCTTGGAAAGCATTTGAAAGGGCCTTGATGTGAAACAGGAAAATCACTTGGAAATTTGTGTTACTCATTCATTTTTTTCAGCATGCGGCAAGAAGGAGAACACTTGTTCACTTTACAGAGTAAAGTGGTGCTAACCAAAACGAGGGTCCTTGTATGCTTGTCATTTTGTTCTGGAAACAATATAATTAACTATAACATAACTTCTGCATAGAGGACTTTACTATCCATACAGAGAAACTGGCAAAAGGTAGGGAACAACTAGCGCTATTATCCACATTTAATAGACTGAACTAAACCAAAGAATGATTGGTTTGTGCAAGGCTGTTCCACAAAAATCAGATTTCCTAAGTGTCAGAGAAGACCCTGTCTTCCTTATTTGACCACTCATATGGCTTCATCTATAAAGACAGAAGACAGTTTTTAACTGCAATTTTTCTCTTGCTTTTTCCATCAGTAGCTGTTACTACAACACATTAAGAGAAAATAATTTGTATACACTGTTCTAATAACTTAGCTGTACAATACCCATCCCATCTGTTCATGTTTGTTCTTCAACACTGGAAAAAATCAGTTTTGTCAGAACCAGGGGCAATGGATCACAAACTGAAAAACAGAGATACTTATATTATTATTAACATATATCCACAGGCTTCTTTTTTCAAGGTCGTAGATCAGTTGGATTTGCAGGAGTTTCTCCCACAGGAACAAAGGTACCTCACAACAGAACAGGAGGTATGACAATAATAATGTGGTTTTGGTGCCACACACACTGAGCCAGTCACAAGTATCAGCAGCAAGAGCTTCTGTCTCAGATGTTGGCCCTTGCTCTCCTCTTCATTGCCCAGACAGAGATGCATTACGGCCACTGGGAATGTATCTGTGTTAAGGACAAAGTACTGGCAGATACCAGAGGAGAAATCAAGGGTCTGCATATGTTGCTGGAGGGTAGGGCTGGGATGAGGAGATTCCTATCCCAGCTGCTATTTAAAAAGCACATACCTCTACTTCCCAGCAGTGCGAGGAGAGCCAACGGAGCCAGCCTTCCCTGCCTTTCTTTTGGATGAGCTGTTCCAGCACAACTCCCTATCAGTCATAATCTGTCACTTCCCCTGAGCATTAAGAGTGTAATTAATTCCTCATGTCTAGCTACGCAAGGAAGTGGCACTGTATAATCCCCAGCGAGTCATTCTCCCTGTCATAGCAGAGAATCTTTACAAGAGAAAGAGAAACAATCTGACAGTCACGTGACAGCTCAAAAAGCCCTGTAAACATTTCCTTCAAAGCAGAAAAATGTACGTGTGAATTTCTTTAGAGGACAGCTTTAGAGCTTTGTTATATTGCAAGGGCCTTTGAGAGAGAGCAAATAGGGAAGTGTTGCATAGGAAAGCGAAACAGAGTTGCTGCAGGTAATTGCCAGCTCTTTCTCCTATTCAATGAATTAGTTAATATCCATTTTAGCACAGGGACAACCATACTTTTTTATCTCCTACTGGGAAAATTCCTCAGACATAAAAGTACATTACTTGCTCTTCCCCTGCAGCGCATACCCAGTTCATTCTTTAGCTTCTCAGCTGAGTTGCCTCACCAAGACTCACAGGCGCCTCACCACGGAAAGCCAGTAGAGAGCAATAAGCAGTGACACCACTAGCATGTCTGAAATAATCCTCATATCTAAAAAGCTACCTGCTAGATCACTGTGGAAATACTGTAGCACCTGCTGTACGGAGAAAAAGCAAGGTATTAGCAACATCAAATGTGTCTAACAGGCGAGTTACTGCGGAGGAAGAAGGAAGCAGGATTTCTACCCCAGCCTTTTGCACTGCTAGTAAAAAGCAACTTCCCAGTTATAACAATAACAGCTTAAAAACAGCTATTGGGAAACCTGGAAACAACACAGATTAAATTCACAGCAGTCAAACCAGTCATTTCTGTTTCAGACTTCTGTTGCCTTTCAGGAATGCTTTAGCGTTCTTTTTTTTTTTTTTTTTCTTATTTTCCTCCAGGCCTTTATACTCCCTTTTCATACACTTCTCCTTCCTTTATAATTCCTTAAGGGAAAGGCTGATAAACGTTAGACCTGTTCCACAATGGTTTTTAGGTTTCTCAGCAATCCTAAGAAATACTTTTAGAGACAGCATGCACCTAATAAGGGTTGACTGGAGTCATTCTTAGTGCCCATTCAGATCGAACACACCACAAAACCTTGACGACTGTTTCGCTGCGCTGTAGCCCTTCCATACAGCCATACTCTTAAGCTCCATGTCATCTCTTCTGTCTTCATAGGATGTCATATACTCACAACAGCCAGCAAAAGATTCCTCCACACCTCAGAGTTGCAACTATTACATACATTGGCTTGCAAAGATTTGCTTTGTGAAAGCACATTAAGGCATGTTCTTTATCTGCAAATTCCTCTGTCAGCAGAGCTCTCTGCGGCTGTGCATACCTGCTTCTCTAGAACCACAACCTTGCAAATAATAAATATAGTGGATCTGAGAGGTAGGTGCACCAACAGCCATTAAACTGGCAAAAGCATTGGATTTTTCAGGCTGAAATTATTAGGAAAATGATTTTTTTTTTCCAGGCAGGAAGGTATAACTCCAAATTTGCTTGATATTTCCGTGTCAGAGACTGTTAGGAAACAATACATACACAATGCGTGATACACATACCATAAGCAGACTTAAAGTGAAAAGAAATGGATGGCAGCTTTTGAACACAGTGAAAAAAATAACAAAAACACTATTAAAAGTCTGGAATGGATAATTCATAGCATAAACTACCAGTAAGGAAATATTTTCTGGGCCCATAAAATTAGCATTAGCAGTTATTACCACTACTATATCCAATAAAAAAAGAAAGTACAAAACATAAGGAAGACAGAGAGCAGCAAAGAAAACCAAACACTTCAGAGTGAACTTTCTAGCTTTAGATTAATTGTACAAAACATGATATTTTATAGACTGGTCAGTAATTGGAATGGACAAGTACATAATGTTCTGATGTACAGAACATTTGTATTCACTTGATACTTAGATGAAAGACAAGCTACAATTACAATTCTTAGCTTTCTGTACATTTCCATGAGATCAAGTTGTCTTAATACAATGAATCACTTCAGTCTCATATTTCAACGTAAGGCATTTATGGCAATTATGAGACTCAATACTCAGTCTGCGAGTCTGACACATCATTCAGCTTGAAGATGGATCACAGAAAAGTCTTCAGTCCCTATTCAGGAAACACAACATATGGAATGAAGACTCTACATTGGTTTAGCTTTGCAAAAAACACGGAATTAAAAGAACAGGAAAATCATCTGCTCCATAACAACCAGGAGGCATTTGGGAACTATCTACCTCCACTCCTTACAAGCCAGCAAGCAAACAAGCAAGCTATGCTCTGCTTTATACTGCTGCTACAGGAGTCCCAATAGGTGCATTCCTATGAACCATGCTGTTATTACAGCTATCTCTTTATGAACAAATTTGGAGTTCAAGAATACTGAACTCAGTGAGCAGTTTTCCTCTCGTATCAAATGTCTAGCAAATGACAGTGTTTCCTGTACATTTTTGGAAGTCCAGAAAAGGGTTTTTGAAGACTTGGTTGGACCTCCTAACCTGCTAGTAGCAGGAGTGGCAGAACTAATGAATATCTCATTAGTCCTTGTGTGCTTTTTGCACAGATAATACTTCATTAAAAAAAAATCAGATAAATATTTGACTAGTCTGATTATTAATAGCTAATACTTCTTCAGTGAGAAAAATCTCAAGCAAAGTCCAATTTTCATATTTCATCACCTCTTATATCACCTCTACATTTTTATGTCTGTTTGATGCATAATATTAATCAAAGGGTTATAAGAGAGAAATGACAGAAAAAGGTAAAAAGATAAACTAAAGAAATACCAAGAATATAAACAGGACACTCACTTGTTCAACTAGATATTATATTTATTTTCAGTACTGTCAGTAACATGCTCAGTAACATACAAATATGATGACAATATTTTTAGTGCAAAGGGCTTAAATCTTGTACAATAATATAACTTCCTTGCAAAGCTGGATGGCTTAGGATAGAGAATCTTCTAATTTCTAAATCACTCGTTCATATTCCTCCTGACTTTACAGATTTAAACCTGGCCTACTATCTGGTCAGAAAATAGTTTTGGATATTTTTTCTCCTCAAAAAAGTCACTACCATGAGAGGCACTTCCATCAGAAGAAGTCTTATCTGCTACCAAAACCTGAATAAGCATAAACCCCAAAACATTGCTGAGTTTGTTGTCTTATATTCAGGGCATGGATGGTCATGAGATAAGGGATAAAAAAGCAAACAAGATAGTGTTTACTCAACCTTTAGAAAAATGTTTGAAAAAATACTTAAGAATTTAAATATACCAAAATAAAGAAATTCTAAGTTACAGACCATGTAGCTTCTTCTTTTCATACATTACATATCGAACACTTTTTTACTACATTACGTGATTTTAAAGGATTGACACCTCATTAGAAATGTGCAATGTGGCACAGTTATTGTTGCTATGGGAACTATAATATTAAACTTTCTGATTTATGTGCACTCATTCTCAGATATAATGCTGCTTTCAAGTAATATTTTGTAATAAATTTTATCTTTCCCCATCAGTCTTCTATAGACTACTTCCTCACAAGAGGTAGATTGGTCTTTCTGGGTGAACTTTTGCCCTTTTTTAAGTCACTGGGATTTCTACAGTCAGCTTCAGTGGGGCCCATCACTTCATCCCAGACCTCTGCACCAAATACAGTTGCTCAGGAATATGCCCTGGAGGTCTGATTCTGATTTCACTTATGATGAACAGAAAAGGAGACAAAGAGAGAAACAGAAAAAGCATGAATGCATGAAAGCAAAACAAAGCATGAAAGCAAGAGAAAGCCACAAAGCAAGAAATCAAGTAACCAAGCACATCTTCTGTTCCATTTCAGATTTATATGCTTTATGTTTCTTTGGCAATTTTCCCATCATTCAGCTTAACAATATAAATCCATATGTAATATAATCAGGATAGTTCTTATGTCTGAGGATCTAACTTGTCTGGTTTCTGTCAATGACCCCTTGTCTATTCTTTTTAAAAATGAAGTCAGGCACTTATTAAAGCTCTAAATATAAGTTAGATGTGATGTGATACCTGGGCATATCTAGAGGAAATAGTGTCCAAAGAGAGATCATTAATTGCAAACATTTTGACATCAAAATTTATGGGCCTGTCTGCTTTACTTTGCCACTTTCAGACTCTGACATGGAATTTCTCTACTTCGATTGAGTATTTTAAGGGGCTTAGTCACCTTCCAATTATCTGTGAGTCCAGTACAAATGGAGATGCACTCAAGCTTCAGGAAGGCCTGCTCAGGTCTGATAAGAATTCTCTATCTAGCTCTATAAATGTGTGCATGTGTGTACACTTATATTCCTACATATGCAATCTTGTGTGATGCACAAGACTTAGGCATTCCTTGGCTACCCCAGTCCCAAATAACCCCAACTAACGGACAGTTCCCTACACAATAAATAAGGAGGTAGAGGTCCCAGAATTCAGTATGATTTTTGAAAAACAACGAGTTTTTTTAGCATGCATTGTGGAGGAATGGCTAGCGGAGCAAGGGCATTTCGACATAGAAAAGCTAAGCCATCAGGATCTCAAGAAGTATCGAAAACAACTAGTTTAGGAACTAATCAGGGACAAGGTCAGACTGTCCTTGTTTACCAGATAGGCACGGTATCAGGAACTTGTGGTTACGAAGTTATGAGAAGAATCCCTTAGAACAGGATGTCGAGGCGGGACTTGACTTTTAGACTAACAGCCAATAAGGAGCTTAGCTTTTGCAATATGTATGAGCTAATTAAGACTGTTATAAATTGCGTAACCAAACTGCAATAAACGAAGCTTGCTGATCTCTCATATTGAGTGACTGCTTCTTCCCTCCGTTCCGGCAAATGGCACGACAAATTGGCGCCCGAACAGGGACCCCGGCGACCCGATAGCGGAGTCCGGGAGCCACGGTCGGCGGAGAAGTTCCGTGCGGTCCTGTAAGCAGCGCAGGAAGCGAAAGGGATACCCTCCCCGCGCTCGGGAGCACCTAGAGAGGCTGTCCCGCCAGCCACGCGCCGCCGGAGTCTTGCAAAGGCTGCAACAGCGCGCTGATTGAGGTATGAATAGACAAGCGGCGTATAATCTGCTCAAATGCTTCTTAGAGAAGCGGGGCATTGATAGAATAGATTTGAAAAAGGAACTTCCTGATCTGTTAGACTATGGCGTACTTAGGGGGGTCTTTACCGACCCCAATACGGTCTTCGAGGAGGAGGAGTGGCGAAACCTAGGGAATAAGTTGTTTGATGCCGTTATTAGCGAAGAAAAGGCAGCGAAAAAATTAATGAAACCATGGCAGGCAGCAACAAATACTCTCACCATGCATAAAGCTGAACAGCGAGTCGCTGCCGCTGCGGCCGAAAGGCTGAGTAGTGCGGCCCCTGCTGGAGTGTCCTCCACACAGCCAACGGCCCCTGATTGTCCCTTGCCCCCTTCGGTATGGACCGTAGTCGTCCCGCACAGCTCCTCCGCTGGGGCTTGGGACTTGTCCCGCCTGGGCTCTGCGTTGGAGGGCAATTCGGCGGAGCCTCCGCCGTCAGAACGGCTGACCCAGGGGGAAATAGCTGCGGCGGACCTTCCTGCAGACACGAGCAGGGCGATGAAGCCAGGGCCGGATGCTGATACCCCGGTGTCCGAGCGTGGAAACAATCCTTTTTATATCCTAGCTACTCTTCCTGGAACTTGGACTATTGAAGAGGCCTTGGAGCGGATGGCACAGGTGCCAGTAGGCCCACAAGCCATGTTAGTAGAAGCAGTGAGAGAGTTAGGGAAAACTTTACAGGAGCATACCCAAGCATCGCACAGCCAAATTATGGCAGCCCTTGCGCCTTTGCAAACTCCGGTGGCTTCTACGGCGTCCCGCCGACCAACCCGCCTCCGATGTTTCCGCTGTGGTTTGGCCGGACACTTGAGAAGAGAATGCAAGGCGGGACCGGTCTGGTGTAAGCGGTGCAATTCTGGCTCACACGCCGAGACAATCTGTCGACGAGGCGGATCGGAAAACGGGGTGAACAGCGGCAAGAGCCGCCCCGCGTCGACACAAAATGCGGCCGCTTACCCAGTCGCCAACAACAACAACCCTTTCCTCTCCAACCCGCCACCAGCGGAAGCCTCGGGTTGGACTTGGCAACAGCAATAGACTGCACCCTTTTGGATTCCAAGCCCGCACGAGTTGCAACTGGTGTACAAGGACCCATCAGAGTGAACGACCAGGCCGTCGGAGCATTATTAATTGGTCGCTCCTCTGCTACAATGCTCGGTCTCACCGTATTGGTAGGCCTAATCGATAAAGACTATCATGGGGAAATACAAATAATGGTTCAAACGCTGTTTCCGCCCTTATTTGTTCCCAAAGGATCGAAGATTGCACAGTTAATCCCCATACCCCACTTAACTGAAAATGTTGCCCCCGTGCAAGTGACGCCGAGAGGCAGTGGGGCTTTCGGGTCAACGGACCAAATGGCTTTTTTAACCATCGGACTGAGACAACAACCCCGACGAACAATCACCGTGCAATATGCGGGACAAACCATCACCCTCTTTGCGCTACTAGATACTGGTGCAGATGTCTCTATCATTAGTGAGCATCATTGGCCACCTAACTGGCCGTCCCGCACTACTGGAGCCACTGTAGCCGGAGTCGGAGGGCTTACTCTGGCTCGCAAATCACCCCTCCTTCGATGGACTATAGATGAAAAGGTTGTCAGCTGTTGCGCCTCCATTATCCCGCTGCCCGAAGGAGTGCAAGCTCTGGTGGGGCGCGATATACTTGCTCAGATGGGAATGGTCCTAACTACCGAGACCCCAGCCCCTTTTTAGGTTGGGTTCTTTGGCCTAGAAGGCATAGCTAATTGGTTGGGGTTGGGGGGATGGTTCATAGGGATAATTCAAAGTCTATTGTTGCTATTAATAATTGTTATAGTAGGGCTTGTTATATTTAGTTGTACAATATCGTGTGTTAAACGGATAATAATACAAACTACACACAATATTTGGCTTGCACAAAATAAAAACGGGGGAATTGTGGAGGAATGGCTAGCGGAGCAAGGGCATTTCGACATAGAAAAGCTAAGCCATCAGGATCTCAAGAAGTATCGAAAACAACTAGTTTAGGAACTAATCAGGGACAAGGTCAGACTGTCCTTGTTTACCAGATAGGCACGGTATCAGGAACTTGTGGTTACGAAGTTATGAGAAGAATCCGTTAGAACAGGATGTCGAGGCGGGACTTGACTTTTAGACTAACAGCCAATAAGGAGCTTAGCTTTTGCAATATGTATGAGCTAATTAAGACTGTTATAAATTGCGTAACCAAACTGCAATAAACGAAGCTTGCTGATCTCTCATATTGAGTGACTGCTTCTTCCCTCCGTTCCGGCAAATGGCACGACAATGCATGAATAAGAATATTCAATTTGTAAACTCCTGTGAGTGACTCTCAGAAGACTTGACTATGCACACTTTACAATCAGCAATAGCGCTAGATATTCATCACCTTTGAAAACTGAAGACTATGTCAATCTCCAAATGTCAGGATTCTTTTCCCTTTCTTTTTTATATGTCTTTTAAGAGGAGGCAGATGAGTGTCGGGGTTAAAGTAATGGATGAATGAGGATGACAAAACTCCTACGCTCTCAGCCTTATCTAACATTCATAAGAAAGAGCAGTTCAGTAAACACCCTCTCGGAAGACTGGTGTGCCTGCAAAACACACAGGAGAGCAGAGGACCTTTGGTGGTGAACTCTGCTGAATTTTCCAACCTGTAAATGAGCACTATCTGGTGAAAGAGATATTTTTAATATTCCTGAAACTATCAGTGAAATGCATACAGTAAAGGAATAAGAATAAAACTAGAATGATTTCAAGGAAATAAATAAAACTTTAAATTTATTTTATTTTTCCATAATGTTTACAATACACAAAGCCTTTAGAAAAAAAAAAAAGTAGATTAGAAATACTGAAAAGTTAAAATCATTCTCACCATTACTCTTCCTAACAATTAAATGTTAGCTTTTTCTTTCCCTTTTTTATGTATGAGTTTGTGCCCCTCACCTCGTCTCATCACCGTTACAGACATGTGCATATACAACTTCCTCAGACCCAAACTCTACCTTGTTACACAACCTGCCCTTACCCATCCATACCACCAAAGTCCTTGCATTTTATGCATTAGCAAAGCAAACGCTGAGCTGCCTTACACCAGCCAGCGTCACAAAGGTTGTGTTGAACCTCTTTGCTGAGCTTTGACCCTGCACCTATTTTGTTCTTCTGAGCTCAAAGTCCTCCTGCCACATAGTAAGACAAAAGGGAATAGACAAAAGATTTTTAACGCTATTTCCTGAGTCGTTTCAGTCACCCAGATCAGACTCTGTGCACTCCAAATCCCTCTCTAGGATAATCTGGTCTTCTCCCCCCTTTGGTGGAAGGTAGACTGGGTTCTATGGCAGGGACAGCTGGGCTGGTTCTTACATCCAGTTCATGAACCACTGAGTTGAGGCCTACAGCACAGCTTTCAGCAGAAAAATATTTGTGCATAAATTGTGTCTGAATTAGAAAGTTTTAAAAATTAGAAAGTCAATGTTTAATTATGCAACACTGTTTAGGGATTTGTATGTAACCCTTCGAAATCCTGCAGCTATCCAGGCTACTATTTTCTACATACCACTAAAGTTTGCTGTAAGAAAGTGCATTGGTGAGATCTGTTTCCATTCAAGGGTTTTTAAAAATAATGACCTCCTCTGAATTTATATTTTGTCTCAGAAAACTGGGAGATAAGTGATGTAGGCTGGCTGCAGATGTACATCTTCGCTGATACAATTTATTCTATTAAAGTTGAACTCATCCTGTCACATTGCACCAATATCTCTGATTTTTGCAGCACATGCCTGGCTCTCTCAGACATTATCGCACTTCATATGCCAGCAGATTTTGTAACAACTGACTGAAAGGTGAGTAGTATATATTTAGCATATACAAAATATATGTTAACACATTTACTTTTCATTACACCATGGTGCTTGACACGGATTTTATTTAACCAAAATCCATAATATTTTTTTTTTTAAATTTGTTCAGTATTTTGTCAGGGTTATTTCCTTCATTATGTTCATAGTATTATTAGTAGCATCAGTTGCTAGCCATAGATCACATACTAACAGAAGCTCTTCCCATTGCTGTGTATTTGATAAAGATTATAGCCTTATAATAAATATATTTTTAAACTTTAATTTTTTAAAAAGGCTTATGTAAATATTCTCCCTCAAAATCCTTTATTATTGCAAAGATTATTATTAGGTAACATCTTACAGGAAGGGTCATCACCCTCACAATGATTAGATTCCACTGTGACTAGTTTAAACTTATTGTACTATGAAATTAAATAAGGCTATATTTTAACTAGCTGTATGAAAGAGGAATTTTCCTTCTAAGATTATAAATGATGATATCTTTTACCAATTATCTGCTCAGACCTAGAGTAAATGACTCTTAAACCCAAGATTTTCTAACCACTGTATGTTAAAATAAAACTTAGGTATTTTACATGTCTTGTTCTTGAAGATGTTAAAAGCAGCAATCAAGGTTGGAGTTCCATTGTTAGAGACTGTATAAACCCATTAACTGGGATTCCACTTACCTAAGTTTAAGGTTACAAACCTATTCTAAACTCATTACTATCAAAGGAGACACATTCATATGAATTATCATTCATTGCATCTGTCTTAGCAACCTATATCATGCAATATGATTTCACATATCAAAAGTAGGAGGTAGACTTGTGATTTTCAGAAGCAGCTCTCAGTAGGAAGGGTAATTGGAATGAGAAATTTTAGCTCCTCAATCAATGATTGTGACAGGAACAGGGTATATCACACACACTCTACCAAAGTCTCAGACTATATTTTTTGTTGCACAGAAAAAATTAGGAAGGGAGTACAAGGTTGTTCATTTAATTCTACCTGGTAAGGAACAACTCACGGTAAAATTGAAAATGATAAGTGTCTCTACAAAAGCTGTCAAAACCCAACAGAACATGCTTTAAAGATGGGGAGAAAGCATCACTTTGAAAGTGGAAACAAAGGTGTAGAAAAAAAGAATAATTACATAGCAAAAATTTGTAGGTTTAAAATCAGTAAGGATAAAGTATTAAATGAGTTGAAAGGAGGAGCTTAAAAGGCAATAGCAAACAGTTCAATAAAAAAAAAAAGTGGGAAAAGAAACCAAAGGAAAGAAAGTGTATTTCAGTTACTTAATGGTCATTATACTTACATAGAACAAAAAAACTTTGATATTTTTGTCATGTGGCAGACAGAAGTCTGAATTTGCTTATTTGCATCATCCTTCACAAAAGAAAATTCACGCCCAAAGACTTCATTAAAGTAATTTTAATGATGGGCTAGGATGGCAAATCAGAATACAGAGAGAACACGCGTAAGATATAGACTCTGGATGTATGCAAGAAGTTAACTTAAAATGAAGTTCCCTTAGACTAACTACAACAGTCCATGAAGCAATAGTGATTATCTTCATGAACTCATGCAGGGCAGATGATATCTCAAAAGCCTAGGAAAAGTAAGCACAACACCTATGTTTATAGCAGATAAAAAAGAAGATCCAGTGATTATTGAGCAGTTGGTCGAAGTTCTGCAGCCAAAACAACGTCAGAGGAAATTATGATAGATTCAATTTGAAAACATCTATGCAATGAAAATTATAATCATCCAGTTGGTATTTTAAAGAGTAAATTGTGTTAAATTGATCCAATTTTATTTATTTTTTGACAAAACACCTTACCTACCAGACATGGGAAAACCAATAGAAGTCATATATTTTAATTTTATTGAGGCTTTTGATGCACTCCCCAAAACAGCCTTATAACGTTCAACTAGCAAATACAGTCTACATCAATGATATCTGATTGGCATCCCACAAGTGAGATGCACTCTCCCAAAGCAACCTGTCGATTCATCAGCAGGGTTTCTAAGGAACACGTGACTTTTGGGTTTTGGGGTGGGTTTTTTTGCAGACATGGGAATAAATTTGCCACGTGTGTAGCATGAATGCAGCAGTGCTGACTGAAGAGCATCAAGTTAAGAAGGGTAGGGATGGGTCACAGGTTATTACAGAATGCCATACCATGCCACACCCTTTTCTAGATTCTGTGAGGGGCAAGAAAAATGGGGCTGCATTGGGATTACTAATGCTTTCAGAGCACCAAAGAGCACAGTTTATAGTCTCTGGGGTGGCCTCCAGTGGAGAAGCTTAGTGCCAACCAGCCGATCACTAAGTGGTAGGCAGACCCAGAGATATTGTGCAGTTGAATAAAGCTCCCTAATGCATTCCATAGTATCTGGATTATCTGTTTTTCCATAACTTTAATATTTCAGGTAATGAAAAGTACTCTTTAGAGTTATGCTCATCCCATCAAAAAACTGGATGTGTAGAAGGGCAAACGCAGGCTTAGTTCTGCTTAGCATTTTTACTATGGAAACAGGAGATGGAATAGAGTACTCTAATGACATTTGTTGAGGAAATAAAATTGTGACAGGTTGTAAACAATTTGAACAGGAGTATCAGAATTTTAAATTATTCTATTACATTTTAAAGATGGTCTAAAAAACAGAATCATGACATTGACTGCAGATAGGCAAAATACTGTCTTTGGGAAGAAGTAACTGAATAAGATTTGTGCAATCACTTTGCGGTAGAGATTTTGATCATTAGAGCTGATCACAAACAAAATACAAGATAATGTAGATGGAAAAAAAACGAAGTCTATTTGAGAGATGTGATACAGAGATGTATTAAGAGATGTGTTGCACATAAAACATGAGGGAAATGGACAATTAATTTATTTTTCTATCAGTTGCTGAAGTCCCAGCTAAGTACCACATCGAACAAGAAAAAGAGAAATCTACTGGAGATAATCCAGGAAAGCGCAAACAAGCGATACTAGGTTTCAAAAGCAGATGTAGATCTCAGTGCAGGTAAAGCAATGCTTCTGGGAGAGGAAAAAAATACCTGTCCTAATTTTATACACTTGGAATGGGCTCTGATCTAACTGTTATCACACAATAAAGGTAGAATTGGGAAAATATTGATAATTTGAACACAGGTCAGTTCATTATTTTTTAGCAGTCAAATCCAATGTCACTCATAGTAAGGAACTGAGGAGAGAAACCAGAAACAGTCTCTCTGTTGTTAGATAAAACTGTGGTGTAACTCCACTTGAATACACTCTGCAGTTTTAATACAGATGCCTAATATGACAGATCTTGATAGAGATTGAAAATTGTACAGTAAAACTGACAAACGTTTAAAGAAAAGCAATATATTTGTTAAGCAGACTTTGATTATTCAACCTACAAAAGAGATAACTGGGCAGAAGAGAGTGACGAATAACTAAAAAAATTAAGAATGGCACAGAGAAGGTAAATAGGGAACTACTTTTTTGATAGGCAACATAAGAAACATCAAATAAAAAGTGATTACTAAATTCAAAACTAACTAGATCGTTAAACAGTGCACAAAGAAGCTTCAGAACTGCTTGTACAGTGATGCGGATGCCAAAAGTTTGGAAGGGTTTGAAAAGTGATCAAACTTACGGAAGAAAAACCTAGTGGAAAGTATAATCAACAACGTCATCAGCCTCAAGACATTGCTCAAAGCTAGGAGAATATTCTGGAGAAGTGTCCCTATTCAAGTGCCTTCTCTTCAGATTCCCCTCTGATGTGGTAGTGTAGTCCTGTGATATATAAGATCTGTCGGGGAAAAACAGAAGACCTTTAGCTTTTTTAGTCTGGAAAAATTAGACTAGTTGAAAGAAGCACCACAGAAAAACTGCAGCACCCTATGAAGTTCTTTAAAAAGAACAATGATCAATTTTTCCAATAACTTTAGAAGCAAAAGAAAATAATTGCTTAATTTTCACTAACATAATTTATTAATATGAAGTATTATGAAAAACATCCTGGCTAAATAAATAGCAAAGCACCGGAAAAGTCTTTCTAGGGAGGGAGGTTGTAGGACAGCTTTCAGCAAGATTTAGAAGAACAAGACAAACATTTGTTAGAATACAATTGATTTTTCTTCTTTGCAGGAAAACGGATTGGACCATTGTCCTAGTTCCTTTGCTATTTTATGACTACAATTTCCACCAGAGCAGATGAAAGAATTAAATGTGTCTTTCAATAAAAGGTGCCCTCTTCACTAAAAAACACTTCAAAGTTAATTAAATTAATTAAGTAAAAATTTGAGACAACACATATGGTGCTTGTTTCTTTCAAAGGATGTGAAGAACAGAACTGAAGGTTTTATAAGAAAAATGTTCTGGCACTTTTTTATCATTTAAAATCTATTAGATAGGAAGAGAAAGGACGCCCGAGTGATGGAAAATTAAATATGAGCATAGAACTGAGCCTCAGTGGATGAGTATTAGCAGAAGGTCACCTCTCGAATAAAGAGAGAATGATCCCATATATAAACTCCTGTTATCTTGTACAAAGTCAAGTTGTGGATAAATATAGCATGCTTCAGAAACCAGGACTACCCAGGCAGTGCTTTTCAGTTGAAAAGAACTCCAACCAACACCAAAAAAATAAATGAGAAAGCATTTTTCAGCATTAATCAAATCTAAATTTTTAATCAGAGAAAACAAAGAAATATCAGTTTTGTTCATCAAGATGCTAAGTTCAAAATCATCCATTTTTTTTAGAATAAAGCTTCAAAATTCAAGGCAATACGAGGTTCCTTCAACGGAATTACTGTTCTCTTTTCAGAATGGGAATAGATGCATGTCCAACAGCTTCCTCCTATCATCTGATTGTTATCAGATGGTTTATCCATTAAGTGAATCTCTCTTTATCTTCCCTCTTTATCTCATTTTGTCTTCTCTGTATGGAGTGGGATGACAGATAAGGATCTGACTTCCTCTGGTGACTGCTGCTGTAACAGACTGGTGAAGCATGATGCCAGGGTATGTTAAATCACTACTTTTATCCTGTTTATCCTTGGATAACTGTTTTCAAAAAGGATGCAGTGCAAAGGAAAAAAATGTGCAAAATTAAATTTTACAAAGAGTAATTCTCTTTCTCATCATCACTGGTTGGTCTTCGAGTTTCCAAATCACTAATTTAAAAGCAAGCATTGGTGAGAGCTAAAACACATACACACACAATAAGATAACGGAGTAGGTTAACCTGCATACCAGTGAAATCTAGGTCAGGCTTAATAACCTCCAAATTGCAGCTGACACAATGAGTATTAAGCTAGTCAACCATGAGAGATACCTTCATTAAGCCATACCAATTTAGGTTTTTTAGAAGAAAATTCATTACAACATACTGATGTTTATGTGATTTTCCCCTGTACAAATGTGTTTTACCTTTTCTAGCAAACTCATCACAGAAAATTTAAAGTGGATCTCTAGCAACAACATTTGTGAATACTAAAATAATCTATCAAGGAGGCCTAAGCTAGGCATTTTTTTCCAGCACAGATTTTTACCATAAGATTGAGAAAGGAGGAATGAAAGGAAGGAAGGTAATTGCTTTCCCTCTAAACTGTAATTGGAAGAAGATTTCTAGTAAATTGAGAGTTAAAGAGAATTATCTTCTGAAAGTACTATGAAGTAAAATTTCCCACAGAAAATAGTAATCAAAAAAGGTCTTGGTTAACCATTTTCAAAATTCAATGCACTTTAATCATGTTTTATTTATCCTGTAAAGATAATACATTTATTTTCTGGAATATATATACAGACATATATAATACTCCATTAAAAAAAAAGGAAGCATAATGTAGCACTGAGCAGCATTGAACCTGTTCTGGGAGAAGAACTGGCTTGATAATCTGGTTTACACCACTCAGTCATAATCATGTTATGAAATTTGTTGGAAAAGGACACAGAAAGGTGATGATTAGTCTTCTCTATGCTTCACCTTGTATAATACAATAAATATTGAGCAAATATAATAACTGATCAAAAGTTAACATTGCTTCGAACAGTAGTTATTGAAACCCAGATACCTGAGCCTTATGGTGAGGGCAGCCCCCTCCCCCACCAACACACCACACTCTAGGATTTCTGCTTTGGATTTCACACCCCAATGGACTGTGCCCAGTCCTCGTACCTTATAATTTCTGTAAAGATTTCATAGAATTGCTCGTTCTTACAGGATACTGTGCCAGCTCCACAAATATTTCTCTGCTTACAGGGATGGACAACCAGCTGCAGCTGACCCTGCTTGGGCAAGGAAGCTGGAATAGATGTCCTCCAGAGGTCCCTTCCAACCTCACCCATCACTCATTCTGTGACAATCCAGTTCTATGAGCTCCTGAATGGGCTTAGAAGAGATTTAATAAAAATATTCAGATTTGAAAAAATGTTTGTCTATGCTTCCCTTAAAGACCAGACAGAACACATGCTATTGTTCTAAACATATTGCCTCTTCTCCTCCTCTAGGAATTTTAGGAAAAGGAAATTACATTAAACAAAAACAACAAAAAATCACTGTTCAAGATGGATTAAAGCCTCATTAAGTAGCAACCAGGACTGATGTTTTCAGTCAGTACGATTTATGAATTTTATTTGCTTTGTGCTGTATGCCAGCAAACAAAAGAACTGCTCTGGAACCATTCCCTGGGGTGAAAAATGTATGCAGAATGAGTTCAATTTTAGGACTCTCGGGCTGCATTTAACAACAAAACTACGTAAAAATATTAGTTAATTTTCATTGCTTCTTAACTGAAATAGTATGATGCAATTATGCATACTTGCTGAAGTGTGTCTGTTCTGCCCAACATTATCTTCACTTGTTTTTGATGTTTCACCAGACTGATAAATTGGAAACCAAAGAATTTTCAGAAAGCTTCTTCACTAAGCAAGTGGTTTCATAAAAAAATCTGGGTTTTATATGCAGGAATCTGCATCAGATCTATCTGGTGTCTACTGTTCCAGCACTGCCTGTGAATTGATAAAGGTTATGCTAGCTCTTTAAATATTTTTATACTTTTTATTTAGAAGGTGTTCTTATGTCATTCATAGATCAATTTTAAAATCAAAATATTGTCCTCAGTTTTTCTCCTAAATGTAATGCTAAACTAAACACAATGTTAAACAAGTATTTGTCTTCATGTTAAAACAATGAAAATACAACCTACTGTACAAGGAATCAATACTGTGTATCTTAACAGAAACAATTCACACGTGCATATGCAGGATCTTAAAACTGTATATTTTGACATGAACACCAAAAGTATCTTCTGTTAAACTGAATGTAAGCAAGTAGTATTCTCTTTTGCAAGACTGATCAAAGAAGTGGCTATCAAAATGGATATTTGTTATTTAGAATGCAATTTATCCAGCCTTTAATATACAAAAAATCTGCTTAAAATAATCCCTGAAGCAACCTTTAATTCTGATTTTCTGACAGACCTGCCATTCTTTAACAGAAATACGGCCCTCATGTTCTACAAGCCACCAATTAAATACAAAAAGAACAGCATAGTTATTATCTCATGCAAAATGTATCTGGTCATTTGAATAAGGTCTAAGAAACCGGTGACATGATTCATATACATATGCTGGTGACATGATTCATCTCATTCTACCTTTTGCAATTAGGCTGGATCTACATTATTTCTGAGAGTTAATTGTCTATACCCTTTCTTAAAAACCTCTAAGTATTCCTATTCTGGGAAGGTTAAACTTCTTGCTATAAACAATTACCTTGAAAGATTGTATGAGGCGGGATCTAGGTTATAACAGATAGCTGAAAAACTCATTATAAAGGGACTAACTAGGTAGCTGCTAGACATTATACAAGGAAACACAGTTTGGATTCTGTAGTTCATAGTGAGGAAACTTTTCTTTTGTGAAGAAATGCTGCAATAATAAATAAATCTTCTGTACAGCATTTGATGGACAGCTTTTGTGTGAAGTAGAAGAATGCACCTTAAATTAATAGAAAGATTTTATATTTTGCATATGTAAACATCACGATTATATGTCTAATTAGGCATGCAACATTGCTTTTAAAATACAGCAGGTGATACCTATCAGCAAGAGAAGAGATGCACACTTAAATAACAGCCTAGAGTGAACTGGATGAGGCAGAGGCACCAGCATCTATTTAAGTATATTATGTCATTTTCAACATAATTAGTTATCTAATTGCAAACCCAAACTCAGTATGCATTTGCACATGTAATTAATTGCAGATTGTTTAAAAACAGTTCATTTGTAGTACTTTATTCTTCCTTTCCGGAAAACCACATTACCAAAGGATAGATTTGATTTTCAAAACCAACGGAGACAAATACATAAAGTAAAGAAAGGCATTAAATAAAAGAAAGAACTATAGGGTAATATACCATTAGTGCTATCTAGAATTCCAGAAACACACCTCATTTTTTTTTTCCTGAAACTCTTTTAACTCATTCAAGCTGCAATATATCTAAACTCTAACAGTTATCTGTTAAAAGACTCTTTAATCTTTCTATACAAACAGAGCATCAATCATATAAGTCAGATTCATGTTGTAAACTTCATGCAGGCAGGTAAATGGGACCTTTATTTGGTTATTTTTTTTTTCCCTTATTTTTTGTATTTGTGTCATACCAGTATCTAGAATCTCTACAAACACATCTGGAATTACTATGACAGCTGTTCTACCATTATGTCCCCAGAGGTTTACAATCAAAGTATAAAAGTTGCACTGGATGCAAATCAGTATACAGGGCATACAAAGAAACAAGGAGATCACTATGAAGAGCAATACAAAAGCATCTTCTTTAAAGTTGCAAATAGTAAAACGATTGTCACAAGCAGCTAAGCAAATGGATTTACAGATGTTTACCTTTTTTCTTTTTTTGTGTGGGAAATATCAACAAAACTAAACAGTATTTACTTGAATTATTAAAGTAGTGGTCACTGGAAGTTCCTCCTCAGGCTGAGAAGAGGCAGAAGGCAAGTTCTGTGTACTACAACACAATGCAGAAAATAATAATGCACTGAAAATGAAGAAAGGACTTCATTTTCAGAAGTTTTCTTCTTCATTTTTCAAGAAGTCAGAGCTACAGCAATGAAGTCTAAAGATACTCAGCCTTTACTAGACTTTGACCTCTGAAGAGACACAGAACTCACACACACACATCTTAGAGCTATGAAGTATTCTTTATGATGAGAGCCTAGAAGGCAAAACTGCAGCCTGATAAGAGGACTGACAAAACCATGCAGTGGATATTGGGACGTTGTCCCAAGTGATACGAAACATAAGCAGAGACAGTGTGACACACACTGAGAAAGGAACCAGTGAGACCAGCCTGGACGTAGGGCAGATAAGAGCCCTGGAACAGATGTCAAATGGGAGTTGTTGACTGCACAGCCACAAAAAAGCATCAGGGAGGAAGAACAAGATTTTACCTTGGACAGCTGGAAGCAGATCGGGAGCAGAGATAACTCTGTCTTGCAGTTACACGAATGACCTCGCCTAAGGTAAACTTAGTGGTGGTGACAGCACAATATATATCCAGAACCTTGGATATATGTTCAAGAAAATAACTTACACAAACTATTGGGTCACAATTTAAACCTGATTCAGTGATGGTGGAAAAAACATAAAAATCAAAACTCTCTTGGATTTTATTGTAGATATAAGCATTGAATGCAAGGAAGAAAATAAACTGTAGCTGATAGATCAAGGAAGATAAGAACAGAACAATGGTCTTGAAATTTGGCTAGAAAGATTTTGGTGAGAAAAGTTTCAGGTGAATGGGCAAATCAAACTAGAGAGTGCCAGGAAGACAGAAGATCAGGCCAAGAACATAAGTCACTGATCATAAGAAAAACCCAAACACAAACTTTCATTTATTTTATAGATGGAAAAAGAGATTAAGCAAAATGAGACGCATACTAAAAAGACAGTTGGGATCAAGGATGAGTTTCTTTAAGACAGAAAAGAATAATGAGTCAGAGTGAGGGTAAAGAGCCACATAAACAGGATTAAAAATCCAGAAGATTAAATAAAAGAGGATGAAGAATAAAAGTTCATGAAAGAGCAGAGAGGCCAGAGAAATAAAACTGACAAAAAACTGTTGCATCTGTGACTAGAGGAAGGAGGAGAGAAAGCTGTAGAAGAAGAACAGGAAATAACACGAGGGAAAAGGAGGCAACCAGGAATCACCTTTATCCCATGGAAATCACTGTGCTTGCATAAAAACTACTAGAGTTGAGAGAAGAATCATATACATGTATAGAATTCATGGAAATATTCGTATTTTCTTTCTTGAAATCTTTAATGACAGAAAAATCTTGAAATGCAGTTGTCTTCTAATGCTTTATTATTGTCTCTTTTAAAAGTGGTATAGAGACTGGGGAGAGTGTAGAGCTGCTAGGACTTACTAACAGCATAAAAAAAGGGACAGAGAAACATGACACAATTGCATGCTCAGTTAGGCCTTCTGTTCCATGCACAACGTGCTCTTTCCCATTAACACTATTACTTATTACAATGATTATTGTCCAGAAGGAATTTTCCCCAGGCTGCTCCTCCAACAGCATGCAGGACAAAGTAAGAAAAGGGGCAATGCCTGAGGAAATAACTGGCATGCAAAACCTCTAGGGAAACAGAGGGAAAGCAAGAGACAAGCAGGTTCAGAAAACGTTAAAATAGCTTAAATTTTTCTCTTCTCTCTCTTGCCTGAAGAAGTGCTTTTTGTGTATGCATGTAAAAGCACTGAAACTCTTCTAAACAGCTGTGCTCCCTCCTCCTCCTCCTCCCACACAGGAAGAGAAAATAAAAGATATTGGCTGCAGCAGACTTTAATTCCGTTCTATCTCATCATTTTGACTGCAGTAGCTGCAGCTTTGTCTCCATTGAGACCGGACTCCTTTCGAACTCTCCTTAAAATGGCAGTGATGGCAGTAGAGAGCCCTGCTCTTCCAGCCATGGGTACGTATGTATATACACACATATATAAATTTTTATATATAAATTTATATATATATATATATGTAATTATACACATATAAAAGCATATCTAATAATACATACTATATATTTTATACTTAATGAATATATGTCTCTGTGTATATATACATACTTTTAGAAAAACAAAATCTCCATATGTTTTAAGGACAAAATAAATAAGAAGAATTGGAATTTAAGTTGGAGAATTGGAATTTCAGTTAGTAACTTGCTTCCCAAGATTATATCTAGACCCTCATCAAATGGCTATCTCTGCATTGCCAACTGCAATCACTGAAAACAGATGAAAATTACTTGAACACCATGACATTTTGAAAGGCTGTGATTTGTAATGAAATTGCCTCATACTCAAGCCTTCTGTTTTCACTATATTACCTTACTATGGGAGTTTATAACTGGTCCAGCTCTGTATCTCCAAGAGTCAGTTTCCTCTGTGGTACACAGCATTTTAAGTTCTGGTCTTTTTTAGTCTCTTAAAATTTAGAGATTTAGCCTATTGCCAAACTGTAGGTTTCAGGAACACTTCCTGGTTTCCAGACAAGCCCTGGTCCCCCTTAGTCCTATGTTAGTATAAGACTCACAAGTACCTCCTATTCTGTCCTTCCCATATTACCTTGTAAAGGAAAATCAAGATGTTAGAAAGGAGGCACAGCATGAGCTACACAGAAAAAAAGACAACGGGTGTGTTATGTTACATACGTGCTAGCTAGATTAAACACCATTTCTATTCGAACTCTACGCTACATACATTTCCAGAGCTATGATGATTTTAATGGAGTCATGAGTGTCCTCCTAGAGAAGAATTTTTAGGTCAAGTCATCTTAAAAGTACAGTCACAAGCAACACATCTAAATTTTGTTTTCTCAGCCAGAAATGACATAGGATGAGACTAATCTTTCCACATTAAAAATCTATGCTAAGGGCATTCAGACTTAATCTAACAAACAAAAATCTAATGAAATTTAACCATCTCTTCAAAAGTTTGTTTAACCTCTTATTACAATCTTCAAATGGCAGAAATACCACAACTTTCTTAGATAAAACAATATGTAGTACATACAATCATCTACTTATCAAATTATTTCTAGTATTTAATGCATAACTCTTAACAGTTTAATCCGATAGTTTATTCTAATCTCGTATGTCTTCTAAAGCTATGGGGAGCAGTTAATCATATCAATCATGTAGCGAAATTTTACATATTGAAAATTATCAGATCTTCTCTCTCAGTCATCTATTTTCTAAATGTTCCTGTTCCTTCGGCCTTCCCTCATCTATCCACTTTGTGTGCACCTTTTAGGTGCACTCAAACATCAACCTGCTGTTCTTGCTGAGGCTTCTCCATTTCTGTACTAAACAGAATAATTACCTACTATGTCCTCAAATTATGTTTCTGTCAAGCAATTAAATTTACTTTCTGTAAAACTATCATATTCCTGCTTGCTGTTCACTTCATGTTGCACAATCCCCCTCACTCCAATCTCTTTCCTTTTATAACAGCTCCTAGCCAATTATCTTATACCTTGCAATATTCATGACATATTTGATGACAAGAACAATGGCTCTCTGTGAAATAAAAAGCACATGACAAAATACCATATCATCTCTGACAGACTACATATACTGATGCACCACTACAGGAAAGACATGGTCTAATCTGAATTTTTATTTATTTCTTTCTTTGTTTTAAGACAAACTAGATTCTTTGGCTGGATTTTTTTTTCACAGGTGCCTTGGAGAAAAGATTTGCCCTATTCTATGCTACAGACTGGGTAAAAAAATCATATTCCTATTTCTTGTATTGTCACATACTATTATACTTTATTTTGTTTTGAATATCAACTCATTGGGATTATATAGAATTTAGCATCTCCAATTCCAAGAGGACTACTGATAAAATATATGCACTGCAAGGAAAAAAAGCTCTAGCTTATACAGATGTCACTGCCATACATTCATCAGCTTACTGACAAGTCCCCTAAGTTTGGGGATCAAATCTACTTAATGTTCCCAGTGCAAAATCTTGCATCTGTATCTTTCATTTAGACAAACAATGCTTGAATCACATACAGATTGGTAGTTCCCTATTGAACTTACATCTAGGAAGACTGATCTACATCAATTATATCAACAAATATATGGAACATATCAGTCATACAAAGCAAGACTGATTATCTAGTTCTTAACAGGATACAGGTGGTTGAGAGATGTGTAGAACTAAAAACTTTTCCAGTACTTTTGGTCAAATATGTTTTTATACTCATTGTCATAGGCTATAGCCTATTAGACATTACTAACGACATGAATTCCCTTCAAGAAGTCAGTAGACTCTGATGGAAGAGCAACCTCAGACAGACATTACTGCTAGCCTCTTAAACATACATTTCATCTCCCAGTACAATGCATTATAAATCTAAGGAAAATACATAGCCCTAAATTAAGTGAAATAAACATAAATTAACTACTTAACATATACTTCCCCCAGGCTAGAAACTCTAGAACTCTGCGGTTTAATTTACTTTTGTGCTGTTCCACTGCAATAAAATAGATAAGACATGTAAAAAAATTACTTAACTTGAATATTATATCAGGGAAGAGTCACTGATGTATTTTCATATTTGCTACCAGGGTTTTCAAGATTACTGCTTAACATTTTTTTTAAAGCAATAACCACAGAAAATAGAAGGTGTTAGAAGACCAGCTATGAAGTATTTACAGCTACATTAACTGTAAATTATACAATCATATATTCACTAACATATCAAAATCCTGAAACTACTGTTTCAAAATATCTATATAAATCAAAGTATGTTGTCAAGATTCAAGAGAAAATTGTATTTGGTATTGCTGCTGCCACAGGCATTGCCCAAAAGACGTAATACAGTGGTTGTGGAGATGCTCTGTACTGTGACAAATCTCCAGAGCCTCTTCCAAAGAAGAGCAGAAAAATGACATCTGCACCTATTATTTTCAGTGAGTTGTGGAAATGTGTCAGGTTTTCAGTCCCTCGTACTGTCATTGTTGTTGAGCTTTTTCATTTTCACAAGGACAAAATTACAAGTACGATTCCTGGCAGCAGAGAAGAAACTGTGTTCGCATCAGGACTGAGACAACAACAGCACAGTTTTTTCATTTAGATTTTACTGACTGGATGCTTAAATTTTTGTGTCTCATAATAGCATTATGTCAGTATAATGTGTGTCATTATTTCTAAGGTAACTGGACCATAATTTTTAAAAGCCAAAAGTGAGATTTTTCAAACCTGTACTGACATGTCTTGATCAAATAATCTATGAAAGCTTGGCCAGCAACACCTCTCATACAGGTCCTTATTCAGCAAGTGTCATTCAGAAATTCCAATGCTTGCCATAATACAGAAATCTGATCCACAATTCACTCAACACAATGGGCAGATTTCCATTGTAAGTGATTTCAGATCAATTTTTGGTTAAGATTTGTATTAACAGCACTGCGAGATATCCTTAGAAATGTTACACTCCTTGGCTTCCTGTGATCTCCTGTGCATAAACACATTTTCAGTTTTGCGGAGATTTTTTTCAGAGAAGACATTGATGCCAATGGCACTACAGAGCTCGAAAGAGTTTCGGTAGGTGTTTTGTTTTCCAGAACCGACATAAATGAAGAGTTAATTATTTCTTTTCTGAGATGGGGAGAAACTGTCCTCTGCAAAACTAGAAAGCTTAGTTGCTTTTGTAAGTCTGTGGGTCAGAGTACTTGTTATAAAAAAATCCTGATCAGGTGATCAGAAATCCATGGAAGGTTTTAAAATTAAAAACAAACAAACAAATAAACAAAAAACTACATCATACATTCATTGAAAACCAGTGTGATTGTTACTATTAAAAAAGCCTGGAGAAAATTACAAAACACAAGATTATTAATTTGGGGACTTCATAGGAGCTTTCCCAATTCTCTATAAGCCAGTGTTCTCAGGAATTCTTATTAGCTTTAATGGACATTGAATATTGCAACTTAATAATAATTTCCTGGTATTTATGTCTCTATACATTTGGCTTTCCAAAATTTTTGGTGATGGGTCCTCCTGTTCGTTTTGACAGTCTGAATGTCTGGGTTACAGCACAGCCAGACAGAGCTTCATGATAATGCAGTTCTTAACTGGATTTTGTGTGTCTGAAATCAGCTGGTTTTAAACTTACCCAGAGCCTTGATCTGCTGTACCCAATAATGCGATACTAATGGGATTCTGAAATTATGCTGATATGAGTGTGGTTTGGTGACTCTTGTAGTCAAGACTTCAAGAAGCTTCTAAAATATTAAAAGTAACTGATAGTGATTTGGTCAGAAAGTGAGACTAATATAATTTTAAGTAACCAAAGACGAGTATAATCAGAATATGGCTGAGATGGAGTGGAGATACATCTTTGTGAAACTGGAACTCCATTCTGTTTTGCAAACATAATTTCTTTTGTGAAGCTCCAATTTGAACCACAGGTTTTATTTTGGAATTCAAGATTCATGCTGTATTGTATCTTCCATTGGGGACTACAGACTCCATTCAGTAATAAGATCTTTATACCTAACTTAATTACAGTATCTGAAAAGCTGACAGGGAATAAACACGACTAATGCTTCTGATTATTTCTCAGCTGCTGACCTATCCAACAATCTCTCTACACAGGAGCTTGCAGAGTGATCACAATTGATGATGTTTACTTGTCTGGCATTAGAAATAACTGTTGTAGCAAATCACACTTGTATCTGTGCAATACTTTAAAACTGAGGTAAAAACTGAAAATAAAAGAACTATGTTCAATTTAATCTGAATTTCAGGGGCAGTTTCTGGCAAATTTCTTATTTTCAGAATAAGTGCAATGTTCTCTCTTTAGATCTACAGGGATGCAAATCCTGTTTTCAGAGATGTCCGGTTCATGACAATCTCTTTGTTGTATAACATTAATAAACAAAGCCCAACAAGAGGGAAAGCAAAACAACTGAAGTTCTTCAACTCAATTTGTTTTCAAATTCGCATTTATTGCCAGCTGCTGTGACTGTCAGCTGGAGAGTTTCAGGTACTTCTGAACACCAGCTTGGAAATCTCTCCTTGTTTTAAGAGACATGAACTTTATTCCTCAACTACAGTTCTATTTAATCTAAGCAGAACTGGTCTCCAGCAAGTAACGGATGTTTTGAATTTCTTGTAATTAAAGTCAGTGTGTTTAAGCATATATTATACACTTAATTTATATTTACACTCAAGCTTCATTTGCCTGTAAAGTAACAACACAGAATCTAGGTTTGAATAGCTGAATCATGACTCATTTAAACCTATTTTTCAGTTCTGTTCCCAGCAGACCTATCTTATACCTCTCGATTCTTGACAAATTTGGCAGGTCTTTTTTCTCATTCATGTATACATCACCTGAAATATGTATACATCACACATAAAAATATGTTTATATGAGTATATATATATCCATTCTATATCAAAACTGAAAATCCATGTACACTATATAAAATATCTAGAAGGGCTTATAAATTTGGCAAAAACAGGGCCTTATCAGTTTCTGTCCTTACTGTGGACTGTCACAGCCATTGCTCTATACAAAATTCTTCTCCAGAACAAGGCAGCTCACTCAGCATCATATGTTAAATATTGTCTACAAGACAATTACACTCGAAGCTGGTCACACACATTAACGTCACGGATGCTCCTCTATTACTGACCATTCTTCAAATAACAACCTGTGAGGATACTTGGGAGACAATGAATGATTCAAATTCAAATAGTTTTCACTCATTGCTGTTGAAGGTGTACTCCTTACACTCCAAAGATGTACTCCATCCTTAAGCTAACTTCTCGTACATATAAGAAAACTCAAAGAACAATTTCTATACAGTAAATGACTCATAGATTTAAGCCCCAAAAGGTTGCTGGATGTTTGCCTAAAGTTCAGTATGATATTTTTAATGGCTTCTCATGAACCATCTAATTTGTTATGAAGAGTGACTTGTGTGCCTACACGTAAGTGACTGGTGCTATTTTAGGTAGTCTACTGAGACATCCTCATGACAAGGGCAGCTATAACACAACATTCAAGAGAGCTGTGCCTTTCTTAAACTGTAGCTTATAAGACCAGACAAGATAACCAGGACATCTAAAATGCCACTAGACAGCTATGTTTAAGCTACTGAATCCCACCTATAAAACTTACAGTTTTCCTTTGCAAATTAAAAGTTGTACAGAAAGACGTTTTTAATTCTTCACTCAGTTTTCAATGGTTTATTATAGAAGACCTTGGATATAAAAATTTCAAATATAAATTACATTATTTTCTTTCAGCACTGAATACACAATGTGGAAGGTGCTCATAGCAGGAAACACTTTATTTCAACCCCTAAAAAAGCAGCCACTAAGAGAAGAAGGCAAAAAACATTCTTCAGCAACATATGTTAATCTTTTGCCCTTGTCCTAGCAACAAGTCAGCATCTAACAGTTAAGTACAGTGGAACAGAATTGAGCAGCTAAAAGACAAAACTTGCCAGAAACTTCTCAAACTCTGGCAAAAGGCAACTGTGGGCCAAAGAGTAGATGTCCAACATATCTTGGCATGTTCAAAATGATCTTCACATGCCTGTGTGTGAAGGGATAGTGTATACACATCTGTATATATTTCTAAAAGACTCCTCAAAATCTGTTATGTACATCAAAGGACACACAAGAACAGAACACAATTACCTATGCAGAGGCTCTTACAGACTGACTTTAGAGGATACATGGAGACGGGGGGATGTGAGGGCAGAGGAGGAAAAACAGAAACATGATTTCCTAAAATGTTGCCTATAATTTAAAAGAAAAGAAGGGGGGTTATAGGATGAGTTACACTGCACTGTAATATGCTAGCTGATAAACTGTTGATGCAGGTATTTCTACTGTAAATGGTTAGTTCTGTCAAATTACCTATAAAATGGTCTGGCTTTTCTTTTTCATCATCATCATCATAAAAATTCACATTATCCACAGAGAAATGAAAGATACTGATGTTGCCCCGTGCTTTAAGATTTGTAACAGGGGCTTTCCCTTTACAGTACTGTAACCTTTCACTTGTAGCATTGAAGTCTGTTTTTGACTTTGTAGTCGTTCACTGACATACCCCAAGGCTGCCGTGACAACACTTTTACCTTGTATTCCCAAATGCTCTTGTCCTCATGTCATCAAATTGCAAGACTTTGATATGTCTCTGATGTTGGGTTTCTCATGGGAATGGATTATGACTGATGTTTAAGTCACCCTTTCTCCTCCCACCTCTCTTTCACCTCTCACTTCGTAGTTTTTAGTTTATAACTTTATGGTCAGCAATGTGTAGAGCTTAGCAGATAACACTAGCAGATAATTATTATTTAAATAGCCCAGAAGCAATATCCAGAAATACACATGCATAGAACTTCACAATCAGTTAAATGAGTGCAACACCTGCATCTGATCAGTGTGCTGTAGTCAGCACCATCAAGCACTAACTTGTAAAAGAAAACAGCAGGGAGACCAAGCTGGTCCTGCTGTAACTGTATAGTCACTGTGGGAACTGTTCAGGGGAATATCTGTGGCACTGGAGAAAATGATGAGGAGTCTTGCCTGGAGATATCCCAGTATCTTCCTTACCAGCTGGCCACCAGTGTAGCTTTCTCTTTCTTTCTTCACCTCGCTTAATTTATTTATTTATTTTAATTTTCAAAGACAGCGTGTTTTTTTCAATAAGACTATGTATATCATCAGCTATGGACCTCACACGTAAGTCTGTCTGCTCAGCTTTTGAGCAACACAAAGAATACTCCAGATTTTAAGAAGCCTTCTACAAAATGAGGAGACATGTATGTAGAATTCCTGATATATCTACTATTTTTGCCCATGTTTGGGTAATCTGAAGGATGAATGATGGAAAGAAGATTAAGGATACTACAAATTATAGCAGTGAAACAGTTTAAGTCTCTGTGGGGCAGCCAGAAGAAGAGTAATGATGAATAATTCAATATTAACTATACTTTTATATTATCTAAAAAAAAAAAAAAGGGAGTATTTGAATTGACAGAGAGAAACTCTTTGGTTACAAAGTCCTCAGGCATTCATTATCACTTCAAAAATTGACCCAAATCTTCAAATTCTATGTAGTAGAGATCCCAAAAGAACATGTCTAAAGCTGATCTAACTGAACCTGTTCAAACACCATCATTATTTCCCAGCAGAAGACGACAAGAAATAGGGATCTCTCAGTAATCTGTCAGGAAACTAAAGCTTTCTTTAGAGAAATACAGAAACTCAACCAAAGAAGCAACATCCCAACAGGTTTATCTCATCTCTCAATTAGTTCAACATGTTCAAGATATTTTAGATAAATAGTGTGAGGAAACACAGAAGCATAAACAAACACTGCAGCCAAACATCAGAAAGTGCTTTCAACTTAACTGTCTAAATCCGACAATGTAAAAACATGTAGTTGAATTTTGTCTTCATCTGGAAGGAAATGTAGCAGTTCACTAATCCCCTTAATTGCCTTCCATACACATGACAAAATTTAGCCCTTTTCTATCCCATGTGAGAGAGCTCTTGATCGAGACCAGCAAGTGCTCTGTATTAACCTCTGTCTCCTTGCAAAGCAACTAGAATTAACATCAGCTGAATAAAACTTAGAGGAATGAAAAATATTCTGGTACCTAAAAATTCCTTATGTAATTTTTGCCCTTTTCTTTTCATAAATTGGGCTCAAAGAGTTAATTGTGCTGAAATAAGCATTAGCATAATGCCTAAGGTTACAATTTTTTACCTGGCTATAGAGTGTTGGCAGCATAGATGCTGAACCTAAACTGTACAATAACTCATTAGGAAATATGCAATAGCCGTGGCAAGATTTACTACAAATATGCTTGAAGTGTTTTTAAAAATTAATATTATGCTGCTATGCTTGGTTTAATTAGCTTTCTTTTTCATTTACAAAGCATATCTGTCTGGTTTATGAACTTAGTCTCTATTCCCCATTCTTGAAAACCTGTTTAATTAAAGTTTTAATGACTGCATGAGCTTTAGAAACAGTAGAATGACTTTTATTACTGGAAATCTAAATCTTTCTTTTAAATTTGATCATACCTACACATACTATATCGGAAATATGACAAGACATGATCCATAATACTCCTGAATAGACACATGATACTGCTACTCTTAATTATTAATGCCATCCATTTCCACTATGTTGCATGTAGGCAATTTTGGCTTTTTTTGCATAGAAAGTTGCACTAGCAGTGGTACTGTGATTAATTTAGCCAATCACCAAGTCAGTCCCCTGAAATCCATTAAAGGTCACCTTTCTTTTTTAGGTAGGTACGTACCTACCTATTTCTAATCCGTTCATTGATTTTCTCATCCATTATTCTATTCTATCTCTTTTAGAGGTCCATCACTTACTAGACTCCCACCTCTACTATTAGAGCACTACGCTTCGGTTTTCAATTATAGCAAATCCTATCACAATCTTTTTCAGCATTTATCACTTGCTCCCCTTCATAATAAATGATTAAATACTAATTTATTTTTGCTATATATACAAAATTGAAACCTAGTCATTAGATTTGCTATCTGGGATATACCTGAAGTTCTAGAAATACATGACATACAGTTCATCATAATAAATTCTTGGCTGCATATTAAAAAGCTTGTGGCATAATGGTCAGCAAGTAGAAATTATTTGTGCAATCACTGCCAACAGACTAAAGTAAAGCAGAAAATATTTTTGCCTCTCCTATGCACAGATGCTGGAGACCCCACTTAATGACTTGTTACATATTATACCCAAAATACACTACAGTTTCATCACACAATTTACTTCACAGAAGCAGAATGTCAACAATAGTCAGTTCTGTAATAATAAAAAAAGATAATAGTCATTTTCCCTCCTCTTCTCATTTGAATCTAATAACCACTGTGGTGATCCATTTCAAACCCTTATTATTTCTGCTACTGTGAACTATTTAGGTCTTCATTTTGAGATCAGTTTGCAGTGCAAAACTATGGAGGCAATCTTTTTAAATGAACAATTTACAATTAATATTTCTGCCAGCATATATCTCCAAGCTTTACATAATAGCAAACACTGTAGTTTCAAAATTTTCAAATTAAAACATGGGCAGTTATTGCATATGGCTGACAAACTGTGCTAGACAATACGCACTGGCACTAAAAAACTTTGTCAGGCTGTAAATCTAATGAAGAAAAGAAGCAGACAAATTGGAAATTTTACACTATTTTTCTAAATTAAAAAAAAAGAGATAAAGCATCATCAGTTCACTCTGTGTAGAACTCTGTAATTATTACTCCACTCAATGGAAAAATATGAAATGTATAAAAACAACTGTAAATCTGTGAAGAGGTGACATTTTTTCTATGCTTTACATATGCTCATATCCCATAAAATGTTTTCTTTAGGTATGTTCTTATCCCAAAAAATGTTTAAACCAGATTTTTTTTTAGACTAAATTGGCCTATTTCCCTTAACATTAACAGAGCTGAGACGGTCCATACCAGCTGAGACTCTGATCCTATGAGAATATGTTCAGCGATCACAAATGGCACTGTCGGTGCCTTTTAAGAAGTTACTGTGTTTCAGCTGGAGTTGGTAAGCAGACATGTGGTCCCTGTCAGCTCATTGCAATGCCAAGTACATGGTGTTCACTTAAGCTGCCTTCAGTAGCTCCAAAAGGGGGCCCAGGTGAAAGCATCAGAAAGATGAGCATTTAGGAAGAACATTTTGGAGGCAAGCTATGCTTTTTTTTTTATATACATCATCAAAAGTGCTGCAACTGCTGTTGTTTCCCTACAGGAGTGGAGAAAGAAATTAATCTTCTTCATTAGACTCGAGTAGTATCATGGACATGGTCAGCTTAAATGAATCACATGAGGGAGCAGTATCTCCAGCTGCGGGGGACGGAAGGAAGGAGGAAAGGGGGGATGTGTGTGTCTGTGTGTAGAAATGGAAGGGAAGCAGAGAAAAGCAATACCTTTTAAAAATTACCAACTCTGTCACTTGCAGTTACCTGACCATTACTTGATTTGAAACAAACAGAAAGTCTGCTTAATTCTTCCTTCAAAGGAGACAAAGGAATTCAGACAAAAGAAAACAAACAAAAAAAATTCATCATTTGGGACTCTGAAGCCAGGATAATGATGCAGATAATGAAACAACCTCATACTGAGTCTAGTTTGTAAGATAGTTTTCTACTCATTATTTGTAGGTGGATACAACTCTTTCACTGTGGCACTGGCTGAGTTCAGCACCCTAAGTATATTCAAGTACGATAGAAAGAGGACTTTTGCGTGGCTGCACAATGAAATAATCAGTAAGATTTATTTGGATTATTCAGAGTAGACTCTTCTGTTTCAGCATGCTTTCCCTCAATTTGCAAACATAACAGTATCTCTGATCCTAATACTTCTCAAGCTAATAAAAATTGTCCTTTCGATTTACAGGAATTAAGTGCACAGAATTACCGGGCTCTGAACCTTGTTTGCCTTCCAGTACATCTAGAAAAATCTGCTGCCGACAAACACATGAAAGTGTTGTACATTTTCTGAGATGAGGAACCCAGGGAGTTCAGTTAATGGCTGTCCCACACACTTCGTATATGAGCATAAGCCTACAACACCATCTTTCATCCTGGCTTCCTTTTCTATAAAACAGGTTTAATACTATTTCCTTCCTCCTACCCCCATCTTTGTTCTTGTCATACTGAGCTTTTAATGTGATACATAGAGATGAGCATCAGAGTTGACATGGAGCTCAACTTCTATCCAGAAACTACTTAAGCAGCCATCTAAACACTGCAAAGAGTAAGTCCCAAATTGCTCAGGACTAAGACCATTTTTACTAAATACATCCTTTCTTCTGGTGCCTAAGTATGGATTTCAGTGCCAAATTTCAGACCACCAATGACATTTGTATCTGTAGCTTAGATGCCAAAAGGAAATAATTTGTGAAAATTAAAATACATTAAAGCATTTTATTAACTATTGGGCTTTTAAAATGTTACTGCATTTTATTCACTTGCTGCTCACTTTTTTTAAAATCTTCATAAAGACAATCTATTGAGATTCCCATTGAGATGATTATACTTGTATGCACGTCTCTTCTAACCATCTGATGTCTTGGCAGCAAATCAACTTTCAGTGAAACAAATCAAATGTGTTTAAAGAAAATGCCTACAAAAAGACATTCTCTCTTAAATGAGATTAATACACTGCACTTGTTTAAGCTTCTAACAAAGACAATGTTCCTCTAAATGTGGCCTAACGCATTTGAAAATTAGTATCAGATATCATAGGATAGTTCAGGTTGGAAGGGCCCTCAGGAGGTCTCCAGTCCAACATTCTGCTCAAAGCAGGGTTAGCTAAATGGTCAGGTGAGGTTGTTGAGGTTTTTATACATTTGGGTCTTGAACACCTCCAAGGACGGAGACCACAGCTTCTCTGGGAACTGTCCCACAGCCTGCCTATCCTCATGGAGAAAATTCTTCTTCTATCCAGCCTGAACCTCTCTTGTTTCAAGTTATGCCCACTGCACCACTATGCCTGGCTCCACCTTCTGGCTTAACCTCCCCATAGGTACTGGAGGCCTGCTGTTAGGTGACTTCAAAGCCTCTTCTCCAGGCTGAAACAAGTCCCATTTCCTCAGCCTCTCCTGACAGGGCAAGTGCCACAGGCCCCTGATCAGCTCGAGGGCTTGGGGCCCTCTGCTGAACTTGTTCCAGATAATTGATGTCTTTCCTGTCCAAAACTGGACACAGAAATGTATACATGGTCTACGACACAACGGTATTTTTATTTTCCTAAAACAGCATTTGTGTGTATCACAGCCCTGTTCACAATGTTTGTGTTTAAAACCTATTAAAAGGCTTTCATATAAATAAAAACCTGTCTATTAGTAGTATTACCTGTTCTTACATTGGTCTCTACTTGGCGTCAAGCACATGGAAGCCAGTCAGGAGAAGTAAACCGGTAATCATTACTCTGCTGGATATTCGCACTACAGAGACCTTCACAACTGACCAACAGGGGGATGAAATGGCAGAAGTTACATGCTCTCAGGTCCTCGTGTAAACACAGTCCAGGCAGGCCATGATACTTCAACTGTACTTTTCCCAACTCCTCCCTCAGATTTCTGTTCTCCATCCCTGTAGTTTTCAATGTTAAAGACACAAAATGCTTGTCTGCCTGTTTTCTCTTAATTCTGTAATATACATTAGCACCAGAGAGACTGGTGCTTTACATGGCTACAGCAAATGCTGGCAATAAGTGTCTGCAGACACCCTTCCTGCATATACTGGCATATACTTCACAATAACAATGGGCTGCATAACTACAGGGATTTATTGAAAGCCATGAGAAATGTTACTCCAAGGTGCCTACAGAGCATTTAAAAACCTTCCCTACTGTTTATTACTCTGGCAGATTAAAATAGTCTTTGAACACCACCGAGATTCGTTACGCACGGTGTTCACAGATATGCCGTCTTAAAAGAGATGCTGCTTTTTGCATTTTAAAGTGTTGTTTCTCTAATTAAACAACAAAAAAAAAAAAAGAAAAAAAGGAAGAAATAATAAAAAAAAAACCTTTCTCCTTCCTGTAGATGCAGCTGTCATTTGTGTCTTGGTTCAGATGCACACTAATAGAGAGCAGCTGAGGATGTGTTGCAATTGCAATTGCATAGTCAATTTTTAGTACTTTTGGGTTTAGTCTGAATAGTAACTCTGTGAAAGCTAGTGTTATTGATGGTCTCTCTTTTATTGCGTCTTAGAGTTGTCCAAATCAAACCTCCTCACTTCAGAGATAATAGGGTATGTTGTTTCTTTTTGCTATAAGCCGACACTGCAAATTCTGTACAATCTCAGAGAATCATATTGTGCTGTCTTTTTTCCTTTAGTATTAAGAGTTCCAGAGGTCACACTGGATCTACAGTGTAACTCCATTGCTTTCAGTGAATTTTGACAAATGAAACCAAATGAAATGTCAGAGGAATGGTATTGATGATAAACATGATCTTTTAGCAATCTTACTGCTGTTAGCTCTACTCTTAAGAAGAAAATATGTCTTTAAAAGGTTATAGATACTAAAGGAATGAAGACCTTACTGCATGGAGCAATGAGTAAATACTGCTATAATATTTATACTTACACTTTCCAATGTAGGAAAAAAAATAAAACGTTAGTCTGGAAAACTATGTCTTTTCATTTTTTTTATTTTCATATTTTTTGCGTTTATGAAAAATTATTTTACATGTATTTTCTGAAAATAACAGATAGCATATATGTACATTTTTTACTGAAATTCAACTTTCTATTCTTAATCTTTCTGACTCTTCCTGCACCTTCCTCAAATATTAGGCAACCAAAAATTAATACAAAGCAAAAATATTTCTCCATATTTTATAATGAGCATGAAGAATGCCAAATTTTAGAAATTCAGCTTTGTGGACCTTCATTTCTGGGCCTAAAGATCTATAGAACTTTAGAAATTCATTGTGAATACAGAAAATCTTCATCCCAGGTTTTTCAGATTGTTTTTGTAGCTTAAAGACACTGTACCACTATACATTCCCATCATTTGCATCTGCAGAAATGGAGTCCAGCCATGCAAGGACTCTGCATACGGAAATGGAATCAAAATCAATGGAAACTCTATTTAGGAGACTTGGAAGAATACAATCAATGCTGAAGAGTCATGACAGAGCAGTATAGCTGGAACCTAACAAAAGCTTTCATTGGCTTAAAAGAATCCCATCAGTACCCAACAATAAGCGGCACAAAATAAACTGCATAAATCCTATGAGATATGCATTTTGTACACATGTCCACAAAGTAAAAATATTTTGGAAGACAAAGGGTTTTTCATCTGAGGAGTAGTTTGACTACTAGTACTTCTTTTAAGTACATAAAATACAAAGACAGCACAATATGAAGATGGCAATTAGTGAGTGAAAAGGAAAGATGTTCCAAAATTTGTAATCTCTGACAACAGAGCTGTGCCTCTGTATAGTACAATCAATGCTCATTTCTGTCGATCCCAATAGCACTCTTGTCAGTGTGGACCCCCACACTCTCAGATCTATAACCACAACTTAGAGACAGTGGACTTTGAGGAAGAAAGAAAGAGGATACAGCCATAAACATAGCCTGCGTATCATGATCAACTCTGATTCCTAGTTTTTGATGTCTTTTATTATTTTGCTATTTTGCTATTCTAACTTTGAGCCATTGCAAGCAGTACCTTACCACATCACCAGTTACCAGAGGTCTTCGTGTATATATCTCTCTTACATACAGAGACATCCTTGTGCCACGACACTGGCAAAGTCTGAGTTTTTCAGAAGGCTATTCTGCTTCCTAGAGGTAGGCAGTAATTTTCTGGTACAATCTAACACAAGTTGCTGTCAAGTAGCAGAGTCTCTTCATGAAGACAGCTGTTTTGTTGGACAACCATTCTTGGTCCTCAGTGAAAACAAATAGCGGCCACAACTGTCTGACGAAATTGAGCTGTTTCAGTGAAAAAAACAGTAAGAAAACCTGTTGATTTTCTTTTTCATACTGAAGGGATACTGGACACCACCTCCCCTCTGAAAAAAAAAAAAAAAAAAACAAAAACCTGCATGGAGTAGGGAACAATCTGAAGCTGAAAAAGTTCTCCAACAAGTGGACAGAATGACCAGATTTTGGTTACATTTTAAGGCAGCATGGGTTCTTGGACTGGAAGAAATACAACCACCTGCATGAACTTCACAACAGGAGTGCATGAAGTCAGACTGTGATTGCTGCATTTAGTAGCTGCTGCTGGGCTTTATTTCTATTAATTCTCTACTCCTTGTATAAACCCCTTTATATCTCTGTCCTTCCTAACATTCTGTGACAATAGTTTCTGCAATTTAATGATGGACCTTGTGGTAAAAGTCGAAAAGTTACTGAGGCTTGGTTTAGACCTACAGTCTAACAATATAATGATCTATCTCCGTGTTGTCATGCTTTGAGAAACAAGGAATATTTCCTTACACACATCTTCAGAGCAATTTTGTATGATAAGATGCAACACTTGAATGCAACATCATTTTGTTGAAGCATTCAGTCCAAAGGACACTGACTGCTAAAGAGCCTAACAATATCCCTGGACAAAACTTTTTAAAATTACTCTTCCTAGGGGCTCACAAATCATTCTTAAATCAGATACAGTATTAAGAAGCAAACAATTACATGAAAGAAATAGAATTGGCACACCAAGATCCTGCAGACCTGTGTAACTGTGACAGACAGAAGGAAAACAAATTAGTTCAGCATGTTACTGAACAGACTTAATTTTAAGTATTACTAGTTTAATCTAAATTTTAATAATACATTACTTCACACAAACCTTCATTTATTTGTTATTGAAAACATACCATAACTCATTTGTGACAGATTACTATAGATTTTTGAACTTCCACTAGTGCATTTAAGATAAATGAGTTTTAATGCTTACTTTCAAGTTATTAAAAAATTTTTATAATACCAACATTAATTTTTAACAAATTAGATTATATTGACTTCTAAAAGAAGGCGTCTTTTGGAAGAATTATCATTTAAACTGTGTTCAGGAACCATTGTAATGATTTCCCACTTAAAGTTAACTCCCCTGTGAATCCATGGAAGACAAAACAAAACCTGATCTATGGCAGCTACAATTTGCAATGTTGTCTATATACAACCTGACCTATAGATTAATTCTGAAGGGCTAAACGGCGATTTTCTGTCTATACTTTAAATTCTTTTGAGGATGAAGTTCTACTATCTTATCCAAATTAAATTACCTGTTATAGGTTTGTGGCATGTTCTACATTTGCCCTGGCAGCCAAGAAGGCAAACCGCATCCTGGGGTGCATCAAACACAGCATGACCAGATGGTGAAAGGAGGAGAATATCCCTCTGTGTTCAGTGTTGGTGCGGCCTCACCTTCAGTACTGTGTGCAGCTCTGTGCCCCACCATTTAAGAAGGATGTGAAGGTCCTTGAAGGCATCCAGAGGAGGGCAACAAAGCTGGTGAAAGGGCTGGAAAGAATGTCCTATGAGGAGCAGCTAAGGACTTTGTGCTTGTGTAGTTTGGAGAAAAGGAGGCTGAGGGTGGTCTCGTTGCTTTCTACAGCTTCCTGAGGAGGGGAAGTGGAGAGGCAGGTGCTGAGCTCTTCTCCTTGGTACCCTGTTATAGGATGCATGGGAATGGTTCAAAGATGCACCAGGGGAGGTTTAGACTGGACATTAGGAAGCATTTCTTTATGGAGAGGCTGGTCAAACACTGGAACAGGCTTCCTAGAGAGGTGGTCAATGCCCCAAGCCTGTCAGTGGTTGAGGCATTTGGATAACGCCCTTAACAACATGCTTTAGCTTTCGTCAGTCCTGAAGTGGTCAGGCAGTTGGACTGGATGATTGTTGTAGGTCCTTTCCAACTGAAATTATTCTGTTCTATTCTATTCGCTTCCAGGGATTTACGCTACAAAACTCACTTCACCTGGCCTATGAACTAGACTGGAAACAAGACCAGCAAACTGAAATGCCAGAAAGTTTATTCCGTGACTTTGTAGCATTTTTCAACCCCTCAAAGCACATTTCAAAAGGTGAAGTACTATGTAGTTCATAATGTCTGACTACCTGAAAAATACAAAAAGAAAGGTCAAAATGGACCCATTATAGATCTCTCACCTACATTTCTTTTAAAAAACTAGAACTCGGTCATTATTATTTTCAAAATGTCACAATTTTTATCTTATTTAATGCTTTTAGAATGGAAGACATGAAAAATATGATTTTTATACTGTGTAGTCAGAACACCTGAACTCAAATACTAATGGCTCTATTTGATCTTTCATTACTTTCAGTAATTAACAGACAGTAAAATGCCAACTAATTTATTTTAATTGATAACATGAGAAAACACAGCATTCTTGTGACAAACTGTCCCTAACAGTGCAACAAATAGATCGAATAAAGATAATTCACTCACCTATGGAAGCATAACTACAGACTCACAGACCGTATTCTCTATCACCTGTCTCATGGAGCATTAAATGAAAATACCTTCCAGCTCAATAATTGTGAGTAACAGATAGAGTTCGTGCATTTCACTGGTCCTCCAGATAAAATGTCCAACACAACACAGCTCTCTATATAACCACCACCTCTCCGCAAAACCATTATATCCACAAACAGCCCCTAAGTGCTAGAACCCCATCATATCTAAATGATGATTCCCACTTTTCTGTACCATGGAACTGAAACAACTGCTCTGCAGTGAGACTGGATGTTTTCTTAGCAAGAAGGAATTCTGATTGATCAATGGAGCAGCAAAAGGCTTAAAGTGGATTTTTTAGCGTACAGGCATATATACTCCACCTCAAAGACTTGATATTAGGAACAAGGATGTTCAAATGTTCCTCTAAGGTCAGTATATATTAGTTGTGCATCACATTTCACCCACAGTGAAAAACAGTCAGAACAGTAGGGAAGAATCCCATACTTTCAGATACATATTTGTACATTTGTTACTTTCAACTTCATTCAGAGCATCGTTTTATGGTGATCACAAAAAATTCAACATATAAAAATATATAGACATAAAATCTCAAGATATCAAAGCCAATTTTTTTTGGTTTATACTAAGGACAGTTTTCAGACATCAAATAGAAGTTGAAATCTTCTAGTTATGTTTTCTATGCATACTTTCAATTACCAGTTGTCTGTTTCAGTCACAAATATCCTAGTCACATACCTGCTTGCAGTATCGTTATAAAAATAGTAAGTTTTAGAACAATCTTACCAGCTTTGCTCTTTTATCTTATTGTCTAAGCTTTTGCTTTACCCTAGTGTTATGAAAAGTGGCAAGTATTACTTTTATTTCCCACACATACACAATTAAGGGACAATAATATGTAATAAAATCAAGTTACAATAGTCCAATAATTTATTATTTAGCTAAGAACTAGTTGTTTCTACAGTTAAAACAAAAAGCTCTGGGACAATTTTCATGTGTTCAAATAGAAAAAATGCACATCTGAATTACTGAGATTACTATTTATATCAATAAATTAATGTAACCTGTTTTACCAAAGACAAATTAGGATGATCGTACAGTATTCTGTACCCATGAGTGATTCACTAACCTACAGGCTTATTAGTACTCTGCACACACTCTCACAGCTATTGTGTCCCATACCTTTGTCCATTTGGCCAAGAACATCCACATAAGTTAATGAAAAGTTTAGAGTCTTCAGGCATTTGAACGTAGAGCATAAATAATTTCCTGCAGTTGGAATTTAGATTATTAAATGTCCTCTGTGTGATCAAAAACTACATTCAGTTTCAAAAATTCAGACAAATATGTTAATAATATAGAACAGAGAAAAGTAATAATTGAAGTTGCTTTATATTGCTATCTCTTTCTGACATTGCCACAGAAATGAATGAGGAATACTGAATCATGAATAACAGTCTTATATGTATTACAGCACTAATATCAATGACATCAAGGAACAAGTACCTTCTTAAGGACACAGGTCTATAAAAGGCATCACTCAGTAGCACACACTGTTCCTATGTTTTGAGTTCTTTAAAGTGATAGCTAGTTTTAGCTGTAGATGTCCATAGGTTTTAGACATCAAATTATCTTCTTACTGTCTATTATTTCAGATATCTTGCTTCAACAGAAATATCAGAATTTACTTTCATTTCTCAAATTGAGATGACTTGGAATTTTTTAATAAATCAGAAATTATATCAACTGCAAGAGGAAAAAAAAAAAGACACAGACATATTCTATAGTACTCAACAGCCCAACAGTGCTGCTGTTATCTAGGGCTCATTGAGACCACACTCAAATCCTTGACTTGAATTGCAGCTGCCAAGTACTTCTTAAGTGTTCACTACACCAGACCAAGAATCATTATCTAAATGAATTGAGTCTCAGTCTTCCATATTGTCAGAGAGCTCCCAGGGTCATTCATATCTTAGTGTGGGAAACTAGGGATTTACCCTCTCACCTCTATGCCAATTCTATTCTGTACCTGGGAAAAAGAAATCCTTTCAAACAAGCATTTTCATCAAAATAATACTGTTCCCACAAAAACTTTTGATTTACATCTAGTAGTAATTTATTTCCAACCAGCCCCAGTAGGAAAGTCTATCTGTCAGAGTAAACCAAGTATTGAAGTACTCTGGAGTCTATTCTTACTACAATTTTTTTCTGATAGAATAATTTACTCCAAATCAGTTCCACCATATTCCCTACAGATTCCTACAACCTGCGGTCAAGGCAGTAATCTATGAGGGATCTTTGTCTCAAAAATAAAAAAAAAAAAAAAACCAAAACCCAAAACAAACAAAGAAACAACCCTAAAAACCCCTACTTTCATTTACCAACCACAGTATGAAACAGCAGCTGGACTCTCTAAATGAAAAATCACAGTCCTATTACCTTGTTGAAAAAATGCTGTACAATTACCTGCTTGATACGTAGCAGAGATATTCTAAGAAACCAGCATAATTTGCACCCATGTACCTTTCATGAGAGAGTGAGCAGTTTTGTGTTACATTTCTCCTCTCATTAAAAAGGAGTCAGGTGCTGACATCCCTCTTAAGAACAGATAGAAAGAAAACACTAGAAAGATTTCGTTGTCTAGGATACTGATTTAAAATCCACTGAAAACCTGCACTGTTCCAATAAAGACTCAGAGACTAAGGCTTAAAATACTTACTTGATAATGTCTCCTTCAAGAGCAATCACTCGTTTAATGATCTTCTGTTCAGGGTTTCTAGGAGACCTGATACAGGGGATAAGGTTATACAATTAGTAATGTTCCCATTGTTTTAAGAAAATGAAAAGAAATTCCACAAAGAAATAGACACTATTAAAGTCATTAGGAGATTCCATGTTCTCTTTGGTATACCATCAATCATGATGTTCCACCCTGAAGTGAAGCTACTGTAAGCACTCTCATTGCAAATCATCATTGAAAAGCAGATGCTGAAAATGACCTGCTTACAAACACCACAAAAATCAACATACCTTTTATCATGAAAAATACACTCCACAACATTGAAAGTAGAATGTCCCACTACCAATGAAGAGGGTACCTTTGCAAACAGATGAATGCACTAAAACCTGAATTCCCCATCAAACATTAACATCATATTGTGTTTAAACATTAATGTAATTCATTCACTTTGGGAAAAAATATCTTCCTATGTTATATTAATACATATCAGTAATTTAGGTAAACCTTGCCTAGGGAATTGTGGACGTTTAAGAAAAGTTGTAAAATCTTCTGAATTTCAGCTGTATCCAAAGGTGCTTAATACAATACCATGTTTTCACTTCAAGTTATTTCCCTATAAGCTTTCTTTTCTAAATACTTGACCTCTTTTTTTTTCATTCTTCGCTTTTCGCTGTTTACCTATGCAAACTTAGTAGAGTGTTTTCTCGTTATTTAAAAATTTCTTTTCATTTGCTGCTTGTATATAGGAAAGTCAGTAAAGGAACCAATGGTTCTGATTTTCTGCTGATGCTTGAGTTCTATATATCAGACTCCCAAGTACAGCCTGCTAGACATGCAATCGGAAGAGCTTTATATTACAGTTTTCATTCCCCAAAAAATTGGTCATGCCATTCTCGCAACAGATGAGTACCTTTGAGCTCACCTCTGGTCACCTGGTAGCACACCAAGATTACATTTCCTTAAAAAGCAAAGCTGAGATGAATCTGGATGAAAAACTTGTCCACACTGCTGCATGACTAAAGGCATTTGCTGTTCACTTTCAGTTCCAAAAGTTAAAAATAAAAATAGTTTCAGGCTTATTCAATTTTTTTAATACGAAGCCACAAAAGTTTTCCAAACATTTTAAAAGTGGTTTGGTTTTCTCTGTGTGTGTCAAGATATTTGAAATATATTTACATTTCAATGTAATGAAAAAAAATTCAAGAAACATAATTTTGAATTTGAAAATATCAAATAGTTTCACTTCACAGTTCACCAAGCCTGAAACCCATATTTTCAAAAAGCAGTGTGGAGCAGTGAACATAAATAAGGACCATAATTTTCTTCACTAGTCATCACGAGAATTTTCAAATCATGACATTTACAGTAATATATTATTTAGCATTAATGTTACCCGAAGAGATGTATATTCAAGTTCAGTCTTGTCTTTCATGTTCTTTATCAGGCTGAGAATACACATTTAAATAATATTTTACATGTCAGTCTTGAGAGGAAATAATAAAGTTTTAGATGCTCATATGATTCAAATATCTGAAGTGTCCACAGTACTTTCTGATGCTGCTCCCTAGCAGACTTCAATGCACACTTATTTGAGCATTAACCACCTCTCAGTGACAGCACAGTCTAGAAAAAACAACACCCCTTTATTACTACAAGCTACTATAAAGTAAAAATATTTTCAAAATTTACTGCTAATTGAGTTAATTTGTAATTCATATAGGCTCAGATTGTAATATTCTATATGTAAAATTTAAGTAATGGAAATAATATACAATGTATGTAATGAACTGTACATTTCTTAAAGACTGAATGAAAACAAATTTTAAGTTTGCTCTTTCAAAATTCTGTTCTGGTTTAACACCTTACTTCAAAGGTTCTTTGAAATTCCCCATGTAAGCATTTTCACTTGATTATTTTGTATATAATACTGTAATTACTGAGCTCTCCCTTAATTTGCCTTCCTTGTGCCAAAAAATTGTAATGACCTTGAATAAACATCACTTTAAACTTGAGATATGAGTATTCGTTCTAAGAGTGGTTACTTTTCTGCCAGTAATGACATATTTAACCAAAACATATAATTTCTCAGAAAGACTGCAAGGAATTCCTTGTTACTATAAATCACGAATATTTTAAATATTTGAAGCCAGAATAGTTTAAAAATAAACTTTATGCTAATGTCCTAATTATAGTTCATGAAAATGGCAAAGGACTGGTAAGAGAGGGAGTGCCAGGCTCGAACTGCCCACTAACATGGGTGCTTTTAAACAAAGTATTTTCAAGAGGCGATGAGAATGTTTCTTCAAGAGCCACAACGATTGAACAGGAGGTAAGAGAGACTAGTTCTGAAGTGATGGATATTGATGCCTTCCTGAAAGGAGTTTAGTGTAACTCTGGGATTTCATTGATTATGGAAATCACAAAACCACAGATAAAGGCAATTTCTGTCTTTGAAATTCCACAGCCAGTATAGAACAAATTAAAAGATGAAGGAGAAAAAAAAGCCCCAAATCGTGTAACCAGTAATTGCTTAGTACTTCTCTGTCACTGGTATGAGGCTGAGGTAACAAACAATGACCCTTGAAAATGGGAGTTGTTTAAAACAGAAGGAAACAGAAAAACAGAAGAAACTGATGATTTACCTGTTTGTACCTCTCCTAAATTACACTATGCTTTTTCATTCTCCTTATATGAAAGGTCATATTCAGGCATGTTCCTTTTAAGTGATATTGTATAGGAAAAGATGAGATTTCTTACATACAATGAATATGTTTGGTCTTCCAAAGACGGCACTCAAAAGATGTAAATATCAGTAATATGAATTAGTAACAACCATCCACACATTTACCAGTCAGATGTGTACATGATGTTTCACAGAGCAGCCACCATTCCTTGACCATTTTCTAATTCAGCCTCTTGAAAAGTTAAATTTTCCTCAGTAAAAATATTTCCTCGTCTACATATAATAATTTTTGACTGTGCATGAATTAGGGACAGAAGTGCAAGTAGAAACAGTCAGAATGACTATGACAATATCAAGCACACCACAGATATTAATGCACAAGTAGCACATCAGGAATACACTAGGAAAAACAAGACTGGAAAATAAATCCATTTCTTAAATGCACATTGATTTCTACACCACTCTTAGTCACTTTTCCTTTTTTCATAAAGTGGAAAACAGGCAAGTCCTGCAGTGTGTCCCTCAAGCCATCAAGTTTGAGGATAACTCATCATTACCAGCTTCTCTTTAAACAGCAGTAGTCTCTGTTCAAACACTTCAGGAGAATGACCACTGTATAATGCAAAAGAATGCAGTGGTCTGTGTAGCATCCAACACTGAGAAACATTTTTTATTTTATTGGAATATTTTAAACAATTCTTTAAACTTCACCTACAGATCACTTGATGGCTGGCTGCAAATAATAGAACAAAAGAGCAAGATCCTCTCTGTCTGAAATGCCACTTGACAATGGGACATTTCACTCTGCCTTAGCAATAAATTCTAATTTGTTCTAATTTGCTTATGCACAGTGGGATGCAGAAATCCCAGCCTCATGCACAAAGACATGAATCATGACATCAAAATCCAGATTCAGAGTTTTAAGATAAACAATTTACCAAGTGAAAATTAGACATTTGATATGTATCTGTTTGTGGTTTTCCAGATGCAGTCTTAGCAACTGAGCATAAGCAACCTGTCACAGTTAGCTGCTGCTGGTAGCAATCCTAGCTCCTTCTCCTAATTGTATATGTTTGCATCATTCTGAATTGACTTTCAGCTATATGGTCCTCATCCACGCCCAGCTTCCATAAAAAACTAACGAGCAATTCCACCACAGTAAAAGAATTAAAACAAATGCCCATGTCATCAGGACATCATTAACTTTGGATTAAAACCTCTCACGTTTGGCCATCTGTTGAAAAGACATCGAGAGAGTTAGGTTAAGTAGAGGTGCAAGTGGATTACCCCAGTGTTTAGGACAGATTCAAATTCCTTATCTTTCCCAGGCAAGTACTTCAAGATACAATATTCTAACCTCCAGTCTCCACACTATTCTGGGGCAGGTCTCGTTTTATCTATCCAATTGATACTGCTGGAAAAAAAACAAAAGCAGAATACACAGGAACACCCTTCTCCCTACACACACATTTAGTTCTAAACTTAAAAGACGTACTTTGGCAGAAAAGCTATAGAGTTCAGTTTCCTTTTTACAAGAAAAAAAAATGTTTTTCAGAGCTGAAGACACACTGCATGTCCTCATGGAGAGAAAACATCGAGAGGATGAAGACTGGTCAGATGGCTTCAGCCGGGTTTTATCAGCGATGCATCCCCCAAACCACAGTCTGAAATAAACTAATAATTGATAAGTTCATAAGAGAGGCAGTGCCTTGAGGAGAGATAGAATAATAGTTGAATCACTATTAGAAAGTGACACTTTGTTCTATTTCGGGAAAGCACTGACAACCTTTCCTAGTTATTACCTCAATATTGCTTCTTCAATAAAAATGAAACATTTATTTATTCTTTTATTTTTAAATATATGCCCCTACAAAAAAATCCATATATATATGCACACACACACACATCTATATAGACACACATAAATTTATACCAGCATCCATTCTTCTATCGTCAACCCTGTATTGAACAGTATGGGATTGCAGTACTAAAAAACATGTTCACCAGGAAAGACAGGAGGAACGATACAGCCAGCAGGAAAATCCACTGTTTAGCAAGTGATTGTCAGATAAAAATGCTGACAATTCTCTGCAGGCTTTCTCCTTTCCTGACTGAGCAACGGAGTACTTCAGGCACAATATTGATCCTAAACTTTCCCTTTCCATCGTTTGGATTATTTATTTGCTCTAACGGCTACTGCTTAGCACAATTTGAAATAACTGCTCCACAAGCTAATGAACATTTGATTAGTCACAGAATTTTCATAGTATTTCCACTTTTTGTATGTGTTATTTGTCCTTTCTTTTATTCTTTGAGTTGCCTAACTATATTCTTCTCAAGAGTGCCCATAGCAAATTACGCTTAAAAGCTTGAAACTGAAATTTCTACAGCCTTTTCTAGAGAAAGAGAGAGCGCTTTTTAGGCTATATCCAAAGATCCCAGGAAGATAGGTGAAGGGAGACAGCTGATTTATTTCTACTCTCCAAATGGATGTATTAACATGTATCCCCAAATGCTATGTAGTATCATTCCCTGCTAAGCGTGCAGTCTCTGCAATAAATAAAAAAAAGTAACCTACCGACCCTGGATAGTGATCAAACACAATGTTTGATGCTCAGAAACACAACAGACACATCAAAAGCAATTATATTTTTCAACAGATATTAGCAAAATAGCTATCACGAAAAGTAGAAAGAAATTAGACCTGAATAACAGTAAATTCCAGCTAAATAAATGCTACTACATACAATAATTTTTTTCCTTGAATAAGCACTCAAATTTTCTGTGTGCATGCATTAAAAAAAGAAAACAGGACCTTATACTGTGAACCCACAATGAAAAAGCAGCTAATATGATTTAGAAAGATACCTTGAATTAGATGCTTTGATGATCTAAATACATTTAATGTTACCCATCTATTATACTAGTCAACCTGCATGGGTTTTGTGCTTGCTTTTGAAAATTATGGGAATTTTGATACTAACTGAGCATTTTCTAGAACAGGACAAATAACAGGTATTTATTAAAAAGTCACAGTGAAAAGTGCCTGAAGCTTGCACTGTTTACACGTATGTATCTATGTATATGCACATATATGTATATTACTGTTAGAAAATGGATTTATTTTTATGAGATAGAAACAAGACTTTAGGCAGCAGCTGGAAGTTTGCCTTCAGATTATTCTCAGTGTACTTCAGATTGAGATTTATATGATTTGATCGTCATTTACATGGAGGCAACTGAAACAATGAACAGTGTGCTGTTACAGCATGAACAGGCTGAAATAATGAAAGCCATCTTCTTCAGAAACGTGATTTCTGCTTTTATTTACGCTGTTAATCCAGATACCGAGGATTTAAGTCCATAAAACAGGATAAGGGGGAGCTTTTGAGATGTTAGTCTAACACTGTGTTCCAAAGCCATTCTCTCAGCAACCTCTTCATTTCCCAAAACTAATTCCTGTCTGATCAAAAATTCCAGTACAGTTATGGTTTACACTTCTGGGAATTTCCAGAATTGCTGCAGGATGAAAAATTAGTTGTATATCTCCTTTTTTATCCTTATGAGGATCCAGAAAATAGCCAGAGTAGTTACTAAAATGTAGATGGAGTCCAGAATAAATGGTATTAATACACCTACAGAACTAATGAATCTCATAATAAATATAACATTTAACTAATTACATCACACGTTCTGAGACAATTTCTATATTGTGGAAAATAACACACAATATAATAGTGGAGAAAAATAAAGTGATCACACTTATTTTATTCTTTTTTGCTGTCATTCCTGTTGTCAATTTCTATGGAAATGCTGCATTAAATGTATCCAGTAACCAGGTCCAATATCTATGTTCAGTTTGGACCAATCAGATTAGAGAGGAGACAAAGAATGTAATTGCTAGTGTCATCTACCTAACCAGTGATTAGGAATTCAGACTTTTCGGAGAGGTGCACAGCAGAGGAAGTAAGCAAACAGCATGAGTTGCAGCAAAGGAAATTCTAGCTGGATACCAGAAAAATTTTCACATTGCACATGATAAAGCAGTGGTGCAGGTTGCCCAGAGGCTGACAATCACAGAGCTTGACTGGACAAGGTTCTGAGCAGCCTGACCCAACTTCAGAGTTGAACTTCCCTTCAGTGGTTGGTAGGACTACATAATCACCAAAGGTACCTTACAACATAAATTATTTTTCACTTCTAACTATATACAGCCTTTAGTCTTATTCAAATATATGAAGAATCATGATGTTGATACCTTAAAAAACAACATATTGTTTCTGGGATGCAGGCTCTGATGCCAGAAGAGACCATATTGATTGCCTTAATTAAGTGCTGTAGCCCACAGATATTCTTTTTTCTTTTCTGTCTTTTTAGATAGTACTTAGTTGTATAATAGAGCATTTTTAGACAAGGTTATGATATCTTGTCTCAAACATTCTGAGTGACAATGAGACTAGCATGCAGAGAAATTACTCCAAAGTTTAATTATCCTTGTTATTAGGAAATTGCATCTGCATTCAAAATTGAATTTATCCAACTTCAATTTCAATTTCATGCCTTCTCCTCCAAGGCACAAAAACCCTCAACATCTTATTTCTTCTTCATGCAGAAAGATTTAGGCAGAATAGTTTTCCTTAAATTTCTCTTGGATTCGTCAGCTAGAACTCCTTAAATTTCTTAGCATACTGTTAGATTTCCAGTTGCAGGACCATTTTTGTGACCATATGTAGAAGACCGCTACGAACTGGTTTTGTATCGACATTGCCATTGTCATCTCTTCCTGGCCTCTGAAAAAACTGCCACAATGACCTGCAGGAAAGCGCCTGCGCACAGAGTAGCGCATGGACGGGCAAGAGCAGACTTGTCTAAGCGGGCAGCACGCATGGCACGAACTGCACGTACACGGACATGCTCTGCACATGCGCAAATGCCCCTATAAAAGGGCAGCACAAGCTCCTTGGAGCTCGCTCTCTCTCTTGCTCTCCTCCTCGCCGCCTCGCTGCTGGGCTCCGCCCTCACCGGGGCCTCCACGCCTGCACAGAGACTGAGCCGACCAGACATCGCTGGACATTGTCGAATCTGTGGTGGTGGTAACTGATCCCATCCCCCCGCACCTCTTTTCCTCGCCCGCTGGGGTTTTTCCGACTTTACTCCTTTTTTTTTCTGTCTCGTCTTCTCCTCTCCCTGCTGCCGTTCCCGCCTGACCTCCGATTCCCGGTTCACCGAAATAAAGTTTACAAGGTTGCACGGCATATGACTCCATTTGCATCTTAATCTCGTCTCCTGGGATCGCATTGAAACCTCCCCGATATCAGATCAGGACAACATACTTCAAATTTCCTTCATCATTTCCATTTTCTTCTTAGCACACAGACATGAAAACCTAGTGTTATTGAGCTTGGATTATTACTATGTTTAATAATGGAGTAACCTGATTTTATTATGCTAGCTCAATGCAAAATCTCTTTTCTCTTTCTTAATATTCCATTTATTTTGTATATTCAGACAAAACGCTCATCCTTTTCACCACAGGAACTGATGTCAAAAGGATACAAAAAGTGACATCTAAGCCATTCTTTGAGTAAACTCCTCACTGAAGCAGTTAACCAATAAAGTTTTGATTACTATTTGCATGTCACATTCTGTAATGCGTGTTTTTGGACTGTGACCATGTGATTCACGTCATGCTGTAATGACATGGCCGCCTTATTATTTACTGCCTTGTCTATCTCTGTATTGTTTGCAAGCTTAGCCCATGAATGTGAAGACAATTGAGAAAACCAGTACCTAGTTTTGGATCACAAAGCAATCTGCTGGAAACATTACCATTCACAGATGTCTCTCCAACCATATCTGCATCTTCACGGTTGAACTGAGCCTGTTCATAATCTGTCTAATGTGGCCCACATGAATTCCACATAAGGCAAGTTTCTAGATCAGGATATTATGTGGTAGTAAAAAGAATTCTTGAAGAAACCAAATATACTATATTATGGCCTTCATCAAATTTATATTTATCTAGTTGTTTTGTAATTTTATTGATAAAACATACCAAGTTTACCTGACAAAACCTATTTCTGTTTTAATTGACCTTAACTATATTTTAGCTTCTACTGATAGATTGAGAAATAAACCATATTATCATTTTGCTAACATAAAATATTCCTAAGGCCCTTCTCTTTGTTTTAAATACTGGAAATTTTTTGCAAATCTTGAAGTCATTTGCATTTCTCTCCTTTGTCTTTCTTCCCCTTCCACTGCTAAAGAGGCCTTTTCCAAATGGTATTCCACATTACAAAAACTGTTCGGATCCATGCTCGGCTGTCAGTAGCAATGTTTGAACCACCTTTGACCTTAAACAGTGTTATAACTTTAAAGGAAGGGAAGTAGATTAGCAGTTTTTTCAAACAGAAATTTTATGCAGAAATCATACCTAATTTTGACAATGCTAGCAGATTATGAGAGAAATGGAAAACACTCTTCAATTGCTGCTGGATTCCCTCTGGTCTAAATTTGAGGAAGCAGGCCCCAGTCCTAATAAATACCGGTTTAGTGAACCATTTTGAACATTCACCATTTTTCATCCATCGTTTACAAAATAAGTACTTCAAGACAGCAGTTCCACCAACTGATTAGGCATAAGTTACAGTGATGCTTGATTTGCTCAGCAGCTCCAGTGGAAAATATGTACAAAGATATAATTAAAATATGAGGAGAACTGTACTTCTAACAACATCCTGTAATTCTTCATTTAGCTCCACATTACATTAGCATTTTTTAGTCAAACCTCTGTTAAAAAGCAAAATCACTTACTGCCAAAAAACTATTTTGTTGTTGCTGAAAGTACTGTTTTATAATAATTACAGATTGCAAGCACGCACTGTTGGAAAGGTAGTATTTTATTTTTATTAAATTTTAAACTGTTTGTGCACAACCTAAAACAATGCCTCCTTAAAACATCATGGGAAATTCTGAGCAATCTCTAAACACAGAATCACAGAATCATAGAATGGTAGGGGTTGGAAGGGACCTCTGTGGGTCATCTAGTCCAACCCCCCTGCCGAAGCAGGGTCATCTACAGCAGGCTGTAGAGGACCTCGTCCAGGCGGGTCTTGAATATCTCCAGAGAAGGAGACTCCACAACCTCCCTGGGCAGCCTGTTCCAGTGCTCCGTCACCCTCAGAGGGAAGAAATTCCTCCTCATATTCAGACGGAACTTCCTGTGCTTCAGTTTGTGCCCATTGCTCCTTGTCCGGTCACTGGGCACCACTGAAAAGAGCTTGGCCCCATCCTCCTGACACCCGCCCTTCAGATATTTGTAAGCATTTATAAGGTCCCCTCGCAGCCTTCTCTTCTTCAGGCTGAACAAGCCCAGCTCCCTCTGCCTCTCCTCGTAGGAGAGATGCTCCAGTCCCCTCACCATACTTGTAGCCCTCCGCTGGACTCTCTCCAGTAGCTCTTCATCTTTCTTGAAGTGGGAAGCCCAGAACTGGACACAGTACTCCAGATGAGGCCTCACTGGGGCAGTGTAGAGGGGAAGGAGAACCTCCCTTGACCTGCTGGCCACACTCCTCCTAATGCATGCCAGAATGCCATTGGCCTTCTTGGCAGACAGGGCACACTGCTGGCTCATGGTTAACCTGTTGTCCACCAGCACACCCAGGTCCCTCTCCACAGAGCTGCTCTCCAGCAGGTCTGCCCCAAGCCTGTACTAGTGCATGGGGTTGTTCCTCCCCAGGTGCAGGACCCTGCATTTGCCTTTGTTGAACCTCATCAGGTTCCTCTCTGCCCAACTTTCCAGCCTATCCAGGTCACGCTGAATGGCAGCACAGCCTTCCGGTGTATCCACCACACCTCCCAGTTTGGTATCATCAGCAAACTTGCTGAGGGTACATTCCAAGTCTTCATCCAGGTCGTTGATGAAGAAGTTGAACAAGGCTGGGCCCAGTACTGACCCCTGGGGGACACCACTTGTTACCAGCCCCCAACTAGACTCAGCACCGCTGATGACAACCCTCTGAGTTCTGCCATTCAGCCTAGTTCTCAATCCACCTCACCGACCACTCATCCAGCCCATACTTCCTGAGCTTCCCTAGGAGGATATTATGGGAGACTGTGTCGAAAGCCTTGCTGAAGTCAAGGTAGACAACATCTACGGCTCTCCCTTCATCTACCCAGCCAGTCATGCCATCATAGAAAGCTATCAGATTGGTCAGGCATGATTTCCCCTTGGTGAATCCATGCTGACTACTCCTGATAACCTTCTTTTCCTCCACTTGCTTGTTGATGACCTCCAGGATAAGCTGCTCCATCACCTTTCCCAGGATGGAGGTGAGGCTGACCGGCCTGTAGTTCCCTGGGTCCTCCTTCTTGCCCTTTTTGAAGACTGGAGTGACAACAAAAATAACAATCTGAATATATTGCCTACATAAGGCCTCAGTAAAGCAGTCATACCCTTTGCTATATAGCCATGCAACAATTAGAACATGTAAACAATTCTCTCAACCTCTGCAATTCTTGGATATCCACACTTGTTCCTTCTCTTCCTTTCTCATGGGCCCCCATTCCTTAGCTCCTCTCTACATTCTGATTTAGTCTTTAGTTTTCCAGCAGAGCAGGAAAGTATGTCTCCAAGGATAATACATTGAGAAAAAAACTACCTTCCATTGTAAATACCCATCCATGATATATCTCCTGGTACCAGAAGCTATTTAGCAGAAAAGATGAAGAAAGATTTGAAGGAAAACGAATAGAGATCTGCATACTTTCAAAGCAACTGAATTTTCCCTGGTATATCTACAACATGCTCTATAGTTGCAGCCTCACTGTTAGATGAGAGGTCAGTAGCAGCACATTTCTAGCATTTTTCATAGATGTTGAAAGGTTATCACAAATAATTTGGATCTTTGTCAGTGGATAACTATGGACTCTCGCTGGTGTAAACTAGACATATAATCCCTACATGACAAAGTTAAGCAAGCTTTTCTACACTTTGGGTCCAGCAGTTGAAATTGTACATCAGAAAAATTTCAGAACAAGACAAAGTCAGGAAAAAGACAGATAGAAAAAAAAATCAAATACTTCTCCATTAGAAATGACCATTCAAAAATTTCAGCCAGTTAGCTAAAGTGAGGCAAGGAAAAAATAAAATTAAAAAAAAATGGAAATTGAAAACTCTAATTAAAATGTTTCACTGCAATAAAACTAATTGGTACTGCAAAACTATATGACAAGTCACGTAGAAAAACCTCAAAATACTATAGTAACTTGGAAGCATAGTTAGTATTTTGAAGTGAAATCTCATTTAATTGGTTATCAGACTTCCAATCTAACCACTTTGAGGTTAAATGACTCAGCCGCTTGTAATGCAGACTGCGTAATCACAATAGTTCTGTGCGCTTGACCTTCTTCCTGTTAACAGAGAGACTCAATTAATTACTTGCTGTTTTAACTGGCCATTTCACCTTATCTTTGCCTTTTCCAAAAGGGTTGAAAAACTCTATACTTTAACCTTTGACTTTGAAAGCATATATAGAAATATTTAGCTTCAAAATAGGAAGTTAGCACAATCTAGGGATGAGAGTATCTGGGCTTCTATGCTGAAGTCAACAACAGCAATATGTTCATTGTTTCATTAACCATTATGCTGTTATGTAGGAGCCATATTTCATCTTTACTATATCTGCCCACATATTCTACTCTGTAATGGAAATAAAATATGACTGACTTCTGTTGCAACAGACAACACAGGGAAAAGCACAGAAAATTGCAAAATATAATCAAATGCTTGAAAATCCTTCTCAGGTTGCCATATGGGATACTAGATAGAAATAGTCTATTTCATCTATACATAATCTATTAGCATGATTCTTAAAATTATGCTTATTTTTAAAGAATCTTGCACGCTGCAAGATGCACTTCTATACATTCTTCGATTCTGTGATTAGACCCATGTTCAGTGACAACTCATAATTAAATAATTATAAAATTAAATAATCAGTTACTGTCCTAAGATGCTAACTGTAACTACACACTACACATTGTGCAGCAATTCTCAATCATTATTCTTTTCTGATGGGGTTCCAGAAAAAAATTTCAGCTATATAACACCACCACAATTATTGAAAAAAGTACTGGATGCATATTTAGATGTTAAAGATATCACTGACTTAGGAACCAAAATATTATCTCAAAAGAAATTAATAAGTTAATAAGCCTGGTTCTCACATTGTCTTTACTGGACACCAAGTGTAGCTTCTCAGATAAGATTAACACAATATTTAGGAAATAAAATTGTGATTGTAAAGAATCCAAAGTTTTTGTCTAGCTTTGAAACCACTAAAGTTCCACAAGCACATTGTTACTTTAAACAAGATGATAAAATCTCTTTCTTGATATTTCTGAGTAGCTTGATACTTTCTCAAATTCAACCTCTACTACGGTCAAGAAACTAAACCTTCCAGATGAGTTAAGTCTCGCGTAGTCAGTGCACCAAAGATTACAGACAATTAAAGTGGGAGGAATCACCTTTTGGAGGAGAATCTTTCTCCTCAGAGACTACAAAGGAAGCCAGATGCCAGCTTAGCCTAGGTATCCTAATATTAAATGATTAAAGACAAACTCCTTAAAAATATCGTTTCATCTACTTTACAAGTATCTGTAGCAGATTTTTTTTTTTAAATAACACAGGAAAGCAAGTAAAGTACTAATGGGGAGGTAAAGGGAAGCGCAATAACACTAAATGTATACTTTTAATATAGTTGTAAAACACTTTTCAGTAAAAAAACATTTAAGAATAGAGACAGTATGTCAATGTAAATTCACAGAAAAACACACAAGCAAGCAAACCAACCAACAATTTAAAAGATCTCTAGAGAAGCCAACAGAAGTCTTGACTTTGGAATTGTTTGTAATTATTTTTGTAAATTAGGGTTACATACAATATAAATACTTTTTCTGTATTTATGTCACAGAACATGAAAATTGATTATCTTCCAACTAATAAAAGGTAAAGCCAGAGGCTTAACTAAGAAACATATTTGCATCTCTATTCATGGTTATTAAAAAAGTGTCCCTAGGACATTATCCTAAAAACTTCTATGTGCTCAGTAAGCACACAAAGAAATAAATTATGCTGAGACTGTATAACATTAAATTCACTGGAACTTGTATACAGTTATATGACAAAACATTGCAGAAATAGAGAATTATGGTGAGGATAATTTATTTATGTAGTTTAAAACTTGATATTGTTATAGTAGAGTACAGAAGAAATTGAGAACTAATAAAAAATGGGAAAGTTACCTACATATTTTAAACCAATAGCTACAAAATGCCATTTGCAAAATTTACAAGATATGCTTAAAAAAAAAGAACAGCAATAAGGCAATTGGACACTGCTAAAAACTCTCACAATGAAAAGAAACCAACCTAAGTTTTGAGTTTTTTCTTCACACCTACTGCTTTTAACTTAGATGTCACTTGGGGAAAAATGCCCACAATTAAATGCAGGTGTCCACCCTGCAGATGAAGTCAGGCTGAAATAACCGTAGATTGGCTACTGTGACAGAAATACTTGTAATAATAGGAGTTATGACCTGCGTATGAGGATTTGGCAAAGAGCAGCAATAGGGAATTTAATAGGGAGTATTTTTCCACATGACATTCTTTCTCAAAAGCTGATCTTCTGTGTCAGCAGATCATCAAGCATTGTGATCCATTTGATGCTAATTGCATTATCCTCTGCTCGTGTGCTTTCACAGATAGCAGAAGGGGCCCTGCACAGTAACTGAGGACATTGCTCTAAGAGACTTTGATCACTTGAGCAGGCATGAAAGAACTTTGAGGAGTTTGTCAAGAATAAAAGTGTCCCCTGTTGGCTTTTGCCATGAGATTTTCAGGACTCTGAGTGGCAAGACACTTCCTGTCTTGTGTGATGACAAATGTATTTATTTAAAAAATTAAAAAGGGAAGCTGAAATAAACCAGAAGTGTCATCAACAGCGAACAGCACGAATGAGTAAAATATCTATACTTACAGATGGTTTTCCCTTCACACAAAGCAGTTTACAAGGTTTTCAGATAGTGCTCCCCTTCTCTGTGAAGGCCAATCTGCTCTCCCTCTCATCCCCAGCTGTACACACAGCCTCGGGGCTGGTCTGCACACTTGCTTCCCAGCTCTTTCCATGCTACAGTCCGCTCTGGTTGTTCCACCCAAAACAAGTTCTTCAGTCTGAGGCAGCAGCAAAACCAGCCCTAGCCCCATCCAGCCTGTCAAACCGAATCCTGTGTGACAGTTTCCCGCAGAAGGTCCCTGTCACCTTTTTCTCCAAGTAAATGATAAGCTGCTCAGTATATTGCTAGAAAAGGGAGAGACTGGCAGAAGAAACAAGAAAGGAGGGGGAAAGGATAAATGAAACTTTACAGGCACTTTTCACACTCTCTGTTGATGCATTCCTCGCTCTCCTCCCTCTATGCATGAGGCAAAAGTTCAAACAAGTTACTTACCATTTTTGTATCTTTTTTTTTTTTAGAGCAGATCCATGTTAGAACAAAGTGAATTCTAGTTTTACTAAATCTCAAAATGTTTGTGCCAGTCTTGTGTTTCTTTTAACTCAACAATCCATTGTTTTATTTTTAAAAACCTTTTTTTTTTTTCTGAAAATGTTTTTTAAAAAATGAAGAAAGTCATCTCAGAAAACAGTCAGAAGGACAGCAAAAAGAAAATGCAAGCCAGAAGGATTGATGATATAGGTTTGTGTCAGAAACTAACACAGAAGAAAATAATTCTTTAGTTTTTCGTGGTTGGAAATGTTTGCAGTGTTAGCAGCATGAAAACCTGTGAGGAAGAAATACAAGATATGTTGTGGAATTAACAAAACTTTACAGAAATTTTACTGGCTCTACTACTGAATCTTTTAAATATGTGGTTCACATATTATTCTGCATATTTTGGACAGTATTGACAAACTCTGAAATGTGTTGACTCTCATTGTCTGTATTGGGCCTCATTGACACAGAACATCAATTAGAAGTACAAAAAGATTAACTTCGCTAATTCAAACTTGGCATTATTGTCTTTGCCATCCTAAACTTAAGGCTTTATATTTTCATGAGAATTGCATATCTAAAACAGGTTTGAAGCACAAACTTTAATGCAGCTGGGTTTGAGAGAAGCCTTTTCACACCCTTAACTTAAGAAAGCAAGAATAGCATTGCATGTTACTGGGCCTATAAAGAGACAAAAATCAAGAGCAAAAATTGCGGGTAATCATACAGATCTTTGCAACGTTGGTGCCTACTGCATCACAGATTTAATCATTTAGAACAATATAACCTTTTCATTTTGATTTTCTTAGTAATATTCTACTATCCATTCCTGGTAAGTATTTGTTTCAGACAAAGATCATAAAATATATACTGGAATATATTTAAGATGTATGGTGTACTGTTTTGAGATACTAACTGCACACTTCTGGATCAAAATCTAAAGATAGCTTTTGCATATATGCTCCAAAAGACGCATCACTACAGAAATGGTTGCTAACACAGTTCCCTAAAACACAAGTTGGCAATATGTTTAGTAAGTGGAATAGCGTGGTAAGGCTGTTGGAGCCATGATAGTGCAAGTATAACCTTACTTCTCTAAAAGAAACCATACAAGAGTATAAAAAGATGTCTATGAGTTTTGGTTAAAGGATTGCATAATTCAGAAACTTCAGGCTTACGCTATGTTTCTTTTTAACTCAGAAATAGCAATACTAAGACTTAGCACTTAAGCAACTCTCTGCACATTCAAAGCACTAAGTGACAATACTACTAACATTTGTGATTTATAGTGTTTGATAAAAAGCTACCAGTACACTCGTCTCTGCTATCCAAGTCTGCTGTGCAGACAGTATGTGATGGGACTAGTCTTTACAAATGGATAATTGGAACATAACCAAAATGTTATTTAAAAAAAAATAGTTGTTACATTTGGAACAGAAGATGTTTCCTTGCTTTAAGTTGTGATCAGTTCAAGTTGGCAAGATGAGTCACCAGCAGCAAAACAATTAGTGACAGGCAAGGAGTGCTCAGCAGGCGAGGATGTTTGTCGTATAAATTGGGATTCCCTTAAATTCCTGTCTGTTTATCAGCTCCTAAGAGGAAAAAAACAAAACCTGATCTTCCTTTAGATTTTCACAAGCATTGTTTTTGCTAGGTTTAGGCAGTATTAACTCTTTGAATGCAGTGAATAGCAAGTACCCCTAAACCCGCCAAGAGGCATGGCAATTCATTCACGGGGCGGGGAAGGTCTGCACAGCTGGTACACTCACTGATGTCTCTTCACAAAGGGCAACACATGTTACCTCCACAGCTGAGTTAGTCCAGCCAACACATTCACTATCTGAAATAATAAATATTTCTTTGAACTTTCTTTTTCATGCTTTTGTTTCATAAAGAAAGTATGGGGAATTATACATAAAAGGAATAGTTGAAATACTTTCCCAACATCTTCATATGTTTTCTTCAATTGAGAGAGGAATGTACATTACACAACATTTTATACAGACCTCTTTAACCCATTGATAATTAGTTTATACATTAACTGTGACTGCAACAAAATCACTGCTGGTTGAAAAATGTTGCAGAATGCTGTGGCTAATTTGTGCTCTTTTTAGTTTGTAGGTATTATGAAGACAACTCTGCATCATTTCAGAAAGGATTTTCTTCATGCTGTCTCTACCATGAAAAAAATACAGCCTCCACACCTGTCCTGAATCTGAAGGCAAGAATCTAATGTAGATTCAAGTCTAGGCATCTCAGAGAAACTTGACACAGTCTGGACTGAACTTCTGTAATGCAAACAAGTTTTAGTGGCTAAATTTCCACATTATGAAAATACAGATGCAATGGTCTTGGCAAAATTGGGTGAATTCATAGCTTATTCACCAGAGTTTGACCTTTGTCTCTTTGTTTTACATACTTTAGGGTCGATGAGGAATGGAAATAATCTTGAGTCTGACTTCTTACACATGCCAGGGTTTGTATATACATGCTAGCAATGCCGTCATCAAGAGAAGTTTGTCCTTACAGCTTTACAAAACTGCAAGATATGTTAGCTGGTTGATAGTAATTATCCTCATGATTGCTACTAGTCAGCTCCAAATATAAGACAATTAAAGTTACTCTAACTTCCACTAAAAGAAGGATTAAATTATTTTTTCTCTGTCAGGAGCTAAAAAGGAAAACATGGGCAGCTGCCATGAAACAACTATGTTTGGTAATGCACCTGTAGGCCTGAGACTTCAGGTCACAACATTTCACTCATTTATCTTGATATTTGGCCTAATAACTTGTGTTTGATTAAAACACAACTTGGCATCCTACCTTGATTTGAAGGTTCGAATGAATGGTCACTTTCTGTTGCATTTTTTTTTCCACTGGTTAATCACAATTATTCTTAAAGTCTGAATATTATTTTCACATTTGAAGTTGTCCAACACTCTTTAAATTATTCCTCAAGACCAAGTTTGAAGTACAGAACAGGGCCAGATGGAAAAAATTCCACTGCCCATGGAACATAACAATTGTGGGCATAACTGTGGAAGAGCTTCCCTCTCTCAAGACATGGATGACAACCACTTAAATTCATTTTATGCCCTGTGAGTTGTTAGCCATTCCAAAGACAGATGCAAAAACTTTTTTCTTTTATACACTTACATACTTCCATCACTGTGACTACTTTCTAAATAATTTAATGATGTCTGTTAGAAAAAAAAAACAAACTGTGGAAAAAAACCTTTCACTCTCCTCGCATCATCTTCAGTAGTCATTCACCATGTCTTTAAACTTTCTCCACTCTTCCGCTCCACTGGCTTTCATTTGCTGGCCTAAACCTTGAGTGAACTGGAAGAACTGGTTGTTTCACCCAAAGGAAAACATGACTTAAAAAAAAAAAAAATAGTGTAAAAAAAGTCACATTGTAAACTAAAGAAGTGGTGTAACTACTGTTAGTGAGAGTGTGAAATTAGGAAATTAATAACACATTTCTCTCTTACTGGCATTCTTGTTTTGGGCACTGAAATGGTTAACTTGTTTGAATTTATAACACAAGAGTCTAAATAGAAACTTTTTAAATGGTCAGATAGATTAGCAAGAAGCCTGTTTAACAGCATATGACCCAAACAAACAATAAAGCTTATAAAGAAAAGAGCATAAACCAAGAACATTTGAATAGTCACTGGAAAGGAAATGCATAAAAAAAGTTTTCAGCCCCCTAATAGCTCACTGCTGTTCCATCCATCTAACAGGTGGATGAGTAAATAAATTTCTACAGCAGCAGCCTTGGTTGGCAGATCTCAGATCACATTTGTTCTGTTAGATATATTCTCAACTCTGACAAGATGGTCTGTAGTCTGGTCTTTGCAAAAGTCAAAAGCGTTGTAACTATACTCATAAAAGTAAAAAGTATTTTGCAGCTTATGGAAAATCCCAACCTACCTTCATAAAATGCTAAACATAAAGAAGTACAAAGCATATGGATTACATTTAACAGTACTTGCAACAGCGCTCACTCAAGAACAATTTTGTAAGCTACTGTAATACTCATAATCATAATATGAACACAAATATATTTTCTCTTTTCTTAAAACATTAATGGCATCAAGAGATTGGTTCTGGAAATAAGGTGGAAAGAGAGAATAAAAACTTGTATAAACTAGAATTTTTACTGCCAAGTTCCTTCGTGAATAAATGAGTTTTAGATTGCTGGAAGCAGTTCAATGAGACATTACATACCTTCCAGAAAAAATTTTAGACTGTAAGTATCTTAATGAGACTGATGCAGTCTTCTCCACATCTGCTGAATCACAATTTCATCATTCATGTAGTGGAGCAGAAAATGTAAGAATGAAATTAGAAAGACCTTCTCCATTTCAATACAAGCTCTAAAAACTGCAACAATTGTTTGAAAGAAAATTAGCTATATAAACACTAGTGTGTACTGTGTATTTAGTGTTTTTTATTACGTGTGGAAATGCAGCCCTGTACTCAACTGATCAGTTTATAATCATACATAATTTAGAAAGCACTAACATAGTTCAAATTAAATTTTATAAAATGAGCAGTGGTATTGCATGCTTAACTTAAGACATGTGAGGGTCTCTATTTCCTTTCTGAAGAGCTCCTTTTCTACTTAGTTCAAAGTGTGTACAAAAGTCATTAGGTATATGGAAAAAATTAGAGCTTGTCAACTGATATCTGTCTGAAGGACCCTTAACAGTGAGCTATAGAAAAACTGCAGGTACTTATATCACTCAATCTTGCATTTGTGAATTGGCATGATCTGTGAATGTGTGCATTCAACAGTAAACACAAGGATGAGACCATTTTTAGATCTCTGATTAGCCAGAGATATCATCTCCTCTGCCCTCAGGAAATGCTATAGAACCTTTTTGGAATGCTTTACAGGCAAACACATTATTTTCTTTCTTATAGGATGTTGCTAGTCCCAACCCACAAATCTGACTCCCTGGCTTGACCCTGTATCTGCCTCACCCCTGGAGACTTGTCTGGCAAGCTGGACACTCAGCTGCCCTAATCACATCCTGCTCCCACACTGCTTTTCATAGAATCATAGAATATCTCAAGTTGGAAGGGACCCATAAGGATCATCAAGACCAACTCCCTGCTCCTCGCAGGACTACCTAAAACTAAACCGTATGACTAGGAGCGTCATCCAGATACTCCTTTAACTCTGACAGGCTTGGTGCGGTGACCACTTCCCTGAGGAGCCGGTTAGAGCGACTGATCACCCTCTTAGTGAAGAGACTTTTCCTAACATCCAATCTGAACTTCCCCTGATGCAGCTTCATTCCATTTCTTCATGTCCTATCACTGTCACCAGAGAGAGGAGATAAGCACCTCCCCCCCCATTGCCCCCCTTGCAGAGGTTGTAGCAGGTTGTAGACAGCCTTCTCTTCTCCAAGCTGAACAAGCCAAGCAACCTCAGCCTCTCCTCGTAAGTCTTGTCCTCGAGACCTTTCACCATCTTGATTGCCCTCCCCTGGACACACTCTAATAGTTTGATGTCCTTCTTATATTGAGGCACCCAAAGCTGCACACAGTACTCAAGGTGGGGCTGCACCAGTGCAGTGGAGTGGGACAATTGCATCCCTCGACTAGCTGTGCTAGCTATGCTGTGCTTGATGCACCCCAGGACATGGATGGCCCTTTTGGCTGCCAGGGCCCAATGTTGACTCATGTTCAACTTGCCACCAACTCAAACCTCAGATCTGTTTCCACAGGGTTGCTCTCCAGCCTCTCATCTGCCAATTTGTATGTATAATGAGGATTAACCCATCCCAGGTGGAGAATCTGGCACTTCTCTTGTTAAATTTTGTGCAGGTGGTGATTGCCCAGCTCTCTAGCCTATCCAGACCTCTCTGAAAGGCCTCTCTACCCTCAAGTGAGTCCACAGCTCCTCCACATTGCAGCAGTACATATTCCCATACAAGAAACGCATACGTTTGAGGGGACAGAGCAGGGCCTCACCTATTCTTTTAAAAGGACTATTTATGACACAAAATAATTTTTTCCAGGGGCTGCAGGCCTGTCCCCCATGAGGTGGGGGACTGCCCTGCCACCTCCCTGTCCCCAGCTCCCTGTGCCCCTTCTCTTCTTGCCTGCTCCTGTTACTCCCTGAGGGTTTTCAGTTGCTACTCTTTCAGCAGTCAGGCCACCCACTAAGCCAGAATGCCTTTGTCTTGATTCATATAGCACTAAAGCACCATGAGGACCTGATTAGCATTGACAAAGTGGCTTCAACATAACTAAAATAAATTTTTAATCACTTTAATTAAATAAATGCAAATTCCCAAATGTAGATGAGTTTAAACCAGTTTAACAAAGCTCTAGTTCATTTCCATGCATCTTCTTGATTCTTCTCTGTGTCATAGAAACAGGTATCCCTTGAGGATGGCAAATAAATGAAAGCTTCCGGGTGTTGAATAAAACAACTGCATCTGCCAGCAGGTAAGATCATTCCAAAAACTAGACAAGCAGCTCAGGGCAAGAAAGCAAATTGCTACTTTGAGCAGGAAAGAGCAAGCTTCACAGGTTTTTACACCTGTGCCAGACAATGAGCAACCACATGCTAAAAATTGTACAATCCAGCCAGCCAGTGGGCAGGTGACTAAGCTTCACTAAACTGTGGGATGGAACGGATGGATGAACAGAAGGACTGAAGGACAGAAACTGGCAATGCTGGCATGGCTGGATGATTACAAATGGGGTGGTTTAAAAAGTCACCAAACTTCTGGAGGAATCTACCGGATTTGGTTGGAAGTCACTAATGGCATTCACAAACCTAGTCACAAAAATGTTGATGGGGTTTTTATTTTTGGGCTTTTTTTTTAAATTACCACTGACAGCAGCAATTTGTGTAGAGTGATAGTAACTTTTTTAATTGCTACAACTAAGTTCCTTGTAACTTCTTGATTGCATTCAGGCAAACACAGTCCTTGGTTAAATCAGTTAAAGCAAATCCAAGATTTGGTTTACTCTAGTTGCTGTGCAAAGTTAAAAGTGAAGAACTTCACTAAAAAACAGAGCCTCTTATCTACCAGGTGTAGTTTCCTATTTGGCCATCACGAGGCATAATGATTATGGTAACAGCAGGGGAAGGAATGGGTCTTGATAGCCTCCTGCATCAGTGCCTCTGTGTTCATCATCATTTGTGTAGAACTTAACAACACTCTGTCTCAGATCAACAACCCACTCACTCACTCAGCTACATTCCTGTTATTTTCAAGTACTCTGCTTCATTAAACCTTAAAAGCACTCTGATTGCAGGCTACAGTTGGGAAGTGCTTATGCACTTTTTTCCCTTTCTGTAATTAATACAAGGAAGTCTTCAGAGTCTTACTCTCACACTTCCAAAGTAGTTTCATTTCAGTTTACTTTTTTCTACGAGGAAGTGCAATTCTTGCTTTCTCTACCTTTGGAAGAGATTTGGTCTGAGAGTTTTCTCTGCATTAAATGTGAGAGTGGGGATATTTTTACACTATTTACTGTAGCAATAAATGGCCACTGTGGCCACAGGTGATTTAGCAGATTACACAAGGCAATGAGACAGTTCTAAATAGATTTTCTCACTTTGAATAATACTTGCTGAAGTCAGATCCTGTAGGGATAAACAGATTTGATGGATAACATATTTACAATATCCTACTGCACAAACCTATTGTTTACACACATAACTGCATATTGGATTTTTTGACAGTTGAAAAATCACATCAAGATATTTACTGTTTTTAAGTTTTTGTAAAATAGAGAATATCAAGCTATGCTGAAATACTTAAAGCAATCACATCATTAAAACTTTAAATAAATTATCCAGTAAAAATGAGGGTCAGCATTAACAGTAGGCTTCATTGAAATGGAAATTTCAGAGCTCTCTGCAATTAACCACTATTTATATATTAGCTCAGTTGTCAAAGTGGCTTGCTAGGTATTATAGACCAAGAACACTTTTTACAATGTATTCAATTGTGCAGTCACTAATAACTCAGTCTCTCTTCCAGTAAAGGTACAATCACATAAATAGGCCCACTGACATCTAGGGCTGAGGAATAACCTCTGTATTTAAGAACAAATTACGTACTCAGCCCCATTCCCCTTGCACAAAAGGCAGCAGAAATTATTCTGTCCTGCCAGCTGTCTTTCTGGGAATTTCCCGTGTGACCCTCAAAGGAAGCATAAAGCTAGAGTACCAGCGCACCAACCCACTCCTCCTCTGGAGCGAGGAAAAGAGTTCAAATGCAATATATTCTGCTTCTCCTCAGGTGGAAGGCAATCCGTATAGGCCTCCTGTCCATTAGTACACACATACCACCTCCAAATATGGGCAAAAAGTAGAGGGGAAGTTAGCAGGAGCTATATATTCTCTTCATCAAGTAGAAGCTCATGTACATGGAATGTGACCAATTATTTTTATCTTCTAAAATAAAAACAGTGGAAGTAGGTTTCTATTCTCCCTTGTTCTTATTTTATTCCTGACAGAAGATATTATTCAAAACCTATCTACTTATTTACCCATGGAGTTTCCTGACAGTAATATCTGCTGACTGCTCTCTCCCAAAAAAACTCAACTGTGATTCCTTTCAGAAGCCTCTGTCTGCTGCTTCCTGCATCATCTTCTTCAGAACTCCAAGCTATTTGGTAACATTTGATATCAAGCAGTTTAGCAAGAACTCTACAAAAATTAATTGCATCTGAAAAATGGGCATGTTATTTCTAAATAAAATTCTTGTTAAATAATAACAGATTGACTGCATTTAATAAAGAGATTGAGCATGTGAAAAATACTGAATTCTAACCAAGTATGTGAAAATACTGAATTCTAACCAAGTCCTCAAAATGAAAGGGTGAAATGATGTCTCAAAAGAATTCATACTACCTAACCTTGCATGAATCATTTAAGACTGTCCTTTCTCACTGGGGTTTATTACAAATATGAAAATATTTTCTTTTGCAATGTAATTTTTGTTTCCTTAGTTTCACTGCTATAAATATCTTTTTTTCAAATGCCAGCAACTTCCTGTACTTTTCTTTCTTGCAAAGATGCTACTTATTGAGAACTTGCAATCAAATCAGCTTGTTTCTAATTTTGAGGTACAGTGGGATTCTGCTAGGCAGAATGTGAAATAAAAGGACATGCTGGAAACCAACAGAAATACACACAAAAAAAATGTAACACTGAAAGTATTTGTAATTGACTTTGCAACATGAAAAGATTTTCAACAGCATATGAGATCACCAGAATGCACAGAAAAAACTAATTAGCAATGATACAAAGAAAAATGAACAAGTCTTTTGTTTTGTTAATTATAACAGGATCGAGAAGACTGACAATGAGAATTACTCCTCTGTTCCTGAGAAATTAGCTGCTCTTTAAGAAATAAAAATCAAACATGAAATTACACAGGCCCATTACCCATGTGAACTTTGGCTCCCCAGCTCCAAATATTCAGGTTTCTACTGTTAATGTTAAAAGTCAAGGTCAATTTGCTCGATTCTACAAAAAAATCAAACTAATATGGTATTCTTTTCTAGGATGTATCAAGCTAATAGAAACTAAGTTACAGTATTTGGTTTAGCTCCCGTAGAAATAAATGGCAGAAAAACTTCCCCTGATGCGGCTCAGCCAAGATCAAGCCTGTAATTCTCATTTGAAATCCTTACAACTAGAACAAGGAGACCTGTAAATAACTATTGAACTATAACCCATAACCTTATCTTCAAACGCAGCTCAAGATTTAAAGTTTAACCTACCAACTCATGAATTTTAAAGAGTATGGTATGGGTTTTTTTTTTCCTAGCATATTTACCTTTGCATTCAGAAACTGAAAGGCAATTTTCAAGACACACTTTGACAAAAATAAATCATGAGTCCTGAAACAGACTTCTTTGAAAGGAAATAAAGATACTTTGCCGCCTTGTCCAAAGAAGAGCGTTTTAGACCTCCTGGGGATCTACCTGAACAATCCACAGATGAGCAAATGACACTTGATTAATTTTGGCAAGAGAATGGGAATACAGCAGTATGCTACAGCATTTGAAACCACAGACTTGCTAGTTAGTAATAAGCAGGGGAATTATTCCTTCACTATTATTTCAAGTATCACACAGATGTTTTATTGTCATCCAACAGCATATTACAGTAAAGTATTTTCACGGCAACCAACCACCACCAATGCCTTTAAGAATGAAATTTGAATAAAACAAATATATTATTTTTCTGTGAAAATACCTTCTGTCATTACACCTTTCTTTTAGTTAATTGCATTTCTAAATGTCTTGGTAAGAATTTTACAGTATATAGCAGATTCATTAGGCAGCTTTAATAAGATCATTCAAGCATTTGTTCATATGAAAAGTTCATCCAAAAGCATCAAAATTCTAAGCCAATATCAAGATACTTATGATTAACACATACATTCAGGCATACTACTACTTTTTGTATTTATTCACATTGACAACCTCACAGCGAATATGTTAGTGTTGTCCTTGTATGTCACTTGTGTTCAGTCCCTGGAGTTAAACTAATTTGGCTAACATGCAGCTACAAATCACTTAGTTAAAATTATCATTCCCTTGGTGAATATTCATTGGATCAGAATGGAAATATAAAATGAAAGATGATTATAAGCAACTTGTCGCTACTTGAGCTTTAACCTAACCTTGTTGTTATTCACAAATGACTGGTTATTTTCTATTCATGAGCAATAATCTCTGCACTATTAGTAATTAATATATAAATAAATATTCTAGTCAACCAAACGACTACTGAATGACATTTTGCAGGCCACACCCACTAACAGCTGTGAGTGAATATTCAAAATTAATTCAGTGAAAATTCTTTGAATGAATTTTAAAAACAATCAAAAAATAGCTGAAAACACTGCAAATACTAGCAAGAAGAAAGTGAGGAGGAAGTAACAGTCTTTTAAAAATCTCAAGGAAAACAAAAAAAAGGTTTTAGCAAATACTCTGTCAATGAAATTCATAATCTATGTAATAGCAATTGAAGAAAACAAGCTCTGTTAGCTACTCTATCCTTAATTCAAATTGCTGAAGCGTCTTCATGTCTGAACTTACTAAATCATATCTTCTATTTTGCTCAAAAAGGACAAATATTAGTGACATTTAGGCAGGGGAGTACAAGAAATTTAGCTTCATGTGTCCTTTGGATGCCCCTGAGCGTGGGTACATTGCAGAGGCAATGTGCTAGAATTCTGAATAGAAGAATGTCAAATATACTGTCGATTTCAAATAAAATTGCATGAATGGGTGGGATGGAATACTGCTACTGGTAAGGCATTTGATTCTTGCAACATATTGATGTGAGACTTCTTCAGGTTCAGGCTTCAGGCCTAAAACCATGTCCCAGACAATACATTCCAAGGAAAGAGACTGTTACCATTTTTTTTTTATAATTTTAGCTATATTTAAACTTCTTACAGTGATCAGAAAAAAAATTTATCCTGAAAGAAATCTGCTCACTTTTATATGCAGCACTATTCTGGTGAAAGACATTTAAGCACTGCTATGAATAATAGCCATAACTAACAACCAGTGCTGGTTGTTACCAACTTTTTCACCAACTTTGAGAAATCATCTTTAGCACACAGAAAGTACAGATATTCCTTTATCAGTTACAGTTACTATTTGTGGGTTGTTGATTGTGTTGAGGTTTTTTACTTTTTATTATTCAAATAACAGTGTACATTTCTGAAGGATTAAAGAAAACATATGACTTCTTATCTTCAGTTTACACATCTAATTTCTGATAATGAATTTAATGTAGGTCTCTGTACAGACCATACTGGTAATTTTGGATTAAAGACTTAAAGGTAACAAATAAAGAAAAAAATTTCTAAATCTTTCACCACAGGGTAGCTAATATTTCTGGATAAGTTTTCAAAGGCTTGTACTTAATATAGTGAAAATAAGTGTAAAATGAAATGGTGGTATCTATGCACAGCACCAACAACTTCATCAAAACAAGTCAATGATGACTCAAGGATTAACTCCCACACATTGATTTTATCATGTAATTACATCTAGGTACTATTCTTCCCCTTCCCTTTCTCAGCATCTGCATCTCTTTGCTTTGAAAAGGGAGAGGAAAAGCTTAAGTCCTAAATACCAGCTGCTTAAGTGTTGTGAGCAATCTAAAAAATTAGCAAAACATGTGGAAAACAATTAGCATGACAGTGAATACAGATCTTTGCCAAAGGAAGGTAATATATGGGTTACAAATGTGATAATGATGAAACAAACCTGTCAAAATTAACAAAGCTAAAATTCTATGGCTCTTGAAGAATCTGGTTAATACATAGATTAAATCTCACAGTTTTCAACTTTTCTGCCCTTCTTGCAAGCCATTATTGGATACAGATATTGTGGATGGGACGTTATTAAGTGCTACAATAGTAAATGCTTGCAAGCAGAAACTTGATATATACTGAAAAATCTCCAAAAAGCATTAGATTTGATATTTCAAAACACTAACATTTTAATTAGAAAATCAGACAGTCCACACTTTTAATATTGTGATGCTCAAAGGAACAAAGATATTGTCCAAACTTGTTCTGTCATAAGCATTTCTAGCTATCAAAATCTGCTTGGCTTGAGACTCAGCATTTATCATTGTTACAATTGTGTAAAAGAAGAATTATTGTGACTCTTTTCATCTTGTTTTCCTCATTTATTATTTTCTCTTCCATTTGTGATTCTTTAGTGATTTTCATCATTAATACCATCCCTCCGTATTAGCTATTACAATGTCATTTATTACCTGAACTGGTCACCACAATAATGGCAGCGTTTACCTACTCCTGTTCTGATACAGACTTATCATTTAATACTAAATACTACACATTTCATACAAGAGAACTGTCAAATCACAGGGCACTCAAAATTTTACACAGTTTACAAAGTGATTTTAGCAGTACTGTTTAGGCTGTAGTCTTCATAAGGAGAGTCCAAATGTACTAAAATATATCTATTTATAAGTTTTTTGGGTTTAACATTTGCTAAGTATAACTCTGACTGTCCTTTAGAGATAACTACAGGTTTAAATATATTTTTGTTAATTACTCTGATGGTTAATTAAATAAATGGAGTTGGTCACATCTCACTTGGGTTCAATTAGTTTGGCTTCATGTGTTACTGAGTCTTCAGTCTATTTATTTACATAGAAATTGCATTTTATTCCAGTATCTAAAAATCTTCTTTTCTCACTTTTCCGTTCTAACTTTTTATGTGAATAAAGAGGTATCTCATGTGGATGCAGCCATCTGTCTTCTCCATGTCACTGGCAGGGCTAGGAGCTAGTCTGAGTGCCCATTTGAATCTTTGTAAGGGGTAGGCTAGAAGTTAGATTATACTGATTTATAGAACAAAAAAATAGCATTTGTTTACATAGTTCAATGGAAATCCACATTCTACTTAAATGTTTACCTTTCTGTTGATCAGAATTAAACTACTCTGCTTGCACTGCTAAGAAAATTACAATGGAGGAGAACCTTCCATCTTATTCTCCACCATTCCCTAAATGCTACCTATTTCTCAGTATATATATTTATAAAATGGCATCATTCATAAATACTTTGATGCACAAGCATGTTGTACATCTTGCTCTTGCACGGTTTTGCAAAGCTGTCACGAATTAATACAAAAGAAGAATACTTAATACTGATCAAAGGTAAAAATGCAATTATATAACCAGGAATATTGCAATCAGGTTTGTTAAAAATTAAGCAAATGCTATACTTTATTTTCACTTTTGGAAACCTTTATTCAGAAGGACTTGACTTCTTAATTTGCCCAAACCACTCTGAAGTAACAACTACTATGTTTAGCAAAACCAGCCTATTTCCAGGGCTCAAAATAAAGGCAGTATTTATTGCATTTCAAGAGTTTTCATAGGGCAGTGGAAAAGGCTGACATAATTCAAACCGATCAATGCATAGCCCTCAATGTACACATTTTTCATACCTTAGGTTATTATGTTCAATCATGTATGAAAATGTGATGAAATATCACTGCTTTCTGGAAACTTCTAAATATTTACAGGTTTATTGGTAAATAACAGAAAATACAACCACTCAGCAACAGCACTCATCACACTCCTTTGTCGAGGCTCACTTTGCTCTCACTTTCTCATTTACACTCTCTCCCCACTCACCCCATTTCTCCCCAAAATGTGCCAGCTGACAGCTATTCCAAGCCTCTGTATACTTCATTCTTTCCAAATTCTTGCCCGCTCCAGAGACCTGGACCTTTCAGTGCGATATAACCTCTTCATAAACCTTAGCTTATAGAGGCCTCCTTCCTGGGCCAGACTGTGAGGCAGATCTGTTGAGCTTCTCCTCCTCCAAATCAGCTCTTGCCTTGATTATCTTTTCTTCTGGAACTATGCAGCAAACAGTGACTTCCTTTCTTTTCCTCTCTATCTCTGCCATGTACTTTTATTTAGCTGTTCACCATAAGCTCCCTCTTGTTGTCAGTTCTTCTTTCTACATATTCTTCTTCTCATGTTTTTGCTTTAATTTCTATGTTAATGAATCATCTTCTCTCTAACCTCCTCATGTAGTTATCATTTCCTTGCTGACCCACTTCAGCTCTTCTCCAAATCCCCAACTTCCCCAGAAAAAGTTCTACAGACTTGATCTTCTCAAAACACTCTTCCTTCTCCATTTATTCTGTTGCTGTGCTGTTTGCTTGCTTCAACACAAGGTCATATGGCCCTTACATTATGTCCTTCACCCTCAAATAGCACAAAGTTTTTGTCTCTCTCTTCTTCAAAAAAATCTCCTCAAGAGATTTTTTTTCTCTATTTATGTTATTTATGGAAATACACACATTTAAAACCTCTGAACTGCACACTCAGCATCACATGTCTCATTTGCTGCAACATCACTTTCTCTCCCCTTAGCAAATGTAATCTTGTTCCACTCATACACGCCCTGAATGCTGCTACAAAAACAATTCTCCTAATTTGTCTCTTAGATCATGCCAATACTGCCCCTGCTATATCTCATCAAGTTAGCTATTGCTCTGCATTTTATAGGTCCCCAAAACAGATACAAGAACTAGATGCTTTCAGTTTAGCATGTATGTACATGTGCACAGGGGTATGGCTGGACAGCAGGGGTAAAAACTGCTAGGTTTTGTGGTCCTGGTTGCTGCACACTGGCTCAGTTTGAACTGCCAGGAAGGAGAGGATTCTCCCGCCCTAAAAACAACTGAGTGTGCCAGGAGAGAGAAACTTCTGGAGCGTGGGATGGGGTCCTTCCTGCAGCAGATGTCTCTTACAGACAGACCTCAGATAGGAAAAATAACAGATGAAACCTCTGAAAGATACAGATGGTACATGCAAGTCATTTGTGAAACCTTGGGGCTTAGCTGGGGCAGCACCAGGAGTGGGGGAACTCATGGGGAGAGGGAGAGGAGCATGTGCTGCAGACCATTTTAAGGAGTCTCTGTGAGGTGACGGTGAAATGCAGGCCTATTTTCAACAGACCAGAAGCACTATTCCAGGGTCTACACTTCATCAGAAAATTGTAAAAGGCTTTTAAATTTTTAAAAAGCAGGAGATCACCTAGCTAACCAATTGCAAGGTAAGTGTTATTGGTTCCAGGACACGTGTGATCAGGACACATCTCAGTGTCCTGGCTGCAGTTACTGAAGAGTCTAACAGGGTCCCAATGAAAGTTAGAAGGCAAATATCACCACTCAGTGAAAGTCAGGCAGACAGTAAAAACAACTTAAGGAAAATCTATTTTACATACAGATAGGACTCTCAGTCTAAATTGAAAATTATGTGTTTGTGAGCAATGGAACAGGCACTTAAGACAAATTAAAAATAAGTCCTGAAACTCATTCCTGCACCATGTCACTGCTTTAAGGAAACACTTGTTTTTAAAAAATATTTTCACTTGCATAAGAAATTAAGAAACAAAATCTCTATATCATCATGCCCTTTATTAAATCAACCTAGTCATAGGCTGACTAGCAATTTACTTCTAATTGAACAGTTACATATTGAATTATATAATTGTGTGTCTAGCTTCTGTAGATGAGTATTCAAGACATTTTCAGAAGATGTGAGTAGCAAAAAGAGAGAGGAACTATACATACTTTTGATGAAGGCTAGATCCAGCACAGCATAAAATATCTCAGTTCATGTAAAAACAAAAGCCTACCACAAAATCATACAATTACTGCTCCTTAGTTATTAACCGTCTCTTTCAACAGAACAACAAAACTTCCCGGTGTGCTCTTAAGGATTTTTCAATAGAAAAATTGCTAATGTTACAAGTCCACACTGTGAAAAAAGATATCCTTAATAATATTATACAAGTTATAAAAATTGTTGATTTTAAAAACTCATCAGTAACAACCAGTTTGTTTGCAATTAAAGATGCACAGGCTTTTTTATTACAGTTTATAAATTACACGTTTACAGTCTAATCCTACAAAACAGCAAAGAACCTGAATTCTTACTTTCACGTCCGTGCAGGATAAACATCCATCCCAAAAGTACAAAACAGCAGAAGAATAAAATGTGGCATAATTGTCTATCAAGGTGACTGCAAGGCATCACTGCAATGCAGCTGTGAAAGGGACCCATATATTTGCAGTAAAAAACAGAAAGTATCACTTCGATGCCACATACAGCTCCAGCCACCCATTTTGAGGCAACTCTGAACACACAACAAGGAAAGGTAATAGTGAGACCAAAAGTCACACTCTGTTTCACAAAAATGACTAACAGAATTTTGTTTGTTTCACAAAGCAAAGACTGAAGACTATATGATATTTCGTTATATATGCTAGGGGGCAGAAATTTGAGAAAAAATTATAAAGAAGTGTTTATTGCTCTTTTTAAATACTGTGAGGATAGAAAACGCTGACACAGGACTGATGACTACAAAGTTACCATGAATTAACTTAGCCTGGGATTAGACAAATGCTATAACCATTCCCAAAGTGCCCCCAAAGATGAAAAGGCAAAAGACGACTAACCATTACAGGATAAAACTTGAGACTTTTTTAAGTATATGATGTTGATGCAGGAGATAGCTGGAGGCAGATTTTTATGAAGTGTCTATTTTAGCCTCCTTTTCCCAAATGTATGGGGAGAGTACTATTGCCCTAGAAATGCCAGTACATTACTGATCAACAAACTTTGTGATACTACCAAATTGCATTCATTCTTATCACTTCCTTGGAAATGCAGATACTATGTTATTTGATGAGTACAATTTCAGCTTCCCTAAATGCTCTATTCAGACAGGAACTTAAAGAAGAATATCCAGTTATTTCATCAAATAGTAGTTCATCTGCTGGATTCTCAGATAAGTAAAAATCAGCTGAAATATTCTCCATTCTAAGAAGTGGAAGCAAGTTTTATACAGCTGGCATCTCACGTAGCAAACACACAAATAATGAACTAGATACAACTGTCACTCCTGAGTCACCACTGTACATGTCCAATATATTTTTAGACACCACTGATTTACGATACAGTAGACTAACATACTGCAAGTCACAGAGGTAGCTATAGTATCTTCCTCTAATCTGATCTCACTGGCAAACCGCAAAACCTTTATCAATGCTGATGAGCAATTATACTTGTCTGCCCAGTGAAATCAATCTCTCCTGAGAATGAACACTCACCAGCAGCATAAGCACTATACAGCTGAACACAGTACTGCAACTGCAGGACGAATCTGTCATGTGTTTTTGAGAAAACAGCGATACAATGTAACTCTATAATCATTGTAATAAAACTTTTCTTTTTTTTTTTTTTTTTTAATTAACACCAACTAAAGAAAAAATGAAAAACATATGGTGTGTGACAACAGTGGTCCTCTTCTGGTCCAGACTCTGAACTTAGACTTTGGGGGAAAAAATAGTAGGTAGTAATATATAATGTGAAAGCAGATTGTTAATCCACTACTTTCAGTATTGAACAATTCCTCTCCCAAGCAGTCATTTTAAAATATGCGAGAGTACCCCTGGGAGTTTACCAAGGGATGTCATGATTCCTACTTGTATCTTGGCAAGTAAGTATTTATGATTAATATGACCCTACATAAGGGAAACCAATAAAATTGTTTAAAATAATGCTTTTTAGGAGCCTAACAGAGGTAATTTCTACACAAAGATGACCTTGATGTTAACAGTTTGTTTTTACTGATACTATGTTCAATATAATTTGACTGGATAGTGAAGTTGTTACTTTTCAATATTTATGCCGAAATGTCCATATTTCATCATCTGCCATTTCAGTTTTCAATCTGAAGGAAATGAACATGAATTATAAAAAATGCAATATATGCAGACATCAATCTTGCAACACAGATTGTTTATTTGAATCAATGTCACCTAGTGATATGCCTACACTTGTGAGCGTGGCTTTTTTACCAGCTTCAAGACTACTCCAGCCCCCGCTTGATTACATCCTTGCTCTTTTTCTACAGTATATACCCTGAATAACACCATTTTGTTTCCAGGATTAGCAACATGTAGCATAAGTTGTATGGGGTCACGTATGAAAAATAACTGGTGCTACAATAGGTCAGCTATTTTAATTCAGTCTATCACAAACGTGACATGCAAGACTGACAGCAATTTTATTCCCTGGCCATGGTCACGCAAGGGTTACAAAAGCTTAAATCCCACAACAACAGTGGGATGACACACGAACACAATGTCTGCTATTCTGGTCACTTTGGCAAGTTATTACTAACCAAAAGATGTCTACTGATAGCATAAGGGAGTAAAGTTGGTATATATGCATACAGTTTTTCTATGACAAGTTCACTAACAAAGCAGCATCTGGTGCTCTTTGCTCTATCAGAGAGGCTGCCAATAAAGTACTTGCAAAAACTAAACCATCCTCAAAGATGAGCCCAAATGATGAAGGCCAACATACACACAATCCAGCATTAGTGATGCTGTGCAAAGAGAAATACAGCCTCCAGTGACGTCAATATTCTTTTACAAATATTACATTTATTTACACACAGAAATTATGAAAAAATGCATGTGTAGATAAAGTGCACAGTCTGATTTGCCCCTTTCAACTAGACTAATATAACAAGTTGAAAGGCTATCCAACCTCAACATATTAAAGTGACTACAATTAGTACAAGACTGCTTTGCATCAGAATATAAAATAACAGGCAACCTTTCCCACTTAGAGATTTATTTTACGCTTGTCAGATCCAAGTTTGATCAAAATTGCTGCAAACAAAAGACTAGTAAATCCACGGTCCATCGGACAGTTATTGAAATGTCAATTTATTTTACTTGTTTAGTTCTATTAATTACTTTCACAATACTAATGAGGAGCACGAAGGTCTTTTCTTGGGATAACTCTTTATGTATTTCTAAGTGAATGCCTACATAAGATAAAAATAAAATCACGTCATTTAAACATATTTATCTTTTCCTAGATTTTAAAGAAAAGGCAATAAAAAAGTTGACACATCCACATGTTAACTATTCTTCCCAAATCTTTAGGAAATATGAATAAAGCGTGATACTACCCCATAGCATCATTACAGCACTACAATAATTTTAGTAGCTTGAAGTATTAAGGTAAAAATAACACATTCCAGTGGTGACAGCACTTGAGTTGTTTCCAGAATGATTCCTCTATTTATAAACATATCTTGCAGGACTTTTTATTTGACATAATAGACTCAATACCTAACGATATTTAAACCAGTGGTTCTCTGTCACATTCCCCTTTTCTCTAAACGTTCAGGAAGTGATGGATCCAGCTAGTTCTTTGATATAAGAGGTCAACCTATTTGCTTTTATAACCCATAGAGATTTCTAAGTGGGCCTTTAGACGCCAATTAGCAAAAAAAAGCAGCATGGTGGTGCTCTCTGGTCAGCTCTTAACAGACTTCCTTTGCTAAGAGAAAGGGAGAAAAGATACTGGTCGCATCTCTCTGGGAGATATCTCTGGCCTAGGTGAGTTCTGAGCTCTGCCAGAGCTTAAGCTGTGCTGTGCAAAACCACAGTGTGAGCCGAGATATATACCCCACTACTACTAAAATGGCTCAGTAAATGTGTGCATGCTGTATTACATTATATTATATATGCATACATTACATCAATTTTCAGAAACGTATAGACACAGAGATAATGACTATAGCATTTCAGAGTTTCTGTGTGATTTCCCTGTGAGACGGCAAAAGCATATGAAAGCAGAAGCTTCCCAGGCTTATGTAGAGCTCCTATTAAATCTTGAAGTCTAAACTGAATAGCTTACATGTAAAAGCAAATACATAATACTATAAGCTTAAACATGCTTTGAGCATCTTACATAACAAGGCAAGGGAAAGGGAGAGAAAAAAGAATAAAGGGAAAAGGGAAAAAGGAAAGAAAATCAGGAATTTGTTGCAGACATGTAAACAGACTACCAGCTGAAAAGCTGATGACTCATTAAGCTCATGCAAGTGTTAAGCCAAAAGAGATGAAGGCCATAACTGGGGATCTTCTTTCCTCTCATCTTAGTTATGAATAAGAGTTAAGTTTTAAAATCATAATAATAATCTGTAATAAAAGCATCATAGCTCGTGACTGAATGTTTTGCTTGACTTTGATTGAAGTGTTCCCAAGACAAATTTCAAAGACTTCATAGGACTAAAATAGAAGAAATCTTATTCATCAGAGCATTTGAAAATAAATTATTAGGATTTAGTTTCTATCACTTCTGTGGTTCACCATTTTGTTATCTTCAAACTACCTATATATTTTTATTTCTTTAGTATTATTCAAAAGAGAAAATCATTTGACACTTTTTATTCTGATACACCCTTTCTATATTTTCTCTATTTGAATGACATACATCCAATTAGGCACTCCTGTATTGCCTATGTAAAATGAAATTACCCTCACAATCTATGTGTTTTGTATAATGTACAGTTAGTCCTTATTTGTAGTTTTTGTCAAGACTCTATAAACTGTTCAACACACAGAACAAAGACTTTTCCTTGCTTGAAGGACTTGTAGTCTCAGAAGAAACAAGGATGATTTGACTATGAAGGCCTTGAAAGGAAAACTGAACAGTGATTAATACCACTACCACCTCAACACAGACACACACATGTTTCTTGTGGACATTGCAAAACAAATTTTTTAGTGCCACTAAAACAAAAAAAGGACAAACTGCCTTTTGCTTGAAGGTACCATTCATAAAATGCTTTCTGCCTTAGGCAGGTAGCTACACCTACTCCAATACAAGATTCCAGACAATGCTGGAAGAAGGAATCAAGGCTATCTTTGAGCATATCAATCTCCTTTCTTTTTTCCTAAAATCAGGCAGGGAAATAATCTTCTCAGCCTACACTACAGATGTAGATCCATATGTATCTTTCTTCTCTTCAGTATTTGGAGAGTTTATTATTATCTCATTTATTATCAGACACAGAGACAGGCGTATTTGGCATGCTTTTTATGCCCTCATATTCTGATCAAGACTGACAGGTCTTGACCACAAGGTCTAGAGAAGGAGACGTGCCCTCTGCAATGGTCCTGAAGTTCTGGTGTCCTGATCATCTACAGCTGGTGACATGCAGCTGTCCCCTCTGGCACGGGCATCCAAGTTTCCTTTCCAGGGAAACTAGGACATGTCTAAAATAGAACAGGGATGTGGCTGGGGTGTGCGCCTGTGTTTCACACTTGGAGATAGTCCCCGTGACTCTACTTTAAGACAAGATTGGACTAAGCAGCACATCGTGCTGAAAGCAGAACAGATTGTGACTATGCAAATAGTAAGCTGTTCAGTCTTCAGAAAGAAATCAGTGTTGAAGGACGATTTTGGCCCTGAGAAAAATTGTGCTTATTGGCATTAAGACTGGCATAGGACAGAAACTGTGGCAAATGAAAGGGTAACAATATTTCACTAGAAAGAAGAAGAAAATATTTCCCTGCGGTGAAGGCTTGTAAAGACAGTTTTGTGGGTTTGCTTTCATTGTAACTTTCAAGGCACCAAATGCATTTAAGGCAGTAACGAAAACATTTATTTCAGCCTCCTGAAAGAGAAATCTCATACTATTACTATACTGTAGTAAAGTTTAATCCATACCATCCTCAGCTGTGGCAGTTCTGATAATACATAGAAGTATGTTATCAATGCCTGGAAAACAGCAGGGAAGCAGCTGGTCAAAATAAAGCATGTCAGTTCTGCAGTTTACATACAACTATGATTGAATTTCTTTTCCTATGTTACTATAACTGCTCTGCTACAGCAATTGCTCAGGTCTCAATAATGGCAACACGGACAAGAAAAACAAAAAGAAAATTAAATAAAAGCAGGATGACCTGGTTACAAGAAACATAAACCTCCTTCTCCCTGTGACTAAAGGATCATATTTAATCAACAAGTGTGTGCTTTGAATTTGAGTCAAACTAACTCAAAAGGCCCTTGACCAAAGACAGTTACAGTCAGTGAATGGCAATTGTTTTATGCAGTTTAGTATTTTTGAATTTGAATCACTCTTTTTATTCACCTAGAGTCCAATAACTCTATATTAAAATAAAGTGCTAATAACATTATGCTAAGTAAACTGGCTTAAGGACAGAGAAGTTCAAGAATAAGAAATGTTCCTGCTTCCTGTTTACTTGGCACTTCTGTTTAAAGCTCCGCAATGTGCATGCTATTCAGCTCAGATAACATATTACACTGCACGCTAAACTAACAGGTCTGTTCTGAGTTTCAATTAAAATTCTCTACTAAGAAGGGGTTCAAAAATCACCCTTGAAAACACATTCCTGGGAGGCACTGGGTCTCATCTCTAGAATGGATAGTTTGATTTTTTCACAGGAAGTATCTGAGGACAGATCTAAAAAATATCTCTGAAAACACAGAGTGAACTAAGCATCGATTTGAAGAAGGTCGGTCTGACAAAGGAGCCCTCAGTGGGGTGCAGAATCTTCACTCACTCCAAGCACTCGCTGGGAGGTGGCTGAAGTCCCTGACAGCAGCAGCAGCCTCGGCTCCTGCCCAGTTCAGTCACAGAGCCCCGATAACACGTCTGCACGGCAGTACAGATGGATCCACTTCAAACATATGTCCCTAATGTGAAAGGCTGTAGTCCTCTTATACTCTAACATAAGCTTTCCACATCCAGTTCCGTTCTACAAAGAGGAACCAGATTTATTTTGCTTCTTTCTGCCATATGTGCTTCTGTAGAGAAAAGAAGATTCATCCTAGTAAATGAGCACATCATACAAAAGGAAAAATACTAGTCTCATTTCTCTCTCTCTCTTGCACAGATTTGACAGAGAAAAAAACCATTAAATATCAAGTATTTAATGTGGAACCCTGCTTCTGACATTTATTTCTTTGAACACATATTCATGCTTAAACTTTCCAAGCGTGTAACACAATCAACAGAATTTTATAATGTTTTTTTGTCCATTTTCTAGTCGTCTTAGGCAACACAATGAAGGAAAAAGAAAATATTCCTGATCCACGTTCCAAAGCCATGTTCTTGCAGCTTTCTCTCCAAGGCACCATTTGAAGCCACGTTGTCATTTCTCTTTAAGGTTTACGAAGCATTGCAAGTGTCCCTTTGGAACCTAAACATTGTTGGAGCATAAGTAATTACAGAAAATAGCTCCAACTGCTGCTATAACAAAAAAAATTTTCCTACTCAGAATAATGTTTTCATGTTTGTATTGGTAAACAGTTGCATGTGAATTGCTGCTATAGGGAAGCATCTTTGAGACAAGTGATTTTGATAAATTCTTGTAACAATCCTACTGCAATAATCTGTACATAAACTTAGTTGTTTGCTTACTTTCTTGTGGAAGGGTAGGCTACAATGTGAGGAAACTGAAATGCGCAGTTATCTTTGTATTCTCTTCATCTGCCTATGCTTGAAGGCAAATTTAATTTCTTTCATATTACAAGAGTACCCAAAGTCACAACTGGTGCCAAAAAGCACTTTCTAGTCTTCTTCGTAGCACTGCTTTCTCATTAAATCAAAAATAGTAACTATGTCAGGGCAACAGGTTGGCTTTACACCATGGGAAAATCACTTCTTGACCTAAAAGAAGTCTGCTTGGACTGATTAAACTAGCTTTAAGGCAGACTGTACAGATGTTTGGCACAAAACAGTTGCTCCACAGGATATAGCTAAGAAGGCTTCTGTGGGAGAAAGAACAGAAGGTAGTTACCAGATTGGTGACAGAATAGAAAAATGTCTCCCATGGATAAAAGTGTAATGAAATTTTCTCTGTGCACTATTCAGAGAGAGGCATGCATGTTTCTGTGTTTGAAATGCCAAGCACCTATCCAGCCTCCAGAACTATCTTCTGTGCAGTCTCTCCAACAGCCAAAACTGACACAATTTGTTTCACAAGTACAGGAGCTGAAATGTGAAACACCAATTACCAGTACAGGTAGATACCCTTGGGAGCAGTTATTAAATATGCATGTATATTCATGAATACTTCACACTTCTCCACTGACCACACTACATGAACATTCACTAAAATATGTAAGAGTTCATGAAAACTGCATGAGTGACAATGAACATCAAATGAGACATTTTGTATCACTTTTTGATATGTGACATCTAGACCTTCAGGGATATTATCTCACTGTCACACTCCTCAATATCTAGCTCAGAAGCTCTGAATTACCCTCTGCAGGAATCTGCATTGTACCTTAACAGGCTGTATAGACAACATGACACCCAAGTCACAAGCTTGCAATAGGTTGATGTAAACATGCACAAATACACATACACCAGCACAAGGTATCATCCTTGCAACCAACATTCAGGAAGTCATTTCTCCAAAAATTTCCCATTCTCCCCCACAGATTTTCATGAAAGAATACTCTTCATATATTCCAGGCGAAACTCAACTATCCCGTTTTTCCAGATGTAAGTATGGCTCTGCTATCAGTAATAACATGGCATTTCCACCCTGTTACAACATATACACTATCTTTGAGTAACTCAGCCTCATCCTTGCTGCTGATGTTGCAGAGTGCTCTTGGAGTTCCTCTCTCAGTCTAGTGCTCTCTCCTTTTAAGACAATGAAAGGTGCCAAAACCTCTGAAAGTCCTAAAACGGACTTCTTAGATACGCCAAATAAAATTACTTGAAGGGACTCACTAAAATGTCTCTTTGCATAGTACTGTCTGGAAACACAGGTCTCCTTAACTGGTCTACTTTTATGTCTATTCTGAGATCTGCGAATTTTTTATTACACTGATCTTTCCTCCATCTACCCTCTCAGAATTATTTTCCAGGCTTCTAAACCCAATGCTTTTCCTAGAGGAATATAATTGACTTTTCCATAACTTTCCAACTGTATAAACAAAATCACATTGTGGTATCTATAGATAAATCGCACAAATTGGGCAACTGCCCACACTGTAAACTCATTTGCTACAGATCAGTTGCAATAGATTCAAATGCATACATGGAGAAACTTGCACTGATCTAACTAAATTGATTTAAATATCAATGCAATTTAGATCAGCGTCACTTCTTTTTGAGGGTGGGCCTTAAACAGGCATTTCTTTCCATTCACTGTAGGTGTTCTCTGGATGTCACATACGACTTTCCTGTTTGTAGCAGCACAAATACCCTTTCTATAGGTTTGATTTAACTCCACTGAAGTGGGTGAAAGCCCTCCATTGACTCTGAATAGCTTTGAATTAGTTCAGTGGTGGAAGATAGGCCTTTATGAGTTTAATACAAAAATATTATATTCCAAACTTATTTATCTGTCTTATGTACAGCATCCTACTAGTCTCCCATCTCAAATAAATCCCAATTATCTTTCTTTCCTCTTACTATGCCTGTTTAAAGCAAAAAAACTTAAATCCTGTTTTCTTTGCATTTAAAAGCTTATTTTCTGCTCCCTAATCAGCTGTTGTGCCATGTCTAACACCGTATGTTATTAAAAAATAGCTGCACTTAATCCTCAGAACAAAGTTTCTTTGTTCCATGTTATTACATAGGAAAGTAGTGTTGACATACGGATCAGACTGATTGCCCTCAAATGCCATTATGAGTGGATAATGAAGAAAAAACTGTGCAACTTAGATTACTGGGCTGAAAGCAGGCTATTCTAGTGGTAACTACAGAAAATTTACTTGTTTACATATAGAGCTAAGAAATTTCAATGCAAAATGTACCTTAAGACATAAGGTTCAGTTCTAACATCAGCCAATTGGGCCTATACAGAGAACAATATTAAGAATATAGTTTGAACACACTGTATCTCTACTTCTGCCTAGTAATACAGCCCAGGGCTCAGTCAGCTAGATATCTATGAGTTAAGTCAGTGGTCCCTAACTTTTTTGTAGCTTTGCTTGAGAAAGATGGCAATAATCTGAATTTCTCCAAGTTCAGCTGCTTTGCTCTGTCTTGAGACTGCTGCTGCCAGCTCCTCGGTACCTGTCTGCCCCAGCCCAAGCAGTACAGTGCACAGAGCCAGTGCAGATCCAGCAGGATTTATACATGTGGATTTCACACCTTTGAGATGATCTCACTGATTATGAACTACTGAGCTAAGCTGTGTGTACTGTATGTAAGCGCTAAATATGTTTAACAATGATATGTGAAGGAGGGCAAAGAGACAGTATTTTGCTCTACATTTGACAGATGACTCAAAGATACTCATCTCAATCAGAAATAAAACACTAATATTGACATTACAGCACTTCTGTTTGCCTATATTCTTTTAATTTTATTAAAACTGGACTAATTTTTCAAGATAGAAATTCTATTATACTTTCTGCTTTGTTTAGTGAGTCCTGAGATTTGTGCTTTAGGACATAATACTTCCTTCCTTTAAGAAATAGCCCCAAGACAAGGAAAAAGCATTTTGGGCATATGCTCTGTGAACAACGGAATTGAACATTTCCCCTGAAAACCAAGAAGAAAGATATTTTGAAGGTGAGTGAATTTGGAGAAAATATTTCATATCCTGTTCTCCAGTTTCATACTGGTAAGGCCATGTACTGTTTGTTACATACAGTTCATAATTCTGCCACGGCTTTTCAGGGAATAACATAGAATCATACAATGCTTTGGGTTGGAAGGGACCTTTAGAGGTCATCTAGCCCAATCCCCCTGCAGTGAGCACGGCTGTCTTCAACTAGACCAGGTTGCTCAGAGCTCCATCCAACCTGGCCTTCAGTGTTTCTAGGGATGGTGCCTCCACTACCTCTCTGGGCAATCTGTTCCAGTGTTTCACCACCTCCATAGTAAAAAATTTCGTCCTTGTATCTAATCTAAATCTACCCTCTCTTAATTTAAAGCCATTGCTCCTTGTCCTATTGCAACAAGCCCTGCTGAAAATATTTTCCCCATGTTTCCCATAGGTCCCCTAAAGGTACTGAAAGGCTGCTATAAGATCTCCCCACAGCCTTCTCTTCTCCAGGCTGAACAACCCCAGCTCTCTCAGCCTTTCTTCAGAGGAGAGGTGTTCCAGCCCCCTGATCATTTTTATGGTCCTCCTCTGGACTCACTCCAACAGCTCCATGTCTGTCCTGTGCTGAGGGCTCCAGAGCTGGACTCAGGACTCCAGGTGAAGTCTCACCAGAGGAGAAGAGAGTGGCAAAATCACCTCCCTCACCCTGCTGGCCATGCTTTTCTTGATGCAGCCCAGGATACAGTTGGCCTTCTGAGCTGCGAGTGCACACTGCTAGGTCACATCCAGCTTTTCATTCACCAGTGCCCCCAAGTCCTTCTCGGCAGGGGGCTACTCTCAAGCCCTTCATCCCCCAGCCTATATTGATAGTGGGGGTTGCCCCGACTCAGATGCAGGACCTTGCACTTCACCTTGTTGAACCTCATGAGATTCACACAGGCCCATTTCTTGACCTTGTCCAGGTCCCTCTGGATGGCATCCCATACTTCTGGTGTGTCAACTGCACCACTCAGCCTGGTGTTGTTTGCAAACTTGCTGAGAGTGCATTAGATCTTGCTGTCATTGATGAAAATGTTAAACGCACTGGTCCCAGTACGGATCCCTGAGGGACATCACTTGTCACCAGTCTGTTTGGACATCAAGCCGTTGACCACTACCCTCTGGCTGTGACCTTCCAACAAATTCCTTAGCCACCGAACGTCACTCCATATTCTTCCTGAAGCCATTGTGGTAGAAATAGGAAAACAGAAAAAATATTGAAAGGTCCTGTAATATCCCACTATATCTGGATGTCTTTAACCCACTTCTGGAATGCATAAAATAGCCACAACTCTTACGGACATGCTATTCTCAGTGACATCTTGCTAGCAAAGAAAATTAGTCCTATTGGCAATAGTGAATAATGTCATCAAAAATGTTATCATTTAGCAGCAGGGGTTTGATTAACAGTTGTCTCTACTAAACTATTCGTCAATCATTGATGAAGACCACTCAGTTGTCAGAGACACTGGTGGGCTTTGCAGACAACCCAGACTGCAGACATGACCAGATGCCAACTCCTATCTATTGTTTAATTACTTTGAACAAGAGTCTCTAAAGGATGCTAAATTCCGTAATCAGGAACAGGGTGACCTGTCTTTGGAATGCACAAATATACTAACAGTGACTTGATAGAACAATCTGAAAATGAATAACAACAGAGAAGGTCACAAATGTAAAGGAGTGGAATATAAGGAAAAAAAAGAAAGCCTGAGTCCCTTGAAAGGAAAGATTTCTGCAACTAAACTGCCTAAAAAGAAAGTGAGAGAAGAAAAAGAAAAAATATTTTCTACAAATGCAAGGTATTTTTATTCACTGTAACTAAACTCTAGGGAGATCTAACTAGATGAGCTTTGCAGAGTGTCAGGCTAGATATGCTATGCAAAACATTTCTATTCTTCTAACTTCGAACAGCTTCTGTGCTGTTAATAAAACCTGTTTTTAATTAGACCACTTGAGTCTCAGACTTCTATAAGAAAAAATTTCATACAGGTTGTACCAGAGAGACAAAACTTTCAGAAACTAAAAGGTAGTTGAAGAAAGGTGGCCGACAGGGATTCCCAGTCAAAGAGGACAATTTTACACATTCTTTAGAGAGGTATATTACTACTGCAAGCCTAAGGTCATATGCATTCTTCTTCCACTGACCAAGAACAAGAAGCAGATTCAAACAAAACAGTGAAGAACAGAACATTTATGCCATTGTTTTCCTTCCTCAAACTTTAAATGCCCAGGCAGATAAAAGGAATGGTAAATACTTGCACTACTACCAAATGCCAAAATCCCAAATATAACATTGCAATTTCAGAGACTAGAATTACAAAAGATTTTCAAATGCAACTTCTGATTTTATCAGCCTCACTTTTTTTGTCCCAACATGAAATAAATTCAAGGAATCAGCTTTTTTGAAAGTATTGAGAATGCTTATTTAGATTACATTAAGATAAACTGTCAGTTCAAATAACAGACCTCCAAACAACAGGAAAAGTACAGTGATGTGCAGTCAATAGAATGGTTAAAGATATTTGCTTTAACAGCTAATGAAATTTAAAGTGAAAAAACTTGAAAGTTCAGGAATTTAAAAACCTTGACAAAATGTGTGACAAGTAGCTAGAATGCTGATGAAAGTATTCTGTACAACCACTCTCTAATCTCCTGTAATCTTCTTTTCTGCACCATCACACAAACATTCTCAAAGGGAAAAAAAGTTAATGTTTAATATTGTTTGATAATAAATTACTGAATATGACTCTTGAAATACATCTTGTAAACATGAAAAAATACTTTACCAGCTATAATACACGTGTTATTTCTACTATTATAATAGTTGCTTTCCAGTCACTACCTACTTTGCATACAGTGCTGAAATAACAAACACTAGCAGCAAGCAATACTACAGCAAGTAAACTGTCAAAATATTTTTAGGACATCTTTGGTCTGAAAATTTCACAAACTAGCTGTTGCAATCAGCATAGAGGTAGTGCAGCTGTCACCACCTTTGAATCTGCTCAATAATTATCCTCTAAAGGATACACAAATAAACCAACACCAGTAATTAACCACAAAATCCACATGCAAAGAGGGAATTTCAAAATGCATCTACAGTACTCTGCAAGCATTGCTGTAACTACTGACTAAATAGAGGCTCTTCCAAAAAGAAAAAAGCATTTAATACTTATCTCAAATTTCCCACATGCATCTCATTCTCTTAGGAAATCTTCCTCTGTTTTTTTTTTTTCCTTTTTACAGATCATAAGATCATATGTTTCAGCAATAGAATTCTTTCTTTTTCTCAGTTTAGATATAATTTTTTTTCTTTACTTTTGAACTCATCACCTGTTATTTGACATGCTGCTGTGGCAAAAGCTGTGTGGAGAAAGGTTGTAAATGGCATGCCCAACATGAAAGACAAAGAATGGTCTAAAATGGGAAGTCAAGGACAATAGTGTGACTCAGTAAAAAATAAGTTGAGGTTGAAGCATGGAAGGATGGAGGAAAAGAAAAGATTTTCATGTATTTTTCTCTTGATCTGAGAAAGAACAGGTGAGACTTCTAGCCCAATTTTTTTTTTTAATTCAGTAACATATGTGAGCGACAGTTCATGTGCAATGAATACACAGCTTAAAAACACACTGACACAATAAACATCAATATTCAAATAACAATGCCTCCAGCTACTCAGGCAATATACCTCTAAAATCAAATGGTTAATCATATTGTGAAAGCACCTCTATTCACAGGTAAGATTACTAGTTCGAAGTTATGATTTTGCACTCATATGGACATTATTTGTCATGGAAAACCAAATTTCATTGTCTTTGTTTTCACATTCAAACACCTATCATAGTTATGGTTTTTATATATTTACCACGTATTTGATTGGTTTTTAATACCATGATGCTTACCACACAATATGATCCCACTAAAGACTTGCACTGTATTAAATCAGCTACTTCATTACTTTTAGAGACCAAAACCACTTTATTTTTCTATTTGTACTGCAACATCAATCATTTAAATTGTATTTTCAGTTGTGTTTATATTATGAGATACCAAGCACATGAGAAAATACATTGTAAATAAATTATTATTACATTACTAGATAGCAATAAAGGTTGAAGGCAAGGAAGAAAAAACAGAAAGCACATTGCTCTCTGATGGTGAGAGTGCAGGAAACGGCAAATCGCTTAATCTATACAGACAGGACAAATGTCAAAGTAAATTCCTGAGCAGAACTATATAACTCCAGGGAAAGATAATGGCGTACTGTGCTCTTCAGCTTCCAGGTCACAGCCTGGCACCAGGCTCAGATCATTCCTGTCTTATGCAATGATCCACTGCTCGCATACGCAGACGCCAGAGTTGTTGGTTAAAGACACATGAGGAATGCTGGTAGTAAAACTCACCACTTTCATTGCTCATAACTTTGTCAGTAACTCACAGTGCAAGCCAAATGGTTTCTATCATGTTTGAAAATCAACCGCTAGCTAATGGTACAGGCACAAGCTATAAATGTTTGAGCAGCTATGAAACGGCTACTGAAAAGGGGAATGTAGATTCGCCCAGGACATCTGATGGCTGTCTAGTGGCCCATGTGAAATGAGCACTTGGCACACTTTTTCCTTGTTTCCAGTGGACAGAGCAGAAGTAATACCCATGGAAATCAGTAACCTTGGCAGTAAAGCCAAAAAGAATGAAAAATTCTGTCTTTCTCATAGCACCTAAGAGTTGAGACATGTTACTAGAATACAGAATAGAAACATTCACTATCACCAAAGACAACACTATTGCGATATCCCAACTCCAGTGTCAATCAGTGGATGCGATTACAGGCACACTGCCTTTACTTTCAAATTAAAGGGGGGAAGCAGCCCATTTTCACTGCTGCCAGACTACAGCTCAGTACGGAGAATTTTCACAAAAGCATCTACTGATTTCAACACTAAAGTGTGCTCCTGAGAGGCACTAGAAAGAAGTGTTTATCTGCTAGAGAGATGTCTGTAAAATATGTTGTATATGCCAAAGAAAATAACTTTTCCACAACTATCAAAATTCTTGAAAGAGCATTTCTGGCAGTTTCTAAGCACAGTTATACTGGCCAGAGTTTCATAAAATAGGATTCATAATCCAGCACACACCTGACAGCTGTTGTTACCACCACTGCTGTTAAGGCTGTTAACTGCTGTCATTTTCAACGACAGTAAATCCCTAGTTAGTAGAATCCTTGACAGGAAACTGTATGGGCCTGCTCTCAGGATACAGCAATACACTTTGAACAAGTCATGTTAACAAAAAATTAAAAAAAGAAATAAGCATAAGCACTGGTGTGATGAAGTAGATGAAGATTTTTGCTAGCCAGCAGCTAGCCAAACCAAGCAAAGCACAGGGTTTGGTGGAAAGGCCATAATCTAACTAACAGGAAAGTTGCTGGGAGGGGAATACAGGAAAAGGCATAATGGCCAGAAAAGTCTTCAAAATCATTGGTGACTTTTAAAACAAACTATATATTTTTTTAAGATTATATAGTAACACATATATTTTGCAACTACAGTTGAATAAGAGCTAGAAGGAGGAACTGGAAGAAAGGGTCCTCCAGAGTGGATATTAACCCCAAGGAACAAGCTGGTTGACAATGTCATGGTGGGTGAAAGGCTAGTTGGGTGAGAATGATGATTAATTTACAGAATTCACATTCCATTAAAAAGGGAGAGATAAACAGCAAAATACAACAATGAATGTCAAGAAGGCAAACATATTTGGATGGAAAGACAGAAAGAATAAAAAGAGAGTGTCAAAGAGTAATTTTTTCCAATGGAGAGAAAGGCTGGAATTCCACTAAATCAGAGTTTGCATTGATTTTAAACAAGAATAAAGTAGGACAAGTAGAAAAGAACATAGAGTGACAAAATAATAAAAGCCAACACACATTATGGAATACAAATAAGAAAAAGAAACAAGACTAACATGAAAAAAACACCTGTAAATACACCAGCAGTGAAAGAAAGGCAAAGAAAATATTGACCTGCCATTCAATAGAGAGGAAAGGCTATTGACAGAGAGAGTGCAGAGAAGGGGCCAGAGTATTTTATAACCTTTTCTACCACTTGTCACTAAAACAGTCAACCGCAAGCAAATGGCCAACTCAGTTTCTACCAAAGACAAAAGAGAGCTCAACTCTCAACACTGGACAAGTTGATCAGAAGATGTGGGCTAGAATCATGACTGTCTTGGCAATCTTTGCAACCATTCAACCTCCTAAGAAAGGAACGTTAGGGATATAAAGCCATTGGTAAATTTGAAGGTGAGAATTGAGTGGGAAGTGCATTTGGGATTTGAGTGTCAATATTTGGGGAGATTTCTTTTTTTTTTTTGCTTTATGTACTAGGGTACAAACAATCGTTATTAATAACAGACCAGTGTCCAAACCAAGAATAAGGCAAAGAAGAAGAGCTGAGCCATTCTAAATCTTCAGTGAGGAGCATCTGTTCACAAGAAACATCTTTGCTATTACACAAGCTGTTGACTAAGCTGAATCAAATTAACCCTTAACTTCAAAAAACGTTTTTAAAATGGTTACGTTTCTTCTCATCAGAACCCAGTAGATGCTATAATGAAAGAAAAATATATGATTTATCTCCCTCAAATCTATAGTGTAAGTAGAAAAATTCTCTATTGAGCAATCACTCAGATTCACTGCTCAATTTTTACCATCATTTCTCTTCCTTATTCCTTTCTGGTTCTTTATCGCAGGTTGTCCGCGTACAAATTAGTGGTGATAACGGAACTGACGTAGTCAAGACAAAATGAAATAAATCTTAAGATACCCAGGATCATGGGATCCATTGAACTAATAGTACTCCAAGTAGAGGTCTAAATCTCCACTACTTTTTACTCTTCAGAGTAAAAAGTGAAAAAAACTATCTCCGGGAGAAGAAATGAGACAAAAGACTTTAGAGGCAAATACACCCAACTAAACACAAGAGTTCAGACCCAATTCTGAAATCTAATAGAACAATAAAGCTTAAGGACTCTAACTCCAAGACAAGAGCTGTCTCCTCAGGAAGGAGCTGCAAACATGAATACTGTGCACACGAGATTTGCAGGGAATTCTTAAATATAAAATGCCTTTATGTTGCAATATCATAATCAGAGATGTATCATGCTGGCAGCTGCAAACTTTTTGTTTGCTTAGTGAATGACATTACACTCTAAATATTGCCCCGCCTGATTTTTTAAAAAATTATTAACATCAATAGGTTTTAAATTAGGAGAAACAGAACATGCTTTCATAAATTTTATAAAGTATAAAGATCAAAAATAAACTTGCAATTCATTTACAATCTATACAAATGAACAGTCTGCAATATACATTACTTATATCACCCTCAAATAATAAATACATGTGTGGGTTTTGCAGTTAGAAAGAAACATCTATTTCTAAATTTTACTTGCATGACACAGTGATTAGTGGTAGAAAAAGTACACATGTAGACTAAGTAAAAGGGACCATTAATGAGTACTTACAAGTAGGAAGCAGATATTTAGCTTTCAGCTAATAACACTGTTGTCTAGGTTGAATGAGACTGAAAATGATTTTTTTTTAACATTGGAATATTTAATTAACATTTTGCAGTCATTACACTGTTCTGCTGTAAACTGATTTTCTTGATCAAGCTGTTAGTTGCTTTAAAACACTAAGATATCCTCAACTACTACACAGAGCACAGAACATTAATCATATTCCTGACATTTTCAAATCTGGGTGGGTCTGTTTTGTTTTGTAAATATGTGCTGTATCAGATGCATGTGCTTCAGATTGATTTTGAATATCATCAGAAGGATACAGAAAAATCACAGAAGAAAGAAAAGGAAAACCGTGTGAAATTGGAGAATCATAAGATGTAACTGAGGCCAGAAGTAGAAGCCATTAATTTCACAAGAGAGCTTTGGATGGTATAAAAACCCACTTCAGATGCATTAGTTGGATATCATTTTCCGTTTCAGTAAAAGTAAGATCAAATCAAGGCAGACTCATAGTAAAAGGAATCCTACAGTTACACTCTGCAAAGAGAGGTCATTTTAATTTCAGGGTCTTTTATTACACAGCAAGATAACTGATTGAACTGTGAAGTAACATTTAGAGCATAAATAAATTCTGATGTCCTCTCTTTAATGCATTTAGAAACTACAGAAGTATTTTTGTGCTTGCAGGAATTACGATGATTCTTCAATTACTTTTGCATAACTTCAAAATATTTATATGAAGACTGTACTATTACTAAATCTTCTGCCACTGCTAAATTTTGCACTAATTATCAAATTAACTTTCTTAAGGGCTGTGACGATTTAACAGTTTCAGGGGTTCAAAGCTGTTGACCAAGAATGAACTTGTTTGCTATAAACTCACTATTATTTTCTTACTTCCAGAAGCCTTTTTCTAGAACAAAACATTGTTGTAATTCAAAGCAAGAATGTAGAAAATGATGGAAATTTCTATTATGTAAAAATTACTCCAAGTAGGAATTTATACTTCTTACAGAAGCAGACAGACAATACCACCAGGAAACGTTCAGGCCTCAAATGACAAATAATCAGCATCATCTGTACTTTCTCCTCCCTACAGGCTGGTTGAAATCCTGTTCCCCTCAGTTATAAATGCATTGGGTATGAGCTATCTGTCTGATTAACCAAGACCTAAGTTGTTGTTTTTTAATTTATTTCTTTAGATAGATACCTTAAAAATAAAATGACTAACCAAGTTTCATCTAGTGTAAATCTGAGCATCTCTGTGATGTAGCTGAATTGCAAGATCTGTATTAATCTACATCAGTGAAGATCTAGCTTAAACAGTATAATTTTACTAAAATAGTAAATAAATACTTAATTTTTTTTCTAAAATAGTATAATTTTATGCAGCCATGTAAAGCATTAACAAGGTTGGCTAAGTTGTAAATCAACACACAGCTTGTAAATTAATTAAACTGTAAATTAACACACAGTTTCAGTTCAACTAAACTATCACTCATTCAGAGAAAATCTGAAGTGTGTGTTTATGGTACTCTCATTCTGGCTAAATTGTGTATTACATGCAGGCCTTTTTATGCAATTTTTGGGAAGACAAAGTGATATTTATTCACACTCAAGGAAAATGAAATCAAATCACTTTTATCCCAAGACTCTCAAGTTCCTGACTGTAAATTTATAATTCACCTGAAGACAATACACAGCTTTTTGCAGCGGAAAAAATCCCAAGTTTTTCTGATGATGACAATTACAGAAATCTGTGTATTGTAATGATATGGCATCAATAAGGCTCCATCCCTCTCCAGCTTCAACCCTACTAGTCTGCACTAGGATACTGATCCCAGATATTTTTGGCAGGTATTACATCTTAGAAACTTTGCTGAAAGCCTCAATGCATAAAACATACTCTATTATTTTTATTTTAAGGTCTTCGCCAAGTACATTATCTATTAATGCATGAGTATGTGCTAAGACACTACGCTGTATGCCAGCAGCTTAACAGTTCTGAATGTACTTAGCAAGAAACATCCTGACACTTTTATTTACATGCTACCAAAAATACCTTAAGGAAAATACATAAACATTAAATGAAATGCAAATTTGACATCTGTCAGTTCAAACTTACCCACTGCAACTTTGAGTCACACAAGTTGGCTGAATTGAATATTCTGCATCCAAGTAATCTCATCTTTAGTCATAGATGCATTCACACCTCACCCTCAGTGCCAAACCACCACTAAGGGACAGATTTGTCTACCAGAAGAATAGCAGACTGTAGGAATGAGGTTAAATACATTTTGCTGTTACCATAAGTGCTTACAACTAACAGAACAAGGAATACATTTATTTTGCAGTTGAGAAGGAATGTTTCTGGACTACAGCAGTCAGTTACTATCCAGGTGAGAGAAGTAAAATACTGTGAACACAACAGTTAGTAGATCTATCATTTTCAGTTTGGTAAAGAAGACCAAAGAGTCACTTCAAAACTTCTGGTGAAGGCATAACACTGCAGCATGTAGATCAGCTATTGTGTTTCAACCACAAGACTAGCAAAAATGTTGAATATCTTTAGATTTTAATTAGCTTTCCAGAGGCTTGAGCATATATCACTAACAGAATTGAAATTAAATGTCATAATATTTATACATCTTCACCAGTCTTCCTTTAAGCCATAAAGAACTATTTATAATCAGTGTTTTGACCCCAGTGCTTTGGGAAAGAACTATCAGTATCATAAACAATTTTATTACATTTCATGTATAATTACCATCTACACTTCAAGATTACTGTGGCTAGTTTGGCAAAAATTATTAGCATACTCTGCCTCTGAAGTTTTTATTATCTTCAAACATTTTACCAAACTTTGAAAGAAGTTCTGTTTCCTGCTCTAATACAACTTGTTTTCTCTGTGTGTCTGCAGTGATGCTTATATGTCTTCATTTGAAATAGTTCAATTATATTTTCATGTTACCCAAAAGACTCTTTAATCTTTCAGTTTTCTATATGATGATTAACTATTTCACTGGGTTATAATACTTTTCCAATGTTTTCACTGTAGATTTTTACGTGAAAATTCTACTCTAGTCCAGTTTTAATTTGCATGTAGAAATCATGACTCCTTCAAAAACACCCAAATGTCAGAAAGAACTGTTTATATTTTTAAATCCTATATTTAAGAGAATCCATTATCTTAAAAACCTCCCTCTTATCAGGAGCATTACATTTTTCTTTTTTAATGTTTTGATCTCAGGATCACCTAGCTATGCATGCCAAGAAATTAGTCTTAATTTATGCTCTGGAACTCTCTAAGTCACTTCACCTGGCTATAGGAAAACACATGGCAATTTCCAGTAAAGTTTTCCCTACTGCCCCTTCAAGCTTGCAGGGCAATCCAAAGGCAGCAGTGGCAAGAACAGCCACGAGTGCCAATAAGGAATGTGCCAGTCAAATTTTTGAATCAGAACAGGTGCATTTACAATTCTTAACATTCAAGGGTTCAGATGTGTTATCTGCTTGTTAAACCACTTATGCTTATGAGTAACATAATTAAGCTCAAACTTAAAAGAAAGCAACTCATTGATGACTGAACAGTCACTAATCAGAAGAGAATATGATAATCTCCTCTGTTGTTCTATTTATGCAGAATAAGAAAAGATAAGAGTCACTGGTAGCCTTTTTATTTTAGTTTCTAGCCTACTGTTAATTACTACTTCTGTTAATTAAGCTGCAGTAAGTGAGCAAAATAAAACATTTTTTTAAAAAACACGTACATTCTTAAACTTAGAGATCCAGGTTTAACAGTGCCTTTGTGATTTCTCAAGGAAGATTTGATTAGATATTATTGGTGAATTAAGGAGGACCACATGCCAAAAAGACCCAGTTTTAATAAGTGTTTGTTCAAGATGAAACTCTGCAGTAGACACAGGATCAACTCTGTTGACTAGCTTAGAGAAATACTCTCTGAGGTTCAGAAGCTGAACCTAACACAGTTACTCATATGGAACTCTATTAGAAGCGAAAGGCACCTAAAATTTCTCAGTGTGATTCTTCTTAACCGCATGAAATTCAACAAGGCCAAGTGCAAGGTCCTGCATGTGCGTCGGCACAATCCCAAACACAAGTGCAGGCTGGGCAGAGGGTGGCTCGAGAGCAGCCCTGAGGAGCAGGACTTGGGGGTACTGGTGGATGAGAAGCTCAACAGGAGCCAGCAGTGTGAGCTTGCAGCCCAGAAAGCCAGCCGTATCCTGGGCTGCATCAAGAGAAGCGTGGCCAGCAGGTCGAGGGAGGGGATTCTGCCCCTCTACTCTGCTCTGGTGAGACCCCACCTGGAGTCCTGCATCCAGCTCTGGAGCCCCCCAACATAAGAAGGACATGGATGTGTTGGAGCGGGTCCAGAGGAGGGCCACAAAAATGATCAGAGGGCTGGAGTACCTCTCCTACAAAGACAGGCTAAGAGAGTTGGGGCTGTTCAGCCTGGAGAAGAGGAGGCTCTGGGGTGACCTTATAGCAGCCTTCCAGTACCTGAAGGGAGCCTGCAGGAAGGATGGAGAGGGACTTTTCACAAGGGTGTGTACTCATAGGACAAGGGGGAATGGCTGTAAACTAAAAGAGGGCAGATTTAGATTAGGTATTAGGAAGAAATTCTTCACCATGAGGGTGGTGAAACACTGGAATAGGTTGTCCAGAGAAGCTGTGGCTGCCACCTCCCTGGAAGCGTTCAAGGCCAGGTCAGATGGGGCTCTGAGCAACCTGGTCTAGTGCAAGATGGTCCTGCTCACAGCAGGGGGATTGGAACCAGAGATCTTTAAGGTCCCTTCCAACCCTTGCCATTCTATGATTCTATGATTCTTCCGTTTTCTAAGAGAGTTACTCACTGACCAGCCATTCTAAAATACATCATGGAGCCATTCCCTACAGAACCTGAATTATTTGATCAAATGGCCAAACAAAATTACATGGCAAATATAATTGGGCTATTCTTTGTTGAAACTACCTGAATTCTGACTTCAAGCTTTATTTTTTCCTCTCACCTACAATGTAGCAGATAGCACATCTGGATACTTACGATCTAAAATGAAAAACAAAAGGCAAAGTTTGAATTGATTTGTCAGGGTAAATGCAAAATAATACTGCTTCTACTGCAAATAACTATGAAGACAGTCTTCTGAAAAGGAAGAAGGAACGACTGCTGCAAACACATTTTTGCATCTTTCTCAAATATAAAGAAAGTACTAGTACTTTATTATGCTCTTAGGCAAATATCTCACTAGATCTCACCAATAGCTAGTGGCCCCAATGTACCCAAATACTTGCCCTACATCAACAACTTATTGACCTGCTGAAGTCAATTAAAATTCTCATGTGCTTAAGGGTAGATAAATTGGTTTAATCTCCTACAAAATCTTTAATTAAGATATTCTTTATACAATCCACTTAGCGTCTTTTTTAATGTGCAGTCCCAGTGACTTCCATTAGCTCATATTAAAATATCTGTATAAAAGCCACATTAAAATTCTTCCTAAGGATCTAACTCCATTTAAAGCAAAGCAACGTATTCTGTACATAAATCATTTTTTCCTATTCCCCATCTTATAATCTTTTCCTCTGCATAGGGAGGCAACAGTGGTTTTCACTGTTGGGAAAGTACTAGCATACTGGATGCACACGAAATGAATGCTGATTTTTTTCTACGTTACTTCCTTTTCCCAGTATACCCTTTTAGCATAGTGTCTATACAACAGGCTTTTTTTAAAAGAGGTCCTCAAAATCTGAATAGAATAAATAAAATCATATATGTTACAGATAAATAAATGGCTAGCAGGCCAACTATTCTGTCTCTGTACTAGAGCAAAATTGTTCTCCATGGTACGTTTTCTAGTATTTTACCAGTAAAGTTTCCAATGCGCTAAAAAATAGGATTTTTACCATTCCTCTTGGGAGATTATTTCCACTTGATATATATTTCTGAAGTTTTTTCCAAGATTCTACCTACATTTTCTGTCTTTTACCATACAATGTCCTACTGAACACTCTAAATATTTCTTTCTGTCTTTGGTCTTTATATATACAAAATATTTCACTGGCCATCTTCCTCAATTCACTCCTAATCTCTTATCTGATATATAAATATTTATTTTACTAAAAAAAATATAGAGAGATCATATATAAGTATAATTTGAACATATGTATAATTGGAACACATAATTTGTATATTATAAATATACACACATATGTAAACACACAGACAAATATATATCTATAATATAAACATGTCTTTAATGTTTCCCTCTTAAAATGAAATTTCTATCATCCTTACTTTTGTTTTTCATAGATTTATTCTCAACAACCTTTTGGGATCTTGATTTATGTATATTTAGATGCCATTGTACTTACAGTCTGATACGACATGTCTTGATTTCTACCATGCAACAGTGAAAAATTGTGTCTAATAGATCTATATAACAATGCAGCATCTGCAAAATTATAAACTATCTCCATTATGTAGTAGTCTGGCATCAGAACAGATTTTGCCAGAAAAGACAACTTTTTCTTTTTTCATTTATTCTCTTTATGGAACAAGTGTAATCTCACTCTTAAATGTTAATAGCAACCATTTACAAAAAAACAAAGAACAAACAAAAATATTCTATGACTTAATTTATTAAACTTAATGAATTAATTTAGACTTTTGGTACTGACTCTTGTGCTATCATGTAAGTAAATTCAGGAAACACAGTCTAGCTTAAACCACTCACTCACTGAAATCTATTAAGAGTGGATTAGGCAGAAAACTGTCAGGTATAATTTAGACAAAGTTGATTCTACACTGATGAGAGGTAGCTATATTAGAAGCAATCCGAGGAGGTCAGGTAGTCCTGTTTTCTATGGTTCACTTAATGAATTTATAACAACTGTAGCAATTTATTCTAAATCATTAAAAAGTTGATGACAGTCTCATTAAGTGTCAGCAAGTATACATATATGCCAATCTAAAGAATCAGTACAGAACTACCAGACATACCAACACCGAAATCAAGATCCACATTTCCCATGTACTCAAGCAAAGTGATACCTGGTATTACACAGGGATATTTGCTTTGGAAATAACACCAGGACAAACTTTTAAAGCAGTTTCTATGTATTCTTATCACTTAGCTAAAACCAGACTAAGTGAATTCATACAAAATAAGTAGGTAAGAATTCTTAGAGACATCTGGTAATCTAACTATTTTTTCCTCTTCAAGAATCATTTACTATTCATGGTTACATTAGACCACATTATGGTATTCTTTTCCTTCCTTAAAAAAGTATTCTACGTTAACAACACTTGTCAGTCAAACTGCTAAAAATGCCATTTCACAGTTCTGCTTAATAGCTCAAGCCAGCTGTCAGAAACATTTCTAATCTTGTGCAGAATTCTGGAGATCTCTCATATCAAGCAGAAGTAAAAAAATGCACACCAGCAACTACCTGTGGAAAAGACCCTGTACAGTATTAGCCTGATAGTAGATAAATTGCAAATTACCTGGTACAAAGCCAGGCCCGACCAAAACAATCATTAGCAGACAGAAAACACATGGTTTACTCAAATATGAAAATTACTATACATAGATCCACTGTATACTGATTTGATGTCTACTTCAATATTTCAAGATTTCAAGCAATAAGGAAAATTAATAATTACATTATCAAAATCTATGGGGGCTTAAAAAACTTATTTTCTACTTTATAATCTCACATTTGGTATCCAAAACTTAGCCTTTACAGCTTCTGATGTAAAGTGTCTAAAGGCATTGCAATTTTAGAGTGAAATGAGATGTCATCTATGGATCTTTAGTATCAGCAAGAATCAATGAAGTGGCAATTTGCAGTAATAGGCAAAACTTAAATATGGCACACCTGGGAAAGGACCAGCTCTGAGGACTACAGCACACGCAGCCCAACTGTCTTTATTCCAACCAAGGCTGCACTAAGTCAATCTCTCTCACTCCGTTAAAATTTTCACATGCAATAAAATTAACGTTCCTCTACATATTGATTTTTCACTTCATAAAAATGTAAGACTCTGCAAAAGAAAATTTCATCTCATTGCAAGTTTTTGTATTTGTTTCTTTCTTTGGCCTAATTTCAATTGGCAGCCAAAGTGCCCCATTCTCAAGGCTCTCCCAATGACATTGATCCCTCTGTCATGATAAAGTTACATATTGCAACTGCCTTGTTACTGGCATGTCCAAAACCCACCAACAAAACTCCTACTTCTAGTGAAGCGAAGTCAGTTTGAACATAAATTTAACAAAAGATAGCTTCACTGAGGTACAGTAAAACAGCGTTAAGCCTGGGATTCCCCACTCCCAGTTTAACACCAATGAAATATTACCTACTGAAAACGAATACATCATAACTTATCCAGACAGAAGAGCTAGTTCTTGTCAGTTTTCTGCCTTTTGAACAATACTGAATTATTGCATGCATTTTGGAGAATTTTGGAACATAAAACAGGATAAGACAGTAAAAATAGGATATTAAACCTGGAGTGTCAGCAAAGGGATCAAATAACTATCATAAATTCAGAAATGCTGCCTTGAGATGAAAGACATCCCATCATTAAACACAAATAGTGAGAACATTCTTAGAAAGATTCCTTCAATGGAAAGTACATCTAGGAACAAAAAAATAGTGACCTCTACTTCTATTGCAAGAGACATGGAGGATTATCAGCCCCACTTTGGTATTTTCAAATACAAGTTAACCTAACTGCTGCCGTGTAATCAAACTCAGGTAGTGTATAAAAATGTAAAAAAATATATAGCTGGTTTGAATTTTATCGTATTTGGCTAAATCTATATGCCAAATTTGACCCAAAGGAAGCATTAAAAATTATTCCTCTATCTCTCAATCTTTGATATAATAATTTTTATGTTATAGAGAAATAAGAAATCCATAATATAATTTCTATTACCAGTTCTGCAAAACTTCATTTTTTTGAGAGTTTGGTTGGCTTCTACAGGATTTCTGAGGCCTAGTTTTTCCATCTGAATCTTAGTGAAAGGTGAACCTTAGAAGTAAATTGTTTACATTTTGTATTTTCCTTCTTCTATATAATCATAATTGTTTATGACAATTCATTTAGCATTGATTTTAACAAAAGCTAGACTGGTAATAATATAAATAGGAATGCTTAAAATTATACACATCTTAGAAACCAATTTGCAGATAAATAAAACTGGAAGAAAATATTATCTCTGTGTTATCAAGTCCAAATTGATTAAGACATTAGCAATAGCTTACACATCTCATGGTGTGCTTAAGGACATTTGACCAATGCTCTAAGTCTGCTGAGCATGGTAGCAACAATGCAGGTGGCCACTGAGGTCTTACTCCCAATGGCTCAGCCCCGTACGACCACTGCTGGAACTCTGAAATCGAAATAGTAGGACAAGACCTTTAAACAAGTAGACAAGGCTTTTCACCGCTTCCATCAAGCAAAGCATGCTTCTCAGCAGTACATCCGTATTTGCCAGTGTTATCAACCTTAAGAACTGTTTTCAGTTACCACAGAACAAACTTTATTCTCTTATGAGCATAGTAATGTAGCACTGTGTTTTGCAATTCAATTACTTCACACCATCTGAACTGAAATCTTTCTGTCTTGGTTTAGTATAAAATTATTTTGTCAGTAGCTTCTTCTCATCAGCTTGTTGTTTAATTGTCTTTGTCTTTAGCAACCAGAGCATTCACTGGTTTTAAATTATTTGCTTAAGTCGGCCCTAAATCACTGCAACAGAAGTGGACAGGAAAACCATCATTTCCTTCCATGGTAAAGAAGAACTGACTGTGGCTAAACACTGTAATCTGTAGAATTTACATAAACACACTAATTAGCCTTTTTTTGTTTCTCTCCAAAACCATATTAAAATACCAGACACAGCTGCCTCTCCGAGAGATTAAATTCATGTCCTTTCTAATTCATGATGTCACCCCAGTCACAAGCAATTTCCAGTAGTTTTACTTTCAAAAGAAAGGCAACTAATGAAAACATCACTATAAAATTTTACATGTGTTAGTTGTGCAGACATTCTACAAAAAATTTAGTATTCATTTGAGACCCCTTTCTCACGCTGCTGGGCAAAGATATATAGGCCAGCATTCCTGAAGCTAAATCAAACTTCACTTCCAATAAAATAGGCAGCTATTATGACACAAGCTGAGAGCTTCAGCTTTTATTTATATTAGAATATTGCTTTCTCACACATACATAACAAAATTATTTGACAGAGTGTAATGCTTAAAGATCAGCCATATCATTGGGGTTTTACTTTTTCTGATAGAGGTGATCAGTACTAGCAGAACACTTTACAGAAATGTATCATATGCAAAGTATATGAATTCATGGAATAAAGTAAATGGATTGATGTGAGGGCCTTTCTGGTGTTTTGCAGGAGACTGAGAATGAAATGTCTCCAATCTCAAGAGTACTAGTAATATTAGAAGAGTAAAAATACATAAAATTAGAAGATCCTGTGCTAGGAAATATTAATACAAGGAAGGCCCAGGACTGCAGCAGCAGGATGATGGGAAACTACGTGAGTGAGTGGGAGTAAAATGAAAGGAGGAATGAGGAAAAGAGATTTACAGTAGTAAGCAGCTCTGAAGACTGCTGTGTAATATACACAAATTGTGGCTCCTGCACGAGTCCCACTTTTTGACTCTTGAACACGTAGATTGGATTTGTGGACTGTTGCTGACAAATTAAGACAAAATTCCATTATTTTATTTTTTACTGTTATGATTTCTGGCACATCACAGTCAACAAGCTTATATCTACAGTTCTTCAACAGATGAGAACTAGAGGAAAAGGAAGGAGACAATACAGAAAGTTCATCATCAAGATGAACCCACATGTCCCAGTCAAGTCCGTATCTATTGGATTGTCTTGAACATAATTATCTTTATTGCTTACCTGATGTTAATGAGAACACTGCAGTTATAATTAAATGCCACATACACTTTGTACAGCATTCTTGACCACAGTTAGAAAATTTAGAAGGTGAACACTGACTTTTTCACCTATTCCAGTATAACACTATTTTTTTAAGAGAAACAAGCAAGAGAAATTTCACAAGGGACAAAGAGAATTAAATCAAATTATTATTAACAAGCTATTAATTAATCTGCATTTTTGGAATAACATAGCTTTAACTTTTTACCCAATGAACCAATATCTCTTTAACTATCATTAGTAACAGGCCCAAGACTGACAACACTTACAAAAGAGGAACACTACACAAATATTATTCAGATCAGATTGTTCCCAAGACCAGGCCTTAAGTCTCTGTCCACAGAGAGTTATATTCGCCCTTCGGTGCTCATAAACAAACCTTTAAATGCATACAACGGGTTTATTATACTATACACAAACATTATAGTCAATATTGTCTTTCATTCCCGCTATGGTATTGTGAGTCAGACCTCACTCTGGAATGGACCCACCTCTCTGTCTAACCTCCAGAGACAAAATATTGGCCAGCATTGATGTTTAATTAAACAATTAGCTCAGAGGTTTTGAATGCTTATCATAAACTAATGATCAACATAAACTAACTTCACTGTGCTGCCAAAATACATTTTAAATACAGAAAGACAGCTCTAATAAAATATTCACTTTACAAATTTAAATGTATTCATAGATTCACAGAATCATAGAATGCTTTGGGTTGGAGAGGACTTTTAGAGGTCATCTAGCCCAACCCCCCCCACAGCGAGCAGGGACACCTTCAACTAGACCAGGGTGCTCAGAGCCCACTCCAACCTGGTCTTGAATGTTTCCAGGGATGGGGTCTCCACTGCTTCTCTGGGAAACCTGTTCCAGTGTTTCACCATCTTTATTATAAAAAATTTCTTCCTTATATCTAGTCTAAATCTACTGTCTCTTAGTTTAAAGCCATTGCTCCTTGTCCTATTGCAACAAGCCCTGCTGAAAATATTTTTCCGCCACTTGCATTGTAGCAAGGGAAAAGATTTAAACAGCCTTGGTCACCCAGCCACGTTATACCTACACACTTTAAAGATATTTTAAATTACTAGCCAGATTTACTATTACTATGTAACCACAGAGGTCCAAAAGGAGCATTGGGGCCCCTGAACTAAACAGAGAAATCATGCAGTTAAATCATGAGTTAAAGGAGCTGCTGTGCGAAAGATCCCTAACTGCATGCTTGATTTGTAGTAGTAACTGCATTAAGCAAACCTACCAACTGCAGTGAAGGTAGATGGATGTAAGAGTAGACTATTGCTCATGACATGAAATGTTTGCAGTCTGCTCTAACTGGCCATGCTTCAGCAAAGCATTTAAGCATGCGCTAAAGGGCTCTCTTGGCTAGGAATACTTTCTTGAATTGAGCCTAAGTGCTTTGTGGAGTTAGGGCCAGATAAAAACATGCATTATTCCTTTTTGTGCACAAAATGTTAAAATACAGAGCGCTTAGAGAACTGATGCATTCAACGTCTCTGTTATTTAAGAGAAAAAAGAGCAGGACATATTAAAGCAACTATAGGAATTCATGATTTTCCTATGCATTGACAGTCACACCTGAAGTTGCCTATGAACTTACTCAGTACAGACTGTTCTCTGCAAGGCTGGACTGATGAAGAAGCAATGAGATATGTTTGAATGAGTGGGTATTTATAAAAATGAATGAGAGAAGCATATTTTTATTATAAATAAAACCTTAGAATATTTATAAATAAAATAAATAAAACCTTAGAGCATTATTCCACAGTTCAGTGGAAATTTTGAAACGCAGAAAACCATGCAAAGGCATCTTTGCCTTTTTAAGGAAGTTTTTAGACCAATTTATGTATTTCCTATGTCTGTTCTTTATGCTGATCTCTTCTCTGAAAGCAAGAGTCCACATATCTATCTTAGGGAGGAAGCCATTCAGCGCTCACTACTACCTCATCTTTCTTCTACTAAAAAAATTCCAACATCTTTATGACCAATGCAAAAACACTCAGTAATAAACCATAGGAAAGACTTCTTTTTGTGTGTAGTGGTGTAACTAATTCAAAAAAACAGAAGATAGCAAAGGCAAAATGCATTTCCATCTATTTTTTTTTAGTGTAACTGTTAATTGTAATTGAAAACAGATATCTTGTTTATCTTATCAGTTGTATAGATGCTATGAGCTGCAGAACAAATTGAATATTTTTATTTGCTTACATCCCTGAAAGGAGGCTACATTTCTTATTATACATACCCTCATATAGCCTGACTTTTTGTGCTTTGAATGTTTAAAAGAGGAATTACTGCAATATACAACCTTGACTCAGAAAATCTGTCTTTCATATCTTAGGAAATAAACCTCAGCCTCACTAAATATAATCATTAGAAGAAGTATAAGGAATTGCTTTCCTCCAATGAAAGAGGCATGTTCCTAGTTCCTCCCACTTTACCCTTCAACATTTCTGGTACTGGGGGGGAGGAAAAGATTAAAAATTGTTAATTTAGAAAGAAAGAGCCTTGTGACTCCTAAGTCCAGTTTCTAGCTTTTACAATTATGTATTTTATATAATCTGTGTGACAAAATGGTGAAGTTGTTTCCCAGTACTAGGACAAAGAACCAACTCAGTACATTTACTGACCAATCTAGAAACTCACTTCCAGATGGTTATTGTCTCTCTTTTCTACAAAAGAAGTCATCATTGCCAACATATACACATTTGTTCTTCTGCTAACGTTGTTCTACAGCTTAAACAGACATTCTCACTCTGCCATTGTTTTTCTTTTTGAGGAGAATGAACAGACAGTACAATTTCTTTATTCAGCAAGGATAAATAATGAGAATTTTTTTATAATGCCTGTGTAAGACAATGTCTCTATTTCCCCAACTTTCGCTACACATCTTGCACCTCTTCCTTTCAGAATTCATGTTTCAATCTCAAGTGACCAAACCTACAAACAGAATTCCAGATGAGATCCTGCTAGTACTGTGTACATTGCCTTTAATATTTTCTTTTCACTCCTAAAAATGCTGTAATACATCCTGATATATCTTTACACTTGTCTTTTTTCATTGCCATGTCACATTTATGGCTTTAGTCACCCTGAGACAAATAAAGCCTGATCTCTCTCTTCCTCTGACACTTTCAATTATAACTCCCAGCTTACAACAGAAAAATCTTATTAGTTCCTAATTAGACTTTGTACTACAGAATTTTGTTTCACTCACTCTTGCTTCTCTGACTTTTCCATCTTCTTCTATCAGTCAGTTTCCCAGCCTTTATTTTTATACTTGCAGAAGTATTTCCTATTGCCTCCAAGTTAAGCCACAGTGCAATACGAATTTATTTCAGCAATAGCACTGGTTTGAATTAAACTAATCCAAGGGGGGGGGGGGGGGGGGGGGGGGAATATTTTTTTCTCAGCCCTATCGGCTCCCCTATCGACTTTATCACACAAGTTCTTCTGTTAACAGTCAACATCAGGGTGAAAACAAGCCCAGGAAAGGAGGATGTACTTCTTTAAATAGCGATGCAATCTGCAGACAGGCCAGCCTGCTCTGGAGGCATTATCCTGTAGTTCTTCACTAGCCTCAGCCTGTCTGACAGCTGGTTGCACAATATTCTCTTCACTTTTCCTGGCTCCAGCACTTGTTGGATGCAGCGCTCATTGCACTGCTTTGGGATGCTAAGAAAGCAGACCACCATTCACCTGTTGCCAGACTCAAATATCAGCATGCTGTCAGGGCTGAGCAAAGGGTCAGAGGAGGAGGAGGGCCCATGGAGGGGCTGGGGAATGCAGCTGCTGATGGCAGAAGGCTGGCAAAACTGCAGCCAGCAAGTTAATCTGCAAAGGTCATTTTACAGCCCAGTACCAAACTGGTAAGAGCTTGCTGCTCTCAGAGGACCAGATAATTTTCTCCTCATCCGTTCCATTGCTGCTACTGTTCCTCTTCCCACTCCAGCCATGCATTCCTATGCTGGGCATTGTTCAGCCCCTTTATGAACTGTTCGCACCCACCTCAGAGCAAAAAACTGCCTGAAACACACTGAGTGACTGTACATGTGCATGCTGTCTGATGGGAACACTCAGCAAGGAGGAGAGAGGCATGAAGGCAGAACCATGCAGCTCTTTTCTTCTGCATCTCTTCTCCTTTTCAGCTGTTTTATTTATAGAATTTTAATACAAACTGATAATTAGTAGTATGAATAACAGATAACTAAGCAATGTATTTGAGCTGCTGGCATAAACCAAGTGGAATGCAACTCAGTATTAAAAACAATGTGCCAATTTAAATGCTTGAAAGGTGTTTAGAAGTTGGGAAGATTTAAATCACTAACTCAGCCAGATTCCACAATGTGAACTCATGGTAATTTTGATTGCCCAGTGGGTCAATTAAAAAGTTTAATGGAAAGTACACGTTTTTGTCAGAAGAAGTCCAAAAGAAAAAAAAGAAATATACTGGGACAGCACCCTGCAGCACTGAAACAGACATTCACCATCTTGTCGTATTAGAGTAGTGCAAGCCTACTTGCTGATATAGAAACATACCATTAAATGAGGCATCTTGTCCAAATATTTATGACTTAATTACTTATCTGTATAAAGACAAACTTTTTTTTAAAAAAGTCATGAAACTTTAATGAGGACAGAAAGCAGTAGAGTGAAAACACTTGTGAAACGAACTCTTATGTTTATCTCAAGGGTAGCAGCTTAGAAAACGTCCCACAGTTATTACATAACTTGAGAATGGAGAACAGGTTCTGACACAATTACCTTTTAGCAATATAGAAAAGTTATTTTAAAAAGTGGTGTTTTCTTGAAGGCCAGAGTTTGTAGACCTTGCAAACCCCACTCCAATCAGCACTTCTTTAAAACTGATAAACACACAGAGTAGTTATAATTAATTTTTCTTTTCAAAATAAGTATTAGATGTACCAAAACGTATTAGTAGCCTGCACGTAAATTTTCTTTGCTTGGAAGAAATTACAAGAATAGGCAATATGTACCAAATACTAATACAGGAGCAGACAACAGATAAAACAGTAATAAGGGGGAAGGTAAGAGGCAGAACTTCCAGAAGTAACAATTACTTTAGTCAACCTAGCAGATGCACTTTTTGTGCTCTTAACCAAGTCATCTGTCATATGCAAAGTATTGTTGTGAATCTGTGAAATGGATTCCAGGATTAAAATTTAACAAACGTATCTCCTCCTGAGCCATATAACATCCTTATGGAAAGATACATTTTTATATCTATTTTAATGTCAGCATTCTAAATTTGTGGAGCATACACACTACAATTGCTGCTGCAGGTAATTGTGCAAATAGCAATCAAGGGATGTTTTGCCAATGAAAATATTGTTGTTGTTTCATTGCAATTTAAAATATTTTCAGCACTTTTGCTAACTTAAAAGTCCAGTTAAGTACTGCAACTTTTCTGTCTATTCTGAGGTGCTTTCTGCTCCTGGTTACATAATAGTTTTATGAGAATAAACAAAAATATTTTAGTCACCTTAAAAAAGAACTCATTATGGGGAGGAGATCAGACAAGAAAAGTTTCAGACCTGAAGTTTCAGTACTGACAATGCATAAATACTAACGGAAGAAGACAGAATTCGAATAAAACTACCTAAAATTCTCAGCTAGGGTAACTTTATGTGCCTCAGCACACTTTTAATCTTTTATGTTCCCTAACTAATCATCTGCTTTACATATTCTCAGCAGTGCTATCCATTGTTCATCTTAGTTGTGAATTCCAATTAGGGTCAGAAAGAAGAAAAGTTTTGCTATCCTATTTATTTGTCCATTGTTCTAGGAAAATAAGCACAAGGCTGTTTTCTAATATAATGACACAATTTGAGCATTTGATTCTGTAAATTCCGAATTATTTGTCTACACTGAATGTGTCCCTTTCACATCAGATTCTCTTTTATATATATATATTTCTCACCCAATTAGCATTCTCAGCTCATACTGTAGCTCCATCTTTAATTTATTTTTCAAAGAAATTTGATAAGTGGCACAATAAGAATTCTGGAATAAACTCTAGCATCAGCTAGAAATTATATTGCACAATTTTGTTGCCTTTCTCCATCTTGCCATTTTTTTATAAACTTTTTCACATATTTGTAAATAATTCACAAATTAGTATGAAACTTACCCCTTGGAACTGTTTATCACAACCTATTGCTTCAATGTAAATTAAATCTTTCTACGAAGCCAATTTTTAAGGCATAAAAAATATAGTACTAAAACCAGTGCTGTAGGTCATATGTTGACATGTTAACCAAAAGACACTTCTAGGATGAGAAATAAAAATATGTCAAGAATTAAATATCTGATATGCAATGACTATTATGTCATAAAATATTGCAACTTTACATAAAAGATTGTCTTTGTTTGCTCTAAAGATTTTGAGTAATATCCATCAGTATACAATATGCAAAAGTATACAACCTACCTAAATACATTGCCCTGTAGTCGTACTTTGTGTTTCTCACTTTTAACTGTATTAGATTCACAAGACATTCATTAGACCTTCAGTAAATTCTTCACTCTGCATGTAGCATTTACTTTTCGTTCACAAGGTACAGAGTGACAAAAAGAGCTAGGGAGGTAAGTTATATAAATCTCTTTAAAGCAAGGCAATATGAATTGTAAGAAATCTTCAGAATGGTACTGGAAATAACATTTTCTATGTATGTTTAGCCACTTTTATTTAATTGTTTGGACAAAATTTTGTAATGCATATTAAAATTATGGCTATGTTTCAAATAGATGAACAAAACAGAAAAGACACAAAAAGACTACTGTCATAATCCAGAAAAGTTGAAAGTCAGTATATAGGATAATATAGTATCAAATTTTACACAAGGAAATGAACTGCAATAAGAAACTTAAGTGAAATGAGGAAAGTTTCAAAACTGTCTACATTAGGTGAAGGTAGATTTTTCTTCACTGCCCTAAAAACCACAGAAAGGTTTAACTGACCAGATTGGCAAAGAATGTTACCCCAAATCACCCTTTTTCAATAAATCTTACAAGTCTGAAGAACAGCCTTTTCACCACACTGAATATAGCACCTTGGTGTTCTGACATAAAAATAATGTTAGAAATGGCAAGACCGCTAGAACATACTTGCCCCAAACAAATTCTTTCAAAAGGAATTTTGTATTTTGAAAGAAAATACACAAAAGGAAAAAATGTAATTGCTTGAAACGATATGTTATAAACGGGGTGAAGGCCATAAAAAATACATTAAAAGAACTAAACATGGATTTTAAATACATAAGTAGGTTGATGCTAATGGTCATAAGCTTGATACTTAAGCTACTCAGTTTTGTGCATAGGTGGCATATTTGTGCTCTACTCCTGGCATAGTGTCTTTTGTTCTATAATATATTTAAAAACAAGTCTGAATACATCATTGTTTTACAAGAATGTAAGCAGCACTACAGATGGATTGAAACCCTAAACTTAAAGCAAGTATTTAATCAGCCAATTTTTTAAATAAAATGATTCAGAATTAAGAGAAACAATCATCCATTATGCAAAACAATACAATTTTCTTTGTTTTGCCCATTAGGCCAATGTTATTTTTCATAAACTGGTAAGTGACTAGCAAAATGAAGCAGCTGAAAAATTTGTGAGTTTATATTCCTAGGAAAAAGAAGTTCACATCACCTCGGAGCTTAATTTGGGAGCACCTTGTATGATGTAGAGAGCCACAATCGAAACTCAGAGCCATACTCCTTGATCGGTATCATCTTCCTTTCAAGCTAATTAGAATTAGGTGAATTAAGTGTTTTCAAAACCCTCTTTGGGATGCAAGGTTGTGCTTTCAGAGGGTGTTGCACTGTGTTTTATGCATTCACTACTGCTTGGAACCAGCTTAGAGACCTCCCTTCTGGGGAATGAAGACATGTTCCGATATGCTTACATCCACAATTGACTTACATTCATTTGTATATATATGTGTGTATTATACTACCTAAAATTTGTTTACATACATATATATAAAAGTGTGAGGATGACTAACAAAGTCTAGTATCCGACTCAAGTTCCCAACTCACTGCAAACAAGCTCTTGTGACAACAAGGTACACCATAGAATCAGAGAATAGTAAATAAAATAGTATCTTAGTCATAAGGAAATAAATTCACAAGGTGGACTAAATCTGGATGGCAAAAGGACTTGAAACTAGAATTGGGGCAAAGGTTCATCTAATGTCTTTTGTCCAACACAGGCTAAAATCAAACAGAAGTGGGATCATCCCACCTGCAGATACACTTCTGTTACTTGAAAACAAAATTCACTAGAAATGCATATGCACGCACATTCACGCACACACGCAAAAAAGCAAGTCAGCGGGGAAATGCAAAAACAGTGTTACAGCAAATTCCATCCAGGAACATACACAGCAGATTAACTGTTAATGAGCTGCATATCTCAAAAATAACTTCTTTCTTCTCTCCCTCCTTCTGAAATAACTTTGTACTAATATCGCTAAAACCAAGACATGTGAAATTCTGATCACACTGAAATCAGAAACTCACAAAACTGTCTTCAGCAAAACCAGTACTTTACCTGGGTTTTCATTTACATATGTTGCTCACTTTTATTTATTTTAGCTTATGTGTAATTTGCTTTCCAAGTATATAAAAGTAGAGTTTACAATAGGCCTTGGAAAAGTGACCATGGCATATGCAGTTATCACTACCATGAAAGTCAGAATTTCACATTTTTCATGGCTTCAAGAAAACCAGTAGTAAATTTCTCTTTATAAAACTTTAATTCTGAACCACATATGCAAAACATTTTATTACAATATCTATCTCATTCCCTATAAATATATTTGGGAATGATTTGTCAATGAAAGTGAGAATGAGTCCATGTTTCCTTGAAATGTTATCAATAAATTACTGCAAATTAACTACCAAATAAGCCCCATGTTGCTGTTGCTAAATGTTTCATTTCCACAAACTCTTTAGAGAGCCAGTTCATTATCCCACTGAACTACTGAAATACGGAATTATGTGGTATTAAAGGTGAGGTATGTGTTTGTAGAGCCGATTGAATGCTTTCAAAAATAAGGACCTATAGCCTTTCATTGTTTAAAAGCAGCTTCTCTCTTTCTTTAAACCCTTTATAAAGCTTACAAAGATTTTAATATTCACAGGATTTACACACAGGTAAAATAATAGAAGCATGCTTCTCAGAACAAAAAGATTTGCCATGTATTATAGAGCCCTCTAATACTGGAGCTCTTCTGAAAGGGTTGATTAATCATACTATTTAAAGGTTGTGACACATTTATGCTCAAACTAATACAGGCAAAGCTAGTAATTCACAGTTACTAACCTGTGTAAGAGACAACTCGCATGTTGGGACACTTGGTTATAAACTCTGGACCTTTTTGGACCCTGTCTGTTGCTTTGTGTTGAAGCCAATTAATTAGCACATTTTAACTCTTTAGTGATTCATGTCTTAAGAAATAAAAAAACATTATTATCTGGATTTGCACTGAAAAGTCTTTGTCATTTAGGTTGACTCAGAAGAACGATAAAAACTGTAAAGAATAAGGATAATAATTCATATTGTACTTCTCCTTAGACAAGATCATAAAATTTTAGACTCGCTTACAAAAAAAAGCAACCTGCAGAGCATTTATTTAAAACACAGAAATAGGTGTTGACCATAAATATATTGCAGATGTCAGCCTAATTTATAAATAAATATTTAAAGGGGTTTTAGTAAATTCTGAACATAGATCTTCAAGTTTTATAGAGCCAAAATTTATTCCAGGCAGAGCTGTATGAAAATTTGCATAGAGAGACACTGGATATTTGGTACCATCAACACCCTAGAACCCTTGGAGTACAGTTGCGCTGACTGTGGGCAAGGAAAAGGTCATACTGACATATGCCAAGTAAAAGCTTCTTTCACCAGTCCATCCGAGCCAGAACACTGACCTTTCAGTTCATTTGCCTTACAAGCTTTCAAAGCTTTTACCCATGAAATATATGCCTTGCTGCAGCTCTTTCTGCCGCTCCCTTCCACCAAAAAGAAGAAAAATGGACTGCACCCATGATTTCACCTTCCCACAGTTTAAATTGAGAAATGGGGTTGCAGCAGCTGACTCCAGAAGCATTGCAGCGAGGGGGGCAGATGTTGATCAGGCAGCATTTACCCTACCCATAAGTGTTCCTCCTGCCTGCCCCATGCACATTCTGTATTGGAAAGCAGGGAAATCCACATGAGCACAGTCTATGAACCAGGTCTTGGGCTGACAGCTGGGTCAGATTGCCCATGTGTTGAGCACAACCAAAGCAGACCACTTCAGAGGAGTCTTTAAATCAAGAATACAGGAATCTTTCTGCAACAAGCAAAGGAAGAAATAGATCCCACACAAACAGCAAGGTCCAGCCCTCCCTCTGAGATCCCTGAAAGTGGCTGACACAAAAGACACCTTGAAGAGGAAGCAGAGGACTGAAATCTTCATCCCTCTAGACCGAAGCTGGCAAGGACAAAGACCTGAGCAGTCAGCAGTGAACTGCTTCAGAGAAAAGAAAGGTGAACTGCTTTTTTTCCAAATTAGGAGCGAAGTGTGAGAAAGCAATTGCATGTTCTTTGCACAGCCACGAAGAGGAGGGAAAGACCAGGCACAGGGAAGATGAATCAGTGGAAAGTGAGACTCAAAGCCTAGGTAATTTATGGTTAGCTCAGTAAAGAATATTCAATTAAAGGCTTTGAAATGCAGTGTAGGCAGCAATGAAGAATTTGGCTTCTCTCCAAAAGTAGCTGCACTCACACCCAGGACCAGGACTGTCTCAGGAGGGGTTAGTGGAATTAATGGAATTACTAGAATCTCCTCTCCTGGTCAAAAGTTAGTGCTCCTGCCTGACATACCAAATTATTCACTATTTCAGCTACTCTTGAGGCACATTTGTAAATGGCAATATTGAGTCTCTTTTACGTTCAGCTCAATATTCTCCATTTGACATAATGGCAGCCATGATAAAAATATGTGGCCTGAGAGTACAGTTAGAAAAATATGAGATGAATCAGCAGTTTGATTTCTCCCTCTTTGACCCATGCATTTTAACTTGTTGGGCTTCCAGTTTGAATGTTATTACTACTTCATTAAGGCCATAACTGTCTGTGTTCTGGTTCCTGGAAGCCTATTTGGCATAACGTTCAAATTAGCAGTAATGAGAAAAATACACTCTTCCATCATCAAGTTTGTTACCTTGATGAATATCTCTCTGTAGGAAAATATGAAATAAGTTAATGTACCTGCCTATTAAAGCCACTTCAGGAGATGGCTGAACATACAGGTGGCCTATTAACTAAAGAGAAATTCAACCTAAGGCCCAAGGAAGAAATACAAATGTGTCTGAAAAGTGGATTTATTACAGCTATTTCTTACAGCTACTCACAGAAAAAGCAGACGTTAGCAAAACTGAGTGCTAAAAGAAAAGTTAGGCAACATGGGGGCATTTGGATTTTGCGTAAAAGGTAGGGAGGCATATATGCGCTTTTTGTGCACAGAAGTCTTTTTGTGAGTTCCTTGTAGCTGAACTTAGATTAGCCGTCACAGTAACAAAAAAACCCCAAACATTACCTGAACAATAGAATGAGGTTTCTATTCAGTGATCAAAGTGGCAGAGGGGAACAAAACTTCAGCTAAAATCTGAGGCCTTTGGATAACAATTTGTTTTAGAGAATATATCAAGGGAATTACTGTTTCCAGAACTATCTAGAGAAGTGGAAATCAAAGACTACAATACGGATATTAGTTTCCTTTTTCTTCTGAACTTTTTGCAATGCCGCTCAACTATTAGCATGCAGAGATAGGTAAGCCACTGCTTTATAATTGTAAGTAAATGCAAATTACTAAACTTCTATTTGCTTTATTTATACTTGTCGGGGTAAATATTGAGAAAACCTGTTTTACCACTGAAAAATAAGTATTCCCACCAGCTGAAGAGTTAAAGATTCCTATGCTTGCAAATATTCAAGAGTATCAAAAAGAGATTTATAGAATTTAGAAGCTAGAAGTGGGGACTGGATTTATACAGAAATCTACTAAGTAGGGTTTATCTTTGATGAGCAAAAAAGGACCTGAAAGATGTTCCTGAAATGTTAAGCCTATCTCCTTCTGTACACATGAAGTCATTTATCTGTAAATATACGTCTTTAATAAATAGACCAATCAGTATCTTTAAAGAGTTTTTTTTTGTTGTTGTTGGCGGTTGGTTTCATCTGGGTTGTGGTTGTTTTGGTTTGTTCTTGGTTTTGTTTTTCCAACCAAATTATTTCCACTGGAAACTTGTCTCAGGATGTGATGACTCAAACATGAAGGAAAAAAATACTTTTCTAATTTCCAGACTTAATCCCAGTCACCTACATATTTTGCTCTTCTGCTAGCTTTACCTCATTGCGTATTAGCAGGATGTATTTATCAGCAGGAATCTTTTTTTCTCCCCAACTCTCCTACACTATACAATGCAAGGTTTTATAAACCCCTCTATAATGTGGGTTCTTCTATCATCTGATTAATATTTAATTGCATGTATTCCAGTTTGAGTTCACGTTTTTTTTAAAGCACACAACCAAAACTGAATGAATTTTTCTAAATGAGGTTTCCAAAGTGCTACTTCCTTACTGTTACTGCAACAACCTTCCTGGTGCATCCTAGAACCACATTTGCTTTTTTTCACAGCTGTGCCATGCTGTCAGCTCTTACTTCTTGATCGACCAGTAATACAGAGATATGTTCTCCTCCTCAGTTATTTCTAAGTAATAAGCCCACAACTTACAGCAGAATTACATGTTATTGGCTCCAAATGACCTTTCATCGTAGACTACTTAGAGTGTAATCCCATTTCTATTATTAAAGGTCAAACAGCCTTTCTGAATTATATTCCTATGTTCCTCTGAGCTGCTTATTGTGGGAAAATCTCCCTCCTTCTACTGTTCTCCCTGTCCTTTGCCTCCTCTTCACAGTCCTGTCATCATAAAATTTACTTGGAATTAAACTATTATTTATAATATCTCCTGCATTTTATATTCATTTTTTACCCAAATACTTAAGTTAGTATAAAATGTTGGTTCCTCTTCTCTAGTAACTAGAATTACAAATTCAATTATAAACTCTTAACTGTCTAGCAGTGCCAAATGGTCCTGGTCCTCACCAGGTAAACTGACACTCTTGTATCAAAAAAGATGTTGGCTTTATCAAAGAGTACCTAACCCAGTTATTTTATTTAAAAATACATTTATTTCATTTCTTTTGTGATAATACTGATGGGATTTGGAGGCTGAATGCTCTCTTTTGGAAACATAGCAGTTACACCGCAAAGGAAATTGCCAGTATTACTAAACACTGAAGATTTTATTTCTTGCTGCAAGCATAAATTTAAGGATAATGAATACCAATGCTTTTAGTGTACCTTGAGACATGTTGTGAATCCTTGCAATAATACAGTAGAAAGCAAACATAACCAGTACAGGACTGAAACAACACAAATACTCTGGAATATTAAAAATTGATATTTCTTAGCTGAGACAAATGAGTTCTGATATCTCTATGTAATCTGAAGACATTTATTTTATTTCACCCAAAAGTATTTAACTGAGTCAAGCCAAGGACATGTCAGCTTTACCACAGCTGTCATTCTCCCTCTCATTTAACAGTCAAGGAGTTAAAGAAGAAAATCTATATGGGACTGGCTGCTCATTAATTGTGCACACAAACACGGATAAATCCCTTCATATTAGCTTTAAAAGTAATCTCGCCATCCAAAAAGGCACATGAACTATGCAATGTATATTAAGAATAACTATTCATCAGAGATACCAGATTTCATTTTTGAAATAAATTGGCATTAACACACACACAAAATATAGAATGTATTTCTGTTTTCGAAGGAAATTAACTTTCTGGAGTACTGCTTTTCTTGTCACATAACCCTACAGAGTCGTGAGGTTTGCAGGCCTTAAAACAGGAATTTTCATCTTTGTCTTTGGTTTTCTATCCTGTTTGACAGAAAAACTAACTGAGAAACTAATTCATGTATTGGACATGACGAATAAGAACATTTCTTGGCCACATACTTAATGTCCCTACAGCTCTCTGGCAACCTGTTAGATTTCTACATCTCTCTGACACTTCCAGCTTATATGTGAACAATTCTGATCTTTTAAGAATAGTTTATAATCAGTTCCAAGTTATTTAAATACTTAGACTTTAAAAACATATTCCCTCAAACCAGATTCGTCTGGCTGTACTAAGGCAACCTTTTGTTTCTGAGCATATCAGCTGAGCATACGCAATTGCTAACAGAGTGGGTTTTAATTCAATTGTTAACAAAAGTGGTCAGCACAGAATACATGTGCTATTCATGTGGGGGAAATGTCCTGGCTCCAATATAATGGAAGTATGTTTGGGTGTGTATTTGCAGTCATGTCTTAGACCTAACCTAGGAATTTTGCCAAAACTGACTCACTTTCCAAGCAAAGGTTTGGTCAACTGTTGAATACATAGCCATCCTAGCAGCCTGGTTCTAGCTGTTATCAGTGGCTAGGCACTTCTTTCTACTTCAGCCTAAAACCACGTTACATTTCAGCAAACGAAAATCAGAACTTATATTTGATACTACCTAATTGGTACACTGGATGTCTCAAGTGTCCTTACAATAGAGGCATCCAAAGTGCAGGACAAAACAACATCTGTTTTCCCTGGTTTACTTATTAATACTTTCGTTTTGATTTTAGTAGAAACAAAACAAACAAAATGCATATATATATCCCTCAAATATAGATATGTACACTTTCATAAGCATCTAATACAATACTCTTCGACTGTATTCCTTAAAGATGCAGTGGTTTTCAGCCTCTTTTGTTTCCTCTGCCCCTTTCTCAGTGTTATAATGCAATCCTTAGTGTTTGAGCACCAGACTTCAAATGAGATCTATTCAAAACATGCACAGACAAAATAAGTGGTTTCCTTAGTAATGGGAACTATGTGAAAGTGTCTGAAACAGCTCCTCCTCCAGTAAGTCATTACGTACATGATCCCTTCTACCCCCAATTTGTCAATGTAAAGATAACTTTACATTTCAAGAAAAATACCTAACGTGCACCTACAGTTATTGGCAGTCAGAGGAGAGGGGAAGCATTTACTGCATTCCTAATTAAATAGTTAGTTTTTTAATCAGTAAGGATGTTGTATGTTCCAGTGATCTTTCAATTAATTTTCTAGATCTGCAAGTTGAAAAAAATGAAATTGTGTAACTAAACTACTAAGAATTTCACTTCGGTATCCACTATGCTCCAATAATTTAGTGTGTTTGATTTAAACGATCATTAGGTAACCATATTCTGAACCCAAACTGCACGTATCTGTGCTGTTCCTTGTCACCACCAAGCTAACTTCATAACAATTACCTATGACCACAGCTTGAGAATGCTGTTGATGGCATGGGAAAATTACTATGATACTTCTCTAAGGCTCGGAGCAAAAGTAACTAAAAGCAAAATAATGTTCTGGTTCTAATATTCAGCTTAGTGACTCTGCTTGTACAGATTTCTAAATCGGCAATAGAGCTCTTGTGCAAATAGTTATGAAAAGCAAATAATCTAGAATTGCTATTGTGGTCCATCCATTTTTAATATTAAACCGCAATAAAATGTCACAAAAATAGTGTTTGTTTTGTTTCATAAAAAAGGTAAGAAATTAAAGTCAGAAGTTCTGCCCTTGAGAAACACACTGAGACTTGCCATATATACTTAAAAAAAATAAATGTGACATTATCAGGGAAAGTGGCTAAATTAAAAAAATTGATTAGTGGGGCATGGAGGTTTCCTCTCACTGGTCATGTACTATTTGCACACCACACAGCGTTAACAGAAAAAGGGTAAACTTGTTTCAGATAAAAAAATCAGTTACTTCTCCATGGAAAGGAAAACAGATATGAGCAAAAAAAATGGAGAAAGTTCCCTCTATAAGGACAGAAAGTTCAAGATTTACCACCACGTGTAAGACTTGAAACAAGTCACAGTCAGGATGAAAATTCTAGGTCTTACATTCAAATCATCACTGCCACCATTTTCTTCATCCACCTCAGATGCAGATTAGCTCAAAGAGCCACGACACTAAAAGGTATCTGCCATGCACATAGTGGGTCCCACGAGCAGCAAGCAGATCCTTATGCAATCAACAAAGGTCTACCATTGAGAAGATCCCAATAAGTTATATCCAATTACTGTAGGTTACAAAAACTGAGATGTCACCACAAGTAAGACATAAACACACTGAGACGAAATCAGTTTTAAAATGCAATACATACACTGAACTTGAAAACCTCTTTACAGATCCCATATTTCATCTGCCTAATCCAGCTGCACGTAAGGATTTTCTACCTGCTTTTCACTACTCTGTCTTCATTAAGTTTCCCATGCGGTATAGCAAGGTTGTGGTTGCTATGTGTGACTCATTTCCAGCCTTCAGCAGATGTGGGTGTGCCTGCTACTCTTGCCTACTAAAATAGAGCCAGGGATGAAAATTAGAACAGCCCGCATATCACTCTGAGTTGGATCCAATAAGTATAAAACATATTAAGATTTTTCAGACCTCAGGCCATTCCTGAGGAAGGCTGACTCTAGCTCCGGGACCTATAATGAGGAAAGAGACTATAGCTCTTGCCTAGGATCTTGTCCCTTCTGTTTCACAGAACACAGTTGCTACGTGAATAGGCGAATTTGCTGGAATATGTAAAATCCCTTTGATCACCAAGATAAGCATCAGCTCACCACCACTGCTTTCATTCACCCCCATCACACATGACTGAATTTGCCTGTACTGTACGGCTCCTTTTACTACACAGTTCCAGATTTTGCTAAGTCATATAGCACCTACTACCTACATAGTTTTTAATGAAGTAACTGGTGCTTTTTGTAGATCTGAACTTTTCCTTATGTGAAATTCTTTACAGGTTCATGGCCTAGATTTGTTTCCATCTGCTTTATCTCTATCTTATCAACACTAACTCTGAGATCTGATAAAAGAAAGTTGGTAACAGGATAAGTAATCTGCGCATAACACTTTCCATTATGAAGTACAAATGTATTTAGAAACTTGAACTCATTGGCAACAAGCCTTTCATCTTCAAAAAAGACAAAAGAACTAGAGCTAGAAATGTTGCTTTTGCTTATCATTGAAAAAATTATTCATTTTCAGTGGGTTACACATTAATAACAGTTACTCCTTGTCCGTCTGGAAGCATAGCCCTTAGGAAAATGTCAATAGTTAGTTGCCATAATATCTAAAAATGTGCATGGCAGCGTCAGCTTGATGACATCGCGCTGAAAATGCTGGCAGAATGGGGTTAGATGATGTGGTGGCACTCTTCTCTCTTCCAGGCAAATCACTCAAGAATAACTGCCTATAATTAATAATCCAATTATTAAGTTAACTGATGAAGTCACAAGACAGATTTTCTTGAAACAGCAATTCTGGACCTTCATTCAGAAAGGAATACCTTCCCACACCTCACATGGAAGACATGCGAAGAGTATGCTTTGCAGAACTGGTAAGAATTAATCTGTCAAACACAAGCTCCCCTCTTTTTGTACTCTTAAGGGCTACAAGAAGAAAGTGCGAAGAGCGACCACTCAGCCCTCTTCCTTGCAGTTACAGTGCCTCAGAAACCAAGATAGGGGCATATGTAGTCATAAGCGATAAAGCCATTCAGAATTGTCAGCTCTTACACTTGGACTTAATGTGTATGGATAAGCACTTAAAAAGAATTTTTTAAATTACCAATTTCTGATATAAAGTGTGTCATCTTAGAATTTAAATCTAATACTTGTGGGGTTTTTACTTTAACTGCACAGTATTTATTTCAGTTTTTAAGTATACTTGCTGCATTCTAAACACAGCTGTGTTCTCAGAGCCTAAAAAATACTAGAAATGGCCAGTGTTAATACCCTGAACCACAACAAGCCTACAGGATTTTAAAGCACAGTGAGGCTCTGCCTTTCTATGTAATGAAAAAAGGAAAAGTTTTGAAATCCTCTTGCAATTTTGAGAAAAATGCAGGAACAGAACACTGTATTTTAATAACTACAGTATTTATGCATCGTATTAATTGTCCATTACAAGCAAATAATTACTTATTTTCATGTGCACTCAGTAATCAGATAAAATGCATTCTAAATACCTGGAGTTAGCCAACATTACTTTCATCATCTCTCTATCAGTCTGAGCTATTTTTTTTCTATACTGTAACCTAATAAGCTATATATATAATTCTGGTGAAATAGATTATGTTGCTATTTTAAAACCTCCAAGCATCATAGTGAAATCAGCAGGAAAATAACTTAATGAACCTTAATCTTCATAATTGTATTGGTTATAAAAGATATTTTTCTCCTGCAGATAGTTTGAAAAAAAATTTATTCTTTAGCATTAGCTAAATTAAAAAATTCAATTATTTAACTTTTTCATGAAACAGAACTTTATTATGATATAACATTTTAACTAATATGTAAATGTATGCCTATCAAGGAGGTACTTTAATTGCGCATATAGTCTATCATAAGAACTCACTTTCTTTATGCAAGTATACTCTAGCTGATTTAATTATTTAGCTCTCTAATTACACAGTCCATACCAATCAACCAAAATGAAGCACTTCTGTAATCTTAATTTCACATGTCAAATCATTGACTATGTTTTTGCATGATTCTCATGTTAACTAGAAAGCCAGGTTTTGAATGAACGACAGTGAGTACGTGAGGTTACGGGCAAAACCCAAGAAAGCTTTCATAGAAGGCAGTGGTAGTCCTTACCTATTCCCTTTTCCCAAAAATGGTGCTTCTCCACTGGGTAAGAGAGATAGCAGTATCCAGTTGCCTTTAACAGAATCTTTTCCTATTTTTAATTTTGCCCAAACTTTCTGAAATTTTCTCCTCTCTTACCCCACTCGCCGTCCCACCCCTGTAGCATAGGTTTACATCTTCTGTTATGGGATAGGTGTGAATAACCTTGTGTCTGGGATCAGGAAGGATTTCCATTTTTCCTGTGGGGGCTAGCATAGCAAGAAGTCTTACTTTTCTGGCTTCAGGTTGTGCTTCCTTAAGACATCCTGAGCACCTCAATGGGGGCAAAGGAGAGAGATGGTTTCACCAATGAGCCCTGAGGTTACAGAAAGGTGACATGGCGTCTTTCTGGCCTGAGGTGTTCACTGTCCCAACCCCAGGCAAGTAAATCTGAAAGGTAACCAAAGATGGGTCGGCCCCAACTGTTTTTGTTATACCTCTTTAACTCAGGCTAGAAAAAAAGCTTAATGCTCATAACAAGAGAATGGGAGAAAATGGAAGGGCCATGCGGCCTTCCTCCCACCCACCCTAGAGTATCTTACGTATTTGCAGCCTGTCATGTAAATGCCATTATTTCATATACGAGACAATCCTACTCAGTTGTATGAAAACAGAACAGCAGACATATTAAAAAAATTTAAAAAGTTGCTCCCTCTACTTTATTTAAATGCAGTATTCAAAAATTTGAGGCAGAAGGAAAAAAATCTGCTTTATTACAGCCACAACAATGTAAGTACCAGTGAGTCAAACAGGACTGGTTTTGCAATATTTGTCCTAACTAATTCTAGAAAACTGAAATTTATATAAGAATTTGGCATTACTTTAATTTATTTTTAATAATAAGTGATTTTATGAAGTGTAAAATCGTTTTCTTACAGAATAAAAACAAAAGTAATGCAGTCCACAATCTCAGACTCAAAGTGGATCGAAATGATATATAGTAGTCATAAAATAGTAACCATTTTGTAATAGAATTCTGGTGCTATTGCTGTTGAAAACAGCACATTAATTTACACTGTTTGCTAATCTTCAGAAATTTCTCATACTATTATTAGACAGGACTGTGAGCCTTTCTTCAAACAAAGCAGAAGTGTGAAATGAGAACCACATCTCACTTCAATCCACTAGAGGGTGGCCTGCCTCAGTCAGGACTGGAGTACTGAATTCATGCAAGATACCCAGCGTTTTCTTCCTTTGGACCTGTTGATAACCAACTCTTTGTATTTCGCTGCTGTTCATCTTCTATTCCAAACTAATTTCCTTTATATAAAACAGTATGTATGATAAAAACCCTTTTCCTAACAACATCTACCTCATTTATCGTTTTGTATATAAAGAAGAGGTTATATATTTCAGTGTATACTTCTCTTAAAAAAGAAAAAAAAAATGGTTAATTATTTTACAATTTTTAAAACCTTCATAGTTTGTATGACCTTTGTTCACAGACAGAGAATAAATAGAAAAAAAAAAAATCTTTACCAAAGAGTATGGTATAAAGGGAGAAGGGAGAAGGAAAGGAAGAAGTAAGGAAAGGAAGGAAAAATCTGCGCAGCCTATTGTTTATATAGTAGATGGCCACAAAAGAGAGAGTCAAGTAGACAGAGACTGAAAGAAACTGACTTTATTTAATGAACTCGTTCCTCAGTTTATTCTGAATTTTTATTTTTCAGGAAGATGTATTATTGCTCTTCCTTTCTACTGAAAAACATACGCAACCAATTTTAATATTTTATAAAATTTGGAAAAGGAGGAGTAGGAAAAATCCTTTACTTTCTTAAGCTAAAAAAAAAGCACTAAAAATGGGGGGGGGGGGGTGTGGATTTTTCCTGAATGGTTTTGACATGCAATATCCTCTGAACTACAGCAGCCTTTGCAGAACTTCAGTGATCTCTAACGAGTTGTTCTGAACACAGATAACATCCTTATGTAGCTTTAAAAAAAAAAGGGGGGGGTTTTAAACCTCCCAAGCTGTTCTGTACGAACACAAAGCATGCCCTGTATCTCCCACAAATCAGAAGAGATATCTGGAAGCGTGCAAAGGCTTGTTTCGCGTATCCGTACCCGAAGCAGCAGTGTCACATAACAGACAGCTTCCCACGGCCAACCAGACTGGCGCAGCCGCGCATACTACGCGGCATCTGGGCACGCCGAAGCACTGGCTCCTCTCCGGGGAGTGGAAGGGGCTCAGTTATTAATGATCGCTGAGCAGGCAGCACCGTGTCAGTGTGACAGCCAAGCGGGTGAACGATGCACCACGAACCACCATGGAAACAAGAAGAAATAGGAAAATCTAGCGAGCATCTCTCTCTCTCTCTCTCTCTCTCTCCGCCGGATTGCGAGCCTCAGCCAGCCAGGCAGCAACAGCGCGCTGGCAAATGTAAGGGATCTCAGCTGGCAGCACAGAGAGTCGCTCATGTTGTAGGATATCAATAGATACATCTTTGTATTATACGCCTTTAGATACACGCATGCACACTGACTCACACACATGTATGTACATCTATTCAGGCTCTGGCTTTAATACAAGTATGTGGCTACCTGAACCAAGGAATCGAAATTACTGAGATGCAAACTCCTCCAGCTCTGAAACTACTCTTTTTATAGGGTAAGTTCCTCTTTATTTTCAATTTCATCCTGACTTTTATCTAAACACGTAGAGTCTTTCCCCTTTCTTCTTTTCGTAGTTATTTTATTAGCATTATTTTCATATTTTACTTTCCAAATGGAAATGAAAATGCAATTTGCTTTATGTGCCAGAGGTGATCTAAATATGCTTGCAAGAGTATCAGATTTGTGCATTTGTTAGCTTGAAAGAACATCAAAGGGTAAAAAAATCATAAAGGGAGAATGTTTCCCCTGACGTTTCAGATGCAAAACCAAATTACACAGTTGCTCTGTTTTGAAACAAATAAAACAAGATACAGGACAGCTTCCTTTCTTCTCTCCAGTGCTAGGATTAAGGAAAATGCTGTTTATGTCAAGACCTAAAAACCACTGAGCAGTGAGGCTGAATGAGCATATCACAAACTGTTATTGAATTTCTGCCAGGCTACATCTTACGGATTGTGGCAAATGACTTCGCTTAAAAACATCCCCTTTCCAGTCAGAAGGGACAGTGTGAATGTCTGATTACTGATGCAGCTGGAACGGACGTGTTGGGTAAAAAGGATCGCATTAAGCAGAAGAGTTCTAATCTTCTTTGGTAATTAACAGGATCACAGCAGGGTGCCTCTAAAGTATATTTTCATGTAAGGAGACTGTTCAAATCCATCACTATAAAAGCTTTGCCTGTTTTAGTATAGGAAGGCTCAGAACTGTTTGTCTTTGCTTTCAATGTCTTTGTTTTCACATGTCTAGTTGGAGTTTTTGCCCAGCACTGCTATTCAGAAAGAGAACCCAACATAGGGGGATGAAGGGGACAGTAAATACAGGGGGCTAAAAAAAAGACAGTAATTTTCTATTTGACCAATTTAATCAACATTAAATTCCATGCTAGGACTACTGTTGCTTAATATGTTTGTGTTTCTACACATGTGTTGCTTTTTTTTCATGCCATATGAGTACCTCAGTATCCCTTCAGATGAAAACACATTCAGTAAAGTCCATCAGCATGGATCTGTAATTCATGCACCAGTGAAAGCCAGGAAGAGATTTTACTTTACACCACGGAAAAGACAGGTTAGCTATCTAATACATGCTTCAAAGTGAAAAAATACAGCCTAAATCTTCCTGCATGTTTTTGTTTGCTTTTTAGAATACTATTTCTGTATTAAAAACAGCTCAGTATTTAGATTATTTCTCCCTCCACCCCCTCACTTCTGTACGCCTTGGAGAACATCATAAAGAATCTGTTCCTTTGCAGCAATGCAATTATTTGCTTGTAATGTTAGAGTTACTGTGTTTTGAGAAACATTGTGAAACAACCATCAACAGATAGCCAATGGCTGTAAGCCTGCCACCTTTCCATAAATGTCAGGAAATGGGTAGCTTAACAATATGTATGGTAAGAAGTCAATTAATTCAGGTGACCTTTGTAAATGGTGACAATAAAGCAGCTCTGACAATATGCCACAGCATTCGATATTCCCTCTGGAAAATGAATGAGCTTAAGCAGAGGTTTCCTTTTCAGAGTACAAAATGAAAGGTAGCAAAGCATTAGCTCCTGCTATTGGCAAGCTTGCTTCCTCTATTTCAGATGGTCTATGAAAGCTGTTTAAAGCAAGCTGGCTTATTTTGTGAACCACAATCTCTGCTTCAAGTAATTAAATATCCTGTTTTCATCCATGTTGCATGTGCATTTTAGTTCTTAAAACAAGAATTTCAAGCTGCTGGTCTGGATTTTTACAGAATGTGGTACACAGTAAGGACAGAAAACCTGATTCTGATCTCTTCATGCTATATGCAAAGGACTACTCAGATGAAACTTTTTCTGTTATATATCCCGGTACATGCACAGCTTTTCTGAATTCTTGTCCTTGCTCATTTTTAATGCAAAAATGAAGTAAATATGGGTAACTCTACACCAGTTACATTGGGTTTTGCCACATATACTGTAACGCGCCACTTTAAAATATTACATAAATATACAAAAGAGTTTCAGAAAAATGTGGTCATTCCAATCATACATGTATAGAGAAAATACGCTGTAGATGCATCACCTGAGTACACAGCACAGATATTCTTAACCAGCAAACCAGTTAAAATGTATGGTGACTGTATTTTGGTTAATACTCCCTCAAAGCTCCTGCAGTAATTTTGTAGTGACAGACAATGACTGGCTGATGTTGTTATGGCAACCCTGAAGTACCGCCTTTCAGGGTGGTAGATCTGAGCATGACATCACAGCATGCCTTATCTGGAGTACCCAGAAGTAGGTGAGTATTTCTCTTTAGCGTGAGAATTGGACCAGATCAACTAGGCAATGTTGCTACCCGTAATTCAGATCAAAAATATCATGTATAATCTTTGGTAACTCACCAAGAATAAGCAGCTTATGAAAATACTCATGTCCTGCAAATCACTTGTGATCACTTATTCCTTGACACTAGAGGACAAAATTAAGTGGTTTCAAGTGAGACCAAACCATTTAGCAGTGTTGGAGCCACTTTCTTAGACTCTTACCCCTAATCTTTATTATGGCAATACTGATTCTACAAGCAAACCAAAAGCTTTGCTGTTTAGTGACAAACACTCTAACTTTAAATGGTTGGTGTTCAATAGCCAAATTTTAGAGCATCTAAAGCAACAGAAGATGAGAAGCAGTAGAAAAAAAAAACCCGAGTTTTTTCAAGACAAGCTCTGTCTTACTTCTGAAATAAAAGTCACCACAGAGAAACAATTACACCTTTTTTTGAAACTATAGGTATATGTTTTTAGTGAGTTATGGTACATCAACATTTTAGTTAATTCATATCTCCTTCCTTCAGATAGTACCATTAAAAGCTGAAGGAAAAGACAATGCTTGAGAAAGACATTGTCAGAAACTATCTTAGTAAACCCTTCCACTTTGAATTCCACAAACTCTACTTAATATCAGCTAGCAAAAACTGACCATGAAAAACTAATGTCACACGTAGCACTCAAGGAACCATTTCCTGAAGACTAAAAAATGGACAGCTTCTAAAACACAAAGTTTTGTTTGTTTTGGTTTTTTTTAACAGAACAAGTCTTCAAGCCCTCATACTACTTCAAAAAGAATATTAATTTTCATTCGAACAATACAACAGCAATTAAATTCCTTTACTAAAGGGACAGCACCAGCAGAATTTGAGAAGAAACAGTAGTGACAGATGTCATTAGAAAGGTCATTAAACACATTAGTATTAAGAGAAAAATCAATGCTTCTCTAGAACTGTGATGTAACTGTAAAAATGAATTACTGTGCCTTTTACTTATTCAACTGACCAGTCTAAAAACTCTTAAATGCCACTATTGTGAAACGACATTGTTCATAAAGAACTTTCCTTAATATCTTCAATGCCAAAAACTGTGTTTCTAACAGAATGATCCTCAGTGTTACACATAAAATACATAAATGATGTCATCAATGTTTCCACAATAAATTCAAATCTTCAGCTGACCTGAACTGATAAAGTTTTATTAGCACAGCACATGGAGCTATACTCATCTGTGGCAGAGAAATATCCAACATGGATGCCAATCCAATTAATCCACATTGGATTCTTTATGGAGTAGCTGAGTGTGCCACCTGGTGAGAAAGAGCATTTTCATGGGGGTGAAATACAAACTACTTTCACAAATTTGCTTGATTCAGTTACCCTCTGCTGACAGGATTTCTTATTGTTTAGACATGGAAGATGGTGCTATATAATAAATCAACCATAATAAAAAGAATAGCAAAGAAACAAAAAAAGAAAATAGTCAACATCTGCACGTTTTCTTCTCTCATGACATGTTCTAGTCACATGAGTCAAAGGAAATATAATTTGATAAATAGAATTATATTTATCATGCTCATTTACTTCTATTTTATGATTTCCTAGCTTTAATTTACAAACTGCTTGGAAGAACAAGCTACAGATGTGCTCTCACCCCTGGCATTCCCAAGCCTGCTTACTGGTTTTCTGCAAAGCACAAACAGATGCACCAAAATTAAAATGAAGAGAAAGTTTAATTTCATAAACACAAATTTATACAGCATATCCTTGAAATAATTATCCTTCATTTAGAAATAGTTCTTCTTCACAAAAAGTTTATCTCAATAAAACTCACTCCCTTTCAGCTTCCCTGTTCACCGTAACTGCTTGGCCACAAACAGTAACACTCTAATTCACAGGAAACAAGAAATAAGATCTCTGTATTCCTATTATTTCTATTCAGCTGCTGTATTTCTGGAATTAATTAAAATATCCGCTCCGAATTTAATGGCAGCTTAAGTCTACTGACCTCTGAATTAAAGCAGAAAGAACTTTTGCCTCTCTTCTGCTCTCAACTCCCACAATCTCAGTCAAAATGGGAAATGCTTTTTGACAACATTGGCACAAAAGAAATAATTTAGCAGTTTCCTTTCCTGCATAAGCATATGTATTTAGAGGTAAACACTGAAAAGCTGAATAAAATGCTACAGGGAATATTTTTTCAAAATATCTACTGATTATTAGTATTACCCCAAGACTCTGTTACCAGAGGGTTCTTGTCATGCAAATAACAACCACTCTGCCAGGAAATACTTTAAAGTCTCTAAAACATTTGGTAAAAGGAAGGTAAAAATGTTAAGTTTAACTGTGCCAAAAATTCCCTGGACATCCAGCTACCAGTATGAAAAAAAAAAAAAAAAAAAAAAGAAAAAAAAGATTGTTTATACAGTTCTCTGTCTAGGGATCAGACAATTTCTTGCCTGTTGAATAAATTGCAGAATAATAACACAGAATAAACATCAGGTAACAGAACACAGAAGGAAGAGCAAAGCTGTGCACTGAGACATTTCTAAAATCTCCATAGACCAGCCATCATCCTAGATAAGAGAAGATGACTTTCCTAATACTCTTTACAAAGGCATTTATGGACATTACTAGTGCTCTTCTAGCGTGGTCTTGAGAGGTTAGAGGAAAGCACAGCTGACAATCAGTTTGGTTAGCTTTGTCATCATGGTGCAAAAACAAAAAGTCATCCTTATTTGAGGCAGCATAAGAAACAGATCCCCGACTTGGGAGGCACTTAAATAAATGCAGATGTTTAATTTGTTCCCTGAATAAGGATAAATACAAATGTCTGCTACTTCTGCTTTACAATAGTGGCACATCTCTGCTGAAAACAGATATATGTGTGTCACTATTTATGTCATATTTATGTGATTTATTCTGTACCTAAAGTCCTAATAAAATTGTTCATCTTGACAGCAATAATTTTCATGTGGAAAAAGAGACTCTTTCTCAAAGATTCTAGCAAGTATCATGGTAGCTGTAAATCGAAGGACTACTTTGTTTCTTCACCCCAAGCTGATTCCTGTTGCAATGTTCTCTCAAGTGCCTGAACTTCCTCTCCCCTCCCCTCTGGAAAGCAGCTTTCTCTAGAGGTCACGTCAAGCATCAACGATTTTTGCAGATGACACTTAACAGTCAGCTAATTCACAGCACTTCCACCAAAGTGCAGAATTACCTGCTGAGTTTCCCACAGCAGCTGGCTCCATGTTGCAGGCCACAGAAGGAGCAGAGAGGCAGGAGAGCCTGCTCTGGCCAAGGCTCAGGTGGCGGCTGAACCTTCAGAAAAACCTCTCCACTGTGCGATGACAGCTCCAAACCCACTGCACAACATGAAACTGCTCTTTTTCATGCATCCCATACAGAAATCAGGCAGTGCTTTAAAAATTCTTCCTGCCTCCCCACCGACAAAGTATGTTTCAGAAACAATACAATGAATTTTAAAAGTACAATATTTCCTCTTCTCAAATTCTAAACAAATAAAAAAAGCCTTTTGGTATGAAAAATAAAATTACAGTCAAGTGGTGCTTCATTACCACTGTAGCTTGAGCGACATTATCTGCATAACTCCCAATCAACACCAGTTTATAACAACACAGAGCTACTTAGGTTATCACCTAAGCGTAACACTGGAAGTTTGTCCTAGACATATCCAGTGTATTGCACCTTTTTGAATATGCCTTTCTTTTTAGACAGGACGCACCATGTTAACTTCCAAAAAAGACAACTGAGACTGTACAGCAGCTGTTTCATGACACTCCCAGAACACAGTAACTTCACAACTTGCTTCATCTTAATTTGGTTGGCTAGTTACTTGTTGGTAAACCCAAATACTAGGCTAAAACTCTACAGCACTTGAGAAAAATGGAATGATTAATGGCCATTATACCAGTTTATAGAGGTATCCTTATGAGGTGAGAGAAGACAAAATGAAGAAAATGCAAATATAATGATCTATAAAGCTAGAAATGTTTGTCTAAATAGCAATTTCACCTGGCACGTATAATTCAGGTAACACATTATTCTGAATGTTCCTTTGATACAGATTACCCAGGCATCAATACTGTTTCAGGCAAACACATTTTCAGTCATTTCATTTTCATTGTGCAATAAGAGACAAAAGGGATATTCAGCATATTACTCTAAGGTTAGACTCTAAACTCCAAGCCCACATAAGGAAAAGTACTCTGTCCCTCAAGAGGAGCAGCAGCTGAGCTCCTGAACTCTTTGTTTCCTGGGCAGAAAGAACAGCCAGTGAATTTGTGCAACTGCATGGCAACAGTCCTATATTTTTCATTTCCACAGACCCAAGAATAATTTGCGTGTTTGGCCACACATCATACAAAACCCATACACACTCTGATAGGAAGCAATCCCCTTAGATATCACTGCATAGAGTAATTTTAATACACTGAACTTACCTCTATATTTCAGTGGTTTTATCTGTAATATAGTACATTTTCATACCTAAACTGACTAACACGAACCCATGGTTCAGAACAAGTCCTAGTACACTTAGATCATAACCTTACCTATGCTCTATTTCAGCAGCAGTCAGGACATCCAATGCATTTGTGTTCACGCTGGTACAGATGCTTCCATACTTTCATTAAAGCATAATAAAAAACAAATACCAGTTTTCATTCTATAACATGTACACTTTCATTTTATAACACACATTCTCTTACTGCTAAACACACATACACACACACAAAAGGTGCACAGCGTATATTAAAACAACTTTAAGATATAAAATAAAGAAAATCTGATTAACTGCAACTCATACAATATCTGTAATTTTGCCTCATTAGCCACAGATACTAAAGCATAAATTTTCCTCTCTTGGACGTCTAAAGCTGGTGATACTACATATTGCTGGTGATTTCTGATGTGTTCAGATACCTCAGTAACACCAGACTGGATCAAAAAGCCTCAACTGAAATTGTTATCTTTTATTCCTTCTTGATTTTTTTGATAATTGTGTGAGTTTCCACTTTCCCATTAACACTGTTTTAAGGGAGATCTGTGTAAAAGTAATTATAAGAGAACTGTCTGCTAAAAACAAACAAATGAAACTATTCCCATTAAAATTTCCATACCAGATAGAACAATCCAGAAACCTTTCACAGATGGTCCTTAGAATTTCCATCTTTGAGTGTAATTTTACTTCCATTTCTGGTAAATGGCAAAATTCCCATTGATGTCAACAGATGCAGAAGGGATTCATAAACGCTTTTTCTCTTAGCTTTTTGGTGTTTTCATCATTTTTCTATCTAGAAATAGAAAATTCATCATGTTGCTTCATTTCCACTCATGTCTCAAAGACAAAAAAAAACTCCTTGAGAACTTTTCTTCTTGTTTAGAATAATCCTAATTATTATACATGTTCTGTACAGCCTCTTTATCTAAAACTTCTAGATGGACATCTAAAACTTTTTGAAAAACTAGATTTCCAGTAAAAGGAAAACGACCCAGCCAGTTGGAAAAAAACTTGAAATCATAGACCATATTGCCTAGAAAAGTTGGCTACACTCTGAGGAACCCTGGAAACAAACCCAGTTTTCATATTCTGGTCAAATGGAGTTTAATTAAGCGGAATTATACCAAACATTTCGCAACTATTGTGCATGCTGGTTTGCCTGTGTGAGAAAAGAGTAATATTCAGAAACAATGAATAGCACATGATCAGTCTTGATGAGGAGAAGCAAACCTCTTCAATATTTAATATGCACCTTACCTTGAAATATAACTAATGGACATTAAAATAATGTTTCAAAATGGAAACACATGGCCCTCACTCCAAACTTTTCTTCCTGTTTGTGTTTCATTTTTCTGTAGTAAACATTGTTCCATGAAGGAGGTAGTGTTTACATTGTTATTTTATTGCCTGGGAGTAAATGGAATAAGATTATGAGTACTTTGTTTTTAAAAGTTGCCATAATTATTTGACTGAGTCAAAAAAAAAAAACAAAACACAATCTAAATTTATTTTGTCTTTCTATGGCTACTTGACGAATGAATGAGGAAAGTAAAAAGTTTTGTCTAAATAGCATGGACATCTAAGATATATGCCTATTCCTGACATTAGTAGCAGTAAGAGTTTAACTTAATTTGCCCAAATATTCAGAGGAGGAACTTCCCATAAACCTTTGGCTTCTTACTCCTTAGCCATAACAGTTAACTTGCAACTTAGAATTTTTTTGCAAAACTGTTCATGATTTCTGTCCTATTTTCTACAGTTCTATTCTAGACCCAGGTACCTTTCTGTTGTCCATTAATGAGTTCTATCTCTTGAAAAAGTATATACTGTCATCCTCTGATACTCAGAGCTTCACGTGTTTGCTGCATAAAGACTTCTTTTTGACAGGCTGGAGAGGATGGATAACATTGGAGTTTGGCTATTCTTAAAGAATGCTTCTTTCACATATAGTTAGCATGTCTCAAAAATTCTATTTTGTTCTTGACCATTACTGTCACACTAGAGAATAAAAGGCAAATGGGGAAAAAAAGCCAAAAAAACCCCTAAAACTCAGATTTATTTAATTTACATATTTTGACTTGTGCTTTCAAGCTACCAGGCCAGATGCCACTCATGTTATGGAAAGAATATGATATTTTTTAATAAATTTTTAAAAATATATTTGAAAGAAATAGGCAAACTTTAATGTGTACATTAAAGGACTAAGAACATTTTAAGTGTTAATTACAGTAGTGCTACATTCTTTGTTGCTCTATTTTAATGACAGAAGTTATAGTACTTATTCCTACTCCTTCTAAGACATGGTATAATTTCTGACTTTTATACCCATTACTAACCCTGTTCATAGTTAGTTTAGAAGCTGCTCTAAAAAGGATTTTATTATTTATATGCTTCATCAATTAAAAATGTGTGATTTCATTGGAAAAGTATTGATTCAAACAGAACAGAATATATTCTTTTGTAGCTATGTATTTGCCTTAATGGTTTTGAAAGTGGAAGTCGGAGGAAGGTTTTTCAATTTGTATTTAGGTACTTAAATGAAAGAACTTCCTCTCATAAAGTTTACATCTTAAAGTTGCTGATTGCCAGTGCTCCCACTGCCTTCAAAGGCTTCTCAATGCAATTCAGAACCAGGTGTCTGGTTTAGGCATTTAAATATTGCCTTCAGCAGGTATCATTTAATAATCTAGAACTAGAATAGAGAAGCAAAATTACATGCAATTTTAAAGATTTAATTGCTAAAATGTTAAATTACCCGTGCATTGTCTAAATTCTCAAGTACATTTAGGGTCCTTGGTCACCTCAACTGAAGTATATAGATCCATATATTTAAGAATTGGCATACTTGGACTTATGCCAACACAGGTCCCGGCCTTCTGTTCCAAACTGAAATATCTTTTGCTCTTTTAAGGTTTGGAAAACCCATAAGCTTTCTGGTTTTCAAGTGTTATTCTTCGTCCCTGCTCTGACAGTCTCTGAGGTTTACCAAAAGTTCACAGAAAGCAACAAAAAAATCTTTCCATTTACCTCAAGTGAATGTGGACTAAGTCTTTGTAGTCTCTACTTCGTTTTAAATTTTTTTATATATCAGTTCTTGAAACAATGTCTTGTATTGGTATGTCACAGCACAAAGACATAGAAAACATTACAAAAAAATGATGACAAACTGATAAAAGTTTTATATAAACACACACCATACATGCCTGACACAAATATGGCAGGGAATCGATAATAGTTACACTGAGATTGTAGACTATTGTTCTACAACTACTCAATGGTAAGTATATAAAAGTTGTGGTATAAATCCACTATACTGCTATTTAATTTCTCATGTAGAGGTTATCTGAACATTCAAAAAGTCTGAGTAATTTTTGTGGAAGTCATCTCCTCCATCATTAATTGAAATGTAGATATTTTAATAGAAGCAATAAAGAGTATTAAATAACCAGGGCTGAGGAAAATGTTCGATTCCATAAAAAATAAATTTGCATTTGTATTGCTTACAAACAAATGTTGCTTGGCTTGTCAAAGTACAGTACTGAACCCACATGGACCAAAATCAACCATGATCTATGTGAAACGGGAAAGACAAAGACCAAGATTTATAAATCCTACTTAGCAACTAGTAAGAAAATGCAAGGCTCAATTTTACCTTCCATAAGCTGGTCTGACATAACAGCTGACTTTGGTTTGAGCAGGAGGTTGGACTAGACGCTTCCTGAAGTCCCTTCCAACTTGACTATCCCACGTCGCTATGTTCCTCTCTGTTACAGGGGCTCGCATTGTCTTAGATAACAATATACAACACCACTGTCCTCATCAGAGCCTGCTTAGGTATCTTAGTATGACTGCATAGGATGAGAGCAATTGAGATGTTACCAGAGGTGAAAGGCACTGTCCAATCTGTCTTGCTACATGTTTTGAGTCTAGTCTCTGAACCAGTCATATGGAGTTGAAAATCTTGAGAAGGCAGACAGTGTGATAGACTAGGAACAGCTATAACAGAAATAAAACTCCATTCAGTCATGAGGCAATATTTGTTTTGTTGCTACCCATCAAGAGAGGAGTAATTCAACCACATCCCAGCAGGATACTAAAAATTGTTTAAATGCCCTCCTATCTGGTTTAAAATTTTTAAAATAACACACTATATTTATCCAGATAACAGCAAACAAGTATTTTCTAGTACGGGAAGAGAACAATTCCCTAAAACATTACCATCTTAATGTGTAATCTGTGTATTTCTGCTCAGCCGGGTGTTCAGTGTATTCCACAGATCTGAGACTGAATATACTACAGTTTTATCTACAGTCCTGAAAACACAGCATTAGCAATCATGAATTGGATTTAGCATAACAGCCACAGAGCTCTAAACTTTCTCTAAAGCTCTCAGCTTTCCCTAAAGCTCTAAGCTTTCACTTGCTAGAGTGATATTTTACTACACATAGTGAATATAAACTTTTTCACTCTACATGAAAGAAACGTGCAACGAGTTTCACAAGGAGTGATTCTGATGAGAAATCTTGCCAGTTTGGAGCTATTATTTGTGCTTAGTTTCGCATAGTTATCTCCAATATCAAGATTATCCAGTAATTACTTCTACCAGAGTAATTTAAGAAACATGAACCGGTCAATTAGAGTCACCTAAAACATAGAGTACCCTTATACAGATGATAAAATGAACACCATTTTTAGTCCTAATCTTTGAAAAAAGACAACCATGTGCAAAGGATGACAAACTAGACCCATGCTATAATACTATATGTAACTTCACTGAAGCCATGGGGTGTAAATCAGGGCAGAAATAAGCCGCAGCACTAAATTCTAGCATTTGCTCTCATGTTACTAGTGGATAACGTAAGCCAGCCCTTTCAGTTTTAAGTTCTGAACGTGCACAAAATCATTGTCATATGATTTACTTTGTACTAAGTTGAGAGGGAAGGTCAGGAATTAGAAACTGTCTTGTGCAGACAGTTTGCATTTCTCCTCTTTAGCATGAGTAAAAGATATAAATTGATAATATTTTTTTAAGAAAAATGTTTCGGAAAAAATAGATTATATTGCTGAAATTAATCACTGGTATTGTGTCAATTCTCTAAATCAATATTCCAACATAAGTATACTTTAAACTCAAAAGTATGAAGTACAAAGTTTTAGAAGTACCAAGAATTTCACTAAAATAATACCAACGTAGTATTATAGACTAGTTCTTAGCTGCGATTCTTTACATTTGCCTGACAAAGTCTGCTTGTTGCCATTCACTGGAGTTAAGTATCTGAATGTAATTCAAATCAACATGTTAATGATCCCTTATGAAATTATTTCCTCTTTTAACAAGGACATGTTTCTCATTATTCAACAACTTGCAGAATTAATTATAAAATATTTTCCAAAACAAACACAAAAAAGTTTGCTGCAAAAAGAACTCCATAATTGGACACTAGTGTGAACAATGAAATCTTATCTTTCTAAATGCCTGCTGGCTTTTCACTCAGACACTCCTGTTCAAGATAAATGTTTAGGGAATTTGACCAATTACAGCGAGTCATACTTAAGTGCAAAGGACAACTTTTAAAATTCTATTTAATTTCTGCTTACACGACCCGATAATCACACACAGCGAACATGATCAGCACTTACAACAACCACAGCTATACCTTATTGACAGTAAGTATAGACAGTTTGACAGGACGAAAAACAGTTTAAGCTTAGTAACTGAACGCTTAAATGACTGGGCCATGCAAAATACAAGTGTATGGAGAGATTCAAGACAAAAGCTCAAGCAGATCTAATTCATTGTTACATAAATACTATAGAGGAAAACCATAAAAAACAAATTGAGCATATGAGACTGTATATGATACTGCTTTCCATGCTGCCAATTTACATGTGTTTTATTCTTTGACTTTTTCTGCAAAATGCAGAAAATGGTTACCCTAGCAACTGCCACATGTTACTCAGTTTATTTCGAAGATACAGAGCAGTCTATAACAGAATAATGCTGTGCCCTTTTATCAGGTTCTCTCAGCACCAAAGAGAACTGGGAACTAAGTGTCACAACAGGTACACAAATTTTCTCAAAGTTTTAAGCAGGCATATTTAAGAAATAGTATGTATCTTTTTGCAATCTCATTTTCTTTATTGCTTTATGTGTAAATTAAGAACAAAGATTAAGAGTTGTATGGAGAAAAATGTATACTCTGTCCAACCTGACAGTTGCATTCTGCATTCTCTTTTTATTACAGTTCTAGTAGACTTCTATACCAAACAATTAAAACTTTAAAAACTTCTTTAATCTTAGAGATGTCATCTTCCAAATCATAATCATACGGTAGATCTCCAATTCCCATCATCTGTCAAAGGTTAAGGTTTAGTTCATAGTAAGAATTAAAGCATTTCACAGTTTATCATTATTTATCTCCCGTCCCTCCCCAGATGAAATGAATTCTTTGTTATGTGCCCAGACCCTATACAATTTATGAGGAGATGTCTTGCAAAACAATCAGCGTGCTAAAAAAGGGAGCTAACTGAAGTGAACCATTAACGAAAACACCTTAAGGAAAACTGTCATTCTTTTTGCATTTTGAGGGCTGGAACAAGGCCTCTCTATCCACCTGTGGTCGGCAGCCCAGGTCCTAGAGACAGACCTTTTTCCAAGCAGTCAGCACAGGAATCAAGCCAGGACTCATAATACATAGTTTCTAGGTCAAGCTAGGAATCTTAAGCTTTTTTTTCCCATCTCCCAGTGCATTTTTTTCTGTTTTTTACATGAAAATGTATTTGGATAGAACAGAAGAAAAGATTTGGTTAAAACCTGACTTGTCATTCCAAATACATGATTGTGCCCATTCAGATAATAAAAATATTTCTAAATTTGTACTTGAAATAGAATAATCAAAATTAAAGTCTTTGGATTTAAATAGCATTTGTATGTTTGAATATTCTTCCCACTAGCTATGTTCACAAGCTCTAACCAGTAGATGCTGCTCTGCCTATTTTACTTGTCTCTGCTGATTTCTTCTATGTCATCATGTACCTTAGGAAAGTATACAGCAGCTGAGGAACAGCTCAACAGAAGAGAACAGAAGCCCAGATACTTTTTTTTTCTGCAATTATCAGAGATGGAGATTTTGTAAAACATGGGAAGAATAGCATTTATCTAAAACTGCACGTTATAGTGTTAGACTCACAAGAGAGACAGCAGCACCTGTAGAAGTCCCGAACAGGTCAGAAGTTTTGACAGGCCTAGTGGCACAGGAACCTCTTGGATTGGGAGGGTAAACAGAGGCTAATTCTGTGTTTAGGCTTTGGGAAGAATTTAAGCTGAAAGTGTCTCAGACATTAATGAAGGCTTCTGAGATGTCTGCGAATTGGACTGAGTAACACATTAATACATACCATATATACCTATGCACGCTGGGCAGTCCAAATGCTAAAATCACATGCTTCCTTTTGGAAGCACATATACTTCAAATACGTATTAGAGATATATAAAAATAAACACAATAAATTCACGTGCAATGTTATGCTAGGCCAGAACACACACACAAATAGTGGTTACATTTTTACAATTTAAAGTAATTTATCTTTAGAATTACATAAAATAAATTATTCTTTTCATGCGTAGTTTAATCAAACTACAGAAACAGAATAGCAGGGAACATATAAACAGACTTTTTTTTGCATTCCCTTGAGGCACAATATAGAGTAATCAATTGTAAATTAACTGGGGAAAATTTGTTTTGCATAACATAGAGGGGCAAAACATTAATTCAGAATCATTTGCTTAATGGTATTTCTAATATGTTATGCATATATTCAGCCTAGATTTTTATAGTGAGATGCAAAACAATTACCAAGGATGTAAATACCAATAAAGCATAATCTACATCTCTACTGAACAAGTAAAACTAAAGTCAAAATACTACATAATCTTTCATTTCTACCAAGGAATATTTAGAATAGTTATTTGAGTATATCAAATCCTTCATCAATTAATGAGAATTTATGATTTTATTACATTTAGGTGCACTCGGTACAGATACACAAAGCTACTCATGACAACACAGAGGTTGCATGTTGTACAATCTGTCTACATGTAAGCATTCAAGTCAGTGCTAGCTCTGCATATGTAACTTACTTTAGTTCTTATATAAACTTCATACCTGCTGTAAGTATACTTTTAATAGAAGCCTGTTGGTTTTTAAAGGTATAAATATATATGTCTAGAAGTTGTTATCTTTATTTTTAAACAAAATCCTCCTGGTGGTTTGTCTTATATTGGTATACATAGATAAACAGATAAAATAAATATATGAAATATACAAGATACAGAAACAGAGAGAGAAACAATATTTTTGAAAAGCAACTCTACGGTTAAAGTCCCCAAACACATGTCTTCAAGGGAAAGCACAAGCACATAAAGTAGTAAAAGAAAAATCTGTATAAAAATAACAAGCATTTTGCATTTTACTGGCCTTAAGAAAACTGATTTTAATTGGTGGCTTACTGAATGTGAAATAGAATAAATGCCATTCTTGCTCTGAATAAATGTCAAGGCCATAGATGTGTTGTTTCAAAGTGAGTGAGCAATAATTTGGTGTGTATAATGAACCTTCCAGATGATTTATCTGTGCAATACTTTTCCATTCTTATCAATGAAACTTCATGATCTGGTGTCTTACACTATAGCTTCTTTATTCTGATACATTTTGGTCTAATAAAATTTTATTTTTAACAACAGAAGCAAAGTGACGCAAACCTAATGTGACTGTGACAAGATCGCTGTCAGTAGGGAGAGAGGAAGGAGCAGTCAGAAATCTTATTGCTTATATACAAAAGAGCAGCTTGGAATGATTTTTGCTTTTCATACCATAAATGACATTTGAGAACTCCATATTCAAGTTCCTGTCCTCAAATCCACCATTTCCACAGCCAGAGGCATTCTAGGTCAATGTGGTTATTTTAGAAAGATAAGTTTTTAGTGACTCTGTACAAGTCTAAGCTCCAGAGGCACTGTAGGTCTATGTGGTTATCTTGGAAAATGAAGCCCATCACCACACTGTTCTATAATCTATGCCTAACCAGATAAAATGGAGCCCTCAGGAATTAATAGACTCTTCTAGGTGGCATAAAAAGCATCTCTCAGCAGAAAAAAAACCACAGTGCACGGGACCATTCTCTTCAAGTTCCTTCCATTTAAGAATTCAGAAAATACTTTACAAGCATTTCTAGAAGTATTTCTAGTATTTTTAGAACTTATGTCTATAACATAGATAGACGAACCTGGGTAAAACATGTAAAAGCATTTGCAAAAGTCACTGAGACATTCTGAGTTTCAGAATAATATTTGCATCCTTTTTTGCTTTTCAATTTTATATGAACGAAACTGTGTTTACACAAAAAGATGTGCAAAATGAATTTTGGGCCTATTATTTGAAATTGTTCAGCTGCAAAGCAAATTCTGGTTTGAATTCAACAAAGCTCATAAGTAAGTTTGTGAAAAGTGAGTCATTGACTTAGAAAGCAGCTCCAACAGAAAGTATTACACAAACAGTAAACTTAGAATATCAAACAACAAATATGAATTACTGTATTTATTAAAATTGCTTAAATGCAAAAAAAAAAAAAAAGAACAACAAATTAAAAAGTAGTTAAATGTAGTTAAATTCTGCAATCTGGAACCAAAAGTGAAATCTAATACATATGAGAGCACACGGCAGAAATCAGGAAACACTGATAACCTGAAGAGACATAGAGCATAGGCTAGAATTTGAGATCTTTCAGATTATGTGGAATAAAAGCTGAGCTCTTGTAGCAGGCTGATGGCATGGTAATTGGTGGTTTCACTTGTCTCTTTTGGGCATAAAAAGGACAAGGAAGTCTAACTTTTACCACGCTGGTTCCCAAACAGTCATGAGGCAGATAACTGCAGCCTGAGCAAAAAAAATCCTCAAAGGACAAAGCAATGAAATTTCTTCTTTTTTTTTTTTTCCAAGAAGTTCTGGATTTCACTGAGTAGAGCAGAAGTAGAATTAATTTAACATCAAATCAGTTTTACTCCCAACTCAGTTAACTTCCAAAGATGGTGAGGAAGAGAATAACAAAATAGGAAAACAAAAAACAAAACAAAAGAAAAATAAAATCTCCTTTCTCTTTCCCCTCATCTTACTCTATCCTGTCTGCCTCCAGCAGACAAAAACTGTTGTAACTGTTTGTATCTATAAATTTTAATAACATTTTAATTTATTATAATGTTATCACTTTAAATTGTGCTCAGAATTCTAGCCAACAAGGAGGAAGTTAACAAATTCCTTATAATTCCACAGCTATTTTAAAAAGCTAAGCTGCAATTGAGATGACCAAATTAAAAAAATAAAAAGAAAAATCATTGTCATGGTGAAAAGTTCGATAACTTCTCTTACCAAATACTTTTCTTTTAAACTCTGAAGCTGACTGGCAGGAAGATCATGAATGCTACATATCAGCATTCCCCAAGTGAGAATGTGCAAGGCTGGGACATATGAACAGAACTACCTTAAGTTGATTTCCCATCAATAAGTATTCTGAATATTTTCCAGTCACAAAATTAAATGAGACCAGAATTAACCTCATCTGGATTTTAACATATGTCCAAACTACAGAATACTCTATCTGTATCCTCCTTTCCTATGGCCAATCTATGCAACTTTATTTTTAACTCTACTGACATCTGTCTTGTGAAGAAATAGATGTAGTAGAGCAGCAAGTTTTAGTGCCTCCGTTAATACTGTCACATCAGATGGAAGTCACAGAAATCTGATCATAATCATTTTGAACATAAAACAGGATACGTAATAAAGATTGCATTACAACAGCTGTTGCTTTAAAAGTACGTTGCCTGATAGAGCCGAATAACTACCGGCATTTCCCTGGTATCTATTTGTAAAATCCATCCAACCCTGCAACACTCTTTCTACAGCCTGCAGAATGGAAGCCTAATACTTCTAAACATTAAAATATCTAACTAGTATACATAGCCTCTGGAATTAAGGATTTTTTCCAGTGAAACAACTTCTGCTTCATGCTTCTTAGCTATTGTCATTTTTAAAACAGAAAGCAATTAAAACCATGGTGCAAAAATGTTTGAGAGCAAATTTTGTAACAAAAATATGATTTACTCAGTAGTAGTAAGACAGGAATGAGCCTGCTCCAAAACAATCTGCCTAACCTAATTACCAAACTAATGAAGGCTAATCATTTCAAACCTTAATAACAACTTGAAAAATATGCTATTTCACAACTAAGCAAATGAAGCAGAAAGATTTTTTTTCACTAGAATGTGCAGATTTATCTTGTCATCAAATTTTGAGGATCACATTTGTATATAACCTATTATTTTACCTATACAGTAAAGCAAAATAAATCAAACCAAATCTTTCCATTCATCAAAAACAGTTAGTGGGTTGTGAGGTTCTTTTATGTTCTGTGACAAGTTCAGAGGAGAGAAATGGTGCCTCTCTCTCCTTAACAGCTCTAGAAATTGAATCCATATATAGGGAAGCAGTATCTAGGGGCATGAATAGGAGACTTCCTGCTTTAACAGAATGGAATTCTTACTTCTCTGACACAGTCACAAAGGGGAGATCCTATAGCAATTCTTGAAAGAATTTAAACCCTGAAAATAGCTTGGCAGAGCAAAAAGAGGAACAAACAAAACTCATCAAGACTCCTTCACCTTAACATTCCCGAGATTATTAGCTTCGCTGGTACACAGTATTAAAATGAGATTATTCAGTCTAAGAAGAAACAACTATGAGTGTTTATCACCTGAGCATAGTTAACAGTTAACATTTTGATCTGCAAACATTAAATGAGCATTGCCTATACCTGAAACATCCTTGATACCCTTTTATTTATTAGGACATCATCCTGGACAGCCATGATAAGGGATGCACAATCCTGCTGGAGACACATTCAGAAGATCTGTTAATTCTCAACAAAACAACAATCCATTTCAAAGCAGGAATCCCCTTGACAAAAAAGAGTTTGGTAATAGACCAAGCTACTAATAACACACACTGCTCAGTCTGTTGTGAAACCTTTTTGGACTGGTGCAGATCACTACATGACAATTTTCAAAGGAATACCAAGCTTCGTTTTATCTTCATCAATATGTAACTGCACTCTTCCATTTTTATTTCTTTCAAGCTAATGCTAGGTTTTTGTAACTAAATATCTCTGTTTCCACCTGCAGTAGATTCTCCATCTTTCATTAAAACGCTCGATTAGTGAATATCGGTTTTCTGTGTCCATATGGCTCTATAAACCACCAGGACATTAAAAGGGATTTAGACATCCTTACTGTAAAGGGAACTCATCTCAATATTTTTTTTTGTATTTTGTTCCAAGATAGACTTTTATTAACTAAGGTGGAACACAAAAATAATTTAAATGTTTTAAAAGTTGACCCCTGAAGAATAATTATTTGTAGAAAAAGAGCAACTAAAGTTTATTTCTAACTTATCAATTACCATTCAATTCTAACATTTAGCAGCAACATGGGAAATAAAACTAAAATGTAATTTTCAAGTCAAACTTTTTTATAGCCTTTAGGGTATTCTCCCTACTGCTTGTAATGCAAGCCTTGATCAATCCTAAAAGCCTGCTCCTGAAGCACTGCCAAACAAAGCTATTTCCCCTCATAACTGCTATAAGTTTCTACTCATTACTTCTATAACTTTCAAATGTTACTTCATCTTCCCTTGATGTGTCTCACATTATCTCTCATGAATGATGGCAGACAGAAAAGAGCATTCTGTCACCTTCAGGGAAATGTTTTCAGGATTTTTCAAGTTCTCAGCCATTCAGATGTGTTGCTTTGCCTGTTCATGAGCCAGCAGTGTGCCCTGGCTGCCAAGAAGGCCAATGGCATCCTGGGGTGCATCAAGAAGAGTGTGGCCAGCAGGACGAGGGAGGTTCTCCTTCCCCTCTACACTGCCCTGGTGAGACCTCATCTGGAGTACTCTGTTCAGTTCTGGGCTCCCCAGTTCAAGAAAGATGAAGAGCTACTGGAGAGAGTCCAGCGGAGGGCTACGAGGATGGTGAGGGGACTGGAGCATCTCTCCTACGAGGAGAGGCTGAGGGAGCTGGGCTTGTTCAGCCTGAAGAAGAGAAGGCTGAGATGGGACCTTATAAATGCTTACAAATCTCTGAAGGGTGGGTGTCAGGAGTATGGGGCCAAGCTCTTTTCAGTAGCACCCAGTGACAGGACAAGGGGCAATGGGCACAAACTGAGGCACAGGATGTTCCGTCTGAACATGAGGAAGAACTTCGTCCCTCTGAGGGTGACGGAGCACTGGAACACGCTGCCCAGGGAGGTTGTGGAGTCTCCTTCTCTGGAGATATTCAAGACCCGCCTGGACAAGGCCCTGTGCAGCCTGCTGTAGGTGACCCTGCTTCGGCAGGAGGGTTGGACTAGATGACCCACAGAGGTCCCTTCCAACCCCTACCATTCTATGATTCTGTGATTCATTTAATTCCAGAATAATCTCAACCTTTAACCAACTGATAGTTACCAGATGGCACTGGAGATTCAGAATTGGAATTTCAGGAACACCTCATGATTGTTCTCCACAACAAGTAGTGGACACTGAAACTGACCAGTCACGGTTTGAAAACATAGGAGTTAGAACACTCACACTGTTCTGCGCTCCTTGTTCCAAATGCTAAATGTTAAATCTGGATTTAACTTCAAAATTTGCATTTTCCACATACAATAGGATACCATGATAAGGACAGTTTAAAGCATAACAACTGGTATGGATTTTGAACTTCAAATGCTTTCCATGCTATGTTGTCATTGTATTAAGAATGTTAAAGCAATTTAAGGTGATGTTTTCACGCTCATTAACAGAGGACAAAGAGTCATTTTCAAGGACACAGACAGGTGGTTTATAACTTCCATCATTATAATATTGAACAAGGTGATAACTATTGCCTGAGGGAAGGATAATTATACTACAAGAGATCTTAAACTATATATTCAGTTCATGTTCATAAGAACTGGCAGAAAAAGCCACATACCAAAGCTAAATTATCCTTGTTTACCTATTTAAATTGTAGTTAACCAAATTAATCTCCAATGCACGTATATTGGTATTGGTTTGTGTATTGCATCAGCTAACTCTATAAAGTGATTTGGCTGTTGGTCTTCAAAAGTATCTGCACTAGCTATTACACATCACTGCAAGAACGTAGTCCTACTTACATTTTTAGAGAATCACCTTATTGCCTGAATCTCTTTTTTGAGATGGTGCATCAAATGCTCTTGAGACATCGCCTGACAGGCTTTAACGTACTAGCTGAGGAAGGACCAGTTAAGAGGTAAATCAACCCTTCCAAATGTCAGAAAGTTGATACATGACCTTTGCTTTAAACTCTTCCATGGTATACGTGTACTTTTCTTCTCTGAACTACATCAATGTGTATAGCTTTAAATATTGCAAATTGCATGGATTACTTTAAAGAAACTCAGGCAACTTTGGTATCCCAATCGCTTTTGTTTCTTCTGGAGAACAGTCGAAAATTCTAAGAGCTCAAGAGCAATTTATGAACAGGTTATTGAAATATCCGTATCCCTCAAAAAAAAAAAAAAAAGACATCATCCTACGTTTTTGTTTATACTTGTCTCTATTACTTTATGGGATGTACTCTAAAACATCTGGTATGTATCCAGAAATCTCCTTATGTTCTTCAAATGCTTCACAAGCATTTACATAGGATGCAAAGTGTTCTTCCGTTATGTTTCCCTGTTATGATTTTCCATATATATACCTAGTTATTTTCCACGCATGCTAGTACATAGTTTCCATTACTTCTAGTTAGTTTCCATACATACTCCCAGTTAACAGGAGAGAGCAGTTCATTAATTCAATGAAGACCAGCAGCAGTATGATAGCACAATTTCTGAGAATATTTTTAAGAACCAGAATAATATTTTTGCAATTAAATCTTCATAAGGCCCTTCTCAGTTGAGATATTTTCTTAGAATTATCATGTACATATATGCAAAGAAACAGCTTCAGGTTTTTCAATGTATATAACTACTCCTTGTCTGCCTATAAATGATATAACACTGTACCTATTAATTGTACAAATAACTAACAACTATTTCTCCTCTGTTGTCAACAAATCTAAAATTGTTTACAGAAGCAACATTCTTTTTCCTAGTTTCCTTTCAGAAAAAAATATCCTTTTCCTCATACTAACTGATTCCACCCTAATTCCAATTTATTTTCCTGAACCTTAGAGCCCAGAACCACGTGCAGCACCTCATGAGAGTTCTTACCTGTAGCTGATAAATGAAACCAAAGTTTTTTGCCATTCTAGTGCCAGTGGTCCTCCTCTGAGTAAGCAAGCATACCACGTCTTTCTCCCTACTTCTGATATGCCCTCTGATGTCTTCCAACTTTGAAGCAGAAATTACTACTAGACCCTGAAAACATAATTCATCATTTCACACTATTGAAATGTCACGCCACTGAAATATCTACCTTTCTGTACTTATTCAAGTTGGTTTACTGCTGGAAAACAGAACAATGCCATTGTCTGAAAACAGAAAAGTTGAAGTCAGACTTAAAAATAAATGTCTTATAATACAGGTTGCTTTGACTTAACGTTATTACAAAATTGTGCCTAATACATCTGTGGAAGGACAAACAGGAAGGGCAATTTTAAATGCTTCATCCATCGCAGTACTACACCAGTAATGAACAAAACTGTTCATTCTATCATTCCATAATCACCACTAAGAGGATCTTCCCATTATCTTAATTCAAACTTATCTTTTGTTCAGTTTGAAGAGCCATTTTCCCATAGCAAGATGCATTTCATTGCACAAATACATCTGTGCATCTCTACCATTTTTATAATAATTTGTGAGGTAGTGTTCCTATGTGTCTTTATACATGCACCTATAACAGATATGTCTATCCATGGTCTTTAAATCATAAGTAGGAATCACAATAAACTGCCAGAGAAGCCATGGTTTTCAAGGGAAATCAAGTGCAAGCTTTGAGTACAGTGATCACAATCTGTTGATTGACTTGAATAGTTGAACAGTAAATACTGATCAAAATTCCCTGGGAGATCAGAATGTTAGTTTTCACACTGCTGTCACATTTGGCATCCAAACTACAGACAGGTAATGTAAAAGGATGACAGATACTGGAGAGCTAAGAAAGAAATATAAAATCAAGATGTGGCTATATCATGTAAGTTTTATAATCAAAATAACCCTGTTTAGTGACATGCTAATGAGCCAAATCATCTAACACTAAGGTATTCAGTGAAATTTTCACTTCAGGCAAAATACAAAAATTGCTTTTAAAATAGTAGGAAACACCAGAAGGATTGTACATGGGGAAAAAACGGAGTGGGGAAGGTGGCTATGAATCTATACATGCTAGACAGGTACAATGGTTTAAATAAATAGAAACACCTGAAATAGGATTCAGTTACTGTTCCAAGAACTATAGGATTATTTAGCTGTAGTGCCACATACAGTAGAAGGGATAACTATAAGTGTTGCTATTTATTTATCTTGTGTTTATTATCTTTCTTCTGGTCTTCTTTTAAAACGCAAATCATAAAGAGAAAATAAGACCAGCATTTTCATGTATTCACTTCTGTGGAAATAAGAAATGAACCATGATAATTCCATACTGTGGATTAGAGCGGGAGAATGGGTCATAACAGCACAAAAAGCAATAATTTCAGGTCTAAAAATAACATTAGTTTTGCAAATCATATAAAAAAACTTCACATGTAATGTTATTAATGAGATGCTCAGCTGAGAGAAAACTGTAATTAAAACTAAATACAAACCAAAATACTTTCTGCAACCTGAAATGACAGTATCTCTATGAGCTGGTAATTTATGAGTATGCATAAATCACTTCAACTGATATAAAACACAGCAGAAAACAGAACTTTTATTTCCTAATCTTTATAACAATATTCTGTTTTATGTATTGTCTGTTTTTGCATCCTGAAGTTTTTTCATCAATCCATTTCTCTACACTGCCTCAAGCAAGGTTAAAAAAAAATATCCCTTTCTGTTGTTGAAGAATACGTTGTGAACCTGGCTCCCCAGGTGACTCAGAATGAAAGTAATCACCTAACATATTCACAATTATAAAGTTAAAACCATTCGGACTTATTTTGTAGGGAAATCCACGACATCAAAAATATTATCTCACACACTACTGGCACCTCAAAAATAAATTATCTGTTTTTTAGTAATGAATTTCTGCTTACTACAATGTCAAACAATAAATTTTTTCCCTTCATGGATCTCAAACCACATTCCATGTAATAGAAGTATATATCAAGTACTGGCTGAGATTGTAGCACGATGTTCCTGATATATAGTTGCATTTATGAAGCCCTTTTATATCTTTAGATCATTACAGACGATAACCAATACAAAACACACTGGAAATGACACGTTTTTTAAAACTATTATAAAGGCTTTTACCTTGATGTGACCATTTCCCAAAACAATCATAAATATACCAAAAACTAAAAGGTGAATTCACTAAACATTAGGAGTCTGTCATTAAAGACTGATAATTTAAATTTAGGTCTTTCAAGCCTAAATCTTTGTTATTGAAAAATTATAGAATAGAAATTGTAACTCCTAAAATTATAATGTTTATTATTATGCTAATTTTATTGCAATGACAGTTTTCCCATGATAAATTAAAAAAAGATTAAATAAATTCCCAAGGAAAAAATTATGTGCTAAGTACAGCCACTATCTTTCTCTGTCTTTATTACAACCAACTGAACACAGCTATTTCTATGTTTTAGACATGTTTAATATTCACATTTTAAGAGCCACAAAGAAAAAAGAAATCACAAAATGCAAATTTTGCCAATAGCTTTGCTGGATTTTGGCTAGGCATTTTTACTAGTCAAATGTACTACAGACCCTCAGAGTTGGTATGGTAACTTTCTAGAAAATCAAGCCAAAACTAGTTTCACTCATCTTTAGTTCTGACCATCTGCTTGAAGCATCTGGTAACTGGGTACATTCACCCACATCCAGAACGTGACTGCTCTCTTGCCAACTACGTGCCTAGGTAACTGCCAATATGTGCTTCTCCACCACTAACATGAAAACTGTCAAAAAGTTGAACATGTACGAATAAATCTAAATGAAACTAACACATTACTTTCCCAAGTTACTGCAATAATTTTTTTGACATAATTGCTTGACAGTGGCAATGATAAATAAGTCACTTAAACAGTGAAACCTTTCCAAGGCTAAGAACTATAACAAGGATACTAAAGATCTAAGTACTTTGAAAAGTTATTTCTAAGATTTAATCCATGCTGTTTTCTCTAACATCTAGAAAATACATATGTGCAGTTATTATTTAAGAAAAAATCAAAACAAGTAATAATAACAGAGTTAAATTTTTAGATAAAAACATCATAATCATACATTCAATATCTGATTTACAAAGAAGAAATAAAATAAGAAATCAGTTCATCTTCTTTTCAAAGTTTCTTTTACAATTAATCCAAGTATACAAAATTATTAGATGCAGTCTAACTGCCACACATAAAAAAATATTGCAAGAGGATTTGGAATTCCATATTAGAAATTAGAACATAAGTGACAGATTAGAACACAAATGGTAAAGAAATGTGCAGCTTCCATTGAAATTCATCCTCTTGTAATGCAAATATAATTTTCTAACATCTCTGTTCACTCAAAAAGAATACCTAACAATTATTTTGCGCACTTCATAATAGGAGAAGAAGTAAAAAAAAAAACAAAACAGGTAACTGTAATTACTGAAATGATTAATTCCTTTACCATGTATCATCAAACAAACTTTTTGTCTTCTTTTGCTATGCATTTGTGAAAAGGTCAGATATATTCAATGGCTAGAGAGTGTACGATTGAAAGTTAAAAGCCCACAAGAGAGAAATCTACAAACAGAAAATCTAAAATCAAACCCTGGAAAAGTAATCCAGGATAGTGATAGTAAACTACTAGACTATAGTTAGCAGAAAAGAATAAATCTGAGGATATTCAGATTGTCATAGTGACTTCTCTTTTTTCTTGCCTGTCTGAATCATCAGTTGTCCCTCTTCTTGTATTTAAACATTAAGCTCCATAAAGCAAAGCTCACAGTCTGGTTTTGCAGCAAGTCAGCACACAAGATTGTGTGGTCCTTGTCCACCACTATGGCTCCAATGCACAATGCTGCTGCTGCCACCGAATTAAGAATAGTAACAAAATTCTATACTATTTCTATTAAGCACTGTGATCATGACTGACAAGCACCTTACTTCACATGCAGGTAGTCCTATAGTTATCTGCCATTCCATGGTGAGTCATAGCAATCCAGTTTAAAATAGGTTAGGAAAGTAAGTGCTATATCTTTTCCACCCTCCCATTTTTGAAAGAAGGATTTACCAAATGTTCATTGAAGTCCATTGAAAAGTTATTCTAAAATAGCATATGTCATAAATTATCCCATACCATATGTAAATATACCTTTGGCTTCCATTTTACTTTTTTGTTTTCATCACATCTATTTTAAATACTGTATTTTCAAAGCTTTATGATTTATTCTATGGCAATGTTTTCCAAAATACTGTAATGTTATTTTTGATTGATACAAGACATATAACTACAGTAAGTTCTTAATTAATTGTACATGGTGATAATCCCTCTGATATCTGTTAAATTGCATTAAGATAGAGTAAACGAGCACAAGTATAGTAGACCAGACTCCATTATTGAAAGAGTAAATCTCTTGTAAATCTAGCTGATCATAATGTTTTTCTGAATCTATCTTTCTCTGTAGGTTAAAGTAACCTCTAAGTACATGATGTCCATGGATATAAAGAACTTCTAATGATGCATAAAATCTTGTCATTCTTCTCTTGTAATGGTCTAAGGTGTGAGAATTTGTCCTCTATTACAGCCATATTAAACATTTTAAGCTTGTGGCTTTCCCTCAGGCAAATTTACTCCAAGTAAGAAAAAAAATGAAAAGGAGATGTAACAAGTTCACAGAATAGACACTTATGCTGAAACGATTATTCAGACACTGCAAACTGCTTCTAGGGTTAAGCACAAGTAGCTTCGCCATTTCCTTTACATCTTGCACTTAATGATATTCAGGGCCAGCCTGAAGTTCTAAAAATCAATCATTAAAAAAAAGTAAAAAAGATTTCCAAAATTAGTCAATAACCTAACAGGAAGCCCTAGTCAATTTTTTCAAACTTTTCTAGATATTTCAGATACTCACTTTTGAAGTTTTCAATCTAAGACTCTAAAAATCCAACTGTCATCTGATACTGTCAGCTGCCCAAGTTGAATACCTCAGAACTGAGATTGTCAGAAATCCACTAAATTTCAAGAAGCCTCGCTCATGTTTTAATGTGAGACTACACGGTAGCTGTATGTAAGAATATAAAACATTAAGAGCATATTAGAGTGAACTGTTAATTTGTATTTGTAAAGAGAAACAGGATTCCGCAAGAAACCGTTCAAGGGAATGAAAGCAAGACTACATATGCTAGCAGAAATTTTTTCTATTTTTACAAAGTCTATATAAATTCCAGCAACTGTATTGAATCAGCTAGTAGAGTTTACTTCTAGAAATATTTTATGCCAAGACTGATTCTGTTATGAAAATCTATTATCTTTTTTCACTTTAACCTAAACTTTTACTCCTGCTTTGTTCACAAACTTTCTGTACATATTTCAACAAAAACATTCCACTTACATTTTTATGGAGGAAAAAAACCCAGAATTTTGTGCTAATTCTTGAAATATGTCAAATAAGTAAGTTGTTGCATCTTTTTATGAATTGTGCTGTAATAAGTTCCCCAAGGAAACAAATGGTTTTTTTTATTTTGATCATAGAACAAACACAGGAAAATTGCCTTATAAAATTATCAGAAAAGTACTACATGTTCAAACTTAGTCTGTATATTTCCATAACTAACACTTAAAAAAAAAACAACAAAAAAAAAACCCTAAGTGTTGTAACTAGAATGAAGTGAGGTATGAAATGTCTCATGCTCAATTTTTGGTTAGTGACATTTTCAGATTTCTGTCCATAGAACTGCTCAAAGTGGTTATAACAACAAGAATTGAGAAGTGGCTCTTTCAGTTGACGTGTTTGAAAGGTAGCTTTGTATGAACAGCTGTGTTTTCAAAATGCTTGCCACCTCTAAATTGGTCCTTGTGAAGTGAACTGTTTGCCTTATTGTCAGCAGGGCACATTGCAGTATAGCTGTTGCATTTTTAGTTTTTATCACTGTCTCTCTAACTGCTGAAGTGGAAAAGAAAGATTGCCAAAACCTGACATGTATCTTTTCCATTCTGCCCACTCTGACTTGGTTCTTAGCTGTCTGTTGCTCCAATGATGAGAAACGTTGCTCAGTTTATTCCTTCGCTGAATGTCTTTTCCAGCTCAAATAATGGTGATACCCTCTTGCAAACCAAGGCTCCAGCTGTCAATCGCAGTAAATGAAACAAACCTAATTAAGATATACCAGTCATTGTCGACACAAGGGATAATTAGGCTGCAAAAAGTCACACACATCAGGGTGCATTTTTCTAAAAGCAAGAGACACACCATATTTAGTAAGACAGTAAGTATGGATTGCAACAGGGATGGACTTCCAGAAGAAACTAAATAACCTGTCTACAAAGATTTAAACAGTTTTAGGACAGAATTTCTAGTACAGGAAAACAATAATGAAAACACTGAATATCATTACTAATAAGCACTACTAACTTTTTAGATGCAGACTCTATGCAGACATTTCAATTGCAGACATTAGGAAGCAAACCATACCGTTTTATCTGGATGAGGAAATACAACTACAATCAGAGTGCACACAAAGATTTATAAATGCAGCTGGGTGAAAAATTACATCAAAGACTCCAAAACTATGGTGCACAGCTCCTGCTGCTGCTTGTGTGAAAACACTTATCCCACAGCTCAGCTTACTGCTGAACCTCATCTCTACAAGCTTTTCTATTGTGCATCATAGTAGGTACAAGTTCTAAGATTCACTTGCATCACGTCAAAAAACTTCAGAGGTCACTAAAACCCAGTAACAAAAAAGCTACAATAAAAATATTATTTTTGCTTAATGGATAAAGCTGACATAACTGCATTATTTGAAAGAACCTTTTTTTTTAAAAAAAAGAAAATACGTACTTTTGCACAGAAACCTCAGTGTATGTAAGTCCCAGATACTTTAAATACTACTCAAAGGAACAGGCCAAATAACCTTCAGGATCTCTTTGTCCTTCTTATTAGTACCTTTAAAACTGAACATTTGAAATGCAAAACTTTCACATAAAACTCCAGATGGTACAAAGCACTTATCTCTAAAGCACTGGAACCCACTAATAAAAATTCTGAAAATCACTAATAGTAAGAGTATTTAAATTTAATTTTTATTTAGTGCCCTCAGTACATATTTACTATTATCAGTACACTAATGAAGAAAGGGAATCAATGCATTCCCAAAGTTCAAAGCATCACAAAGTTAAATGCTTATTTTCCAGTACAAGCATTTATCTCTGTGACTCTCCATTCTTCAAGGAAATTGAACTTCAATTACAGTTTATAGTGTTCAGTGCAAGATATAAATTTACATAAGGCTTATTTTGTTACAGTAAACGGCAGCTCACTACTGAGTTCAAAATTGTTTATACACATCTTGAGGTTACAAATTAATCACATACACACAGACACACAGATATAATCAATACAACCAGTTGGCATAAGCAAAGTCATACTGCATAACTTCATTCTGGGTTTTGATTTCTTCAAGTGAGACCAGAAAACCTAACATCAGCAATCCATGTTTTCTTACCTTCTTTGTCAACATTGTATATCAGTCACACAATACTACTATTACAAACAAAAAAGACCAACAAAAATGTTTTGCCACTCAAATGATTCTGCACATTTTTTGCTGTGCATTTCACTACTTCACTTTTTTGTGTACTACGTCATACGATGTGTACTGCAGTCATATGATTTAGTTTTAGGCTGTCCTGTGAGGAGCAGGGAGTTGAACTTGATGATCTTCATGCGTCCCTTCCAATTTGAGATATTCTGTTCTATGATTCTACGATCTCCATAGCCACTGTGGATGTCTATATTCTTTTATTCCACACCTTGAATGACAGTTAATACCAAATATTTTACATGTAAAACTATACATGGATATGCCACTATTTAAACCAAAAATCTTTCTGATGTGAAATAACTTATTTTGGAACAATGATTCTGCAGGCTGGGAGAGAGCGTGAAAATTATTCTACAATCTGTTATTCAAGGCACTCAACCCCAGTGAATATTTTACACAAGGCAGAAGCACTTTAACTAGAGAAATAAGATTTATGCTAGAACACCATATGAGCTTGAGCCGGTGGCTTATTAGCTGGAGCATTCACCAGAAAGAGAAAAGACATCAGATTAAATCATAAAGGAAAAGAATTTCAGCCTGGATCTCTCACCTCTCATTTTTTGCTGCCTTTTGCGGAAAGCCCGTATGACATGAAAATGTCCACTGGTGTCCTTGTTTTTGGCTTGAGAATCCCACAGAAACTGAATTATAAACTCAGGAGCAGTGCAAACTCAAATCCAGGCAGATGTGGGCTCTATGCATGTGAAAATATAGTAGTTTATGTGTTTTAACTGGTACAACCTCTCAGGTACTCGGGACACACATGGAAAGTCCATCTTGTTCCACATCCGATCTTTCACAGTGGCCAACAGCAAATATGCAGGGAGGAGCAGAAAATCAGGCCAGCTATGTAGTTATGCTTCCCCAGAATACTTTCCCAGTACCTCTATTGAGCAGAAGTCCCTGAGCATCTTAGAACCAAACGCTGAGAATAGAAACCTGCAGTAGCAGTCTGTTGAATCTCAATTAATTTACTATTCAGGTAAGATTTCCAATGACCTTTCAATTACTAGAAGCTTACGTTTTGCAGTTGCCACACTTAGAGATACATTTTTAATATACAATCCAAATAAAATCCCAGAAGTCAATGGGTCATGTGCTTTAGAAAGTGCATCAAGAACACGACTCAAAATTTCCTGCCATGGCCACCCTCTTTTCTCCCTGCATAGTAAATTACAATGGTGCACTTGGCATCGAATGATTTCTACTGAGTTGTTTAGTAAATAGGACAGATACAGGTGTATCAACTTGCCTGCTGGTGGCAAAATAAAGAGTAAGTTATAGGCATTAACTATCCAATGCAAACCTTCATTTTTCTGCAAGCCTCAAGTTCATCTCATTTCCCAGAACAAAGGAACAGATTACATTTTTACTATTTCAATCAATATGTCATTTCAGTATAAACTGGGCCATTTGCATAAAAACATATTATTAATCCTCAAAACAGCAGAATGTTTTCTGTATGTTTATCTCACACATTGTCTGTTCACTTTATTAATACACTCACATATTAAAATAAAATATGAAATGTCCGTAACACAAACAGCAGCCTCAAAGATTTGCCAGATGTACTTCAAATTGGCCCAATGCTCATGTCACTCAACATGGCCTAGCACCTTTCCTCTGAGCTGATATGGAATGCTTATGTGGTCAATATACCCAGTCCTCCTGTGCCTGGGAAGGAAAACTAAAATCCAAATCGTTGACACTTGACTTTTGCAATTCTGTCTGTCTATACCAGCAACACTTCAAAAGTTATTTATCAATGTCAATGAAGCATTGATCTCTTACAGTTTGCAAACAATGTCACTGCGAATTTTAACACTAAAGGCAGGGGAGAAAGGCCATAAATGTGTATCACATGACAGTCTTCTGAGACACAGTCCAATTAAAGTTAGTGTGAAGTCGATATATTCTGAAGTAAATGAAGCAGTTAATGTGTACTACTTCATGTACGAAAACACAGAAGCTTTCACATTATATGGCTTGCAACACAATGTACACACTAAGTAGGATTTTTTTTTCTCCACAAAAGCAAGTACATACCAAAAACATGTCTGGAGAGAACACATCTGATGCTTCACGATGCTAAGTTCTCAGACTTTACTATATTTTGGGACATGAAGGCAATCTGCAACTTCACAGCAAATTTCAGATGCTTACAGAGCTACAGACCAAAGAAGCAATTGCTAGTGTAAATTTTTTTTCCTTCTTATCACTCTAAAGACACTTTTCCATTATTATTAATCCTTGCAATTGAAGTCATTGAAGGCAAAATAAGCAACCCAGTAATTAGCCTGAATTTGCCAAGATGACAAGTTATTTATCATGAGGTACATACTTCTTTCTAATTATCACTTTAAAGAAAAAAAACAAGTTTTCTTCCTAAGCAGCAGCTACAAAAATAATTAGAAAGTAATAAAACCTGTGGATTATCAGTTTGGTATGTTTTTGTACAAATATCTCACAGGCTTGCCTACGAATGTCATCATTAGGAATGTGTATTAATTCAAACATTCTATTTTCCTTTGATTACACATAAATTATAGTCTTTATATTTATAAACTTCACGTTCAAAAGTTAAATATTCATGCTCTGTAGGATTTTGCTCAGTGTTTACATTTTCAAAGCCAACAGAACTCAGTCTGCTCCTAGTGATAACTGAAAGAAAAAAGAAAATATTTTAAAGGAGCATAAAATATATAGAAAAATCTCACTGATACATTTTGCTTTATACTTTGTGGATCTTCATCTTTCTGTAGAGCAATGCTCCGCTGGATGCAAGACAAGCTACAAGTCTGAAGATATATTACTATATTAACTTCATTTATGCTATCTGGATACCACTACAATACTCTAGGCACCACAGTAATTTTCTTTTCTTACTTGCAATAACTAACATTAGAGAGCAAAAGATGGCTAAATTAATTTATAACTTTATAGTTTCCTCTACTAATTATTTCCTCTTCTTATATTTTAGGTCATCCTGTCATTCCTGCAAACACTAATCAATCATGGGATTTGAAGTTAATACTACTAAATAAATGAATTGCTTAATCTCCTATGACCATCTATACATACTTCACCTTCACAAAGCTTATAAATTTTATGTCATCAAGGACAGAGTGACCTTCATTTCCACAAAATGCCTCTTATTACTGGACAAGCTGGTTACAAATTTATCACTTATCCACAGGAAGAGAGTCCTTCACCATCATCATTTGACAAATGCACGTCTGTGTTTTATCAATTGACCAGGTCATACTGAATTCCAGAACCATAATTGTGGAATACTATATGGTCTCTTTCTTTTCTGAACATTTGAGCTAAGATGAAGGACATGCAACTCAAAATTAATCTTCTACTTGGCCTAGTTATCACTGCACTAGTACAAGCTGTAGAAAAAAAAGCAGACTGCCCAGAGTCATGCATATGTGAGATCAGACCATGGTTCACCCCCATGTCTGTGTACATGGAGGCTCCAACAGTCGACTGTAATGATTTAGGCCTTCTTAATTTTCCAGCCAGACTGCCTGCTGACACAAAAGTTCTACTTCTACAGACTAATAATATTGCAAAAATCGAACATTCAGTAGACTTCCCAGTGAATTTAACTGGTCTAGATTTATCTCAGAACAATTTATCTTCAGTGACCAGTATTAATCTTAGAAAGATACCACAGTTGCTTTCAGTGTATCTTGAAGAAAACAAACTTACTGAACTCCCTGAAGAATGTCTCTCTGGACTCCACAATTTACAAGAGCTTTATATTAATCACAATCTGCTTTCTGTGATTGCACCGGGAGCTTTCATAGGCCTCAATAATCTTCTAAGACTTCATCTCAATTCAAATGGTCTGCAAATGATCAACAGGAAGTGGTTTGAAGCTACTCCTAATCTTGAAATTCTCATGATTGGAGAAAACCCAATAATCAGAATCGAAGATATGAACTTTAAGCCTCTTATCAATCTGCGCAGCCTAGTTTTAGCAGGCATAAATCTCACTGAAATACCAGATAATGCTTTGGCTGGCCTTGACAATTTAGAAAGCATCTCCTTTTATGACAACAGATTTGTCAGAGTGCCCCACATTGCTCTTCAAAAAGCTACAAATCTTAAATTTCTGGATCTAAATAAGAATCCCATTAACAGAATACGACGAGGAGATTTTAGCAATATGCTGCACCTAAAAGAGTTAGGAATTAATAACATGCCCGAACTGATTTCTATAGATAGTCTTGCTGTTGATAATTTGCCAGATTTAAGAAAAATAGAAGCTACCAATAACCCCAGATTGTCATACATTCATCCAAATGCATTCTACAGACTTCCCAAGCTGGAATCACTCATGCTCAACAGCAACGCGCTGAGTGCCCTGTACCGCAGTACAATAGAATCCTTGCCTAACCTCAAAGAAGTTAGTATACACAGCAATCCCATTAGATGTGATTGTGTCATCCGCTGGATTAACATGAATAAAACAAACATTCGCTTCATGGAGCCAGAGTCCCTGTTTTGTGTAGACCCTCCTGAATTCCAAGGCCAGAATGTGAGACAGATACACTTCCGGGAAATGATGGAAATCTGTCTCCCCCTGATAGCTCCTGAAAGTTTTCCATCTACTCTGGATTTAAAAACTGGTAGTCATATTTCCTTGCACTGCAGAGCAACAGCAGAACCAGAACCTGAAATCTACTGGATAACACCATCAGGACACAAACTTCTGCCTAATACTATTTCTAATAAATACTACATTCATTCTGAAGGAACATTAGACATAAGTGATGTAACACACAAAGAAAGTGGCTTATATACATGTATAGCCACAAATTTAGTTGGGGCAGACCTAAAGTCAGTCATGATTAAAGTGGACGGCTCTTTCCCTCAGGACAGCAATGTATCTTTGAATATTAAAATAAAAGACATAAAATCTAATTCTGTTTTGGTTTCATGGAAAGCAAGTACTAAAATTCTGAAGTCCAGTGTTAGATGGACAGCATTTCTGAAAGCCGAAAACTCTCACGCTGCACAGAGCGCTCGAATACCATCTGATATAAAGGTATATAATCTGACACGTCTAAATCCATCAACTGAGTACAAAATTTGTATAGATATTCCCACTATCTATTCACAGAATAAGAAACAATGTGTCAACGTAACCACAAAAGGACTGGACTTGGCAGTGAAAGCCTATGAAAAGAACAACATAATAGGACTCCTTGCCTGCCTTGGTGCTCTTTTGGGAATCATTTCTGTGGTATATCTCTACAGCTGCATCTCACGAGAGATGAACTATGATGCTGGACACAACTATCTAAAGAACTACCTGAAGAAACAATCCTTCTCAGTCAATGAGTTTTATCCTCCTCTAATCGGTCTTTGGGACATGGGCAAAGAAAAAAGCACAGTAATGGAAGTAAAAGGAACTGTAATAGGTGTACCAACCAATATGTCATAAAATGTCAGTGTAACACTTAATTTCTGAATTAAAAGCACATGACTGCATTTGTGCTGAACAAAAAGGCAAAAAGAAAAAGTATTTCTTTTACGAACTAGATGCCTGAACTTTGCTGCTGCTGACAAATGGAAATATCTACCGACTCAGCATAAAAGAAGAATTTTAACTAACTGGCTTCTAAGGGTATTCTACCAACCAAATACAATTAACTTCATTTTCTAGAACTTTCACGGGACTTTTAAGTCTGGAATACAGTGCAAGTAGCCAAGAACATTTTCTGTATTTTTTTTTTTATTATTATATAAAAATAGTGGAACTGAGCGATACCTCCTCCTGTGCTGTATTACACACACTAGCCACGAGTTTTTGCAGTGAACAGATATACTAGGATTGACACATGATGTAATGAAATGGACAAATTCTGTAGAGTAGACACAGTGAGTATGTGAATTTTTTTTATGAGGAAAATACATTTTTGATTAAAACCAAAATAGTTTTTGGCTTGTTTGTTTCTAAAAAAAACGTTCTGGGAGCTCTTGCCTGACAATAAACAAACTCATTCTAATGTCTGATAAAATATCTCCTTACATATTCTGCTGTAAAAATGCCAGTCTGAGTATATAGGATATTTTTCCTGGTTTTATAACTGCAATAAATCACAGAACAAATATTTTTATAAAGTATTTACCCATAATAAAACCAAACATATTTTAAACATTGCTTATTGTGGGAGGAAGAAGAGAGGAGGAGGGTGGGAATGAGACATGAGACTTAAGAAATAGATTGTTAGCTATTGATAACAGCAAGTTCTGAGCTGCTTTGGTATTTTCCCAGAAGCTTGAAAACTAAATGCAATGTTCAGACTCAGATACTATAAATCCAATATTTTGTCTTCAGTCAAAAGGGTAATTCCGTTATTAGTAATGTCTAAACTTTAGGCTGGCCATAGAGGGAACTCAGATAGCTTGAACAGTTTAAATTATATAAAGGTTTTCTTTCTAGACCTGCACGCTTCTGTTCAGCAATAACAACTGACTAGTCTATAAACCTCCTCAGCTTTCACAATGTAATAAGCAATAAATGACTGGCAGAAACAGTATTAGTAGAAATGAAATGAAACAAAATTAAAAGAGAACAATGAATACCTGACTATTCATATTGAAGATAAAGTTCTCATGGGAGTAGGACTGCGCCTGTAAGCAGCAAATGTGCACAAGAAGCTGCAGACCAGAATGTTGATTACAAAAATAAACTAAATTCTTCAGGATGGAAAAAGTGACTGCTCCTATGCCGTGTAGAGAAAACACATCTGGCCATTAAGACACCTGATGAAAAGACATCTGACCATTAAGACACTTGATGAAAAGACATGCTACCTCCTGACAAAGAAAACAACAGCAAAATTTTTATGTTATTTTGGTTCATATGTATGAAACAAATAGGAATAGTGAAGGAAAAAATATCTTATCACTGAATATTGTGCTTAAGGAAGTAAATATTCACAGAATGCATAGGTAACCTGAACTACAAAGTAAAAAAACGAGTAACAAACATGTCTTGTAAGTCTTCAGTAGACTTTAACATTTTTTAAACTCTATAATAATAAAAATTTTATCTTTCCAGACTCAGTCAAAGTAAACATTTCTGTGTAATTGCTGGTAGAATTTTTGTAGGTAGAAAAAGTCTTGTATTTAGACATTTAACTTTTCCTCTTATTTATAGTTTGCTGCATACTTTCAAAATATTACTGGTCCATAAACACTTAAACATGGAAAAATAATTTCATTTTCCCGAGTACTAATGAATAACTTGCTTTCCTGTTAAAGATGTCTTTTTTCTAAATCCCAAGATTTTTAGATTATGTAAAGACAATTTCCAAAGTTGTTACAGGCAGAAAGAAGAACCTGATACTCATTTTAAACTACCAAAACTTAGGATATCCATAGAGTTGATATGTTTCACCAAAGAAGGTAGTTTACCAACCCGATGAATGGCTCCAGCACATAAAGGCACACTGAAACCGAGCAGAGAAGTGCTGCGACGGTGTGAAAGATTCCAGAACCACGGACAGCTCCTGGCGCGGAGCTGTTCCTCCGGCAATGGGCGCTCAATTGGGACCCACCACTACGCAGATCTTGTACTTGTCAGCCAGAACTTGTAGGTATATCTTGTGTGTTTACCTTTGGAATCTAGCTACATTTAGAACTTTTAACTCTTAGAGCTCAAAAACGAGCTAATCTAATTTTTTCAATCAAAAACATCTCTGCACAACGTTATAAAACAGCACACAAATGCAAGTCTAATGGGTAGCACTGATAAGAAGACTTTTTCCCCTCTCACAGAATAAATATAGGCTTTATTTACTTATTCAAACATGTCATTAAAAGTTTTTGTTAAGAGATAAAGTGCATTTTTCTATAGAAGGATTCTCATACTAAACTTTTGAGAGCTGAAATGTGACTAGATAAATCTCACACATACTGGAATCATTCTACACCTTATACTGATATCAAATCAAAATATAACTTACATTTTAAGAAATATGTTATCCGTAGCTAATTGTTATGATGCAAGTGACTTCCTTTATATCCCAAAAAAAGAGAAATATAACTGCATTTTCTTAAAGTAGCTTTTCACTCATCCTCTCACATCACCTTAAGCAATTTTACAAATTTGTACCTTCATTTCTCTGAAAATATCTCTGAAAGAATATGCGGAGCTTTTGTTTTCGGCATACCAACAAGATGCATCTCCTGTAACTACCATCACTCAGCAATATTCTTTATTTGTGCAAACATGCCTTCACTGCTATCACTCAAAAGTGAAACATTGTCACATACTAGGAAAACGTCCATAAGAACAAAGTCAAGAGTGTCTCTACAATAGATTATGAGAGCACAGATTTTTAATGACTTAGAATAAAACATTTGTGATTTGGTAGAGGTGCTTGACTGATGGGGTACAAAGAAGAAATACAACTGCAATAATGAGAACAGGGATATCTCTTCAAAGAGTTGTCACTCTTACCAAAGGGTCTGCAGAAAAAAATGCTTGCAGATTTAGATTAAAATTTTAAAAAGACATACTTACTAGCCTATTCGAGTTAATATCAACATCTATTTATTCATTAAATTATATGTCAACAACATCGTAACTCTTCATTATTCCACTGAGGTTGTAAATACCTTCAAACTAAAATTTTACATGTTTCTAAAGGAAACATAAGTTTAGTGATTTTTTTTGATCAAATTCTATTTACTGTAAGAACATGTTAAAGGCAAAAATCATGCTGGAGGCGAGGTTGTTTAAACCCACTTAAAACAGATTTCTACATGTATATGGATTAATGAATGGTTGTTTGATCATTTTGTCATATTCAGTTCTGTGTGTGAAGTACATCTGTTCTATTAGCAACATATTAGCCTGTCTGCAGACCTTTCTTCCATTATATCTGTATTGCATTTTATCTACTATGCAAAAGTAGTATCTTGTAGAACACATGGCAATGCTTTCAATGGTAGTACTGTGAACCACCTACTATCCATACAAACATAAATCTTTAATATCTGCACAGAAACACCTCCATGACATTACCCTAAAAAATCTCTGAAAAGACTCATTATTTCTCCATGACCAAAGACACTCTTCATGTTAAAATCCCCACAGAAGCTACAGGGGAGCAGTGGGATTTTGTGTAGCTGTATGTAAATATGGATAGTTGTTCCTTCCACAGATATACTACTCTAAAAACCTAAGAGTCCTTAGGAAGCAATAAATCCACCTCTTATCTTTAATAGCTTAGTGTATCTTTAACTTATATCACTTTACAGACATATACCAAAAAAATCTAACAATTTTTTCAGCAAAGTAGAACCTGTTAAAAAAGTATAGGAAGAACTTCCTGATAGTGCTATAGCAGACTTTTCAATAAACTCTTCATTTACAGGAAGGTTGTTTTTTCCACACAAGGCATAGGGCTAAACTTTCAGTCTTTCATTAATTGGGATGTTTTTTCTCTTTAATAGAGGTAGGAACTGACAATGAGCTATATATAGTGTCCTCAGAAACAGAAAAGCAGTGTTATACACCTGTGTTTCCATTTATTTAATAGTTTTCTCTCAGGAGTCCAATGCCTTAAAAGCAGTACTTACTGATTATTCAAAGCAGAAAACAGTAGTTCAGAAATAGATTAACTTCATCTTGGCATTTGACAGCAAACCTCATTCTGAAACATGCTACTAATGAAAGAGAGAAAGCAAACATGAGCGTTTGAAAAATCTGGCTAGGCAATACCCAAAACAGAAGACTGAAAAGACTTTTTAATTCAATTTTTCAATTCAGTTACCTTACTTTTTTCTATCAGCTACTAGACTGAAAAGTAGTGTTCTATTCATAAAAAGATTACTTCTCGGTAAAACATTTACAAAAATCAGTTCCAATATTCCATCAGCTAACACAGCCAAATGCTAAATTACATATGTACATATAAGTTTCTGTTTCAGCAACAGTGATGTGAAATCATAAATTCAAATATTAGCTAAAAAAATTAAAGATCACAGAACAAATGTTGATTTACATCCTAAAAGGAAATTTCTACTTCCAGAATTCACTAATAAAATTCATTCTGCTTGTGTAACCTTAAGTAGTGATGTCAAGATATCTTAAAAAAGAAACGGAGATTCTTCCCTCAGTCTTGTTCTGGCCAGTAATAGAAGAGACACAATGACCAAAAATAATCTTCTAAAACATTCTTTGTTATCTGAAACCAGAAGAGACATTTCAGAAAAAGGTGCCTATACCGTCTAGAAAATAAGTTGACATAGTAGACAGTACCAGAAGACTTGAGGTTCCAGAGAGAAAAAAAAACCAAAAAGTATCACTCTGTCAGACTTTAGGAAGAAAACAATTCTTATTAATGAACTGAATGGAGTAAAACGAGAGTGGAGGTGTGGCACTGGCAAGAGAAGAAACTTTACATAGCAGAAAGTGTACAATAAGTATGAAAAGTTCAGTATGAAAACTAGAAATTACATTTTGAAGGATATAGTTAGATGGAGTAGAGAAGCTAGCCATTGAACATAAACCACTAGAGATAAACCAAGACTAACAATTCACTTCATGCTAAAGATGGAAAATGTGCTTGGAAACAGATTAACAATTGCATACAACTTTTGTAGATGTAAGAAACAAGATGAGTAGAAACATACCCAGACTAAAAAATTACTGGTGTTGCCTACTGAGGATTGGGACACTTCAACACACTGTAAATTATAGAAAGACATTCTGAATAAAATTGTTGGGGAAGTGATAGATGCAAGTGATATTTTTAGAGCATCTTTGGGTCCCACGAGCAACAGTAGAAAGATGTTGGAATAAACTGCTAGGCAGAAAAAAAGAAAAAAAAAAAAAAACATCTTTCTGCAATATTGGTTGACCTTCCAAACGAATTCTTTCGATAGGTCACTTCGTTGACCTACCAAAAGTGTAATTAGAATAGACTCCAGTTTAATACCACTGGAAATAATTGGAACCAATCTTCTCAGCAAAAAGCTAAATAGATACTCAGGGAAAATGCTAAGCTACAAGAAAAAAAAGAGAAGGATTACCAAAACAAGAGAAAGATTACCTAAACATTCAGTAAATATAAAATTAAGACACTGAGAACAAAAACTAACCTAGATGCCAAAGTCTGTGAAGATCAAAGAAACCTAATCAAACTTCATTTACCCATATGACAACTCCAGAAGTTGGATATTAAACAAGAGAATTGCAATTACTCATTTATATGAATAAATTCAATTTGATTTATTACTGAAATTTGGCAAGACTTGCACGATTGGAATGTTAAAATACACAACCATAATCCATCTAGTGAGAACTGTGTTTGAAACAGAACTGAGCTGTTCACTTCAGGTTCAATACAAATTCTGAAGGAGTTGTATTATAGAACAGTGTGAAAATAATATAATGTATCAGACTAAATTCTGTCTATGATTAGCTGCACTCCAATATTCTGAGACAAAATGTACAAGTTTCACTTATAAATAGCATAAGCATACAGTAGAACTAGTAATGAATAATGAAAAGTGACCCTATGGTACATGGCTGAATGGTTATGTTATTGTTCTGGTTACATTAAGTAGTATTTCATTTCTATAGCCAGGGTTTTCAAAAAGAGTTATAAGGTTAAGCCAGTTGGACAACATGTTTAAAAGACTTGTTATTTCGAACACTCCAGAAAAATTTTTAATAAAAGCAGTGTATATCTACCTGCTTGACTACAGTATTCTCAGAGAGATATAAAGATGCAGTTCTATTGAAGTGCCTTCCCACTTTCAACTTTAAAACATTAAGTAGACCAATCTTCAAAGAAGCCAACTGTAAAAAGACAGACTGCAAATGATCATAAATCTGGACTATTTTTTCAAGTAACTGACAAATCACTTTTGTCTTTGGCTGTTTAAGAATGTGACTGTGCTATGACTGTGTAGTTTCTATTTCTAGGAATTACAACTACAAAAACTAATTTTTATTTTTAACGTCAAGAGAAGAATACCAATACTTTTTTCATAAAAAGGGTACATATATTCACCTATGAAAAGTGTAAACACTGTACAGATAGTTATATTATTTATTATTTGTCTAACCATTTAAATAACCTGTAAACTGTGGTGATTAATGACATAGAGAAAGCTATAACAAGACACAAACATCCAGTTTCATTTTGAAAGCTTTGGGGTGCATCTCTCCTGACTTTCAGTTGTTGCTCCAAAGGAAACATGTGATCCTATCTCTCAGGTCTTGTCAACCCTGTATGTATATCTCTGATATCCCAGGGCATCGAAAAAGAACTCTCAATGCTTATGTTTAGGAACATAGCTATGCAAGAACACTCACATACAAAAAGAAATTCCATTATATTCCAAAGAAAATTAGCTATTTGATGGGAACAGAGTTTTATTTAAAATGTTATTTTACAGTTCATGAAGCTCATTCTTATTTAGGAAAAAAGAGGCAGGGGTAGAGGGAGAAAGTTCCAGTGTTCCTGAAACATTAAAATGGTTTTATGTTTTCTTTCGACATTTAGGAAGAAAACCTTTCTTTTCATTTGTCAAATTACTGTGACAAAACAAATACAAGTATTTACACATCAATTAATAAAAAACCTGAAATGAAATGCTGATACAAAATGTTGACATTCTTGTAGAACATTTGATATTCATTGAACCAGAAATTTCAGGTTTTAAAAAGCTCCATTGGAAAGTGTTTAATTCTTTCTAAAGCTCATCCCACAAAGACATTCATGTATAATGCTCATCCCACAAAGACATTCAAGACTATAAATCAACAGTCTTCAAAGCAACTGACTTTTATTAAGTCATTTCTACCTTCAGAGAAAGCTGAAAACTACAAATGAAATTCCTCTGGCAGCTAAAAAATGCTTTTTACAAATCTCTCTCATTTGCTTTTTTTTTTTTTTGTTTTGTCTCTCAGTTTCAATGATTTTTAGACTTTTTTCCCAAAGTCCTTTTCTTTGCCTTGATGCATATGCTCTGTTCCTCGCCCTTCCATGATCCCTGTGGGTCCTTTGCCTGTTTTCTGCTACTATTGTTGCCAGACTGTCACACCATTTCCAACACTCCCAGTAAGGACAGATGTTGTCTGACTTCATAAAAAAAAAAAAAAAATTAAGCAAACATCATAATTTGGAGATAAAATATTTGAATAACAAAATATAAACATTAAAGACAGACCAGGGTTTCTACTTTGGTGTAAAACTAATCAGCTAATGAGATCAAGTATCTTTCAAGGAAACAAAGCATAAAAATGTAATGACGTTCAGATGAAAATAATAACAGTAATATGGGAGTAAGATAAAGCTGAAAGGGTTGGCAATTTGGGCAGATGGCCTATTCCTGATGCTAAAATAGCTGATGTTCTTTTTAACATCACAGTTTAGAAGAGTGGAAAACAACTCCATCTGCCTTTTACGTAGCTATTGTTTTTTATTTGCGTTGATGACAATTTCACACTGTGCTCCAAGTAGCCATAATGCTTTTGGGAATCACATAGCTACATGCTGTATGTATTCAGGTGTGGAGATCAATTTAGAATAAATGGCCAAAAGAACAAGATATTAAGTATAATAATAATTGTAGCTTCTTGATCCAAGAACATTTACATTCATGTTTCTACAGAATATCGACCCCTAATACAGATATTTGGCATTTCCCTCATAAGCTGAATACACTGATTCTCTCCCACTCATTCAAAGTGTACAGTCACACAACACCTCAATCACAGAACAGTATTTCCCTTAGTAGGAATTCTCTACTAAAACAGAGAAAGGACAGTAAGAAAAGCATATGGAAAAACACTTCCATACTGAAATAGTTTCTTAGAAGTATATAACAGCCATGGTAAATAAATATATTCTTCCTTCCAGTAATTACCCATTAAAAAGACTACCAAAATCTACAGATTATTGAGTTCTAAGCACTACTCTGAATACAGGACTGTTCTCATTGTGTGTCTTGGCTAGAGCTCCAGTGAAAACAGAAGTGCTGAGGACAGCTGTACATACAGGAGAGAGTCTTCCATAGCTTACCGCTAAATTAAGGGTCATAGAAGGCTATAGCTCCTCTCCTAGACTGCTTTTTGCTTCAAAATGTCCACACGAGACAAAACTGCTTTCCAAGCCATCATCATGAAAAATACAGCTTGGTTCCTTTTGACAGTCCAGCCCAACTTTACTCTTTATCTCCTTATGTCATGCAGATTTACACTCTTTCCCAGGACCAATGCAAGGATAGGATCTCTCCATGACATTTGGTGTAATATATCACACTGAGTCTGCCTGTCAGCACTTGCACAGTGTGGATTTGATCAGACAACATTTTTGCTAGTCAGAGAGACAGCTCTCATGTTCATACCGATAAGAAAGCAAACATGAAGAGTATCCTGTTAATAAAAGGTATTCACAGGTGATCCCTTCGGTTCAGACTATTGCTGCAGATGAAAAAGCAAATAAGAATTGCACTCCTGAAGCATGTGCTTATTTCACTCTCCAGGACTTAAGATGACCTGAGAGCTAGGTGCCAGAACAAGGTCCAGTAAGGCAATAAGAGTCCCTTCTATTAATGGAAGACAGAAGACAAGAAAGAAATCAAGATGCAAAAATGAACCTTTCATGTTCTTTTTTAAGGACCAAACTCACTAAATATGGTATCTAGTGACATCACAACAGTGAAAGAATTACCTTGTTTATCTTTTTAAGCCTAGCAATTACACCATCTGGATCACTAGACCTTGAAGGATAGATAAATAAATGGGAAGATTATCTCTGCAAGACAAAAAAAAGGAGTGAGGCATGCCCAAACTGAGGTGTACAACAGCATGGACAACACAAAACTGAGTAGAAAATAAATTCTGCTTTTCAAGTTAACTGAATAATTAGGAAACACAAAAACAAATCTCAAATCTTTACTGATAGTTAATTAGCTGTGCTTCAGAACCTCAACAGAGAAGAAAAAACATTCTCCTTTTAAAAGTAGAATAAATGTGAGTTTTGCACTGGTCAAAGACAGAAAACCTCAAAGAGAACTATCTAATACTAACTGTGAAAAAGCAGCGATGACAGTCCTCACCTATGCACACTTCCTCTAGTCCAGACCTAGATTCTATCAAGAAAGCATTTTAACATTCATATAGTACACTTCACAGGTCAAAGGGTTTATAGTTAGGTCATTTAACATGTGAGCACAAGCCAGATTCCTTGAGATGGCTGTTGGGAATAACATTTGAGGGTAGATTCTTGTCAGAAATTCTTATTTTTTTTGTATGAAATTGTACTCTGTGCTGTTAGCATTTATAATGTCTTTTTGTTTCTGTCGTAGCATGAATTTCAGCTAAACTTAAAAACATACAGCTGAATACTTTATAGCACCAAAGAAACTGGGTTACTGTTTGAAGACCACCAGAGACAGCTAAAAGACAATGCTTTGACATAATGGTGGAATGGTTTTATAAGATACAGAATCATATGATGAAAATCATCTATTCCTATGTATTCTAGAATTTAAATAAAAGATAAAAGGACTACAAACAGAGTTAGAATTACCACTTTTAAATTAAGTGCAAAGTGTCCAATAACTATGCAAAATAAAAATCAGTCATTTAAAGTTAGTCTCACTATAGTAAAGCAAATACTATCATTAAACTACAGGTAATCAGCTATGTGTTTCGTCACATATCAGGTAATAAAAGGATTAAATTAAATCAGACTGTTACTACCAATTATTCTCTCTTAGATTAATTTAATCTTATGTTAACATTTATCATAAAATGGGATAAATATGTTACCTAGCTGGTTATTTTAAAAAAACATTTTTGTCTAGTTAGTCAGACTATTGTGTAAATGACAATACAATGATACCTTCTGAGAAAATTAAGTTATATAAATCTATTTTATAATACTTTGACTTAGCACACTAAGTCGCGGTCATATGCACTTGACAAATTCACTACTGTTTTTATGTTTTACAAAAATTAAACTGTTTACCAATCTTAAGTGTTACAGTCTTACATAATTTATTTCATAAATGCTCTGCAGGTGTTCATGAGATGTACATGCCCATTTTTAGCAAACTAAGTACTATATTGAATATTCATGTGCCACACAATGTATTCCAAAATATGAAGCAATGCTTTCTCCTAAAATACCTGCTTGCATAAGTTCGTCTGTCTATGACTAAATTACATAATAGATGCACACCACTCTCTCAATTCCGTTTCTTCTACAGCCATGTGAGATGATTTCAGTACTCAAGATAGGATGAACTGTATCCCTATGACTTCCAGACTCAGTTTGACAAGTCCAGAATAGCACTGTTCACCATCACCACACTTATACGTGTATATTTACATTGTCATATCCAAATCACCCTGTTGCCTTCCAGGCTGTTAAGTGTCCAATTCAAAGTTACTTCTTTTTCCCCCTTCCAGGAACTTCAACCTCTCTCTCATCCTTCACATTTCTTCGATTCATTTAGCATTAATCTACTGTTTGCTCTTACACAAAATCACACCACTGTGGGCATGCAGCCCTCCTTTTTAACTACTTTCTACTTAATTAGCACTTCACCTTTTTCCCAGTCTCCTATGAAATATATTTCCACAGTATCTTTTTCTATGCTACTTTTTGTCATTTTATAATTTTCAAATATTTGGGAAAAAAAAACCAAAACAGAAAACAGTTGTATTGTTCTGTGGATTTGAGTGCCAATTTCAAGTGTAGCCATTGGAAAATTACAACCCTGAAAACTGCACTCTGTTCCCCCACCCACTGCAGCAGTCAACTCTTCTTAAATGATACTGTGTTAATAAAGCTCACTTTATCTCCATTGTTCTTAGAAAAGCCGATTGAAATGAGGATGTCCACTACAGACAGAGTAATTTAAAGTTATTTCTAGCTTCTATAATGTCTGGATTATTAGAAAGAGAAAACAGAAAGAGAATTATCTTATTATTCATCCAGGCTTTCAAAAGCATATTACAATTTATAAGCATATACCAACAAACACATTAGCCGAAAGCACATACACCAAAGACAAAAGCCCTCTGCTGCCCTGAACATCAGTTAACTGAAAATTTAGAATAAAAGAAACAAAAATATATTGTCAGAGTGGTGCGTTTTTTCTCCACAGCTTCACATCAAGAGGTAGATAAGTGCCCACCAGTACTTCCTCATATAGCTAAAGCATTCAGGTGTGTAACTTCCACTGAGTTCAAGAGATACTAGACTCTGACCTGTTAAGGTGTTCTGCACATTGAGAAGTATGGCCCTGGATGATCAAAAGCCTGATCCCATGAACCTATCTACCTGACTGACAGCCCTCAAAAATTTGCATATGCATGGCTCTGCTAAAGACAGTATAAAAGCATTGTACATTAATCATTTAATTAAAAATGTATGTAATGTTATCAATTTAGACAAAATGGGAAAAGAACAATATTTTTTATTTAAAATGCTTAGAATAAAATACTTTGTGGAGAGTATCTGTTTCAGGATTTAATAATTCAATATCCATCAAAGAAATCTTGGATAGTGTAGAATTTTAAGCACCAGCAAAGGGATGTTCAATATGTTCAGATATTATCTAATTACAAACAAAAGTAATACTCTATACAATATATTCTAAATGACTTTATTTTAAGATACCATAGATAACACAGGTTTCTCTCAGATTCTTACTCCTCCTGACCTAAAATGTTTGCAAGAGCCTGCTCCTGCTATTAATCTCTAACTATCAATTATCTTCCTACAGAATTTCTTAGGCTTCAGCTTGTCTTTCTCCTCCTTTTGTCTCCTTCATTTGAATTTTTCTTTTTGCTTCAATTATTTTACATGTGAAAGTTTGTTGTCTTTGTATATCATGCAACATCATTCTCCCGCTATTAGCATCTCCTCTTTTGTTTATCATTCTGGCACAGAACTCTACTTTTCGCTTCCCAAAATTAATATTCCATCACGCTAGTTGTATATAAAACAAACTCTAAATTCTTCTTGCTAGAACCCTTACATTAAATATGCCAAACTGTATGAATAATGAGATGACTTTCCAGTGAGTAGGGGTTTACTTTAATCAAGAGTGTGGAAATTACGTCATAAATATTCAGAAAATAAAAAGAAAGTCTAAGGAAGGAAAAAAGTATTTAAAACAAAAAAAAGGTAGATTACAAATCTTATAATATCTTGCTAACAAAACAAGTGCAGACCATGTAGTTATTATAATACTTAAAATATACAATTATTACAATACTTTTATTATAAATAATAGTGAGGAAAAATCAGAAAATGTAGATACTCAGTGGTAAAAATCAATTTGTAACATAGGACAATAGAAATATTTTAGAACAAACCACAGAAGAAAAGAGCTGGAAAAATGTGGCCAGAAAGGACAAAATTGCTGAAAGCTGAAGTTTGCAACAACATAAAATCAATAAACATGAGTAAAAAGTAAGATGAATGAACGAATAGGTGCTACAAGTAGTTTTTATGATGGCAAATGAGAAAAAATGGGTAGAAGAAATGTATATGAAAGATTATTGAAAAGGAACAAGTTAAGACTCCGAGTCTAACAGCCCATCCTAGTAACACAAGAATTAAAGGTATTAAGAGACAAGTCAGTAGTTGGAAGCAAATTTTGAACAAGAGGAAGTGACAGTATTATCAAAAATTGAGAAAAATTAATGATAAAGTGATGAAGGAACCGCCAGGGAAAACAAGTAAGCTTGAAGATACCATGAAATATAGATATTCAGAAGTTTCAAATGCAGACAAGACTTAACAATAACGGGGGATAAAGACAAGACAGTGGAAGTATGTGCTTTGATTTGGTCAAAATATCTAGACCAGAAAAAAAGCTGTAAAAAGCCTGACCTTATGAGTATTCTGAAGTGAACAGGAAACAATCATGCTTAGGAGACAAATTATTATTTCCCTACCTTATGAGTCATAATTCGCCAAGTGTCAAGTAAAAAGTTACAATACTAAATATAAAACAAGGAGCACAAAAATATTTGTTAGAAAATGAAAGGATGTAAATGCTTAAGCAATGAAGAGGAGCATGTTTGGAAATTCTGGCTAAAAGGAAGAAACTCGGGTAGTGTCATTTGGGAGACTTCATCCAGAAGACAATTGAAAGATGATAACCCTGTGTTATTAAGCAAAATACTTTCATGAAGAAATCTCAGAGGGAAGGAGACACCACTGCCTCTAATTAAAGACAGAGCTTAAGGTCCAGGAGCTGCTTAACAGTATCAATTATAATGCCACTAATAACTAATTAAGGTTTGTGATTTTTCTAAACATCATCAGAGCCACAGCAATTTTTATTGTTCCTTTTAAGAAGCCTCAAAATTCCTTAAAAATAATTAATTCTAAGGGATTAACTCAAAAAAATCCATTTAAAGGCAATTACAAAATAAAATTGGAATGTATTCAAGTTTGTCTAAATCATATCCAAAGCAAGAGTATTCCACTAAAAAAGAAGCCAATCATTGTCACACAGAATAAAAGCCTGACAAAAAAGAAAAAGGTAGAGCAGGAGTAGAGGGGAGAACAAAAAAAAACCCAAATAAAATTAAGAAAAGGAAAGTTGGAAGACAAGAATGATTCCATTTAATGTTAAGTTATACAAGTTAAGTTAAATACATTTAAGTATATGAAAATACTGATGTAAGAGAGGCAGACAGAATACAGTAACAGAAATTTTTTTCGACAGCAATTTAAAAAAAAATCTTTTTTATCTAACTGAAAACTCAGTGAAAACTTGGAAGTAAGAGAGTGTATAAGCCAACTAGGTGTGTAAAAACAGAGTTGGTCTGTTCAGTCTCTGAGGCTCTATCTACATGTAAAGATGCCTCTCAGATGCAATTTGGAGAGATCTGAATTAGCAAGTCCATAAAGTGCTGTGCAGCACTTCAAGGCTTTTACTAGCTTGGGTCCAAGTGCATTTGAGCATTATTAGTCTGACAGAATGGCTAATTAACTTAATATCACTCCTACCAGCCCTGATTAGCTTAGAAAGACCCCACATTCATAGATCTAGTTCGTATATGCAAAACGTGCTTAAATACACAGTACTAGGCATGTTCGTTTGGACAACACCACACTCAAAGGGTAGCAGTTAATGATTTGTACTTTTTAAGAGACCAGTCACAAGTGATGTTCCTCAGGGGTCTATTCTTATAGATTTACACTGCTTAATATCTTTATCAATGACCTGCAGAAGGAAACAAAATCCTTATCAACCTGACAACGCTAATGTGAAGCATGCAACAAATATATTTGAGGACAGGGCTGCCATTTAGTGGGACCTAGAAAGGCTGGAGTACTAGGCCAACAGGCTGTCATGAAATTCAGCAAAGAGATACGTAAACTCCTGTGCATAGGAAAGACTAACACCTGAATGAGTACAAACCTGGGAGTGGCTCACTGCGGAGCAGCTCTGCTGAAAAAGGTCTGGGCGTCCTAAGGACGGTAGGCTAAATGACCCTGGTAGTGATGCAGGCTAAGAGTACATTTGGCTGTATTAACAGGAGAGTAGCCAGTACACTGAGGAAAACAATTATTCCCCTTCACTCAGCACTTGTTAGACAACCTCTGCACTACGGTGTCCAATTTTGGATCCCCACACCCCTATACAAGAAAGACGTTGATAAACTGAAGTGAGTTGAGCAGGAAGCTCCCAAGCTGTCAGGGGCTGAAGTGTTTGCCCTAAAAAGAGAGTCTGAGGCAGCTGGGATTGTTCAGCCTGGAAAAAATAAAGATTAGGAAGAATAAGTAGCAGCCTTCCAGTATTGAAGAGGCAGTTAATAAGAAGACAGAGCCAGGCATGTTACTGAAGTGCACAGCAGAAGAATGAGTGACAACAACCATAAATTGAACTAGGGGTTTGTGCTTTCACTAAATGTAGGGAAAAAAAATAATTATGAGGAAAATAATATTTAAAACAAGTTGCACAGAGATGTTATGAAATTTCCATACTTGGAGGTTTTCAAGGCTCAACTGTACAAAACCGTATGTATCCTGATCTGATTCATAGTTGACCCTGTTTTGAGTTGCAGGTTGAACTAGATGACTGATCTTCCAATCTGAATAATTCTGCAGAGGAACTATATCCCCAGAGATTATACATGTGACGTAGCATGGTATGAGAAGTGGAAATATTTTAGCTGAAATGATTCCAAAATCTTAACCAGGAACATCCTCATTCCTTTTTAAATGATTCAAAGAGATATTCTTGTAGGGAAGCTTTAGTTTGGGTAAGTTCTCAGGCCTTCTAAATCTCTAAATTTTAAAACTGTATTCATAATGCAGACAGGTATTTCCATACTTTTCCAATATGTGGCCACGCTTTATTTCAAAGATACTTAGTCTACTTTTTTGGAATAAATTCTCAGGACTTTCTTACATGCCTTTTCTCATATTCTACCATTTTCATTATGATGCTCCTTCTACATATCTAAATGGCGTGATTTTGCATAAATGTAGAGCAACAGACTGTGAAACTGAATATACGAACGTTTCGTTCTTCTTTTCCAGTTCAGACATGAGCAACTAGCTATAACTAACATCCATTTTTACGGAATATAAAAAATTTAGAATAAATCCATCAACATGAAAAAAAGATTAAAATTACCTTCCTCCTTCCAAAAAAAGTATGAAACTTTGATGATCCAGAAAATCTTTCCTCTTATACTGCAAATTATTTCAAAATTTCATTTCTTCGGGTATTGTTTAGTTCTAAACCTTCGGTCCTTCCTTCTTAACATTTCAAGCCATCTTCAAGCCTGAAATTTCAGTTTGATTGAGGATAATTCTAAGTAAGGTAATGTCCCAGACTGTATGCCTAAACATGCAGTTTCACCACTATGATGACAGTGCCATGAAATTTAAGAACTTGGAAAAAGCACAGACCACTTTAGGATATAAAAATATTGCCCAAATGATCCAGAGGAAAAATTCAGTCCAAACAATACCTTGCTTTAGAAAGTTCAATACAGAGCTTTAGATAGTCAACTGGAAATGCTGCAATTAATAGCAGTAAAATGGACAAGTGGAAAGAGTAGACAGAAAAAGAAACAAAAAAGAACAAAAAGTTGGAGACAGAATCCACCTATTCTTTCAGGAACATTGTCAGAAATATACATGGAAAATGAAGCAGAAATCAAGACATTCAGTCACAAAGGAGAAAGCTGATAATAAGCAGAGCTTATAAATTGATACAAGATAATACCATTGGCTAATGGGAACAAGGAATACATTAGAAAATAAGTTTTCTGGTAAGCAAAACCACAGACATATTGAGATCTGGTTATTAAGCAATTAACAACAAATATCTACATAGGAATACAGTGATAGTTAAATCACAAGCTTGCCTAGTTTTGTATCCTGTTTTTGACAATGTTCAACAGAAGATGCCTAGTGAAGAGCGTAAGACCAGGGTGATTTTCAATTATACTTTCCCATAGTACACTCTACTGTCTCCTAAAATTCCCAGACCTCAGGGACTTGCTCACCCAGGGGAACTTTCAGGTACCTTCATGTTTAACAGCATTTCATGGACTCTCCTCTCATGAATTCATCTGAGTAGTTTTTTAATCTATGTAAGTATTTAGCATTCAAAGCATCCTCCTGATGTTCCAGTTAAATTTAATTATGTTTTAACAATATGCTAAGGAAACAAGTGCTTTTTTTCAGACAGATGCAGTTAGAGAGGCCTTTATTTTTTTAGTAAATGCAGAGAGGTCACAGATATTCTGCCTTTTAATTAAATGGTCAACTTTCTCAAATATTTGGTAAAACTTAGGCTAGAATCCTTGTGTAGCCAACATCAAAAAATGCTACATTTTGTTATGTTATCTGACTAAAGGCTAGGCATATTAAACACAATGACCTGCTGGGGACCATAGGCACAGTGATAGCTAGAGGAACCCTAATAAATGAATGTGTGAAAACAAAGCACACTGAATCAACACTCTCAAGACCATTAAGGAATGATTAAACTGTTTTCCCTGGTCTGAAACACACCAAGGGGACTCAAGGAAAGAAAATGTCTCCCCAAACACTTTGCAATCTAAAGGTGATTATGGCCTAAAGAAGTGCTATGCTTTATTCTGGGACAGAGAGGGAATTTGGGGACTGTGTAATATTTATTATGGGATGTATTAAGCAGAAGGAGGAAAGGCAGGAAGAAAGAGTCAAGGTGGATTTAGTAGGATTTAGTGGATGAAAAACTGGACACAAACCAACAGTGTATGCTTGCAGCCCAGAAAGTCAACCGTACCCTAGGCTGCATCAAAAGCAGCATGGCCAGCAGGCCGAGGGAGGGGATTCTGCTCTGGTGAAACCCCACCTGGAGTCCTGTGTCCAGCTCTGGAGCCCTCAGCACAGCAAAGATGTGGACCTGTTCGAGTGGGTCCAGATGAGGGCCACAAAAATGATCTGAGGAATGGAACGCCTCTCCTACGAGGAGAGGTTGAGAGAGTTGGGGTTGTTCAGCCTGGAGAAGAGCAGGCTCTGGGGACACCTTATAGCAGCCTTCCAGTACTTAAAGGGCGCTTATTAGAAAGATGGAGACTTTTTACCACAGCATGTAGTGACAGGACAAGGGGCAATAGTTTTAAACTGAGAAACAGTAGATTTAGACTGGATATAAGGAAGAATTTTTTTACTATGAGTGTGGTGAAACACCAGAACTGGTTGCCCAGAGAGGTAGTGGAGTCCCCATCCCTGGAAACACTCAAGGCCAGGTTAGATGGGGGCTCTGAGCAATCTGGTCTAGTTAAAGACGTCCCTGCTTACTGCAGGTGGGTTGGGCTAGATGACCTCTAAAGGTCCCTTCCAACCCAAAGCATTCTATTATTCTATGAAACAAGGAAAAACACAGCCACTCCTATGTAAGCCAATGGCTGGTCAGTACATTTGTCTGGCCACATGTTGTACCTGATCACCACAGTTTGTCCGGTCTCATTAAACTTTAGTCCTAACTGTTTTCTGCGTAAGTATGCTTTCTAGTCCATGTGCGTATGTGCATAATCTACTAGAGAACACCAAGCTGAACTGGAACCTCTGCTGGATGAGAATTCTAAGTGCCAACCACTCAACAGGGTCTGCAGGTCTGGGGGGCCCATAGGTCTGGATGCCAGTAACTGTAGGAAACTGGAGCCTGGGGCACAGTTCTGGGTGGAATGGTTCAATGTCTAAACCCACGAATTCAGAGAATCACGTGTGATGTGTTGTTGATGGGTTTGGATGTGAGCACTAGCAAACTCCAACCCTGATCGGTTGGACAAGGGGAACAGGATCAGGCTATCCATGCTGTTCATGTTTGTGTGCTTATGCTGGTGCTGGTAAAGAAACCGTTTTCTGTCTGCGTTGATCCGTGTGGCCGGCCACGTGTGCACACTGCGCCGTGTGCACACCTGCCTCGGCAGGATGTGTGCTTAGCCTCGCCACTGGCTGGACCCCCGCGATACAGAACCACAGCGACCTCACCTTAGTCTCACCAGTACAGAAGGCCCTCCACAGGTCTTACAATGCACCAAAGTCTGCTCTAGTGGACTACTCCCTGCATCCTGAAGTTGGTAGGATACAGTATATTTACCACTATTCCTAAGGTTACCCTATCAATAAAAATACTTATTGTAAGTAATAATATCTGAGGTGATGACTAGTTTAATCTCACAATCACTATATATATCAATAAGTGTTCTTGTCTATTTAGAAAAAAGACTCTAGTTTAAAAATATTTTATTACAAAACTTTTGCAAACTATTTTCACTTTTTCTTTCCCCTTTACAGCACAAAATAAACTGTCTCTGCAACATCACCACCACAGGCAACAAGAATTGATCAGGGCTAGGATTATTGGTTCTGGCATATGCCGACAAACACTTTGACTAATTTTCTCTAAGACTTAAACACACTACGCTGCTGAAAAAATTTGATTTTTATCCACAGGCAAAAGAACTCCCTGTTACTAAAGCGAACAACCTTTGCTTCTACCTTTGAGATCCTAATAGCTACTTAAACCGACACCACCAACCAGGGTCAAAATCTTACTGTGTTCTGTGGAACACATTTAGGAAAGCCACACCTTAGTTAGTCATGATACTTTCGGTGAGAGGATATTCAAAGAAATCAACGGCTTTCATTTCACCTTCTGATATTATTGTGGTCTTTTATTTAAAACAATAATAAATTACATCAATTTGAGTTTTGTATCCTTCTCTCACAAAAAGCCAATTTTATTAATAGTTTGTCTGACTACTAGGTCTTACTCCTGTGTAGTGGCTGATGCTTGTGATCTTGGCATTCTCTTCTCCGCACTTGCCAAATTTTAAGCCAGTTACAGATCCCCTTCCCTGATATTTTCTTAGCTTCCCTCAGAAACTCAATGGAAAATACCAGACGCAGAGACTCAAATTGTATTTAGAACATCTGTTTCTTAATATCTTGAGTCACACAGGTCTCAACTAATCCTTGCTCCTCAAACTGACAAGTCAATCATGCTACAGCAGCAATAATTCCTTTCTTTTGTCAAGTTACTAATGATGGAAGAACTAATATTTAAGCTTATGTTTGTACAAAATTATCTACTTGTGTATTCTCCTCCCTAGAACCTACTTTTTAATTCCATACTAAAGTATCAAGGTAGGTAGGTCAGAAGGAAATATCTGTTCTCTTTGCAGCTTCAGATTCTTCCTGCTCATCAGACCAGCAAATGTAACTTATTTAATATAATTTGATACTAATCATGCATAGAACTGCATTGTTACCTTGGTGCCATTCCTTGATTCAAATTTCACATTGATCTCAACTGCAGACGAGCCACCATTTCTTTTTTCTTTTAATACTGTGAAAGCTTGAGACTTTGATACTATACCAAAAATAATATCTATAAAAAGTAGTGGCTAAAGTCTTCACATTACTCTAGGAAATTTCAAAGCTCTTGAGAGTTTTCCATAGGTCTTAACAATTTATTTAAATCAGTGAGGCAAAGTATTTTGTAATTTCTAAAATTCTGTTCTATTTACTTCATCTCTATAGAGATTTCACACTTCAACTGATTTGTAGAAACTGGTAAAAAAATCCTGTTCTGCAGTTAGAATGCTCAAGTTTCACTTTTAAAATATTTTCCTATTAAAACGGTCACTTTAATGTGAACTTTATATATAAATTTTAACAGCATATAGTGCAATGAATGCACAAGTCTCCTACCCAGTCTACAATACTGCCAAATCAATTGTACTCTGAATGACTGCTCATATCCACTCAGCATGAATTACTGCTTTATAAAGTACATGGATATTTTTCCCTTGTGCGTAACAAAATACACGGTATCTAGTCAGAAAAGGGAGAAAAAGATTCATACTTTCTACCGCTTATTCTCTTTTTTCTAATTGTATCAAGAAGTTACACTGAAGAATTCTCCCAAACAATTTTAGGAGCTACTAGTTAGCTCATACAACCTTGATTTTTCCTTCTATTTAAAAACAAAGGATTCCTAGCAATTTCATAGTAGAATGAGTCATTCATAATCCTACACATTACATATATAAAATTATAGCTGCATATGTATTGTAGCATATATTACTGTTACATATAATAACCAGAAGCTACTACAAATGGCAAAAATTACAAGGTTGATTCCCACCTTAAAAAAACAACAAAAGTCAGCATTACCATTACATTGGTAATTCATGTAAGGACATATCCACAATTTTCTTATCTTGCAATCATTGACTTTAAGACTAGATACTAAAGTAAAATTTAGCACATACTTAGGCATGTAAGTGCCTATAAACTCAGACCCACAATCAGCTTCCGTTCAAAGCAGAAATCAAGCACCACCGTACACAGTATGAGATATCCACGTGTTCAGAAGAGTCTGACGTCATTCAAACTGTCCCTCTGTCATTTCACCATTTTACCATTTAAGCAAGTAAATTTTACAACACTAATGTAGAAGTACAATCACAAGCATCTTTGAAAAGAAATTTAGAAAACAGGACCGCAATCCTGTGACTATATGACTTTTAACACTACAAAAATATATTCTTTTCCAAAGTAAAATAAAAAAACCCCTCCTCCTCCAAAAGCCACCCCCCCTAAAGAACATGCATAAATGCATATGCAGTATTATCACCACATAATCTTACTGAATATATTTCTTATTCCTAAAAATCAGGAAATGCTGTATTTCACACACACCAGAAAACCGAATTTACTTTAGGTAAAAGCTTCTTCTGAACTATACGCAATGTGGAAAAGCATTTTGGGTAATTTGGAATTACTTATTCCACATGTATTGCAAGATTCAACATTAACATGGAATTACTTATTCCACATGTATTGCAAGATTCAAGATTCAATATTAACATTGAAGAAATAACTGCTCTTACATTTACAGTCAGTTAAGCTACTTAACTCCTTTTTGTTTTCCTAGATATCAATATCATAGCATGTCATAAAATTTCTGTATAAGTGAAGGACAAAAAGCAGAAAAGAAAAAAACGTCCATATGTGAAATGAATTAACTCTTATTACATTACAGAATGGAGATTTTTTTCTAGATTAGAGAGTTTGAAAAGGTTAGCAACATAGCTAACAACAATAATTATAAAATTAACTGCCTCAATTACTAGTCTAAAATAAAATGCTCAAAAAAAGTCTTACCTTCTATAGCACCTAAAAGGATGCTACGAAAATGAACTAGCTGTTGGAAGCTATTTCACTGAAAATTAACTCCAGAAAGGTATGAATTCGGTGGTCAGTTTAGCTATCAATATGCAAGCTAAGCAACACAGACACATTAAAAAATGAAAACCACAAAAGAAATAATTTTATGAAACTTTATCAGGCTTACAACTGAAATTAACTTAAGCCAGAGGCAGATCTTATTTTGGAGAGAGTGAGGTTCAAAAACAGCAGTGTTACAAATCTCCCTAAATCTTTTCTGGTTTTTTGATACAGACATACGCAATGGCCATATAACACAAAAGAGGTTTAGGAAAACAGTATTGCAGAAATCCAGTGTCTACTATTATCAAGATGACATTAAAAGATTATAATATTTGTTTGTTCTTGGGGATGGGTCTCAATTATCCCTCTGCATCTTTAGCATGTGTTTTATTTGTTTATATTCACAGAATTACTACCTTATTGCAGAATCACTATATAGCCAGTACATTTATAATGAAACCAGATTGCTACCTTTTGTATAACAAGGAAAATTAATAGGAATTTCCTGTTAATCAGAGTTTATCTTTTATTTCAACTAACTTTCTTAAAGAAAATAATTCAGACACTTTCTAAGGACTTTCTATTAATAAATAGCACATGTATTACACAGTAGATGCACAGAGAAAACACCCTCATATTTACGAACTAGCATACACTTAATTTATTCTTGCTTTCCTCTGATGATTGGCATTTATGCCACATCAAATATATTTTATATTAATTCTCAGTACATATGTTGAAGTATGCATAGAGTCAGGTGCAGCTTGCAGCTTCAATTCGACGAGGGAGCTACACAGGCATAACACGTCTGCTAAAAACCCCTTACTCTACTGTTGCGAGTATATCTGCACTTTATGCAATTTGTCCTGGAAAAGAAGGCAGGGAGAATAAGCAAATAAACACAGTATTTTATATCTTCAGTAATTCTTCTCAGTATCAGTCATGCCTTGTGTTCCAGAAGTTAACTATACATACTATGAAAAGGAAGACAGATTTAATCCCTACAGTGTTTCTAACTTCGTGGCTTTTGAATTTCTTAAAGATACCATTGCTCTTGTGTTTTCAGAAGCAGAAATCATCACAATTCAGTTACCTTCCTTGTACCAGTCATTATTTTTTACACTTCTCTAGGAGACATTTATTCAACTACTGACCAAATAGTTGCAGTTTTTAAACCTTCTCTTCTCATGAAAATTTCTCCCTGTATTCATCGTTCTACCCGACTATATGGTAATAGTAAATTTAATGAATTCACTTAGGAACTCTTAGGGTAACTCAGCTTACTACTAATTCTGTTCGTCTGTTACTAATGAATTCCACATTCCATTAAACTGCCTATTCACCTTGGCTGTTTTTCTGGAGTTCCTCAGTCTTCCATGGTACTACCTCATTCAAATAATTTAATATTACATACAAAATTTTTCTCCTCTTCACTAGCACCATTCCTAAATAGCCCGAACATTAGAACAGGATATTGATTTACTAAATTTTCGTATTAAACAGGACCCCTCAACCTTACTCCTTCATTTATCTGATCTCTCCAGTCTCATCTTGGAATAACTACCACCGTATCTGAGTACTATCTGTACAAAATCAACAGCAATACAGCAATTTTAACGGAGTCTGTCACATTTACTTGGGACTACTTAAGGTGTCACTTAGTTTTGAGAAAGACTTACTATAGGGATGAGTCTGCTATTATTCTCAAATAATGTCAAAATTTAGATCTACTCTGTCTTCTGGAAGATTAAAATCTGCATTTTTTTCTTTTAATTTGTAGTAATCTCATTATCTTCACCATTTCATAATGCTTCATTATTTGAAATATGTGCATTCATACAATTCGTGCTGGCCTGATTGCTAGATGCAGCTAAAGGCCAAATCTTGTTCCTTTCCAGCTACAACTATAGTTATTCAAAGAACCCTTTTTTTTTTTTTTTTTTTTTGCCAAGGAAGAAAAGGGATTTAGTATATCAAAAGAAGAAAAGTTTTTCATGAAGAAACAAGGAATTATGACAGAATATTCTGCAATAGTAACACAAAATTAGTGTTCTGATCATAAACCAAAGCCATCACTATTGTTCTATTCTGTCACTACTCTGCACCACGATTCATGATACGAAATAAGATGCAGTTTGTCATATACTAGTGTCATGATTATAGCAATAAATTTTAGAACTGCAAATGGTGTATATATCCCTTTTATTGTATAGAACAGCTAAATGAGAAAAAGTATCTGAAGAAGGAAATAAATTATGTGTGAATTTCTTGTGAGAAAACAATCTACCTGCTTCCATAATGTATGTTATTACTAAGCAGCCTAAAAATTACAGAAGCAAAAGATGACCCCAGTTTACAGCTGTCACATTTTGATTAAGCCAAAATATGAGAAAAATCCTTTCTAGGTGCTATCTAATCTCAATTGTAGTAGCTATTTTCTAGTTTAATTTCCTGCAAACTTTTTTTGAATCACTTTCTTTTATTATGGGCTTATATATGCTTAAATTAACCCAAATATAAATATTTCAATTCAATCACTAACATGGATGTTGCCCCAGTGGAAAAAATATGAATTTGTTCTTTTCATCTAAATTTACTAGAAATGAATCCTGGAATAATTTTGATTGGTAGCAACATGTGGAGATCATCGTGATCAAACCATTTCTAACTTCATACTTTTATCAGGCTGCCCATGGCCTCCCCTAGACTAACTCTGATAAATTTATGAATTTATTGTATCACATGTCTTCTTTGAATCTTTTATTCTCATTTTTTAATTTCTTCAGGCTACCTTGGACCAGCAATCATAAGAATTTCCCATATCGTACTGGCACATAACATGCTTTTTTTTATATATACATTGTTCTGAAGGAAACGATTGTAGATACACTACACTGTTAGTCACGCTAATTTATTTGTCCGTGCATGGGAAAAAGAGCATCCTTCTGTTAGAAAGTACCAGAAAATTCAGAATTCCATTTACATTTTTCCAAAGTGTATTGCTAGTTGCCAATTTTTATAGAAAGCAAAAAAGAATTCTTCTGTGTGATACTGAGAATATAAAAAAAGAGCATTGCCTAGCTTTAAAAAACAAGTTGTGGATTTATTTATTTAGGTCATCAAGAGGTGAAACTAAATAGCAATGTTGCTATTTTTATAATAAATTTCATAGTATCTCAGGGAAAGTTTTCTCTCCAAAAAGCCATTTTAACTAAATAGATTCAGCTCCAGTAGCGGTATTTTTGTTATTGAATTAGGCAACCCTTCTCAGATAGCAGTAATTAAAACACTAAAGCCAACACAATGTTTATGTGCTCCACTTTCACTTCATGAGTGAAGACAAGCCAGTAGTAACAAAGAGGGAAATGTTCAGGGGGGGAAATAAAACAAGCTAAGGCTAAGGCATAACTCCCACATTTATAATGCCCAGGATCCAAAAGTGTTGGGAATAACTTTTAAAAGACAAAACCTTTTCAAGCATAGTCAGTTCTCAGTATCCACAGGCGAAAAACAGATAACCTGGATCATCTATAACCTAATCTGGATAATCTGTTGAGGTTCCCCAATTATTCATTCTGGCTTCCTCACAAGGAAATCTATGCATTGAAGAGAGCAGCAATCACCACCTGCAGCAAGGATGCTGTAGGATACACGAGGGACAGATATTTTGCCTTCTGAATACATGCCAAACGAAAGCAACCCATTTTCAGACCTGAAGAGAACTATGAAGTAGTATGGACATGTTTTTGCAGCACTGCATATAAGATAATATTGCCCTGTAGTCCTGAGCTGTTTGTGCATGGAATGAGCTTGGTGATTATCTTACAACAGTACTAATAGATTTTCAAAGTGACGTTAAGTTACTGACACAATCTAGTCTAACCTCCTACAAATCACGCAGCTTCAGTCCCTGAGCTCAGTTTACTGTTGAACTAGAGCACATAGTTCAAACAGCTTAATTTTTTTAATTAAAAAATTAAAATATAGAGAACCTTCTGTTTCAATGTCATAATGCAGTCAGAAGGCCAAAATAAAAAATTGTATTTTTAGTTTAACTGATTGATATATATGAAAAAAACCCTAACGCAAATGACCTCCAAACAAAGTCTGCCACTGTCTGTGACTTGAAACTCAGAAAAAACTCTCCTTGAATAATTCCTTTAAGAATAAGACAGCATATCTTTTCAAGAAAACAAATTAAGATTTGTATCTAGGAGTGAGATTCAGAAAAAAGACTAACCAAAACTTAATTTAGATTTCAACTGTCTTACAGTATTACCTCGCCTTATATACAGAACTGATTTGTGTTTTGATTTATATCTAAGACATTACCTAAGACACCATATAAAATGTTGAAAGACATTTTTCCTTCTTTTAATTTAGTGGGCAAGCTCATAGAAAACCTTTATTAGATAGCAGTTTTCTTAAAAGACTGACAAACAGAATCAAGGACATCCATTATCAGTAGAAATTCCTTGCTTATTTCTGCCAGGCATTTTTTTTTGTCTCACTCATTTTACTTTCGAACACTCTTTTCATCCAAGACAACTTCATTAAACAAAAACTTGGGGAGGGAATAAAAATAAAATACATTTAGACTTCAAGATAATAAAATCAACAGCAGTTTTCCTCCTTACCCTTACAGTAAGAACTTTTTTTAATACATCTTGAAAGCAAGTGAAAGGAAAAGTAAGAAGGAGTTGTTTCTGCGCAAAAACCATGCCATTTCAGGATTCTGTCGGAGAAGATGCATTCTTCTCTTCATTTTTCCTTTACCTGAACTGTTGGTCTTCCTCTTCAGCATTCCACACTCATTTAGCTGTAAGTCTAAATTCCCTACGGGTCCATTAAGTATGTTGCTAGGCAAACAGTCCAGTAACAACTGTAAAACAGGAGGGCTGGATGGGAGCCAGTTTTATAGGTCACTACACCATAAACCTTCACTTCGTTAGAGAAGAAACTAGTCTTGCTAACTGCAACTGTTACAAACAGTATTCTTTCATTTCTCTGCAAAGACTGAGTCATTCATACTACACTGAGTTTGCATTAGAATTTTTAAATCAAAGGCATCAGTAAGTATACTAGTTTTACATATACTAGAAGAGTATAATTCTCTACTTCCTGAATGTTTTAATACTATCAAAGTGTTTAGAAACAATGCAGTCATAGCCACGTTAAACATGTACAATTACCATCCAATGGACTTCTAGGCTACTAACTTGAAGAGCACACATAACATACTTAACCCTAAGTAGTCTGTATTGCTTTTTCTTTCTTTTCTTTATTTTAATGACAATAAATCAAAGCAGACCTATTCACAGAAAATTAGCCAGCTACCACATTATTTGATTCAGGAACGTGCCACCTCTTAGACCGAAGTATTGTTCCTTTGCTGTAATGTATCACCACCTTGAAACTGAGCACACGAACTCTTCAGAGTGATCCTTATATTAATTCAGACACAGACACTATCTGAGAGTAGCAGACTGCAGGGTCCTGCTGATGTGACCACATTGCATTACCATGTGGAAGAACAGCTGCCCCTATTAGTAAGTTCAGAAATAAATAAATATGGTCCCAGAAATGAGATGATTTCAGTACCATTGTTCTCACAGGCTGGAAAGGCAGCAGTGAAAGAAAGCAGCATGCAAAATTGAAAAATCAAGGCAGATCCACAAGAAAAATGTATGGCTTGGACATGTTTACGTTAAGGTTTCCTTAGTTCCTAGTTTGATACTGGAGCACTTCTGAACTGAATAAACAATGTGAAGCAGAGCAAAACAAAAACATTTCCTCTGTCATGTTTACACATTTAGGGGAAAAAATACTTGTTAAAATATCTATTACTGGAACTGTATCATCACAAAAGTAATTCAGAAAGCAAAGTGCTCATGATATCAAATAGTTCTCTGAGTTTCTCTGTTGTTGTTTGCTCATTATCGGTAACATTTTAACTTTTACGATAGTAGAAGTGCACCAATAATCTCCAATCTTTATGTTTTCAGGTACAAGAAAAAAAAGGGGTTGGACATAAGAAATGGAAATGCATAAGCTGAAAGAACACCACTGTCAAAGGTACCGAGACTCAAGCAATGACAGTAATGCCAGGGATCTGTCATCACTATCAAGTGCAGGGAAAACAGTGGCAACATTTTTCCCTATTAGGCCCCAGATAATCTTCTGTACCCCCTAATTTGTTGGTCTTTGTATGATTTTTTCAGTCTTAAGATACTTGGTATATATTTACTTCTCCATAAGTGCAAAAAACACTTCAAGCAAAGAAATTGATTTTTATAACATTACTATAATCTTGAAAGAAGGTTTAGAATTTGTCTAGTTATCCTGAGAATTCTTGAGGAAAAATATCATCACACAAAAGTGCCAGTGTTATTTAAAATCTCTGATGCATATATGTTTGGGCTTGAACAGGCAAGATGGTAACTGACGCTTCTACTTTTACAAACAACACCTTCTTTGTGTTATTTGGGCTCTTTTTGAAGCAAGATTAGCAGAAGTAACTCACAACCTCTCACTGATTCTACTCAAGCAAATTCTTCAATCCATCTAATCTACATAAACAAAGATTCCGGAAGGGCTCATTAAAGAGCCCCCTTCTACAAAACCCTGAGCGCTGAAAAAAGCCTGCTGGTACTAAGATCATGTTTTTCACCTGCTCTTAAAAACTCGGCATTATAATTTGCATTTGAAAGATGAAGATTAGGTACCAGATACTAGTAAACCCTGTGCTGATATAAGCCTCAGAACTACTAGCAAATTGTTAAGCTGAAGGACAAAGCCTGGTACCTGACATTTGCTAGTTTTATGGGAATTCTGTTAAGAAACTTGATTTACATGTTGTGATGAAAAAGCAACATGCATTTAGCTCTTAATGTGCACTTAACAAACACAACCATCAGACTGTGAAGCAGTACCTTGATTTTTTTCTTTTTGTAGACAAATGTCTGAGCCCTGAGGGCGCCAAGAGGCTTTAATGTCCTTGCTTGCCTCCCCCGACCCTGCCCGCGTCCAGGAGCCCCATTTCACCTCAGATCATGACCATCAGTCCCTGCCCCAGTGACACTGGGGGCAGAAGTCCCTAGCCCTCACATGGATGGACTTTGGACCCCCACTGCAGCCTGTCTCCAGCCCTGTCTCTGGTCCCACCGGCTTTTGCTGCCGACAGGACTCCTGTGACGGCACCTGGCCCTGGCTCACCGCTTGCTGTGTGTGGGGCTGTCAATAGACCCCAGTCACAGAATCATAGAATCTTTAAGGTTAAAAAAGCCAACACACCATGCCTGCTAAACCATGTCCCGAAGTGCCATATCTACATGATTTTTGAACACCTCCAGGGATGGCAACTCCACCACTTCCCTGGGCAGCCTGTTCCAATGCTGCATAACCCTTTTGGTGAAGAAATTTTCCCTAACTTCCAATCTAAATCTCCCCTGACACAACTTGCGGCCATCTCCTCTTGTCCTATCAGCAGTTGCTTGGGAGAAGAGACCAACACCCACCTCACTACAACCTCCTTTCAGATAGTTGTAGAGCAAGATAAGGTCTCCCCTCAACCTCCTCCAGACTAAACAACCCCAGTTCCCTCAGCCATAAGAATTCCCTCCTCATAAGTTCCCTCCTCATAAGACTTGTTCTCTAGACCCTTCACCAGCATCACTGCCCTCCTTTAGACATGCTCTAGCACCTGAATGTCTTTCTTGTAGTGAGGGGCCCAAAACTGAACACAGTATTCGAGGTGGGGTCTCATTAGTGCACAGGAGCACGATCACCTCCCTTCTCTTGCTGGCCACACTATTCCTGATACAAGCCAGGATGCTGTTGGCCTTCTTGGCCACCTGGGCACACCGCTGGCTCATGTTCAGCCAGCTGTCGACCAGTACCCCCAGGTCCTTTTCCACCAGGCAGCTTTCCAGCCTCTATTCCCCAAGCCTGTAGCATTACATGGGGTTGTGTGACCGAAGTGCAGGACCTGGCATTTGCCCTTGTTGAACCTCATACAATTGATCTCTGCCCTGAAACCAGATCCCGGTTCTGGTCCCATGTTTGCTCCCATGATGAGGACACAGGGTCCCCTTGGCTTGTCCCCCTTGCAGAGCTGTCCTGTTCTTGCTGCTTTTGACAGCAGATACAGGAATATACTTGTATTAATTCACTATTTTACATGAATGAGGAAGGCTTTGCTCTCAAGCCTGTACATGGGGTAGATCTTCCCTGGTCACAGTCAAAGCTCAGAAAGTTCTTATGTAAAATGGTGCTCATCTTGAACTGAACCAGATCCTATTTTCTTATTCATGCATTTAGGCACCGAAACATCTTCTTAATCCTGGCCATCAATTATTTGCTAACTCATGGTTTTTAACTGACTAAACAATATTAAACACTATTTGGCTGAGTTTTCCTGATAAGTTTGTTTAAGTTCACAGAGATACTTTTTTTCATTAGTATTCTTGTCTCCACTGTTGCTGCATCAAGGAAAAAAAAACAAAACCCAAAAAATTTCATAAACATGAATTCATGAACAGAAGCTAGAAGTTGTAATGAGGCAGTCCATTTCGTCAGAACTTGAACAGCTTGATAAATCTGTGAAGTTTGTCCTCGTTGAAAATCATACCAATAACTAAGGAATTAACTAATTTCTGCAGATATGCAGTGTACTTATTTTTGGTAGACACTTAATACACATAAACAAATCCCGTATCATGAATTTTTGCAAGCGATTTTCTGCTGTCAGTGTATCAGAGAGATGCCTAAAGTAGTTCTAAATGGGCTAGCTTGGTGTCTGAGACAGCACAGTTGTGTTAGCACATACACTGCATAATGTACTCAGACCATTAGTTGCGATACATTTTTGAAGATGGTGGTATATTTAGAAATTATTTTTGATAAGCTATATGAACCTAAAGAATCTCAGTTGCCTTGAAAAGGCAATCCCATTTTGGAACACAACAGGACAGGAAGAAATACAATTTGGACGTGGGGAAAGAAAGAATCGTATCTTCACTAGACAAAAAGGATAATAAGTAAAACATACTATAATAAAGCATAATAGATGAGAACCTTTGTATGCTGCAACAGCAAATGGAGTACACTAATACTGTCTAGCACAGTCTAAATCAACAGAAATTAGAGGAAAAACAGCTTTCTAACAACCAGCAGTCAAACACGCTTACCTAATCAATATCAGAAGTAATGAATTTACCTTGCACCTCATATTTCTAAAATGAAAATTTTTCTATTATGAAAAATTAGAATTATTATACACTTTAAAGCAAACCACAACTTAGAATTTTTTTTAAAAATAGATAATAGATGGGAAGACTGAAGATGCATTAAAACAAAAACAATGTACTCAAAATGTTCAAACCAAACACAGAATTTTATGCTACACGATTGCACTAATGGCCCTATCATTTTAAAAAATTCCGTAAAGATATTACAAAGATATTTAATGGAAATGTAAAGAATAACAAACCTATACCACACACACTGTTGCTGGAATTTAAGAACTACATGAACATTATGCTTCATGTTCTAAAGAATATAACTGTCTCCCTAAATTGTATTTTTTAGATATTTCCTCCACAAGTCATAATCACATCAAGAAAAAATACAAATTTGTTTACTGCGTCTGCCCACCAAAAAAGTCAACTTAACTACATACACACTACTCACTGCTGATTACACAGTTAAAATTTATCTTGTCCCTCTTTGTAACAGGCCAAATCTCACAAATGTTGGCCATGTAGTAATATAAGGGGATAAGCCTGTCACTAAGTGCTTTCACTCATAGCTGCAGCTCTGAAAATATCAGAGATTAAGCAGAGGTAAAAGTTGGAGAATTACAGCCATGTTTTGTAAGTTTCAAACCTCACCATAAATGACATTTAAAAAAAAAAAAAAAGTTTGCTGCCTGAAATTATAAAATTGGCATACCATACAGAAGTTATTTGTAATCTGTGGTTATTTTCATTTTGGGGCATATTTGGCGTTCTTTTTTATTTCTTAAAGACCAATGTTTATGTTTACCAATTTCTGTATTTGGTAAAATGAAAACATAGCAAACATATTTATTTGTAAAGCCTTGAGGTCATCTTGACTTTGCCAGCTGCAAGAGAAACTTAATCCAAGCAAAAACTGAAGTGCTTTTAAATGTAAAATGTGCTTGCTTTCACATGAGCAAGCAGCCCGCAGGTGAAAAATGCCTGCCATGGACTCAAAAGATAATGGTGGGAATTCAAGCTCTCTTTTCAGGGTATTTGTAACTAAATTTGTTGATCAGAAGTCTACTGAATATCACAATGAACCATATTATAATATGTGATGGGCACAGATGTGCAATCTGACAACGGGATGCCATTTTCCCGGTCACATTTTTTTTAAATTAAAAAATGTAACCATTTCCTCTCATAGCTGATGTTATGCTGGATAATTTATAAATTGTGAAAATGCCAAGAAAGGAGTAGGGGGAAACGACAGAATAATGATATCACATTGCCTAAAGAATGTTTTTGGCCTGAAAACATTAAGATATTTTACAAGAGTTGCCACCGCAATGTCAGCATTGCTGGCTTGGACTGAACATTTCTGACACTGAAAGCTGTTACCACATAGATTTTAGCCTACATGAAATTAGACTGAGTGGCACTATCAGTGAGGAGAAGGTGCAGATAAAAGCCTACGAAACTTCTAACTTAATTGAGAATATCCAAAAGCACCTAATGTTTCTAGCAAACAGACAGATGCAGAACTGTAGCAGAGCCATTAAATACTGACAGGCTTTCCTCGATTTCTGTGCTCAAGATCTGAACATAGCATGATATTGCATTTCCAGTCCTGCATCACTGAAAGACTTCAGTCCATAAAGATGTAAGTATAACTTTTATACCATTAAAAGCCCCTTTAACCTGCTAGCACAGCACAGACATTTTTAGTGTACACACACACTAGCCTTCACAGATTTGTTCTGTCTGAGGGGCTTGGGGTTTTTTCTCGAGCTTCAGCAAGAAGATACTCTAAGGTTTTCTTCGTGATTTACTACTCATATCTGGACTTAAGACTTCTTCAATAGTTAATTTGTATTTTAACTCCTATATAGCTGGTTGAATAAAACAGGAGCCTTTGACATTTATCATGCCATATTATTTTTGTTCATTGACAATGGGACAGCCACCAGGAACTAGTAGAAATGGCTGCAAATCAGAAATGTTCCAAGAAGGAATTAATTTCATAAGTTCTGTTAAATGCAATTGCTAGAATCATTTCACCCATAGTTCTTTGCCTTCTGTTATTTAGCAGCTGTTAAAAAATTCAAGAAACTCTCATGACTGACCGAAAACTTAATGAGTAGTAATTAACGATTACTAAATCCAAGAATTTATACAGTTCCTTTAAAATTATCTTCTGGATAAAGAATGAAAGCACACACTAAAGAAGTAGTCCATAAGCACATTGCTAAAAATATTGGAGAATGATTTAAATTAATTAACCATTTGAAATATATGCCTGCACTTCTGGATACCAACCTTTTTCCTGCTCATTTGTTCCACCTAGTCAAACCTAATGCTGGGAAACAGATCACTAAGTAATAATTTATCCAGGTAGAAACATACTACATGGCTGAGTGTGTGTTTCATTACACGAAATTCAGGGTTATTTACGTATGACTAAGGCATGAATTCTGCAAAAGACGAAATTTTTCTCACCATTGATGAGAAGGAGAATAGCACAATTTTATTCAAGATCCTCTCTATGCACTTATGCTATTCAAGCAGTACATTTAATTCTAGTATGGTTGAGAAAGTCTGAGACACAGATGGAAATTAAGCAGGTAGATAGACACAATAAAATACCAAAGGTACGCTCAGGTTAGATCACATTCTTCTATAGACCTTTACATTCTATACTCTTTACATTCTATACAATACATAAGAAGAAAAATCTTTCTATTAGGTCAACATTTTCACTAACTTCAGTTGGATGGCATTTCATCCTGAAAAATTAATATTAAAGGAATATACAGTTCTTTGGGTAGGTATCCCAAGCTCTACACACAGATCAGTTTCCCCTTGGCTACATTCGCTGTTAGACATGCATCCTAACTGAGCCATCAGTAAAGACGTCAGAAACATTTCACTTACTCTGCCAAAACAATTCAAAACTGGATCTCTCTTCCCCGACCTGTCCAATTTTTCACACTCTCCAGCCTCACTCTGTTGAGGCCAAACAGCCCTCCGAATCCAGCCAATCCACACCAAACAGATTTGCATTTGTAATTTAAAAGCTTATCTCATACAAACCTTACATCATATGAAAAATGAACTGTTTAACCTTTTGGTAGTAGCTATCGGCAGCACAGTAAAAAAGTTTATTCTGCTTGACATATGCATACTATGACTTTACCAGAAATAAATTTTCAAGCAGGACTTCAAAAAACTGTTTCTACAAGGGCATGTACAATGGGAAAACAGCTATCAGTTGGATAGGGTTGTCTTAATCCGTTTACTCACTAAGATTTTTTTTCTGTGGGTACTCTGAGCAGAAACCCAACTGGTTTTCTAGGAAACTGTGTATTCAGAAACTTCCTATGAAGACAGATATGAGTTCAGATTACAAAGTTCATTTTTTGTCAAAAAATATTAAACATATTGAGTATTTCTGCTTTAGAGACTACAAAATTGATTCTGATCTAAATCTAGGTATAGGAAAAGACGAATAAGTCTCATCAGATGGAAATTTGTCTGCCTTAGGGTACCAGAAAATCATCCATGTAGTCATGAAAATCATTGTCCTGGCAAACTTAAAACTAGGATTTTTTGTTATTTATTTCAGATACTCTTCCAGTAAGGATCCCCAGTCTCTCTGTTTTCAATAAAATCCAAGGGAATCAGAATTTCAAAGCAAACATTCTCCTAGTTTTTCAATCCAATCTTTGCATGACAAGGAAAAAGGACTATGAAATTAAAGCTTCATAGCCAGGAAAAAGAAACTCTAGTGTTCTATTGTCATTTTCCAATCTGAAATAAATATAAATATGAGAAATCAATAAACAATTAACAAACAAAATATATCTTTGGCTTTTAGAACTATTTTATTTCTGATGTTTTAATACTCTTCTTAAAACTGAAGAACAACAAAAATATTTTAAGATTATTTTGTGAGATGCTATGTACTGTATCAAGTACTGCAATACACCTGCTGACAGAAAGGAGACTCCAGGGGTCACCAATAAAGAGAAAAATTGCAGTATGTGCTATCTACAAAAGCGTAATCAAAGAGGATATTTTATACAGTAAGAAATAACATTTTGCACTCAAGCAAAACAGTCTAAGCCTATATTTTACAACCTTCTAATGATTCTTGACCAGTGCAGGTAGTTTTACAAAATATGTTACAGCTACTGTATTAAGTCATTTTAGTAGGAACGACCACAATCAGAGTAACAGTTAAGGGTAGAAAATTAAGCATATTTTATTCGGTTACTACTTCTTGTATTCTTTTACAGGACACCATAATATTGAAATAAAATAGGAAATTGAAAGACTCCCTGAATTAAATTTGCTCATGATACCTCTCTACTACTCTCATTCAATATTCCTTCCTTGTGACTGAGAGAATTAGCAGATTTGAGGTGTTTTTAATACAGTTCATATAAATGACTAACATAAATTATATAAACTATTTTAACTCTTTTCTATACAGTGCTCCAATACAATTCTCATTACTCTACTTGACTAAAGACAAATACTTGAAAAGAAAATGAAACTACCATCTGGAAAAAAAAAAATTGTATTTGAGATGCAGCATACTTGGTAGAGCCGCCTATTCCACCTCTGCATCAGTAAAGAGTTGTTCCCTTCTTCAAGACTTTTCTTTCTTTTAAATGAGGCCTTCTAGTCTGAAGTAGCCTCGAGAACAAAAGACACAAGTGAAGAACCCTAGAATAAACTACTTTCTCCCAATTGTTTCAAATCCTGTCATGATTTCTGTCCTGACTCAGGTATCATGGTATTAATATTAAAATGTATTTCAACTTCCAATGAGAGAATCTTTGAAGCAACTTTTATAATAAACCACGATAGCTTTTGGAAACTGCACACTATCAGGTTTCCAAGAGCAGGAAACAGCTGTGAAATTGCTCTGCATGTTAATAATAAATTTCAGATTAACTGAGTAGCTCTTTCACGGCAGATAGGAAGATAAAGCTCAACAGGTTTTCCTGCCATAGATCATGATTTTTAGTTTTACAATTAATACCAAGTAAAATTAGCAAAGTCAGATAGCAAAAGATGAGGAACCTAAAGTTTCTTTATTGTGTTTCAAACAGATCTTGGGAATTATACTCACAACTTCTTTTCCAACCTGCCTAGACCAACGGGGGGTCAGATGACAAGACATCTATATGAATATCACTAATATTATTTAATCTAGAGAAAGATGATAGCTTAAAAGATATTACTTTAACAATAGCAGGAATTTACTTGCTAGCAAGTGAAAAATGATAACATTAACTATTCAATGATGATCATTGTCTCTCTGAATTTTTTTCTACCAAGTGCCATTCTTTATGAGAAGGAGAAGAACCCAAATATCAAAACACTGTGAAGAAAACATACTAAATCAGGTAAGTCCTCTGCATGAAGAACTTTTTGGTTTTCAAAGATCTTCCTAGAAAAAAAATCAAAGAAAAATATTAATGTAGTTAAAGTGGAGTTATTGCAGAAAGGTTTATTCAGCCAACAACACTCAATTTGTCAATGTGTTCCACATTTGTAGAATACAGAATTTAAAAAAATAAATCAATTTAAATAAATTAAATAACCATTTAAAGGTGTCAGTTCCCTTGGGCTACCATATGTATCTGTTCCTTTACACTGAAGAGTATAGCATTCCTTAGAAAGATATTGCTTTTGTTTAGAGCTCGGCAAAATGGAGTTTTTCTTCAAGACTGGGATAACAGGCATCAGCACAATATCAATATCACTACAAATACTACAGGCTCATCCAGTACAGCCTTCCAATATGTCCTGATTTTGGTTAGTTGGGGAAAGAAAATATAGGATACACAGCTGCTTTACAGATTAGATAATATAAAAAACAGATAATTGTCCTCTCAGAGTTAATATCTCTTTCTATTTAAAGCATTGATAATTTAATACTCATTTTATTATGTATAATTTAATTTTTAGAAGACAAATAGCGTAAACTAAAAAATGAAATGAGAATCTCAGCTTTAATTAAAAGAAAATTCCATTCCTTCTCATCAAAAAAACCAAAACACAACATCTTTTGGAAAAAAAAAAAAAAAAAAAAGGCATCCTGTGTCCTTCAGGAAGCTAATTTCATGGTTCTCCAGGAGCATTCTTGTGATTTTTGAATGGTTGGGGTTTACAGTATTCTCTCAATCAGCAGTCAGCAAAAAGGCACAACAGATTTTGATTTATGGCTTGGTATTACTGATTGCATGGACTCTAAAAAATAGAAAATGAAATAATCATCACCTACATAAACACACTGTACAGATGTTTAATCTCTGTATGTTAGAGAGCTGCTAAAGACAAAACACAGTCCAATAATCCAAAGCTTTAAAACTCCCTAAAATTCTTTTTAAAAAGGACAATTGATGACTTCTCTTATCATCAAATTATTATTTTGGTTTTTTTTTTAATTAAATCAGCATCTGTAGAATTTCCAGCTGTTTTGTACCTGCTACAATTTGAACTATCACCCAGATTCACTCCCTAAAGATTGATGAAGAAAGTACAACACTTTAAAGATCTAGATAGGGTCAAGGTGGTGTTAGAGGGAGAGGGGAAGGCTATGAAGTCTCTTCCTGCCTTGTGATGTAAAGCAGATGCAAGCTAGAGCAGAAATAGCATGGAACAATTTCTCCCTCCCTCTGCACATTAGTAAGTCTGTCCTGCAAATACAGCTGTTTCAAGAAATACAAAGTGGGTATTTGCAAAGCTAAGAACACTGCCAATGTAATGAGGTAATGAAATAATTTTTGGTTTTCCTTATATACAGCTAGGCAAATTATTTCAGAGAATGATTTAAAAAAAAAAAAAAAGCCATAATAGTAAAGATGAACCAATTTCAGGAAAGCAGAGCTGAAAAAAGATTATTATCTTCCTGTCTTTATCTCCAAAGTAATGGTCTCTTCCATCCATTAGGACTTAAATACATCTGCAACTGCTCAGTACAGAAATTCAGAAAAAAGGAACATATGAGTCAGTAGAAAAACTTGATAAGGTTAAGCAAACAGAAGGAAAACAACAACTACAGAAGAAATCCAAACACATATAAATATTTCATGCCACCTTAAGTATCTGGATGACTCAGTATTAGTTGAAGATCATACTGCAATTTGCTCATCATTTATAGTTTGGGCTCCCTATATCACTAGTACAAAACGATAGACAATCATGCAGCAACAAACATGCAATACCTATTTACAATGCATACCACCAATCTAGCTGTATGGTGTGTTTTTTTCCACTTACTGAAATTTATTTCTAAAACATCCACCTAATACTTGAACTGAATATTTAAACTGCTGTATTTTCACATGTGTCTGACCAGAGTTATATTTAGCCTTCATCAAAGGTGGCCGTTACTCAGACTGTCAGGCTAGTAAAGGCAACAAAATATGGCAGGAGGAGAGCAGATCTGAAGCATTACCCTCCCTAAGGAGGGCAGGGTGCTGATGCTAATGAAACTAGCTGGCAGTTTGTGAGGCATGTGCTTCTGTAGCTGCTGTCCTCTAATCCTTCCACAGCCCACAGAGAGAGATGCTGAGCAGGCAGTGTGCTGCCCGATGGTCACAGGGACAGAGTGAAGCACCTCTTATGTCCCCTTCCAATCAATGTCCCGACATCTTCCAAAGGCATGGGGTACAAACATGTGACATTTGCAGAGGCTGGGCTATGGGCAAGCGCAGCTGGCTTGGTGCTGGGGCAGTGAGTTCACTTAAACGAGGCCATAGTGCCAGTGGGTAGGGGGGAGGGAGGACAGAGAACAGCAGTGGTCCTGCTTGAGCAAAATTTCACTATTCATGAGATGGAGGCAAAATAAAGCATTTTATCTTCGCTCTCAAGGGGGCGAAATTCAATTTCTCCAACACTGCTGGGTAGCACTAAGAGGTGGTGCACCTAAACTAATGAAGTCAAGAAAACTGTTGCATTTTTAAAACACACATTATCTACACTTGGCTAATAGCCTATTCAGTGATACTTTGTATCACTGTATAATTACAAACCCATTAAAAATCTCCATTACATTCACACCAGTAAAAATTTCTTTGAATTGAGTGAAATAAAGCATTTTGATGTATGCTACTCTTAGCATTTGTCATAGATATTAGAAATATATTCAGTAGACCAGATTACAAAAAAGTCATAATTCCACAAGAATCAAAGTAACAGAGCGCTTAATTGCCTCAGACCAATAAAGGGAAAATGATGGCAGAATCAATTAAAAATATATTAAACAAATGTATTCTAGGTGGCAGCACCCCACCTTCATTTTAGTGCAAATTTCCTTGGGTTTTACGAGCATGCTAGTTTTACATCAGAAACTGTGGGATATAAAGAGAGAAACTACAGTCATTGCCTTACGGATTTCAATATAGCCTAGAAGGTAAAACCAGCAAAAAACACCCATAAAATATTTCATATACTGTTTGGAGGGGATTAGGATTTTTCTCCAGAATTACTTTCCATTTTTTCTCTACCCATAAAAATTTTGATTTTAAAAAAGTCTTCTCTAGATGAGAAGCACTGAAATGGCTGTTTCCTAAAGCACTGAATATTTAAAATGTTCCTGGAAAGTCCTGATAAATGACAGGGATCATTTGTGAGCATCACATCTCTCTCAGTCTCTTCTGCTTTAGAGACCTTGGAAACTGATCTTTTAATCACTGTATGCCAAAAAAAGGCCCTATGACAAGCATAATGATCCACCCAGACTGATGCTAGCTGTAAATTAGGTAAGAATGAAGAAGAGTGGAGAACTTAGGAAACCTGCCTCAGTCTTCTTGTGTTTGGGGCACAGAAAACCTTTGGGTTTGTACTTTTCTTGAATGGGTACAGACAGATGTTCTAACTTCCCAGAGGATGTCTAGTCCAGGGACCTATCTTCATTGCCCCACAGTCACAAGCTACAAAATTTCAAAAGTTCTCGCAGATCTTTCTCTGATATGCTCTCTCCATTAAAATATTCAGGACATACAAGATGGAACATTAAGAGTTTGTGCAAAGGGAATACTTGGAATCAAAAGGCTCCTCACATACATCTTCACGCTATGAACGACAGATGGCAACTTCTAGCTTCCAAACTCTCACGTATATTAAAATTGAGGAATTAGATTCCTTTTTTTAAACCACATAAAATGATGTTTAAAAATCAGAGCAAAAATCATAAGTGAGAATATTATGTGTAAATGAACATACACAGTTATTTACAGAAATACTCATACATTCAATCAATAAAGGACCTGTAACTTTTTCCAGTAGCAATATATCTGCAAAATTGTGACTTAGTAGTGTAGCACAAATATTGAACACTGAATACTCAACCTTCACAAACACTTTGATGATGTTGTTTTATTAAATACATGTAGGGAAAATAATGAATGAAACGATTAGTATGTTTCACAAGCAGGAAAACAGGCCACATTTGAGACAGACACAAGTATTCCTGAATTATTCATGCAGACATCATCAGAAAATACCAACACATAAACAAAAGAAAGAATGAATGGGCCCCAAAAGTGCAGGGACTCAAACTCCTCCTTCTTGTTTAAGACCATAGAATTAAACTAAGGGAAGTCAACGACAAGACATTCCAGTTTTCTTGAGAAGAAATTAAGAATAAATATAATCACCTTCAGGCACACAGCAGTCTGCCCCTTTCCTTCCCTCCTTTCTCCCGAAAAAAAAGAAAAAACAAACTTACCCAAAAAGTCCAAATACATTCCAGTAGTAAATTATTTTAAAAGATAAAAATGTTCCTGAAATCAGTGTACATTATGCTGCAGAGGTTTTCCAGCAGTCTATGTAAAAATTTTGGCTGGTGCAGTGGCATGAGAGCTACAGGCTCAGCTGCCAGCTACAACTTCCTACTTCATGCACAGGTACATTGGCTGTCGATCACAGAGACTGATGCCTTCAGGGTAATGTGTATCCAAATATTACTGAGCCACTGTTCACTATTTTATAGAGCAACAGCGGTATCACTTCTAACACAAGCAGGCCATTTCGCTCTTCCAGCTAAACATCAAGGAATGCAATTTTATGACAGAAAGGGGCAGACACTATTTAGTAGATAGCAATCCAAAGCATTACGGTATGTAATGAAGAATATGGTCTCCTTGCCCTTTACTGTATACATATTGAACCACTGAATTGCAGGGTATCTCCTGCTTCTTGTTGATGGGAGAAGGAAGGAGCTCCTTTTTTTAAGTGTAAAAGTATTTTTCCTTCTTGTTCTAAAAAGGAATCATTTTAATTAAATTAAGATACTTTGAATTTTTAAAATTACCCTCAAATATCAACAAAAAGTAGTAGCAGCATTAGATTTGGATGAATATCTTCACAAGAGCATATAGAATTCATGCTACAGTTGAAAAAAATAACTGCTATAAAATAGATATATTCATTGGACATATATAATTCAGTTTTCCAAGTGTAAATATTGCAACAAAATGTTTTATCACTGATTGCTGCTCTGATAATGCACCAAATGCCAGCTTGGAAATTAAATACTCATAAGAATACAATTAAAATTAAAACCCCACTCCCAAATTAAAAAAAGAGCTGTGATAAATAAATTAATTGAAGAAATATTCCTGCTGCCTTTGTCCACTTCTTTTTTTCCCATATGTTATCTTATTTGTCATATGCAGGCTGCAAAAAAATCCTTTTAGAGAACAAATTAGAAAAATGAACCATAAACAATAAAGCCTGCTCAGCAGTCATGTTTTCCAGTGCTCTGCAGGGTAGCTGCAGGAATTTTCCATGCTGTGAGTGTTAATGAGACCCTCCATAGGCACCATTAATACATAAAAGCAATCACCTATAACTCACCTTTTCAAACCTGTACTTCTTGAATTTAGTAACTGGAAGTAAAATAGGAAGCATCACGCAAATACCATCCTCATTTACTGATATGCAATCATTAGTCCAAAAGGGGTTGACAATAGTCAAGTTACTGCAATACATAAATGCTTCAGTAATCAAGCACAGAGTCCAGAAGCACTTGGAGAACATGTACGGTTTTGAAGACTACAAAACTGTCCCTAAACATACGGTTTTCCTGATGGAAGAAAATATAGGAATTGCTAATTAGTTAAAACTGGCTGGATTCAAGATACTTGGGTACTTTGAACAGAATGGGTGTCTGACCAAACTCTATAATGACAGTAATCTGGCATGAAGAAAACTCATACAAGTTTTATATAGTTTATATCCAAGTTGTGCTTTATCTTATAACATTTATGTAAATGAAATGGGGAGAAAACTCAAATTTTCCACATGGATGCCACAGAAGTTCCGGCTAACATTTGCCAGACAATTGTCACTAGCCAGTACCTTACACAAGCAAGTTTCCCAACCAGGCTCTGGACTTCAGCCAAAGACAGCCCCACCAACCTGTCAAGGACCTCAGGCTTTTGGTTGGAAGTCCCTCGTCTCTATTCCATTTCTGAACTGCCAACCCCCTGGGCAAAGACATGTGTGGGGTCTGTCAGTCCCTAATACTTGACTTATTTCAAAGCAAAAGAATATTAGTTCTTTCTGCCAAAAATGCACAGCTTAGGATATTACTTGCTATATTTAGTGACAGAAACATGAAACAATAACATGCCTGGTAGCTATCTTGCACTCTCGTCTAGGTTCAAAGTGATTCCTCTGTTCCAGTTACTAGTAAGTTTCTACATAATTTGAACAGATACCCAGAAATGGGATGTGTTTTTTTAAACAAGACCCACCTCTTCCGCAAAACAGACATGACTTGTGATAAAAGCTTGCTTTAGGTCACCTTTTCTCAGCTGCATTTCTACTTCTGATGATGTAAATTAACCCTTGGGTTACCAATAATTGATTCAGGTAGGATATCCTGTATCAATGCAGTCGGTTTTGGTGCAGTGCTAACAATTGCCAGGTAAAATTACTTTTTTGAATAGTACTCTCAGCTGGATGAGCCCAAGGACGTAATTTGGGCTGCAGTTCTAAGCAGAACATACCAAGTACATATCAAAGATATCCCTCAAAGCCAGCTTTACCAGAGGTTAAGTCTGGCCCTTCCCTGCGCTTTTTCTGGCTTTGATGCCCATCAGGCCCATCACTGAGTAATTTCAGCATGCCAGTTTACCAAAGGCACTTTTTTTGGTGGCCAGGTTAGCTTCCTGATGCCTTAGTGTGCTGCAAGAGCTCCATCAGCATCTGATGTGAACTGAAGCATTTGATAAAGAGTAGTAAGAGAATAGGGTGAAGGAAGACAGCAGCCAGCAGCTAAATGGGCTTGACTGCTAACACACTTATTTACACAACGAAACGCACTTCTCTTTCACAGAAGTTAAAAATCACTGTGGCTGTACATGACATTTTCATCCTTAAGTAAAACGTGACTTCAGAAATACTCATTATGCAAACATATAACTGAAAATAAGAGATGTATCTCATCAATAGTTCTTCACAGAACCAAAATATGATGATGAACAAACTGGAGAATGGTAATTTATTTGAGATAAATGATCTATAAGTGTGACTTGCTAGAATGTGGGTGGGGTGGGGGCACCATGACAACAGCCATTTTCATCTAAGACTAAAATTTCTTTCCAGTTTTAGACTAGAATATTACCAGCAAGGAGTCACATACTGATATTTGGTAGTTCCAGTGAGTGGTTCACATAACTGAAATATCATTTCCTCTCATCTGGACTCCATCAAGTAACTTCAAAAAAAGTAAATTCCATCACTGTTCATGTTCCCAAACAGCAGTAGCTGAACTGCAGTTTTCAAAGGCAGAAGGCTTTATACACTATCCCAGCGGCACGTTAAACCACTGTGTCAATTACTGTTGTAATCTACATCATCTACTACATTTCCCTCACTTTCTTTTTTTTCTCTCTATCCCTCTCTCTCTATTTTTAATGAAAAAGTGAAATACTGCTAGTGCCTGCCAGACAGGAAATTAGCTCAACATTAAGGACAAGTAAAATTGCACTAACAGACACTTAAAAGAGCGTAGCTATTTTCCAAGTTTTCCTTATTGCTTTTCTACTCTGCTGCATAGACATTTGACTAAACCAATAAATAAGCAAAGTTCCAAATGGCCTGATCCAGAGCACAGCAAAGTCAAGGGAAAATGTCTCTCAACATACTTTAAATTTAAACTTACCTGCCACAAACTGCCTTTTCAAAGCAACTTTAAATTACTATCAACTTCAGTGGTACAACTGCTATTACCACGAGGAGCTCATCACCACAGGATGTTTTACAGACCAAGAGTCTGAAGAGGTACAAAAGGGGTCACCAGAATTAATGGAGGGTGGATATTAAATTAGATCAGAGATATTAAAACAATAAAAAAGCAACCCATGGCTCAGACAGTTCCTGAAATCTGAAACACGTGACTCTTCTTCCATATGTTATAGTTCTGGCAGATTGATGGGAGTTTGTTCAAATACTGTTTATGTCTTCATTCTGTCAAAAAAATTCCCTATTTCTTAAAACCCACTTTCTGCAGGGAAAAAATAAAAGTAATTGAGACTGACAAAAATAAATGTGAACCCCATGAAATGCAACATTTGTGATGCTTTCTTTTTTAGTTATGTTGTTTTTTCATTGATTGTTAGTGATACGGCACAAATAAATGGGGCATTCTGCTAGTAGTAGGCCTGTTTTCCCTTGCAACACATTCTGTAAATAATGTTCCACATATTGTAACACCAAAAGCGCTGGTGCTCTTCATCTGTTCTAACATTGTTTAAAAGAATTATACTCAAACTTCAAAGGCGGTTTTCTTGACCCAAATTTTGCAAAGATATAAACTGCTACAGCAGATTAACTTCAACATGTCAAGTTACATACATGAATCATTAGGTTTTATTTAGTGGACATTTCTAAATATCAGCTTTCAGTAAGGTCTGTGCTGATAATTTTTTTCCCCTGTAACTACACACTGAATTTATTTGAACTAATTTACTGCTAATTAGTCAAAATAAAGAATTACACTAAAATCAGCAACTTTATGCTAAATTGTACATCCCTTTAACACCTATGAATGCTGACCATGGAACTATATCTCTTGTGTTCCAAGAAACCATATTGAGCTGAGTTTCTCAGGACTTCAGTCTTAAAAGGACCATCAATAGCAGTATACGTTTAATCTCCCTCCATTCACAGGTACATTACATAAAGTTTATAGATCAGAGATTACTTGTCACTTAAATTATGGCTTCTGTGATGGGCGTGAACTACTTTATTGGGTGTTCTTAACTGCATCTTTTGTCTCTTCAAGCATAGTGAGTCAGGTAAAACCATTTGGAGCCAGGAGAAGATAGTGCGTTCACAGTGACCAAGTGAGCACCAAGGGACAATATGTCCCAAAGGCAGTGAGGGATAGCAGAGCAGGGAGTGCCCAGGGGAGCGGGGCACATGCAACCAGGCATCAGAGGAGAAATAAAATTAGTAAGGATCAGAAAGGATGATTCAGAATTTTCTTCATCCCAGAAAGCCATGTGGCAGTTGAAACCAAGCATGGGATGAATGAAAGACCTACTTGCAAGGACTCACTGTACACAGAAAGAGTAATATTGAAACACTGTTTATTCTGTTTTGCCTAAGCTAGCCATGTGGGGGTTATTTTTTCTGTTTATAAATAATCATCCAGTAAAAACTGGTTTAATAAGTTTAAAAAACTTGAAGCCTTCTTCAGCAGCTCCCTATAAAGAGAAGGTCAAGGCAAAGGCAAATTCTCTTCAAAGCTCTGGCCTTCTGAGCGAACCACGAGAGCTTGCTAGAATTCTGCTACCAAATCTCTTTTCATTAACATTTCAAGATTATATTCTTTTACGTTTTGTAGACTTACAGTTTATAAATTTACACAATTTATGGAGATGTGCTTTAGATATAGATCTAGCAAATTTATAAAGAATATTTTACAGATCTGTAAAATTTACAGAGAAATCTTGAGGTAAATGAGAAAAGACTCTTTTTGTTTACTTCATACTGAACACTTATGCCAGCTACACTTACCAGGAAGAATGAATTTCAGTTTGTATTAAATTTTCTCTTTGTGCAGAATTTTCCCAGTAGGGATTATGTCTATATCAGATTTAATGGATCAGAATGACAAGAAAATAAAATATCTACTCATCCAAATTTCTATTATATTCAAATGAGATATTATAAAAAAGTTATGGTTATGATTAAGGCTATGATTACTCTTTCTGGACAAGATACTAATCAGATCCAGAAGAACTAACATGAGTGCCACCTGAAAGCTAAACAGAGGGGCAACAATAATCTACACATACGACTCAAAAATATATAGCAAACATACAGCTTCTGAAAATGACAAACGTATACAGAGAGCTATATCTGGTGTTCATTGAGTAACTAGAACAAAGTATGAGTGCAGGTCAACTTTCTAGCTAGGGAGGAAGAGTTTAGATACTCCAGGAATCTTCAAAGTGAAGCTGAATCTACAAGGGCGAAATGTGGCAAAATAGGTTAAGAACAGGTGGTATTACTATTTTTAGGCACAAAGGAAATCTAAGAATACACGTACATGTGAATCTCAACAGAGAGAGAGCAATGTCAAAAAAATAAAATAAAGACACTGAACAGGCAGATAGAATAAATTTTTTTGCCAGTACGTGAAATGACCGAGAACTGCAATGATGAAAAAAGCTCTAAAAAAAATATTCCTGCAACAAACTACCCCACAAGTTAGAAAGAGAAATAATCTGATAGATCTTTTTCCATAATTTCCATTAATGACAGAAAGTGATAAAAAAGGGAATAATTTACCTATCACACTGGAGTTTTGTGAACCATACTTACTGTTCACAAAGTGCTCCAAAGTCAAAAACTGCTGCTCAGACATTCATACTGTTATTAAAATGCATCTAACAGACTGAAACAAAAAAATGGCCTTGACGGGTCTCAAGTCAGATGACCAGAGCTTCTAGTTTTGGGGTCAGAGTCCAGTCATGTATTTATTTGTAGGTTTTGGTACTACTTTATGTACAATCTACTCGTCCTGTTCTGTTCCCGTCCCTATTTCCTTATATCTCCCTAATAGTTCTTTAATTATTCTGATATGGGAACCAGCTCTAAGAGTAACTTACCACACAATTACATCATTTTTCCTATCTGTCCATGAGCATTCTCTCCAATTTGTAAAAAAAATATCAATCTCATTGTAGTTTCATTTAAGAAAGTAAGGACAGTCCACCTAAACCAGTATCCTGTCTGAGAACAGACAGAAATGGATGTTTAGGGAAAAGCTTAACAACAAGGTAGCTGTGTATTCAAACTACTCTAGAAAATTTTTCTAGCTTTGAGCAATTCTCAGTTAGGAGAATCCTGAGCCAAAAGTGATTTATTTATATTTTGGATTTTCTTCATTAAGTAAAAAAGGAATCAACTCTGATATGACCACATTGCCTATCTCCACAGATCCACCTCTTTGAAAATGTTATTTTAATTTGTTGAACAATTTTCACCAATTTAGCAGAGCATGAAGTGTCAACATCTTAAGCTTCACAGTGTTAAATTTTTGCAAATATAAAGGAAAATCAGCAAAGGGGGAAAGGAGACACAAATTAACGACCCTCTCGGGAAAAGACTATAGAGTAGCCATAATTATTCTCTGTTCCACATGGCTTGTGCTGTGGCCAGAGGGGCGACAACATAGTACCTTCCCTTCCACAAGCCTAGACAGGAATTCAGAACATGGTGGTGGGTATTACACCATGTCTTAGATGGAAACTAGAAGTACTATGGGGTGACAAAGCAGAGGCAACCTGGGGAAGACATGGAGTTATTGCTGTGGGAGACAGCAAAGAACTGAACATATCGCACTGGGAAGTGTAACTGCAGGAAATCTGACTTCTAGCTTTGTGACACCTGAGCACAACAAAGACAAAGCTCTTCCACCCAGTCTAGAGTGGAAAAAGCAGAAGTCATCAGTGTTGAAAGGAGAAGTGAATGAAATCAAAATAAAATGTAGTAGTGGTATAATGGAGAAAGCAAGCAGTCTGTACAGTAAGACAGCTCTGGAGACATATTTCTGTACTATTTGAACATAAAGCCTGCAAATTTAGGTGGATGGAGGAGAAAAGTACTTAAAAGCCAAATTCTTCATGTTAGGATTTTCTACCTGATGCAAGGCTTTAGTGCTACTTTGTGACAATTTTTAGAACAACAACAAAAACTAAAATACCAACTAAGATAACAATCCTTCACATTTTGTTGTCCAACAGTTGCCTGTACAAATGACTCCCCCAGCACAAAACATAACTATAGATTGACAGCACAGATTATGATAAAAGCTGAAATATCTCTCAGGATCAACTTCCAAATTGCTATCAGAATTTATTAGGAAAAAAGTTTCTATCGAAAAGACATTTTTAACATTTCATAATTTATTTTCATTCAAACAGGAAAGAATAAAAAGTCTCACATAAAAGAAATTTTTAAAAAATTCAGTTAGAAATCTAAAAACTTAACTATTTTAAATTATTCTGATAAAAAAAATAAATTAGCCAGAATAAGATCAGCAAACTGATTCTAACCTGAAATTGCTATCTTTTGATATAAATTACATTTTTCATCTTTTTAAACCTTCTCTTACATTGTAGAATATAACCTCTAATCTGTATGCTGAGGGCTACATGAGTTGTTCTAAGAGCCTCCAGATACTCTACGCCAATAGATTTTTGATGAATAAACAGTTCTTTCATTGCACAGAGGTGTTAATGCTTTTCATTAAAGAGCACAGTACAAAAATTTACATTTGTACAAGTATGTACAGAAATTTGCGCTTTCTTTTACACATATGCTGCAGTTGTCAAGCTTCCATACTGCAGATGTTTGCAAATATGCCAGTCGTCTCCTGAACCACCATTTATCACAGGTAAACAAAGCGTTTGGGCAGAGGAAGAGTCTTAGACTGCCAAGACAAAGGATAACTCAATCTTGTTGCCTAACTGGCTCCCCTGCCTGCTCCTGAAATCTCTGTGTGGCTCCTACATATTGCCAGACCATGCTGGAACATATTTATTGCCAGCTTTCAGTACTACAGAGAACCTGGAAAGCACAAGGTTGAAGTGGAGACAAGAAATGTTGTACACTGTAAAAGGTAGAATTTGGATAGAAACTCCTTGATGGGCATTGCCTGCCAAAGGCACGAAAGGTTTGCAAGTGAAATAAGAGAGAGAGCACAGTCCCTCTGCCTCGACATACAAAAAGCTATGCATGTCACAGTGCTTTTTCTAGAGTATTCAGAAACACAGGCTAAGAAATGGACAATCAATTACTAGAAAAAACAGCTTGGAGGAAAGGATATGCATCCTGTCTCTCCAGGCATTGAGAAGCATACTTCGCTAGCATTATTGTAGGAGGTCTTTTCCCTTACATGTGGACAGAATTCCTGACATCATGCAATACTTAATAGCTTTTTAAGCTCCGTTAATACCTAAATTACTCCTCCTTATAATAGTCTTTGCAGCTGTAGATACTATACAAAGCCCTGTCACTATTTTTATTGATGTTCCTTAGCCAGCAATTGATTCCAGACCTCGAAAGCCAAACTGCTCAATACTATTTTTAACTTTTATCTGTTGTTTTCAGCCTCCTATTTCACTTCATGCCAACCCGTTTTAACCTTTAGATCCTCAAGAGAACAAATTAAGTACTAAGCCACAAGTCACTGCACTGTTCTTTTTAACACATAACTATGTGCATCTCTTTAAATCGTGCTGGTTTTCCACCTTTAGCAGAGTATATCTAAAAGCCAAAAAGGCTATAATTTTGAGAGTGCAATCTTACGCACCTTAGAGATGCTTAATTTTCAGAAAGGGCTACTTCTACAGTGAAGCATCTCCATAATCATTCATCTCTTCAAAACACTGTCACAAATTTCTCACTTCACAAATAACACTCTTAAAACTATTTCCAAGGGTTTTTTTCATGTATGTGGTAACTTTAAAACAATGCAATAATTTTATCTTTCTCATTTTCTTGACTTTCTGTGCTGGTTTATATGACAATAATGATCTATGTACAAGAAATTATATAAAAACAATAACAGATAAACTAAAACTGATACTTATTTCGCTTTTAATTTCTAGTATTTTAACATATTCATAATGTTATACTCAATTTGCTAAGGAAAGTTAGCTGTAGTCAAAAAGCTATGTGTTCCAATAATAAGTGACTCAAATTTGGAGTATCAGCTAATGAAAATAGTAGAGAATTTCACATAGTAACACTAAATCACTGCTTTCATGTTGAAGCAGTTAATGATTCACATCAGGAAAGGAAATCCGAGAGAACACTTTAGTCACAAATTTTTTGAAGTTCAGTAGATACAGCCAATACATTTTAGGTATTGTCCTTTTCTCTTTAATGAACCATGAGTATTTGTGTACTGAAATGATCCAGACATAAATTTTATTCTATCCAAAAGAGGCTAATTTCCTAGCCAGTACTTGTTAAAACAAATCGGTGTTTAAAATTTGCCACATGATAGAATATTTTTAAACTTACTTGGGTAAATAATGCAAAGTTTTACTGTTTACACTTACTATGACGTACATATCAAAGGTGTTTTTGTTACAACTGTCTGCTTGAGCTTATTTACTGTGATTTGAAGTGATACAGACAGAAGGAACTGAAATCCCATTGTTACCTATGGAATATCTGATATATTTCGGAACGCTGTCTGTATTTCATCTAACAGCTGCTACTGCTCATCTCGTACAGACTGGGCTGACAGAAAACCAACTGATTCCGAAGACTAATTTCATGTCAACATCAAGTTTCTATATACGTTAAAAGACACGACAGATAGTTTCTCAGATCTTCTGATGACAGAAAATGAGTACTGTACTAATCAATGACAATAGCCTCAACAAATTACCAGACTTTTGATCAAACTTTCTTCACGTTTGGTCACACAAAAATGCACCTTAACATTATTTAATCTATTATTTAATCGGTTTTAAATGATAGTTCTATGTTTTGTATTTGCTTGTTTACATCACGTTGAACTGAAAGAAAAGCAATTTTATTCAAAAACAGCATGTAGAACATATCCAGTTATTTGCTAAATTTCATAATGAACAGCAAAGAAATTCAATACAGGATAATTAATAGTCTAAGCTTCCAGTTTCTGGGTAATTGCTGCACATTCGTGACACATAGTTTTCTTTGGATTTGTGTTCCTATATTGCTCTTTACAGATAATAAAAGTCTTGAAAAGACTGTGCTTGCTGCAAGCTTTCCAGTCATAAATACCAAACCCAAAGAATAAGGTCTTGATGCACTACAGCTAATGATACAGTTCTACTTATTGGAAAAACAGACCCTTTCTGCTTTTCATGTTATGTGGTAAAGAAGCAGATCAAAAATGATTTTGCGGTTTTTCTTAAATACCTTTTTACTTCAGTCATTTTATATACACCAAAATATTTTATAACGTGCAGCTTTCAGTGACATGACTTGAATGCCTTAAAGACTTCTGATTATTTCAGCAGTAGATGTCCAATTACTGACATGGAAAAGAACTTTTACTTATGTTGGCTGATACATACTTTTGTTCTGGATTTTCTGTTCTTGTCTCTCTCTCAAACAAAGAAAAAAATTTGTCCTCTGGTCATCATTCTTCTTCCTTTCATTCCAATATAGGGCAGTTTGTACACAGCGGTTGACTCTCATTATCTGTTCCACCTAAATCAGCCTCCTCCTCCCCATCACTATGCTCTGTTTTCTTTCTTTCCTTGTCTGCCATTACAACTTCATTATAGCTCAGTCAAGGTATGTGGATACTCAAAGGGTTAAAAACATTAATTGCATTAGTTCAACTAGTCCTTTTAATGACTAGAGAGACCACTGCTGTACCTGGCAATTATTGTGATGATCTAATGCACTTCATTAAACACGGACAAAAAAATCCTGGTGTGGATATGGTATGCACAAAATACACAACGCAACCAGTTTCACCTTTTTAAATTTGACCTGACATTTATCTGTTCTATAGATATAAAAAATGGTTTCAGTAAAAATACTTGTCAAAACTACAAATTTTATTAATATTAAAATCCCTTATGTTAAACTTGAACTAGCGTTGGTGGTAATTTTTGAAAGACTGATATATTATAAACAAGAAAATACCTAACAGATTACAAAGCAACATGCATATCAAATATGAACTCCATTCTATGTGACCCAGAGACTTAGCAAACAAAGTACTAATATATTACTTCCAAAGAGCTGGTGCTTTCTCATTCATTAATCAAGAGACAAAAATGATTCTGTGCCAATACAAACACAGGTAGAATGATGTTATGAAAAGAAGGTGTTCATGTTAAACTGGGAGTTGAGATCTTATGATATAAAATCCCATCCACTAGGATTCACATTAAAACCATCGATTTAATTTCAGGAGACCTCGCCTTAGACATAAACCTCATTGCAAGACATAAAATGTCACTAGTTTATCCTTCAAGTAATCCAGCTCCATCAAGAAACTGGATAGTAGTTTTAATAAAGTGGCACTCATAAGTTTTTATTACTTTTCTAATGAATGCTTTTCAGTTTTATTGGCTCTTGGAAGGAGTAATTTTGCTTCTCTATTTAAACACGACTTTTTATCCTTCACAACTTGCAGGTCTCAATGTTATGTTTTTAACATTACAAATACAAATGCAGATACTGAGGTTTCAGTAAAGGTATGAAGTTCTGTCGACTGATACATACAATATAAGATCTTGGAAATCAGGAAAAATAAAAAAAATTAATCACTTTTCTAGACTGATATGGCTAACACCATTTTTGAGAATATAAGAATATAAGCTTTGCAAAATTGTTATCAGTGACCACACTGAGTTAGGCAATATATACTGTCATACATCGATTTCAGTGCTTCTCTTGCTCTTCAAATTTTCTTGGGAAAAACATTCTAATATTTTTTCCACATATTAATATCATGGCCCTTACTGACATCAGTGAGAATTGTACCATCAGTTTCTTAGATCACAAAACAGAAAGAATGGACATCAACATTCTTCTATAAAGTCAATCAGGAGACTGATACTGATTTCAAGCAGCAGAAAAAAAATGAATTTGTGTTCTATTCTTTTTTTTCTTTTAAGTAGTTAAGCATCAGAAATTTCAAAATACTGCTTCTGAAGTGCCTTTTTTTTCTCTAGAGTTTTGGAATAGACAGGAAAGACATGCTTTGATATCACAAACATGTGTTTTGTTCTTCTCCGATATTATTTGTTACAGATGAAATGGGAAAAGAACAATACATTTGTACAGTCTGTTTTTAAAGTCATGAGAAATCTTTAATCAGTAGTAAAATTCTGGCATCACCAGACATGTCCTAGCAAAAAATAGACTGAAGTACATTGACAACCTGAAATTCTACTAATTAATTTATAGAAGGCAAAGCTGCCAAAGCTGTCAGGTATAGTCTCCTGGTATAAAAAACATGAAAACTTACTTTTCCCCTTGTTCTTTCCTGTATATCCGAGTGACATGATGTCAGTAAAGTGGTTATAATCAGCTGAAGAAATGTTTACAAACATTATAAGCTTTAGTTTTAAACAAAACTCAAAATATCTTTCTTTCATTTTGTTATAAGCAAAGTGGACATGACACAAAGAAACAGCTACTGGCAACAACTGCACGCATCCCGCTATTGCTGCAACACTGAGGTGGCAATAGACTGGCTAAAGACATAGAGTGGCACTCACAACTATGCAAACTCTAATAGGAGTTGGCAATGGAAGCTGATGCATCGATGTCTGCCACCTCCGACATAATGGTGAGCACCTGCATGTGCAGCTTCCATACAACATGTCAGAATACTCCGGCATTCACGTATGACATGAGGACAGAAGATCATTTATAAAACACTCATTAGCTGGTTACTGAATTTCTAAGATCCTAGAGTGAAAAAATATGTAAGAAAGAAAATTATTAAAATCAAAATTTAGTAAAGCTTCACCCTGTCGGACTTCGTGAGGAAATCCCAAATTTCATACTTTTTATTTTTTGATAGCTGGCTGTAACTGAAATTTGGAGTTTGCTAATATGTTATCATTACTCAAATAATTAAGCTTGGGAGCAATAGATTTTTTTTAATTAGCTATCTCAAAGCAAGTACCACTATAATCATCTAATTATCCTTAGAGGCAGCTTTATGCATAAATACTTTACGCATTCATTGCCTTACTACTGGGGGCTATGCCTCAGTTTATATACTCAACAAGAAAATAAAATTAGTATTATGCACAGAAGAATGCGTGTGGACAGAAAATGTCAGAATACCAAATGCTGCAATTTTAAGTCTAGGTTTTTCTTTCAAGACTTTCTAAGGCTTAAAGAAATAAACCAACTTGCCCATTTAAATTAAACATTTTTCCAAAAAATTAATCTCTGTTTTTCTATTTGATTTATGTCATTTACACTGTCTACACCTGCTTCTTCCCCATTAGCCTGGAATAATGCCACTTCTCAAACGATCAAGCTATACAACTGTTAACGAGTAGCCTTTAAGTTTTTCATATACATCTGTCGTATTTAATAAACTAGTCTTTCAGTAAAACTAAAAAAAAAAGCCTCAGCTATTTTTAAGAATAGTTGGTGTATCTCATCAGCAAAAAGAATGCTGGACTGCGGCATGGGAAAGCACAACCTAGCTAGAGGGGGCATCAACAGTGAAAATGCGGAAGTACACATTAGCAGCAAGCCTGCTGCCGACTTGGTACACGTTGGGGATGCTGGCCAATAATGAAGCACGTGCCCACACGTTTCTATTAATACCGCTACTTTCAGCAGATCCAGGAAAAGCTGAAAGGAATCTATTCATTGCTGTGGCAGTCAGACCTTTGCGTTGCTATATACACACCCTAAGAGGGCAAGTTTTACTTTGTCTCATTTCACTCGATGAAGGTTTAATATCTCAGGTACTTAACAAGCTAATACGCAACTGGTACGTGTTTCAAATTAATAACACAAACAAATTAACCCAAATAATTGTGTCAGTACTCGGTTTGTATTTGTAAAGACTACATCCAATAACTCCTTTATGAATCTATAATTTGATGTAGCATGATCATTTTTCTATATTAAGTATAATGCTGTCTATCTTCGTACTCATTTCATACATTTTAAAAACTCCTGGAATTTAGATACCAGTAGATGTTAAAATTATTTAAATATTCTGTTTTAAGATTAATCATTAGATCCACTATCACTTTTTTTTTTATTAAAATATCATCAAAATAACAAGAATTCACTTTGCTTTAAAAAATAGGTTCTTCTTAACCGGTCAGTAAAATAAGGCAAATCTTTCTAAATAACAGATATATTAGGATGTATATTTTCTTGTTCTCAGATCACCATCATGATATCAGACTTCAACTTTGCTCACAAAATGTCTTTAATTTTTTTTACTTTTCACCTGCTAAAGGGTATTCCTTCCCCACTCCTAGAATTTTGACAGAATTCATTCAGACTTCTGAAATCCACATTCTTTTGCAACCAAACTGCCTCAACTACATTTTCCATAACTACCACTCTTGTGTCTTAATGCTAACAACATGTTTTTAGAACAATATAGGGTGCTAGATACACCTCACAACTACAACCTGCTAGTAATCAAACCCAGACAACTACTTTTTCTTACTGGCTGTTCTACCTATTATTCCGCTCTCCAGGAAAAGTCTGGTCTGAAAGATACACTCTGAAAATCTCAGCACTGTCATGTTTGGTATACTATAAGCAAAAATTAGTGTCTATTAATGGCTTATCTGCTATCCTTCTGAAATTTAACTCTGAGGACAGAAAAATCATCCTAGATTTATTAGTTGATTTTATTAGTTGACATATAACAGCTCTAGAAATGAGACAGAATCGTGATATGTGAACAGAGATCTTATAATACAACCGATATAAAAATCGATTAAAATATGTCTTTACGATAAATGTCTTTTCTGCCTAATAGAATTTTATTCATTACATATATTCTACATAAAGGAAGGTGAACATTTCACTGTAATCAAAGAATATCTCACATAAAAAAAAGTCCTGTCAGAAAAAGTTACTCCAAGGAGAGATCAGTCGACTTCAAAATGCTTAATTTAAACATCTGATACCCAACCATTTAAATAAGAAATTTGAAACTCTATATGAAGTCCATCAAGTAATGTAGTTTTCTGGTTTGTTATTTTTATAGGAAAAAAAAAAAATGTCTTTTTTACTTAAGAGACCAATCTTCTGCCATTACTATTTATATCAAGTCTTTAAAATATTGATAAACAGGTGTACAGAAATTGCATTTGAGAGGCAAATAAAGCAAGTCAAAACTATGTAAAATATTACGTGTGATTCTTGCATGATAATTATGTAATTTCTGTATTGATTTAGAGCAATAAGATGGACAAATGTGCACAGCCTTTTGAAGTATTAGATCAATGAAAAGATTTCCTTACAAATTTACCACAGCACCAGGAAAACTGATCTGTATCTATTCCATGAATGTACAAGTCTTCTCTTGATTCAATTTGACAATATCCTAAAAAAAGTAGTTTCGATGTAGCAGGAACATGTTGTTGACATGTTCTATCTCTGGATTTTTTAATAGAATAGCAAAATAAAACCAATAATAAACTGCATTTTGTTCAAGAGCCCAGGTTGTAGGAAATATTGCTAGGAAAAAAAGAGAAGAGAAATAATAAATATCCGGTTCAATTTCATTCTAAAAAAATTGTAAAAAAATAATGATCAAAATATATATCAGCATCTGCAGCTGATTGGGTTTTTTTATATATTACCTATATTCAGGTGATATTTACTTCAGATATGTGAGCAAACCAAGTATTCCTGAAGTTTTGGTCTCCATAGTTCCATCTCTTAATGAAATAAACGTCCAAAGCAAACATTTCTCAGCGTTCTGTCACTTCTCTAATAAAGAATTTTTATTCTATGATTTTTAAAAATCCAATATTCTGTCATGCTTTAATTACCCACCAGAGAAAGAAAAGCTATATGCACATCCATTTACATTCAATCCACACAACTGTCAAAGTACTTCACAAAAATAAATGTATTCCTCATGAGAGAAATGCAGATCTGTTGAGGCTGTCTGTAAGGCTTGTAGGCTTTACTGTATTTCCTAACTTTTGAGAAAGAATAGAGGGGCGATTCTTCATCAACACATGTATAGATGCCAGACCTTCAAAAGCAACTCCCTTTGGAAAACAAAATAGAAATATCTTCCTTCAACATTTTACAACAATTTTACCAAACACTGTATCTCTACTCAGCTAGACTTCCGATATACATCTCAACACATGAATGAGGACAAATATCTAAATAGTTTCATTTGGGAGTTAAAGTCTGCTACACACAAATGCCTGAAAACTCTCAAGCTTGGTTAGCCAGGGTGCATGGATCAGGAAACAAAAGTCCTTTTTTGGCTGTATGAGATGCGGATGCAAGATTCTATTTTCATTGAATTGTCCAGGTTGCTGCCATATATAGAGACAGAATGTATACTGAAGACTAAGAAATATATTTTTTAATTCTTACTTTTAAATATGTATTTCAAATCTATATGAATACAGAAAAATAATTTCCTGAGTTATTTTTTTAAAAAACTAATTGTACAATATCCATGCCGTGCATACTTACGAAATTATTCTGTTGCTAAAGATCAAATGCAGGTAACTGACACAGCTGGAGAGAACAGAAATGCTGTAGTCTGTCACGGGTTTACCTGGACTACAGACCTTCTTGTGACTGAAAGCTAGCTCTTTATACAGCTAAGCTTGGCTTTCTTCTTGTTTAATTGAACTGGGAAAGACAGTAAATCGCAAGTGGTTTAAAACCACCTGCCTTAGATATCTATTCCAGGATGCGACAAAACGCCTTGCAGGAGTCCTTCTTTATAAAGCAAACCTGGATCATTTTCTTAGACTACTTTGGTCACAAATATGTATTCAGCTGCGTAAGGGATAGATACGTCAGAATTATCTGGCTACTAATTAAAACCATTATTTTTGTTAAAATGCAAAACCAAGAACCAGGACCCTGAGCGGACCCACAGGCTCTGCTACCTCTTGCTCCCTCACCTGGATTTGGTTGCCCAGCAGCATGTCCATGGCCAGCTCTGACAGAGTGCAGGCGTGTCACCACGGGTCCCGCAGCCATGGGAAGCCTTTTGCGGTCCCCCTCTTGTCTGCTCTTGCAAGGGGCTGGATGCAGCTCAGCTTTAAGCCTCAGAGCTACCAACTCACCCAGCCCCACAGGGCTCTCATTGGACTGCTGAAGTGGCCTCCTTTGATCTTTAATAAACACAATAGTATTTGGTTTTAACAGGATTCCTCATATGCTTACATTTATGCATATGTTAAGAATTATACTGGATATGCACTCTTTGACCAAGTTCACGCATGGTTTGAGGTCCTAGCATAACCTACAACTCATTAAGCTGCAAAACAAAGGGCTGATTTGCGTTGTTTAATATTTTTATCAATTTTCCTTCTTTAATAATTTTCAGTGTTAAGAATTTCATACAAATCTGCCATTGTACTTCAGTGATTTGTTCTGTTATCATTAAATCCATATGAATCATCCAATTATCCCACTCCCTACCATTAGTCAAAGTAGTCCCAACTAATTGAAAACTTTTTTCCAGGCTGTGTGTGCTTCTGGAAACTTTACATCTCATGAAGTGGAGGCTGTCCTTATCTGCCTCACTGAGATTATCTACAAGCTGTGGGCTATTTGTGTCACCAGGGTACCACAGGTTAAAAATGACAAGCACCACTAACAGTCTCCTGATGGATGGTCCTGATGGACCATCTGGGACCTCCTTGAGAGAGTCAAGGGCAAGCTGACAGATAAAAATCAGCAGCAATTGATTTCCAGCAGAATCTTGAAAATCGGAGACATACATCTCACTTGTCTCTTCAGATACACAGACGCTGTTTCTCCTACTGTGCACTGCAAAAGAAAATACCTATTAAGGACTGGTGGATTCATTCAATACTTAACGAATCATGAACTGCTATATTTTATCTTTGGAAACAATAGCACACCTGTGTTACCAGCTGTTTCAATCCACCAGTATGTACCCAAACAACTTTAATTGAAGGTGGTAACATATTAAAGGTTTGACCTTTGGAAACTGAGTATTTCAAGTTACTTGGGGATTATTCACATCAACTACTTTATATGCTTCACTTGCATATGTATCCCAGGCTTCCTATACAGCCATTGAAGCACAGTTGCTTCTGTGTTTAAGCAGTACAATCACATTTATTATCAAGCCCAAATGTATTTGAACCCTACATGGGTGTTGAGGGAGAACAGGAAGAACTGAGAACACAAGAAGGAAGAGGCGAACACAACAGCCAAATGGCATTCCCTTGAAGACAGTAATGTTAGAGCAGATGGCGGCAAACTTGCAGCAGCATCTCCTCATGACAAACAGCATGGCGAGACAGAAGACACACGCTTCATAAAGGAGTAGTCAGTAAAAATTAATTTTTAGAAACTGAAATGCTGGAGAATGTTCCCAATAAGAAGATGTTGCCTTGTACTATGTTACTATCACATGCTTCATTGGCAAAATTTAGATATTAAAAATCAGCCTGTTGATTCTATCAAAACCAGAAAGACTGCAGGCAAAGAAATGTTCAGCCCTGCCTATGCACTTGTAATTTTTCTAAGTAATCCAGTCCATTTTACTGCTTGTTTCATAGTAACTGTAGGAGTCTAACAAGCAATCACTGTTCTATGGCATTAAAACATCTTCTCTAGTAACTGTTGAGGCTGTTAAAAGTACTAATAACACCCACTCATCAGAGAAGACTCAACCTATTTGTAAAGCCTAGACAGGCATTCACTTCTGTTTTTCAAAACTAAAAGCGACAACAGCACAGAAAAGAAAGAAGCTTCTTGTGCTTTTTCTATGTTGAATTCATGTTGTTTCCCAAAATGCAAAAAGGAAACTAAGTTATTAAAAAGGAAAAAATATCTATGAAAACTCAACATAAAAATCTGGAATTACAACTCTTAAGATATTTCTATATAAAAGTTATATTCTTCCAAAATAATAGTTCATTAAGAGAAAAAAATTCTTCAAGATGTAGACATTTTGTTATCTTTGTATCTGAGTATGTATTACTTCTGCAGTGGCTGTTCCAGTATGTCACACTGTTCTCTTATTTCAGTCTAAGTCCTAAAGTTTATAAAAATAAAATTATAAAAATAAATTCAGAAATCCACATGATTACAGACACAACATAGAACTTATTATCCTTTGTTAGGTTGTTTTCTGTTTAATAATGACTTTAAAAATGTCATCAAAAGATATGAATTCAACTAACTATGCATGCATGACTTTGACATGGTATAATACTTTCTGTTAGAAACAGAAACCACACGTGATCAAGTGTAAGAGTCTAGGTGAAAAAAAAGGAAGCCAAACTGGTCCCCCATGGAAAGCAGAAATCATGACTAATTGAATTTACATAAGATGAGGAGCCATATGTGTAGGTTCAGCCAGAAAGCTGAATAGAAACGTTCCTAACATAACGGTATTATTGGTGCAATCTTTAAGCTTTATGATCATGGGATCCAGGAGATTACTTTAGATAATGATACAGTATCCTGGGATTTGATGGAGATAAGAAATAGTCAACATGCTATTAAGAGGCCTCACAGATCAATTTCTACTGTGCTTGTAGAAATCTAATAATTATGACCCTGCATAAAGTTCCACAATAAGCAAGGGAATTAAGCAAAAGGCTCTTAGCAACATTCAGCACATTTGAATAATGTAACCAGGTTAGGTGCCTAATTCAGAAATAGGCATAAAAGGCTTTAAATGACCAAGTGAGAGCATAAGCTTTAAGTCAAAGACATACCCAAAGTTAAATCCCTATACAAATACATATTTGCAGAAACTCTTGCTTGCAATGCCCAATAAAATGTGTCATGACTGTTGTGACAGGTCTATGTTATGTACCAAGGTAGCCTCCAAAAGGCCGAACAGCTGAAGGACTTCCAGTGCTGACGCTGAGTGTAGCTGATGAGCACAGTCAGTGTATTGAGAGGTTTGGTTACTAAGGCAGTGAGAAGCCTTCATAATGGCAATTTCTCAGTGGGAACTGCCCAGGACTGTTTTTGTAACCAGGTTTAGGAAATTAGATGGATGATGAGGTCTGCATAATTGTGGCCCCACTGTGGATATTACGCAATTTCAAAAATCTGAGCTTAAATTCGTACTATAGCAAAGAAAGCAGATCACTATGTAAGGAACATTGTTTATACAACATAAACATGCCTAAAACATAATGTAGTACACTACATTACAGTTCAAGAATGTATTTATGCCAATAAATAAATATGGGAATGCTATTAATGTCAACATAAGCCTATTCAGTAACACATATTCAGTATGAGATATCAACGATTACTGCAACTATTTCTGTATTCCTTAAATCAGCTGCACTGAGAAGAAAAATCCTACCATTAAAATAACATTATTGCTTGAAGGATCACAGGTCTCTACCCTTTATATTCTTATAAAATTATTAGAATATTGAATTTCCATAACAGAATATATCTACACAATACAAAGCTTTCATCTATCAAGTTACTATTTAGTTGAATGCCCTATAGTAGCCTAGAAAAAAACAGAAAAAAACCAAAGGGAAAAGCACAGTGGATTTTGAAAAGATGACTAAACTTACCTGATACAACATGGCCAAAGAACTACATAGCAGAAAGTTAGGGTAGCCAGCCAACATGCAAGTTATACTTCATGGTACATGGAAAATGTAAATCTAAAGAAATCACTCTAAAAATCTTCATAATTAAATTTTGCATTTATGCATTTTGCTTGATATATGAACTCTACATCTTAACTGCACAATTAGAGGTTTACATTTGTGGAGTGTTCCAATAAACCTAAAAGCTCCATCAATACAACATTACATGACTAGAAAACAGCAGCAGAAAAACTCAACCAGCAATAAATCTCCTCATAACGCCTTGTTCCTTTCGGGTTAGTTGGTCATTAATCTTTTAAAGATCTTTGCGTGGACGGAGTTTACAGCAAAAAGTGAAATTGATACAACTTTTTATATTCCTGAATACACCGTCTACACAGACATTCTCTAAAGCATGAAAGAAGATTTCACTGCGTTCTAGAATAGTGGCAGGGAAAGATGAACAGGTATCACACAGACACACAAAAATAATGAGATTAGATCAGAAAAGCCTGGTCCTTAACAGGGCAATATTTAAATTATATTAGTTTCACGTGACAGAGGTAAAGAAATGCAGGCAGAGTAATCTTGGTCTACTATGGAGGAAGAAATGTTGCTAGAACAAGTAAAATTTAATTGCTCAAGCTACTCATTCCACTCAACAGGGTTGATAACTTTCAGCAAATTCTTGCAAGACACCCGGGCAATTTGGCGGAGGGGGGGGGGATCACTTTCTCACAGTGATGCTATGGTGAGCACCAGCAAAAATTTTTTGAGTTTTGTTGTCAATAAATTAAATAACATATCTTATGGTTTGACTCATAAGGCAACATTCGTTTCCTCACTCATTCAATAGGTGAAATTGAAAGGAGTTATTCCAGTTCCTTTTCTTTTTTTTCCTGAAAATAAGGTATTTATCCATTTCCAGGTACTCTCCTAGAGAGAGACATATGATAACAGAGAGTAATAACCACACCAGAGCCCCATATCATAATAGGAGAAATGAGTACACCACTGTTCTTTTTTTAACCTCATGAAATCTGAATAAAATATAACAACATGAACCTATCTGAGAAAAGGCAGTAAGCTTTTCACATCAATTGACTCAAAGGCCTATTAAAAGTAAGTTGCTTTTAGTTGGCTGTCACTATCCATATTGCACAGGTGAAGAAATGGAAGCGAAATATTATTTTCTCTATGTAGTACCTTCATAGTGACATTAAGGGAGAAAGGAAAAACAACACTCAGAACTTGCTGGCCTCAAGCCTTACTCCTTCAGAGCATTCTGCCCACCCCAGCTTACCACACAGAAGAGTCAAATACCTTTACTGTATATTAAAATACATTTTAAAATTATGCACCTAAAAAAAGAAGTTTGATAATATCTACAATACTCAGTACAAAGTAAATAATTATCATTACCTTCAGCGAGCACCGTAAGAATCACAGGCTGTGTGAAGAAAATAGGAGTATATAACGTTCAGAACGAATGGTTTCTTTTTAATATACAGAGTGATTGTCATAACCACTTGTAACAATTTTGCAAGGTAGCAATACTAATAAAACTAAAATCATATCTGCAATGTATAACAGGAATAGGGAAAAAAAATCCATTTTGTACCACATGAATAACCTAGCAATCCCTTTTGAAAAATTCACAGTGGATTTTTTAAAACCATCCTGCTTCTTTTTTCACAATAATAGAAAGATTTTTCTCTATGTAATGTATTTACCTAATTATCACTATATACTGTGGAGCATTTTGTGAGCCTATGAAAAATACGCTATACAATTCCCCTGAAATCCTCTACCTTGGATTCTGTATTTTCTATTTAAATTTAACATCATACTGTGAGCAAAATGGATGGCTGCTCGCCAATTACGTTAAAGCACCTTCACTGGAACCCATCATTACTTTAAGTCCACTTTTCAGGGGGGAATAATTCAATCATTTTACATGTTGTAGAGCTCTGGATCAATTCAAACATGTAATAAGAACAGTTTTTAAAGGCATTCTTCCTTCAATTAGGAAGATGGAAACTTTATTTAAAACATTTCTTACCCTACCACAGAAGAAACAGAGCTGTGTGTGAGCTTAAGTTAGATAACAAAGAAATTCCCACCTGTTTCCTCTCATGCTTCAAACTAGAAGACACAAGCATTAGTACTGGAGCCATAAATACAGAAAAGTTATTGGCACTCTTCTAGAAAAACATATTTTTTTTCTGATAGGATGATGATGATAAAGCAGTGCTTGGTCCTCAACCCCTGTTTTTCTCACTTTGCAGTGACTGTGAACACTTTCCTCCACTCACACAGCTTATAAAGCTGTATACTGATCACTCAAAAACCTACCTGTCGCATCAACCTATCTCCTCTGCCTGGTGGTCTCTTTGTAGGCATGCCACTGTCACTTTAAACAGATGATTCTCCCATCTTCACTTCTGAACTCTTTCTGCCGCTTCTTCCATCACTATTATGACTATTCTCTTAATCTTTCAAGACCACGGGCTATACTTTTTTCCTTGTTCTTTCTTCTCTCTCCCCTCATCAGTTATCCAAAATATTTTTCTAGTACCTATCATTTTATTTCCATACACGTTTCAGCAAGCACTGCCATTCAGCAACTCATCACTTCTATTAATAGTGTCTTATCCCTGAGCTATTTTCTCACCAGTCCTTTCTGTCTCAGTGACAATTTTTGTGCAATAGCATTGTTGTTAAACCACATGGCTTTGGCTCTCTCTGGCGAGTCCTTCTTTGCTGCCATTTCAAAATTTAAATTTATATCGCTGTACTAAAATTTACAAAACCACCATGCTTAGTCTACTTTCCTGTGCCAAATTCCTCCCTATCCAATCCACCACAGATTTGCCACATATTCTTCAAATCTCTTTTGTTAAGCGCCTCCTCCTCTTTGTCTTTAAGTTGCTCTTTTGTTAATAACTACCTTCAGCCTATATATAAAACAGCCAGCTGATTCATTCTGACAAGTACACACACTTATCTCCGACTCTACTTACACCCCTGGGCAACCTGACACAGCTGGTGAGGTGGTTTACATCAGAAATGAAACCTGGGATATACAAAGTGCAACACGGCAGAAGAAAGAAAAATGATGATACATGCTACGGTTTTAGCTCATTTACAGTGCAGTTATACTGTTTGTAGTAATGAGAGTACTCACCCACTCTTACACCCACATTCATGTGTTCATATACGATGCATGACAGAATTTCATTACTTCCAAACTACTGAAATACTGTATTATAAACTAGGTGCAGCTGATACGTAATGTCTGATCACTAGCTAATGTGGCGAAAGTACCATTTCATCTGACTAGCTGCCACTCTGCCTGTTACATCTGGTACTCAGCCTATTAATTGGATTTATATTAATGGCTTTCTTGGCTATTTTTTTCCTAAATGCTATTCTGCAGTGAAGAGGCAATATTGTCAATTAAAAGCCCACGCATGCATCTCTTCAACCAGACCTCACACACCTGATCAGATTTGAGACCGTGAGCAACTGTGTCTGATTAGTTTTCTAAATGAGCTCCATATACATTGTATGCATCAAAAATTAGCTCATTCATCACTAAGTGATTCTGCTAATGTTATTTTAGCAGTCTGCATAAGAATTAGTAAACTATTCTTCACTATCATTCTATATATATTTTTTTCAGATAAGAAATAGATCAAATGCAAAGGCACTCAAAATATGAACACAACATCTATCAAATGTGCACAATCTCCTATTTATATGCAAAGATTTAAAGCATGCTACATTGTGGGAATCATTCACTTCAATTTTTGTCATTGAGATAGTTATGTAATCCCATCTAAACGCAGTGTAACTCAGACTGCTCAACATGACTGGCCGCGTGCAGAAACGGCTAGATCAGAGCTATCATACTTTTGCAGATGTTGCTCAACCCATTACACAACCTGCAGAAGGTAGCTTGGGGAAAGGCAGAGATTACATTACCACATCGCCAGCACCCCAGCCATCTCAGCTACAGAGCTAAGGAGTTTCGGTTTGCTTTTGAGAAAGAAAAGGAAAGGGATACACTTACATGGAGAGCAAACTTCCATAACAAAGGAAAAGAAATAACTGTAAAATTTTTAAGTGAAAACGTAAAGAACATTTCCTGCAGCTGATAAAGACATGCTGTTAAATTTCAAAGTGGCCTACTGCTGAATGTGAAATATGAGTATTAGATGACCTGACCATGGAAAATGCCCTTAACCAATCTATGAAATGGCTTTTCTCTCCAGATCATGAAGAAATATGTGCCGAAAGAGCTGTGTGTCATGGAGTTGAATAAGAAAAAATTGGGACAAAGAATGAAAAAAAATCCTAGAAAATGGACTAGTAGTTTCTTTTACCACAAACTTTGCTGAATATGCTTTAGGGAAATAGAGATGGCTACAACACAGGAGAACAAGGACAGGTGCATGCTGCTCAGTGATCATTCAGCTGAGCAATAACTCTGTGCCTTTAAGAAGCTACGAGTTTAATGTACAGCTGAAGTACATCAGCAAGGAGAGAAATCCAATCTCCTCAGAGATTATTTATGACAAAGTGCACCTAACTGAGGCCCAATTTGTTTGTGGAATTGCAGTCATTCCATTTCAACTAAACAACAAATGAATCTGCCTTGCAGAGGATTGGTTCAGTGTATAAAAGAAAACAAGAGAGAGAACAGATACAACACTTAATTTACACAACAATTTACAGGCTCACTTACAGAAATGACTGATAAAGCAGTTTTTCGGAAACAGAGAACTATCTGAAACAGAAGGTCTCTGAATCACATCTAAAATTTTTCCTCTGTAGAGTGAGCACTTCTTATTTCAAATTTATTAATCTATACTCATTGGCTTAAAATTCATACTTTGCCCCATGATTTTACTGTTTCCCAAATTACTTCACATGGTTAAACTGCAGGTTTTGTCAGACTAAGAAAACTAACATAATTCTTGTTTTATATAAAACACAATCTAAGATTAAATTTTAAAAAGGAAAAAAAAAACAGTCAGCGTGCTGTGTAGGCTGGCAGATCCCCATGGACAGGGGCACTGGGAGCAGTGGGGGCTCCCCTAGGCACAGCAGGGCTCTTCTCACTGCCCCAGCAAGGGAGGAAGGAAGTCGGGGAGCAGCTGGTGGCAGCCCCAGGCATCAGGCACCTTCTCGGGGAGGTGTTTTCTAATAAATAATATTTAAGTTTTATTATATATGCTGTTTGAAAGCACACTATTTGAAAAAGCTCACATATTGCATTTGATTTGCTGTGAAAACATTGAAATCACTTTAAAGCAACTAACATATCAATCAATACTTTATCACCTGGCTTGACTTTATTCAAAATTAACCTTAAGTATGTTCACCGAAAATTGAAAACTGAAAAAGAATTTTGGTCGCCAATTACAATTTGGGGTCAATTTCTGCTCCTTTTCTTATCCTTATCATCCACAGCAAGACTTTTCATTTCTCCACACCAAAGCTCACAGGAGCATCTCCCCAGTCACTGGAAACAATAACACATCAAATAGTAAACAAAAATATCCAGGTACAGACTGGAAAACATTACCAGAGGGGCAATGCTGCAGTCCCTGAAATTAGAGTAGGAAAAATCTGCGATTGTTCAGAAACAGGCATCAGTGGGTCTGGAAAAACCCCACAGGTCCACAGAAGAGGGGTATAGAAAATAGTCAGTGTTCACCAATTAAAAGCTAAGCTATAATTTTACATGCACCTAAAATAAATTCTCAAATCCCAGGTCTTAAAAGATACCTAAAATGGCAAATCAGCAGCGTAAACAAGATCCACTTTTCAAAAGAACTAGTGAAAAAATAATGCTTAAATAAAAAAAGTGTACTGAAAATACAATTCAATATATATTTCCTAGCAGAAGAGACAACAGCTATGGCAAACATTTGAATAGAAGAAAGGCAAAAGGTCAAAAACAGAGAACTAGACAATTTAGAGAATCTGTACTTGAAATAGGATAAATTAGCACCTAGCGAAGAGTAGTGCAGGATAATTTACAAAAAAAGTGTACAAAACAACCCCAGTAATCAGGCTCAGTTTGTCCAAATGCTGAACATGAAAAGCACCACCTCTATAAAGCACAAAAATTGGTTTCATTGTCCTGCTGAAATATAAAGCAGAAATATAAAGGAGATTGACCTGAATATGAGAAACGTACATCTATGTTTGTAGCTATCACCCCAATATCTTATTTTTAATATTGTGATGCTTATCAAACTATCTGCTTTTTATGCAATGCAAATAAAGTTAACATTACTAACACCACAGAATTTAACACAGTGCAAAGGTAAGTAACAACGGAACAGCTTATGTCAGAAAAGGTATAGGAGCAAAGAACCTGACCATCAGTTTAAGTAACACTATGAAAGATGGTTTAACTTGATACTTCCTTGTTTCGCCAATTATGCAAAATCTTTTGACTGTGTCATTATGAAATATTGTGAGAAGTGATGTGTGAAATGGGATTTCCTAGACACTCCATAGACTGATAAGCAATATATGTTAGCTGCAGGGAAAATATCAATAGATGTGACAGGGGAGTTTAAACTAAGGAATGTATTTTCCAAAGATGTGTACAACTGCCTTTGGTTTACATATATATGTCTACTTGATAATTTGAGACTCACTGGAGGATTTTGGTTAAAGAATAAAACTTACAGTTGTCATATAATCAAATGACAATATATAAAATACATGAACACAGAATATATGAAACATTACTAAACAAAAAGCAGCAATAAAATAAAAACATTAGCAATTAACAATAAGCATAGCACAAATACAATGCCATTATTAAGCCATTAAGGGAGGGGCACTAACAAAAGGTGACAAATTCGGAATATTTTGGATGTGTCATAAATATTAAGGAAAGGCATAAGTTTGAATGCTGCATACTGCCCTGAGCAGGAGGCTGGATGGTTCTGTATATAATCTTTACATGTTTCTGTAATCTTACTTTGCAAAACTTTATCTTAAAAAAAATCATGTTTGTTGAGAAAAATCAAGGAAAATGGGAAGTTTTGCAGGTTACCTTCTTTGGTTTCAGCATTAAATAAAATAAAATAAAATATTAATAATAAATAAAATAAATTTTAAATGAAATTAAATAATAGCATTTTGAGACTTTGTGTTTGCTATATACATGACATCTAGCTCAATGGTGGAAAATAGAGTCATTCTGAGTAGCATTAGTTATCATCCTACAACATCTGTAACTATCTGACTCAAAAGTTGAGTGCAAATATCATGAGCAAATAGCATAATCTCCACTAAACAGTAATATATTCATTTAGAAGCACATAAGACTCTTAGCCAAGAAAATAATTTGTACTATCAGAAAAACAGAAATAGTGCCTTAATAATGTGAAGAAAATAGTAAGGCCCTTGATAAAACCCTATGATTTAATATTTTCCTTTCAATAATGCAAGGTAATTGCTTCACCTGACTTTGTACGTTTTTGTGCTGCTATCTCTCCACCTATACTCTAACCAAATACACTATCTTTTATCAGGAAAATATTACACACTTGAATTTTTTTTAACATACTATGTATCATTAGTGAATGTATTTCAAAGGGATCACAACTTCTGTCTCTCCTGCTGAATACTGAAAATGTAGATGCTTAAGAGACTTCTATGGGAAATGCCAGTTCTTTGAAGATCTGCTACAAACAGACTTTCTGTATGTCCTCTTATATTCTCCTTTTCTTCTTCCTTCCCCTTCCAAGGCTTATTTTCATTTTATGTTGCCTCTAAATTTTTTTTTTATTTTTTATACTAAGCATCATAGTTAAGTTGATTATGAGACTAACTTGGTTTGGAAAATACTAGACACATAAATTTGCTTCCATCACTAACTCACCCATATTTTTTATCAGACAGCATAAGTTTGCCACATAATAATACTTTTAAAAGTATGGGAGCAGCTCAGGCATCTTGATAGACATTTGAGGAACAAACTAGAGAAGAGTATCTCTGAACAGGATAGGAAGCACCACAGCCAAGCAATTTACTCACTTTACGGATAGTATAAGACTTATTTACTTTACATTTATACCAAAAGGGGCTTAGACACTTTTTGTTTTGAGTGTGTGGTCCAACTGACAGGCAACTTTTTGCAGTATAGTAGTTCTGGTGAGATTTACTTAGTTTTCAATTTTACTGGCTAAACTATGGCAATTTCTTATTCATGCTTCATCTTTCCTGAGTTAAAAAAAATAAAATTGGATACAGTCTGGGTATCCAAACAGATCAAAACCTAATGGCCGCTTAAAATAAAATTAGCTCATAACTTCTTTGTGAAGCTGCACATTTGACACCTTTGGAAATGCATACCATATACTACTAAGGAAATTAATATGTTTAACCTGGTAAACATATGCAGTGTTTCTTTGTACTTTTCTGGTCCTAATGCTGTTGACATCATATTGTTAAATTCCAATGTCATTATAATCCAAGTTTGCAGTAGCAAGTATCTTCAAAATGGTGTAACTCTACAAGGAATTTATTGCTTCTCCTTTGCAATTACAATTCCCAAACCTGCTGCTGAAACTCAGTTTTAAATACAATTATGACCCGAGATTTCTACAGTAATTTAATTTCCATGCTAGCCCATACAGAGTTTATTGGTTTTATATCATTATAGTGTTGGATTATGCCTGGAAAATGATGTCCGAGGAAGTGGTCGTGGTGTCCCTACACATTCTAGCATAGTTATGCCTTTTCAGGAACCACTTTAGCTTTATAACTCCCTTAAAGATCTAAAATCTGTTAATGAATGAAAACTAAATGGCATCATGCCTATATCAATCACAAAAAGTGAATTCAACAATGAACAACTTGGATTAAAATCGTATTGCATTATTGCATTATCAACACATAACGGATACACGCACAGAAATCACAAACATATAAGAATTTTTTGAAACAAAGAATCGCAAAACTAGATGCCCTTTTGCTGTTACTTAGCGCTGTTTACAGATTTATCCATATCAGGACACAGTTTCAAAACACTCTATTGTGTAACATTCTGGAACTTAACGTATATCGGTTTGAAATTTCCTATTACACACATTGATTTTAACACATACTGTCACCCAGATCCTCTCAATACTTCAGTGTTACATGTATATAGGTTCCTAAAGTTTGCAGGATCTGAGTTGTATAAGACTTTTTCAAGACCAAGCACTAGAGAATATGACTCTATTAGCATATGTTTTCCTTCAGTTATTAAGAAGTTACATATTATTTGCTTCCCCCACCACCAATCAAATTTACCTTTCAAGTAACTAAAATTCCAAAGAAAGCAGCTTTTGACCCCTGCTAGTAACTTGTCCTTTTGCCTGAGGCCTACATTAGAGGAGTAAAAGGGCTTCCCAAATGCCCTTTTGTCAAAGCTCTGAATATATCCTCCCCAGGAGCGTACATTTCCCTGAATTATTTCCTTCCTGTACAGTCATCTTCTTATGCTTTTGATCCATGTTTATCTAACTAGAACAGCCTTTCACTCCACTTGTCACTTACTCTTCACCAGGATTCTTTGCTCTTTGACTGCATTTATGACTCACCTAATTCATTGTCCTTTGCACTTATTTTTTTCTCCTTGGTGTCTCACATGTCAGTTCTGAGGTATTTTCCAGACTTAATTTCAAGCCACAAACTGTGCAGACTATAGTCAGTCTCTGGACTGCTAATCCCAAGATTCTTTTTAGATATGGTCGCACTCATACAGCTGATATAATATGACAGAAGAATGTGAAGGATACTCACAGATAAAATTTTAAATAAAAATTTACAGTACACAACACCTTTCAGAGACCTTAATGTAAAAAAACATGTAAGACCACAGCTTTAACAAAAAAAAAAAAACAGTCCCTCAAAAGAGCTTTCATTAGTATTTCTTGCTATTCAAAGCACAGCAATAATAAACAGATCCGGAATAATTTACACAGATATGACTGAATATACTGGCCTGCCAGATTTGTATCTCCTATCTCTGTCTTAAATTATAAAGCTATCTCTTCTTGTAGGAGTGTTATCTCAGATCAATAACAAATATTTTTAACCTGAAACAATATTTAACAAAGGGTGGGGTAATTCAAAGGTTAATTTTAAATCTTTTCTCTTTAGTTTATAATTGTATTCATTACCACAAAACTAAATGAATGCTCAGATGAAAGGTGCTGCAGGACAACATTAAGCAGGATACAGCTCAACAAGTATTTCGCTGAACTTTGTGATACACTGCTTTTAATGTCTTTTCAGGTTACAGCATTTAAAAGGCTTATAACATTCAACTGCAGGATATAAAATATTCTCTTTGGAAACCACATCTTAAAAGACATTTAATAATTTGATTTTCTTCTTGATACATATTCAGTTTTAACTAGTCTTACTAATCATCTCTTCTATGCAGTTTGAGTAAAGAAATCTACAGCAAAAACTACATGAAAAAGCTATTTCACAGATGACAAAATTCTCTGAAGCAACAGTTCCAGAAACAACTTATTGTATGCAAAGTAAAACAAATCTGTCTTCATGGAGGACTGTCAGAATACACAATAACTTACTGATAACTGATGAGCCTAACATATTGACATTTTGTAGCAACCATGCAAATCACTTACTGTGCTCATCTAGAAATTGGCTAGTTCTGTATCAATGAAGAGTTCCCATCTCATCTGGTGTTTTCTAAATTGGCTGTAGATTCTTCAAATAAGAAGATACATCTTCCATTCAATGAAAAGCAAAAATAATCTGAGGCATTTTTTCAACAGTTTTTTAAAAGAAATATGCTCCAATTGTCTACAAACATATGAAAGTTTAAAACTATTCAGTGCATCTGCCTTTCCTAAGACTACCTCTTCCCAACACAGTTCTTCCCTATACAGCTCCTCTTGCCTACAAGAACTGATAAAAGTAGTTATAGTGTAACAAATTGCTTCATTATGGCCAAAACTGTAGCCCCACATTGTTATAAAATGCTCCATACGGAAAGCCAAGGAGCTAGAAGGCTTCAAGGAATGCGGAGAGCACTGAGTGATCTGGTACTAAAACATCTCTATGGCTATGATTATGGCTCTTCTGACAAACTCAGGAATTACCTCAAATATATTCCTTCCCAGCATTCCTGGCCCTGGACAACACATAATACTGCTGCTGCTCTGATGACCAGAATATTATTAACCCGGTCTGCTTAATCCAGGAGGAGATAAAAGTTCTCTGGAATAAAAAGGAGATGGAGCAGACAGCTCATCTTGCATTAAGCAAGCCTCTGATTAGGGGTATGTTTGACAGCTGTTGGAGAACTGTAGGAAGTATCTCTGGCAATCACACCTCAGCGAGTCTCCGAGATGATGTTGTGCTACCACCTAAAAGCATAATTTAGTCACTGCTTTTACAGCTTTGGGTGAAAAAAAAATGCATAATCTTCTTGATTTAACTTTCCTCTATATCCTCTGAACCATCAGCATTTGGTACTTAAATAGTAATTATTGAAACAAATGCTAGCTATAACATTAAGCTTCATCCTTCCAGCAAAGCTGAGATACATTTTTCCTTTTTATTTTCTCACAAGGCATTAGGATAGCTTATTAGCAGTCAAATGTACAAAGCTTGTTCCAAAGGGTAAAATAAGTATGTGCTGCTGAAAATTACAAAAGAGAATCCACAGACAATACTAACACAAAGTTGATTTTAAACATTAAAAAAAAAATGAGTTATTGGTGTATATACAGTACATTGCGTTTTCTTGGATCTTATCTGCAATTAGGCTATGTACTCTCAAAATAAAAATCAAAGACTTAAATGATCTGGAATGAGAAATTACCTAACGCATTGATCATGAGTCCTTTAGGTGAGAAAAAATGTTATAAGATTGGTAATCATTTCTCCAAGAATTTCAAAGTTCAAATCTTCAAAGAGAAAAAAAAAATCATCCTTAAATGACAAAACTTTACACTCTGAACTTGCAGTAAATCTCTGTTTTCATTTGGCAAAATCTGGGCTACATTTCATTTCTTGTTCATTCAAATAAGGCTGCTTGTAAACATAAAATACTTGTCTTTCTTGAAGAACTTCCATCAAGTATTTCAAAATTCTGAGTCCAAATACAAGGAGAAATGCTTTGATTCAAAATACTTTCTTCTACTCAGCATCTTCACAAAATAATGAAAGGCCAGCACCATAAAAGGGATACAGAGTTCTCAGATAGCTGAAGAGTACCAAGGATGAGAACACAAGATGGAGAATGTAAAGTACTGAAATCTATGACCAGATCTAATGGAGATCTGTGGTCAGCAAGGTCAAAAAATGTAAACTGCCAGTCACAAAATATAAGTATTCAATAAAATAAACAAGAGGAAAAATTGACAGAGTACGCTAGAAAATTGTACCTTGCATCAAGAATGTGGTTGAAAGTATCAAACATATCACTGAATCTGCACAGATAGGAATTGAAAGCAAAGACTGGACTGCATGAAAAAAGGGCTTCACATTTACAGAAGAGACAGTACAATGATCACGAAAGTCTTTTGGATAAGGTGATTACTGGTTACGCTCTTTGTTTTTAATTATAAAGTACTTCTGTCTGGTTGGCAAGTCCATAGAATAACATTTCTTAACCCATTTGAACTGAGTAATTCATCAACTAACTCCACATCTATCCACATTTCTACCTACATTTTCAATATTCTTTCATTAGTGCTAACTTCCCTGCTCTTAGTGATTATACTTTTTTTCAGGTAATAGATGCAGAAGTTAACTTAGTGGAACCCTAAACCTATTCATTCTGAAGTTACTAGAAAAGTTTCCAGAGACCAAACACTGGTTTAAAAACTCTGCTCATGACTACATGAGCATGATTTAACAAATCAAACTAAAACCCACTGAGATGTGCAGTTTTTTCACTGAACAGAAACAAAGTAAAACACTTTTGTTCACTATAATAACTATTATTTTTAAGTAAAAAAATTATAAAAAGGTATGTCATTCTGCAAAATAGACTGATTTAGGTCATGTATGAATTACACATTGCCACTTTCACAGCTTCTCACTACATATGATAATGCATTTTTAAATACCCCAGTGCCTTTATTGGAACAGTCACCCATTTTGTCATTGCTTATAGCAACCTAATTTGATACACAGTAGTTCAGGCACCATGGATTTCAAATTGCGCAGAAGTATTCAATATTGATACAATCACAATCTCTTGTCCAACAAAAGCTTGCTCTTTTGGGATTTTACTGAAGCAATTCTAAAGTTATTCTACGAGGCAAATTCTTTCAAGTTTTGTCTCTTTCTCACCCCACTGATTTACTTCTTCCTAAATTAAAATCTCATTATGTCCTTTTTAATACCAGTTTATATATTTCCATAAATTGCTGAGTACAGTGAGAAAAAATGCATGAATACTGTTTTTTTCTAAGATCATCTTCCTGATAATGAAATCACACTTTCCCTCCATTTCTCTAACACTTTAAAAATACTTCAAATTTATAAAAGAATGTGGATAAACGGATTGCTTGAGCTGTAATATGCACCACATCGAAACAAACTGAACAGAAGCATCTGTTAGAAATCTAGAACAGAAACTACTGCTCAGTTGCTTGCCCCTCCACATTGTAGGCAGGATTATACAGATTTTTACCATTAAAAAAAAAAAAAAAAGAAAAAGAACACTAGATCTCTAAAACCGCAGTTTCTTAAAAATTCTTCAATTGCTCATAGGGCTCTTCATAAACTTAAAAAAACCACACAAACAAATAAAAAAACCCACCGCAAAAATCCAAATAAGACACGTACAGCAAAAGAACTTCAATTGTGTTTCTTGTCAGTTTGCATGACCTGTTTTCCTTGCTTCTTCCGCCAATTTAAAAACTTTGAAATCTTCGTGGCCTACTTCCACTGCCATTTCAGGCAGGATTCATGTCATGTACTTTGGAGGTGTCTGTATCTCAGCTAGTCCCTTATGCTCCGTAGTGAATAGAGAGAAAATGGTCGCTTTTAGGACCCGATTTGTGTTACTATTTTAGATGCCTATTTCAAAATGAGGTGCTTTACACACCTGAGAGTGCCCATTTCTCTACACTGATTGTAAGTGAAAGCTAAACAATATGCTTAGATTTAGACACCTCCATTTGGCCAGCTGAATCCCAGGCTTCCAGGAGTTCGAGATACAATCTCTAATTCACATGCCCAATGTGCTCTTCTTTCTTCAAACCCTGTATCATCAAACTCAGTTTCCTGACAGAGTTGCACTGAGCTACCCACCGAGCTGGTCACTGCGGTAATTTGCTGCTAAACTCTGTATAATATAGTATTATTCAATTAGTGCCATGGTTTGCTTTGTCTTCTCTGTATGTTTTCATTTCTGATTTTACAGTATCATAGTGCTTAACTTTCACCAAAATTCGGACAGACTTAGGGCTAGGGGTTCTCTCATTTTTTCAGTTTACAGAACTTGTATGGAAGATGGTGTACTATTGATTTGGTGCCTTTTTTTTGACACCCTCTTTAAAGGGCATCTGTTCAGTTTTATTTCCCCTTTAATTAGTTCTGAACTCTGAGATATACCGCACTTATGGTAATTTTAGTATTTTCAACTGTAGGAATGACATCTTGAACCACATTATATTCTGTGCCTCGCAGCCTTCTTGCAGCTCCTCAGTTTAAAAACTTTCTTGTGATCTTCTTAATATCAAGTGTCAACAACTTGGTTTCCTTACAGTTTAGAGGAGGTCACTCTCTCTTACATAGGCGCCCTTTATCTGGAACATTCCTTCACATCATGTTTCCTCCCCAAAAATGTTAAAAAGCTTTATATAAGAGTTTATGAGTTCAAACATTCGGTTGATGTCTTGAGCTAACGGCCAAAAGCAATGGCTTTATATTTCTTCCCAAATTTCTAACCTATTTCAGTTTTTGGACAGGTTGCTTTTGGACTCATTTACACCAAAATGATTATTTCATTCCCAGAGTAGCACTTGCTAATCCCTTGGTAGGACATAGAAGGTTATCTACTGTCCTTCAAAGGACTGTCAGGCTGTAACTAACAAGCATTTCAAATTAAAATTGCTGTTATTTTGCAATCAACAAACACAAATAAATCACTGATATAGCTAAATCCCAGGAATCAAAGATGAGGATGTTCAAGTACACCACGGCTCTTGTTTTCTTAGTAACTCTTTGACCACACTGGACTCCAAAACCAGTTTTAAAGCAAACAAGTATTTCTTCCAAGGGCCAGGAACAAAAAAAGAATAGTTTTTCTTGCTTGATTTGCAACAGAAACAGTACAGCTATTCTTGTTTAAAGCATTAATGCTTCACTGACACTAAAGACACCAACTGCTCTCCATCAATATGTAAAGCACTTACACTTTATCATCTGCAGCTTTGTCTGCTTGATATAGAATCATAGAAAGTTTTGGTTGGAAGGGACCCCTAGAGGTCACAGAATCACAGAATCACAGAATAGTAGGGGTTGGAAGGGACCTCTGTGGGTCATCTAGTCCAACTCCCCTGCCGAAGTAGGGTCACCTACAGTAGGCTGCACAGGATCTTGTCCTGGCGGGTCCTGAATATCTCCAGAGAAGGAGACTCCACAACCTCCCTGGGCAGCCTGTTCCAGTGCTCCGTCACCCTCAGAGGGAAGAAGTTCTTCCTCATGTTCAGACGGAACTTCCTGTGCCTCAGTTTGTGCCCATTGCCCCTTGTCCTGTCACTGGGCACCACTGAAAAGAGCTTGGCCCCATCCTCCTGACACCCACCCTTCAGATATTTGTAGGCATTTATAAGGTCCCCTCGCAGCCTTCTCTTCTTCAGGCTGAACAAGCTCAGTTCCCTCAACCTCTCCTCGTAGGGGAGATGCTCCAGTCCCCTCACCATCCTTGTAGCCCTCCGCTGGACTCTCTCCAGTAGCTCTTCATCTTTCTTGAACTGGGGAGCCCAGAACTGGACACAGTACTCCAGATGAGGCCTCACCAGGGCAGTGTAGAGGGGAAGGAGAACCTCCCTCGTCCTGCTGGCCACACTCTTCTTGATGCACCCCAGGATCCCATTGGCTTTCTTGGCAGCCAGGGCACACTGCTGGCTCATGGTTAACCTGTCGTCCACCAGGACACCCAGGTCCCTCTCCGCACAGCTGCTCTCCAGCAGGTCCACCCCAAGCCTGTACTGGTGCATGAGGTTGTTCCTCCCCAGGTGCAGGACCCTGCACTTGCCCTTGTTGAACCTCACCAGGTTCCTCTCTGCCCAGCTTTCCAGCCTATCCAGGTCATGCTGAATGGCAGCACAGCCTTCTGGTCTATCTACCACACCTCCCAGTTTGGTGTCATCAGCAAACTTGCTGAGGGTACACTCTAGCTCTTCATCCAGGTCGTTGATGAAGAAGTTAAACAAGGCTGGGCCCAGTACTGACCCCTGAGGGACACCACTTGTCACCGGCCTCCAACTAGACTCAGCGCCGCTGATGACAACCCTCTGAGTTCTGCCATTCAGCCAGTTCTCTATCCACTTCACCGACCACTCATCCAGCCCACACTTCCTCAGCTTCCCTAGGTCATCTAGTCCAACCCCCCCGCAGCGAGCAAGGACACCGCTAACTAGATCAGGTTGCTCAGAGCCCTGTCCAACCTGATCTTGAATGTTTCCAGGGATGGGGCCTCCACTACCTCTCTGGGCAACCCGTTCCAGTGTTTCACCACCCTCATTGTAAAGAATTTCTTCCTTATATCCAGCCTAAACCTACCCTGTTTTAGTTTAAAACCATTACCCCTCGTCCTGTCACTGCTGTCTCTACTAAAAAGATTGTCCCCATCTTTCCTATAGGCTCCCTTTAAGTACTGCAAGGCTGCAATCAGGTCTCCCTGCAGCCTTCTCTTCTCCAGGCTGAACAAGCCCAACTCTCTCAGCCTGTCCTCATAGGAGAGGTGCTCCAGCCCTCGGATCATTTTTGTAGCCCTCCTTTGGACCCGCTCCAACAGTTCCACGGCCTTCTTGTGCTGAGGGCTCCAGAGCTGAACGCAGTACTCCAGGTGAGGTCTCACTAGAGCAGAGTAGAGGGGTAGAATCACCTCTCTCGACCTGCTGGCCACGCTTCTCATGATGCAGCCCAGGACACGGTTGGCCCTCTGGGCTGCCAGCGCACATTGCCGGCTCATGTCCAGCCTTTCGTCTATCAATACCCCCAAGTCCCTCTCAACAGGGCTGCTCTCGATCCTTTCATCCCCCAGCCTGTATTGATAGCGGGGATTACCCCGACCCAGGCGTAGGACCTTGCACTTGGCTGTGTTGAACCTCATGAGGTTCACACAGGCCCACCTCTCCAGCTTGTCCAGGTCCCTCTGGATGGCATCCCGTCCTTCTGGTGTCTCACCCATACCACTCAGCTTGGTGTCCTCTGCAAACTTGCTGAGGGTACACTCGATGTCGCTGTCCATGTCATTGATAAATATATTGAACAGCACCGGTCCCAGTACGGACCCCTGAGGGACTCCACTCGTCACTGGTCTCCATCTGGACATTGAGCCGTTGACCACTACCCTTTGGCTGCGACCATCCAACCAATTCCTTATCCACCGAACGGTCCACCTATCAAATCCATGGGTCTCCAATTTAGAGAGAAGGATGTTGTGGGGGACCATGTAAAAGGCTTTACAAAAATCCAGATAGACGACATCCATAGCTTTTCCCTTGTCCACCCTTGTTGTTACACCATCATAGAAAGCCACTAGGTTGGTGAGACAGGACTTGCCCTTGGTGAAGCCATGCTGGCTGTCTCGAATCACCTCCCCGGCCTCCATGTGCCTTAGCATATCTTCTAGTTTCATACACCAAAAACACAAAACCAAAGGACAAAATTGTTCTTCATTTGCACTGATACTCTAAATTTGAGATGCATCAGAAATAAACCTGGCATTCTTCCAGTTTATTTCAATCTGATCACACTAGGGAAAACATACTTGGCTTTTAGCATCCTAGTAATTCTCAGAAAAAATCAAAGAAATATCTGCAAAAGAATTGTTACCAAAAAAACTTACTGTACAAGGTTAAAAAACATTGCTGACCGCATATGAAATCTTTGCAAGGAAGCTCACCAATAAAGACAGTAACCTTGATAATTTTCACTCACCTGCTTTGAGAAATCCCTTTTGGAGGATCAGACACTTAGTATTTAAAATTATACTATCTGCACACTAAGACATGTATAGTAAAAAAACTGCATTGATTTCAGCCAAGTTGTGTGGAGCAAATGATCTGTTAGTTTCTTCCTACAATTATGGACACTGTATTTCAAGTCTAATTTATCTGCGTTAATTCTAGTGTTACACCTTTCTTGAGAATTCTAGTGTTACACCTGTTACGGGTTAGCGTGGTGAGGTTTTGGTAGCAAGGGGGGCTACAGGGGTGGCTTCTGTGAGAAGCTATGAGAATCTTCCCCCACGTCTGATAAAGCCAGAGCCAGTCGGCTCTAAGACAGACCCGCCGCTGCCCATGGCCAAGCCAATCAGCGATGGTGGTAGCGTCTCTGGGATCACACATTAACCTAGGAATAGGTGTTTTGGTTTAGGCTTTTCCCTGTGACTCAGCATCACTTGTGCAAAAACAGACAGTATTCCATTGTCTGAAAAGTTGTATGGAAAACATTCATAAATTGTAATGAATTCAAACTCATTTTGCTGTAATGAAGTCAGCTGTATGTGCACTTAGGTGGAAAGCCAGGTGAAACAGGTACATCCAATATCAACCATGCTCACAGAGAGACGACTACGGAAATGATGAGACAGAAAAACAGGATGTGGACCCTACTGCATCCATTAGCCAGACCCTTGGTAAATTACAGGCTTCACAACAAAGCTGCATTGGAAGCCGTAACTTCCCACTTATCCACCGGCAGTCAGGGAAAGAGCACGTACCCAGCAGAATTGCTCGTGCTCACCTCAAAGGCTGCTGTCCCCTCCTAATAAGCTAATAGAGGTTATCTGCGATTTTTTTCCCCCCCCGGAACTGTCAGAGATCTTTCAGAAACTTGCAGTACATGCAAAAATATTCAAGGAGCTTCATACCATTTCTTCTAAAGAACAGAGACCTGCTTGTGGCTATATAGACCTGCGAAGTATCTTCTACAAAGGAAACTTAGTCCTAGCACTACTGAGATGGCAGTATTTTGAGAAAGCAGCAAAAACTCAAATTTATGTAACCAATGCAACTGCCCAGTGAGCAAAATATGTAAAAGGCTGTTGCTGGACAACAATTTTTCTTCTAATTTTACACTGTAAAGGCCTTCAAGAGAATCTGAAGACTATGCAGTGTCTTATGTTACATTAATGGATGCCTCTTGATCTTAGCAATAATTTGTGACCTGTTGTGATGGCTGATTACTTTTTGGTCACGCATTTTAGGTTTATCTTCTTGACTTAATTTAGATTCTATGAGTTAATCCGTGATGTTCTATTCTCCAGTTCAATTTCTTTACACCCCTTCATAATTTAGTTACTTCATATGCCGTGGAAGATTCAACAGGCTGGAAAAAACATCATGACTATTTCTAGGCTACAGTGCAATGTGTCTAATGATAAACTTAAATTTTGGTTTCTCAAAAACTAACATATGTAGTACTAAAAGTCCTTGTCAGTGTGTAACTATTATTGTACTCTGCTCACTTATAGGACTGCCTAATTGGTTATTAGTCACATTGACAGAATGCATCCCTTATCTCCCAGAATAAAATATGACACAGCAAAATATTTTAGGTTTGGGTTGCTAACTATGTATTTTTGACATACTGAATATTCCAGGAACACAGCCATCAGAGTCCGAGAGATTCTGGTCTAATTTGAAATTGTCTGGCAAGATGGAAACTTCAGAATGAATGTTTTTATTGTCTCGCATCCAGATAAACAGATAAAAATCTACAGTAATGTCAAGCTCAGACTATTCCCAATTAGAAAGAGAATTTCTATCCATTATTTCTTTTCTTTGGATAGTAAATAGCATAATGAAGAAATTAGCCTGAATGCTTATGTCTGGCATCTAGCAGGGCTGAGTAATTTGGGGAATGCAGGAAAGTGGAGACTGGCTGATGGGTTTAATTTGGACTTGTTTTGCACTAATTTAAAGTAAATTTAGCAAAAGTGTTTTGACACAAAAATCTGAATGTTTCATTTTCAAAATGTTTAGCTTTTTCAGAACCTCTTAGTGTTTTGGCATAAATTGTTACACAAATAAAGATTCACACATGATGTCATTTTCTTAAAAGATGCAATTCTAATGAGTAAGCAACTTGTCCATTATTAGATCATACTATCATACTTACAACTGTGTTCTCAGTACTGCAGATATAATGTAATTTCAGTGTTCCATGTACATTTGGGTCTTTCATACAACTGTACTAGGCACAAGAGAGGTGACCATCTTTGCAAAATGTGTAGTCCTTGTAGTTTTTGTAGACAACAAAAACTGTCCTACTCCCAAATCTTTCCCTTAACTTCGAACAGAATTCTCCTAAAAACCTGTAGCAGGCATTTACAATAAGCTTTCACGTCTTTTAGACCACCTAATTGGTACAGTTTTACAAGTTTTACTATATCCTGTTGAAATACAGTATCTAAAACCACAGGCAGTCACCAAGATACAGGAAAACCATGGATTTATGCAATCTTATAATTATATGCTCTGTTTTGTTCTCTACTCTTTCGCTGAGAATTCATAGCACTTGCTTTGCTTTTTTGTCTGCTCTTGAGCGTCTAGTTTTCAAAGTATTATGTCATAATCCCAGGCTTTCCTTACCATGTGACCCATAATTTTATACAGGGAACCAAGATTCTTTCCCCCCTGCCATGTACAGCACCTTACATTTACCTACAAAGATTTTTATTTGCCATTTTATTGAGTTGACTGTCTAGCAAATAAAGTCCCCCAGCAAATTTTCATTGTTGGTGCTACCTTTACCCTGAATAAATTAGTAAGTCAACGGCAAATTGATTCACTGCTTACATTTTTTTCACCATATTACTTACGAATATATTGAAAAGTCTACGTTCAATAAAGGTCTTGCAAACTTCACTGGAAACCACCCTTCACTGACCACAGCATCATACATTTTAGTCAAGTATTTATCCTTGCAAACCTTTCCACTTATGCAATAACTCTTTAGTTTCTTTTATAGCCTCTGGAAAAGGACCAGAACAGTGAGCACTTTTTAGAAATTCCAGTCAAATGTATTAATTAACAGGATCCAAATAACAACCAATTCTCTAAAATCAGCACTGCATTTCAGAAAGGCAAGATTTCCTTTCACAACAGCCATGCTTGTGCTTCTAAGAGCATACCATATTCATCCAGCATTAATTCTATCATCCATACAGTGTTCAGTAATTTGGCCTTTTTTTTTTTTTAAATCACAATCACATTTACTACTTCCAGACCTCAAACTCTAAAGTAGTTTTAAGCAAGAATACTTGTCACTGAAGGCCATTAGAAAAACGAGTTCAGTGCATTCTAATCCCAACTTCAAGTGCATTCGTATGGTAATAGGAAGAGTTTTTGTTTTGCAATCATCAATTACACAAATGATGGAGGCAACTGAATGTTTTCCTTAGAATAACAGAAACATCACAGATATATCCAAAAAGTATTTTATTTTCACACTCAATTTCCTCAGTCTGTACTTCTGCATAAAGATAATGTCAGACATTTATAACAACTGCATAAATGCTCTGCATTAACGAACAGACATTTCAGTCATTTATAGGACTGCTAATATTTTAGCCTATGAAATCATTATGTAAATTAAACTAATTTCCACGGCAGCCATTCGACTTCAAACAGCTGCACAAATGAGGATTTTTTCCTTTTCTGAAGAAATCTGCATAACACTGCATTTTGCATCACAGTTATACAGCACTAGTATTGTCCTTTACTGGAACAAAACAGACCTTCAAGCCATGGTCCATATTTTAGTAACTGCTGTGATGCTCACCTCACCATCTGCTCACATTAATCTCCTGAACAAAACTGCTCAAAAGCATGCCAAATCCAGGCAGTTTTACAGTAAAAAAAAAAAAAAAAAAATCATAATTAGGGGCAGAAAGCAGCATTTGATCACTAGAAATGGTACAGTTCTGTACACATCTAGAGTCAGTCACCTTTAAGCTTGTATTACTATAATTGAGAGTCTTTCTTCTTTTGAAAACACCCACTTGACAAAGCGGACAAGATAATCATGCTACTCCGTTAGCTCAGCGGCTATTCTCATCAAGTTCCCCTACAGAGGCAGAGCCAGTCTTGGCCTCTCCATTTCCTTCTTCTTCCCATCACCCACTGCAGCAGACTAGCAGAGCAAGCTGCATCTTTGGAAGGAATATTAAAATGCTATTACTTAATGGATTCAAGTGAAATAAACATAAGGAGTCTGGTGGATTCTCAACACCAAAAAGATGGAGAAAGATAAAGGGATTTGAGCAGCAGGGAAGAGAGGAAGTGAGAAGAGAGAGGGCTTCTATGCTCCAGGCCCTTTAAAACCCACAGCTTCTCTTGACCCTGAACACCCCAAAATTATCCTTCTCAGCTTTCTCTCTCTTGTCCAGAATGCACTTTGTAATCATTATGAAACTGAATCTTATCTGTCTCAAAAGTCTTGACTCACTTCTAATTATATGTATTCTGAGGTTATAAAAATTGTGGTTACAGATGAAAAAATTGGGAGAAACAGATAATTTCTTGAATATACTGAAGCTGAAAGATAAGCAGGAACCAAAAAGCTCAGTGAAAGATGGCTCATTCTTCATGTAACAGTTATTATATTAGTCTATTATGTGTTAAACAAAACCCAGTAAAGTAATTTTTAATTGAAGAGCAAGACATACGGCAAAAAAATATGACTAAGCAGAGACCTATATATGGGCATAAACACGTGTTAAACACTGGTTATATTTGGCAGAAGCATAGATTTCAGCACCTCACAGCCAGATGGATGAACACAAGCAGGTGCAGATTAGAAAGCAGGACAATACAATACCAAAGTCACATTCAGAGATTATACAAATAGGCATGACGGAAATTCTCTGTCTTTAGATGAAAAAACAGCTTGCAGTGTTTACTAAAATTTCTGATATTTGGTATTGCTCCTGATGGATTCTCAAACCTCGCACCACCTTCATTTTCTATTCACAAAACAACAACATGACAAGTATATTTAACTGGAAAATTACTTTCTAAAATAGAATTTGTATACATAAATATACACTGAATTTGTATATACTAAATCTACACACAAATTCATAGTTAGAAATAATGCTTAAAGTGGTGTTCTGTAGGATTTTGCAAAGACTTTCTGGAGACGTTCTCATTTTCAGGGTATTCATTAGAGAAAAACAAACAGCTCTTGAAACTCAAAATTATGAGAAAGCATCTTAAGAAGCAGAAAGTAAATAAATGGCACCACAACTTCACAGTTGGTTTTACACAGCACAGCAAACACATGCAACAAAAAGTATAAGATATAAAGGATAAGGACTCACTCATTCTATTAGGTACCATCCTAAAACAAATCATTCAAAAACAATAATTGGCATTTAGGAAATACAGCTACCAAAATGGATTTAATCATCAGAAACTGCTTGGGTTATTACCTTAGAGTAATGAGAAGATTAAGATAATGTTAACAGAATTAGTTATTTTCCTTAAATGGAAATCTACTGTTTCAGTCATGGGATCAGATATTAGTGTTTCATACTAAAATTCACTTCATGAAGACAAAAAGTGCAGAAACAATTTTTAAGAATGGAAAACAAGCTTAAAACACATCACAGTGCTTTTTTCCAACCCAGATATTAAACTTCTCCACCTATGGTGGCCTATATTGAGTACCAATTTTTTTTATTTTTTTTTTTTTAATTCTGTTGTTGTTGGGACAATATTTTCTGCCTATATATTGCAGACACTTTCCACAACTGTCTTTCAAAATTCAGTTTTGTTTTTTGATCTTATTAAGTGATAAACATTTGTCAATAAAAAAAGTACAGAAAAGGTATGCATTAAAACCATCAACCAAACACTGTTCTTCCTGTTACACTCTTGCCATGTTGTTTCAAACCTCTGTTAATTACTGAATTACTAAATGGTAAGAAGATGGATGCTTAATCATTGACTAACTCCCTCAATCCACTCATATAGGTGTGTAAATAATGTAATTTATGTTGATTCTTTTCATAACTTAAAGATTTGTCCTGCAGGAACCAACAAACTACAAATTCATTCTGTGCACAATATTAACCAACTAGTAATTGCTGATGTGGCCAATTTTAAATCCTTATCAAGGCACCATGTACTGTACAGAACTATAACTTATGTAGTAGGATTCCTCTATTTGGCAGAAGCCCTACTACAGTCAGACAGCTTCAATCACTTTTGAGGCAGGGTACAGTACAATCTCCCATTTTGCTTTTAATGCTAAAGGTGAATTTGAGATTATTTTACATACCCACAACTGTGCAACAGATTGTTCAATCAGTAGTACACAATGCAGCTCACCAAGAAAATCTGGAGATGATGATGACTGGCAAGCAGACACTTTGGACTGCTAGCACCTATCTTAATCTTCATTTTACATAGTAAGGAAAAAAAAATTAGTTTTGGAAAAGATGATATGATTTATAACACTACCAATCAAGACGTACTACAACAGAAAAAAGAAGCCTTTGATTAAATAATTTACTTCTGGACTATGACAAGATATGTTACATAAGCAAGTCACAAATGAAGAAGATAAAACCACAGTAAATTAAGCAAATTATGTGTAGTAAAAGTAACACTGTGCTTGGCATGTGTTCTTGCTTTTCTTGAGATCGTATGTAAAGAGACAATATTTAAACTCTGACTGTTACTTCGGAAGAAACAAGAAGTGCCTGTCACCTTCACATTTTACCCTGTTCTTGGAAACGCAAAGAGGGAGTTAAATCTAGTAAACAGGAGAAGAGTTTCTTATCCAACATCTCAATGTATTTTGACAGCAAACGGCACATTTGCCATCATGAATAGAGAAAATGTTAAGACAAAAGTCATCCTAATAGTTACCAGTTAGGAAAGGGCAAAAAATGCTGACATGTTAAAATATTGCACTTGGGCTTTACAGATACAGTTTAAAATGCAGTGACAGGTAGAAAAAAAAGCAATTATAAACACTGAGTTTATGTTCACCTATTTCTCTTTCTCATTTAACAGTACTAGCCGATACTACAATTAACAGATTGAAAAATGTTATTTGTAAAAAAAACAAAAAAGTCTTGGTTTTGATAGCACAGCTATACAGCAACGCCAAAAAAATGACATATATCCAGCAGGTTTTAAGGCATCATACTATCCTGAACAGAGTTCTCTAACCCATGCTCGTGAAATAAATGCCGTATAACATATTTCTAAACTGGGCCTACACCTGTTTCAAATAGGTCAACAGACAAAGCCACATTAAAACCACTTCCACATCATCCATCTTTATCCATTTGGCCAGCAAACTCAAATGCAATCCAGAAGGATGATGACTCAAAATATTTCATTTGGAAATAGTACTCACTCCAAACCATTATAGTAAGTAATCTGTATAACAAAATAAAGGTCAAGTGCCTATTAGTATTACATGCAATTTATAATGTTATATTTTAAGAGAAGAGACTAAAATAGACTTGATTTATTTGTCATAGCTTTTCTCAATATATCAAACTGCATGAATAGAAGGATAATTACAATGAGCAGGACCAGGCCCCAAAAGGGTCACTGTGCAAAGCCCTCTACAATGGCTGGTCTGTCTTTGCCCGGGGAGCTTACAATGCAAATGCTATTATCCTTCACAAATGAAACAGAGGGAAGAAAGGGGCAGGGGGAAGAGAAAAAAAAAAGGACTTCTATTGCAAAAAAGAACTCTCTGCTAAAGATGCTTTAAATATCCTGTAGTAATTTCCAGAAGTGCAAAGCTCAAATTGATTCAATGTAGCACCTGTCAGTGAAGGTATTTCACTCCTAAGTCAGTCTATAAAACACGCTACAATAATTCAGATATTTGTTTGAACTATGTCCCGCATGTACGTGTGCTTGATAGCGTTTTAGTCTTCAAGCCTGGCAACCAGCATATGAGTGATTAACTGAAGTTATCAATCTAGATTTGCCACTGTCTTTTCTAAATATCCTGTTCCAAACCAATAAGGGGAGTTATCTGAAGTGCTAAGACATTCACATTTGCTGCTGCAAAGGGACTATAATTAGCCTGTAAATTGTTTTAATTTGATTGATTAGCCTTAACAAAAAGCAGGTCACCTGAAATATTTCTTCCCTGCTTTGATACCTAAATTACTTTCTCCTTACGATCATTACAGACAGCATGTACAGTGACACCCATTGCCTAATTGTAAGATCCAGCTTTTATAACCTCCACTATTCAGACTAGACTTTTCCATGCTGGGTGTCTATTAAAAGCTGATTTATTTTTTTTTTAAGTTTCCAATTAAAATTGCTCAACTATTATTGGAAACCAGGTAGAGGTAGAATATATTATTCTGCCAATACTATGAAGTTCTTACAATGATTTCATTGAAAGATTATAATGACCCTTTCTTTTGAACCAGGATCTTCAAATCTGTCCAGAGATTAAACTTCTATGAAGTTATAGTTTTTTCTGAGCCCACAAAAAACTATTTAAATCCTGCAAAATGACAAACCTTTGAAGACCGCTTTTTGCTTGTACTCTGTTGAGGTCACCTACTTTGCCCTGCAACGGTCTTGTTTATATTGAGCATATTCATACCTCCCACAGAGCCAGCACGGTTCACTTACCCCCAAAGGAAAACTGGGCATGTTTACCAGCTTGACTCATTTTCCTAATTAAACTAATCATGCCAGAAATTGAACTTCCAGTCCTTGATCCAACATTTTCTGTGAATCCTACACTGAAAACCATGTGTGTCATGCTAGGCAATTAGTATCATGCTCTGCTCCAGGGCTATCAAGCATGCAAGCTTCTTTCTGCAATTGCTCCCCATACCTGGTATTAGACAATGCAGAGGTTCAGCATAAGAACAAAACCAAGCAGAACGTCTCTCCTGTACTTTCAATAGCTCTACCAAAGGTATCTAGGGAAGTCAGAGAAAATAACGCTACCTAGTCTTGCTGGGAGCTGAAAACAGAAGCAGACTAGATAACAACCTAGGGCAAAGGAGGGGAGTAACCAGAAAAACAGGATGAGACAGACACACAGAAAATTGTCTTCACAAATGTAAATATTCCTTTTCAGAAAGGAACTTATGTTTGCTGAGTATAAAAACTAATCTTATAGCACCAATTACTGGCAAAAGCTGCTAGCAAAGTTTATGTCTTATCCCTCTGTGCTGCTGCATGAAATAAAACTTGTCGCATAAAGCTGAACACTAGCTTGCTGTCACTAAATAGCTCGCTATTCTTTCAACCCAATACAAAACAGTAATTAAAACAGAGGCTTGTATTTGCGTGTACTATTTTTCCATAATTCTTTCTTACAGAATAACTTCTTTTTTTTGTGAGAAGTGTCATCTAACTTCATTTCAATGGTTATTTTGCTCTCCTTGTTAATCAACTGTGGTCTGTAAAATAAAAAAAAAAATATACAGAGACATTACTATCTCCCTATTATTTCAAACGCTAATGTAGATTTAACTAATTAGTCCATTTGTTTAGACAATTATGGTATTAAAATAATTCTTTTAAAGGAATGTACTTTCATTTGTCTTAAATAATGAAAGCAAAGTTACTCTGAGTCTCTTTCTTAACCATGTTCAGCTTATTTTAATTTTAGATACCACCCGGTTTTGCTGAAATGTCAGTTTCTGGATCACACTTCATCCTTCTTTCTTCCACAGAACAATGTGAAGCTTGTGTCTTTCCAAAACACCTTATATCTTTCCATCACTTCAGAGGTTCCTGCTTATTGAAAAATGCACTGCCCCAGCAGTCGCATTGTTATTTTGCGGGAATTTTCCCATATCTCTAACCTTTTCCCTTAACAGTCATTCCTAGGCTAATCTTCAGACCTACATTTTCAGGTCGTATCTGTACAGGATGATAGTATATCAAGATTAATCCAGAGCTGTAATACTAAGTACACACACCATCTGTAAAGGATTTTGTTGTCTTTTGAAAAGATCACACTTTTTGGCTTGCCAGTTTGATTGATGGGAAGTTGTTTCCTTTTACAAGGAAAACAATAATTAGATCTCAAACTAGGAACAACCACTGATCATATCAGAGGCACTTCATTTGGCGGTGTTCCAGAAACTTGAGATGAAAATTAATTTATGCCAGGCAATACTGAGATGGTGTGATCAAATCGGAGCATTTCAGTGTGTTCACTGTTCCGTCAAGAAATTATTGAAATGCAGCTACTTTTACTGGTACCATATCATACCGCAATCAATTAAAAAAAAAAAAAAACAGAACAGATTGCTTCTGGACCTTACAGGGTCATTGTCAATGGAAGTTTTTTCAGGACAGGTTAAACCATGCATGACAATGTGTTAATTCTGCTTGGACAAACATCTGAGCGACACGAGGGTAAGAGGCTACCACTGTAGACAGGAAGTCAAAATCCAGCACCCAGAAGTACGTGCCTCTATAACACTATTAACGTATGGGGGGGCATGTGCTTAATCCACATGACTGACCGAGGTCTAGAAACATCCAGAGAACAAGGACTTTTGCTTCCCCTGCTTATCCCATGGGACATAAAGCTGTAGACTGCTCATTCTTCCTTCTGCAGTCAGGAATCTTCCACTGAGTACCCAATGGCTCAGTTTCACAGGTTAGATGAAGGATTCTTCTCCCCAGAGTCACAGAATCTTAGAATGGATTGGGTTGCAAGGGACCTTCAAGAATATCTAGCTCCAATCCCCCTGACACCTTCCACTAGACCAGGTTGCTCAAAGCCTCATCCAACATGACCCTGAACACTTCCAGGGAGGGGGCATCCACAACTTCTCTGGGTGACCTGTACCAGTGTTTCACCACCCTCATAGTAAAGAATTTCTTCCTTGTATCTTAATCTAAATCTACCCTCTTTCACCTTGATGCCATTATCCCTTGTCCTATCACTCCATGCCCTTGTCATAAGTCCCTCTCCAGCTTTTTGTAGCCCCCCTTCAGGTACTGGAAGGCTGCAGTAAGGTCTCCCCGGAGAATTGGGGTTAGAGTGCTCCAGTGAACTACACAAAGCCACTTTGGCTAAAATAAAACAGAGTTTGCCTCCTGGGCATCTGTGCTAACTAATAAGCTACTATGCTGAAGCAGGTATTACCTAATCTTCCAGCTACATACTATCACAGATTTCAGGATCTTTGCTCAATATTTCAAATACTTTATAAGCCTTCTGTAATTTCACGCCACCCTCTCTCTAAAGTCTCTGCCTTTGTTATGATGAGTTAATTTTTCAAATGACTTTTATAGTCACCTACCACTCATGCTACAGTTGTTGCTTCTTTCGGGGGATGGGGAGGAAGAGATCCTTATTGTAAGTGCTGTGGTGCCAGTTTTGATTTCTTTTAGTATTCCTCACCGTTCATCATCAGTGAGTGTTATACTTTTTCTTTTTAGAACTGCAGATTGGCTCACAGAGACATATGAGAAAAAACTGCAATAAGACAAATTAGGCTATACAGCACTGTAATTACATAGTTAGCTAGTTTTATGTATTAGTTCCCATTCCTGATGCTGGTCTGCTTGTTCTTATGATTCAAACACATTTTGTTTGAGAGGTTGTAATTTTAGGATTTACAGACACTTCTAAAAAATATTTAGGATGTCTTGCCTTGCAGCTATCCAGTTGAATTTCCATTGCAATTCACGCCACTCAATTGACTGATTCAGTCTTGCTAGCATACTTCACAACCTTCCCAATTTCAGTGGCTGAAATGGTGTTGTGTCTTCTGCAAAATTTTCTGCCTCTCCATTCATCCTCCATTTTCTGGCTAATAATAGCACGTTAAGTAACATGAGTCTTAGCATGAAGTACGTTGCATTACTAACATAAAATTTGAACATGCATTCTTACTGCCTACTTTCCTTCTATCAGAGACTGTCCATTTGAGCAACCTTGCCTCTCCCCTAGCATCTTTGGTTCTACCCAGACTATTCTACAGAAAAGCCAGCAAAATACTAAAGAAAAGTAATAGACATCCTTCATATAAGTTTCCTCATCTCCTTTCCAGTTCATTTTGGAATAGATTAAATATTTTCTTTCTGATATTTTTTCCACCAACTGCAGCAGTAAATACGAGAAATACTGTTGACAGCTTTATTATTACAGAACAGCTTGATTTTTCTTGGAATAGCTGTTAAGATAAGCCTTTCTCACTGCTCAAGCCTGCTTATAGCAAAAAAATTCTCCTGCTTAGACTGTTCCTACAATGCTAAGATACAGGATGCAAGTTTAAAATGAAACTGGAAAAGAATCTCAAGAGAAATCCTGAAGTTTCAGAATCTTGCTAAAATTCCAGAATTTAAGGAAAGAGTGAATATTTTAACAGTGCTTTGTAAACTACAGAAACATAAATATAATTCTCCCCAAAACAAAGACTGTAGCCTCATCAGGAATATTACGTAAATAATATTGTTCATTGTTAACATATTCTTTATTATTTAGTACGCTTCGGTAAAGTTTCAAATTTTCACAACTGAAAACAGAATCTGATAAATATAATAATATGCACCACTGCCTTTATAGAGTTTACTCTGTATATCAGATTAATGCCAGTAAAGTCAAAAGCCATGGTGTGGCTATATCTGTGAGGAATTAAGGATATAAGTATGCCAGCGTTTGGAGGGAGAAGCACTATCTTTTATGAAGTAAAATAAAATAGCTGCGCTGCTTGCATTTAAGATCTGAGTTTGTGTGCCCAAAACCCCTGCCTTTTTTTCCCCTAACTGACTAAAATCACTACCCTTCTCTGCAAGTCTTGCCTTTTTGATAGGGAAAGAAGATCAAAACAAGACTTGGAGCACAGTTCTGAAGAGCTTAATTTTGGAAATCTCAACAAATTAGTAGCACACAGCTGAATGCATTTTCTGGCTGTTGCTTAGAAGGAATAAAATAGCACTCCTTGTTAAATGAATATCAAAAAATCAAGAAAAAGAGGTCCCTTGGTTGCCTTTTTTACCAATACAAAGGTATGTTAACTCAGATGTGCAAATGGACTTAAAATTTATACCCACGGGTGACAATTTAGTAAATTATTTACGTGCATCAGAATTTACAGTAAAGATCTGAAAGTACAGAACAAAAATGCTTTGCAAATAGACTGAAAAAGTACGTACAAGTGAGTAGGAGGGGAGATATGGAACATTAGGACTAATAAATGCTAACCTTGAGAATGAATGCCTAGAAAATGATGGCACTCAGAAGAGCTAGTACTGAGGGCTGTTTGCCTTTACTAAAAAATAAGCTATGAAACAAAATGGAGAACATGTAACTGAAAGAAAGAAACTGGTATGAAATATTTTTGCAGGCATAGAAGGAAAAAAGAACAAAGTCAGTTAAAAATGTCTGAGGCAATGCGTTTTTCAAATAAAATATAGACATGGCACTTTACCACTCGGTATAATTTACTGTTGCAAAAATTACATTTTTAAAGTAATTATTCCGTAATTTCATGTATTTTGAATCCCTGTGGGGTTTCTCATTTATTACAGAAAAGAGTACTTAACTATAAAAAAAAATTATTATGGGTGCTTAGCTCTAGTGCCAAGCAAACAGACAAGTAAAACCTAACAAAACTGTTCTACAGATCTGGTTTCTAGAGTATCATAAGCAGTGATATCCCTTTATAGCATGTAAAGTAGGACTGGGCTCTAGTGACATACAAAAGAAACTCTTACTTTGATTACACTGGTATTAATTATACAATACAATAGCTCCTCCGAGATCAATAAAATCATTCTAGCTTGGTGAAATATTTGAGTTTCTTTTTCTACTGAGAAGCACTGCAGAAGTGTAATAATTAATTTAACACATTAGAAGGACTGCCAAGCATTTAGCATGATCTATGTTTATGGATAAGAGTGAATGAAATTATAAGATTAAAAAGTAATTTCCCTTTTTAATCTGAGACCTTCTGCCATATATGAAAACAAGCATTCTATATGTTTGAAAATTGAGTCCCAAACTGAGCAAGTCACAATATTGCAGTTTTTCCTGTTGTTGTAAAAAGGTAACACAGTAATTACTACCTGCCACCTTTCCCTATTTCGTTACTGTCTATATCTTATAGCAGACACAGTTTATTTCACATTGTTGTCAACAGCTAAATCACTTTTTTGTAATTCTTGTATTTTTTAAAATAATATGATTCTAAAATATTGCATGTTAATATTGCTGAGAATAAACTTGAAAATACTGTGTTTGACTGCAGCACTTCTTTGTGTCACTTCATTTTGTAGTTACACATTTCTTTGGGCCATACATGTGTGGTTTTTCATTTCTTCGTTTTCTCCTGCTTTCATAAAAGATTAAAATGCAGTAGTGGTGAACAATATTCAATGTTACATTAATGTTCAATTAATCAGGAAATTTACAGTTTTATTCATGGTCTCTAAAACAACAAGATGCAAAGTGTTAACGGATTTTTTTTTTTCTTCTAACAGAATCAAAATAAAGAAAATCCCCAAGAACTCAGAAATACGCTTTTTGGCAGGTTGTCTTCTAATCCTTCCTATCTCTTCTGCCAAGTTCTGGGACACGTTCTCATCCCCAGTCTATGAATACAGAGCAAGTATAGCACTCACATAGCAAGTAACGTCTTGGTTATGTTACACGGTGCAACATTTCAAATAAAAGCAAAAGTATGCACAGCAAGATGAACATGCAGTGGAAACACCTCAGGAAGCAAAAGCAGAATCTATTCACCAGTGAATGGAGGGATGTGTGATGCTCAGGCCTGTCTGAAAATAACTTGTGGATCCAGATCATAGAGAAACGTCTCTAGACGTCACTTCAGACTGCACATAAGAAAAGTTAAGTTGATGAAAGTAATTTGATGAAGATGGAATCTATTTACTGTTACCTTTTAAAAGTGAAACACCACTCACATAGTTGGGGTATGACTGATGGAGTTATGGGAAATACATGTCATGTTCTCCATTCTCATATTTCTCCTTTGAGTCATCTGTTTCCATCCTACTCATGTTTTTGATGGATGAGCTACAAACAGTGTACTCCTGCAAATTAAGCTGCCAAGAAGTTGTGACGGCTACTTACTTAAAAATTCTTGAAAAACGACACCCATAACAGGTACTTCTCTCATTTTTCACCATTTTATACAACGTAAACATTCTAGTATTGTGCCTGTTTCTGTCCTCAAAGAGCTGTTCCTCATCAAAGATCTGACCCCTCATATACAGGGTATGAATAATTTCCAAGGCCAGGGAATAGCTTATTGTTTCTTTTTTTTGATGGAAGAAGGTTTCGTAACTGTGTGGTTATGCCCCTCCCAGTTATAACAAGAACACAAAGATCTCCAATTCCAAAGAGTTACTCGTGGATCCAGTTCAGAATCCTTTTCCCCTAGTGCCTTGACCTTGCACTGGACAAACACGAACCTCCTGTCTGTTCTGAAGTTGGGAAAAGCAGAATGTTTTCTTCCTTCTCTTTCGTATATTTTCCAGGGCAGAATATTGTGGCTTGCGCAACAGTAATGATGGCCAAGACTCTCATAATCCTTTACCTCCACTTCTAATACTCTTTCCCAGTGAGCAGGTCTAATGTACATTTCCATTGTCATAGTTATAGTTGGTGACAGTGCTTTAATTCTAATTTAATTTCACCAATTACCAAAGACCTTTGTAGAGAGAAAACAGTGACAGCTGTTTTGTCAGTGTCTATTTAGGAGATATTCCTTGCAAAATAAAAAAAGCTACTGCTTGAGTAGCACTTGTTGAATAAGGAGTTCTACTCACCAGGGAGCAAATACGTGGACTTTTCCATTTGTAATGACAAGTAAGGGAACTTAGTTCTTAGATGTGTCTCTAATATTCTGTTTAATTGTTTATGATGTTGTAGTGCTCAAAAATTACAGCCTTTCAAGTAAAAGTCCATTATTGTAATCAATTCTCCCAGAAAGAGGAAGTAAAGCTGCGAAACTAGAACTTCTGCAGGTCATACTAGAAAATTCCCTATTAGGTCCTGACTTTGAGACAATACTTCATTTCACGAATGAAGAGAAAACAACTGCAGAACAAATATCGCCTTTATCTTTTCAGGGTTTAGAACACAGAAATCCACCAGAAGTGATCACAGCTATTTCACTGATTCATGTTTTAAATTAGAAGGAAAAATCTGAATGAAAGCATAGGTTATTCTTTTATCTTAAAATGCTTCCCTAGTTCAAGAGTTCGTAGCATTATAGGGTACCAATTACTAAAGCATCAATAAATGTAATAAACAAGGAATCATCCAGTCCTGGTTTGGAATAATCTTGAAATATTGACGTAATAGAAAAGAGTTAAGTTAAATCTGCATAAAGAGTTTGATGCTTTGAAACAGACAAGATAAAGTGTCACGTTGTCATCCACATAGATAGAGATGAAGGATGCAAACATACGGAAGCTATTCCAGTTTTCTGCTCATTATAATTCTTGAAATAACAACATTGTACTTCAGATAGCAAAAGGGAGCAAAAGAAAAGGCCGCCCACAACCCTGGAGGCATTTTCATAGCTGTGTATTGCTCTTTTCTACCAACTTCAATGAATTTGGGCAGCAGTTACTGTAAATTATATCCTTCTTGTCCAAACCACCACAAAGACAGCTTTAGATGTTTCCCCTTTTACAAGGGCATTTCTTACTTTGATATCTGCATGATTAGCATGACCATTCTGTATTTCAATATCTCTGCAAAACACATTCAGCATATAAAAAGTCATTTGGAACACCTGAAGATAACAATCTCTGATATTTCAGACTGAATTATTTTATGAACGCACTTCAGGTAACAGCTATTATATTTTGGTATCGGTATTATTTTAGAAATGTAGACTAAAACTAATTTTTTTTTTTGAGAAATGCCTAAGAAGCTATTGAATGTGGTGGGATCAGAAACAGAAACTGCCTTTACATTCTTCAGTCTTCCAAAAAATAAACGACCCCACAGTTCATGTGACAAAGCAGCTGGACAAATGCAGATTTAGCTGTCAGGTAGAAATCTGGATACGACTAAGCTCAAAACAAGAAGTGGAAAGTAACTCACAGAGTCACAGAGTGACTCTTCAGCAAAGTTTTCCGTCACAATTGACTCCTTTTAATAACTGAAAAAGCAGCAATTTCTGGTCATTATATATGTGCATACTTTTACTTTTCTCTCCACTATTTTTAAAAAGTATGTGAACAAAATCAGCCTCCTCTTTGTGAGCAGATAAAGACATTTTCAGTTTTTACAGACTTTAGTTAAATTTGAGATTTGCATTAACCCCAAGAAACTGAAGTTTCTAAACTGCTGACAACTGTTCACTGATTTAAGACTTCTACAATATTCAGGTAAATGGAAGAGTCAAAATGCATCACATTCTTAGTCTTACACGTTAATTCTACTAAGAGCTTGGTTCAGCCCACATAAAATGAAGACTAGGAAGCATATCACTGCATTTTCAAATGTATTAGGAAGGAAGATACTGAAAGAAACTTCACATAAACACGTGGTATGTATGTATAATAATCAATTGATCAGCAATAAATTTAGGTTAAAATGACAGTATTTGATCCTGCAAGAAGAAATTCTGGAAAATCTTGCAATTAAAGCACTGGGTACACAAAGTTATAGAAAATACTATATGGTGTGATAACTGGTAACTGGAAGGTAATGGCTGAAGTGATACAGGAGTTATTAATGTCTTCTTTCCTCTCTTACTAACTATATATTGTAGAGCAGAACACTAAGAGAAAACTCCTTGAATTCTACATCTCACCAGGGTAAGTCAAGAAAAAGATCTCATATTTTGAAATACTAAAAAATAAAAATATTAATAGCACTTTTCAATAAAGTCAGCTTTCATGTAAAAAAAAAAAAAAATCCTCAAAAATGCATTGCAAACGTTGACTATAAATTGACTACACTCTAACCTAAAGGAATATCAAAGAAAATTCCAAGTGAAATCAGAGACTGAGCTTCACTAGAGGGAAAATTTCTTTCCTGGAGAAAACAGGGAGTCAAAACAAAACAAAAAAATATACCTTACAGAAGAAGTGTATGTAGAAATAAGCTATATTTATTTCATTGAGGAAGTTCATATTCATCCTTAGATCGATCCCAATCTTTTGAGACTCAAAATGCAAAAATGTTTTAAAATGTTAGAACTAAGCTAAATAACATAAATTCCTCCAGCTTAAAACACTGAGGAAACAAAATATGTCAGACTGAAAGGTTTCTATTGTATTTGCAGAATAAAATATTTCAATATCAATTTTTTTTTAAATTTACTTTAAAATGTTACGTAATAGCAAAAATCAATTTCAACATCCTATACCCAGACAACATCTATTCTGGCTACTGACTACCAGAACATTTTTTAAATTACCACAACATCTTAATCAGTAAATTGTGCAGGGCAGCATGCAGACTCTAAGTTCACAGTCTAAATAGGATCACATAAAAAAAATTGTTTCTCACAGCAAGAACAATTTACTTACATGTGAACCACTTGCTATGATGTTTTATACTGCCTAATGTGGTATTGTTGCCACTACAAAACCGCATGTAAAAAAAAAAAAAAAAAAAAACACCAAACTGAAACATACCTCATAGGACAGTCAGTATCCTCTCCAGAGCCAGAAAAATGACTTATAATTAGGTTCTAAATTCTTGACTGCTGTTTTGCATTCAACAGAATATTTTTCCATATTTAGACAAAAAGAAAAGCAAATGTATTATAGGTCAAAATTTCTGTAAATTTGTATTTTATTCCTTTTAGTATCAAATTATCAACTTTTCTATATTTACACTCCCTTTCCATTTGAAGCTATATTTTTCTAGAACCTAATTATGTTTTTGGCAGGAACATCGCTTACAGCATCCTGGAGTTCTGCAGATTCTTAACATCACAACTCCTGGCAGAATCTCTATATAGCAGATAAAATTCTAGTAGAAAAGGCAAGAAAGAAAAAACTACTAAAAATGAAAAATCTCTCCTCATCTCTTTCATAACCAATGTCCTTTGAGCTTACTTTGTCTCATTTGGCCAAACGTGAAAGGTTATAAACAGGGCTCAAAGGTACAATTCTGGATGGGTACACTTTTCATTGGAAGCAATGTGAACTTGCAGCAGTCAATTATTTCAATTATTTTTTTCATAAAATACAGAGGATCCCTTGAGAAAAAATAAATTTTAAAAAATTTAAAAAAAACATTTAAAAGATTTAGTATTTCATTACTTATGTACATAAATTCTATGAGGATGAAACTTTAGTTATAACCTCCTTTTCCCCTAACTCAACTCCAACACATGGAAATCTAACAAGTGTTATAGAAAATTAATCACTAGAGGCAGGAAATAGAAAAGTTTATGTTAAACTGCAAAGAAATGCAAAGGATTTGTTAAAGAACATATGAAAAGAATTTTAAATACTCTCTCTCGATATCACTTCCACTGTACAGAAGAAAACGGTATTATGCATCACCAGTATAGAGAATGAGCAAAAAAATGAACTTCTGATTTCTCCCAACTAATCTTATAATATCATCCCATAAAAAGAGAAAATTACTTAGTGTTCATGAGAATAGAACATCATAAACACCATGTATCATATTATAATATAACTTCATAAAAGAACTTTACAAAGCCAAGCGAAGTTCTTCGATAATAATACAAAGTATTCTTCATTTCTGCAAATTGTTTTGCAGTGACTATGGAACACCATTCCAGTGAAAGCCTAATTCTTACAAAGAATCAGAGAAAATAAGGGACATTAAGAGGTCTCCAAAATCATCCTTATGCTCTAAAGCAGGTGCATCTTTACCTACAGCATTCTTGACAGATGCTTTCTGGTCTCTTCTTATGCACTGCCAAAGTCAGAAGATCTACAACTTCCTTAGGCAATATAAACAAGAGCTTTTACTTAACTGTCAAAAGCGGTCATCTCATCTGCTGTTGTTTTTTCTCCCTAATATCCAACCTACAATCCCTCACTCTTATCTAAATATACAATTTGAAAAGCAAATCAGCATTCCACAAATCGGACAACTATGCTTGAGTTAACTGATTATAAATGGGTGCATTGTTAATTTTACAGCTGATTCCAGGAGTTCTAGCTGCAAATTAACCTAGATGGTAACTCCAATGTTCTTTGTGAGATTTTTTTAACATTAGCATCAAAATATTAAAGGAAAATATCATAAATTATTTCCTAGTTATAAAATCCACTATGTATATACACACATCTAATATACGTACCTCTAATAATCCAGTACCTACCAAAACTACGCAATTAACACCTTAAAAAAAGCATAAATGCAAAGCTTCTAAAGAAAGTGTAGTTAACAGAAAGAACAGTTAACCTCTTAAAACATGGGGAGGTGGGAGGTGGGGGGAAATCAGAGTTTACTTGCTCCGAGTGTCCAAATTATATATTTTGTGACTCAAGAACATAAAAACCCCCACTTTCATTATGATTTTAAGAAGTAATTTAACACAGTTCCCACAGAGAAAGTTATATTGGGTGCAAGGAAGAGAGTCATATGATGTAATTATTCCTAGAAACATCGTGGCTATTTTGGGCACCAGCACAGGATTGAATTTAGACCGTGTGGAGCTCAGAGCTCACAGGAGCTCATAAGAAAGAATATAACATGATCCCTTACATGGGAAAGGTACAGGTTGAAACGATGTAGTCCTGTTCAGACCTAAGTTTCTTTGAGGCAAAGGAGAAGTAAAGCAGAGATCCTGCTAAAGACGCTCGATGAAGAAAGAGGTTTAGATGTCAGGAGGAGTACATTTGCTGTTTATTGTTACTATATTCAAAGAATGAAGACTCGGATTACAGAATTGAAAACAAACATGATTGCACACAAGACATGCATAACTAATTTGATCAATTCCTCTACTTTCTGGAAAGAAGCCAAAAAGGCTTTGTGTATCATCTCACATCTGTAGGAAAACAATATATTCAGATCATCTAAAACCTTGCAAGAACAAAAGTTTTTTCTCAAAAGCTTTTGAATAAGATTTAAATACCACAAAATACTTTTTAATGAATGGTCCTTCCTGCTGGATTCAGTTGGATGAGCATTTATTGAAGCACTAATTGTCACCACCACTTTCAGATCTCCATCAGTTCTCGTAAATGTCTGTATGTTCTTTGGTTAAAAGTGCAGCTTAATGACACAGGAAAGTGCAAGCCTATTTATCATCCTTCCTTAACCTTTCGAAAAATAAATTAGTTTTTATGAGAAACAATCACTGTAAATAAACTAAAAAGCATTTCAATTCTATCATATTATGGTGTCATTTTGCATTAAATCTTGATGTAATTGCTTAACTTTAAAAATTATTTAAATCAATCAGTGTTTAGTATCTGTAGAAGGGCAGAGACACAGACCAACTTCACAAATAGCTATATTTCCTTTTAAGATGTGACTACTCACCAGGTGTTTATACATCCCTCTCAGCTGAGCCACATTTCCATAGTACAATCTCTACTTTCAACATCTTTGTGCTAGTATAAATTTCTTTGTGCTACAGGGATTTATCGTCTCTTTAAAAACCTACACTTATGTAAAGGATTTTAACCAGTGTAACTGAATCCACACTAGAGGGTGCTACTATTTTAATTGTAAAAGGTTTTTACAGCTAACATTGCAGTCTCAGAGCAGTACCTTTTATAACTTCAGAAATGCTTTTTGCTATCTGGGACAGCAGGTTGTTACTGGATGAGAATTAAACTTATGTTCACAGACATACTTTTGCGCTGAAGTTCAACTTTTGTCATGTGTTGCCCTAACCAACCGGACACAAAATAAATGTACTACCAACATCACGTGGTACACTGGAACCTGTACTAAATGTTTCAGTTAAATTTTTTTCTCTTCAAAGCCACAAAGCTCATGACAAACACTGGAGAGACTTTTTTCCCTATCCGCCTCGCTACAGACCACCAGACACATCACTGATACACATCAAGTCTCATTCCAAATCTAGAAGTTGTTTATTTTTTGCTATCACAATTGCACACCAGTGCTTGTATTACACATTTAAATAAATCAGTTAAGGATGAAGAATTTTTACCATCAGAAAAACAATTTATAAATTGAATACCGATAGACTTGAAACTGCCCAAAATTGTACCAATGCTTCCAAAGCAAAAATACATACTTTTCCCATGTTGTATTTTTGGTGAAATGGGAATAATTAGCTTCTACTAAACAAAAAGAGTGAGGTTTGAATCTTCACTAGCCTCTGAGAAAAAGTAATCAGTATCTTAAACACATCTGCTTACCCCTTTATAAACAGATTATAAGTGTTAAGGAGTGTCAAATACCGTTCCTCTCACAAGGAAAAAACATTACTTAAAGGAACATAATTTGAACCTATTAAAAAGCTCTTTTCTCAAAAAACTTTTTTGCACTTTACAGTTCCCCTTGCTGTGTGATGGTCACTGCTATTCCAATAAGAGCGATAAGTACATTTTCATAAGTTCCCTTCACTTCTGAGAGTTTTGTCGTGTTTAGTAGTTAATCACTTGTCCTGGGTTCGGCCAGGACAGGGTTAATTTTCACCGGAATCTAGGAAGGGAATCCAGGAAGCGGCACAGCCAGGCGGGCTGACCCCACCTGGCCAAACAGAGCCGGGCATTCCATACCATGTGCCATCATGCTGGGTTCCGCTGTGGGGGACGGCGCGGCGGAAACTCTCTCGCGGCTCGGGAGGGCTCAGCGGTGGTGCGGTCCGAGAGAGCGGGTCTGTTCTGCAGGCTCTGTTCTGCTGGTTTGTTTTGTATATGCCCCTTTTCTGTATCTTTGTTGTTCCCGTTCCCTTTGTTTGCTGTTCTGTTAAACTGCCCTTATCCCGACCCACCAGTTTCTGCCTCTTTCTTTCCTTTTTCCTCCACATCGTGTCGGGGGGAGGGGCGGCCACGTGGCGCTTTTGTTGCCGGCTGCAGCCGAAACCAGAACATCACTGAAGTACAAAGAAATGAAAAAAAAAGAACAGAGCCATGTAGAGGAAAAAAGATTAAAAAGGAAAACCCACTTTACAAAACACATACAACTTGGAAGCTTCAAATGGAGTTTCGCTTCAGGCTGCAGAATAGCCTTTGCAGGAACTGGCTTCCATACCAATAATTCTCCATCTTCCTTGATCCATGTGAATCAACTTTAAGTAATGTGCTGTCTCATATGCAATCTCCCTGTCCACACTTTGAACTTTCTGTGAACATGGGCACCACTGGAAGGTCTTAAATGTATCCTGTCAAGGCCCATTTATATATATATTTATATAGATCAAGAACGAACTTGAAGAAATAGTATACTTTTTATTAGCTTTTACTTCCTCAGAGATGTCTGTGTTTCTTACCTGCAGATTCTATCCAAAGAATAAGGGGAGAGGAGAGCGTATTACTCTACCTTCTCTCTTCTACCTTTTCCATAGACAAAAGGAAATAATCACAGAATCACAGAATGTTAAAGGTTGGAAGGGCAATTTAATAATAAATTCAGAAATGCAGTAAAGTGAAGGGAAAGATTTTAGTCTACGACACGGCAAATAACAAGTATGATGCCATAGAAGGATCCTGTGAGACAATGTTCTGCGAGCTAGGGGGTATAAATCCCGGTGATCTGAGCTGGACTGAAAGAAAAGAAAGATTTTACTCTAGTTCCAGTTCTTCTGCAGGGGGGCAGAAAGTCAAATCACAACATAGAAGACTAGCGGACAAAAACATCTCAGCTGAGTGAAATGCATAAATGAGTAAACCTCAGAAAATTACAATGAACACACATAGCGATTAAGGGGTACTATGTATACTGCACAATGAAACAGAGTACAGATTTTTATTTTTTTTAAAAAAAAAAAAGGCCGAATAACCTCCAAAACCAAATATGTAAAGTTTTAAGAGTTTGAAAGATTTCTAAGCCTGTTTGATTTCTGGTCTCTCCCCCGCTCTCTCTCTCTTCCTTCCACCCTTTCCCCTCTTCCCCCACTCCCTGCCTCTCTCTGTCTATTTCTCAAGCAAAAAACAGACAATGAAAGTGCTTCATTAAGCTATTAGAATGATATAAGCACTACTTAAATTTTTCAGATGCATCTCCACTTTTAAGGCTTAGTTTATTCATCAAAGGAAGAAGCCATTAGCTTAGCCATTAGCCCCTCGAAAGTAACAAATAGCAAACATTCATATCAGTCTAGTTAGCAAATCACTTACACTAGAAATCACTCATGTCAAAGCTGTATTAAACATTTAAAACCAATACATTTGTACAAAAATAATGTGTTCTGTTTACTTATAATTCTGTAAATCTAATATGATCTTTTTACAAATCCATATTGTGAACTGTTTGCACAACCGCAGAACACCTGTAATGTTTAAAACTTCATTATTTTTTCTGAAAATATTTAAAGATAAGATTTTCATGCCTCATTATTGGAATAACATTGATGATCAAAACAACTAGCCACACACTTAGCTGGTATTAGGGTTCAAAGATTTCTATACATCCCATAAAGCAACCTATTTCTGGGCAACAGGATGCAACCGAAGACCAACATTACAGAGCCCCCAAGATCCTATTTCTTGCCCACTTTCGCTATTCAACAGCATGGGTTGAATGAACATGGGAATGGACAGGTTATGAAAATTGTTATTTGAAGCAACTAAAACAATTATTTCAAAACAACTCTTTTTTTAAGATTATCTCAAAAATGAGGTTACTTCAAAGAAGCACTTTCCTTTAACATTGTATTCTCTCACAGAAAGTTCATGGTAAGGTTCTTGTTTTATCTCACGTACAAACGGAAACCCTCATTTTTAATAAAAATCTATCACTGAATACAGATTTGTTATTTAACTATTTACAAGATAAACATATAAGTTCTACCATTTCACAGAATCACAGAATGTTAGGGGTTGGAAGGGACCTCTGTGGGTCATCTAGTCCAACCCCTGTCGAAGCAGGGTCACCTACAGCAGGCTGCACAGGACCTTGGCCAGGCGGGTCTTGAATATCTCCAGAGAAGGAGACTTCACAACCTCCCTGGGCAGCCGGTTCCAGGGCTCTGTCACCCTCAAAGTAAAGAAGTTCTTCCTCATGTTCAGATGGAACTACCTATGCTTCAGTTTGTGCCCAATGTCCCTTGTCCTGTCACTGGGCACCACTGAGGAGAGTCTGGCCCCATCCTCTTGACACCCATTTCATAGTAATTCAAATGATATTCCTAAGAATAAGGTTTTAAAAACAATAGGCCACTAAGCAATTCTTTCCACTCCTTAATCAGAAGCCCCATAATAATATTGTAAAATGTTATAAATTGATATTAATTTACTGCACATGATATTGTTAACATGTATAATCTGTACCACCCAAGGCATTCTCTCTTTCCTGCAATAGTAATGTTACATACTTTAAGAGCTGCATAATACATATTTGCATGGAGAAACGCCAACAGTTGCATGACTAAGGCGAGAACAGCCTTATAAAGGTACCATTCCATAATTGAAATACGTTCCTCAAAATCTACTTTTAACATAATAGGAAAAACAATGTCCTTCGAAACTTGCTCCGTTTATGAGCAAAAACGTTTCTGATTGCTCTTTATTTTCTTTTAGTCTGTTTTATTCAAGTTTGCCCTTAACTTTTCCCCCCAAACACTTGAAGTTTCTATATGTACAAAATTTTATCAAGTTTGATTAATTCAGCCTTCTGTGGACAAATAATCTTGCTCATTTCCTTTGATCTGTTTGCACAGATCAGTATACTGATGTCATCTGGGAAAAGAAGGGGAAGTTTCCAAACGGCTGATATAGAATCAACTAGTATGGACAAGTCAATCATTTTACAGCTGCAAATACAGATTTTGGTGCGGTTTGTGTGTCACCATTGAAGTATATAATGTAACTTTTATACAAGAAGAAAGATATTCTCTGTCTATAATAATGGAAAGAGGACAACACAAAGACTAGATAATACTTCTGGGAAGGGGATACTGAGCTAAGCAGACCTTGGTCTGAGCCAGCATAGTCATTCCTGTACTCTTTATTAGTGTCGCTTTGGAAAAAGGTCAGTTCCATACATCCATGAAAAAATACAGTAATGATAAAGTAAGAAAGCATGCTCGGAAAGAAAAAAATGAAAAGATTTCAAAATACAAGCTATGTGCAGTACAAATGGAAAATAGAAGTATGAAGCCAGAATTTTACCTTCCTTTCACTAGCCATTTCCAAGATCATCTCAAATAATTCTGCACATAGTATTTCTTAAATAAACCACAAAATTTGACAAAGGGTGCAATAATTCAAATATTATTACCAGATTACAGCCACATTAGGATGCTACAGCCCTCACCACATTGAAAACCTAGCATCCCCCGAAAAAAGGAACGCTCAAGGAAGGTGCACTGTAGGTGCAGTGTCACAAGATTTCACTTTCTGATCCCATAGCCACTGTCCTTAGCAGTAAATCATTCTGAGCATTCAGAAGATACTTCTAAAAGTATTCCATCCTGGTTAAAAAAAAACACTGAAATACATACTGTCTTTAGATTTGGTGAGCCTCCGATTCTCCTTTTCCAAAACCAAGAAAATGTAGCTATTACTAAGACACAAGGATCGGAATTGTGCAACCACACGCTGTGCTGAAGAGGATGCAGTAGTTATTCAGAGACATATCTTACCTGCCACAGGACAGGCCTGAGGACCCATGAAACACAAGGCTGGGCGCAGACTGTTACAAAACCAGAAAAAGAATTTATTACCATGAAATCAAAGAGGTCAGAAAAATGTGGAAACAGCCATCTCATTGTTTCATTCTTTCCATACAGAAAGAAAAAGAAGTCTAACTTGGAAACGCTTTCTTACCTAAAATTTGTCTAATTTACATCTTAATGCACATGTGACACTGAACCAAGGTTTTGTTTAGCTTGGAAACTGCTACAAATGTTTAGAAATGTAAGTAATTACAGCTAGTGAAAGACACAACAATCAGCTAATAAGCATCCCACTTGAATACATAGGGGTTGGCACTGTAAACTACATGAAGCTGAGGCCATGTCTTCTGGGTAGCCAGGGATGGGTAATATCAGTGAATAATTAGCAAAGGTAGGCACTGAAGTAGACAGTAGATACTCCTTATTTCCAAAACATATCCTGAAGCATTACATTTAGCAACTTCATTAAAGCACTGTGATTTGTATCAGTATTACAACATTACTAAGTAGTCACACTGAAGTTTGTCTAATATAGTCCCTTGCCTAAAAACTTTCAAACACATTTAGCTTCTCATTTATTTTTATTTCAACATAGACATGAAAATTACCCAATATGTCTTCTTTGAAGTTCTAAAGTCGAAGTCAATAATAAAATATAGCACAGAATAACGCATATGATATGTAGTAAAAAGAAATGAGAAATTAAATCTTCTGAGATTCCAGGGGGACAAGCTTATCGAAAGAAAAGAAAAATAACCAAGCCTGTATACTTGTATACAAAATATCAGATACAGACATTGTAGGCTCTTCTTTGAGGACACTGATGCTAAACACATTCTCTCTACCCCTACTTACCCTGTCAACAGTAGACGTTTTACAGAATATTTGTCCCACAAAGGCTCAAACCTCTGCATGAGCAGGAGACTTCTTTTCTAGGATCTAGGATTATGTCAGTAAGTATTTGACTAGTCACGCAATGCCAGTACTCCCATTAAGGAAAGAATGAAATATTGATTTCAAAGTTATCTGATATTTAGGTAACATTTAAATTAACCGCATGTATTAGTTTTTTAATCTATTAGAAGTTTTTGAAATTTTCTAGAGACGTTGTATGTGACTTGACTCACCACTTAGGCAGTGCAGTACTAGAGCTTCTGAAAACAGTATTTCCTCCACTCACACTGTATTCTGTTCTAAACTGCCGCTCAGTCAGAGGGGAAGCGAAGACAACTAATACAAGAAAAGACATTTGATAAGAGACCTGAATTCTGGAGGAGGTTACTACCCTTGCATTGACAAGGGCTATCTTCTAAAGTGAAGCAGCTTGCTAGCGTTCCACAACAGTACGTTTTCCTGCATTTGTAGGGTCCATTAAAGAAAGGGAAACATTCAAAATCAAAGTGGTGACTATAGTATAGAATGTAAGCATACAAAATCCAGTGGAAATTATATTTATGTCCGTAAAAAATAAGCACATCTTGTACACACAGAAATGTGTTTCGCTTTAGTGTCCAACTCCACAAAACTAGCTTTACTTTCTATTTATTGGTATTGTCATAATATGAAAAATAAATACCATTTGTCAGGAAAGCAGGCGTTACAGAAAATTAAAAGACATATTCTGCTTCAGGGCATGAATACAAGAAAATTGTCAGACATTAATAATGTAGACAGAGCATTTTCCTGGGAAAATGAGGATCCAATGGAACAACAGATAAATCATACCCAACTGCTCACTGTTGTTTCACAATCTGTTGTATTTTATCAAATATGACTAGTACAAGCCTGTTACAGCCATAAAAAAACATTAGCAAAAATTAATACGTAAATTACTGTAGTGCTTGTGTGGGATGCCATTTCATTAATTTGAATTCACTGACATGACTGTGTAATCTAAATTTATGAATTTTTCAACTGCCACCCCATGGAGTATTCTGCATTTATTGAATTTTGCTTTAGAAGTATTTTATGCATTAAATAATATTTTCATGGCAGTAATGTACATGAATGGCTTAGAATTTAATATATATAATATATACCAGGCATTTTGCCTGTGAGAAGACATATAAACTGCAGTTGAAAAAAAATGCATGTAGATATTTCCTTTCAAAACATTTTTAGACAGCAGTGAAAACAAATTATTGGAAGAGGAAACAACAGCAGTTTTTGAAGTTCTCAGTAAATATTGTTCATAATTATTTTGTTGAAACAAATGCAAATCTTCCTGTTGATAGAAGGGCTTTATGATGCATAGAACTTTTTGTGCAACTACCCACCACAGAAAGAAAAGAAGCACAGTCTAAAAAGCACCTAAATTTGAACAAGAAGCTTTATCAATGCATATTTCATCTTGAAGGTTAAAGCTACAATATCAAGTTTTGGAGAAAGCCAGCAAGAAAAGAAATGATAAAATTCTTTACCATTCAACACTAACCAACATCTGGACACAAAGACAGTAAATGCTTTGCTTGATCTTGGCTTTCATATCCTCTAGTTTCCTAGATGTAAAATAGAGTACCCACACAACATGATACTATCAAAATGTTTCTGAAGCAAATACTGCAAATAAAATACTTGCTTTCTGAAGAAAACACAGCAAATACTACAGAAAACATAAAACTCACTAAAAACACAACAGAACACTCAATTATGAAGATCTAATTTCAGAAGTGTGAAAATTTCAGGGTTAAAAAATATTTCTATGACCAAAGAGGGGTTTTTTTTTGATTCCTGACAGCATTGTAAAGCGTTCTTTTCCCCATTGTGATTCTAAATGTTTTGACATGACTTATTTGCTGGTAGGACATGCTACTGGGTTGATTATTTTGCAAATACGCAATTTTGTCAAGCAACAGTGTTGTTTCATTACTATGGCTCATCAAAGTATTTATCTAGCAGTGTCTATGGTGCAATTTTACCCCTGGACACTTCAGTCTTTCTCACAGAGACTTCTATCCATAAACAAAATGTTTTCTTATGTATCATCTAGCCATTGAATGTAGAAAACCACTTTGAAACTGGACTTTTGGGGGTGAGGAAGGGGAGGATTTGGCATCAGATTTGTTTAAGCATAACATGACGAGGAATATATTCCCAGCCAGCAGCGAACGTTTCGCACTTGTCAAATCCTCCTGTCAGCATCCCCTACAGCTCTGCTGACTGCCACAAACACCTGTCTGCTCCAAGGTCACTCTGATTCAATGTCATCACGCAGTGAACATGCTCACATACAATTAGGATTTCAGTATCATCTTGCAGTGAATTCTGTCATTTTACTTACAATTGATTACTAGGTAATTATACCTTGTAAATTGCTATGATCCTATAAATCAGAACCTTGAATTAGTTTGTCTGGATGGCAAAGAAGCATACACAGATGTGACACAAAGAAACAAGTGTCTGTTAGATGCAATAGCTACAGTTCATTTATTTATATCATTTATATGGAGATAGCATTTTCATACACTTCATTCCACTGATTTCCTACTAAATGAATCTTCTTTCTTTTTCCTTTTTTTTTTTTCCTCCAAATTGAGGTAGAGATATGTTTTACAGGTAAAACATCATCTTTTTTTTGCCTCCTAAAACATTTTGACCTACTTGCTATTTCAGAAGCTACCTATTTCATAGTAAATACTGCAGAGTCTTCAAAAAAAATGCTGTCTTTCCTAATATTGAATACACATACAAATCAAACAGCCATCAAATGCCCACAGACCTGCAGGCAGGTGTAAACTATAAATGCAGGTAAGAACTACAACGAAAGTCTTTGTTTTGACTTGACTTTGGCATGAAAATGAGTGTAATGCATAACTTTGTTCTGCTCCCCTTAGTAACTGTAAGTTTTATTAGAACCATATCCTCTGGTTGTTCTGAGACTGAAATCTTCTCCTCACACCTGTAACTATCATTTTCTATCCTAAGTTTTCAAAAACATAGCAAGTAATTGTCAGGAGACTCACATTCCTCAGCAGCACTCAAGCTACTTACCAGCCATCTCTTCCTACACTCAAGTCTTCCAGAGAAACCTTTCCTTTCTGCTATCTCTTTCTCCTATCCAAAAAATGGAATAATAGATTTCATAGGTCATAAAAGGAAAGGGGAATAATTCAGCTCTTCAAATGACCAGAGGAATATCGATGCCATTGCTGTACCTCACGGAAAAATTCCATTTGTCACTGCAGATATAAGTGCAGAAGTTTTAAAGACCCACTCATCACAGATCTCGTAAAACCATCTTCTCTGAATTTCTGTAAGCATTGCCTGGTTCTGCATATGCAAAGAAAAGTATGTTTTTAATGAAAAATTACAAGGCTTTCTACTGGAAAAGAAACAAACACAAGCAACTCCATCTCAAAACACAGCTAAAAAGACACCTCAAACAAAAATCTGCTAAACCTTCCCCATGCATTGTTGGTACGTTTGTTTTCACATCATTGGCCAGCAGTTTATTAACTTTAAGTTGTTTAACTACTGAGAGCCAACACCAGAGTTATTAAGAGTGTGGATATCGAAAGTCATTACAGAGGACCAATCATGGTGGGTATTGGCTGCTTCAGATGCTTTCCAGCTAGACCTCTGGAAAGTGGCATCTGAAGTCTTGCTGTCATGGCTGGCTGTCTTAGGTCTCCAGCACTGACCTAACAGAGATACCTAGGTACAGGTTCCATAGAGCAATTTCAGTAAAAAAAAAAATGATCAAGCAGAGGGATGTTTACTGTCAGCTCTTTCTCAAATACCTTTATAATCCTCGTTCTGTAGTTACCACCTAATTTTGCTCTTGGTAATCTGTATACACTCTTCATTTAAAGCATCGCAGCTTGTTTAAGTTTCCATTATAATTGTCTGAAATGTACTTCAAAAGTTCTTCTTGTTCCCAGAAAGTAAAGGGATGAGGAAAGAAGATAAAATCAATCCCCGGAATTACTTATTTTGCCCATGTCTCACAGTTTCTTTCCCTCTCAGTTCGAATCTTATAATGCGAAGAGCTGAAGAGCTAATCTTTCAGATACACAAGTCCATCTTCATATCTCATCCCTCTCCTCCTAAGCTCATCTTTTGTCTGCTGATTTAATAACCACAGCCAAGGACTTCATAGATTTTCTTCAAAGGGAGAGAAGTTGTAGTGATGGCTTATTTTGCTTGTGACTGCAACACTCATTTTGTTGCTGAAGTCAACAGAAATATGTGATACTATAATTATACACTACAGCAACAACTCATTGACCCCCGCCTGCTACCAGGTCTTAACAGAGACTCTGTATCCTGCTTCACATTGTTGACAATGACATCAAATCCCATCCTTACCAGCTCCTAGAGAAACTGTACAATCTGTACTGTCACCCACAGACCCATCATATTTAAAACCACAAGCAAGGAAATCCTGTCACATTTGTATTACATGCAAGAGAGTATTCTCACTGAAGAATCAGGAGAATTCACAGAAACAGTCATTGAGATTCCAGTTGCTCAATAGTTGATTTTTCTGGGAAACACAACAGATTTCTTCCACGCACACACATGCAAAAAATAAAAATTAAAACCACTACCCTTTTGGCCAATCCCACAACAGCAAGCCATGGTCTGTCTTCAGTGAGAACAAGGCCAATACTCAAATTTCTTGCCCAAACAGAAACTGATTCCATTCTCACCCACAACCACTTCACCTGCCAATACAGACTGATCCACAGCATGCCAAGTTACAAATGAGAAACTAAATGTAGCAGCATTTTATTATTCACACAAAATACATAGATAACATTCTTATCTTCTGGACTCCTTCAAATTTCTATGACAAGATTCAATAACCACTACTTCGCCATCAAACTGAATCTCAAATACACCTACAGCAACATCAATTTTTTAGCCACTGTACTCTACATAAAAAAGGAAATCTACAAACTACTATACATAAAAAACGTGTAAACTCTCATATCCATCATTACAAAACCAGGTGCTTCTTGAAACATCTCAAGAAAGCTATAAAATACAGTAAGCCCTCAGACACCACTAACATTCACTGTGTATCGTACTCTCATGATACCCAGCTCATCAATCTCAGAACCTTAACTAAATAAACACACCACTACAGAAATCTGTCAAATCTTTCACAGAGTCTTCTAAACCTCTGTTCTGACTCCGAGGGAGACTCAGAAAACCCAGATGATTCTGAGAGCTAAAACATAAACTCCAAAGGATGCTAAAAAATACAACAGAGAACATTAGAATTCCAATAATTCTCACTTATCCCTAACACAATGCTTCACATTCTTCTCTGTCTCCCTACCTGAAAGGGCTTCATGGCTCTACTGTCTCTTCTCTGGATAACACCCTTTCTCCCCACTCCACCCCTGCTCCAGAGACACCACTATTTTTTCTTTCAGATCATGCAGCTCAGTAAACAGGTTAAACTTGTAACAACTTACAGTCACACCTCAAGACCTCTCCTGCTATTCCAGACTGAAAGAGGTTCACGCGCCCAAAAGGAGGTCTATTTTCCAGTTATTGCAATTAGTCTAGGACATTACCACCCCCTTACAAAACCTGTAAAGATTTTATTCTTAGGAAATCATAGTTACAATGCTATGAGTGCATTAAAGTATTTGTTGTTAGCATAAAGACTTATAAGTGCTAATGTCTAGAGAGATAAATAAAACAAAACCACACAGGGCTTCAAGAAGCCTGATTACAATGTTCTTTTGTCTACAGCGGAAAGAGTATTTCTACACTGCACATGAAATTAAGATAATTATCTAGTAGTTTAATTTAAGGAGGAGCATACAGGCCTCACTGCAGTAGCAGGAGCAATTACTTTTGTGGTAAGTTAAATATTAGATTTGGAATGTTTTCAAGCTAAGCATAATAATGTTTTAGCAGCAGTTTACGCTATAAAAAATTCAAGCAGCGTGCTTTTATGTATCTGCAAAATTAATTTTTAACGTGCTAAAACTTCACAGGTGCCGCAGTATAGGAATGATATTAACCAGCATTTAACAGGTACAGTAAGTATACTAGGAGTTATATTACCATCTATGCAATTATTAGGCATAATTTACATATGCATGTAAATTACACAGCATAGAGGTATAAAAGCAATCTATATAGTGATTCATTTAGAGGAAGAACTGCATTGTTGAAATGTGAGCTGTTGCTGGTTTCTATACTTGCTTTCATTAAGCCAAAGATACTGCAAGTACGGTAAAAAACTATTGAGATTAGCTTGCTAATAATGTTTGTAGTTTTGCATAAGACTATTAAACTCACATTGCATTTATTTTACTATGCAAGCAAACAACGATTCTTATACTCCAGTAATTTTCATTTGATTGTTTACAAGGACAGAGCCAATTAAAAAACAAGCTTACTAAACTGTCCAATTTTCCTGTAAAAGATATCAACCACATGAGAAATTCCAAAGTATACAGGTAATACCAGTTGAGTTCAATACTACGAGACATCTGGCCTACACACACATCACATCCTTTGAAATAATGCTTTTCTGTCCCCCAAAATAAAACAAGCAACATTAATTCAGTCACATGACAACTCTATCTGTATGAAGTGTTTGTGCACTACACACAAAACATAGCACTATGAAGTGCTGCAAAGATTTAATTCAAATACACAAAATGTACACAAAGTTAAAAAATGTAGGTTTATCCACAAAATACTAAAAATAAAAATTAAGTGGCGAAATTGAGACATTATTTTAGATAGCTTAGTCATCAGTTACTAGTCAGTATCATTTTCCATTTTGCTTTCCATGTTTCGGACATAACAATTATCTTCAGGCTGATGTTTGGCATATTGTTTAAAATCTTAATCTTAGAGAGCTATAGCAAATTAAAGTTTGAAGGGGAGGAATCAGATGATTTTTAAGCTAATTTAAAACCAAAAAAATTTTGAAGTTACTGTTTTCAAAGTCCTTGTACGCCTTCCAGAGTTCTTCAGAGGCCATTAAGTCCATAATGTGGATTATTGCCTTTGGGTACTAAAAACAAACTACTAAAAAATGCTATTTTATTTACCAAGTTACAACCCACACTAATTTTCTTCAATGAAGATTTCACAAGATTTTGGTGTGTCATTTTAATATTTCTTAAGTAGCTAGATTATCCTGACAAACCCAACAGCCCAGAGACAGCCATCACACTCCAGAACTTCAATAATAATCCATGAAATGAGACACACTGATTCAATAGAATACAACTCATTACGATCTGTTAAATTCAACAAGGGGAAAATCCACACACAGGGAGAAATACAGTTGCCCTAAAAATAATGTTGATACACAAATTTTCAAAGGAAAGGTACGATGATATTATCTAGAAATGGAGCTACTCTATTAAATGAGCCTTTCCAAAGCAAAAATAAACACATTCATTTGTTAAAATACTTGGAAAAACTATAGAATATATAAAATAGAAGCAAGGTAATTTCTAAGGATAACAGTTGGATAAATACTGGACCTAACCTCATCAAAGCTGTCCCAGCAGAGGTATATATTATAAATTGTAGCTCTGGAAGCCTCACAACATCCTGTACTGCAACAGAGATTCACAGCTGCAGAGGGTAGTTAAGGCTCCATCATTGTCCAACAATTCTCTACTTGCTCTCTTCAAATTACACATGCTGTCTATCCAGCATCATACCTCACACAGCCTTTGCACGGCCCTTGTCTTCTCTCTAAATAAGTAGCAGATGCTTTGTATATGTCAAAATAGTTTCTTGTCAGAGATTACAATATCAGGATCTATCCAAGGCTGTGGTAACAAGGATCCTGAAATTCCAAATTATTCTACAGGATATAAAAATGTTTATCTGAAACTCAGCTTTTTTCCACTAGATGTATGCTGAATAATTAAATCCAGCAACATTTATTTTTTACTCACATTTACCAAGTAAAAAAACAATTTGCTCTTCCAAGACAAATACTCCTCCAGTACCATTACTGTAAAATTGCCATGAAAAAAACTTATTTCTCTAGGTATTTCTAACCATATTTTATACGCTCTTTAAGAGTATTTAACCCCATGTAACCATACACAGTTTAGTTAGATTACATATTGAAAACAAACTTCTATCAAGGACCATACAATTCTGATGTGGCTTTTTTTTTTTTTTAGGTGACCCACAAATTAAAGAACATTTTCAATGAATTTTATTAGTTATGTATGGCATTACTGTATTATATGATATTATGCATTTTCAAACAAAGGTCTACAATGCTTTTCTAAGTGTGTGGGTAAAAAAGAAATTTTTCTCAGTAAATACAATATTTAAACACAAAAGTTAATGCATTTTTCTACAGGAATAGAAGATAACATTCTTAAGCATATTTTCTCCATCATCTGAAAATATACCAACTGAATGGAGTAGACATTTTCAAGTACTGATCAATACCCCAAAGATAAAAACTGTTGGAATTTCTCAGTTTTTGACGAGTTCCTTTAGCTACTTTAACACAAATGTATCTAAAATCCCTCATATTATTTTAAAATACTATGTTTATATTTAAAATATTAGATAACTATTTTTTTCCCCACTGTGTTACATTCATTATGAAAATATTTCTAATAAAGAAAGATAAAGTAAAAAAAGTTTAAAGGAAACATTAAAGATTAGGAATATTCAGATTTTTTATTTGCATAATATTTAATACAATCACCTCTTCCGGGTAACTCCCAGTTAAAGCAAGAGAAAGAAAATGAAGGAACTATTATTTGAAAGGTTTTTCAGACAGAGCTTCGTTTTCTCAAGAGAACAAAACTATCTCTTTGCTTAAAAAGCACCAACCCTTTCTAGATAATGGGGATCTGAACAGTGTGTATAACTTAAGATATTTTATCTGTGACTTTCTGACTTTAAATGTAATTTAAAGAGTACATTCAGCAAATTAAAAAGGAAATTCATATTCAGGGATATAGTTCAAAGAGCACTACTGACTGCATCAGCAATGTGGACAAGAGAAAGTGAGCATTTTTGGACACAGTTAACATCATCCTCAATATACCTGGAAGGAAGAAACCAATTCTACAGCTTATATGAATCAGTACAGCTCTATTAATTTCAGTGATAACAGGCCAATTTGCATGACCCGAGAATCTGGCACAAATCTGCTAAGAGTTTTTCAAGCTTTAGTTTTTGACATAACTAGCTCTCAGAGGAGATGACATGTGAGTTAACTCAAACATAGCATTTATAATGGTAGAAGTCCATTAAAGTATACAGATCTGAAAAATTAGTTCAACTGCTAGGGTTCTAAAATCTACAGTTTAAAGATAATACAATAACTACTTATAAAATACAAAACCACCAAAATGGTACAGTGTAAAAAACTTTGCATTTTTTTTAAACTAACAGCAATCTGTACATGCGTAACTTCATATTTCTTGTATACTCACAGGAGGAGAAATTTAAGGTAAGAACAGGGGAGACAAGGCACCTCACTGATTTTAAGTCCAAAATTTAAACATTTCTAAGGTTCACAAAGCCCTGCAGGCACCTCAGCTCACTCAGTGCCCAAGATTATGTTGCTCAAGCTTGCAAAAGAAAAGAACCTTTATGCCAGAACACCCTACGGCACCACAGTCACTGCATACTCCTGGGTGTCAAATCCCCGCTGTCAGAGAAAGTGCAAGCCACAGCCCCCCCCAAGGCAGGGGGCCATCAGCGAAAGAGGAAAGCAGTACTACTGCAACTCCCTCTTCACCCATCCTTCTTCCATTTTTGAAAGGTGGACTTCTCTTTAAAAAAAATGAAAAGCTTAAGGCCAAATTTTAGCATCTTGAGAAGACACAGATGCTACTTTGCTGTTTAGACCAGATGCTCAAATTCCCAGGAGTTAAAGGCTTATGCCATTACTAACCAATTTAAATCCTTACCTACCTACTGTGCCAGGATTTTGTATCTCAGTCCTGGCCCTTCTTCATCTACACTGTATATAAAAGCTGGATATTTAATTTCACTTGGCAAAGGGTATCTAAAGATCATAATTTAAATGCACATTATAATGCTTCAGTCTTTGTCTGAATCTAAGTTAAGTCTTACAGAGATCTGAATATAGACTTGAACATTCTGGAATATATTTTTTTTTTTCATTGACATGCTCCCCTGGCCTTTTTAGAAAACTGTATCTGAAATTTTCTGTTGAAATGGAATTTAATCACAATGCACATTTATATGCCTTACACTGATGACCAGATTATTAACCTAAAATATTAATCAGAAAGTAATACCTCATAGTTCTTCTGACATGTCAGAGTCCCAGATTGAGCCTCCTATCTCAAGCAGGAATTGAAAAATTGCTGAAGCATTTACTTGTCTCAAAAGTAATTCAAAACTCAAGGACAAGGCAAAGCCTTCCCAACTCCCCAGCCCATCCCCGAAAACCTAAGCAAACAAAAACCCCAAAAGAACTATGAGCGGCATTGCATGTATCTACAAACTGTGTCTTGAATTGGTAGAGACAAACTAGGAGTATATTGATTCTTGGATTAGATAACAGTTGGATTTTGGACAGAATTCATGTGTGTGTCTGTGGGTGGGTTCTACCTAATACTGAAAGGTCAGAACAAGAGCACTTCCAGCTTGGAAGTGATGTGTGTAACTTTATCATTAAACAGAGCAGAAATTACTGCAACAAATTCCCACACAAGTGTTTCATACGCAACTTTAACCTGCACTTCAACTTGCTTTATGTATATGTTTACCCAAGATGAACTCTCCACAAGGAAAAAAAAATAGTGTTCAAAAACACAACCACTGATTCTGCATGACAGACTCAGGAGTGTTCCAAGCGGTAGTGTATGCTATACCTCAACTAGAGGCTAGAATGAAGTTTAGAAATTACCCAGATTGATATGTTTTACAAACAGATATAAATCAGAGATAATTACCAAAAGGAGCTAGCAGTTTAAAATTACCTTAATTTCCTGTGGCAATAAGGCATATTACATTTTTAATGCCTGTTTTAATCAGCAGAACTCTAAATTTTTTCTAATAATTTTATGTGCACAATTTGGTTTATGTCCTGCTTAAGAGGCAGCACAAATCCAGTCAAAACTTTAACCCAGGTATCACTTTAAATAGAATCACAGGAAGGATTCGGTATACTGATCAGAAATACAACTCCAAACCATACTGATTCATATCCAGGTTCTAGTAAACATTTATCTATGACTTATTTCATTTTCTGTGACTTTCATTTCATTATACACATAAGATAACGACGACAGTCCATTTATAATAGGACTAATGCACTGGTTCTACGTGAAATCTTTTATCCTCACACCTTTCAGGGAATGGAGTAAGCCTTTAAAAAAAAAAAAAAAAAAATCAGCCTTCATTATCACTCCCTTACTGGCAAGCAAAGCAGCAGCAGAAGATAAAAGATATCATCATGCCAGGAGCAATAGTAAACAGGTATCACCTCCTCAGATGTTCTCTTGAGTCCAAGTTCTTATTTCTTTCCTTCTTCATTATGCGTAAGAAGTTCTCAGTAATGAGCAAGCATTGACTGCAAAATTAGCCTGACAGAATATCTGAAATTTTCTTTTATGAACCTACTTGCTCTTTTGTACAAGCATAGTTGAAGAACAGTTTATTTAGGATCCATCATTTCTCGTTCACCACAACATATTTGTGAAAAATAATACCAGCTAACGTGAATTAAGAACTGTAGACAATAATATTCTTTAATTGTGTGAACTTCCTGAACAAATACTCAAAGCTCTCACAATCAGAATAATCCCCAAATATACAGAGAAGATACTGCAAATGTCCTTAAACTGGCACACACAACATGGCATATTCTTTAGCAGTTTACGTTTTAATGTTAACAGTAAACAGAAATATTTAGAGAATCTGTTTTCATGCGACACTACTACATACATACAAATCCATAATCCCTCTTTAAAAAAAGTAAATTAATGTAAGCTTCAGCAGGATAGAGATGTTTATACTATAGCTACTCTGGCTTAATGAGATGCATCCCAGAGTCCTGAGGGAACTGGCTGATGTAGTTGCCAAGCCACTCTCCATGATATTTGAAAAGTCATGGCAGTCAGGGGAAGTTCCCAGTGACTGGAAAAAGGGAAACATTGTGCCCCTTTTCAAAAACGGTAGAAAGGAAGACCCTGGCAACTACCGACCTGTCAGCCTCACCTCTGTGCCTCGGAAGATCATGGAACAGATCCTCCTAGAAGATATGCTAAGGCACATGGAGGCCGGGGAGGTGATTCGAGACAGCCAGCATGGCTTCACCAAGGGCAAGTCCTGCCTCACCAACCCAGTGGCTTTCTATGATGGTGTAACAACAAGGGTGGACAAGGGAAAAGCTATGGATGTCATCTATCTGGATTTTTGTAAAGCCTTTTACATGGTCCCCCACAACATCCTTCTCTCTAAATTGGAGACCCATGGATTTGATGGGTGGACCGTTCGGTGGATAAGGAATTGGTTGGATGGTCGCAGCCAAAGGGTAGTGGTCAACGGCTCAATGTCCAGATGGAGACCAGTGACGAGTGGAGTCCCTCAGGGGTCCGTACTGAGACCGGTGCTGTTCAATATATTCAATAACATGGACAGCGTCATCGAGTGTACCCTCAGCAAGTTTGCAGAGGACACCAAGCTGAGTGGTATGGGTGAGACACCAGAAGGACGGGATGCCATCCAGAGGGACCTGGACAAGCTGGAGAGGTGGGCCTGTGTGAACCTCATGAGGTTCAACACAGCCAAGTGCAAGGTCCTACACCTGGGTCGGGGTAATCCCCGCTATCAATACAGGCTGGGGGATGAAAGGATCGAGAGCAGCTCTGCTGAGAGGGACTTGGGGGTACTGATAGATGAAAGGCTGGACATGAGCCGGCAATGTGCGCTGGCAGCCCAGAGGGCCAACCGTGTCCTGGGCTGCATCAGGAGAAGCGTGGCCAGCAGGTCGAGAGAGGTGATTCTGTACCTCTACTCTGCTCTAGTGAGACCTCACCTGGAGTACTGCGTTCAGCTCTGGAGCCCTCAGCACAAGAAGGACATGGAACTGTTGGAGCGGGTCCAAAGGAGGGCTACAAAAATGATCTGAGGGCTGGAGCACCTCTCCTACGAGGACAGGCTGAGAGAGTTGGGCTTGTTCAGCCTGGAGAAGAGAAGGCTGCGGGGAGACCTGACTGCAGCCTTGCAGTACTTAAAGGGAGCCTATAGGAAAGATGGGGACAATCTTTTTAGTAGAGACAGCAGTGACAGGACGAGGGGTAATGGTTTTAAGCTAAAACAGGGTAGGTTTAGGCTGGATATAAGGAAGAAATTCTTTACAATGAGGGTTGTGAAACACTGGAACGGGTTGCCCAGAGAGGTAGTGGAGGCCCCATCCCTGGAAATATTCAAGATCAGGTTGGACAGGGCTCTGAGCAACCTGATCTAGTTAGTGGTGTCCCTGCTCGCTGCGGGGGGGTTGGACTAGATGACCTCTAGGGGTCCCTTCCAACCCAAAACTTTCTATGATTCTATGATTCTATGTTTTGTAAACAATGAGTTCAAAACCACACAGGGCTTTACGTCAACTGACCTTAAGCAACAGAATTGACACATGGTTTATGCTTGAGATCTATATTGCCTCTTCAGTCAGCGAAGAAAAAGAGAAATACCTTCAAAATGATTCATGTGGCTTTCCTTAGCAATCTTGCAGGGTGATGAATTAACCCCTGAAGGTGGTATTTCCTTTCTGTTGAGTATTACAGGAGCCCAGATGACTACTTCTAGACATCTAGAGCTACTTCAGATGGATCCCATCTTTAATGATCTCAATGGCATTACCTCCAATACATCAGCTAAGAAAAAATTTTATTTGAATACTGATTGCCACTGGCAAAACTTGTTCTGAAACGCTCAGTAAGATAACACAGAACAATTTATATTGTGCTCCAATAATGCCTGGAAACACACAATTTATATTGTCAGAAGTGTTTTTATGTCTTTGTTTCTTTCAGACCACACTTCCAAGATCTTTGATAACTACAGTCTTCTTCAGTATGGTATTGTACAATGTTAAAGTATAAATTCTCATTTACAAAGGAGTGGGTGCCTACCATCAGAGACTAGAACTGACGCCTTCCATTTTAGTAGAGATACTATTCCTCCCTACAACAGGAAAAACAATGTATTTGAGGCAGAGTTTCACAAACTGAAAATGAGTCAGCGCTGACATGTTGTTTTTAAAAGAAATATGTTTGATCCCTTAGCAGGGATATTTCAGAACATATTGGGCAAGAACAATAAGATCCTGGGATCTAGTTGCTCACAGAGTTAACAGACATCACAAATAAAAAGGTAAACTGTGTGAAATGTCAACGAAAACAGCAATAATCAAAGAAAGGAAATGAAGAAAACTCTCCAGAATGTACCACATTATAACATATTCATTAGACATTGTGTCATGCTTGTCAGGACGAAGGTGCAATCCTTGTTTAAATTTAAGAAAACAGTATATTATTAGCAAAAATTATTCCTATCATTAGTAAACTTGGGTATGACTATCAATTATTTGTCTTACCAATAGCAATGGACATTCCCTTCAGACTACATATAATCTGTTCAAGGCCAGGTTGGATGAGGCTTTGAGCAACCTGATCTAGCGGAAGGTGTCCTGGCCCATGGCAGAAGGGCTAGAACCAGATGATCTTTAAGGTTCTTTCCAATCCAAATCATTCTATGATTCCAAAATGGATGGAGCAATTTTTCCACTGTTTTCAGTACTAGTAGGTTTTTAGGTGAAATATTGTGTCCTATTTTCAACGCTACAATTCCAGAAAAATTTGGACAAACTGCAGAGAATTCAGAAGTCTGGAGAAGAGCAGTAAGAGCAATCAGAGGTCTATAAATACGATCTACAGGAAAAACATGGAATTATTTGAGTTTGTTTAATATAACAAGATGACTGACGTAAAGACTTAAAGTCTTTAAGTCCTCAAATAAACACAAAGGTATGGTAAGGAGGAGGGTAATAAACAGTTCTTCATTTTCATTGTGGCTGGGCTAAAAATCAATGGGCTTAAATGGCACTAGTGGACATTAAGCCAAGAAACTGAGAAAAAAACATTTAAATTTGTTATGATAAGTACGATTTGAAACAGCATGCCTAGGAAGCTAAGGGATCTTCAAAACAGCAAATTTTTCAAAGTAATTTAAAACAGTAGTTTACAAACCAGCATAAGCTTGTTAGGTCAGATCACCTCATACCATCCCATCACCTCATATCACCTTATGTTACTTCCTGCTTCCTCCACCACCCAGTGAGAAATTCCTGCTTCAATTTCATTCCAGATCCTTTCTCCAGATATCGTGTCAGGCACCATAGCTTCCACAGCCCCCTCTGTCCCTAGTTTCTTGGCTTTTTTCTCCTCCCATCTCTCATACAAAAAGAATTAGTGTCTGTTGTGCCCCACAAGTGTATACAGCTTAACATAAATGGAGTCCTTTGGACTTGGTGAGGCACACCTCACTGTTTCAGTAACCCCTAATTTTATGTTCTCTCACGGTCTCTCTAGACATATTGTGCTACAAATTATGAATGCAATTCCACTGAGGGGGTGACCGTTCTTTCCAAAGCCTCCTTGTAGCTGGAAGTTCAAAGAAACAGATTTTCCTCAAATATGCATTAATATATTTGATTGATGGCAGTTGGTCTACTGAATTTTATATTCAAATCTTCTGTACAAAATCTGAGAGCATCTGTAGTATGTCATACAGAATTGCAGGCCTCTTCAGACCATCAGTATACAGAAGTCTGTTTATATTTCCAAGCCTTTTTATAACTGCCAGAGCTTCCGATATTTGAGTTAATTAAATTAATTCTTTCATATTAAGATCATGAAGCCTTCCCAGCCATTCTTTATCTTCATTATGTGCTTGTCTTCACTGATGCATATCCTTAATTGTGAACCAACTGATTATAAGACCTAAATCCAGAAGCATGTAAGTAGCCATATTTATAGTTTACTTTATCTTGAGATTGTTTATTTGGGGAATTTCATTACTTAACCACTTCCAGATGTAATTCATTCCAAATAACACCCAATGCTAGTAACAGTTGTTCAGAAAAGAATCAGATTTGGAGTTCTAATAAGACATTCTTCTAGGTATTACAAGAAACACATAAAATATTTAACTGTGAAAAAAAGTCATCTGTCTGGGGAATAAAAACGTAGGTAAGTGACCAATGATTAGAATTAAGCTCTTCCTTTTTCCAGCAGGGTACGGAAGCTCTACCCACGAAGTAAATCAGAGTGAGAAGTATCCTCCTGTTCTTGGCTATGGTCTCAAATAAAGTTACATGGACAATTTCTGAAAAAAATATTCCTAGGATGTTGCCTTTAACATCCTCAAGCTGAGGAGTGCCTATGACCCCCAAACTCTGCAGATCATCAACTTCCAAGCTACTATACAAAAGACTATCTCTGCTTAAGTTCTCAAGCCAACAACAATTTTTCACTGCACTTCAGAACAAAGATGCATGCTTTTTGAATCCTAAATACCATCAGATGGAAGACAAGCACACTGCAAGTGAAGAATTATGGCATTACTAGACATCTCTGATATTATATATTATGTGTAAAGCCCTGATTGTTAAATATGTTTAGCCCTTAACTTCTTAAGCACCTAAATCATTGCACATGGATTTCCTGAATTTAGTGCTTAATCCTGCTTCAGGATTTTTGGCCACCAAACCCTTTCTTGAATTTGTCTGTTATCTCTTCAATAGAACACCAGTGCAAAAGGCCACGTATTCTACTTTATTTTTTAACAGAATGAAGGCATCATGTATCAGCATATTATTAAACCTCAAATAATTACTCTTTCATTTGTGTGCTTACTGTTCACGTATAGAGGCATAAATTTAAATCCATGAAATTCTGAAACTTGATTGGATTAAATCTGAAAAGGCAGACTGATAATTTATGCAAAATATATTATAGAAATGCTGCTATTTTCCCAAAACCAAGCATACTGAAAGGACAATGATGCAATTAGACAACTAATTCCATTGATTTATAATGCATCAATAACATTTGTTATTATTCTAAAGTAATTCCCAAAGTTATTTAGCATTATTTTTATCAAAAATTTCAATTGCAAGAAATGTATGCAACCACTGTACATTAATCATGTCAATATTTGCTAAAATCTGACAGTGCATTTTTGAGTTGGATTAGCACTGAATTATAAAAACACTACGGTATAAATTTGTGAAGTTAATATAAGGTATCATGCAGTTTCCAAGCTGAAAGACATCTTGTGGGACTGGTCAAGTAAAATCTTGCCAGATAGCTAGGGCTAGGAAGATTTGCCATCCGTATCCCTTCTTAGCAGGCAATGAAGATTATAAGAGAACAGATAATCTTACTAATCTGTCATAAATATAAAAATGCTTCTTTCTTGAAAACTGAAATACCATGTGCTATATATATTCACAGTATTGCCTGCTACTTCTTATTGCAGACTGGGCAATGCTACTTATGCGCTACACATGGCTCACATACCAAAGAAAACAACATTCCTGCTTCAAAGAACTGATACGGAGGTTCTATCACTGCATCTAATTTATGTAGTGTACTGGGATGACATTGCGTAACTAACTTCTTTTTTTGGGGATTCTTTGAAGTCAAGTGGTAACAGTTCATGCAGTAATTAGTCCTCAAATTCAAAAATTCCTTCACCCAGAATCACAAATTCAAGAGTTTCCTGTATCTTTGAACAATCCTACTTTGCCCCAGTTCAATAACGATAAAATTGCTTATATCCTCCGCACCTGTGCAACTATCTTCAAGGCGATCAGCTTACAGCGTGTTAAGTGCTTACAGGTAGCCTGGCAAACAGAATCCAAGACCCGATATTGGGCAACTGCAGATTAGCAGCCAAACTACAAACTGAGATTTGAAACACAAAACAAAAAAGTTGCTCTTTGTGAACACAATGCAACTAGTGGATTGGAAAGGTGGGGGAAAGGTCATCCCCCTGCTGTAGCCAAGTCACAGAAGCCTCCACTTTTTCGTACAGACATTTCATCAGGCAGTGTGTTCAATCTAGCTGAAAACACAAATGTAATTTTTTTCAAATTCTTGTCTCTAGTTAGAATTAAGAAACACAGAGAGACATATGTGATACAGTTAATATTAAAACAGATACACTGAAGCACAGAAGTTTCATACTTTCCACAATTAATAGTTTATTGTATCTTTTATAACAAAGCACAGACTGATTCACTTCTTAAAAAAAAAAAAGTAGCCATTGCTGTTCTGCCTTGAAAACAGTTTAGTTTTGTCTGAAAGATAAAAATGTAACTGCAAAGGCATCCCCGTGCCTTCCACATCCATAATATCTATCAGACTAAAAAAGTTCTGCACAGATTAAGCATGTGCCTGAGTTAGAGTGCTCAGACAGAAAAACCAAGGACCGTACTTTCAGGTACAGAACTGCTGCCTCGCCTTCTGTCCTAGCCTGTTGTTTCTGTACGCAGGCAACACAGCCAGCTGCATAAGATGACCATGAAACAACGCTTCAAAGCACAGCTATTCCTGCGATGTCCCACTCAATGCCCACCAAGAGAGAGGGAGATGGTTTTGAGATTTATCCATGCTTCAGGAATCCCTAGATGTACCTGCTGCCTCCTGGGGCCATTAACAACCAAACTAATTTTGTCTTTTCAACAGTCTTAGATCTTGGAGGACTAGTTCTGTACATTGCCACAAGCAGGGAAAAAAAAAAAAAGAAAAAAAAAAAGTCAGAGATTCAGTGTATCTTTTAACCCCAATGTAGACCCAAAGTCATACAATGGATTTAAAAGAAGTTCATTACAATTAAAAGATAGGACAGTTTTAGTAACATTCTTAAATTGATGTGCCATTCTATTACACACCTTTTGGGGGGGATGGAGGAATATTTTTCTGTTATCTTTTGTTCCTCATTATTCCATTCATTTTACAGATGCCGATGAACCAAAATCTAAGCCTTAGATAAAATATCACATTGATTGACCCAGTATGGCAGCGTTTCACTTATATTAACAGCTGAGACATTTACATTAACAGCTGAGACATTTACCGCTAGCTGCAACAGCATTCTCTAAGTTTTAGTACCCTGGTTGTTTTACAAGTACAGAGGTATAAAAAAAGTAAAAGTAAGCACACAATAAGAGAAACATACAGCCACAAAGATTTGTATTAGAAATGTTAATACTCATATGAATGGAGAATCAATGTGAATGCAGGGGAGTGGAAGGAAATAACAGAAAGGAATGACAAAAGAAGGCCTATATGAATGCATGTATTGGTGAAAATTACATTAATAGGCCTTAAAGGCCCTCCACACACAACTTCATAGCACATACCAATTAGATAAACAAAGAACACGCTAAAGCAAGGTACGGTCTACTGCAGCTTAAACCAAAGTTCTACAGATTCAAACCATTAAGAGATGATGGCAGAAGGTAAAGAACAGTGTTGGACTCACCCAGGTAAGGAGACAAGAGATAGTGAGTACATCCTAAGGACTCATACAAGTGGGATAGGATGGAGAGAAAAGATCACAATCACTGTCAGCTCCTAAAGAATACAAAAGGCAAATCCCAAATGGTCACCAACCTAAGAAGCAGCAGCAAGCATGATGAGAACTCTGTAGTTATGTTCAGTGTTAGTATAAATATGACTACAGTATAGGTGTACCAAAACTAAACTGAAAAGCATCAAAGAAAAATCAAAGAATATTTATAGCTTAAAATAGTTTTTCACTTCTAGCAGAGTGACTGATGGCTCATGAATCCACATCTATGATATTAACCTTTATTTTCTTCTTGTCTATATCTGACCTTTTAAAACAGCATGTCGTGTATACTCCTTTCAGAGAGGTATACAGATACCCTATGCTAGTGTCCAGACTGCATATAAATCATTTAACTTTAAACAAAGCGTCCTGGTTGAATTTCTAAGTCGTGAACTCCATCTATGTTACTGCATTATACTAATAAAAACTACTTTTTAAATACCTACTAGCATATCTCTGGCCAATTGTCTTATTAATTTTTAAACCTATAATGTTAAGGTATGCTTACAGCAAGAGATACCAGTTATTATAATTCATTTAAAATTGGAGTCTGCAACTTGGCAGAGATGTGGGTGGAAGAAGGGAAAGCAACACTGTGCCCAGTCAGTCCTGGGGTTCGCTTCTGAGCTGGCAGTTGTTACAGTTCCAAAGCAATTCATGGCCCCAATCCGTTCAGTCTTTCCGTGGGAGCCATTTTGCTCCATCCCTTGCAGAAAGCCTGAATTCCCAGGTGGTAACACCCCTGTTCACTAAACGAACTCTTAGTAGATCCAGCTGCATTTCACATCCTCCAAGAGGTTTCCATTCCAGGACACATCAAAGCTTTCAAACGTCTATGACAGAGAACAGGTTGCAGATTTAAAAAAACCACTTGTGTATTTTCTAACACAGCAAAGAAAAAAGGATTAAAATACTAGCTGATATTTAACCTTAAATTTTTCACTCCTTTACAAGTTTTGTATATCACTCTTCTCCTGGCTTACCATGCCACACAGTTCTAGAGAAGACAGACTGCACTTTGCCTGTTACTCTCGAACAGCATTTCCAGTTTACAAATCAGTCTCTCAAAAGATACTTTGTGCTGTTTCGCTGTCCCCTCCTAAAGCTATTTGATTCCCATCTCCAGGAACGACAGTGGTAGACTTTCAGCAGTACATTTACATTTCAAATCAGGACGTGAACACAAGCCATTTTCTGACCCTTTTCATTTGCATTTCCTCTGACAGAAATTGCCCATGAGAACAAGGGCACCCCACTGAACCCCTTGTCTTGTCACACTCCAGCAAACAAGAAACAAAACACCGAACAGCAGCAACAACACAGATTTATTTTTCAATACCCAAAAAACTCAAAACCAGAAACTCTGTTCCACAGACATGCTATGCAAGGGTACACTGCCTAAACACAAAATCAGATAAGAAATTTTCATATCTAGAACATAACTGTTGCAGTGTATCGGTTGTCCCACATGTTTAAAATACACAGATGAAAATAAAACTTTTTTTACAACTAAGCAAAATGAGGAAGGTACAACTCTTCAAACAACCATTTTAGACGATTTTTGTTTTAAATACTTTCAAACATAAGAACGGCCATACTGAACCTGATCAAAGATCTCACCGAGCTTGGCATCTCATCTGACAGCAGTCAGAAAATGAGCTGCCTTCAAAAGTGTTTAAGACAGGGAAAGCCTGTATCACACTTCCCTCCCCCTTGACGCCATATTCTCCCAGCCTCCAACTATTTTTATCTCCACGAATTTTGGAGCCAGGTGTTGTTTTCCTAAAACTCTATTCAATCTGTAAAACAGAAACCAAGTGTGGTGTTCCATCACATCGATGTCTTGTCATACGGATTTCACCTTCGATCTCAGCAGACGGAATACTTTCACTGTCTGAAGCCAAACAACCAGCCAAAGGAAAAGAAAAACCATTTACTGGTGGGTTTTTTGTATATTCACAATAGGAATTTTCACGCTATGAGAAAGGATTTTAGTTGTCAGAATTAACAGCTTTATTGAGCATTAACTTGACAGAAAATTAGCAGTTTCCATCTGAAAATAAAACCTGAAGCAGATATATTTTCAATAGGTGATCAAAATAAATACATAAATTAGGGATCACTCAGGATTTGATCATCTCATTCGCCCAGCTGACAGTAATTGTAAACATAACAAATAATTTGTGTATACAGGAATATAAAGAAACCACTGATGAGATCAACTATTAAAGTATTTCAGTTGTACTTCATTTAAAGTCAAGTCCAGAATGAAGCACGTTTCAGCCTATACAGGATCATTTTATATCTGGGTATCAGAAGCATATTCTGTGATGTTTGAATGTTTATGCTACCCTATGCTACAGATAACATTCGATTTGCCTCCTGGGATTTACAGGACTTTGGTTTCTAATGAGCAAATCTACTACTATTGCAAAATACAGAATGTGTGAGCTAACACACACAGAAAATAATGCAAAAGACTATGATTATCCATGCATCTTTACCTATATTTAACGTTTGCTATTGACAACAACTACACTAAGAAGCAAGTATTACACAGTAAGTGTATTTCGCTATTATGCATTGTAGAACACTGGTTATGTGTAAAGAAAAAAACAAAATGTTGGCTACTCTAAAATTGTTATTTTCTTCAGAGAAAAAAGCATTTTAAGTTATACAAGAAATTCATTTCATGGTCACAAAGTTAAAATTACTATAGGTAAGAGGATCAGGAATAAGAAAATAGTTTTTCAGCAGGAATAAGTGAGAATAGGGTCCTGTTAGACTGTGTATTGTAAGAAAATAATTGAGTCTCTGAGCTTGGAGTAATGTTCACAGCCCACCTGAGCCACTGGCAAGACACAGCAGAGTTTAATCTGACCTTCCTCGACATCCTGCCCAAGCAGTCCCTCAGGCTTACTCCAGTGTGAAAAATCATGGATATACCCAGAAGTGATTTTTTGTGTGTTTTTGCATGCATCTTAAAATTGTATTTGGATAGTTTTACGGGTTTTCCACAATAGTGTGAATGTCAGTTTTAGTTTTTGTTTATCTACACTAGAATTAGTGCAGGAGTTTAATGTTATTGTTGAAGATTTACAAACAAATTTTTTCAAAGCCACATCACTAAACACATGGCTTAAGAAGTATTTCATATTATTCAAGACTGCAACCAACAGGTAAGTATGATGGAGAATAATATACATATACAGACTGCACCACAGATCCAGAAAACATACCTAGCATCCAATATCATAAAAAAACCACTTTTTCAGCTTTGGGCTTCCAGATAAAAATGTCATTTACAGAACCTATAAATCCTTATTTGTTAAATGAGTTTATGAAATTCAAATATTAAAATTTCTATACATATAGAATGAAAGCATATTGAAGTCTAATATATAATTATGTCAACAGTATTTTCGCTATCTTTGATTTGTTCACATTTTATTACTTTTTTTGCTATATACTCTAAGCAAATGAGGAATGACAACTCTACCTCATATTTGTCAGAACTGTATCATACATCCATTATACACCATTTCGTACTTTGCAGGTTTATGCCTTTTGAGCAAGCTGTTACACAGCTCCTCAGTACATCCCATTTGATTTATTAATAGAAAGCAGAATGTGATTAGACTACCACATCTCAGTGAAATAACGTTCAGGTACATTAGCACTAGTTTCATTTCAATAAAATGAAAGTTGACATGACAGCTTCCCTTCCTTCACGTCAAAAAATGTCTTTCATATGCTCTCTACTACTACATCTGTAAAGCACTATTTCAGTTTTCTGCATGGATCCAAGCCTTTGCAAATGTGATTAATGTGAATGCAGCATGCAGGCTGGCTACAGTCATTTGTGTGCCAGTATCATTGCTCTGTATTTTACATCTCCAAGGATGCTGTGACTGGATTTGAGGTCAGAAAAATCTGTTGTTAAAATCTGAACTTATTTAGCATTTCTTCACCTAGACAATACTCAGGAACTTCACAATGTCCTAATCAATGAGGACTAGTGTAACATAAATATCCTGCAATGGGAGTTCAAGAAACAACATCATCGCATTGATATAATTAAGTTGTAAACTAGAGTGCAGGATTTCAGTGGGGAACTAAAACTGAAAATGAGGACTCTTGCCTACTTGTTTCTATTTAACTACAATTCAAAACTCATATCAAGGCCCGCCTAATAGGGAAAGAATATACATATTCATTCTATTCAGAAAAGTCCTAATAACCATCTATAGGGAAAAAAGTCCTTTTGCCTTCAAGATTTGCCATTATAGATGGCAGTCAATTAGATTCAGTGTCTAGGCAGGAACACAAGATGCTTCTTTTAGCTGAGAAATACTTCTAGTGAATTGCCAAATGAATATTCATTGCTACCCGATTTCAAACCTTATTGTTCCGAACTCATTACTATAATTTTAGAACACGTGAAAGCAAGAGGAAATATCCAGTACAGATCACTGAAAGGGACTGCATTGACTGTGGCCAAATAGAATCACTGCAGAACATCACAGAGTACTGTTAATTGTATGGGGAAAACTTTTTTTTTTTTTTTAATAATAACAAACTCCTTTGTTTCTACTGCATTTTCTGATTCAGGTAATATCCTGATGCAGTTCAGTAGCCTATCTACTGCCTCCTGAAATGGAGCATTTGATGATAGATTAGTCCTGTAAAAGAGCAAAAGAATATTTATGACATTTACACACTAGTAAAAGTAATTAGATGAAATGGCAGTTCTGAGAGCTGTGTGCCTGTTGTTTGTTACTCCTCTTACAAATGTAGATGTCTTTCTCTGTCCAAGCTGTCTCCTGGCTCTCTGGCAAGTATTCAGGACAAAATTGTTTTAACTATTTCCATGGAAGAAGGCAACTGAAAATCAGATAAGGACCATTTCACCCACCCACACTCTTTGTCACTTCTCAAGGTTGCACTTTCTGTATTTTAGAGCCACGAAGAATTTTCGGATAACTTACAGAGTACAGAACACACATTAAAAGCTGTTAACTGTTTTTCTGATTAAGGGTAAACTATTGCTTTAAGCTGATGGTTAAATTTGTGCTTCTGAACTGCTTTTGTCTAACCCTTCAGGGCTTTCATGAGATTTTGGACCAACCAGAGCCATCTGCTGCAACTGTCTTATCGAATGGGACCTTTAACCTTCATCTGATGAGAAACCCCAATCCAGCATAGTTTCTGATTTGTTCCAAACTTTCTAAAGTATTCAAAAGGCTGCTAACAGTTCAAGATATTAATTTAAACAAAATCACAGAAGAGAAAAAATGTAAAAATAATTTCAAGTACTGTAACAGTACACAACATTACAACCGACTTCTCTGGGTTGGAAGAAAGGGATTTTTTGTGTTACTAAAACAGTTAGGTAGAAAATTTCTTGGATTAAACACTATGCTTCTGTTTGGGTAGACTACTCCTTTTTGTCCTCCCAAGGGCACATCTCTTATAGAGATTGTCCTTTAATTATTAAAAAAAACTGCACAATTACAGTTAAATTGTTGGTTTATTTGCTGTTCAACTCCTTCTGAAGCTTTCTGTTTGTTTGATTGGTTTTCAACAAGTGTTAATTACCTTTCTCTTGACTGAGTCACTTCCCACTTTGTTTCTGGCTTCCTTAGCCTAGCCTAGTGCAGCCTACTCTTGCCTAGCCTTAGTAACTAAAAATCATTTGCCCTGATCTGGTACTTCATCCAGGACATTAACCCAGTAGGTATTTCTCACAGAAAAATGGTAAGAAAATCATCAGGAGTAAGTATACTTGAGTTTAAACTCTGTATACAAACATTTTCATGGTACAGAACTTATGGTAGAAATATTACATTAAAAGCAGTTTCATACACGTTCATATTTGCACTGTCCTCTTATAGTCTTCCAAGCCATAAAACTCAAGGTATTTTAGAATCGTGGAATGATATTGGTTGGAAGAGACATCAGGAGGTCTCTGCTGCAAGCAGGCTCAGCCAGAAAGGTCAGGTTGTTCAGGGCTTTATCCAGCAGGGAACTTCCAAGGATGGAGACTGCACAACCTCTCTGGGCAACCTGTCAGCTGTTCTACTGATGAAACACATTTCTTGTTTCTGCATTTTCAGGTCAGCATAGCCCGTTTCACTTCTCTCAAGAAAAGCTACTTCTCTTAATTCTAATGAATCTCAGATACCCTTAATAAATCTTCAGTTCCTGAGGCTCTCTCTCAGTCATCTGTATAAATTAATCTCCCAAATTTGCAGCAGTTGATTATCTCGGCAGAGCCTCCTACTAAGCCTACCCTGAGGTAGAACATAATACGGCGTCTGTGCCCTCTGCAGGTTTACCTAAGGCTCCTACTAGCTCCTTGCATTTGCTATTGATTCATTTTGCAGATACCCCATAGAGCTTTTTGAGAAAGAAACAATTAATAACTCAGCAGCATTAAGAAAAAGAGAAGCACGAAAACAACAACAAAAAAACCCCAGCAGAAAATCCACCTTGATTTACCCTACTAGAAAATTCTCACGATGGTAATTGTGACTATTACAAAAAGTTTTCTTCTTAGCTACTTTAAGAAAGCTTCATCTTCACATAGTACTTCTGTTAAGTTTTGATGCCTCTCTATAATTTAACTGCGACAAGTTTAAAAGAGAGAGCACTGGAAGCATAATGCTTTCAGTAGTCTTCACTTTTGAACTGCTACTGCAAACTCAGCTAATGTGAACGGTTAAGCACACTAGTGTGAAGAGATGCTTTTTGAATAACAGGGCTAAATTAACTGAATTATGGTACAAAACCTAAAGATAATATGACATGCACTCGAATAAACCGATTTTTAAATGTTCTGCATTAAAGTAAGGGATAAAATAACATCTTAAAAAAGCATAAGATGTCCACCTAGCAAATAACAGAAAAGGAAAATAATAACAAGTATAGCATATAATGCATTTGTTAAAATAATGTGAAAAGACACTGGAAAATTACTAAATTCTGAGGCTTAGCATATATTACCTTGATGGAACACAGAAAATTACTAAAAATGTTTAAAATTTGGGAAAAACTGATAAATAAGTTCTACATATTTTTTAACTCTGTCCTGCACAGAGACTACCTGGGACACTTTCTTTGAAGAAGCTCTGACATTGGTTTACGGAATCTTTAGTGAATTCTTACATCAATTCCAGCAAAAAGTGACACAGCACAAAGCATCATTTCCTAGTAACCAACAATACAGGACTATCTATTCATAATTGACAGTGAAATTCAGTCATCCATATCGAATTATGATGGCCAAAAATGCCATTAAAAATTTGCTAATTCATGTAGCTTCTAACCATGTTTAATTGCAACGTTACAACAGTAAAATGCATTCAGATTGGATTGCAGAACACGAAAAAAACAGCTTGCCTGTTTAAGCCATTTTCTCAAAACATGTTTTTCAACTTCATTTTATCTGTGAGTTAAACTGCTTAGTACCAGAGGCTCATTTGTAAACTTGCACTACGAAATTTAAATCAATTAGCATAATCAAGTCCTACCAAGTGTTTGCCACCAAGATGAATTATGTCTTTTCTTTTAGTTTGCCCTTGAGATATTGTGATGAATAAACTAAACGCAGTAGCACTAGATAAAATTTAGAGTTCTGACAGAGAACCTTACACTATTCCATCGAATTAGGAATGACCATAAATGCAACTTATGAAGCCATCATACTTCTGCATAGGAACCCTTTTATTAGGATTGATTTAGTGTCAATGAGTATCTTAAATGTGTAAACACTTGTACATTTTATGTGAAGAGTGTCTTGTAGGCAGCACTTAAGCAGTTGTGCCATGTCTAGCCCAAATGCTTTCTCAGACTGATTAGTACCAGGCATTCAGAAAGAAAAGTGTGAGAAATCTCAGATGACTTCTACTTGCTTGTAACTGTAGAACTTTTCATAACTTCGTACTGTTCTGAATCTTAATACATTCTTAGTTTTATTTCAGTACTATTTGTCCTAATGTTTTTAATGTTTTTTAATGGCTCCCAAATATATGTATCCTGATAAAGATATGTAGTCTATCCTACCTTTGGTAATAAGAGGAATGAAAGTTTAAGTTAGTATCATTATACTTACCGTCATCAACAGTTTCATACAAGGTATTCTAATAAAACATTTTTTGAGAGGTATGAAGTTCATGAGACACTTCACCCCTTCTTGCATATCCAGATTATATAAATAATCTACTGTCTTTTTTTTTCACCAGATAACATTATTTTTCAACTCTTATTTTTCCAGATGCCTTTAAATTTCAAAGCCAGATAGTCACTTTACTATTTACTTTCCTGTTACATTGACACAGAGAGCAGAAATGTTCCTAATGAAAGTGAGTAGCATCCACTGCACATTGTAAAAATCACGTAAAATGTCTTCTTTTTTGCAAAGGAAACATCATGGCAACTATGAATTTATGCTGATTTTTCTCGGCCATGAGACAGGGGTATTAGTCACAATCCAAGAGAAAGAGAAGCTAAGTGCATGGGCTCTTCAGTTCATGAATGTAAATAAAAAGAACTTTATCTTCACAAAAGACTGAAAAAAAAATTAAATGACAAGGCAAAAAAAATTATTGCAAAAAAAAGTAAAAGCAGGTTTTCTGACAACGGAAGCTTCAAAAACTTAATGAAACACGATACTAAAGTGGAAATCAAATTCAGTAAGTCTAAAGTAAAAACTATACTGAGAGCAGAAACCTTCACATTTCAGTGGGAGACATACATTTCAAAGGATCAAATTGTTCTTATAAACTGAAAATAAAAGAGCAAGTTCAATAAATCTGCTGGAAGAAATCCATAAGGTAGTAAAGTTCAAAACATCAGAAACAGTTTCCAATTTTCCTGAAATGAATAGTTTACAGAAAGCATTGAAGATTCTGTATTAATTTTGTTAGGTGACTCTTCATTTTATATCAATAATAGAGGAAAAATGAGTATTTTTACAGCTCATTATATCATTCATTTTTAAATATTCTCTAAATCATAGATATTCAGAGGAAAGGGTTTCTATTTGAGAAATACGATATTATGATGTTTTTAAAGGAAAAATATTTTTGAAAACTTTGTTGGAAACATAAATCAAGGTGGATATTTTTAGCTACTGAGTCACATGAACCATGTCTAAACTGCAGAATGTATTCTCTAGAAGAAAGATTAAATACTAATCCAAGTTAATTGGATAGGAAATAAGAATGAGCAACATTTTCTGGAAGAAAATCTGTTGCGTTTCTTGTAACAAATATCAACAAGTCTTGAGCAAGAAATCCAGCACCAACTATACCAAAACCTTTTGTCAGTAGAATTCTGTGTAACCAATGCCTAGCAGAGCTATGGCTTAAAATTCAACCCTAAAAGCATACATCAGGCTGAAGATTTCACTACAAAATAAAGTTATTTCCCATCGTGTTGGAAAAGCCTATACAGAAATACAGGTGCTTGCATTGTGTAGCACATGCACAAAAAACACCATATTCTCAGCAAGTACCAAACTACCCACATACACAGACACGCATGCGCATATGTGTAAGTCAAGTGCCAAACATCTAGTCCATCCAAAGTGCAGCAGACATGTACTGTGATTTCAAGGACAGACTATACTAACGTCACCAAACACTGCATCAAGTAAAGAAAGTATTCTCCTCACCCTGCAGCTCCTTGCCTTCACCTTTCCCTCCTTCAACACCCCATTCCAACTGCGACAGAGCATTTGTAGAGCTCCTCAGAGACCTGAATTATGGAATTGATCTGGTTTACAATGTTCTGAGAAAACAAACAAACAAAACCAGCAAAAAAAAACAAAGAAAACAAAACATTCCAAATGGCTGCCAGTGGCCCAGTTCATCAGTATGACTTACAGGGCGGTTACACATACAATGAGCCAACCAAGGAGGAAGCCTCTTGCAGCCGCAGTGTCGCCTGTTTGGGAAACTGCAGAGTTATATGTACGTAGAGAGCTCCCACACATGCAATACAGCTGCTGCTTCTGGAAAGTCCCATCTACTGCACAGGTATGACATGACTGTGTACCACGTGCTACCAGGCCCTGATTCATTCACCACATTCTACATAAATACAGAAAGTTCTTAAAAGTCCACTCTGCAAACTGTTGTGGATGTACATGTGAAAACCAGATATACAGAAGTCTAAACAGACTAAAACAGAAAGAAAAATTGATTCTGAATAAAAATCTTTGAAGGTAAGTGCATGAATTTTTAATAGATTTTAACTGAAAAAAAATTTTAGTTTTGAAAAAAACATTACATCCATTTTTATACAAGAAAACACTAGCAATAATGCAAATTAAGGAAGCTGGTTTTAATTATATTGTAAATACATGACTTTCAAAAATGGTATGGATCCCTTGCACAAAAAAGGAGAAAACTGAAAGCTATGTAGAAGTTTTCTGCACTCTCAACTTACCAAAACAAGAAAAAATAGTGATGCTTTATCCCACTCAAATTAAAATGCTGGGCAATCCTAGAGCACTGTTTTGAACACACGGATTCTGTCAGACTACCAACTTTCAGAAGCACGTCCCAGAGAACCACATAATTCAACCACCATTCAACAGTCCTTATATTTGATATAATTCCCATTGTTGTGCACGTCACGTTCTGAAGCAATATTTCTTTCATTGATGTTGAGCTCAATGGATATAAATGAAAACTGTTCGACTAAGTAACCACAGATGTTCTCTCTTCAACTTGGTTATTTTGGATTACAACTACGTAAACAGAAAGTGTTATAGAAAACCCAAACAACCCCTCTTGAAACAAAGCTGTCAAAACACATTTTTTTAAGTTAGATACTCTTATTGGGGTGTTTTAAAAGTAGAAGGTTCAGATTCCCCTCTCAAACACAAATTCAATTACACACCTACATGACTTTTCAACAAAATAATAATTATGTTTGGCACAGGCCTTTTCTGAGAGAAAAAGACACTTCAGTTCTGAGTTCAGAAATCAGAATTCAGGTGTCTACATGTAAGCATCTGTTGCTTTCTTGGCTGTACTGATGGTCTTGACAAGTTCTCCACTGTACTTCACAGGACTTTAAACACCTAACTTCCTAGATACCTGCAAGTAAGTACTTACATTCAAGCATCAATCTCCCAACAGAATTCAAATCTTTCACTACTGAGCAAAACTAAGTTTTCCTTAAGCTATAAATGATTGCCAGCAGAGAATAGACTTCTTTTTAAAAGGTGAAAAATATGCAATAACAAACATTTGCAGCCATATTTTCTACTGTATTCTGGCACCAGTAGTGACTGAGCTAAACGTCTGCTGCTCCAGAATCCTTAAAAGGAAGATACTTGAGGATTTCTTTGAAGTTACCCTAGGAGTTTCTTAAGCTGTACGAAATGGACTACCACCAGAAAAGTCTGATTTGTCTAACCATATTTATTAGTTCTCTTGACTCATCGTTGCTGTTACAGTACGATAGTCACTTCAGTGAGTTCATCTGAAAGACTAAATGAACATTGCATGGAAATTAGAAAGGCCTAGAGACCAGTTCCTGAAGCAACATGCATAACAATTTCATTTTAGCAGCAGATACAATTAACAATATTGCAAGAACAAGCAACCAGTATACAACAAAAAACCCCATGCAATTATAGAAGCTGACATTTGTCTCAGTGACACAGGTGATTGTGTTAAAAACTTTAAAGACTTTGTATGAAGGTAGGCCACTTCTACCTATTTTTGTACTCTACTTTGTCTAAACTGACTTACAATTAGGCTTCCGAAAAAGACGTGTATTTCTCCCCTATATTCCTGCATCCTATTCTTCCTTAATTCAATTATCACCTTTAATTTGTGTTACTTTAAAGGACGTTGCCAATGAAAGTATAAAACCACTGTAATGTATCTCGCAGTATCTTTGCCATGTACCCAGCTCAGAAAGCTCATGCATCACTTCTCTAAAGGCCATGCTTGCTTTCTCATGAAGAATTTATGTTCTAAAAATATTTTCAAGATATCTTGCTCTATTAATACATGCTACCACTTCTTACAAGAAAATAAGCAAACTAGTTTTCTACCTAGGAGCTCTGTCTTACTTTCAGCCCAAGGAAACAGTGTTAATTATTTTTAGGTTTTTTCACTCAATAATCTTTCTTGCAAAAATATGAACATATAACGTTGACAATATCCAAAGTGCTGGGTCAGCTCCAGGTAGGCTATAAGAAGTTTCTGTCTTAACGTTAACAGAAGACAGAAAAAAGTTTAAGCAGCTGACAGATCTGGTCAACATTAATGTAAATGTCAATACGTGATATTCATAACATTCTTATACAGACAAGCCAACAGCCAAACTATTGAACTAATAAATAAGGAAAAAAATTGGATATTCTAAAGTGTGCAGTTCATACAAACTTTCAGACAGCAGACTGCATATGCCCCAGAACTAGTCTCTCCCACACTGGTCCTTCTTGATCTACATTTCTATGCTTCTAATTTTCAGCAATCCTACATAATACTGTTTTATTATGTACACTTCGAACGTTAACACTTACCTTTCCCATAAAGTTACTTGTTTCACACTGCACTACAGATACTACTGGATTTCATGGACCTTAACAGCCAGTCCTCATATAAAAATAACAGAAGGATACGCACCAGATTTAAAGTAGACAGTCAAGCAATACGGAACTGACACATCATCTTCTAAACCGTGACTTAAGTCCAAATGAAGACAACTGCTTCAATACTTTTGCAAATATAAATGATTTGCCTGATGTTCCTAACTGCTCAAGATGAGTGAAAGACACTTCTTTCAACCATGAGGAGTGAGGATTTTCTGGGGAGGGAGGAGAACAAGAATAACAAGCTAGGCTAATATCAGGATTAAAGGGAACATTATCAATGGACCTAAATCTAAGTTAAAGCATGGAGTTGAAGGAATTATTTATAAAAACGCAGAATAGACAGAAGCATGCAATATATATGCTCCTCTGCAGAACAGCTACTGATGGCATAACAGTCTAGATGCAAGACAGCTAATCTTTATTACTTTAGATTTAAAATAGAAGTTATTACGCTTCCTATAGTTCTCATGTCGCTGAAAAATGAGCCACTGTGCTTTGCAAAACTTAGGAATCTAAATTGAGAATAACAACAGAGGTAAGAAAAAACAACATCAGCTTGTGTCCCTGATCCTACACACAGATGGTGACACAGGAGTGGTTAAACACAACACTTCAGAACTCTCCAGCCACTTATGCGAAACACTTTTTTTCTTTTTTTTTACTATGCAAATAACTGAGTTGGAGAAATACATATGATCTTAGACAACAAAGCACATGAAACTGAGGGGTTGTTGAGAAGGCTAGAAAAACTCAAACCCAAGAAACAAGACTGCAGACCATGAAAGCAAAACACAAAAATACCTCTAGACTTAAAATCTAATACAAGTTTTAAGACTCTAAATATAGTCAAAAACTGAAAATGGATGCCATCTGCAGAGCATTCTGCTCTTTCTGGTGGTCTTTCTGAAACTGTCTGAGAATATGAAGCAGGAAACAGTGAAAGCTTGCAGGATTTCTGACTCTAAATGCATACAGTGGGACCAACATAAGACGACATTGGTGAAACACTTAAGACGACAGTATGCTGAGTAAAATACAGTGAAGGGAATGACAGGTCTCATCTCAGATTCCAGGCCTTGGATAGATGTGTTACTGAAAAATGACTGTCATATATTTTCTAAGTGTGGGACACACTGTGGTCAAAAATTATTTAATAATCTATGAAATAGTTTGAGGTGTCACATACCTGATGAGTAAAGGGTAAGCTAAAAATTTCCAGGGCATAAACTTTTATTAGCCCACTCCAGTGTTCCTCATTCAAGTTAGGTTTTGGAAAGTATATGTATATAACAAATCTAGACAACCATGTATACTTGCCTCCCCCCTATTTAATATTCTGTTGTACAAAGTCATGGCATAGCCTTATGCACTAATTACCAAATCTTCTCTACATACACCTTAGAGATCATTAGAGTAAGCAATGAAAACCTTAATAGCAACTCTGCGTTTGACTTACTTGCAATGTATCACCAAGAAGCAATCTGTGTAATGGGACGATTGTAGTCATTGCTTTCTCACATCAATATAAGTTCCATCCTCATACAGCTCCACTACCTTTTCCCCTCTTTTTATCTTGCTGTCTCACCTTCTATTTTTATTGTCCATCTGCTTCTCCTTTCCCTTGCTTAACTTCCCACCTTACTGCTTAACAGTAACACGTGGGGCAGAAACGTATCTGCTTACAGGCCACTAAGAAGATATTAAGCCATTCCAGCACACAACAGCAATCAATATTGCAGTAGAAGCAGAATATTGCACAAAATGCAAAGATTACTGAACACAGAAATGTTGATAGAAACCAGGAATCAGCACAACAATGAACCTCCCACAGCCTTGTTTCATTTTGCCCATTTTTGTTATTATATTATCTGGATTTGTTGGAAACATAAAGTCTGCAGACACCAACAGACTGGCTATTAATGCTGCAAAATTATTAATGGATCAATTTTATGGAATGCATGCATTCTCTCATTCCTTGATCTTCCCAGCTGTTATGTAAGGCAGGAAAATACCAACTGTCTGGAAGAAGAAAATGGATGGGGACATGCAGGGAATATATAAAAACATAATACAAGCTTGAAATAAAGCAAGAAAAAAAATCATCTGACTCTGCTGCTTTCCCTCAACTTCTCTGCCCTGTGATTCTATAGAGTGAATAGAACTGACCCATGGCACAAAACCCAAACCAATGTATCAGTAAACCCATCAAACAAAGATTGTGCACTACGAAATGGAAGGAAATTTTTGCCAACCTGATAACCTCATCAGCTAGTATTTAAACATGCTAAATACTTAATCATTGAAGAAAGTAACACAGAAATAGATGATTTATATACTATTACAGTTGTTTGTAAACTGGTATTTAGCTCAAGTCTGTGTAAATGTAATAGACAATAAAATTGATGACACAAGATCAAAAAGTTCCGTTGTAGTAATACTGTCAGATTCAACTACTTCTGTAATTCATTCACAGAAAATTTTTGTGTTCAACACTAACTAAAAACACTGTAAACTGGCATGAGGTCACCCGCTCTCCTTAAAATTCTTAACCCTGCTCTTAAAAATTAAACGAAGGCTTAAAACATTTCTGCTTCTATTCTCCTTCTAATAATCCCTCATTAGCTTTAACTACTTACACACTACACAGTAATGTTATTCCTGCAAGCAGTCAAGCCTACTTAAAATTACTCTCCTAGAAATAACCTAAGGAAACTTTTACCGCTACCCGATTTTTCAGTATGTGAAAAATCATTTATTAGTTCTATATACTTGTGCTGCAAATCTCTCGAAACAGAAGATGTGAATGTACTACTTCTGCAGTATTGTTAATTCGTATGTTAAGACTGCATTTGCCACAGTGGAATCTGCTCCTTTTACAGGCTGAAAGGCTTTTGGTTTTTCCCCGCCCTCTTTCAAGAATCTCTATTCAATGTGAAGCTATGATTTAGGAGAGATGCTCATTTTCCCTTCCTTTACCACACACCAGCAATCCCAATGTTTCTTCCTTGTGTGCCTTATTATGTGTTAACATCAACAAGTCCCTTCAGGTTAATATGTTATTCTTACAGAATCACAGAATGGTAGGGGTTGGAAGGGACCTCTGTGGGTCATCTAGTCCAACCCTCCTGCTGAAGCAGGGTCACCTACAGAAGGCTGCACAGGACCTTGTCCAGGCGGGTCTTGAATATCTCCAGAGAAGGAGACTCCACAACCTCCCTGGGCAACCTGTTCCCCACTGTCTGAAGCTTTTCCCCTTTCCCGCTCCCACCCCCAGTATCTCTGGCAAGACTGGTTAAACCTAGAACACGAGGACTGAGGTCCCACAGGGCGCCTCTGTGCGAGGGGGATGCGCGGGGGCTAGTGCAGCCGCGCAGGGATGCACGCCATGTGTGGACTGCAGCCAGGGACCCTCCTCGGCACGTCAGGCTCACCAGGTGGGGAATTCCTCCTGTGGCTCACCTCGGCCAGGCTGGGCTGCTCTCACTCTTGATGAGCGTTCTGAAACACGACTGTGTGCTCAGAAAGAACAGGGCGGGGGGGAAGCAAGCTCTTTTGTCTCTGTAATTACCTTTATACGACACCTTTATCAAATGAAAATGGCACAGGCCACTGGGATCACACGCTTCATGGTGCAACTGGAGTTCAGTAAAACCTTGCACATGAATGGTGTCTAAGGTTTCAAGGCAAAAGGGGAGCAGTGGGAGCATTCAGGCTGACCTGGTGAAATCTTCTAAAATACCTAACATATTGTACACATGATTGTCTTTGTGAGATTTGCATACAACTGCCTACAAACAGCTCACTCCTATTTTCAGACTGGTAACAGTATTCATTTTTTTGTTAACAAAATCTTATACACAGTGCAATCATTATCCCTCAGAATAACTTACAGTTATTCACTACAAGTACATTTGGTCGTATGGTACCCTACATGTCAAATCCATCACGCTTAATTTCAGCCATCTAAACGATAGACTTGTCTAATCTATTCTAATCATCTAGATCCTCCATCCAATTCATTGGGACAGACATACATGAAAAGATGACAATTCATTCCATCTATATCAGATGTCTTTTAGAATGGGATAAACTGCTCACTCAGGGTGCCAGCTTTCACTGTTAATTATAAAGCAAGTCCAGGTGACTAAGTTTTATTAAAAATCTCATTTTTAGACAGATACATTGAAATAAGACATAATCCGGCCATTACATGGCAACAGGAGTATTTCTGATAGCATAGTTACATCACCTTCTCAGAATGACACAGACTAAGCGGACAAAAGGTATTTGCTGTCAGCAGAGCTGAATTCAGTCTAAGAGCTGTCCACACAGCACCTTTAACTGGTTTGCTATTCTCCTACCATTACCCAGCACATCTACACTGGCAAAACTCCATACAACAAGCTCGGCCTGGAATGCAACTATAAGAAAGCTGAGTCAATAAATTAATAACCTTATTAACTGAATATTACAAAAGTTCATAGCTACGTATGATTTCTAAGATGCAAAAGAATCCTGCTGGAAATTAGTACTTATTCTGCGCCTTCATAGGTTATAATATTCTTTAAACAAGAACTAGAAGTACAGTTCACAGTAAACATTAAAAAAAGTTTTCCAAGAAATGTACTGAAATACAGAGCAGTGTGTGCTGGAACTAACTGGTTTTTAGACCTATATACAAACATCATCCCCCATATCTGAGAACTGTGATGGGATGGTAGTAAAAACAGCACAAATACATTTTTTTGTGAATTTAAACAACTCAGTAAATCCAGACCTTTGATTCTGAAGTCAAAGCAAGGAAGACAGATTCTGATGTTGCCTTAACTACCTGTTCATGTTTTTACATTAGAAGTTTTGTCCTTACCAAACGTACTTAGAATAAAAATTCTAACAGGTATATATATTCTTTCTAAAAAGAAACTAATCTGTCCAAACCAAAATAGCAAGAGCAACAAAAGCTTTATTTAAAGCTGATACTTATCAGGCAAACATAGCATGAAAAGAGAGCAATAAATTTATGTTCTGTTATGCCTACTGGACTCATAAATACTGCTTTGTCTTGCCTGCTCTCAAGTCTGTGATCAAAAGGCAGAACACTCTTGGCAATAATACAGAATCACAGAATCACAGAATCACAGAATAGTAGGGGTTGGAAGGGACCTCTGTGGGTCATCTAGTCCAACCCCCCCGCCGAAGCAGGGTCACCTACAGCAGGCTGCACAGGACCTTGTCCAGGCGGGTCTTGAATATCTCCAGAGAAGGAGACTCCACAACCTCCCTGGGCAGCCTGTTCCAGTGCTCCGTCACCCTCAGAGGGAAGAAGTTCCTCCTCATGTTCAGACGGAACTTCCTGTGCCTCAGTTTGTGCCCATTACCCCTTGTCCTGTCACTGGGCACCACTGAAAAGAGCTTGGCCCCATCCTCCTGACACCCACCCTTCAGATATTTGTAGGCATTTATAAGGTCCCCTCGCAGCCTTCTCTTCTTCAGGCTGAACAAGCCCAGTTCCCTCAACCTCTCCTCGTAGGGGAGATGTTCCAGTCCCCTCACCATCCTTGTAGCCCTCCGCTGGACTCTCTCCAGTAGCTCTTCATCCTTCTTGAACTGGGGAGCCCAGAACTGGACACAGTACTCCAGATGAGGCCTCACCAGGGTAGTGTAGAGGGGAAGGAGAACCTCCCTTGTCCTGCTGGCCACACTCTTCTTGATGCACCCCAGGATCCCATTGGCCTTCTTGGCAGCCAGGGCACACTGCTGGCTCATAGTTAACCTGTCGTCCACCAGGACACCCAGGTCCCTCTCCGCAGAGCTGCTCTCCAGCGGGTCCACCCCAAGCCTGTACTGGTGCATGAGGTTGTTCCTCCCCAGGTGCAGGACCCTGCACTTGCCCTTGTTGAACCTCATCAGGTTCCTCTCTGCCCAGCTCTCCAGCCTATCCAGGTCACGCTGAATGGCAGCACAGCCTTCCGGTGTATCTACCACACCTCCCAGTTTGGTGTCGTCAGCAAACTTGCTGAGGGTACATTCTAACTCTTCATCCAGGTCGTTGATGAAGAAGTTAAACAAGACTGGGCCCAGTACTGACCCCTGAGGGACACCACTTGTCACCAGCCTCCAACTAGACTCAGCGCCGCTGATGACAACCCTCTGAGTTCTGCCATTCAGCCAGTTCTCTATCCACTTCACCGACCACTCATCCAGCCCACACTTCCTCAGCTTCCCCAGGAGGATATCATGGGAGACTGTGTCGAAAGCCTTGCTGAAGTCAAGGTAGATAACATCCACAGCTCTCCCTTCGTCTACCCAGCCAGTCATGTCATCATAGAAAGCTATCAGATTGGTCAGGCATGATTTCCCCTTGGTGAATCCATGCTGACTACTCCTGATAACCTTCTTTTCTTCCACTTGCTTGATGATGGCCTCCAGGATAAGCTGCTCCATCACCTTTCCCGGGATGGAGGTGAGGCTGACCGGCCTGTAGTTCCCTGGGTTCTCCTTCTTGCCCTTTTTGAAGATTGGAGTGACATTGGCCTTTCTCCAGTCCTCGGGCACCTCTCCAGTCCTCCAGGACCTCTCAAAGATGATGGAGAGTGGCTCAGCAATGACATCCGCCAGCTCCCTCAGCACTCGTGGGTGCATTCCGTCGGGGCCCATGGATTTGTGGACATCCAGATCGCTTAAGCGATCCCTCACACAGTCCTCCTCGACCAAGGGAAAGTCGTCCTCTCTGTAGGCTTCTTCTCTTACCTCCGGGGCCTGGGATTCCTGAGGGCCAGTCTTAGCACTGAAGACTGAAGCAAAGAAGGCATTCAGTAGCTCTGCCTTCTCCGCATCCTCCGTCACCAGGACACCCGCCTCATTCAGCAGCGGCCCCACGTTGTCCCTAGCCTTCCTTTTGCTGCTGATGTAGTTGAAGAAGCCCTTCTTGTTGTTTTTGACATCCCTTGCCAGCTTCAATTCCAGGTGAGCCTTGGCCTTCCTCGTCGCATCCCTGCATGCTCTCACTACGTTTCTGTACTCTTCCCAAGTGGCCTGTCCCTCTTTCCACATGCCATGCACCTTTCTCTTCTGCCTGATCTCCGCTAGAAGCTCCTTGTTTAACCATGCAGGTCTCCTGCCTCCTTTGCTAAATTTCTTTCTCAGGGGGATGCATTGCTCCTGTGCATGGAAGAAGTGTTGTTTAAAAAGCGACCAGCACTCATGGACCCCCCTGCCTTCGAGAGCCCTGGCCCACGGGATTCCTCCCAGTAGCTCCTTGAAGAGGGCAAAGTCAGCCCTCCTGAGGTCCAGGGTTTTGATCCTGCTTATCGCCCTGCTTCCTCCACACAGGATCCTGAACTCGACCATTTCATGGTCACTGCAGCCGAGTCTACCTCCAACCTTCACATCCTCCACCAGTCCCTCCTTGTTTGTTAATACAAGGTCCAGCAGAGCGCCTTTCCTTGTTGGTTCCTCCACCACTTGCATCAGAAAGTTATCATCGATGCTCTGTAGGAACCTCCTGGATTGCGCCTGCCTAGCTGTATGGTCTTCCCAGCTGATGTCAGGGTGGTTGAAGTCCCCCATGAGAACCAGAGCCTGTGACTGTGAGGCTGCTTGCAGCTGCCTGTAGAAGGCCTCATCAACCTCCTCCTCCTGGTCAGGTGGCCTGTAGTATACACCCACCATAATGTCACCCGTGTGAGCCTGTCCCTTAATTCTAACCCACAAGCTTTCAACTCCTTCTTCACTTGCCCCCAGGCCAAGCTCAATGCATTCCAGTTGCTCCCTCACATATAGAGCAACTCCCCCACCTCTCCTTGTTGGTCTGTCTTTCCTAAAGAGTCTGTAGCCATCTATGACAGCATGCCAGTCATGCGAGTTGTCCCACCACGTTTCTGTGATGGCGACCAAGTCGTAGCCGTCCTGCTGTATAATGGCTTCCAGCTCCTCCTGTTTATTGGCCACACTACGTGCATTGGTGAACGTAGATTTAAGATTAAGAACGTACATTTAAGATTAAAGAAGAAAAACAAAAAAAGCCTGGAAAAAAAAGAAAATTGTTGCTGTGTAGTCAGTAACATCATTTTTATTAAAACTTTTTAAGTAATATATTCTCCTGCCTGGAAAAGTCCAGAAGAAAGCAAAATATTTTAGAAAGGAATTCAGAATGAACACACAGCTATAACAACTACACACAACACTCAAGCCGTGTTAGTGACATACTGCATCAAGTCTTCAAAAAACTTGCTTTGTTCACCTCCCATTAAGATGACAAACTACTGAGTGTTTAGCTTTCCATGCCTCCTCTAAACATTTTATTTTTTACAGAAACTTGCTTTTTCTGCTGTGTTTTTGAACTTCTGTTTTCTGCTGATTACAAATATTTATAAATAGTTTGCGTTAGAGGAATTAGAAACATTTCCAACAGATATGCAATTTCCAGGACAGTACAAACACCTGATTCACTCCACTGGTCCATACACAATGGTTTAGATCATTTATTTTAGACAGAGCTGCTTTTCACATCTCATATATAAATCAAGCACAGCTTTAAAGTATACAAATGGACTTATTAACCTTGTTCTGGTAACTAACTTTCTTAAATCAGGCCTAAAAGAACTCCACACTACTAAGAATTTAATTAAAAAACATATACTGAAAATTCAAAATTCAAAGAATTTATACAATTCCTGCTTTGGTATTATTAGCAGTTATATACGTGCCTCAAATATTAATGAAAATAAAAATCTTTCCTTCTTTTTCTGTCATCTACATTAATAGATCTTAAATTTACAAATACTGTAAGATGAAGTGAATCAAATATTAAAAGAGTTTCCTCCATAACAGTGACAAAAGCTGTAGGTTGAATTGACATTAAGATGCATCAAGACATGTAAAACTTTTGAACAAGGATTGGTATCAACAGATAAATGTATTCTTCACATCCAATGTGAAATACTTTAAGCCAATTAAGCAGCAGAGACCCAGCTAACACATGTAGTTGATTTTTAAACTTGTACACTATTTATCTGAGTTACTGCAGCTTTCCACAGTTATGCAGTTGAACACAGTTTTGTACGTTTGCAGTCACCATACAGCCTAAACATTTTGTTTTTCCCTTTATTTTATTACACTGCTCCAGGCAAGCAGAATTCCATTGAGCAACAGATTCTGTGGTTTAAAAATTATTTCTAAAAAGAAAAAAATTTGAGCTGACATCTGCCATGTCTTTTATTGGAAAATAATTTTAACTATGAGAGCTGTCAATGAAGATTCACCCTGCCCCACATGTTAAGTAGTAACAGAAACTTCTCACCCAGCAATCACCACGCACTTGTGCCCTGTTTCAACTCTCCAGGTTAACTAAGGGGAACTGCAATCATTAACAAGAGCAGGACTTCAGTCTCTACTATCAAAAATCAGTTTTGATCTTAGGCAATGACACAGTTCTTTTCGACAGAAAAGCAAAGCAATGAGTTAAGATCAAAGGAAACTAGGTCTGGAAAGGAGGGGGACGATCCAGTCGAGCCTTCTTGCACTGAGGTGGAACGAATAATACCGGATTTATGCTTGACAGAACTTTGTTCAATTTGCTCTTTACATCAAGAATTCTATGTTTCCTCCTCATCTTTTTTTCCTAGTCTAATTAAACTCAGGCTTTCTGTCTTCCTTCACACGGCTTTTTTTAAAAAAATACACACTTTTTTTTTTTTTGTTCCTCTGGAATCTCTCCAGTCTACCAATGTTACAAAGCATGAGTTTCCCACATTCTCACTGGAAAATGTGCAAGGATGATAAATCAATCCTCCATTACCGGAAAACACTTATGTAGTGATAGGAGGCCACTTGGTTTCTTCTAAATTTTATTTTCACAGAATCAGAATGACAGAATGGTTGGAAAGGATCCCTGGAGGTCATCTGGCCCAAGCCCCATGCTCAAGCAGGGCCACCTACAGACAGTTGCCCAGGACCACGCCTGGACGGCTTTGTGTAATTCAGAATTATCTTCTCCATTACTTCACCTGTTTTTTACATTCACATTTTTTTTTTCCAACTATAATGTAAATAATAAATCAATTCTTTCTAAATCAGCACAATGACATCCTAAATCTGATTTTTATGACGCTTCAGTGCAAAACTACAGAATTGATTTCTTCATTGCTACACTAAAGGTAAATTCAATACATGCAGGCTAGCTGGTTGATAGACCTGAGATCTTAAAAACACATCAATACAATGGTATGGAATTGTATTTGTATTTTGTGAGTTTTGCTATTGACAGATTTATGTCTATCCCCCACTGTAGAAAGAATATGATCACATTACTGTGATAGTGCAGTAATATTATGGCTCAATTTCACTTTAATTTACACTATTGCTTAAGAAATGGCTAATAAAGCAATTTTCAGTATGGGAACTAAACTAGTGCAATATACATTACACAATAATGGATAGCAAATTACCAGCAAGGGAAAAATGTATGGCAAATGATACAATTTTAATTTATTAAATTTTCAAAACTCCAGTGGAACATTTTTTATAGGAAGCTTGGATGAACACAGACTGCTCAGTCAGCTCAAGTAGCATGCCACACTGGCCACAAAAAAGAGCTTTAGATTTTGAAAAAAAAAACCCCATCTTTTAACTCTTTAACAAGGTATGCATCCATCCTTTTTTGGGTCACTTTGTTCAGGTACCATTAGCTGTGGGCAAAACGGCATTTCAAGGAGAATAAACCTTAAAGGACCAGTAAAATACAACACTTAAGAACAAATATGATATTTAAAACTATTTATTGGCTAATGCACACAACATATACCTACAATTTTACAAGGTGACTAATCATTAGTAGTATCACCACACAGGCAAGACACACAGAGCCCTCTCCCTTAACTACCATCAATCTTGTTGGAGCGGGCCATGCTTCACCGCTACCTGGAAACAATCCTTAGTGGTGCTGACTTGACATCTCTTGCTGACTCATTTTTGCCTTTAGGTTCATATACCTTTTCATGCATGTATACCTTTTCCAACTCAAGTTACTGCTCATTCCTGTCTCAACAATACAACTCACACAGAATCACAGAATGTTAGGGGTTGGAAGGGACCTCTGTGGGTCATCTAGTCCAACCCTCCTGCCGAAGCAGGGTCACCTACAGCAGGCTGCACAGGACCATGTCCAGGCGGGTCTTGAATATCTCCAGAGAAGGAGACTCCACAACCTCCCTGGGCAGCCTGTTCCAGTGCTCCATCACCCTCAGAGGGAAGAAGTTCTTCCTCATGTTCAGACGGAACTTCCTGTGCCTCAGTTTGTGCCCATTGCCCCTTGTCCTGTCACTGGGCACCACTGAAAAGAGCTTGGCCCCATCCTCCTGACACCCACCCTTCAGATATTTGTAGGCATTTATAAGGTCCCCTCGCAGCCTTCTCTTCTTCAGGCTGAACAAGCCCAGTTCCCTCAACCTCTCCTCGTAGGGGAGATGTTCCAGTCCCCTCACCATCCTTGTAGCCCTCCGCTGGACTCTCTCCAGTAGCTCTTCATCTTTCTTGAACTGGGGAGCCCAGAACTGGACACAGTACTCTAGATGAGGCCTCACCAGGGCAGTGTAGAGGGGAAGGAGAACCTCCCTCGACCTGCTGGCCACACTCTTCTTGATGCACCCCAGGATCCCATTGGCTTTCTTGGCAGCCAGGGCACACTGCTGGCTCATGGTTAACCTGTCGTCCACTAGGACACCCAGGTCCCTCTCCACAGAGCTGCTCTCAAGCAGGTCCACCCCAAGCCTGTACTGGTGCATGAGGTTGTTCCTCCCCAGGTGCAGGACCCTGCATTTGGCTTTGTTGAACCTCATCAGGTTCCTCTCTGCCCAGCTTTCCAGCCTATCCAGGTCACGCTGAACGGCAGCACAGCCTTCTGGTGTTATCGACCACACCTCCCAGTTTGGTGTCATCAGCAAACTTGCTGAGGGTACATTCTAACTCTTCATCCAGGTCGTTGATGAAGAAGTTGAACAAGGCTGGGCCCAGTACTGACCCCTGGGGGACACCACTTGTTACCAGCCTCCAACTAGACTCAGAGCCGCTGATGACAACCCTCTGAGTTCTGCCATTCAGCCAGTTCTCTATCCACTTCACTGACCACTCATCCAGCCCACACTTCCTCAGCTTCCCTAGGAGGATATCATGGGAGACCGTGTCGAAAGCCTTGCTGAAGTCAAGATAGACAACATCCACGGCTCTCCCTTCGTCTACCCAGCCAGTCATGTCATTGTAGAAAGCTATCAGATTGGTCAGGCATGATTTCCCCTTGGTGAATCCATGCTGACTACTCCTGATAACCTTCTTTTCTTCCACTTGCTTCATGATGGCCTCCAGGATAAGCTGCTCCATCACCTTACCCGGGATGGAGGTGAGGCTGACCGGCCTGTAGTTCTCTGGGTCCTCCTTCTTGCCCTTTTTGAAGATTGGAGTGACATTGGCCTTTCTCCAGTCCTCGGGCACCTCTCCTGTCCTCCACGACCTCTCAAAGATGATGGAGAGTGGCTCAGCAATGACATCTGCCAGCTCCCTCAGCACTCGTGGGTGCATTCCATCGGGGCCCATGGATTTGTGGACATCCAGATCACTTAAGCGATCCCTCACACAGTCCTCCTCGACCAAGGGAAAGTCATCCTCTTTGTAGGCTTCTTCTCTTACCTCCGGGGCCTGGGATTCCTGAGGGCCTGCCTTGGCACTGAAGACTGAAGCAAAGAAGGCATTCAGTAGCTCTGCCTTCTCCGCATCCTCCATCACCAGAACACCCGCCTCATTCAGCAGCGGCCCCACGTTGTCCCTAGCCTTCCTTTTGCTGCTGATGTAGTTGAAGAAGCCCTTCTTGTTGTTTTTGACATCCCTTGCCAGCTTCAATTCCAGGTGAGCCTTGGCCTTCCTCGTCGCATCCCTGCACTCTTCCCAAGTGGCCTGCCCCTCTTTCCACATTCCATGGACCTTTCTCTTCCACCTGATCTCCGCTAGAAGCTCCTTGTTTAACCATGCAGGTCTCCTGCCTCCTTTGCTAAATTTCTTTCCCAGGGGGATGCATTGCTCCTGTGCATGGAAGAAGTGTTGTTTAAAGAGCAACCAGCACTCATGGACCCCCCTGCCTTCGAGAGCCCTGGCCCACGGGATTCCTCCCAGTAGCTCCTTGAAGAGGGCAAAGTCATCCCTCCTGAGGTCCAGGGTTTTGATCCTGCTTATCGCCCTGCTTCCTCCACGCAGGATCCTGAACTCGATCATTTCATGGTCACTGCAGCCGAGTCTACCTCCAACCTTCACATCCTCCACCAGTCCCTCCTTGTTTGTTAACACGAGGTCCAGCAGAGCGCCTTTCCTTGTTGGTTCCTCCACCACTTGCATCAGAAAGTTATCATTGATGCTCTGTAGGAACCTCCTGGATTGCGCCTGCCTAGCTGTATGGTCTTCCCAGCGGATGTCAGGGTGGTTGAAGTCCCCCATGAGAACCAGGGCCTGTGACTGTGAGGCTGCTTGCAGCTGCCTGTAGAAGGCCTCATCAACCTCCTCCTCCTGGTCAGGTGGCCTGTAGTACACACCCACAATAACATCACCCTTATGAGCCTGTCCCTTAATTCTAACCCACAAGCTTTCAACCCATTCCTCATTTGCCCCCAGGCCAAGCTCAATGCATTCTACTTGCTCCCTCACATATAGAGCAACTCCCCCACCTCTCCTTGTTGGTCTGCCTTTCCTAAAGAGTCTGTAGCCATCTATGACAGCATGCCAGTCATGCGAGTTGTCCCACCACGTTTCTGTGATGGCGACCAAGTCGTAGCCGTCCTGCTGTATAACGGCTTCCAGCTCCTCCTGTTTATTGCCCATACTACGTGCATTGGTGTAAACACACTTGAGCTGGGCTGTCAATCTCACCCCTGGCCTTGGCACTCCAAGCCTAGGCTCATCCCTAGTGAGCTGGGCAATATCCCCTTCCCCCTTCGAACCTAGTTTAAAGCCCTCTCAATGAGCCCCACCAGCTCGTGGCCAAGAATTCTTTTCCCCCTTTGTGATAGCTGAGTTCCACCTGTCGCCAGCAGGCCCGGTGCTGTGTATACCTCCCCATGATCAAAGAAGCCAAAATTTGACTGATGGCACCAGTCCCTGAGCCACCTGTTAACCAGGTGAGTTTTCCTGCCCCTTTCAGTGCTGTTCCCTGCCACTGATGGGATGGAGGAAAACACCACCTGCGCCCCTGATCCCTCAACCAGTCGCCCCAGTGCCCTGAAGTCCCTTTTGATGGCCTTGGGACTTCTTTCTGCTATCTCGTCCCCGCCAACCTGCATTACCAAGAGGGTGTAGTAATCAGAAGGCCGCACCAGACCAGGGAGTTTCTTTGCAACATCCCTAACCCGGGCCCCAGGGAGGCAGCAGACTTCCCTGTGGGATGGGTCCGGTCGGCAGATCGGGCCCTCTGTTCCCCTCAGAAGGGAATCACCTATGACAATGACCCTCCTTTTTTTCTTAGCTGAGGCAGTCGTAATTCTTGGGGCTGTCTGACTCGTTCTAGGCAACCCACTGGATGGAGCCTCACCTTCACCCACATCCTCTGTGGCCGGTCCCTCACATTCCAGAGCCCCATACCTGTTGCTTAAGGGCAACTGGGCAGGTGAGGGAGGCTGGGGGGAGATTCGCTTGCCCCCCCCGAGCAGGGACCTGTTTCCATTCCCCCCCATCTCTTAGGCCCCCTCTTTCTGCTCGGTGGCAAGAGGGTAGGGGGTTCTCTGCTTTCTGTGGAGCCGCCTCCTGCTGCCGCTGCCTCAGGGAGGGCAGGGTGCGGCTCCACCAGTCGATCTCCCTCTCACACTCCCGGATGCTCCTCAGCCTCTCCACTTCCTCCTTCAGCTCTGCCACCAGCCTGAGCAGGTCATTCACCTGCTCGCACCGAACACAGCCGTTGTCTCTGCTGTCCTCCGGTACGAGCGCCAGGCTCAGGCACTCCCTGCAGCCAGAGACCTGGACACCCGCGTTCTTACGTGGGCCTCCGTCTGGGTCCCCACACTCCTTCGAGCAACAGCTTTACCACGGGTGGTAACCATGGCTAGAATATCTCCTGGAAGAGCGATGCCCACTACTTGAGTTGCCAGAAGGGGCGGCTGCACCCTGCCAGTCGCCTTCCCCGCTCGCCCTGCCCGCGCAAACTGCTGCGCAAACTGCTGCGCCGCTCCCGGGCTGCTGCGCCGCCTCTGTTCGCCCGCGCTCCTGGTCGCCCGCGCTCCCTGGGGCTGCTCTTACCCGTGAGGGGGTTTGGCCGCTGTCACACTCGACTCCGCCCCCGCTGAGTCAGAGCTGCCGCTCGTTGGCACCTCCCGCTTTCCCGCTCGGGGCGGGGGGGCTGGGGTCTCCTCTCTCTCTCTCTCGGCGCTTTTTGCCGCCTCGCCGCTGCGGTTTTGCCACCGGAGAAAGGGTCCCTCGGCGCGAGCCTCTGCTCCAGAACCCTTCACCTTCAGTAGCTTCGCTGAAATTTTATCTTCCTTATCTTACACTATTCTACTCCGTAGACATTTTTCCAGCCCTCTCAACTCAGCAGTCTCCTCAGAAACCTAAGCCACCATCATCCATGCCATAGCAGGGGTGGCGCTTAGACCCTTGGTCATGGCTGAATACAGAGGGAGAGAGGATGAAGGGAGAAAGAGGGAGTTTTGGCAAGTTGCTTCTTCCTCATGCAGAACATGCTTCGGTATCCACTCTTCTGTTCCTACAAATAGGAGGAGAGCAAATTTTGGACCTGCTAAGGAGTGTACTCCAAGTGTCTAAAACCCAGAAGAAATGTTGTACCTAGAAAACCTGAAACAGCAACACTGCAAAACCCCATCTGCTCAGAAGTATGAATGAAAGCAGGTACCAACACAGCTCAGCAAGCCCACCACTCCATCCTTCAAGCATAGCTCGAGGGATCCAAGTGATTTAAGGACCCATATTTAAAAAAAATGCAGACTTTGAACATGTTCCTTACTCACAGACAAACATCCAGCTATCATAATACATCCCAAAGAGTAATTTCAGGCTAGAGCATACAAGCAACAAAGAACTGGACAAATCAGAGAAAACATATTGAAAACTTCTAAAAAGTCAGCTAAATTGCCTCCTTATGTAGAATCATTAAAAAGGGTTCGTTGTTCATATAATGAAATATTCTAAAATCTATTACTTGACAAACATTAAAGTATATTTACTTGACAAACATTTAAGGATATTTAAGGAAAGCATAGAGAAAGCACATCCTTCTATTGTACCACGTCATAACATTTGCTCATATTAACACTAAGAATCATCGTGAGCTGCCTGATTTACACATATGCTTAATTTCAGACAAAAGACTTGGTGTTTTTTTTGTGGCATTTAATTGTTAACTTATTATCAACAGTGTGATTATTTGTTTTAATGCTTACCTAGTTTCACATTTTATTATTCCTTACCAAGCAAGTATTCTAACTTCACAACACTTGAAAACACAGGATTTGTGTACCTAACTCACAAAAGTCTACTACATTTCAAAAGAAAATGCACTCATGATGCTAATACTTCCATTGAAATTAGGGGGGTGTGAAAGAAACCTGTTTGACAAAAACCTATGGGAGCCAAAATTAAATTCTACTAGCAGCCACAAATTAACAGGGAAACACACAAAATTCCAGAAAGTGATAAAGGCAACTACAATGCTGTGAAAAAATACACAGTTTTGTACCTTATCTGCAAGGTGTTAAACTTTCTTTTAATAACTGCACTTTCACTTGAGATGGAAAATTGAAATACTTCAAATGTTTTCTATTCATATTGCAAATGAAACATTACTAACTCAATCAAAAAAAACCCAATACCTTTTCTCATAATTGAGTTAGTGACTGACCTTAAATAGTCATTTTGCTGACATAGCAAAAGAAGGATAGGAGATGTGATATTTTACAATTCTACCAATAGGGTAACAGCCTTCTGTATGCTAAATACTATCCTTTATAAATATATCATAAGGAGGGTAATCATATAAGAATGACCTAATCTATTAGGTAAGCTAGTCCCTTGGTTTCTGATGTATGTTTGCAGCTAAGGAATGACCACGTGTCTGGCTCAACCTCAGTATTGTGTGAACTCCTTCCGAATGATGTACGACCCCCATGAAGTTGGGGTTATCGGTGGATGAAAAACTGACTACAAACTGGCAATGTGCACTCGCAGCCTAGAAAGTCAGTTGTATCCTGGGCTGAATCAAAAGGAGTATGGCCAGCAGGTCAAGGGAGGTGATTCTGCCCCTCTGCTCCGTTCTGGTGAGACCCCACCTACAGTTCAGCTCTGAGGCCACCAGCATAAGAATGACATGGTCCTCTCAGTTGGGTCCAGAGGAGGGCCACGAAGACGATCAAGGGCCTAAAACACCTCTCCTCTGAAGAAAGGCTAAGAGACTTGGGGTTGTTCAGCCTGGAGAGAAGGCGGCTCTGGGGAGACCTTATTGCGGCCTTTTAGTACTTAAAGGTGGCCTACAGGAAAGATGGGCAGGGACTTTTTACAAGGGCCTGGAGTGATAGGACAAGGGCTAACAGTTTAAACTGAAAGAGAGTAGACTTAGATTAGATATTAGGAAGAAATTCTTTACAATGAGGGTGGTGAGGCACTGGCACAGGTTGCCCAGAGAAGCTGTGGATGACCCCTCCCTGGAAATGTTCAAGGCCAGGCTGGACAGGGCTTTGAGCAACCTGGTCTAGTTGAAGGTGTCCCTGCCCATGGCAGGGGGGTTGAAACTAACTAATCATTACAGTTCCTTCCAACCCAAACCATCCTATGATTCTATGACAGAATTATATGCCGAAGAAATTAAATTAGAATCCTGTTACAAAAAATAAAAATAGCTAAGAGTGAACCATTGTTCAAATAAGGCTTTTTCCCCAGTTTAAATCTGAATTTACTGAAATGTAATTTCTTTAACTGCTCTTCAGCTACATAGCTAAGTATTAACAGAAGACTTGCCATCATTAGCATTGCAGAGAGATGATTATGTGCCTTTTTTAAACATAAGTATAGAAAGCCAATAAAGAGGAATTAAGCCTGTTGATATTCAGCGGCATAGCGACTACCTTTAAGGTGCCTCAGTCAGAGAACAGAATTCAAAGTACAAAGGCAGAAATACAAAAGTCAAGCAAAGAAATTCCTTTCATATTAATTTTCATAAATAAAAGCAAATGTTTCACAAAGGCAGTCCAAAAATCTGCATTTCTTATTTGTTAAAGTGACAAAGCAAAAATGGAAAATACCCAATTAATTGGATAAATAGGTGATTTCCTGGAACAATTAATTTTCAATAGCTAGTGAATATATTAATAATATATATGTCAGTGTTTAAGAGCATAAGAGAGGAAGGTTATGGTTTTAATGATAGTAATCAAATCTAGAAATCAGATCTGCCTTTTGCTTGTGATAAACTATTATTTTAATAATTTCTAGAAGCACAAAAGTATAGGAAGCAAACTCAAATTAAGTAGTTAATTATGAGTCTTCAAATTTTTCTTAAATAACTGTAATGTTTATCTGCTTCAGTGTTTTTCCAGTTCCAATTTAACAGAATAAGTTGTAAACTGCCAAAGGTATTTTTAAGTGCCAGAAGAAACAAAGAAAAAGTTTCAGTCTTAAATCAATACTTGCAGATTTCTGATAAATTTCATCATTTTCAGTTTTCTGTTCCAAAACTCCCTTTGTACTGAAACGTGCCATATAACTTCTCTGTCATGAGGCAAAACTTAAAAAGAGGAAGGAAAGCATCAAGAAAATAAATTTATTAACCTTTCAGTTCCAAAGCTATATGCAAAAGCAAAGCCTGAAGAAGAGAAATCATCAGGTAATTCATTCAGTAATTTCACATACATGTAATCTAGCCAATGAACAGAATCTGGCTGTTTATATAGTTTTTAAAATTTCCGTGAAAACTAGTCAAGTTCACAGAACACACATACTATGTCTGGAATATTGATTACCAGATCAGATCAGTCCTAAACCTGTTTTCATCATTTTGAAATCGAAGTATCATCACCTTGATTTTGTTCTATTTTATAAACGGACAGAGACCTCAGATTTCCATATATTTCATGCATTAGTAATAAACAGCAAGTCACTTTTGTGACAAAACTACACAACTAGTAGAAAAGGGACAGAAATGTGATATTTTGAAATATGGAAAACTAGACTTTCAGGAAAACGCTATTAAGACTGTGGCAGCAACCAACCATTGACAAATTGTAAAACTCAGACAATAACCTTGAACCCAATCTGCCAGGTATAGCATTTGTTAAAAAAGCTGAAACTTTATACGGATGAGACCCCTTAGTCACAATACACCTCAGGAATTAGACCAGACACTGAGAGTGTTAATATTATCTGTCAACAGCTTTCAAAATGAAGGCCAGCAAGTGAAACATACATACATATTTTTAAAACATCACCTCAGTACTAAAATAATAATATGAAATAAAAAAAATCATACAAAAATATAAACATCCTCTCCCCCAAAAAACACCACTGTGAACTCCGCAGGTAAAAAATGTCCCATGAATGTAAAACCATGAGAAGTGGAATAAAGTGACAAATTAAGTGTATATGCTTGAAAATTGCCAAAATGAAGTTTCTACACAGAACGAGGTTTTCGCAGACAGCATTTATCCAAAAAATTCGAGAAACATTCCCTCATAGCACAAAGCACTTTGAAGATAGTTACAAAAGCAACCATACCAAAAAGTCTTTCTTTCAAGCATCTTTTTTTCATCTCACTACAAAATGCACAAATTTTGTTTCTTTACAATAAAAAGAGGAAATTACAGGATATTCTAGTATGCAAAGCTGCAGTCATAAGTATGACTTTTTAAGAAACTGCCCCAAACTAAAAAAAAAAAGAAAAAAGCTTTTATGTGGTTGGTAACAAACTTATTAGAACAAACAGATTAGAAATGCATTAATAATTTTACAGCATTTCCTGATATTATGTGACACTACTAATATTTTTTACATGTTCTATATATACACATACATATATACATATGTATACATACATATTGCACATGCTGCTTTTTCTTGCTGTTGGGTGAAAAAAGCTATGAAAGGTGGAAAGGGAGGATGAAAAATATTGAGCTCCTTGAAGCTGTCTCAGGCTCAAAAAGATAGAGAGCTGAAGACAGTGTAGTTGGGTGAATAAGTGATTTTTTTTCCCCCCCTGAGGAATATTATGTACAGAGACAAAAACTTTTAAAAAGAAAAAGAGCTACTATTAATTATGAAGTGTATTTGGAAGTTGCACAACACTTCTCAAAGCTGTATGATATATACAATCAAAAGATACATCAAGACCCAAATCCTCAGGTTTTCTTCTAGGCCTGTGATAATGCATGCTAACTACACTCTAAAATGATTT